>NC_044559.1:65951782-68351782 GCF_007565055.1 Rhinopithecus roxellana | reverse complement strand
AACAAAGTAAGCCTAAAGTAAACATAATAAAAATATATAAATAACAGAAATCAATGAAATTGAAAACAGAAAATCAGTAGAGAAAATTGGAAATCCCAAAGCTGTTTTTATGTAAAGGTAAATAAAGTTGATAAGCTTCTAACCAAGTTAAACAAAAAAAAAGCGTCAACATGTAAGTTATTAATGTCAGAAATGAAATCGAGGCCATTACTACTGATACCATGGGCATTAAAATAACAATGAAAGAATATTCTGAACAACTCTTTGTGAGAATTTTGATAATTTTGATAAAATGGACCAATTCCTCAAAGTCAATTGCTATAATTCACACAAAGAGATGTAAGTAATATGCATAAGTCTATACCTACTCATGAAATTGAATCAATAAATAATAACCTTTCCCCACAAAAAATCACTGGGCCTAGTTGGTTTCACTACTGAACTACTGAATTCAACTTTAAAGTTTAAGTTAAAAAAAGATACCAAATAATTATCCACAATAACTTCCAGAAAATAAAATCTGAGGGAATTCTTCCAAATTCCTCTGCCAAAAAAATGAACCCAGACACCACTAAGCTTGCATCTTTCACAAAAATCAACTCAGAGATCATAGACCTAAATGTAGAATGTAAAAGTATAAAATGTTGAGAACTAAACATAGGAGCAAGTCTATGTGACTTGTGGTTAGGTAATAAGTTTTTAGATTCAACACCAAAAGCATTTGTGTGAACTAGCTTCAGAAGTCATATCCTGTTCTTTATATGGTATACTGGTGGTTACACAGGTTAGTCTTATTCAATGAGCAAGGTGACTACACAAAGGGTGAATATCACAAAATAAGAATCTTTGAGGGACATCTGGAGGCTACCTACCACTGTCATTCAGGTCAAAATTTCAAACTCATAAAATCTGATTCCAAAAGCCTATTAATTCTGGCACTGCCAGTCACCAGCTGTGTGACTTTAGGTAAATTGCTTTCACTCTTTTCACTTTTCTTCAATTTAATTTTGCACTCATGAAATGAGAATGGTGAAAGTACCTCCCTACAGAGTTATTTATAGAATGAAATAAGAAAATGCAAGTAAAGCAACACAGAGACTACAACCTAGTAAAATTTAATAATAACAGCAGCAGCAACCATCATCACCATCACCACCATTTTTGAATGCATAGATTGTATTATTTATTGTGCTAACTGGTTAAATGCTTTGCACATGTCCTCTCATTTAATCCTCAATTTACCATATTATTCTATTTATAGTTAGAAAACTTAAAAGGTGCAATATTTAATCTATTCATTTTAAAGAAAACTACTTTGCAGTTTTAAATTTGAATTTAAATTCTTTAAATTTATTTAAAAATAAATCCTGAAGATTTATTTTTCCTTAAAGTTATTTCAATATCACAAAATGCAGTTTCTTAGGGATAGTCAATGAGAGGAAAATCATACTGTACCAGCTAAGTAGTCTAGTAGCCTGTAAACAGACTTCTCCTTAACCTGTATTTCAAGTTCTGGATAGCAAGTGCTTTATGTCTCTCTCTCTGTCTCTCTTCATATATCTATAAATTTATACTTGAACTTTTGGCTTTGAATGTTGTCAGACTTAAATCTCAGGATCAGAAAAACTGTTAAGTAAAATGATTACCAAGCTAAACTGGTGAACATCACAGAAAGTTAACCTGTAGAATTTAGGCTAATCTCTACCTTGTCATCCTTCAGTAATATTCTGAATTTAAAAAGAAAGCTTTAAGAAATGAAAGTTGCCAGGCATGGTGGCTCACGCCTATAATCCCAGCACTTGGGAGGCCTAGGCAGGCAGATCACCTGAGGTCGGGAGTTCGAGACCAGCCTGACCAACATGGAGAAACCCTGTCTCTACTAAAAATACAAAATTAGCCAGTTGTGGTGGCGCATGCTGTAATCCCAGCTACTCGAGAGGCTGAGGCAGGAGAATCACTTGAACCCGGGAGGCGGAGGTTGAGGTGAGCCAAGATCACACCATTGCACTCCAGCCTGGGCAACAAGAGCGAAATTCTGTCTCAAAAATAAAATAGAATAAAATAATAATAAAATATAGAATAAAAGAAAAGAGATACAAGAAATATAACATAATAACTTTTGCCATCATGCTTTAACTATCTGAGAATCTCAAACAAGTGGAAACACTGAATAATAAAGAGCAATATAAAAGGGACATTGATTCCATGATTTACCAAAAATGGGACTGGAAAGATTCAGCCACTTCAATTGTTTCTTTTGTCAGTTTTGTGTAGCTATTATTTTTTCAATGTAAACTGTAGCTCCACGGATTACATAAGAGAAATTCAAAGAGCAGCATAAACTTAAATCTTAGATGTTTCCTTTCCATGATTAAGAACAATTATTTGGGTTTTTACTTGCTTCACCATGGCTTAGTAAGGGCAACCTAATTCAAATAGAGTACTTAGAATCACAGTATCATAACATTTTTGAGAGGAGAATGGTGTCTGTATATGTTTATGATATCATCCATCTTATTTCACAATTTAGAAAGCAAGAATGCTGGAAGTGAATATATTTCTCAAAGTTTACAAAGGCCAGAAATCACCAGAGTCCTAAAGATTTTAGTATTACAAGTTGACATACTACTAGTCCTATGTAAATATGAACTTTTAACGTATAATTTTCTAAAAGGTAAAATCATGCACGTATAAGACAACATATACCAAAGATTTTATGCAACATATTAATTAATGAATCCCTAAGATGTTCAAATTATTCCAAAGAGAAGTTTTGAAACGAAATGTTTATGGGTAACGTTAGGATACCATTCTTGGTTGGATACAAAACTGGTTAATATTCAAAATACCATAAACTATTATCAGTGGAATTGTCTGTTCCACTGGATAGAAATTATCTGCATCTCTACTGAGTGAAAATCTCAGAGTTTCTGATCCTAAAGGACTGTAATATAGAATATATAACACAAAGTCTCCCAGCACCTCACTTAAAGAACACCCAGTATTTTGTTTTTCTCTTTTTGCACATTTTGAATAATTTTTCTAATGGTTTTGTTTTTGGAAAGTACATTTCCAAAGTAAAAATTTCTCTTTTTCTTTTAAAGGCTTATGAGAATTACATGAAATGGGAAATTATAAGTGAAAATGCTATGTAAATTAACTAAACATGTAGATGTCAGGCTGATTTTCTTCCTAAATATATTTATTTTATAAAATAAACCATTTTTGTTAGTGTTGATGGTGTATATTATACATTTTCTTATAACAAAATTATCACTTAATTCCAATCAGTGAAGCTCTTATAGCAAACTCCACTCTGCAGAAATACAGCTGCCACCTTGGAGCCACTGTCAAATGGCATTCCCCTTTACTATAAAATAAAAGTATATCATCTGTTTCTCCAAATGCCTGGACACTTCTGGCTTTTGCATTGTACATTTAGTGAACTTTACTTTATAGTTAAGAAACTGTCACCTTTATGGATTTTTATAGTTTTTTCCAGTAAATTATTGACTATAGTATGCTAGCTAAGTGTTAGTAAACATACAATCGAGAAAAGCCATATCATTTTTGCCAACTACTTTAATACTGTGTGCCATAAATGGCCATTTCTAATGGAAAGCCCAAGAAAGCCCTGCAGTTAACCTCTTGCTTCTCTATTTGGCGAATTGAAAGGTCAGAGCCTGAAGGCAATGGCAACACTTGATCAAACTAAAAAGAATAAATAAAGATACAATAATAGTCTAACTCCTTGTTGACAGAACGTTTCCAAGCCCTTTTGAGAGACAGTGTCAGTTCTCTGCAAATATCAATCCATGTCTGATGCTTCCTGACAAATGAAGAATGATACTTACAAAATTGTGGAAAAAAGGTGAGTTTTTATTTGAAA
The DNA here is from genome assembly GCF_007565055.1 of Rhinopithecus roxellana. Classification (NCBI taxonomy): domain Eukaryota; kingdom Metazoa; phylum Chordata; class Mammalia; order Primates; family Cercopithecidae; genus Rhinopithecus; species Rhinopithecus roxellana. The sequence continues at coordinate 68,347,893 of NC_044559.1, read as the reverse complement.
ACTTTACAAATTCCCTTTGCAAATTTCCCTTTATTTTCAATCTCTATTTACTGTGAACCCCTAAAGATGCCAAATATAAACAATTATAAGGTCCATAACATACAAGGATACAGCAGATAAAAAATTGTGCACACATGTGTCTGCATGTGTTGTATAATTGATGGGCTTTCAGGGAAATTTCTGTGCGCATGCATGCATATGCTTTTTTAAAACAAAACTTTCTTCAGATTCTTCTGATTGTGGCCATCCTTCATTGTGAGCCATATGTTGCGAGGAATTTTAACTAAGGAAAACTGAAATCCAAATTATGTGAACTGTATGAATATACTATGTGAAATATCCTGATTTTTAATACTGGACTAATTTTTATAAAACATGAATAATAGTCAAACAAAACATGTCTGACCAAAATATATGTGTGTCATGGCAGTAATAATGGCAAAATTTAGTTACCCATTTTAACTATAAATACTTCCTTATATTTTACTTTGATGAAAGTAAAAAAGAAGCTGAATTGCATTAGAAAAATATTTATTTTTAGCTTCCTCGAAGAGTTGTAAAATTTATTTAGTATTCAGTTACTAGAAACAGAATTGGAAAACAAAAAACATTATCATAAAATTCCAATATTTAAACAATTAAAATAAACTAACCTATAGAAATTAAAATAATAAATTATGCAAGACATTTTAATTGTTTAAGAAGTAAAATTTTTCCCAAACATAACTAAAACATGTTATTTATTCCCCTTTGATTCATTTATTTAAAAATCTCATTCAGTGGAAAGATGGAATACAATATTTAGTGATTTTGCCTAGTAGCATAATGTGTCCAAATGCTTTGGCAGAAATTTCTTGTCAATTAAGGTAAAGATGAGATGGCCTGGAATCCCCATTAGCAAAACTTTGCCACTCATTGAATTTGCCAATGTCATGGCATCCACTTAAAATGAGTAAATCATAGGACAGCGAATATAACCAAATTCTGCTAAATGCCCTCCTTCTTTAAGTTAAGCCTTGTTTAAGTTAAAGTTCATTCTTCTTTTTTTAGCCCGGCCTAGATTTCAGTCACACCTCTTACTTCCTTCCCTACTTCTTATCACTAGCTGGTGTTGCAAGAGTCAGACCATCTTATAATATTTAGTAGAAGAGCTTCGCGGTGGCTCACACCTGTAATCCCAGGACTTTGGGAGGCCAAGGCAGGCAAATCACAAGGTCAGGAGTTTGAAACCTGCCAGACCAACATGGAGAAACCCCGTCTCTACTAAAACTACAAAAAATTAGCTGGGCATAGTGACTGGCACCTGTAATCCCAGCTACATGGAAGGCTGAGTCAGGAGAATTGCTTGAACCCAGGAGGTGGAGGTTGCAGTAAGCTGAGATCATGCCACTGCACTCCAGTCCGGACAACACAATAAGACTCTGTCCCAAAAAAACAAATCAAAACAAAAAAGAACAAGATTCTGGGCCAAGTAAATTAACCTCTTAAGTCTCAGCATCCTCATTTATTTTTTTTCAAGTTTCAGAATCCTACAATTTCTAGCTTTAATTTCTGAAAAATAATTAAATGTATATTATAAGAAGTAGGTTATTTATTTGGTAGAAATCTGTCACCTCTGGGAAAATAAGTAATATGTAATTACAATAGAAATGTCATTTTGGCTAGGCCTGGAAATACACTGGTAGTAAAGTTTAAAAAAGCACACATCAAAGAAGATCAAATAAACTTTAATATATTTGGTACCTCAATTCCCTACAAGTAAGGCTAGACTTTTTTCAATTGAAGTGGTCAGGTACAGTCTTAGTCTGTTTTGTGTTGCTTTATATCCAAGACTAGACAATTTATAAAGAAGAAAACTTTATTTGGATTATGATTATAATGGTTGGTGAGTTCAAGATTGGGCACTTGCATCTCGTGAAAGCCTTATTAGGCTGATTTTTATTATTATTATTATTATACTTTACGTGCACAATGTGCAGGTTTGTTACTATGTATACATGCGCCATGTTGGTGTACTGCACCCATTAACTCGTCATTTACATTAGGTATATCTCCTAATGCTATCCCTCCCCCCTCCCCCCACCCCACAACATGCCCCGGTGTGTAATGCTCCCCTTCCTGTGTCCAAATGATCTCATTGTTCATTTCCCACCTATGAGTGAGAACATGCGGTGTTTGGTTTTCTGTTCTTGCGATAGTTTGCTGAGAATGATGGTTTCTAGCATACACCATGGAATACTATGCAGCTATAAAAAAGGATGAGTTCATGTCCTTTGTAGGGACAAGGCTGATTATTTTTATGACAGAAGGTGAGGGGGAGTCATGTTGTGCAGAAATCACACAGTGAGGGAGGAGAAAAGAGAGAGGTGATATGCCAGTCTCCTTTAAACAACCAGCTCTTGAAGAAACCAATAAAGAACTAACTTACTTCTGAGGCAGGGCGTTGATCTATTTATGAGGAATTTACCCAAAACACCTCCCAGCAGGCCCCACCTCCAACACTGGTGATCAAATTTCAACATGAGGTTTGGAGGAGACAAACATCCCAGCCATAGCAGGTACCTAATCATCTCATTAGAAAGGAGTCGGAAAGGCTCAACTGAAAATAATCAATTCAAAAACAGAACAACCAAATAGCTTTAGTCTCTTCTTAAGTGCCATAAAGACCTACATAAGAGTTACTGTATTGTTTAATATAAATATTTATTAGAGAAAAATAAAGAAAACATAAAGAATAAACTTTAAATGCTCATTATTCTACTGCTCAATTATAAATACAATATTGTAGTAAGTTTCCTGATTTCTATCTGTGATGTTTTCTATTAGCATTGCTGTAATCAACATTTAGATTTATTCTTTCACTTGGCTTTGTATTATAAACATAGTGTCATATAATTAAAGAAGTTTCTATTAACTATGTATCATGATCACAAACTCACATAACCAATAGCCAATTACAAAGAAACCTTAGTGACTTAAAGCAATATAAATATCAATATATTATCTTGCAGTTATGGAGGTCAAAGGATTACAATGGGGGCTGCAGAGTGGCATTCCTTCTGGAGGCTTTAGAGGAGTCTGTTTCATTGCATTTCCAGTTTCCAGGGAGAGCTTGTGTTGCTTAGCTCATGATCTTTTACTCTTCAAAGTCAGCAGGGGTGCATTTCAATTCCCTGTGATCTCCTGCCTTTCCCCTCATAAGGACCCTTTTCAGTACATTAGGACCAAATAGGATGATACAAGACAATTTCCCCATTTCAAGATTCTTAATTTAATTTCTGCAAAATTTATTTTACCATGCAAGATATCATGTTAACAGTTTTGAGGATTAGGACATTGACATCTTTGGGGCCATTATTTAGCTTACAACCTAAACTCTATTTTTGACATGTGCTTTTATTTTTTCTTGTTATAACTAACTCTGCATTTCATATATGGATGAATATACATTTTCTGCTTTTTTAGATAACTTCAAAAAATTATTTGCTTTGGTTTCCTTTCAGGATAAATCTTTAGGAGCATAACTATTCAATGTAGATTATTAAAAATACCGTGGTCTTTCTTTTTTTTTTTTTTTTTGTGAGAGGGAGTCTCGCTCTGTCGCCCAGGCTGGAGTGCAGTGGCTGGATCTCAGCTCACTGCAAGCTCCGCCTCCCGGGTTCATGCCATTCTCCTGCCTCAGCCTCCCGAGTAGCTGGGACTACAGGCGCCTGCCACCTCGCCCGGCTAGTTTTTTGTATTTTTTAGTAGAGACGGGGTTTCACCGTGTTAGCTAGGATGGTCTCCATCTCCTGACCTCGTGATCCGCCCGTCTCGGCCTCCCAAAGTGCTGGGATTACAGGCTTGAGCCACCGCGCCCAGCAAAAAACACCGTGGTCTTTAATTCATTTCCCAGTTAACTTAAAAATTTACATTTTTATCTGCATCAATTTACATTTCTCCTAGCAGTTTCAGAGTGTTGAAAATGACTTGCAAATTGTAAATGGATTAACGGACTGTGTTAACTCTTAAATGAGTTGAGGCTATGTTAAAATACTGACAGCTTTTGTTCCCTCCCTCACTCACACACAGCTGATCCCTCACTCACTGCAGCCAATACTTCCTCCTTTCACAATTTTGTCTGTGCCCATTCTGACTTGCACAGTACAGAGATATTTAGGATTCATAGTGTATCCCCAGTTCTCTTACACCTCTGCTGTTATAGGGTCTGCCTCCACTGCCTGAAATTTCATTTTACTCCAAGTCTATGTAACAAATCACTACACAAACTTCAGGTCTGTCTGCCTATCAATACCATTAATAATAATAACAGAAAACATTCTTCGGAAAACATTTTCTAATTTACAAATAGCATTCACATCCTGATACTAAACACCTAGTCCTAAATGCTGAGATTCATAGATCTGCCCATTTGTAGATGATGCTCCAGATAAGCTGGCGTTTGAGTTTAGAAGGAGAAAAATTCCAGAGAAATATTTAAATATTATAAATTATTTTGAACCTTGCTTTTACTCTATGGTTATAAAACTCTTTCCATTAATTAATGTAATAGCTTTGTTGTTGCTACTATCATTTTTGTTTTTATAAAAACTATTTTTATTTTATAATAGTTAAATATTCACAAGAAGTTTCAACAATAGCACAGAGATGACCTTTGTATTCTTCATTTTTATTTTTGCAGTGGTAATATATATAACTGTATCACTTCATAACAGGTGAATTGACATTGGTACAGTGAGATCATAATTAGAGAACAAGTAGGGTTGCATGCAATATGGTTCCCTCTCAGTTTGTGAGTATAATTTATGGAGATGTAGGGTATGGGTACTTCTGAATTTCCATTTATTTTCAATAAGATTCCCATAGTTCACAGACTATATTCAGCATACAATTTCCATTATTCTGTTTTCTCTAAGACTCTACATGAGTGATTTGCAGTTGTGAGAAGTAAATATTACTTTTTTAAAATACCTCATAGATATTAAAGTTCCCAGGATATAGGAACCCTTGGGCATATTATTCAATCACCCTTTGTAAAAGAGCTTTTAAATCATTTAAAGGCTTTGGATTGGAGTCATTCTAGTGAACCTCTACATTTAGCTTTCTGTGATCCTGTATACTTTCAAGATATGAATAGTTAAATTATGAAAAGTTTGCATGTGAAATGCCTAATTTGACAGTTCTCATTGAAAACCTTGGCGACATCACTCCACTGTCATTCCAAGTAAAAATGACATTTCTGAACATGATATTTTATTTTACTTATATATATAATCATTCTTATTCAAAAGACAGCAACACTCTTCAAGTATAATGAAATGTGTGCCTTTCTTAACAACAAGAAATATATTATTTGATCTTTGTTTATTTGTATAATCAGAGCAAGAGTTGTATTTATTTGGGACTATTAGATAAAAAGATAAATCATTGCCATAGGAACAATAATAAGTTATGGAGAAAACCCATTCTATGGTGTAATTAGCTCTGAAATAAAAGATCCACTTACTGTTATTTATAATGACACTATATTTTTTCTTAAATTAATTCACTCTTCTGTTTTTAATAACAATACCTGAAAATTTTTAGAAAAGCAACAATATAAGAGGATTGTCGGACTGGGTGCAGTGGCTCAGGCCTGTAATCCCAGCACTTTGGGAGGCCCAGGCGGGCGGATGACGAGGTCAGGAGATGGAGGCCATCCTGGATAACACGGTGAAACCCCATCACCACTAAAAACACAAAAAAGTAGTTGGGTGTGGTGACACGTGCCTGTAGTCCCAGCTACTCGGGAAACTGAGGCAGGGGAATCATTTGAACCCAGGATGTGGAGGTTGCGGTGAGCTGCGATTGCGCCACTGTACTCCAGCCTGGGTGACAGAGATTCCATCTCAAAAAAAAAAAAAAAAAAAAAAAAGAGGATTGTCTTTTGGGATTTTTTTCAGAATGTGCATCACATTATATTATTTAAAAATGTATTTAGAATAACAACTACATGAAAGTCACTGTTGTTTAGAACTGAAATATCACTAATCTTGTACCTTTAGATCTTACTGTTCATATCCATTTAGTATAAAGTTTAACAAAACAACTTGAAGTTCAAACATTCAACTCGTTACTTTGTTTCTATCAATTTTTACTTCTTTAGTAAGCAACTTGAGTCCAAATGGACACACATACAGACATGCAAACACACACACACCCATATGCATACCCTTTTTCTCCTGTAAAATTGTTAGATATTAACATGCATTAGTAAGAAGATATAAGAAGCAGATGCACTGTTATCAGATTTATCAATCATCCAGTTTTAGATTCAATGTGATTTTTGTGACAAATCACAGCTATTTATAGGTGATTATGATAAACTTAATGTTATTCTGGAGTGTATAGTTTAGGTAACAATAACAAAACAATATATATATAGAAGTAGTGCCTAGTCTATTTAGAGAGATAAAAGCTAAGAATGTGAAATAGAGAAGAACGCATTTTTGTATGAATAAGCAAATAACTTTTAAAATTGAATAATGACCATTTTTCTGACATTCAGATGCACACAAAAACCCCTACACACCCACACATACCCACACACACCCACACACACCCATACACACTCACACATAAGAGATTCTTATGGGATAAGTTAGAAAAGAGCACATGTTAATGATAAAGAATAACAAGTAGATTCATTAGTTTTTACATTCTCAGCTTGAGAGTGATTTCTGGAAGTATCACACATGTATATATTAAGTGCCGACTGTGTTTAATACTCTTCTGAAAAATATAATTCAGAAAAGAATCACTTAATAGAGTTTGTTTACAAGTTATATTTAGTTTCCTTTGAAATAAAAAGCCAAGCCACATGAAATGAATAGTAAAAAATACAATTTTATTCCACCTTTAATAATACATAGAGCCTCCAGATAGAAAATCAATAAGGAAACAGCAGGTTTGAATAACATTGTAGACCAAATAAACTTTCCAGACATATAAATACTTTTTATCCAACAACAGACGAGTACACATTCTTTTTAAGTGCATGAGAGATAATCTTGAGGGTAGATCATATATTAGGTTAAAAAACAAGTCTTAAAAATTTAAGAAGACAAAATAATATCAAATATCTTTTCAAACTGCAATTGATTAAAACTGGAAATCACTAACAGCGAGAAAATGTGTATAAATTAATAACATGCCCTTGAACAAGCACTGGGTCAAAGAGAAACTCTAAGGAGGATTTATAAATATCTCAGGATGAAAACAAAACATATTCAAACTAATGGAATGTAGCAAACATAATGATGAAAGGAAATTTTATAATGCTAGTACGGTTGGAGGACTTTCCCTTTAGTTCAGCTAAAAACAGGATCCTTGTCACACAACCATGAAACATTAGGCTCACAGACATTTTGAGAGGTAAGAAAAATTGAATTTATTTGGCAAAAGGGAAAAAAGGGGTAACAGGGACTCTTCGCAGAGTGAGAGTCTTGCTAGTATAGGCTTCCCACCCTACAGATTGAATTCCAGGTTCCACCTAGAACGAGAGAGGCCAGGCTCCTCCCCCCTGCAAATGATGCTGACTTCCTGAAGCTCCACCCCAGTGCATACTCCTCCTGGTGTGCAGGTCGGTTGGAGTTTCCCTGAGGACTTCTTTACATTTGGCTGTCTTAATACCTATACTATAAGAGATATATCTCAAATAAACAACTTAACTTTACAACTCAAGGAACTAGAGAAAAAAAAAAAAAAACAGAAGGAAACAATAAAGATGAGAGAAGATAATAAAATAGAGAATAGAGAAGCTATAGAAAATATCAACAAAACTGAATTGTTTTTTCTTTTTCTTTTCTTTTATTTTAAGTTCCAGGATACAAGTGCAGAAAGTGTAGGTTTGTTGCATCGGTATACATGTGCCATGGTGGTTTGCTGCAGGTTTCATCCTGACATCTAGGTTTTAAGCTCCGCATGCATTAGCTATTTGTCCTAATGCTCTCCCTTCCCTCACCCCCACCTCCTGATTGGCCCTGGTGTGTGTTGTTCTCCTCCCTGGGTCTATGTGTTCTCATTGTTCCACTCCCACTTATGAGTAAAAACATGCCGTGTTTGGTTTCTGTTCCTGTGTTTGTTTGCTGAGGATGATTGTTTCCAGCCTCATCCATGTCCTTGTAAAGGACATGATCTCATTCCTTTTATGACTGCATAGTATTCCGTGGTGTGTATGTACCACACTTTCTTTATCCAGTCTACCATTTATGGGATTTGAATTGGTTCCATGTCTTTGCCATTGTAAATAGTGCTGCAATAAACATACGTGTGCATGTGTCTTTAGAGTAGAACAATTTATATTCCTTTGGGTATATACTCAGTAATGGGATTGTTGGGTCAAATGGTATTTCTGGTTTTAGATCCTTGAGAAATCGCCACATCACTTTCCACATGGTTGAACTAATTTACATTCCCACCAATATTGTAGAAGCATTCCTATTTCTCCAGAGCTTCATCAGCATCTATTGTTTCTTGACTTTTTAATAATCACCACTCTAACTTGCATGAGATGGTATCTCATTGCAGTTTTGATTTGCATTTCTCTAATTGTCAGTGATGTTGAGTTTTTTTCATGTTTGTTAGCTGCATAAATGTCTTCTTTTGAGAAGTGTCTGTTCATATCTTTTGCCCACTTTTTGATGGGGTTGTTTGTTTTTTGCTTGTAAATTTAAGTTCCTTGTAGATTCTGGATATTAGACCTTTGCCAAATGAGTAGATTGAAAAAATTTTCTCCCATTGTGTAGGTTGCTTGTTCACTCAAATGATAGTTTCTTTTGCTGTGCAGAGCTTTTTAGTTTAATTAGATCACATTTGTCAATATTGGCTTTTGTTGTAATTGCTATTGGTATTTCCATCATAAAGTCTTTGCCTATGTCTGTGACCTGAATGGTATTGCCTGAGTTTTCTTTTAGAGTTTATATGGTTTTAGGTTTTACATTTAAGTCTTTAAGACATCTTCAGTTAATTTTTGTAAAAGGTGTGAGGGAGGGGTTCAGTTTCAGTTTTTGGGATACTGCTAGCCAGTTTTCCCAGTACCATTTATTCAATAGGGAATCCTTTTCCCATTGCCTGTTTTTGTCAGGTTTGCCAAATATCAGATGGTTGTAAATGTGTAGTGTTATTTCTGAGATCTCTGTTCTGTTTCATTTGTCTATATGTCTTTTTTGGGACCAGTACCATGCTGCTTTCGTTACTGTAGCCTTGTAGCATAGTTTGAAGTTAGGTAGCATGATGCCTCCAGCTTTGTTCTTGTTGCTTAGGATTGTCTTGGGAATATGGGCTCTTTGTTGGTTCCATCTGAAATTTAAAGTTGTGTTATCTAATTCTGTAAAGAATGTCAATGGTAGTTTGATGGGAATAGCATTGAATCTATAAATTACTTTGGGCAGTATGGCCATTTTCATAATGTAGATTCTTCGTATCCATGAGAATGGAATGTTTTCAATTTGTTTGTGTCCTCTCTTATTTGCTTGAGCAGTGGTTTGTAGATATTCTTGAAGAGGTCCTTCACATCACTTGTTAGCTGCATTCCTAGGTATTTTGTTCTCTTTATATCATTTGTCAATGAGAGTTTGTTCATGATTTGGCTCTCTGCTTGTCTATTGTTTGTGTATAGGAATGCTTGTGATTTTTGCACATTATTTTTTTTTTATCCTGAGATTTTGCTGAAGTTGCTTATGAGCTTAAGGAGTTTTTGGGCTGAGACAATGGGGTTTTCTAAATATAGAATCATGCCATCTGCAAAAGGAGACAATTTGACTTCCTTTCATCCTATTTGAATATGCTTTATTTTTTTCTCTTGCCTGATTGCCCTGGAGAACTTCTAATACTATGTTGAATAGGAGTGGTGAGACAGGGTGTCTTTGTCTTGTGCCAGTTTTCACAGGGAATGCTTCCAGGTTTTGCCCATTCAGTGTGATATTGGCTGTAGGATTGTCATAAATAGCTCTTATTATTTTGTGATATGTTCCATCAATACCTACTTTATTGACAGTTTTTAACATTAAAGGGATGTTGAATTTTATCAACAGCTTTTTCTACAGCTATTAAGAAAATCATGTGGTTTTTATTATTGGTTCTGTTTATGTGATGGACTATGTTCATTGATTTGTATATGCTGAGCCAGCGTTGCATCCCAGGGATGAAGCCGTCTTGATCATGGTGGATAAGCTTTTTGATGCGCTGCTGGATTTGGCTTGACAGTATTTTATTGAGGATTTTTGCATTGAAGTTCATCAGGGATGTTGGCCTGAATTTTGTTGTTGTTGTTGTTGTTGTGTCTCTGCCAGGTTTTGGTATGAGGGTGATGCTAGATGAGTTAGGGAGGAGTTCCTCCTTTTCAATTGTTTGGAATAGTTCCAGAAAGAATAGTACCAGATCCTCTTTTTACCTCTGGTAGAATTTGGCTGTGAAACTGTCTAGTCCTGGGCTGTTGTTGTTGTTGCTGTTGTTGGTAGGCTACTGATTACTGCCTCAATTTCAGAACTTGTTAATGGTCTATTCAGGGATCAGACTTCTTGGCTTAGTCTTGGGAGGGTGTATGAGTCAAGGAATTTATCCATTTCTTCTAGTTTTGTTTTTTCAAAGAATAAAATAGACAAACCTTGGCTCAACTAACTGATTAAAAAAGACAGAAAATTCAAATAGAATCAGAAATGCGGCAGAAGATATTACAACAGGTGCTTCAGAAATAAAAAAAAAATGGATTTTATGGGATAATTATGAATAATTATAATCCAGCAAATTGGATAATCTAGAGGAAACAAATACATTTTTAGAAACAGAAAACTTGCCAATACTGAATTAAAAATAAATACTTTAATAGAACAATAACAAAGAGATTTAAGTAGTAATAAAAAATAATCTCCCAACAAAGAAAAGTCCAAGAACAGATTAAATTCTTCCTGATTAAATTCTACCAAACTTTCAAAGAATTAATACTAACTTTCTAAAAACTCATCCAGAAAACAAAATCAGAGGAAACATTTTCAAACTCATTGTATAAGCCTGCATCACCCTGATACCAAAGCCAAACAAAGATACAAGATAGCAAGCTACGGATCAACATGAACACACATGCAAATCTCCTCAATAAAATAGCACTGAACCTAATTCAATATCACATCTAAAAGATTACACACCATGACCAACTGGAAATTTTTCCAGGGAGGTGAGACTGGTTTAACATACACAAAGCAATCAACATGATACACCACATTAACAGAATGAAAGGTGATGAAAGCACCTACTTATCTCAACAGATATAGAAAAAGCATTGAAAAAGCTAAACCATTGTTCATGATAAAAACTTTCAATAAATAGATTAAAAGAAAATTTTCCTCACAAAATAATGACCATTTATGAAAATTCCACAGCTAATATCATAATCAATGAAGAGCTATAAATGCTATTCCCCTAAGATATAAAAATAGGCAAAAAATGCCCATTCTCACTTCTACATAACATGCTATTGAGAGTACCAGCAAGAGCAATTAGACAAGTAAAACAACAAAATCACATCTATATCAGAAAGGAAGAAGTACAAATATTCCTGTTTGCAGATGACATGATCCTATATGTAGAAAACCCTAAACTCCATAAAAAATAGAGTTAAAACTTACTCAGTAAAGTTGCAAGATACAAAATCAACATACAAAAATTAGTGGCATTCCTTTGCACCAATAGCAATCTATGCAAAACGAAATTTTTAAAATCTCATTTATGAAAGCATCAAATTAAAATCCTTAACATGAGTTTAACCAGGTAAGTATCAGATCTGTGTGACGAAAACTATAAAACACTGATGAAGGAAATTGAGAAAGACACAAATAAGTGGAATGATATCTTGCATTCATGAATTAGAAAACTAAGCATTGATAAAATGTCTGTACTACTTAAAATGACATAAAGAGTAAATGCAATCCCTATTAAAACCCCAATTTTCATTTTTTTACAGAAATAGAAAAAGCAGTCTTAAAATGTGCATGGAACTCAAAAGACCCTGAACAGCCAAAACAATCTTGACAATGAAAAAAAAATGAGGGGTGTCACACTTCCAGATTTTAAATTATATTTCAAAGCTATAGTAATCAAATAAGTATAGTGACATAAAACCAGACATAGAGACCAGTGGATCAGAATAGAGAGCCCAGAAATGAACTCAAACCTATACAGTTAACTAATTTTCAACAAAGCCACCAAGAAGATGCAATGGGAAAATGATAATTTCTTCAAGATATGATGTTGGGAATACTATATCTATATGAAAAATAATGAAATTGGACCCTTACTTATACCATACACAAAAATCAACTCAAAATAAATTAAAAACCTAATTCCATCACTTTATACCATAACACTTATACAAAGAAACATTAGAGAAAAGCTCCTTCATATTAAAGATAGCAATAATTTTTAGATACCACACCAAAAACCGATGACAAACACAAAAATAAACAAGTGGGACTACATCAAGCAAAAAAAGCTACTGCACCACAATCAACATGAAAAGGCAGCCTAAAGATTTAGAGACAATAAATTCACATCATATATTTGATAAGGGATTAATATCCAAAATACATAAGAACTTCACACAACTCAGTAACAACAACAAAATCAAACAACATTTAAAAATGGACAAAAAATTTCAAATGACATTTTTCTAAAGAAGACACACAAATAGCCAACAGGTGTATGAAAAGGTGCACAACATTACAAATCAGGAGGAAAATACAAATAGAAAAACACTATATCACTTCACACCCTTTTAAAACTTTATTTATTTATTTATTTATTTTTAAGACAGAGTCTCGCTCTCTTGCCCAGGCTGGAGTGCAGTGGCACTATCTCGGCTCACTGCAAGCTCCGCCTCCCGGGTTCACGCCATTCTCCTGCCTCAGCTTCCCAAGTAGATGGGAATACAGATGCCCGCCACCAAACCCGGCTAATTTTTGTATTTTTAGTAGAGATGAGGTGTCACCATGTTAGCCAGGATGGTCTCTATCTCCTGACCTCATGATCCACGTGCCTCGGCCTCCCAAAGTGCTGGGATTACAGGCATGAGCCACCGCGTGGTTACCAGCATCATGAGGTGGAAGAAATTGGGTGAAGTAGGTCACCCAATTTGCTATTATGATAAATGAATAAGTCTAAAGATCTAATGTATAGCTTAAAAATCAGAGGTAAACCGGCCAGGCACGGTGGCTCACTCCTATAATCCTAGCACAAGCACAACCCTGTACAAAAGCACATCTTTTGAATGCCTTGCAAATTACATAATTTAAATAATGTGTTTCCATAGTAAATAATTTCTTCTGCCACTAATGACCATGCTGTAAGGAAGAAGTTACACTTTTAAATCGTTTGAAATAACTGGTTTTAAGTTTATAACAAAGACTAATAGAACATGCAGAGTAGAATAGGATAGTACAATAATAGAAAGTACAGAAATTTGAAGCTGTCCATGTGGGCAAATTTCAAAAATCATCTCTCGTGATCCTTACCTGCTGGTATTTTACCTTTATGTTATTCTCTTCACTTTGTATTTGGACTATACTTAGCCACTTATAGCCTCATTATATTGAGAATATAACTTTCATGTTCAGGATACAAAAGATTGTGGTATTCCTAATACTTCAACTCACTTTCAGTTTTATTGGCATTCTACCTTGCACTCTTCCATTCAAGAAGCTATCTGTCATGTTTTGAGATAGTCTTCAGTTAGGACTATGAGTCAAGAAACTGAAAGAGACATTCAGCCACAGTCCTGAGGAACTGAGGCCTTAATTCAAGAAAAACTGAATTTTGCAACAATCATGTGAGTGATCTTGGAAATAGATCTTCCCTGGTGAAGACTGCATATAAAACTGCAGCCCTGGCAAACACTTTTACTGCAAACTTGTGAAAGATTCCTGAGACATAGGTACTCAACTACACTGTATTCAGTTTCTGACCCACAGAAGCTATGAGATAATAAGTATTTATTGTTTCAAGCTGCTGATTTTGAGGATACTTTGTATTTGTTGTGCGTTAATAAATAACAATTACAGTAAGGAATTAAAAATTCCTTTAAGCACATTAAAAAAATACCTTATAATGCATTATCTCCCCATTTTATTTGAGGTTATACAACCAAACTTAGGTTTGGCTGCTTGCTGCTGGAAAAACCAGACACAAGAAGTTGTATTTTAGTAAGTCCCCATCATCCAATTGCAAATTCCTTAGGTATTTTGCCAATATCTTACCAAAAATAGTGGGTGAGTTTTTGAACCCTTGTGGTAACACCATCTGACAGCATTGGAAGGTCATCTTTGTTTTTGGGTCTTGCCATTAAAAGGCATACATCATTTGGACTCTTTTTTCAATTGAAACACAGAAGAAAGCATCGTTTAGATCTAGTACTCAGAACCATCCACAATTTCCAAGTATAGAAGTAGGAGTTGGGCACTGACTGTTTTGGACAATATGATTGACAACTCTTAAATCTTGTACAAACTGATATTCATTTGAGTGTGCTTTTTTCACAGGTAGGATGGGGTATTATATGGGGGACCTGCAGGGACAAATTAGATCATTCTTCAGAAATTTTTCTGATACAGGTTGTATTCCTTCTAAGGCCTTCCTTTTTATTTTTTTTCATTTTTATTTTTTTTAGGTAACTTAAGTCCCTCTTTCATTTTTGTGTGCACAATCTGTGTATTCTTGGCCTTGCCTGGGGTCTCATCTACCTAGACACTTTTACTCACTTATTTATAGTTCTCCAGAGGGAAGAGTTTCTCTCTTTCCTCCTTGGAGTGAGTGATCAACATGTGCAGGACCTGTTCCATCAGGATCTGTAGGTGAAACTTCTGCTTCTCCAAAGAGAAGTTCCCTTGGGCAGCTTCAACCCCAACAGAGGTTTTCGATATTCCAGCATATAAAGGAAGCTGTGTCTCAGCTTCAAATCTCCTAGCCCACATTCCAGAGGCTGGAGGAAAGCCTTTTACTGCTTTTATGTTACCAGTGATCTCTGTTACAGGTTCCGTCATTTTAGTACTTCTTGTCTCTCTAATGTTTAGAATTAAATTGCACCAGTCAATATCAATTAGAAAGTCAGTCAATTTGGTCTGCACTACCAGTTGTACCAGGCACTACAGGGGGAAATTATGATCCACTCTGAAAGATTTACGGGACCTAGTGGGCTTTCTTATTCATTATTGGAATCATAGTTCTGTTCCCCATCTGTAGATGTGCCTTTGCCTATTGCTATCTTTCTTTTTTCCTGATCTTTCTGTTTTTCCTTCGATTAGGGGCAGATTTCCAGTGACTTTTTTCCTAACAGTAGGCATATTGGTCATAACCTAGAACTTTGCTCTGACTGCCATTTGCCTTTGATATTTTCTTCTCTTTGGAGAAAATTCTTTCCCAACATTTCCTTGTACATCATGACCTGTTTTAGCTTTCTAGCCCCCTGGCATTACATACACTAAAGGCAATATTCACCAATTGAGAGTTCATCCCAAATTCTCCCTCTTGTTTTGTAGTTTCCTTTTAATATTGGGCTCATTCCATTGGATGAAAGTCGTGTTTATCATTCTCATATTTTCAGGAGCCTATAGATCACCACAAGTGTATTTGCAGTAAGCTTGGTAAATATGTTCTAAAACTCCAAAAGCGTCCTTATCTGCTTTCTGAACAAGTGCCTGGACTTTATTTAAACTTTTGTGTTTTGGTGCTCCTTTGTTTAGTCCTGCCAACATGCATTTTTTGTTATGGTCCAGTCAGGGCATTTTCCCATGATTAGGGCCTTAATTAGAATCCATGGGTGGAACAGCTCCCTCAAGGTCAGGAGTTCTATTTGGATTTTCTTGGCGGAGGTGTCGAGCCTCTTCATTGGCTTTACCTATTACATAATACTAGCCTCTTCATGTCTGCACTTGAATGATGCTCAAGAAAGCCTGTACATCTTCACATGTAGGTTGGTAGGTAACAAAGGTGAAGGTGAAAAGATCAGCCATTCTCTGTAGATTCTCCCTAAAAGACAGATTGGAACTTTTCCAAATAACAAGTCAGACATTGAGAATGGGCTGTAGGTCCAAAACTATTTGGCAGGCTACCCTTATTGTTTAATCCACTGATAGGATACTGTCTTAGTGGATATTGCCCTGCTTCAGTCACAGTCACATCCTGACCAAACTGGGTGCCCTGCTATGTCTTAGAAGGGGAGACCATTCTTATTCTCTTGCCATATTGAGATGAGGCCAGCATTCCTAGTACAAGGCCTCATTCATCTGTACCAAAGGGGCTGGTGCCACTGGTAGAGAGGGATTCCAGGCATTTATGAGGTCAATATCATAATTATCATTTTCCTCTTGAGTTTTACTTTCTGGAAAGGGAGAGGCTTTCTCCCCGTTCCTCTGTACAATTAACCTAGATCCTTCGTGGGCTATCGTTATTGCGTAATAGCATAAGTGCCTAGACATGTGATATGTGATATATCATCCAATTTTTCAGACCTTTGATAGAATGACTTCAATTGTAATATAGTGTAATACTGGAGGGAATCATTCAAAGGCCACCATTTATCATGTAACATGACATAAGCCAAGCAGGGTTTCAATAAAATAAAATCTTTTTAGTCATGGGTTCATAACTGTAAGTCTTCCAGTCACCCAAGATGTGGCCCCAAAGGGCTTGTGGGTGGTATGGAAACTGAGCTGCCCATGTGCAGAAAAGAAAGTAAAGGATCACAGACACACAGATATTAAAATGAACAAACGGAGTACCCCCAAACCAATTAGCCTTTGGAATTAGACTAATCTTTGGGATTCCCATAGACAGAGACTGGAAAGCTAACAAATCTTGTTTCAAACCAACTGGTACCACAGATGTCCTATATTAGGTAAAAATGGTATGGAAAGTCTAAACAGCAGTGATGGGATTTCTGGCATACACACCTGTTCAGTCCTAAAGCCCATTAACTTCATAATCACATTTTTTTCTGCACCAACAAAATGTTGCAAGCAGCTGACGCCATGGTGAGGAGAGGAGAGGAGAGAGAATCCCTAAGAAAAAGAGGTCTTGGTAGCTGCTGGGACATCCTCAGAATCCCAGCTGTGGAGGCAGCTAGCTGCGAACAGCTGACACTCACAAGTCGTTGTTTCTCTGTTCAGTGGTGTACCAGGTAAGCCCTGAGGCCCTGCCATTGACCAATTTCTCCATCTGTTGGAAGCAGCAGGCTAGACCACTTGGGGCATATAGCTCCACATTAGGTGCTATATACTTACAACCAAACTCAGATTTGGCTGCTCATCACTCAAATAGCAAGATACGAGAAGCAAGTGTTGGCGTAAGGAAAACAGGTTTATTTTAGTGCTAGCAGCCTGAAGATATGGCCTAACTCAAGTCTTTAAAAAAATCTCAAATTTTAGGCTGGCTACAAAGAACTTAAATGGGAAGGTGGCATGGATGCTATGTGCAGGACTGGTGCAGGATGCAGGTCTGCTTGTCATTTTCTGACATCTCTCTTTAGTAAGAGACCATCTGGAGGTCTAGTGAACATCAATACAGTGGAGTCAGGTTATGGATTAACTACGTGTTGACTTCTTGGAGGAGGGAAAATAGCAATGTCATTGCCACTTCATGCTTGGATTGTTTCAAGATTAGCCTTTGAAATTCCTAAGCAGACAGGTAGAGATAAACGTGTAATAAGAAACAAAGCAAGGGAGGAGCTACTTTTTAAAGCAAGCTAACAGACTGTCTGTACTGGTTACAGTTAAAATGTTTTTATTCAATACTGTTTGTACTCTATAAATCCCCAAATTAAAACTTTGCCTTTTGCACAATACTAGTGGAAAGTGCTAGATGTGCTTTAATTCCTTGAGCAATCAGAATGGTCTTACAAGGCAACTTCCTCAAGGGAAGCCATTACAGTTTCCTTAGGCAATGCAAGATTAATCCTCTAGGATAGCTGTGGAGCGGTTTCTTCTCCTGAGGGTGATTCTACTAGGGAAGAAGAGTCATCAGAATTTCAGGGCTGAATATATGCACTTCTTCTCACTTTTGCCTTTTCCAACTTTCCGGATCCCTTTCCTACTAAATCAATGCCCTCATTTTAACAATAGACATCCTAAGAGCCCAAATTCAAGTTGTCTTGTAATTCAGTCATTTTCAGAATGAGAGTCTAGATTTGTTTTTTAACAATCTCAGGCCTACAGATAGATACAGGAGATAAGGGTTTCTTTTAGAAACCACAAAGAAGCTTTCAGGTCATTTAAGGCATTGCTTAAGCTAGAAATCCAGATCCCTGAACTCATTAGTCCAAGAACCAATTCGGAAAATTTATCCTTAAGATTCTATACCTGTAGAATACTTCTCAATACCAGAATCTATATCTATTAACCCTGGTTTTCCAGAGAAACAGAAACAACAGGAAATTATATTTATATATGTAAAAACATAAATCATAATATATTATTAAATTATGTATTAATATGTAACATATACATAATTTCATACATATGTGTGTGTGTATATATTTTATATATATATAATTTCATGTAGAATGAGGAAGACCCCATGTTGCAGACAAAGTCTCAAGGCTGGAGAATTTTCTTGCTTAGAGGTAGCTACTCTTTCTGTTTTACTCAAGCCTTTGGTTAATTTCATGACCCATATTCTGGAGGTAATCTGCTTCATTCAAAGTCTATTGATATAAATCTTAATTGCATCCCATAACACCCTCACAGAAATATCCAGAATATTCTCTGAACAAATATCTGGGAATTGTGTGCCTCAATAAAGCTGACCATAAAATTAACCATTGCAAATACCTACAGCAGACTAGAAAGACAAAGCCCTACAGTTGAAGGAAGTCTGTTGAAATTTTGGAGACAAGAGAGCAGAGCTTAAGATTCCACAGATTTTACCCATGTTAATAAGAGCCACAAAAGAAATTTACATACAAATTTTTAAATTATATTGATCTTAGAATTTTACTGCTTAAAATAGCCCTAGTATTGAAGAATGTAGAGCAAAGTTCGGCGTACCAATTTATCTTTATATATTCACATTTCACAGTCTATGATAGACTCATTATGACCACCTTAAAAGGTTAGTTTATATGTGTGACTCCTCTACTATAATTTTCTCAAAAATCAGGATATTTACTACCTCACCCTCCATACTTTTGGACACAGCACTCACTCTGTAACAATCATCAATCAATACTGGCAAACCAACACAATTTTTGACTAAAGTTTGCTATGTAAAATCTGAAGTTTTAATTTTATTAAATTAATTGATAGGTAATAAGTTATTACTTAACTTGTTTTCTATTAGAAATGTGGAATTTCCCTCTCTTGAAGGTAAAATGCTGACATTTTCTGGTCAGCTTCTCAGAGAGCACAGATAAAACCCTTCATATGACAAATGAGGCTACTAAGCTTCAGAGAGATACATTGATGGCCCAGATTAAAACTCCTGTGGTCAGAGTCTAATCTTAATGCTTTTAAAACTAACCAAACGTGTTTCTACTCCAAAGTTTTTAGAAGATGTTACAGATTACCATGATTATTCTGCTGACATTTTACAAGAATAAAAGCATGCTTTTAACCTTTAGTTTAAAAAGTTTTTATCTTAAATGACAATGTACTATATTTTAACATCTAAAAATAGTGTTTCTTTTTTCCTTTCAAAATTACAGGACATATTATTGAGGGAGTCACTGTTCCTTATTATTATACTAAATTATGCAAAGTAAATGTAGTACAGTCTAGGGTTTAAAGATCCAATTAATTATTAGCATTTTTACAATACAATGTAATGTTTACTAATGAGGATTCTAAATATAAAACCATATGGTTTGCTAACAAATTGCCTACATTTTTTCCGAAACTTAAACCTTAAATCATGACCTTCAACAATCTCATCACAATAGTTAGATTTTATTGAAACAATCTGCCTTCCTGGTACTTGTCTAGATCGAATGGCAAACATTTTCTGGTAACGACCGGTGATATTGTGATGCTGATGCTTGAATGTTACATGCAGTGGAGGATGTTCAACCACAACTTGTATTGCTGAGCACTAAAACCAGTTGTTACTGCGGCAATTAAGTAGTCAGGGTGCCACTTAGCTACACAGTAATCTAAATATTAAATATGATATCTTCTTCTATGGCCGGGCGCGGTGGCTCAAGCCTGTAATCCCAGCACTTTGGGAGGCCGAGGCGGGCGGATCACGAGGTCAGGCGATCGAGACCATCCTGGCTAACACAGTGAAACCCCATCTCTCCTAAAAAATACAAAAAACTAGCCGGGCGAGGTGGCGGGCACCTGTAGTCCCAGCTACTCGGGAGGCTGAGGCAGGAGAATGGCGTAAACCCGGGGGGCGGAGCTTGCAGTGAGCCGAGATCCAGCCACTGCACTCCAGCCTGGGCGACAGAGCGAGACTCCGTCTCCAAAAAACAAACAAACAAAAAAAACAAACAAAAAAATGATATCTTCTTCTAGTCCTATCCATTTCCACTTTCTAGTATGTCTTCAGGGTTTACGATTAAAAATTTCTGGCTTCTCATCAAACTCAAGGGATTTGTGTGAAAATTTTTCAATCTCAAGACAAGTGTCTAAGAAATACAACATTGCTTTTGTAATGTAGAGACATATATAGATTAATACAGTTATTTCATTACTTATTTGATTGCTAACTGTTTTGGTTTAGAGAGCATATTTAATTACGCTGACACTGGCAACTGTCTTCCCAATGAAGTTTTAGATTGTGAATTCAACTACTGTAATTTGGAGAAAGAAAGTACAGAACTATATATACACACATTGAAATATAAATATATTAATACAAATATAACTTTGAAATTCAGTACTATTTTAAAACTTCAAAAAATAGTCTTTTTCTAGGGTTACTGTGAAAACATTTAAGTTAGATTAAAGATGAAATTCAACTGTCAGCTTGTTATATTTTCCATGTTAATAAGGCCTCTACAATTCCTTTGGTACTTCCTGCCCTATGCACCACACCCAAACCTTTCTCTTTTTTATTTTTTATTGTACTTTAAATTTTATGGTACATGTGCACAAAGTACCAGTTTGTTACATATGTATACATGTGCCACGTTGGTGTGCTGCACCTTTTAACTGGTCATTTACATTAGGTAAATCTCCTAATGCCATCCCTCCCTCCTCCCCCCACCCCACAACAGGCCCTGGTGTGTGATGTTCCCCTCCTTGTGTCCAAGTGTTCTCATTGCTCAATTCCCACCTGTGAGTGAGAACATGCGGTGTTTGGTTTTTTGTTCTTGCAATGGTTTGCTTAGAATGATGGTTTCCAGCTTCATCCATGTCCCTACATAGGAGGTGAACTCATCCTTTTTTATGGCTGCATAGTATTCCATGGTGTATATATGCCACATTTTCTTAATCCAGTGTATCATCGATGGACATTCAGGTTGGTTCCAAGTCTTTGCTATTTGGAATAGTGCTGCAGTAAACATAAGTGTGCATGTGTCTTTATAGCAGCATGATTTATAATCCTTTGGGTATATACCCAGTAATGGGATGGCTGGGTCAAATGGTATTTCTAGTTCTAGATCTTTGAGGAATTGCCACACTGTCTTCTGCAATGGTTGAACTAGTTTACAGTCCCACCAACAGTGTAAAAGCATTCCTATTTCTCCACATCCTCTCCAGAACCTGTTGTTTCCTGACTTTTTAATGATAGCCATTCTAACTGGTGTGAGATGGTATCTCATTGTGGTTTTCATTTGCATTTCTCTGATGGCCAGTGATGATTGGCATTTTTTGATGTGTCTGTTAGCTGCAAAAATGTCTTCTTTTGAGAACTGTGTATTCATATCCTTTGCCCACATTTTGATGGGGTTGTTTGTTTGTTTTTTCTTGTAAGTTTGTTTGAGTTCTGGATATTAGCCCTTTGTCAGATGGGTAGATTGCAAAAATTTTCTCCCATTCTGTAGGTTGCCTGTTCATTCTGATGGTAGTTTCTTTTGCTGTGCAGAATCTCTTTAGTTTAATTAGATCCTATTTGTCAATTTTGGCTTTTGTTGCCATTGCTTTTTGTGTTTTAGTCATGAAGTCCTTGCCCATGCCTTTGTCCTGAATGGTACTGCCTAGCTTTTCTTCTAGGGTTTTTATGATTTTATGTCTAGCATTTAAGTCTTTAATCCATCTTGAATTAATTTTTTTGTATAAGGTGTGAGGAAGGGATGCAGTTTCACCTTTCTACATATGGCTAGCCAGTTTTCCCAGCACCATTTATTAAATAGGGAATCCTTTCCCCATTTCTTATCTTGTCAGGTTTGTCAAAGATCAGATGATTGTAGGTGTGTGGTATTATTTCTGAGGGCTCTGTTCTGTTCCATTGTTCTATATCTCTGTTTTGGTACCAGTACCCTGCTGTTTTGGTTACTGTAGCCTTGTAGTATAGTTTGAAGTCAGGTAGCATGATGCCTCCAGCTCTGTTCTTTTGACTTAGGATGGTCTTGGCAATGCGGGCTCTTTTTCGGTTCCATATGAATGTTAAAGTAGTTTTTTTTTTTCCAATTCTGTGAAGAAAGTCATTGGTAGCTTAATGGGGATGGCATCTGTAAATTGTAATCTGAATCTGTAAATTACCTTGGGCAGTATGGCCATTTTCACGATATTGATTATTCCTATCTATGAGCAGGGAATGTTCGTCCATTTGTGTGTGTGCTCTTTTATTTCGTTGAGCAGTGGTTTGTAGTTCTCCTTGAAGAGGTCCTTGACATCCCTTGTAAGTTGGATTCCTAGGTATTTTATTCTCTTTGAAGCAATTGTGAATGGGAGTTCACTCATGATTTGGCTCTCTGTCTGTTATTGGTGTATAAGAATGCTTGTGATTTTTGCACATTGATTTTGTATCCTGAGACTTTGCTGAAGTTGCTTATCAGCTTAAGGAGATTTTGGGCTGAGACAATGGGGTTTTCTAAACATACAATCATGTCATCTACAAACTGGCACAATTTGACTTCCTCTTTTCCTAATTGAATACCCTTCATTTCTTTCTCCTGCCTGATTGCCCTGGCCAGAACTTCCAACACTATGTTGAATAGGAGTTGTGAGAGAGGGCATCCCTGTCTTGTGCCAGTTTTCAAAGGGAATGCTTCCAGTTTTTGACCATTCAGTATGATATTGGCTTTGGGTTTGGTTTTTCATAAATAGCTCTTATTATTTTGCGATACATCCCATCAATACCTAGTTTATTGAGAGTTTTTATCATGAAGTGTTGTTGAATTTTTTCAAAGGTCTTTTCTGCATCTATTGAGATAATCATGTAGTTTTTGTCTTTGGTGGTTCTGTTTATATGCTGGATTATGTTTATTGATTTGTGTATGTTGAACCAGCCTTGCATCCCAGGGATGAAGCCCACTTGATCGTGGTGGATAAGCTTTGTGATGTGCTGCTGGATTCGGTTTGCCAGTATTTTATTGAGGATTTTTGCATCGATATTCATCAGGGATATTGGTCTAAAATTTTCTTTTTTTGTTGTGTCTGTGCCAGTCTTTGGTATCAGGATGATGCTGGACTCATAACATGTGTTAGGGAGGATTCCTTCTTTTTCTATTGATTGGAATAGTTTCAGAAGGAATGGTACCAGCTCCTCCTTGTACCTCTGGGAGAATTTGACTGTGAATCCTTCTGGTCCTGGAGTTTTTTTGGTTGGTAGGCTATTATTTATTGCCTCAATTTCAGAGCCTACTATTGGTCTATTCAGGGATTCAACTTCTTCCTGGTGTAGTCTTGGGAGGTTTTATGTGTCCAGGAATTTATCCATTTCTTCTAGATTTTCCAGTTTATTTGCGTATAGGTGTTTATAGTATTCTCTGATGGTAGTTTGTGTTTCTGTGGGATCAGTGGTGATATCCCTTGTTGATATCCCCTTTATCATTTTTTATTGAATCTATTTGATTCTTTTCTCTTTTCTTCTTTATTAGCATTGCTAGCAGTCTATCAGTTTTGTTGATCTTTTCAAAAACCAGTTCCTGAATTCATTGAATTTTTGAAGGGTTTTTTGTATCTCTGTCTCCTTCAGTTCTGCTCTGATCTTAGTTATTTCTTGTCCTCTGCTAGCTTTTGAATATGTTTGCTTTTGCTTCTCTAGTTCTTTTAATCATGAAGTTAGAGTGTCAATTTTCTTTTGCTTTCTCTTGTGGGCATTTGGTGCTACAAATTTCCCTCTACTCACTGCTTTAAATGTGTCTCAGAGATTCTGGTATGTTGTGTCTTTGTTCTCACTGGCTTCAAAGAACATCTTTATTTTTGCCTTCATTTTGTTATGTACCCATTAGTCAATCAGGAGCAAATTGTTGAGTTTGCATGTAGTTGAGCAGTTTTGAATGAGTTTCTTAATCCTGAGTTCTAGTTTGATTGCACTGTGGTCTGAGAGACAGTTTGTTATAATTTCTGTTCTTTTATATTTGCTGAGAAGTGCTTTACTTCCATCTATGTAGTTAATTTTGGAATAAGTGTGATGTGGTGCTGAGAAGAATGTATATTCTGTTGATTTGGGGTGGAGAGTTCCGTAGATGTCTATTAGGTCCACTTGGTGCAGAGCTGAGTTCAATTCCTGGATATGCTTTTTAACTTTCTGTCTCATTGTTCTCTCTAATGTTGACAGTGGGGTGTTAAAGTCTCCATTGTTATTGTGTGAGAGTCTAAGTCTCTTTGTAAGTCTCTAAGGACTTTATGAATCTGGTTGCTCCTGTATTGGGTGCATATATATTTAGGATAATTAGCTCTTCTTGTTGAATTGATCCCTTTACCATTATGTAAGATTTTCTTTGTCTCTTTTGATCTTTGTTTGTTTAAAGTCTGTTTTATCAGAGACTAGGATTGCAACCCCTGCCTTTTTTTTTAATTTTCCACTTGCTTGGTAGGTCTTCCTCCATCCCTTTATTTTAGCCTATGTGTGTCTCTGCATGTGAAATGGGACTCCGGAATACAGCACACTGATGGGTCTTGACTCTTCATCCAGTTTGTCAGTCTGTGTATTTAATTAGAGCATTTAGCCCATTTACATTTAAGGTTAATATTGTTATCTGTGAATTTGATCCTGTCATTATGATGTTAGCTGATTATTTAGCTTGTTAGTTGATGCAGTTTCTTTCTAGCATAGATGGTCTTTAGAATTTGGCATGTTTTTGCAGTGGCTGGTACTGGTGGTTCCTTTCCATGTTTAGTGCTTCCTTCAGGAACTCTTGTAGGGCAGGCCTGGTAGTGACAAAATCTGTTAGCATTTGCTTGTCTGTAAAGGATTTTATTACTCCTTCACTTATGAAGCTTAACTCTACACACACACATACGCGCGCGCACACACACATACACACACACACACTCCTCCTCTTCCTCTTTCTTCTCTTTCAGTATTATTATCTATAAATCAGTAGTTTCCAAATGAAAGTTTCAGAAATTTTTATCTCTCTATAATCTCATGAGGAAAAAAATTATAATTCCAATGTAGCCTATATTTACTTGCCAATTGCAGGCGAATATCTGTCCTTCTTAGGACAAATTTTGTATAACTTCAAGATTATACCCTGCCAATTTCTTAGAGTCAAAATCTGCTTAATGAAAATATGATGATGCTTATAATATTTATATTGTTGTAGTGTTTATTTGTTTGATATGTTTGGGAAAAAATAAAAACTAGTATCAATTTTTGGACCCCTTATTTTATTGAGTATCTGAAATTGAATAGTTGGAAAATCACGGCATTGTTTACAAAAATTATTTTAAGCTTTGAAATCTTAGAACTTTAGAATCTTTATTTTAACTGAGAATTAGACTGACAACATGGCAGAGTCACAGGATCTGAATTCCAGTTTAAGCTCCATCACTTCTAAGATCTATGATATTTACAAGATTATCTCTGAGTCTGTTTATCTATGAAATGCAAATATTAACTCTTGACTCAAACAAGCAAGATTTATTGCCAATTTTTAACACTGGTTTAACATGTGAAAATCAATCAGTGTAATACAGCATATGGTAATCTTTTGATGTGTTAACTTGAATAGGCAGTTAGACAATAAAACACATATTTAGGGGTTGTGAGAGTATTTTGCAGATATGATTAAAGTCCATAATCAGGTGGCTTTAAGAAAGCGGGATTTTTCTTGATAATCTGGGAAAGTCTGTTTCAATCAGTTGAAAGGTTTTAGAAGCAGAGTTAAGCCCTCCCTGAAGAAGAATAAATTCTGCTTATGGGTCATGGCTTCAGCCTTTATTCTAGAGCTCCAGGCTGTCCTTTCTTATAGCCTATCTTACCAATTTCGGACATGCTTAGCCAGTCTTCACAAATTGTGTATACTTATTTCTTTTAATACATTTCTTCTAATAAATCTCATAGTATAAATCTCTTCATAGTTCTGCATATCTGATTGAACTCTAATTAACCAATGCCCACTGTCTTAATAGAATAAACACAAGAAGCATCTGATCATTTAAGTAGATTCAGCAGAAACATTTGATGAAATGCAACATACTTTCATAACAACACTCAACAAACTAGGGATAGAAGGAATTCTCTTCTATCAGATAAAGAGTATCTGTGAAAACCCCACAGTTAACATCATAATGATGAAAACTTCCTTAGGATCATGAACAAAACAGGTATCTGCTCACACCACTTCTATTCAATATTTTACTAGGAGTTCTAGATAGAGTAAATAAACAAGGAAAAGAAATGAAAAGTATCCAGATTGGGGAAAAAAATTAAAAGGTAAAACAATTGTTATTTGTAAAAAGCATGTTGTGCATAGAAAATCCTATTAAAACCTCTTAATCTATTGGAACTGAAAAATGACTTCATGTGAACTATGGTATATAAGTTCAATAGACACAAAGGGACACTGAAGGACCATCCTGATCTGAAACACTGAAATCCTATTGTAGAAATGAACAATTGATAGGCCACAAATAAAATATCAATAATTTCCAACAAGTAGATATACTATAAAACCAGCTTCTGATCAAGCACATTAGGGCAAACCTTTACAATAACAAAATAAAGCATCACAAACATGGAAATTAAACAATAAATGAACAAATAAAATAATATTTATAATTATTAACTCACAAACTAAATAAAACTGTAATTGCTAAATATTTATAAGATTATTTCTATAAAAGATAAATATTTCTATTAAACAGGAACTTAACAATAAATCCCAGGAGAAATGGAAATTATGGAAAGTAGATTAATTACCACAATAGAATGAAAAAAAAAAAAAACATCAGATTTCTACTCATATATAAAGCATCAATCTCAGGGAATTTTATACAGAAATTTTTCCTAATGTACTGAAAGTCATATGAATGTCATTTAAGCTAACCCATAGAATAGAGAAATGAAGAAAAACACTAGTATAATTATTTGGAGAAAATAATATTGACATCAAAATTTATTAATTGAAAACCTATAGATAAACATGACAGATATATCATTTCAAAATTCTTAGATATAATAACTGGTAAATTTTGGAAAAGAAGACTAATAAAAGGAGACATGACACTGCCAGATATCAAAGAATTACACCAGTGAAAAGAAACATAGCACTAGCCTATAAATAGAAAGTCCAGAAATATATTGAAATCCTTAATTTAGTTTATTGTACAGCATAATAATGGGATTGATAATCACTTGAAATAACTTTTTAAAGAGTGAGAAAATCATGGATACACCAATAGAAAGCATTGGGACAACTAATTGTTTAGATGGAATTTTTTTAAAAAAAAAGTAGTCATCAAACTGCATATGAGTATACAATTACAAAAAAATCACAATACAGAGTTAAAAAAAAAGCACAAGTAATTATATAAAACAGAAAAAGGATATTTACATGCACACGTGTGTTCTCTACTTTCATTTTACCTGGGAATAGTTGCACTTTTAAAGATAAATTATCACCTTAAAGTCAAAGTTAACAAAACCTGTTCTTAAATGTTTATTCAGTTTTGCGTTAAATTTGTAGCATCAGAATTGTGCATGCATCTATGTGTGTGTTTGTGTGTCTATGTGCATGCACACATTTAGCATTAGTGTTTTATATTTTGTGTTTCAATTTTTGGGATGACATCTGTAACTGGTAACCAAAATATCATCTGTTTTTAAATATTTAAGATGGAGGTTAAACGTCGTTATTTCCACAAATAATTCAAGTTGTGAATACTGTTGCTGGTGTGGCCTTGGTGTTTATCAATTAATCCAAAATATATATTAATACAAAAGTAAGATAATTTAAGATACTCAAATTAGACGTTCAATTGTATTGATTGCTATTCACATCTGTTCCAGAGCTTTATCAATTTCTGAGCTTACATGCAAGAATTTTACCTTCTAATGTGGAAGATAAGGTCAAGCATTCACATGCACACACACATACATAGAAACACACACAGGGTCAAAACACAATTATAAAGTACTTGAGATTAGCCATACCAATGGCTGGATGTAAGGAGTTGTAAGTCCTAGTGGAGGTAAATTGCCTAGAAACCTTAAAATAATAGTAAACTTGACTAATAGTCTGCTTTTATTCTGATATTGATGTGCAGGCAAGCCTAAAAAAGGTCAATTATGTAATATTCTTCCCTGAAATATAATCTTTGTGTGTTCTAAATTTTACACCTCACGGTTGTAAAAGACTTTTATTAACCTATGTTTTTATATTAATAAATATACATGTTTAACATAGGAATGTTTTATTAGTTACCTACTAAGAAACTTTGTGGTTTTTATGGATATTAATTAGAATAACTGACAGTTAATCAAAATAACTCAAAATGTGGGCTTTGGGACACTAATCTTTAATGAATTGAGTGTTTTTGTAATTGGGAGCTAATACCAGATACGCGTTGTGTCTACTCCTGTGCTAGCTCCCATTTATCATTTAAATAGTAGGTTCAAAAATCAATAAAGACAGCACAATGGTTACAATGGTTGTAAAGATGAAGAAATAGAATCTGAATTATTTCAATCCCCTCATTCTTTGTAACTATTTAGATATTTTGTGTTTCAAATTTTAAATATTAAAACGTAATACAAACCACAAGATATAATATTTTCTTAAGGGGAAAATTTTGAATTATACATACAATGTTTTATAGAATCTGAATAATATGTTTTAATTGAAATTTATCATTTTAAAGTCATTAATTGTTTAAAACTAAAGGAATCAAGAAGCTACTATTACTGAACTATTATATAATTATCATTAAAAATGCTTTTATTTAATAAGAAAGAGTTTTATAAAAATTATCTGCTCCTGGTGCCAAAAATCTTGTTACATCACTAGAAAACAATATAATAATTTGCAATGCATACAATAGTGTGTAGAAAACAGTTATGTCCCCATATGGACCAACCTTACTTGGCATATTTGGTTTAATGTTTATTGATTACTAATAACTGTCTTAGTTCAAAAGAAACTTTCATTCTCAAAGTTAGTGTTCAATAATGCTAGTTTTCTTTCATTATGTCTTAGAGACAAATTGTTCAGTAGGCAATTATCTATTTGTGTTTCAGACCAGTAGGAGGCATCATTATGTTGCACTGAATGAAACCTCAGCTACATGCAAGGAAGTATTGAACCCTAGCATTGCTAAGATGAAGCTACGGTGATTGGTTGAACTTCCCTCCTGGAGATCAATACCAGAAGCTTAGTAGGTGACACAAGTATTTTACATGCAAAAACCCAAAGGGTTTTGTTCACTGTAGTTAAATTTTGCATATTGCACATCCAAGTTAGAACGATATACCAGCCTTAGGTTTAATATTGTGATTGTGTGCTTTTTTCTAGTTTTTTTGTACTAAAATAATTCATTTATAATCGGTTTATCAGTTAAATATTTGAAACTATTTTGAAATTAAAATGGTGATACTGCAGAAAATAAGAAATAATGACTTCACTTATTTATTTTTAAAATGACATCTACATATTAGCTACTTTAATAAAATAAAAATAATCACTTTGTGTTTTTATATCACCAGCATTAGAATTAGGAATATATTAAAACTGTAGTCTAAAATATCAACTATGAAGAGGAACCTAATTTTAAGTAATAATAAAGTTCTCTAATAAAGATGCCTTTAAAAGAAAATGGTTCATTAAGTATTTTTTGTAAAAAAATTGAAATATGAGTTAACACCAACATTTACATGCTCAGATAAACTGCACATATATATTTTTCTCATTTCTTATTCAATTTATGATTACTGATGATTCACTTAAATAATTGTAAGCCACACTTTAAAATTAATATACTATTTAATGTGCTTAAATGTGACTGCACTGAAAATATTTTATTAACATCCTCAATGCAGAAAGTTTGGACTGTACAAGCATGTGAACCTGCAGAAGACAATTTTCACATTATTTGGAGTTAGAAATAATTAAAAAATGTTAACACATGGTCAACTTTTAAATTGATTATGTGAACCAAAAGTATATTGTTTCATTACATAAAATACTTATATTAAATAAAAATATTTTGCTTTGGTCTTCTTATTTCATTTTTGAAACAAATAATCTTTATATTACTGATTGTCAGACTAACTAAAAATTTTTGACTTATATGATTACTCTCTAACTCAATATACAACTGTGCCATTGAACAAAAAGTCACACACTGTACATTCTCACTTACAGGTGAGAGCTAAACATTGAGCACACATGGTAATAAATATGGGAACAACAGGCACTATGGACTATTAGAGAGTGTGGGGGGTAAAAAAATTGCCTACTAGGTACTATGCTCACTACCTGGATAATGGGATTACATGGGAATATTGTATGAATATTCCCATGTAACAAACCTGCACGTGTAACCCTTGTATCTAAAATAAAAGTTGAAATTAAAAATAATTTCCTAACATCGGTAACAGATGTAAATTTACATATTACAGAAGCAGAACGTTCTTGAGGTCAAAGATTATAAATACAAAGCAATGTCTAGTGCATCAAAGTCAAACTTCCGAAATCCAAATTAAAAAAAAAAATTGAAAACAGAAAGTAAGTAATGTTACATACAGGGAAATAATGATTCAAGTAACTGTTTACTTCCCATCACAAATTAGAAGGAAGAAATCAGTGTACCAGTATCTTTAATGTAGTGATCCAAAAAACTCCTAACCAAAAACATTATATTCAATATCCTGGAAATATCTTGCAAGAATGAAGGGGAAATCCTTTTTAATATAAAATAAACAAAATGTATCACCATCTAATGGAAACTCCTTCAGTTGAGAGAAAATTACACTGGGAAAAACAAACAAAATGTATGACCCTATGAAGGAATTGGGAGCATTTAAAAAGATACTCATATGTACAAATGGGAAAAAATGTCATGCCATCTTAATTTATTTAGTATACACATGACTACAAATAGACACAATAGTTTCTTATCAAGTGTATGGCATGTAAATGTTATACATATGGCAATGCAATATCTGAATAGATTATTAAAATTACTTATATTTTATATAAAGTGGTAAATATTAATCATAAGTAGCCTTCATTAATATAAAAGAAAAATGACACTTTTTAATCCATAGAGTAGCTATTATTAAAAATAATTTAATATGTTATTGGTAAACATAAACAACAAATAGTAATTAAATTCCAAAAATTTGCATATCAACCAAAAGAAGACAGGAAAGAAGGAAGAGGAGAATAAAAATTTGAGGAGTAAAATAGAAAAGACATAAGAGATGGTAAACCTAAATCTAACCACATGAATCTTTCAATTAAATGTTAATACAGTAAACAATTCAAATAAATGGCAAAATAGTTTCAAACTACAGATAGCTTAGATGACCCTAAATAGGATAATGGATGTGCGAACTTTGGTGCATCAATGTAATGTGATACTAATTGACAATATAAAGATATAATCTACTGATATATTAGGCAATCTGAACACATGATGCTGAGAGAAAGAATGTTTAGAAAAAACAATATAAACTGTGTAATGCCACACTGAGGAAATCACAGAAGCTCCACTCTGGTCACCTTCAAGTCACTATCTACACAAAAATAAACATTTTTCTAACATTTAACAGCCTTAATCTGTTTTGTCTGTGCTAAAACTTCTTGAGATTAGCGTCGTACAATACATACTCCTCTGTGTCTGATTCACTTAAAATTTTTTGCCTGTTACAACCATTAATACTGTCACGAGAGTGACTATTCACTTGTTTTCATTGCTATATTCACTTGTTTTCATTACTCACTTAGTGAATAAACCTAACACATTTAATAAATTTTCCTGTTAATAGGCATTTGGCAAGTTTACAGTTTGAATTGTTATGAACAATGCTAATACAAACATTTACAATAAATGTTTGTCCATGTATTTTAAATATATGTAAGCATTATAGTGGGATATATACCTAGGAGTGAAATTGTGTGTCATGGGATTTGTATATGTTCACTTCTTAAGTTACTAGCAGTTTAATGATGCAATTTTATCCATTAAAAATTTTATCTGCAACATCAATGCTTTTTGAGGTGCTGCACATTGTTGCCCAAACTTGATATTTAGTATTTTCTTTACTTGAGACACTCTATTTTACAGGTAGTTGTATTGGATTGTAGCTTAATTTTGCATATTCTTGTTAATTAATGAATGTGAGAACTTATATTATGTTGATATCTGGTTAATCCAATATCATTTGTTACAAAGATCATAGTTTTCACTGTAATGATCATTTTACCATAAGTCATGTGACTGAACATATGTGGGTTCATTTTTAAGTTGTCTATTAAATATTTTTCTATCCCTACATCAATCATATATTGTTCAATGTTAAAACAGCTTTAAATTATTTTTTTCACAAATTAATTTTTATGAAAATTTAGAAATAACTTGTATATTTACATACATAGATATTCACACACTCATATGGTTTTGCTGTGTCCCCACCCAAATCTCATCTTGAATTGTAATTACCATGATCCCCCTGTGTCATGGGAGGAACTCATTGAGATGTAATTTAATCATGGGGGTGATTACCCTCATGCTGTTCTTGTGATAGTGAGTGAGTTCTCACGAGGTTTGATAGTTTTATGAAGGACTTTTCTCCCTTTTGATCAGCACTTCTCCTTGCTGCCGCCATGTGAAGAAGGACGTGTTTGCTTCCCCTTCTGCTATAATTGTAAGTTTCCTGAGGCCTCCCCAGCCATGAAGAACTGTGAGATTTCTTCAATTTATTTCAATATATGTGATTGTTTGAATGCTAATATAAATAACATTATCTTTAAATGCTTATTTTTTCTAGAATAATATTGACAGGTATCCTTCTTTAATTTTAATTTAATTTTCCAATGTTAAACAAACTGTATAATAAAACTTACTTGATCAGGATTTGTTATATTTGTATGTAAGCGGAATCAATTTTTTACATTTCATGCAGGATAGGATATTTCATCTGTATTCATAAAAATATTGTGTTGTAATTTGTAACTTTTGCAATCTTTGTCATATATTTATTTTGTTATACTGAATCTATCTCATTTTATAAATTAAAAATTGTAACACAAACATAATAATTATATTATCAGTAGGCAAAAACTTGAGCTGACACCTTATAACAAATAAAATTATATAAAAATTGACATGCAAAAGCACATGAAAAACAGATGAGCATCATTTTCATGATAGAATTGCAAATTAAACTGCAATAATATAGAACTTCATACTTATTGTGTTCAGATTGGTAAGTGACCAGACAGAAAAGTTTCAATTTACCCTCCATCTTGGGCTTTAGAATCTTATTTGGTATTCTTTCATGCTCAATTCTAGTGGCTTTGAAGCATACCACTTTGTTTTTCTACGGCTTTGGCTTAATTCTTTAACTTTCAATATTACTCAATTTTCATAATTCTTTAAAGGATCTGAAGGAAAAACCTTGATACTAAGCCAGTGCCAAGAATGGGGTTGTGAGTTCCAGGTCAAATGTAGATTCTCAGCCCTTCTCTGAAAGCTTCTTGCCTCTTGGAAATTTATTTCCTCTTAAACACTGTTGTATCAGAAGTTTCATAGGAAAGCTGAAAAAAATCCAAGTGCTTTATTCTGTATCTAACAGTGAGTCCTGCAATGAGGGTGAGATAACGATTTTAAGAGATTATATTTTGACCTTCATGAAGCTTTCTTACTTTGAAAGACAAAGATGTAACCAAGTCAACTACAAGACAAATGTTTCATGAAAATAAAAGTGCAGAGTCTGCCCTGGAAAGCATTTTCCTAGTTTTAGTATGAGTATATTTAGTCATTTTGTTAACCTCACTGTGCTTCATCCATCACACACATTTTATTTTTCTCTCAGGGAAAATTTGAGACATAAGAATTTTTATGTCTAACAGATTTTTGGAATTGGAATAGAATTTTTTTAAGAATTGACTGTTAATGTTAATGACAGTTCAAAAATTAACACCAGACAAGAACATTAACACAGTTCTGTATATATGAGTATCTTATACAGAAAATTTAATTATATCATGGTTAAATCTCATGTAAGAGAAACTACTTCCTTTCTTTTCTCTTCAGATATTTCTGTGAAAGAAGCAGATGGCATAATCCAGTTATTAGCAGCTGGCACAACAGGTAAAAAATGAGAAAAAATTAAGGGCTATTGAATGCTAGGGAGCAATATTCATTCAGGCACACAGGGAATTAACAATGGAGCTCTTGTTAGTTTTAATGAGCATGTGTGGCCAATCTGGAAATTTTCACATTGAATCAGCTCAAAGTTATGTAGCACAGGTGTTTAATTGTCAATTGATTTAACATTTGATCTGAATGAATTAGAAAAAAAACAGAAATAAAAACTTATCATTTGCAAAGATAGAAAGTTCTGGAAAACAAAATTGTGTTAAATTAGACATATTTAAGAAAATTTGGAGGCCAGGCATGGTGGCTCACACCTGTAATCCTGACAATTTGAGAGGCTGAAGCAGGAAGGTTGCTTGAGTCTAGGAGTTTTAGATCAGCCTGGCCAAAATAGGGAGGCCCCATCTTTAAAAAAAAAAAAAAAAAAAAAAAAAAAGAAGAGGAAGAAAGAAAAAAAAAGAAAGAAAGAAAATAAATATTTAAGAAAATTTGACTGGGCAAGGTGGGTCATGCCTGCATGCCTGTAGTCCCAATACTTTGAGAAACTGAAGTGGGAAGATTGCCTGAAGCCAGAAATTTGAGGCCAGTCTGAGCAACATAATGAGACCCCATCTCTACCAAATGAAAGAAATAAATATTTAAGAAAATTTGAGGGGTGTCTAAGTAAAACGTAATTCCATCTCATTTAATAATTTTATATGTATATGTATGCTTTTGTTTCCTAAACAATAATACATTAAAATGTTTAACATTTTCAATGTCAGTATTTTGTATTGTGTATGATTCAATTTACAGTACTATGAATTTGTATTCAAATATATTCTACAGAATGACATTTATTTTCTGACATTCAATCACTAGAACTTTCTTTATTAATGAGTTTGGAGTAGAATGGCTCCAATATATGCAGCACATGTGTCCATGAGTGTGAATGAATTTGTGATATGTATTTTGTTCATTGAGGTTGCAACTTTTTATCTTGTTATATAACCTGAGGTAGAAGTAAGTAAGCACAGCACTGACCATATGTAGATTGTCTTTTGCCAATCACATTTATCTAAATATTCTTGCTCTTTTTGTATACAAGATATGCAGAAATCTCAGGAAACTTGATATCACATCATGACAACTCCAAATAGTTACTTTATTCAGTTTCTGTTTTATAAGATATTAAAGAGTTACCTCATGGTGACTTTACAGCTTCTAAATTTATGACATATACCCTTATGTGTATGAAAATTAATTATTTTCAGAAGCTAGACTTTATTCCATTGCTCCTTGTCCTAAAATTGATTTGTCTGAGCAGTTATAATTATACATGATTTGGTACTTTAAAAAATCATCATTTGTTAACCCATTTTAAAAAATCCCATTCATTTGGAGATGGCAAACCTGAATTGAGAATGTGTAATTTGCTTTTTCACAGGAAAGTTAAACTACTGATTATAGAAAAGATCTGTTTATTCAAAATACACATTCCTATAACTATATATTGTGTGGTTAAGTTATTTATATAGACATACAAACATGGATTTGGAATAATTATAATGTCTTCTTCCAGTGCACACCTTCTTAGGCTATTTGATCTATCCCAAACTGATTTCTGATATACAGCAGAGATATAATATGTGTTTTCAGGATAAAAGGAAACAAAGAGGGCCAAGCGTAGTAGCTCATGCCTGTAATCGCAGTATTTTGGGAGGCCGAGGCAGACAGATCACCTGCGGTCAGGAGTTCGAGACCAGCC
Source organism: Rhinopithecus roxellana (assembly GCF_007565055.1). Classification (NCBI taxonomy): domain Eukaryota; kingdom Metazoa; phylum Chordata; class Mammalia; order Primates; family Cercopithecidae; genus Rhinopithecus; species Rhinopithecus roxellana. Next base: position 68,311,470 of record NC_044559.1, on the reverse strand, counting down.
TGGCCAACATGATGAAACCCCACCTCTACTAAAACTACAAAAATTAACCGGGCGTGGTGGTGTGTGCTTGTAATTCCAGCTACTTGGCAAGCTGAGGCTGGAGAATCACTTGAACCCGGGAGGCGGAGGTTGCAGTGGGCCTAGATCTCGCTGCACTCCAGCCCAGGCAACAGAGCAAGAATCCCTTTCAAAGAAGACAAAAAAAAAAAAAAAAAAAAAAACCACAAAGAAAAAAGGAAGCAGATTAACTTAAGGAATAACATTGTGTCTTTTGTTTCTCATACTTTAGCAAGCAAGGGAATCACTTGAAGACAAGTGTATTATTCTGGTTTACCAATGCCACGTTTCTGATTCAGTAGGTCTGTTTTACAGCTTGGCAATTTCATAGTTACTAAGCACCTCATGCGACTCTGATATATGTAGCCCATAAACTAGACCCTCTACTTTGTCGCAAGGAGAGGACTTTCTGTATCCTGCGTTCTTGCCTTGGTGTACTGGAAGAATCGGGTTACACATGGACTTGAAGAATGAATGTATAGTTTTATTGAGTGGAAGTAGCTCTCAGCCCATGAGGGAGCCAGAAGGGGGATCGTCTTCCCCTAGAGTTGGGCCACTCACCAGCCCCGGCTCTCCTACAACTGCACCCAAACTCCACCTCTAGCCTCCGATGGATGGCTTGCTGGGGTGCCGGCATCTGTCAGTGTGCTCTTCTGCTGGCGTGCTCCCCTTGACGCCCTCTTGCCTTCCAGCTGCTTGCATCTTCTTCTGCCAGTCCGCTCCTCTTGACGTCCAGCCGCTTCTGTCTCTGCCTTGCTAGGATCTTGGGTTTCTACAGGCCCTGGATGGGAGCGTGGCAGGTCAGGGTGGTCTTGGAAAAGACGCGAAAGCAGGTGTGCCAGTCCTTACCTAGGTCCATGGGGGTGGAGCCCTAGCCAGGGACCCGCCTTTCTCTACCCAGCACTTCCCTGCCCCTCTCCCATATTATCAGCACCACATTATTTTGATTACTGTAGCTTTGTAGTAAGGTTTAAAATTAGGGAGTGGCCAGGCGTGGTGGCCTACGCCTGTTATCCCAGCTGCTCGCTACTCAGGAGGCTGAGGTACAAGAATTGCTTGAACCCGGAGGAAGAGGTTGTAGTGAGTCGACATAGCGCCACTGCACTCAAGCCTGGGTGACAGAGTGAGACTCTGTCATAAATAAATAAATAAATAATAAAATAGAATTAGGGAGTGTGACTCCCCCAACTCAGTTATTTTTCAATACTGTTAGGGTTATTCTGGGTCCCTTGTAGTTCCATTATGAATTTGAAGATAGTTTTTTATATATCTGCAAAAACAGCTGTTGGAATTTTGATGGCAATTGCCCTGAATCTGTTTATTACTTTAGGTAGTGTTGGCCTCAAAACATACATACATAGATGATAGATAGATAGATAGATAGATAGATAGATAGATAGTCTTATTACTTGTAATAGATGTTATGCATAGTTGCTGCAAACATTGAATTAGCAATACTGGACAATTTCACTTTGAAGAAATAGGATTAAGTTCCAGTGAGCATCAACCCAAAACATTTTTGTCAACCAATCAACACATAACTGGTTTTATTTGTGTTTCTACTTTAAAATGCATTATTTAATATACATTGTTAATTCTATAACATTGAACTCATAGCCAGCAGTACTATAACTCATGCCTAAACAAAGCTTATTTAATATACATATTTTCTCTGCCTTCTTGTATGTGTGAACAACAGACAGTACTCAGTCGTATGTTTAGAGAGAATTTTAAGCAACAAAGTCAACAAAAATAGCACAAAAATGCAAAAAACATGGGACTTAATAGACTACAAAAAGAGTACATGTTTATAGTATTAGAACTGAAACAAGAAGAAAGAACACCACTTTATTCTACTTCAGCTCAGAAAATGTGAGCTGGGTGATTCAAATTTTTCACTGCTCTGCATATGTCAATACTGACTGCAATAAGCTATAAGTAGTATTGACTTTGAAGGTAGAAATTCATTTAATGTATAGGAGAATTCTGAAATATGGAATCTATGAATAGTGAGAAACAACTATATAGGAACAAATAAATACCCATACACACATATATTTCTGTATGTATTTACATATAAAATATAGCTTTTTTTATACATACATGAATGAACATATGGAGTTTTATTAGGAGGTTTTAAACATGAGTTACTTGGAGAAGTGTGAGAGGAGAAGAAATACAACCAGAAATGAAGAAAAGAAAATAGTGTACATCAAAAAGAGCTAGTGGCATGTATGATTTTACAACATAAACAATGATAATTTGTTAAAACTCTAATCATTAGATTATTTAAAGTTTGATATTCTTGATTAAAGTCTTTCAAGTTTTTGTATTTTAAAGTGCTTTAATTTATAAAGCAAATGTTTACATATGTAGAGAAAAATAAATGAGCAAATGTTTCATAGCTGCATTTTTTCTGGAGAAAAAGAATAAAGAGTGACAAACATCTGGGAGTCATTGTTAATAAGTAGTCATAACAATGCATATATGAGGACCCCATTTACAAAAATAAGGTAAGTATATATATTCATGTGTGTGTGTGTATATATATATATAGTTACAATGAATAGTTCATATAATGAACACATTATATGGATATCAAGGTTTTACTTCAATGCATGAAAGGAGTGAGGTGAATTTGAAAAAATATTGCCATAGTTTACTCCATACCTTTGTATGTCACTTGAATAATTCACATTGAAAATGTATTTCTTTATTTAATAGTTGTCAATATTTTTGCTGATAGATAAAATCACTGATATATTTTTTAAATGAATGGTGGTGGGTGGATTTAAACTGTTCTTAATACAATTTTTAAAATGCTAATTGATACATAATTTTACATTTTTATGAAACACATACTTCATTACATGTATACAATATATAGTGATCAAATTTAGCTTATTGGTATATGCATCACCTCTTAAATGTTCATAATTCCTTTATGCTGGGAACATTCAAATTCCTCTCTGCTAGCTATTTTGAAATATATAATAAATTGTTATTAGTCAACTGTACTATGCTATAGAACACTAGAAAGTTATTTTGTTATCTAACTGTAATTTTCTACCCATTAAACAGCCTCTCCCTATCTCCCCTTCCCACCTATCTTTCCCTTCCTCTATATTAGAATAGGTAACCACTATTCTAATATATATTTTTATGACATCAACTTTTTAGCTGCCACATATGAGTGAGAACATGCAGTATTTGTCTTTCTATACCTGGCTTATATTAAATACAATGTCCTCCACAAATGGCAAGATTTCATCCAATTATCACTTCAACATACTCATTTCCTTTCTTTCAGAAAATATGTTTGGTAATGAGATTACTGGATCACATGACATTTCTGTTTTTAGTTTGTTGAAGAACAGTCATATGTTTTTGCATAATGGCTATAATAATTTACATTTTCACCAACAGTGTATAAGTGTTTACTTTTTCTGCATACTTGCTTATACTTACCTTTTGTTCTTTAGGTAATAGCCATTCTAAGAGATGTGAGGTGATATCTTATTGTGGTTTTGATTTGCATTTCCCTGATGGTTAGTGATGTTTAGCATTTTTTAACATACCTGTTGGCCATTTGTATGTCTTCTTTGAAGAAATTCCTCTTCACGTCCTTTGCACACTTTCTAATGAAATTTTTAAAAACTATTGAATTATTTTAGCTCTTTATATATCCTGAATGTTAATTCCTTGTTGGATGGAAACATTGCAATTATATTCTCCAATTCTATAGGTTGCATCTTCACTCTGTTGGTTGTGGCCATTGCTGTGGAGATACGTTTTAGTTTGACAGAGTTTAATCTGCCTGTTTTTGCTTTTGGTGCCTGTGCTTTCGAGGTCTTACCCAAATAATCTTTGCCTGGACTAGTAGCCTGAAGCATTTCCCCTAGGTTTTATTCTAGTAGTTTTATAGTTTTGGGTCTTACATTTAAATTTTTAATCTATTTTGAGTTGATTTTTATATGGTAAAAGATAGGAATCTAGTTTCATTCTGTTGCATGTGAATATCCAGTTTTTCAGCTCCATTTATTCAAGATACTTTACTTTCTCCAATGTATGTTTTTGGTGCCTTTGTTGAAAGTGAGTTAGTTGTGAATACATAGATTTACTTCTGAATTCTCCATTACCTTCTATTGGTATATGTATCTATTTTTATCACAGCACCTTGCTATTTTGGATAGCTTTGTAGTATATTTTAAAGTGAGGTATACGGAGTCTCTAGCATTTTTGTTGTTGTTTCATTTTGTTTGTTTTTGCTCAGGATTGTTTAGGCTTTTCAGGGTCCTTTTTGTTTTTTTAATAAATGTTATGATTGTTTTTCATATTTTTGTGAAGAATGCCATTTTTATTCTGGTGGGTATTGCATTGAATCTGAAGATCCCTTTGAATAGCAAATTGTCTAGTTTTTAAACAAACAAAAGGATGGCAAAAATGTGACAATACCCTGATTAGGGTTAAGAAACAATATAATTTTATTTTTTATACATTTAATAAAATTGGAAAAAATGTAATGTACTTTTTAGAAAAGCTGTTTAGTTTTTAAAAATTCTTGAGTGGAAAAAATATACCTGTAGATATTTTATTTGCTTTTTAGTAAACTGGTTCTCATACAGGAAAAGGTCAATGTACAAAAGCAAGATTTATACAAATTAACAAACACATAAAGGATAAATGTATTACTCACAAATGATTTAAACTGTAAACTCCCCAGTTATTAAACAAATATTCTAGATTTTCTTGATGTGAGCCTGTATTAGCTTTATTGGTCCATCTACTCATTACTTGCAGTCAGTCCTTTTAGATAGACAAATGCAATTTACTGCCTTTAGGCTCTACTTACTATTTCCCTAGATTTGAATTCTCTATCTCTACCGTTGAAATATTATCTAACTTACAAGATCTAGCTCAAGCATCTCTTCCATGGCTATTCCTTACTCCTCTGAGTCTGATGCAATTGCTCTTGTCTTTACATCTATTAAGATCTATTAAGTACTCTTATATGTTGCAGGTAATTACATGAACTTTTATGTTACCATTATTAGATAGCAAAATCCCTTAGAGCAGAGGCTATGTGTGACTTCTTACTGAGTTTCACTCCACAGCTAGAAAAATTCCTAACACATAGCAGATGTTTCATAAAATGTTTGTTGAAGCGAACTGACTGTGAAATTGTTAAGTTCTCATTTCACTTTGACCACAGCACAGCTTGCAGAAGCATGCTGGTGATGATAAATTGATTTTTGGCAGATTTTTAATGCTAAGTTGTCACAGGTCAAAAGATGGCTAAAACGAACATTCACTTAATTATTCAAACATATGAACAGAGTAAACAGACAACCCACAGAACGAGAGAATATATTTGCAAACTACGCATCTAACAAAGGTCTAATATTCAGACCCTATAAGGAACTTAAATTAACAAGAAGAAAAACAAACAACTCCATTACAAAGTGGGCAAAGTAAATGAACAGAAACTTTTCAAAAGAAGACATACACACGGCCAAAAAAAGTTAAAAAATACTCAACATCACTAATCATCGTAAAGAAAGCAAATTAAAACCACAATGAGATATCTCACACCAGTGAGAATAGCTATCATTAAAAAGTTAAAAAATAACAGATGCTGGCCACGTTACAGAGAACAGGAAACACACATTGCTGGTGAGAATGTAAATTAGTTCAGTCATGTGAAAAGCAATGTGGTGATTTCTCAAAGAACTTAAAATAGAGCTACCATTAAACCCAGCAATCCCATCATTGAGTATACACCCAAAGGAATATAAACTGTTGTACAACAAGAACACATGCACGTGTATGTTCATTGCAGCACTATTCACAATAGTAAAGGCAAGGAATCAATCTAAATGCCCATCAACAGTAGAGTGAGTAAAGAAAATGTGGTAATACACACCATGGAATACTATGCAGCCTTAAAAAAGAATGGGCAATATGTATGGATCTGGAGGCCATTATCCTAAGGGAACTAACACAGGAATAGAAAACCAAATATGACATGTTCTCGCTTGTAAGTGGGAGATGTATTAATTCTCACATTGCTATAAAGAAATACCCAAAACTGGATAATTTAGAAAGAAAAGAGGTTCAATTGGCTCACCATTCTGTAATCTGCTCAGGAAGCATGGCTGGGGAGGCCTCAGGAAACTTGCAATCATAGCAGAAGGCAAAGGGAAAGCAGGCATGTCTTTATGGCTGGAGCAGGAGGAAGAAAGTGGTGGGGACGTACCACACACTTCTAAACAACCAGATCTCCTGAGAACGCTATCCCAAGATAATACCAAAGTCAGAAATCAGCCACCATAATCCAATCACCCCCACCAAAGACCAAGCTCCAACATTGGGGATTACAATTTGACATGAGATTTGGGTGGGGACACAAATACAAACCATATCAGAGCTAAACATTGAGTACATAAAGACACAAAGAAGGAAACAATAGACACCGGGGTCTCCTTGAGGGTGGTGGCTGGGAGAAGGGTGAGGATCATCAAACTACCTATCGGGTGATGAAATAATCTGTACACCAAACCCCCTTCACACACAATTTAGCTATGTAACAAGCCTACCCATGTATCCCTGAACTTAAAATAAAAGTTCAAAAAATTTATTTTAAGGTATAAAATTTTCAATGTCATATCAGATGTAATCGAGAATATACCCAAAAAATTACTTTCAAATTTTACCTTCAAAAAATTTTACTTTCAAAAAATTACTTTCAAATTTTACTTTATCAATAGATTAAAAGCCTAGAAATTGGCCGGGCACGGTGGCTCAAGCCTGTAATCCCAGCACTTTGGGAGGCCGAGACGGGCGGATCACAAGGTCAGGAGTTTGAGACCATCCTGGCTAACACGGTGAAACCCCGTCTCTACTAAAAAATACAAAAAGCTAGCCGGGAGAGGTGGCAGGCACCTGTAGTCCCAGCTACTCGGGAGGCTGAAGCAGGAGAATGGCATAAACCCGGGAGGCGGAGCTTGCAGTGAGCTGAGATCCGGCCACTGCACTCCAGCCCGGGCGACAGAGCAAGACTCCGTCTCAAAAAAAAACAAAAAACAAAAACAAAAACAGAAAAAAGCCTAGAAATTATATTTTTTATATTTGTTGTATTATTTGTAGTAGATATGGATAAACATAGTATCCATCTACTTATCCATTTCCATGTAGTAGATATGTCCATATCTACTACAAATAATTCTCTGCTTCTTTTTCTCTGACCTTGATTTCCATGTCTACAACACACTTTTCAATTATGCTACAATGGAAATATTCTTAAGGATGAAGTTACATGTGGTGCAAAAGCTTCACAAGGCATTTTTATTAGGTGCTGAGACTCCTAACTTCTGTCTTCAGATCAAGGAGGAAAGGCAATCACCCTAATAATAAATGTTTAGAGATTTTATTGGAATAAAGAGAGAAGGAGGGAAAAATAGTTAACTAGCATGGGAATCATTAAGTATGGGAATAACCCAATGCTTAAGGTGAAGATAAGCCTTGGAACAAAGAGGACAACACAACAGGTAGAAAGCTTGGATGGGAGGAAAGGGGAGAATCTGACATCAGAAATAAAGGAGGAAATAACTCTTTTTTTCTTTCTTTTTTTTTTTTTTTGAGTTGGAGTCTCTCTCTGTCGCCATGCTGGAGTGCAGTGGCGCGGTCTCGGCTCACTGCAACCTCTGTCTCCCGGGTTCAAGCAATTCTTCTGCCTCAGCCTCCTGAGTAGCTGGGACTACAGGCATGTGCCACCACACCCGGCTAATTTTTGTATTTTTAGTATAGACAAGAGTTTCACCATGTTGACCAGGATGGTCTCGATCTGCTGACCTCGTAATCCGCCTGCCTCGGCCTCCCAAAGGACTGGGATTACAGGCACGAGCCACTGTCCCAGCCCAAGAACTCTTAATATTAGATGATCTAAAGCAAAATCAAACTTTAGTGATGGTAATATTAAACAACTATCAATATAAAATGAGATCTAAAATTCAGTTATTTTTCTTTCTTTCAAAGTCTTCCCAAAATGTTTTATACTTTAAAATATCTCTTTAGACATGGTTATACATGTTTCCTTTAACCGCATATTCTTAGATACATTTGAAAACACGAGACTATTATTAAAATATTGCCATCATTGGTCGAGTGCTGTGGCTGAGGCCTGTAATCCCAGCACTTTGGGAGGCCGAGGCAGGAGGCTCGCTTGAGCCCAGGAATTGGAGACCCACCTGCTCAACATGGCAAAACCCCATGTTACAAAAATGCAAAAATTACCCAGAGATGGTAGTGCGAATGCGTGCACCTATAGTCGCAGCTGCTTGGGAGGGTGAGATGGGAGGATCTCCTGAGCTAGGGAAGTCTCGGTTGATGTGAACCTTGCACCAACTGCACTCCAGCCTGGCTGACAAAGAAGACTATGGCCAAAAAAATAAATAAAATAAAATAAAGAATTACCATCATTGTTAGGAGGGAGTAGGTGAAGAGATGTGACTAGTAATTTCAACAGTAACATGTATATGAAATAAACATTACTCAATACACATTGTGGGGTATAAATGTCATTTTCATACATGATGGATTATTCAGATATATATTATGCCCCTATTGTGTGTTATACAAAGGCAGAAGATAACAATTCATATATAGATGAAATATATAATGATTTACTTTAATTAGTGTACCCTAAGTCGGCAGCATATGGTATATTTTAAATGTTTTCTAGAACTCATTTAACTTGGTTTAATTTACCAGAGAGTAAATTACTTGATACATTACGTAGAAAGCAATGAGACAATCAGAAAGCCATCCTTTAAAATATTTAAAATTAGGGATGTCATATAACTACAGATCTGGGGATCACAACAAAATTTAAGCTATTTAATATGTCAGCCATGATTTACAAAAAGAAAATACTAAGAGAGCATAATTATTTAATGTAAGGCAATGTACTCATCCAGAACTTATTCTTTGTTATGATAAAGATTAACTTTCTTAATTTGTCAAATTCCACCTCCTATAAAAATTAACTTTTTACATTAAGTGGAAAAATACTTAGAGAATTCAGGAACATACTGATTTCAGGGAAAACAGGCTACTTCCATTTCTGATCTACAACGAATGAGACAATTAAAAGAAGTGAGAAGATGGTAATTGGAACAATAAAAATAGTAATTTTATTGCACCTTAACAGCCTTATTTTATGTAGTGGATCTTCCCTATGAAATAAGGTCATAATCATCTGATCTACCAATAAAATAATGATTTGCAATTGAAATACCTACTTGGCCATAAAGTCAGCTGCCTCAAATATGAATATATGGCAGTATGGTTATGTCAATTAAAGTCCCCAAGGAAGTATTTCAAGTGTCCCATTAAAATATACAACCAGGGATTTCTGTATGGTTATGGTGACAAGGGATCACAACTCATTTTGTATTACCTAAAATAATGTCGTTACTGAACTCAGCTAATTGCAATGGTGAAAATTATACAAAAAAAAAAAAAAAGCCAATATAGTGAAAAAGAAGCTACCTCAAGCAGATATTCAAACTCTATATCAGTATCTGATAGTGAGATTGGGGAAATCACATGCTGATAAGCTCATGTGTCTGGTATTTTTTTCTTTTTTCTGTTTAACAATCATCTACCATGTAAGTAGCTTTGTGTGCATAAGTTTGCTTGGTTTTGATGACAATATCTTGAATTTAAAAAATCAAGCCAGGTGCAGTGACTCATGCCTATAACCTCAGCAGTTTGGGAGGCCAAAGAAGGCAGATCACTTCAAGTCGGGAGTTTGAGACCAGTCTGGCCAACATGGCAAAACCCCATCTCTACTAAAAATACAAAAATTAGCCAGGCATGGTGGTGCACAACTGTAATCCCAGCTACTTGGGAGGCTAAGGCAGGAGAATCATTTTAACATGGAGGCATAGGTTTCAATGAGCCGAGATCACGCCACGGCACTCCAGCCTGGGTGACAAAGTGAGGCTCTGTCTCAAAAAATAAATAAATAAATAAAAATAAAAAAGCAACCTAAAATTCATACGACACAGATAAAAAGTATGTGCATTTGTAAGAACATTAACTTTACTGTGATGGCTTTAATATTTTTTCCAGATTCTACATTCACATGTAAAAAATGGTGTTGAGGAGAAAGCGTTCTTTGCAGCAAGCTTCCATAGAAGAGGTGCGTTTAATAAACATTAGAAAACCTCAAAGGATGAAAGAGGTTTTTTTAATCATGTAAAGGTAGCTGAAAATAGGATAAAAATATGACAATTACTAGGAACAGTTTATTTTAGATAGCAACCATCTCCTATTGTGGGCGAAAAATACCTCTTTTAACATAAATTGTTATTTTGTCTTCCCTAGGTGGCTATAACATTGGATTCTCAACATAAAGTGGAATAATGTATTTTCTATGCTTATGCTGGAAGTATGGGAACAAATTTATGAATGGCAAATTGGATTTTATATATGACTATATTTAGTCAGTTCAAAAACTAAACTATATGCTAGGTTTACTAAGCTTTCATCATTTCACATACCAGTGACAACTTTCTAAAGACAAGGTGGACTGTCATTACAAGGCATCAACCTCACTGGCAAAAAGTTCTTTACAAGATAATTAATGAAAACTTACATTGCTTCCCAAATATTGTAAAATGTGTTATGATTCTGGTATGTGTTAGTTGTTTAGAAATTAAACATTTTCTATGTCTCCACAGATTTACACATTCTGTAATAACCTGGACAATACTCGATAGAATACCAGACATAAAAAATCTTGATCATTGGTTATTTAAAAATATCTACTACGCCGGGCGCGGTGGCTCAAGCCTGTAATCCCAGCACTTTGGGAGGCCGAGACGGGCGGATCACGAGGTCAGGAGATCGAGACCATCCTGGCTAACACGGTGAAACCCCGTCTCTACTAAAAAATACAAAAAGCTAGCCGGGAGAGGTGGCAGGCGCCTATAGTCCCAGCTACTTGGGAGGCTGAGGTGGGAGAATGGCGTGAACCCGGGAGGCGGAGCTTGCAGTGAGCTGAGATCCGGCCACTGCACCCCAGCCTGGGTGACAGAGCGAGACTCCGTCTCAAAAAAAAAAAAAAAAAAAAAAAAAATCTGCTACAGTTTCATTGACAGTTATTTCCCTAGCCAGTAGAAATTAATAACTTCTCTGAGTAACAAATCTATTACTTATATTTTGCTCTTGTTATCATAATTTTTTATTAATATCTAATAAATACAATTAGAAACTTCATCGTATTGGGATTGTGAGCACAAATAGTGTTGAATTTTAAGTTTTTCTCCCCTTCCCAGGAAACATTAATGTTTTTAGTGAAGTTTGCTCCTCATATGAGTTTTTCATGGTGGTTTTAGTCATGAGGAAATTAATAAAAAGATCACCACAAAATAGAACTTTGCGGTGGGAAAGCTATAGAGACAAAGAAAGTCAGATGGGAGATAATTAAGGGGATTCTAGGTTTTCTATATGAGAAAAGCTCTTAAAAATCAGATAAATTCTGAATTAATCCTATTTTAAATCTTTGCTTTAAATGATAAATATTATAAGTAAATATACTGGCATCAAATTAACAGTTACAAAGAACAAAATTAGGATAATGTATTAGGTTATATATATATGTATATATATATATACACACACACAAATCTGTGTATCCATATAAATTTATGTGCTTAAATATTTTTCTCAAGTGATCTATGCCACTAGAATTTTTCTGTATTTGCCTAAACAGCTCTATTAAGTGAAGAAGGGAATGTGCCACTATGTAAATGTGTTTTTAAAGAAGACAGATGTTTGTCTTTCATATACTTTATAAATGTTAGTGTGGGAGAGAACTATATAGCACAGATTGATGATTCACTTTTACGCTGAAAGAGAAAAGAAGAGCTGATATAAAAATCAAGTAGTGCCACTGGTTGTAAAGTAAACTCACGTCATTGATTTTTGTAGTTTTTAGTCTCTTCCACAAACCATATTTCCCCTAACCCATAAAATCTTACAATGAGAAAATTATGGAATACACACACTAATACTTCTCTCAAAATTTATTATTGTGAGCACCATTGTATAGAAGTTTGTGTTTTTTGAACTAAACCCATCTTTAAATTTTTATGTGAGCTAAAAAGTATCCTATTTATAATAAGCCAAATTATTTTGTTACCACAAAACCGAGTAAACACCTCCATTTTATTTTACTTGATTCAAGTTTCTAATAACTTCCTTGCATGAAAAATATATTTTGTATGTTTTGCTCCTGTCATCATTAATTTGTTTTACTACCATCAAATAAATACAAATAGGAACTTTATTGTATTGAGAGGAAACATAGTGTTGAGTTTATCTTTTTCAAATTGAAATTTAGGCTACTGTAAAATATGATAAGTAGTTTTGAATTTAGGACATTGATACAAGAGCTACTAAACAGAGGAACTCACTGCAATTAATTTTCCCATTTTTCCCCATTTTCATTCTGCCTAACTTCAAAGTCATGTAGGAGTATATATCTATAAGGAAAAAATATTTTTGTAAGTCATGTACAGAATTATGTCTATGTATTTTTGGCGGAGAGAGGGATCAAAACATTTCTCCAGAGAACACATAACATTTTGAAAAAGACAATAGAATCCTCCAGCACATACCCCCAAATGATCAACTAATAATGCAAGACATGTATTAAAATATTCATACAATCAGTAGTACATACTGTTAGAAAAACAGTGATTAGCAGAAGCAGTGATTATTCTGGGTAGTCTGAAAGAAAGAGATGGATACTTGTTTCAGCTTTTAAGCCGATGTTTTCTGAGACAACAAACATGTTATTGCTTATTCTTTTCTTCTTTTTGACCAGGGTAGAGAGTGTTTGTATCCAAAAAGTAGGCTTGGCTGAATATAATGACCTGAATCATAATCAGGACTTTGGGAACTGAACCATCATTTCAATACAGCTGAACAGAAGTCTTGAATGTGTGACAAGCTTTTTGATGAAAATTGCTGCTGAGCTGAATTGGTTCTCTGTCATATATACTTGTTTCTTTAGGTCTTAGATATTTATTCTATGAATCATCTTAAAATCTAAGCTTTTCAATGTCCTCAGGAGGTTAGCAAGGTAGATAATTTTAAACATGTTTTCTTGGTTAACTGTCTCAAATAACCTGAGAAAAATTATTCTCTGTGTAAAAAAGTAAATAGCTTAATTATTAAAATAAATGAATATTCAGAGTTAACATTTATTTTCGCAGCTTTGCTGCTTTTTTCCTATATCATGTTAAAATTGTGGGTTTGACATTTTTTTTTTTACCTTGACAAAATGTTTTTAAAATACCATAAAACTCCATAATATGTCAACAATTATCTAGTTGTAAGTATGAAAAGAGGAGTTGCTAGTAGTAATGTATGGAAAATATTTTTTATTTTTAAATTTTAAAACATCAACTCTATTACTCACTGTTTTTGTCTTTACATGTATATATGTGTTATATATATGTGTCTGTATATATATATGTATATAGGCTGTAATGGCCCACCAAGGAATGTAAAATATGAATACAGTAGATCAGTATTTCATTTAAAGTAGGTGAAATGATTATATTCAAATATTTTGAAATTACATTTGAATTGATTCAAATACAATTTTAATACATTATAGCATGGTTACAAACATGTAAACATATAGATAAGTCAATGATACAAATTGGTTTGATAATAGTCATGTTACACAGTCTTACCACCTCAAATAAAAGTAAACAGGAAGATTATTTTGTTATAGCATGTACCCTTATCATTTATATTCCTTACTGAACATTTTCCAAGGCCATCTTTAGCAACTGAACCCAGTGCGGGCCAGTAGAGCCCTCTGTTGAAGAGCACCAGGACCTGGCCAGGGAACTGCATGAGATTCAATCCCATTTCTGCCATTTGGGATGCTTTCCAGTTCTCTTTTGTGTAGAGTTGGTTGAATTCCTTGAGGAATCGTGGGAATTATCTCTATGGGTTACTTCTAGGTCCCTATCAGAAGAAGAGAGCCTGATGAATGAATCTCTTCCTCTAGTTGATGAAGCTTTTTTCACATAAATTAGGGAGATTGGCCTATTGAATGTTGCCGACACGTTGAATTGAGGTGAATTTCATACTAATCAGACACAAGATGAGGAAACTTCACGGGCATCGATTGAAAATAAAATAAAGAAAAATGGAATGAAATAATATATTTTACACATTTTTTAGCTTACATGGTTTCTGATATCTGTTATTCTTTGCCCCTCTGTGTAAAATATTATTTTCTCTGCCTGCTTTTAAGATTTTCCCTCATCTCTGTCTTTAAGCTATCTGATTTTGATGTCCCTTGAAACAAATAATAATAATTAAGCAAGTATAAAATGTATAATACAAAGAATAAAGTACTTAATGCCGTTGCAGAATCTTTGAGTAAACTCATGGAGGAGGTGATATTTGACCCAAGTCTTCAAAATATTGATTCAATAGAGAAGTGAGAACACATTCCAAGCAAAGAATGTTATCTTCACTGTTTTTCTTTTTTTTTTTTTTTTTGGTTGGGGGAGATATAAAATAATATGGTATGGGAAGATTTGATGTGGGAATGGGGGCAATCATAGGGATTAAGAGAATCACTTGCACATATTAAGTTGGAAATGCTTACAAAAGGGGTAAGAAGACTTAAAATAAGCAGTTTTGTGTTTAAGTTAGCAGCTATGAGAATTTAGAACTCATATACACACACACATATGTAAGTTGCAGGTGATACATAAAGTCATAGGGAAAATTTTACTCTACGAACTGGTACAGAACACAGAAAATGCAAGGCTGATTTAATTGTTCACTAACAGTTCATAATAACAAAATGCCATTGATTCTCACGTGGACTATAATTATAGTCTCCTTCCTCGTTTATCTATTTTCAAGTTTACCCTGGGTGCTGCTTCTAGATGTGTAAATACATGTGAAAACACAAATACACATACACGATCTATTCTGTTTTTCAGAATGTTTTGCTAACTCCCTTCCATCTATGGAATCAACTTGAAGTTTGTAGCCTAGTAACCCAAAGGCCTCCGCCATTGGCAGAAGTAATTCAGTGCTTCTTCACTGTGGGTATTTTCAAAGCATTAATTTTCCTCATGTAATAATCCAATTCCTCTTTTATGCAAGGAAAGAGGACATAAAATAGGATCTTTTCTTTCAGGAATTTCACAGTCTCTCCAAATCACAAAGGTTTTCTTCCATGGATCAGGTTTTCAAGAGCCTAATCTGATATTCACATGATAACTTTCCTAGATGATGTGGGAACTTTATCCATGTTTATGTGTTTCTGGTAATTAATGTTTATTTTCTATGTTAAGACATTGCCTTCCATTTAATAAGTAAATGGATGTCTCAGCATTTACTTTTCGTATCAAGTACATAGCTCCAGAAATATGAGAGCAAATTAAATGTATTCTTGAAAGGAATACAAAGATGTTAAAGGTGTAAATTGAGCGATACAAATTATACAAAAGAAACTTTGGAAGCTTAACTGCATGAAGTATATCTTCATCAAGACTTTAAGGACCTCTGGCTTTCTGTTTAGTTTGGCCCACAAAAATCATCTGTAGGAGATGGGAGACAAGTAGGAGGGTGAAGTCTGGATATTTACTTTCTAGTTGTCTCTTTGCAAGAAGGCTGACTACGTCCTTCAATGGATTTCTACTCTACAAAGATCACCAATGCTACAGAAATTTCTCCTTTGTTCTCTCTTGGATTCTAATTAGTACTTCCACTTTTATCATTTTGGGGCTAGAGGTTGCTACTGCCACAGCTGCTAGTAGCTCCAGGTTCTGCATGAGCAATCGCGGTTCCCTTCTACAAAACTTTGAAATTTTTTTTATAAATTGCATTTGCTTCAATTTATCATATGAGTGAGCTATACAATTTTGGGTTTGATACCAGACTTCTAATGTCACACTTTATGTTCTTCACAACGTAATGAAAATATAAAGTTATCATATTTATTGGTTTACTTTTTGCTGGGTCTCTGCCCACAAAAACAGGGACTTTTTCTGCCTTTTGTTAAAGAAAAATCGTACACTGTGGAGTTAAGCAGGTAAAGAAGATATTATTCAAGACTGTTGCAATAAGGGAAAGAGATTGATAAATGCTCCTGGGGAAAAAAGGCAGGAAATGTTTTAAACATTGGATGGAGCTAGTGAAGAAGTATAGGAGGACAATCGAGGGGATGTTGATCAATGTGATTAGGCCATCTGTTAGCAAATTGGCACTTTCTGAAGTTAGGCTCACCTGCCCACATAAATGGGAGACAGAGGCCCAATCTTAATGATCGCTCAGTTGTAAAATTGGCAAGAGACTTTTAAAAATATTTATATTTCAAAGGGCCATAGAAAGACTCTATATTTGCAAGTTTTCTAAAGTAAATAAGAACAAGAACCCATATTCAGGAAAAAATCTGTCTAAGGTGAGGAGAACATTAAGGCAGGCCATTTTGATCATTTATTCTTTGTTCTTTTACTAGTACCTAAGGGTATTGCCTGGTATATAGCAAGCATTGAAGGTATATTTAGAGAAGGAATAAATAATATTTAAAAACAAACAACAATGACAATGTGCAAGTAGGCTAATTAACACATGGACATACAAGATGAATTGACTTCCAGTTTAAAGCTTATGTCCAGAAACTTCCATGTTCTTCAAGGAAGCTAAATATTAAGCAACTGCCCAGTGACTTGAACTTTATAAAATTACACAGCTGGTGGCCAGGCACAGTGGCTCATGCCTATAATCACAACACTTTTAGAGGCAGAGGCTAGAGGATTGCCTGAGGCCAGAAGTTTGAGAACAGCCTGGGCAACACAATAAGGTCCCATCCCTACAAGTAATAATAATAATAATAATAATAATAATAATAATAATAATAATTTCCCAGGGGCAGAGTGTGTGCTTGTAGTTCTAGCTGCTCAGAAGGCTGAGGAAGGAGGATTGCTTGAATCCAAAAGTGTGAGGCAGTGAGCTATGATTGCACCACTGCACTCCAGCCTGAACTGACAGAGTGAGACTTTGTCTCAAAAAAAAAGAACAAATACACAGCTAGGAGATTTTTGAATGATGTGGGAAAAAAATCCATATGGTTATTTCTTTTAATAATATCAAGGAGTTAAATCTTTGTCAATACATCGACTTTTAGCAGTTACTTTTAAGGTAGGTAAGACGTTTGCATTTTATAGGCAGGTAACGATTGGGTGACAGCTTGGTGATCTTTTTTGTTTCCTGAAGTACATTACAACTCAAACTGACTGGATACCAACCAGTCACCTGTCAGTTGTGTTCAATTCATCAAATAAATTTTGTTCAGAAACACCACTTTGCTTCATTAGAGAGAAGAGTTATTGGAAGCAGTCTGTGAACTGATGGGACCATTGAAAACACAAATAGGATCTATTAAAACATCTACTAAGTCTTCCATAATTTGGGAATTCTTTTGTGTGTACTACCAAAATAGTTATCTGACAAGTGGTGATTTATTTTTTCCTGAACTCCGAGTGACTCCTTAAGTTGGCATCAAGTCAGAGCATGAAGGACTTTTTATGAATTTTTTGCCCTCATTTCAATTAATACATAAACAAAGATGAATAATATCATATGTTCTGACTCTTAGAGATCATTAGATACTAACAGGTGGCCAAGACTCCAAATATAAATGTAAGTGGGAATAATAAATTATGTGATAAATTTTTAGCAGCTTGTTTTCCTGTGAAATGATGCAATACAGTTTCAAACAACAAGAACCTTGTAAGTTGAATTCTGTTTATTCTGGGTCAATTTACTTATTTGAAAAGAAAATTTAAAATGTAAGTCTGATATGAGATCTTATATTATTATTTTCCCTCTAATGTGCCTTTTCTGAAATAACAACCATACATCTGCCATCATTTTATTTTTGTGTTTTGAAAATAACTTTAGTATTTTCAAAAAATATTTCCTATCAATTTTAAGTATACCATATATGATTTTCCCATTTTCTGATACATTTTTGACCATTTCAAAGAAAGGATGAAAGGTAGCAGAGGATAAAGGTTAAATCTCAAGCAGAAAATATACGGAGGTTCTGAGATTTTTTAAACAAGTGGCTGAGAAGATATTCTATATTGCTTGCAAGGGTAGTAGACAATGATGAGCATGTTATCCCACTCAATTGATTAGGTTTGCCTGGCATGGTTTGGATATTTTGTTGCCTCCAAATCTCATGTTGAAATGTGTTCTGCAGTATTGGATTTGGGGCCTAGTGGGAGGTGTTTGGTCATGGGGTCAAATCCCTCATGAATGTCTTAGTGCTGTACTCAAGGTGCGAGTGAGTTCTCACTCTGCGAGTTTACTTGTGATCTGCTTCTTTAAGAAAGCCTTGCACCTCCTCCCTCACTCTCTTGCTGCCTCTCTTGGAATGTGACACACTGGCTCCCCTGCACCTTCCACCATGATCGTAAGCTGTCTTAGGCCCCCAGCAGAAGCACATGCTGGCACTATGCTTCATGCACAACCTACAGAATTATGAGTCAAGTAAACATTTTTTTCTTTATAAATTACCCAGTCTAAGGCATTCCCTCATAGCCACGCAAATGGACTAACACGGAAGATTGGTACCTAGGAGTGGGATGATGCCATAAGGATACCTGAAAGTAGGGGGAACTAAGATGGCCTAATAGAAAGAGTTCCTGTCTGCAGCTGCTAGTGAGATCAATGCAGAAGTCAGGTGATTTCTGCATTTCCAACTGAGGTATACAGTTCATTTAATTGGAACTGGTTAGACAGTGAGTGCAACCCATGGAGAGCAAGCAGAAGGAGGGTAGGGTGTGGCTTCACCTGGGAAGTCCAAGGACCACCAGGGGGACCTGCCTCTCCCAGCCAAAGGAAGTGGTGAGGGACTGTGCTACCCACCCTGGGTACTACACTTTTCCATGGACTTTTGCCATCTGTGAATCAGGAGATTCCCTCGTGAGCCTACACCACCAGCACCCTGGGTTTCAAGCACAAAACTGGGCGGCTGTTTGGGCAGGCACTGAGCTACCTGCAGGAGCTCTTTTCATACCCCAGTGGTGCCTAGAACCCCAGTAAGAGAGGAAAACTATCCACTCCCTTGCAAAGGGGACTGAAGCCAGGGAAACAGTGGTCTCGCCCAGCAAGTCCCACTCCCACAGAGCACAGCAAGCTAAGAACCACAGGCTTAAATTCTCACTGCCAGCATAGCAGTCTGGAGTCGACCTGGGACAATCGGCCTTGGTAGGGCAGGGGCATCCACCATTAATGAGGCTTTAGTAGACGATTTTCCCCTCACAGTGCTAAGGAGACTGGGAGGCGTGGACTGGGCAGAAATCACTACAGCATGGCAAAGTGGTTGTAGCCAGACTGCTTCTCTAGATTACTCCTCACTGGGCAGGGCATCTCTGAAGGAAATGCAGCAGCCCCAGTCAGGGGCTTAAAAATAAAAGTCTCATCTGCCTTGGACAGAGCACCTGTGGGAAGGGGCAGCTGCCTGAACAGCTTCAGGGGATTTAATCTTTCCTGCCTGCTGGCTCTGAAGAGAGCAGCTGATCCTGACAATGGGGATTCTCCCAGCACAGCGAACCAGCTCTGCTAAGGAACAAATTGCCTCCTCAAGTGGGTCTCTGAATCCCATGCCTCCTGACTGGGAGAGACATCCCAACAGGGGTCAACAGACACCTCATACATGAGAGCTCCAACCGGCATCAGGCAGGTGCCCCTCTGGGATGAAGCTTCCAGAGGAAGGAGCAGGCAGCAATGTTTGCTGTTCTGTAGCCTCCACTGGTGATACCAGGGTGAACAGGGTCTGGAGTGAACCTCCAGCAAACTGCAGACCTGCAGAAGAGGAGCCCGACTGTTAGAAGGAAAACTAACAAATAGAAAGCAACAACAACAACAAAAGAACCCCCACAAAAAACCCATCCAAAAGTCATCAGTCTCAAAGATCAAAGGTAGATAAATCCACGAAGAAGGGGAAAAACAAGCACAAAAATGCTGAAAATTCCAAAAGCCAGAATGCCTTTTCTCCTCCAAATGTTGGCAACACCTCTCCAGCAAGGGGGGCAAAACTGGACTGAGAATCAGATTAACGAATTAACACAAGTAGGCTTCAGAAGGTGGCTAATAAAATTCCTCTGAGCTAAAGTACCATGTTCTAACCCAATGCAAGCAAGCTAAGAACCTTGATAAAAGGTTACAGGAACTGCTAACTAGATAGAATAACCAGTGTAGAGAGGAACATAAATTATCTGATGGAGTTAAGAAACACAGCATGAGAAATTCATGAAGCATACACAAATATCAATAGCTGAATTGATCAAGTGGTAGAAAAGATAACAGAGATTGGAGACCACCTTGCTGACATAAGGGATGCAGACAAGATTAGAGAAAAAAGAATAAAAAGGAACTAACAACACCTCCAAGAAATATGGGACTATGTGAAAAGACCAAACATATGATAGACTGGCGTACCATAAAGTGATGGGGAGAATGAATCCAAGTTGGAAAACACGCTTCAGGATATTATCCAGGAAAACTTCCCCAACCCAGCAAGACAGACCAACATTCAAATTCAGGAAATACAGAGAACACCACTAAGACACTCCACAAGAAGATCAACACCGAGACACAAAAACATCAGATTCTGCAATGCTGAAATGAAGAAAAAAATGTTAAGGGCAGCCAGAGAGAAAGGTCAGGTCACCTACAAAGGGAAGCCCATCAGAATAACAGCAGTTCTCTCTGCAGAAACTGTACAAGCCAGAAAAGATTGGGGGCTAATATTCAATATTCTTAAGGAAAAAATTTTTCAACCCAGAATTTCATATCCAGCCAAAGTAAGATTAATAAGCAAAGGAGAAATAAAATCCTTTCTAGGCAAGCAAAGCCTGAGGGATTTCATTACCACCAGGCCTTCCTTACAAGAGCTCCCAAAGGAAGCACTAAGTATGGAAAGGAAAAACCTGTGCCACTCATTTCAAAATCACACCAAAATATAAAGACCAATGACAGTATGAAGAAATTGCATAAACTACTGTGCAAAATAACCAGCTAGCATCATAATGACAGGATCAAATTCACACAGAACAATATTAACCTTAAATATAAATGGGCTAAATGCCCCAATTAAAAGACATATACTGGCAAATTGAGTAAACAGTCAAGACCCATCCGTGTACTGTATTCAGGAGATCCATCTCATGTGCAAAGACACACATAGGCTCAAAATAAAAGGATGGAGGAATATTTACCAATCAAATGGAAAGTAAGAAAAAAGCAGGGGTTGTAATCTTAGTCTCTGCAAAAACAGACTTTAAACCAACAAAGATCGAAAAAGACAAAGAAGGGCATTACATAATGCTAAAGAGATCAATGCAACAAGAAGAGCTAACTATCCTAAATATATATGTACCCATTACAGGAGCACCAGATTTATAAAACAAGTTCTTAGAGACCTACAAAGAGATTTAGACTCCCAAACAATAATAGCAGGAGACTTTAACATCCCACTCTCAATATTTAGACAGATCAAGGAGATAGAAAATTAACAAGGACATTCAGGACTTGAACTCAGCTCTAGATCAAGTGGACCTAATAGACATCTATAGGACTCTTCACCCCAAATCAACAGAATATACATTCTTCTCAGCGCCAGATGGCACTTATTCTAAAATCTACCACATAATTGAAAGTAAAACACTCTTCAGTAATGCAAAAGAATGAAATCGACACTCTAACATCACAATTAAAAGAACTAGAGAAGGAAAGTAAACAAATTCAAAAGACAGCGAAAGACAAAAAATAAACTAAGATCAGAGCAGACCTGAAGGAGATAGAGACAACGAAAAATCCTTCAAAAATGCAATGAATCCAGGAGCTGGTTTTTTGAAAACATTAAGAAAATAGACCACTAGCTAGACTAACAAAGAAGAAAAGAAAGAAGAATCAAATAGACACAATAAAAATGATAAAGGGGATATCACCACTGACCCCACAGAAATACAAACTACCATCAGAGAATACATTAACACCTCTATGCAAATAAACTAGACAATCTAGAAGAAATGTATAAATTCCTGGACATATACACCCTCCCAAAACTAAACCAGGAAGAAGGTGAATCCCTGAATAGACCAATAACAAGTTCTGAAATTGAGGCAGTAATTAATAGCCTACCAACCTGTAAAAGCCCAGGATTCACAGCTGAATTCTACCAGGGGTACAAAGAGCAGCTGGTAGCATTCCTTCTGAAACTACTACAAACAACCAAAAGGGACTCCTTCCTAACTCATTTTATGAGGTCAACATTATCCTGATACCAAAACCTGGCAGACACACACACACATACACACAAAATTTCAGGCCAATTAAATTCTGATGAACTTCGATGTGAAAATCCTCAGTAAAATACTGGCAAACTGAATCCAGGAACACATCAAAAAGCTTATCCACCACAATCAAGTCAGCATCATCCCTGGGATGCAAGACTGTCTCAACATAGGAAAATCAACAAATGTAATCCATCACATAAAAACAACCAATGACAAGAACCAAATGATTATCTCAATAGATGCAGAAAAGGTCCTTGATAAAATTCAACATCCCTTCACTTTAAAAACTCTCAATAAAGTAGATATTAATGGAACATATCTCAAGATAATAAGAGCTATTTATGACAACCCAGAGCCAATATCATGCTGAATGGACAAAATCTGAAAGCATTCCCTTTGAAAACCAGCACAAGACAACGATGCCCACTCTCACCACTCCTATTCAACGTAGTATTAGAAGTTCTGGCCAGGGCAATCAGGCAAGAGAAAGAAATAAAGTATATTCAAATAGGAAAAGAAGATGTCAAATCATCCTTGTTTGCAAATGACATGATTCTATATTTAGAAAACTCCATCATCTCAACTCAAAAACTCCTTATGCTGATAGGCAACTTCAGCAAACTTTCAGGATACAAAACCATTGTGCAAAAATCACAACTGTTACCATACATCAACAATAGGTGAGGAGAGAGCCTAATCACGAATGAACTCCCATTCACAATTGCTACAAAGAGAATAAAACACCTGGGAATACAACTTACAAGCAATGTGAAGGACCTCTTCAAGGAGAATTACAAACAACTGCTCATGGAAATAAGAGAGGACACAAACAAATGGAAAAAAAATTTCCATGCTTGTGGATAGGAAGAATTAATATCATGAAAATGGCCATACTGCCTAAAGTAATTTATAGATTCAATATTATTCCCATCAAGCTACCACTGACATTCTTCTCAGAATTAGAAAAAAAACTACTTGAAATTTCATATGGAACCAAAAAAAAAAAAAGCCTTGTAGTTAAGACAATCCTAAGCAAAAAGAACAAAACTGGAGAAATTACTCTACCTGACTTTAAGCAATACTACAAGTCTACAGTAACCAAAACAGCATGGTACTGGTACCAAAACAGATATATAGATGAATGGAACAGAACTGAGTCCTCAAAAGTAACACCACACATTTATAGCCATCTAGCCATCTGATCTTCAACAAACTTGATGAAAATAAGCAATGGGGAAGGGATTCCCTATTTAATAAATGGTACTGGGAAAACTGAGTAGCCCTATGTAGAAAACTGAAACTGGGCCCTGTCCTTACACCTTATATAAAAAATAACTCAAGATGGATTAAAGACTTAAATGTAAAACCCCAACCCATAAAAACCCTAGAAGAAATCCTAGGCAATACCATTTAGGACATAGGCATGGCAAAGATTTCATGACAAAAACACCAAAAGCAATTGCAACAAAAGCCAAAATTGACAAATGGGATCTAATTAAACTGAAAAGCTTCTGCACAGCAAAGGAAACTAGCATCAGAGTAAACAGGCAACCTACAGAATGACAGAAAATTTTTACAATATATTCATCTGACAAATGTCTAGTATCCAGAATCCACAGGAACTCCAATTTACAAGAAAACAAAACAAAACAAAACAAAAACAGACAACCCCATCAAAAAGTGGGCAAAGGATATGAACAGATACTTCTCAAAAGAAGGCATTCATATGACCAACAAACATTTGAAAAAAAGCTCATCATTACTGATCATTATAGAAACGCAAATCAAAACTGCAATGAGATATCGTCTCATGCCAGTCAGAATGGCGATTATTAAAATGTTAGAAAACAATAGATGCTGGTGAGGCTGTGGAGAAGTAGGAATGCTTTTATACTGTTGGTGGGAGTGTAACTTAGTTCAACCATTGTGGAAGACTGTGGCTGTTCCTCAAGGATCTAGAACCAGAAATACCATTAGACCCAGCAATCCCATCACTGGCCCAAAGATTACAAATCATTCTACAATAAAGACACATGCGTATGTATGTTTGTTGCAGCACTATTTACATTAGCAAAGACTTGCAACTCACCCAAATGCCCATAATTGATAGACTGGATAAAGAAAATGTGGCACATATATATCATGGAATACTATGCAGCCTTAAAAAAGAATGAGATCACGCCTTTGCAAAGAAATGGATGAAGCTGGAAACTATCATCCTCAGCAAACACAGGAACCAAAAACCAAACCCCGCATGTTCTCACTCATAAGTAGGAGTTGAACAATGAGAACACATGGACCCAAGGAGAGGAACAGCACACACCAGAGCCTGTCCTGGGTTGGGGGACAAGGAGCAGGATGGAGTTAGGACAAATAGCAAATGCATGCAGTGCTTAAAACCTAGATGACTGGTTGGTAGTTACAGCAAACCACCATGGCACATACATACCTATGTAACAAACCTGCACATTTTGCACATGTATCCTGGAATTTAAAGTAAAATTTAAAAATAAATAAATAAAAATGACAGGTTAATTAAAAAAAAAACCTGAAAATTTGGAAGCAACTTTGGACCTGGATAACAAACAGAAGTTGGAAGAGTTTGGAGGGCTCAGAAGAAGATAGGAAGAGAAGAAAAGTTTGGAATTTCTTTTGAGACTTGTTAAGTGGTTGTGACCAAAATCCTGATAGTGATGTGGACAGTGAAGGCCAGGTTGATGAGGTCTCAGAGAGAAACAAATAATTTATTGGAACTGCAGCAAATGTCATTCTTGTTATGACTTAACAACAAATTTGGCTTCTTTTTGTTAATGTCCTAGGGATCTGTGGAAGTCTAAACTTAAGATTGATGACTTACAGTACCAGGTGGAAGAAATTTCTAAGCAGAAATACATTCAAGAAGTTTCATGGCAGTTTCTAACAGACTGTGATCAAATATAGGAGCAAAGCAATGACTTAAAGTTGGACTTTATAATTAAAAGGGAAGCAGAGTGTAAAAATTTAGAAATTTCACAATGTGGCCCTGTGGTAAACAGGGATAAAACATTTTCAGGAGAGAGATACAAGTGGGTTGCAGAGAAGCCACTTGCCAGAGAGATTTGCGTGACTAAAAGGGAGCCAAGATAATGGGGAAAACGTTGTAGAAGACATTTCAGAAATCTCCAAGGCAGCCCTTCTTATCACAGGCCCAGAGGCCTAGGAGTAAACAATGGGTTCAAGGCCCAGATACAGCGTCCCAGTGCCGTGCACAGCCTTGGCACACTGCTTCCTGTATCCCTGCTGCTCCAGCTTCAACCACGGTTCAAAGTCCTGAGTGCAGCTCAGACTGCTACTCCAGAAAGCACACACTGTTAGACTTGACAATTTCCATGTGATGTTTACTCTGCAGGCACACAGAATGCATGAGTGGAGGAGGTTTGGCAGGTTCTACCTAGATTGCAGAGGATGTATGGGAAAGCCTCAGTGCTCAAGTAAAGCTTGCTGCTGTGGTGAAGAGATACTCTAATAGGATAGTGCTGAGGGTAAATGTGAGACTAGTCCCCACCAGGGCACTGCCTAGTGGAGCTGTTGGAAGGAGGCCAATGCCCTCCAGACTCCAGAACAGAATAGTCACCAGCAGTTTGCACTCTCAGTGGGGGAAAAAAAAAAAAAAACTGTAGGCACTTAACTACAACCCATAAGAGCAACCATTTGGGCTGCTCCCTGCAAAGCCACAAGGGCAGAACTACCCAAGGGCTTGAGAGCCTACCCGTTTCACCAGTGTGCCCTGGATGTGGGACATGGGGTCAAGGATTATTTTAGAGCTTTAAGGTTCAATGTCTGCCCTTATGGGTTTCAGGCTTGCCTGGAGCCTGTTGACCTTTCTTTTGGTAGATTCCTCCCTTCAGGAATGGGTGTGTTTACCCAATGCCTATTCCATCATTGTATCTTGGAAGTAAATCACCTGGTTTTGATTTTACAGGTTCATAATTGGAAGGAGCTTGCCTTGAGTCTCTGATGAGATTTTGGACATTTGACTTTTGAATGATGCTGGAATGAGTTAAGACTTTTGGGGGGACAATTGGGAAGGAGTGATTGTATTTTGCAATATGAGGAGAATATGAAATTTTAGAGGTGTCAAGGGTAGAGTGATATAGTTTGTATGTTTTGTTCACTCCAAATCTCATGTTGAAAGGTGATCCTCAATGTTGGAGGTGGGGCCTAGGAGGATATATTTGGGTTATGGGGTGGATGTCTCATGAATTGCTTTTTGCTGTCCTTGCAGTAATGAGTGAGTTTTCACTCTGTGAGTTCATTCAAGATTTGGATATTTAAAAGAGCCTTGCAACTCCTCCCTTGCTCTCTTGTTCCCTTTCTTGTCATATGACACACTGGCTCCCCCTCACCTTCTGCCATGAGTGAAAGCTTCCATAGGCACTCCACAGCAGCAGATGCCAGCACTCTGCTTGATGTACAGCCTGCAGAACCATGAGCCAAATAAATCTCTTTTCTTTATTAATTACCCAGTCTCAAGTATGTATTTAAATCAATGAAAACAGACTAACACAGTGCCCTACTCCGCAAAAACCTAGATTAGGTGTTAAGACAATAGTATAAAAGGTTGTTTTGTGAGTCTCAAGAAATTGGGGTAGAGATAAAACAATATAAAACACTTATAAGTGATTATTTTTAAGAGGATATAAAAATAAAAATATCTTTAAGATGATCACATTTGAACAAGAATTAAAAAAATGTTTAGGGAGGAAATTGATGTGATGCAATTTACAGTATAAATGATGTGTAATCAGTTAAAGGTAGCAAACTCTGGAGTGGAAAGTCTTTGCACATTTAAAAATACACTGTACAATGTCAGCAGGAGCTGTAGGGATAATATGTTAAGCCAAAGGATTTATGAAGCAAAGTCATGTTTTGCAAAATGAGGATAATACATGGATGGACAGAAGGTTATTCCGAGTAGATAGAAGTTACCTAAAACCAGTTTTGGAGGGTAGAAGTAGAACAGTTGCTTTGAAGGGTGATTAAACTTTAGGTTTGTCCAGGCACAGTGGCTAATGTCTGTAATCCCAGCACTTTGGCAGGCCAAGGTGGGAGAATCGCTTGCACCAAAGAGTTCAAGACCAGCATGGGCAACATGATGAGACCCCCATCTTTGAAAATAAAAATAAAAACTTAGCCAGGCATGGTGGCCCACATCTGTAGGCCCAGTTTCTTGGGATGCTGAGATGGGAGGATCACTTAAGCCTGCAGTGTAAAGGCTTCAGTGAGCTGTGGTCACACCACTGCACTCCAGCCTGAGCAACAGAGTGAGATCCTGTCTCAATGATGAAAAAAAAAAATGTTTGAAGGCTGTTACATATGTGATGCCTCTAGGCATCTGGGAAGAGTGTTTAGCAAGAAGTTGAAATTGTGGAAATAATTCTACAAAAAAATTAATCTTAAAAATCTAGGTAATTAATGAAAGGACCATAATAATACAGAGAACAAATATCACAGATGAGATTACTCAGAAAGAGAATATAGAATGAGATAACAAAAAAAATTAAAAGGCAAATATGAAAGACCACCAAATGATGAAGGGCAGGGGGAGAAAAAGAATGTTATCAGTAGAACTTGAAAAAAAATTCTAAGGGACATAGAATATAATCAAAATCTGTTTTGTAACAAAAGTTAGGATAGGACATTGTTACAAGTAGAAGAGTTTAATAATTGCTAAGTGTATTTTGATACATAAAGCATCAAATTTTTAAGGGAAGAAAACAAACCATTGAAAGGGTTCTTTGTAGATCAATAATTGTTTTAGCAGAGACCTATTTAAATTCTGGCATATTGAAATTCAGATTATAGTGGATTTGTGCTTGAAATAATATAAGCAAACCACTCCATGTAAGTAGAAAGTAAGAAAGTAGAAAGTAAGGATTCTACTTTCAAAAAATTTGGTGTTTAAAATACCTTTTTGATCAAGAGAGGCAGGCTAGAAGAAATGCCACTTTAGGATGGGAAAACTTGATTCTTTTTGTGAGTATAAAAGAAGAAATCAATGAATATACAGAGATTAAAGATATAAATTATAAGATATATATTATATATGAAGAAATAATGTACTGAAGATATACTTAGATGCACTAGTTTACTTCAGTGGCAAAGTAAGAAATTTCAAATTAAACTACACTAAATCAGAAAAGAAAATTGTGATTTCTAATAATGAAGTACTGGGGATTTATTGGTTAAAGATGCAAGGTCTAACCTGACAGGGAAGCACAAATGGCAGTTAATAAAATGACAACAAGATCTGGTTACAAAATACAAATGGGAAGAGGGCCTTGGGTAGAAGCACAAGGTCAGTTCCACCCACGACTTACATTCATCCCACACATTTGAAACAACTGCACCAATTGCTAAAGTATTGAATACACCCACACTGGCTGATAAATGAATAAATTAATGATTGTCGATTTGCCTCCTTGCTAACCAAAGTGCTTGATTTCCCCCAAGAAACACAAAATGTCCAGCATTCAGATAATAAAGACTAATTTCTGGCCAAACCTGGGAGACTCTAAGACTCAGCTTCAGCTGTAAGGTCTGTATCATTCTGACAGGACAATGCCATACAATTTTTATAGATTGTGAATATTATCCATGGTTTCATCAATGCAGGAAGCAATAATTCAGGAAGCAATATGGGTCTGTATACTGAAAGCTTTAACCAGCTCAACAGAGAATGTACAGAATAAAAGTCAAGTGCTGAAAATCAAGAAAATGAGCCAGGTTTCACAAAAAGCTAGGAATGAAGGGTATTGAAAGGGGTCATTTCCTATACCCAGTCAATTTGTTTACAGTTGCTAAAGGAATCTGAGTCCTGATATGGTTACTATTCCTTATAGCATCTGGCCAAATGAAGGTTAGACTAGATTTATTGTAACTTCTTAGAAAAGTCTGACCATTTTTCCTCCTTTTCAGGTACTCTGTTAGCACATATGGCCCTTCTGTACTAGTTATAAAAAATATGTTCCTGTGGCCAAACCATTCATAAATGTCACCTTCTCAAATCTCCCATCTTCTGAGTTGACCCCTCCGCATTAGAACCGCTGGCTTGGTGAACAGAGTATGGAATGGATTTCAAGTCCTATTTGTGTCTCCTTTGCCATGTACAGCTTTTATTAAGGCACTCTGGGCGGGGTAGTACTAGCACACTTCCCCATATGCTAACATAGCTTGAAGGTTCTTTGGCTGAGTTGATACATTGGATGGTTATTCTGGGTCAGACTAATCTAGCTTTTCTGAAAAGGATACACGTAAGTTCCCATAAAGTAGCTGGAATGGATTTCATATCCTTTTCATTTCT
The DNA here is from genome assembly GCF_007565055.1 of Rhinopithecus roxellana. Taxonomy (NCBI): domain Eukaryota; kingdom Metazoa; phylum Chordata; class Mammalia; order Primates; family Cercopithecidae; genus Rhinopithecus; species Rhinopithecus roxellana. Next base: position 68,281,650 of record NC_044559.1, on the reverse strand, counting down.
CTTTTATTTTTCAGCTTGCAGAGTGAATCTTCATGCCCTCATTTATTCTGTTCAGTTGGAATCACTTAAATATGAAGGGTTGAAACTATAGCCTTTACACTTTGGGATAAAAGGTTTCAAAACTTATTTAAAAGTAAAAATATATATATATTTTCACTCTATCAGTTTTTCTTTGCAAGGCAGCTCTGAGAACCTTCTCCTTACAGCTCATATAAAATGGCCTCTATACATCCTAAAGTTCATAATAACACTCAGTCTTGTGGACAGTTGTTTAGTGTATCTGACCTTTATACCGTAAGCTTTTTTCCATAGAAGATAAGGTAACCTTTTCACATATATACAATATAAGGAAAATACATTATTTATGAGTCTGAATTGATTGAGCTCCCAGCTATCGCACACTTGCGTTGCAATATTTGATATATTATGATTAAAAAAATTAAAAAAACTTAGATTTTATTTCTCAAATAAGCCCATGGAGTGGATTTGAAAATGCGTACTTAGATCTCTAAAACCCTGTGACAGATCCATATTTCACTTTGGAGAAAGACGCTCTGGTGGCACTCTGTTCCAATGCATCACTAGTACAATGGTGCTGTGATAATATACTACCCAGTCTCATCTGTCAGTGGAGCACTAGGGAGAGGAGAGAAGTCAGTTTAATTATTTACTATTGCAGTGTATCATCACAGTGTCACCAGTTTGTGCTCAGGAACATGACCCCAGATATGAGATGCCATACTCTTATTTTCATAACTAGTATCCAAGAATCCAAGGTGAATAAGCCTAGGCTCATTACAATACTTTTCTAAGAGAAAATGTTATAATTGTATTGTGAAATCAAAACTTGACAAAGATGTCAATGATCAAATAGAGATAATAATTTAAATTTCCTTTACAAAGCTGCTGCCTAAAAGCTTTAATCTCAAACTGTAACTAATTTTATATCCTTTGTGATGCAATTAATTTTAAACCATGATTCTTCTTTAAAGAAAAATATATTTTAGAGTCTGTACCTATATTTTTCTAATAAGGAGTGCACTGTTTACTGGTTATATCCATATACCAGTTAATGATGATGGAATAGATGAACATTGAGTAAAGAAGAGTATTCCTTTCAAATGTATATTTTTAGAAAACTAGTCACATTTTGTTAATTAAGACAGTAATTCCACTAATATTCATTGAGTCTATTACATGTCTGGTGCTATAGAGAGTTCCTGGGGTATGATAATACATAATCCTTTAATCCAAGAGGTGTATTACCTTAGAGGGAAAATGCATAAACCAATGTAAAGTATACTATAAGATAAGCAGCCCTTGACATTCAGAACTGGGCTGACACTATCGCCCAGGCCTTGGTGTCACTGTGAACCAGAATGATATTCACAGCCAGGACTTGGCGTTCTTCTACTGAACATAAATAATGTCACAGAATATGAATATCAAACAAAGTCATCCTCTGATAAAGAATAACCAAAATAAAAATAAGACTCTTCCATAATTATGTCTGAACATAGACAAACATGATCATTGTCCAAGTTACAAAATACCAAGCGTACTTCTCTTATGACTAAAATAAGTGACTCCATTTTTTTTTACCATTTACAACTATAATTTTTCTCTAGTCAGCCCTCTTTATGGATATTTATTTAGATTCCCAACCCAGTCATACAAGCACTCTACTTTCTGACAATATTCAATCAAAAACAATGCCCCTTTTCTTTAAATCTCCCCAAAATCACCTAACAGAAGCTGAAACTCTATGCTAAGTCTTTCTGACACCATCTTACTAAGATACCCCACGGTTTCCTAGAGTATACCTGGGTATAACAGATTTGAAATCCAACTTGCTCAGCTGCAAGTTTGTTCTTAGTGATCTTTGGCCAGATGGTATTGATAAATGAAATGTGATCAGTGATGAATTAGAAAAAAAAATAACCTGGGAGAAAAAGGGTGCTAGAAATAAACCAATCTGTGTGTCTCTGTGTGTGTGTGTGTGTGTGAAAGAGAGAGAAAGAGAGAAATATAATTGGGCAATGTTAAAGGTTTAAAAACAGCGACATGGTTTGGATCTGTGTCTCCTCCAAATCTTGAAATGTAATAGCCAATATGAGAGGTGGGGCCTAGAAGAGTTTAGGTGGTGGGGGAGGATCCTTCATGAATGGCTTGGTGCCCTCGTTGCAAAAATAAGTGAGTTCTCACTGGAGTTCACACAATATTCGTTTGTTTAAGGGAGTGTGGGACCTCCCCATAATTTCTCTCTCTTCTTTCCTCTTTCGCCATGAAACATGCCTGCTCCTCCTTTGCCTTCTGCCGTGATTGGAAGCCTCCTAAGCCCTCACCAACAGCAGCAGATGGAACTGTGCTTCTTGTGCAGCCTGTACAAATGTGAACTAAATAAACCTATTTTCTTTATAAATTACCCAGCCTCAGATATTCCTTTATAGTGATGTAAAATGGCCTAATGTTGACATTTATGAGAAGAAAAAACACTCTGCTTGTCCACTCCCATGAAATTCAGTCTATTCAAGAGACTGCACATAAACTTAGTCAGAGGTGAAGTCAGCTGGACTTCCTGGGTGGAGTGGGGACTTGGAGGACTTTTCTGTCTAGTTAAAGGTTTGTAAATGCACCAATCAGCACTCTGTAAAAATGCACCAATCAGTGCTCTGTGTCTAGCTAAAGGTTTGTAAACGCACCAATCAGCACTCTGTAAAAATGCGCCAATCAGCACTGTGTCTAGCTAAAGGTTTGTAAACACACCAATCAGAACTCTGTAAAAACAAACCAATAAGCACTCTGTAAAATGGACCAATCAACACTTTATAAAATGGACCAATCAGCAGGTCGTAGGTGGGACCAAATAAGGGAATAAAAGCTGGGTGCCCGAACCAGCAGCAGCAACCTGCTCTGGTCACTTTCCATTTTGTGAAAGCTTTGTTCTTTTCCTCTTCACAATAAATGTTGCTGCTGCTCACTCTTTGGGTCTGCACTACCTTTATGAGCAGTAACAGTCACCGTGAGGGTTTGTGGCCTCGTTCCTGAAGTCAGCCAGAACACAAACCCACTGGGAAGAACAAACAACTCCGGGCACACCAGAGCTGTAACACTCACTGCAAAAGTCTGCGGCTTCACTCCTGAAGTCAGGGAGACCACGAACCCACTGGAAGCAAGAAACTCTGGACACATCTGAACTTGTGAAGGAAGAAACTCCAGACACACACACCATCTTTAAGAACTGTAACACTCACCGCGAGGGTCTGCGGCTTCATTCTTGAAGTCAGTGAGACCAAGAACCCACCAGAAGGAACCAATTATGAACACGTTAGCACATGACTTATGTATTTCTTAGAGGCATAAATTGCAAGAAGAAATATTTTTGGGTCATCTTCAAATTCCTGAAAAACACAAACTTGTCAAAAACATTAAGAAAGTGTCACCTGACAATGCAAGTCAGCAATTAGGCACTTTGTCTGATTACATCCGAGACAGCGTATGGTGTAATTTAAGGACATCAAGGTTTGAAAAACCACATTCAGTAGAACTACCCATCTATGTCTAGGAAATAATGCTCACCATGGAAAGCCATCGAACCCGAGGCCACCCAGGACAGTTACCCCAGAGTAGCCAAAGTTCCCAACCTCGGAGCTTCAGAACAAAAACTTAATTGGTTTCAAGTCAGAAAACATCATTTGTAGCATGCATTCTTCATGTTGCTCTTAATCTTCTTCCCATTATCAATAATCCTGTATTTTTTCAATGTTTCATATTCTCTCCTAATGTATTCTGTGTACAATGGCATTAGTGACTCGCTGGGAATTGCTTTGAATCTATACGTTGTTTTGGGCAATAAGTTAACTTTAATAGTGTTGATTCTTCCCATCTATGAACGCTTCCCATCCTTCAAAAAAACTTCATCTTATTTACTGACAACCACGTTTTTAGACTAATTTCCCAATGTGTCTAAAATTTAGTAAGATATGTCTACAACAGGAAACCAAATGAAGCAAAACTAGAATCAAATAAAATATTTCTGCATTAGAACTAATACCATTCTATAAGTCTATTAATATAATATAGTTGCCTAAGACTTTCTTAAAATATAAATTAAAACCATAAACATTAAGCACAAGAAGTACAAGCAGGCTTGTCATTGAATGAAAATTGAAATAAAAATAGCATTACTATTATTGTTACCTTTCATAAATTTTAACTGCATGATAAACTCTCCAATAAATGTATTATGTATATTATCTCCTTTAATCCTTACAGCTATCTCAGTTACTTTTGTATTCCGATTTTAAAATTAAGAAATTGGGAAGTACATGCTACAAGTGTAATTATGGTCAAATAGCTAAAATAGATGTAGTGTTTAAAAGAAAATAATATTTTAATTCGAATTTCTAGCTACTGGTTGAAAATTTTGTCCAAATGAAGGAAGGAACAACTAAAAAATACTACAGAAAACTAAAATTGTGTCCCATGTTAGTCACCGCCTACCTTGGTGTGATACTTTTGACTCTCAATTTCTTCCTCTATATAATGGACAAAATAAATATGTAAAGAAGTCCATCCCCTGTAAATATTCGTAATATTACAACTACCCTAAAGAATATAAAAACTCAACTATTTGCATAGATTTTTTGAATTGTCATTTTATTTCATTTCTCAGTATTATTCTACCTTAGTAACATTGGTATATCATAATTCAGTTCACATGTTAATCTTGTAATATATATATTTTTTATTTTTATAGATTTAGGTGATGCAAGTGCAGTTTAGTTACATAGATACACCTCGTAGTGGTGAAGTCTTGGCTTTTAGCATACTTAACACAGGAATAGTGTAGATCGTACTCAATGGGTAATTTTTCCTCCCTTACCTTACTCTCACTCTCCCATATTTTGGAGTCTCCAGTGTCTATTATTCCACTCTGTATGTCCATGTGTACATATTGTTTGGTTTCCACGTATAAGTAAGAACACACAGTATTCAACTTTCTGTTTCTGAGTTATTTCACTCAGGATAATTGTCACCAGTTCCATCCATGTTGTTGAAAAATACATGATTTCATTCCTTTTTTATGGCTGAGTGATACCCCATGGCACTGCAAAGCTATTTGGGCATTTTTATAGTTCAATACAAATTTAGGATTGTTTCTCAAACTCTGTGTACAATGGCATTAGTGACTCACTGGGAATTGCATCAAATCTGTAGATTGTTTTGGGCAATAAGGTAATTTTAATAGTGTTGATTCTTCCCATCTATGAACACAGAATGCTATTCTATTTGTTTGTGTCATCTACAGTTTATTTCACCAGTGTTTTGTAGCTTCCCTTGTAGAAATCATTCAACTCCTTAAATGTATTTCTAGGTTTGGTTTCTTTTGGTAGCTATTGGAAATGGGATTAAGGTCTTGATTTGGTTCTCAGCTTGATCGTTATTGGAGTATAGAAACGCTGATTTTCCTAGGTTGATTTTGTGCCTTTAAATTTTACTGAAATCACTTATCAAGTCTATGAGACTTTTGGAGGAGTCTTTAGGGCTTTCTAGGTACAAGATTACATCATCAGCTAACAGAGATCATTTGACTTCATCTTTTCCAGCTTGGATTTTTTTTGGTTTGTTTTCTTGCCTGATTGCTGTAGCAAAGACTCCCAGTACTTTGATGACTAGGAATGGTGAAAGTGGCCATCCTTATCTTGCTCCAGTTCTTAGAGGAACATTTTCAACTTTTTCCCTTTCAATATTACATTGCCTATAGGTTTGTCACATATAGCTTTTATTATTTTGAGGTAAATTCTTTCTATGCCTAGTTTTTTGAGTTTTGTTTTTTTGTGAAACGATGCTGAATTTCATCAGATATTTTTTCTGCATCTATTGAGATGATTACATAGTTTGGTTTTTAATTATGTTTATGTGGCAAATTACATTCATTGATTTGCATATGTTGGACTATCCTTGCATCCATGGAATAAAACTCACTTGATCATGGTGTATTAACTTTTTAATATGCTGTTGTTCACTAGTATTTTGTTGAGGGTAGTTGCATCTAGGTTCGTTAAGGATATTGGCCTGTAGGGGTGAGTGTGTGTGTGTAAGAGTGTGTGTGTGCGCACCTGACTGTAGTATCAGGATAATGCTGCCTTTATATAATGACTTACGAGTATTCTTTTCTCCTTGATAACTTGGAACAGTTTCAGTAGAATTGGTACCTGTTCCTTGTACAGTTGGTATCAATAGATTTCACCATGAATCTGCCTGGTCCTGGGCTTTTTTTGGCTGGGAGATTTTATGTTACCAATTCACTTTCATTGCTCATTATTGGTCTTTTCAAGATTTCTATTTCTTTCTGGTTCTATTCTGAGAGGTTGTATGCTTCCAGGAGTTTAACAATGTCCTCTAAGTTTTCTAGTTGGTGTGTGTAGAGATGCTCATAGGAGTCTTTGATGATCTTTTCTGTTTGTATGGTATTAGTTTTAATGTCTCCTTTTTCTTTTCTTTTCTTTTTTTTTTTTTTAACTTTTAACAAACTTTTATTAACAAACCTCGCGTAGGGCCAACTCTAACCCGACTAACAGCATAAACAGCATTGCTAACAAGGTCAAGGAGGGAGATGCAGACCCAATAAAGACTGTCTCTTAAAAAAAGGATTGGGAAAAATATATATATATATCCGCATGAGTACTTTTTAAAAAACTAAAACTTTCCAGTGTTGCAGAAAAAAATATCCCAAAGTGATTTCAGTCGCTTAGAAAAACAGCACTTGGCAGTCTGTGCTGCCTTAAAAACCCCAACTGGAGATAACCCTAGGAGAAAATCACCCCTACCCCATAAAGACAAAATTCCCTTTTCTCCTCTTCCTTGTTCAAATTCCACTGCTTATTCCACCAACACCCAAGGAATAACAAGACCCAGTTTACTTCTCTTGGCCCCTTATCTGATAAGGCTCACAGCAATCTTAACCTCTACTACAATCAGCAAATTGAGCCCTAATTTCTGGGCCAGATTCTGGAAAGTTGCAAAACATCCTTATGCTTCGAGGGGCCTGAGGACTCCTTCAAAGATCAAGGGGGCAGTGGAACTGGCAGAAACTGGCATGCCTGCCCTGCAGGGCTGAGACAAGGGGACCTTTCTAAGCAAAAACACCCCAACATCTGTCACTGAAAGTCTAACCAGGCAAAACCAACGAGCAGCAGGCGCCAAACTAGGGCTGTGCCTGAAAGGTGGACATCTCCCCACTTTCACCATAAAGGCAAGGGAGATAGGGACAGCCAACTGAGTATTTGACCTCCTCTGTCTTCTGAAAAGTTTGCGTATTTTAGGCCAAAGCCATGTTGCAGAGAAAGACATTTGGTCAAAGGGTAGCCTTTGCTGTTTATGGCTGGATACAGCTGCCATTCCTGGACAGCCTGGTTTGTGGCTGCTTTCTGGAAGCTTTTCCCCCTTATGCAGAGTACTTAAGAATTAATAGGAAAATTTTCAGTGGAACTTCGTAACTGACAAACACGTTAACAGCAGCTTCCCAAAGGCCACCCTCAGCCGATGATCACAGCTCCTTCCAGTCGATGGGCCAATGTCTCCTTTTTCATTTCCTATCAGGCTTATTTAAATCCTCTCTCTTTTTTCCTTGGTTAATCTAGCTAGTGGTCTTCAATTTTTTTTTTTTTTTTTTGAGATGGAGTTTCGCTCTGTCGCCCAGGCTGGAGTGCAGCGGCCGGATCTCAGCTCACTGCAAGCTCCGCCTCCCGGGTTTACGCCATTCTCCTGCCTCAGCCTCCGGAGTAGCTGGGACTACAGGCGTCCGCCACCTCGCCCGGCTAGTTTTTTTGTATTTTTTAGTAGAGACGGGGTTTCACCGTGTTAGCCAGGATGGTCTTGATCTCCTGACCTCGTGATCCGCCCGTCTCGGCCTCCCAAAGTGCTGGGATTACAGGCTTGAGCCACCTCGCCCGGCTGGTCTTCAATTTTTTGTTTATCCTTTAAAAAATCAACTTTCTGTTTCATTGATCCTTTTTTGTTTCCATTTAATTTAATTCTGCTCTGATCTTTATTATTTTTCTTCTGGTAGCTTTGAGCTTAATTTGTCCTTTTTTCTAGTTCTTTGAGGTGTGGTGTTTGTTAATTTGTGATCTTTCTTTCTTTTTCATTTAGACATGTATCACTCTAAACTTTTAGCACTGCTTTTGCTGTACTCCAGTGATTTTTGTATGCTGTTTCTGTATTTTGATACACTTCAGAAAAGTTTTTGATTTTCATATTAATTTTCTTGTTGATCCAAAGATCATTTAAGAGCAGGCTGTTTAATTTCTATGTATTTGTATAATTTTGAGTGTTTTTCTTGATGTTGACTTCTAGATGTTTTTTTCTACCATGGTCCAAGAAGATACTTGACATGACTTCAATTTTTTAAAATGTACTAAGACTTTCTTGTGGCCTAACATATGGTTTATTTTGAAGAATGTTCTGTACACTGATGAGAACAATGTATATTCTCCAGTTGTTTGATATAATGTTTTGTAAAAGTCTGTTAGTTCTATTTGGTCTAGAGTCCAATAAAGTCTGGTGTTACTTTGTTGAATTTCTGCCTCAGTAATCTATTTCATGCTGTAAGGTGGGTGTCGACATCCCCCACAATGAAAATATATCTATCTTCATTCTTAGATCTAGTAGTATTTGTTGCATGAATTAGGGTGTTTTGGTATTAGGTACATATGTATTTCTTGGGTTTTTATATATATTTATTGAATTGACCCTTTTATCATTATATAATGGCATTCTTTGTCTTTTTTACTGTTGTTGATTTAAAGTCTGTTTTTTTGTTTTTAAATCAGCATAGATATTTCTGCTTGCTTTTGGTTTCTGTTTTCATGAAATGTGTTTTTTCACCCCTTTACCTTGAGTCTATAATTACTAGTTAGGTGCATTGTTTGCAAGCAGCATATGATTAGTTTTTTCAATCCATTCTGCCAATTTATATATTGTACTTAGGGCTTATAAACTGAGCTTCTGTCTGGGTGCCTAAATCTCTAGGAAGACCTGGGAAGTTTTCCTCAATTATTCCCTCACACAGGTTTTCCAGACTTTCTACTTTTTCTTCTTCTCCCGCAGAAATACTCTTTACTCATACATTTTGATGCTTTACATAACCCTATCTTTCCCAAAGACTTTGATCATTTTTAAAAAGTCATTTTCTTTATTTTTTCTCACTGGGTTAAATCAATAGACTGATTTTCAAGCTCTGAAATTCTTTCTTCTGCTTGGTTAAGCCTATTTTTAGAGCTATCAGCAATATTTTGTAATTTCTTCAATGATTTTTCATTTTCAGAAATTCATTTTAAAAAATATACCTCTTTCGTAATTTTTTTTTGTTCATAGCCTGACTTTTTTTCTGATTTCTTTGTGTTAGTTTTCAACTTCTACTTGAATCTCATTGAGCTTCCTTACAATCCATATTTTGAGTTATTTATGTGGCATTTAAGAATTTTCATTTTGATAAGGCTCCATTGCTAGAGGCTAGTAAGATCCTTTACAGGTGTTGTGAACACCCTGTTTTATCAGGCTGCCAAAAATGTTACCCTGGTTTCTCCTCATCTGTAGAAGCTGTCACTTCTTTTTAAATTTACTTCCATTTGGATGGGATTTCTTTTTCCCTTCATTTAAGCTACGAGTGCCATGCATTTTTTTGATGGTCGTGCAACTTTAATTCTTGGTGCTTGCAGGAGGCCAAAGGCTCTGTCTGAGTTCCTTGATGTTAGATAGCCTTTGTTCGGTGTCTTTCTAAAATGTTGCTTGTAGGAGTGATGTACTGGACATATTAGGAGGCTTACCATTTTCTGTAGGACTGGCGTTATGGAGATATCAGGAGTCTCATCTCATTTGAGGGTGCTCTGCAGTTCTGCCAGCAGATTTTGTAGTACGTTTTGCAGCTCAACCTCCACATCAGCAGGTGAGGTTTATATGTAAGAGCCAGCTGAGGCAGAAGCAGATAAGTATGTGCTTGATTATTGTTTACAGTGAGGAGCTCTCCATTGTCTCAGGTGATGGGCTGGTCTGTAGTATGTCCGGTGATGACCCGTGTATAATGCTCAGCCCTGAAGCTGGGGCAAAACTGGGAGGAACTGGACCCTCAAGCTCACTCTCAGATACCTCAATGATGAGCACAAGCACCAGCCCTACTGGGAGTGGCAATGAGAGCTCAGTGTGCATTGTGTCAAGGTCTTTGCAGACAGGGGAGGGAGCTGTACCAGCTCCACATCCTTGGCAAGCAGGAATGTGATTTGCCTTCCTATCACAACCATGTCCCATGATTCAGATTTTTAGTTTAGACAGATACTGTCATTTGTCTCCAGACTTCATTGCAGCTGATGGTCACAGAAAACACCTGTTTCTCAGCTCTCTTCTGAAATGGCCTTGGGGCAGAATCTCTTCTCTCAGCCTGAAACAGACAAACTTATGTCTCACCTGATCTCTGCTGTAGAAATGCTGCTGCTCCATGGAGAAACAGGGAGGGACTCCACCCTTTGTGCAAACCCAAGCCCAGTGAACACACTGCCAGTGGGGATGCAGGTCCCCATTAGCCATGGAATGGACATCCATAGGCACATTTCTATCACTCCCACATGGGTACAGCCATGGCTGCATCGCAGAGGTGGGTGGGTGTAGAGGAGAAATCCCCCTCTCCATGCCTGTGTGCAGGGACCTATGCCACCTGCTGCTAGGGACAAACCACACTCCTTCTCCACAGAGCCCAGTACAGCACCTGTATCTCCACTGGAAGGGGCATAGTCACCTTCTGTTCACAGGCAGGGGCCTCTGAGGCACAGGAGAGCACACACTCTGATTTTCTTTGTCTCAAGGTGCTGCTTTGGTGACTGCACTCTTCCTTCCACTAGGAATAGCCTGTTTCAAGAGTCAGGCCACAAGGAATCCCACAGCTCCCCAGGGTCCTGCTGCCCCATTGTGACTACTGCAGTTGAATCATGTGCCGGAGAATATTCACAGAAGATCCAGTGATGAGGAGACACAGGACTGAGATTCCCTGGGCAGGAGAGAAGTTTAAAACGAGTGCAAATCAAGTATCATGCCTACGCCATCAACTTGTGTGTAGAAGGAGGAAGAGGGACACTGTGTGACCAGGCAGCCTGGTGTACCCTAAAGACGTTACCAAATTACCACCTCCACCAGTACTTGGACTCACAAGGGCAAAGCAGCTATCCAACATTTCAGAAACCAGCAGTCTGCCACAGGAATGGGGGGAGCCAAAAACACCCCCACCTACGCCTTTCATGGGACTTCAATTTCACCGGGGTTCAATCTCTGCTTAACTCTTGCTCCTTTTTTTGTGCCTCAGCTTCTTTCTGTGAGTTCTCTGACATGCTCAAGCATTCTCCCTTCAATATTCCATTTAAATTACAATTATTCACTGGTAAATTATGTCCTTTTTCAGGTGAACTGGCATACAATGTCTCTGTTCAACCATCTTAAAAAACACTTTCCTGTAATAACGATTTTTAAAGTACAGCACAAGTAGACATGTATGATCAGTTGTCTATTCACAGTTATTCTTTATAAATACTTGTAAACTTCATATTCAATTACAGCTATTCTTCTTTTTCTTTAAAAATGGACACAAATATTTACTAGATTTAAAAAGCAATGGCCAGTGTTTTTTTCCTTAGAAAACTCATTTCATTTCATTATATTTGCATGATACACTTTCTGTATAAAATATGTATATTTATTTATTTCCAAATAATTGTATTTCAGGAACCAATTCATCAAAATAAGCAATCCTCTATAAGCACCTACCTTGTGAAGAAAAGGTAGAAACTACGGTATTTTAATCTTCCACTCTGAAAGTAGTTTGTAATATTTTGGTTGCCCCTTTTCAAGTGAGTATAATTATTATCATTATGATAAAAATATTTGTGGAGAATATATACATTCAGAAGTAAATAATTTGAGTTAACTTATTCAAGTAGGGAAAATTGATTATTCAAAGAAAAGAAAGTTTCATCATCTGAAATTAGAAAATTAGAATTCTCAAGAACAATATACATACCCAGAGATCAAGTTAGTATATTTCAAAATAATTGTGAGCATAATAATGATGACAATGATGATGGTGATGAAAACAAGACAGGGCTATTGATTATTTTCCTCAAAATTGTTTCATAAACCATTTCTTCTGCTATGAGACAGAATGGCAAAATTTTTCAACTCGAGGACCATCAGCATATTTGAAAATGCTCCTGTGACTCTTGATTCGCTCTAAGATTGTTGAATTTGTGGTGTTCAATTTCATAATTTAATAGACACCAAAAAACATGTTCTGTACCATGTTGTGCAACTGAAGATTGCTATTTTTTATGACTAATATTTCTATATTAACAATCATATGTTTATAAAGTTAAAGCCAAATGACCTAGTGCTTTTTGCAAACTAAGACTTACAGTAATTTAAATAGTACAAAAAATCAGGGGAACTGGGTTTTCACACAGTACACTCTAGTGTAGGCAGCAGAATTCAAAGCAAGAGATAGTATTATAGCCACATTTTCAACAGATAGCTCCATGTATTTGAATCACCTACTTGCACATTACTACCTGAAATATTCTCTTCACAAGTTTTAATAAATATGCCAGGAGTATTTTTTCAGTTCTAACAATTATTGGATTACATATTTATTCAATTCAGAATTCATTAAACTGCAAGGTTAATCTTATATTTAAGGGAATAAGATGGCATTATAATAAATGGCACACCTTTAAAGTGACAATTCTCATTAGTTGAGTGTTAGATAAATACGAGGTCTGATTATCTACAACAGGAAAACAAAGCCTTAATATTTTCAGGTACATATTGTATAATATAGTTTGTAAATCAGTGAACTTTACATAAGTAGTATTGAAGTAAAAGAAGAAAAAACATTAATTATAGAACAAAACCTCGCATATTATATTTCTAATTTAAAAACAAAATCAGTGATTTATTTCCAGCTCAGTAATATAAGCAATCCATTACACTCAATTAAGATTGTTAATTATATATAATTTTACTGCTTTGGTTATTTTGTTTGTGATTAATTTGTAAATTTGTCTCTAACTTATAATTGTTTAAGTACATAAGCAAAAGGAATGTAAACATAGTTCTTTATTTGCACAAATAAAATAACACTAAAATAAAATGGAGGCATAAACTTACATTTTATTTCAAACAATTCATATATGATTTATATTTGAGAATGTTTCTTAATATGAGTATTATAATAAGAATATTTAAATTTTTAACATGTCTTACAGTTTACAAAATATTATATACATGCTTTATTAGTCTCTCAAAATCAACTTGTAGGAGATTCTTGTTTTATGTGTGTGCTTTTATTGAAATTAGTATGACCTTGAGCTGCACCAATTTCCCCAGTTCACTAACTGGCAATATGAAAATTATATCTGTTTCCCTACATTTGAAGGTTTACTTTGCCAGAAAAAAATGATTTAAAATGCTTTTAAACAGAGACAAACACTACATTCAAGAAGAAAGCTTGTGGCAAATAGGAAATACTGAGACTTACATACAAGTCCATTTTACAGACTCCATAAGTTATCAAATGGGAAACATTATAAATGAAAAAGTAAAATTAAAAGGGAAAAGAAAATAGGCAATGTTTCCCTCAGGCTGGTTATTTTGTTTTATAGTATTACCCTTGTGAACTTCCAGAAGCAGTATTGTTTTTTGTCAGCTAATTGATAGGAGAGATGTATAAACAAGAAAAGCATTCCTGGAAGATTTACTCAGTTTAAATATTATTAACCTGATTCTGGTTATTAAGGGGGAAGGAAGAGAAAGCACAGCACTCAGAGAAAGTTGTCCTCCTCTAGTTTTCACTGAAGGTAGTGACTTCTCTCACCATTTTGAAATAGATCTGTCTGAAATTTTGAATTCTAAATTATATGACCTTAAAGTATGTAATAATATGATAGTTAACTAAAATTAATTCATTTTTTGAAGAAAACATTTATTTTTTATATTGTAATTGAGATTTCATATATTCTGAAAGTCTTTTTTACTAAAGCTGATTTAAATCCATTGATTCATGAGTGAATATGTACTTTTTCCACGTTACTGCAAATAGCCTTGAGAAATTCTCCCTTTTTAAAAAAAAAATGTATTTTTTATGTTGCAAACAAATCCATGCCAGTAATTGCTTTACTCTAAATGCTCTTAACCGGCCTCTCAGTTAAAAAATAACAAAAATGTATCATGTCTCTTTATAATTAGGTGTATACACTTTACTCGTATGAGTTGCTATAAAAATGAAATATATACATACACACACACACACACACAGACACACACACACACTTTTATAGTTGCTGACCAAATGATATGATTATCTCTTGTGCCTTCTGGCATAGTTACAATGACAAGTTAATTACTTCTCTGAAACTCTTTTTTCCAAGAATTCTCTCCTATTGAATTCTGTCACAGATTAATGTGAGAATGGGTAAATATTCTTGTGTAATACTGAGGATAATTCATGAATGCTCTCAAGAAAGTGTATCACTTTAGCTTTACTATGATAAATTGTGGACAGATAATATTGATACCCTGTTTGTGGTAGGCATAATGACAGTTAATTTATGGATGTATTTGTTATGGATAAACAGAAAGAAAAAGTTTCAGAATGACTTCTTACTTGAGGAGAGATTTCTATGTCCAAAAGAGGACAACAAATAAAAAGCTAAATAAGCTTAGAAAAAATTGTAAGAACAGAATCTGTGTATAAATGTATCACCAGACTTTGACAAAGGATACACTGATCAGATGTGTGCTGGAGATATAGATTATCTTGTATATATGCCTATATTATTAAATATATACTATTATGTAACTTCGCATAGGATCAGGACTAATTACTATATTTAAAAAACAAAACAAAACTTTTTAATACTACTCATGCAAAGTTATTATAAAGAGAATGGGAATTTTTAAAAGTTCCCACAAAGAAATGTTTTACCACTTTAATCTTTTCTCATAAATTCTTCCACCATTTAAGGTGAAATCAATACCAATTTTACCATAAATCTTCCACATTATTAAAAAAACACCAACACTTTTCAAATGAGTTTATTAAGTCAGTGTAATTTGACTAAAATATTAAGAGTAAAAAGGGAAGAAGACTGATTGTCTAGACTATAGAAGGAACATATCAAACCAAAAATTTTAGCAACTCAAATATAAAGATATTTTTTAAAACATAATGCATTATAATCAAATTGGTTGATTCCAGTTTAGCAAATGATTTATTCTTTGAAATTCAGTCACTGCAATTCAGTACATAAACAGAAAAAAAAACAATATTTTTTACATAAGCTGAAAAATAGTTAATAAAATGCAACATCCCAGGACATAAGAAGCTACTGGAATTGATACTTTCTCATAGAGGAAGCCCCTGAATGCAATAATCATCTTGGATGAATTCATAGTTATTCATTTTCTATCCCCCCAGTTTAGAGATGAATTGTTCTACCTTTCTTATGTTTATCATGTATTTTTCTAAGCTTATTTTTTCTCCATCTTTTTACTATCCCAAATAAGAAGATAGTATTTTTCCAAACTCTCCTAATTTAAAGCCAAAGATTCCATACCCTTGAGATGAAGGGAGGTATTACATATAATAATAGGGATATAAGTAATTGAAAATAGGATAAGAAATGAGGATATATATTTATCCTCATATACAATATGAACATATATACACATACAGAATGTGAATATATGTACATATACATATATATCAGAACATATATATACACACATATTTGATGCATTAGAAGAAAAAGAACAGATAAGTTAATAGGTAAGAGATTTTTTAAATAACAATAGTAATATACTTCTGAATTAAGATTCATTGCAATTCAAAGCTATTCCACCTCAACCTTTCCTTGGTCTCTAGGTATTTCATCTCAGTATCTAGAATAAGGGCTGTGGTATAATGAGTAAGTTGAGACCTACAGCATTACAAAGAGATTGGATATGAAGAGGTAGTCATTGTGTAAACTTAAAATTAGAGAAACTGCAGAAAGACTGGGAAGAATAGACACAGAAATGGAATCTATCATTGCTATATTAGTATTACATCTTGTCATGCTATATGTCATAGCAATCTAAAAGTAGAAAGCAGTGTCATGATTCAAGTTCAGAGAGGAGTGAGGAAAAGTTGTCTTTGGAGAAAAAACCTTAATGAGTCTAGAAATCTAGTGATCAATAGATTTTTATAGTTTCTGAGGGTCTCAGTTTGAAGCAAGGAATTGACTGTAGGTAATTTGGATTTGCTTCTAAAGAATAAGAATGAAGAAGCATGGGATGTGAGATACAACGGAGAGAAAGCCAATATCAGGGTATTTTATAAAAGGTGCTGATTTAGAATTAAGCAATATTATCCCAGGACTTCAGAGAAGCTTACAGACAGTCTGCCAGAACTTGTCTGTGGAACAGGTTGGAAGCCGAGATATTAACTGAAGATTCTTACTGTTTAAATTGATAGTTGCTCTGATGAGAATTAACTCTCCCTTATTTCCATGATGTCCTTTTACATGAACTGATCATTTTTAAGACTTTAGAGAAAGTGTAGGGTCCAAAAAGTAGAAGTGCAAACACATTATGATTAGGTAGGACTTTGTCAATGGAAGTAAGAACTGTCTGCCACTTTTGGCCTGAAAATCATAGACAGACTCAGAGAATGTTTTTTCAGTCACCAAAAGCACCTGCCAAGATTAAACTAGAGATTCCTTCTAGTTCAAATGCAAAAGAATGTGGATGTGGGAGAAATTCAATTCCAATAATTAGTTCATTTATTATTCAATTTAAGCAGCATTATTGCTAAAAATAGGATACAATGATGAACAATTTCCTATACTTGCATAGTTCATAGTGTTATGTTATGATAAAGGATAAAAGGGAACACATAGGTAGGGATACATAGCCATGCGTTGTCAGGAATTGATGTGGGAACCTGAAAGTCTACTTGGGGCAGTAAATTCTAAGTTGAAACTTGAAGAATGAGTTGTAATCACATGCAGGTGTTGTGAAAGAATTTGTTCCAGGCAGAGAGAAATTCTTCATATTCTTACACAGCCATTCATCTTTCTGCCTCTATATATTTTAACTGCTCTGAATTGTATTGGAATCAATTTAAGATAGACCCCAGCATGTGTTAACTGACCAGTAAAAGTTAACTTTTACTTTTAACATCGTCAGTATCTTTATTACTAAAACTGGGTGTATTTTTAAGCAGACTAATACTAAGATTTCAGAATTCCTTTGACAATGAGATAACACAAGATAGAGATAATATTTAACATTATTTTTATGGAAAGGCAGCTAGTAAAACCAGCCTGAACAGTGCAAATAAAAGCGTTGTGAGGTTTAGAAATTAGTATGGAAATAATAAAATATTTAAAATGCACTATCAAAGAATGCCTCTAAGTCTGGAATTCAGTATGAGAAAGGACAGGGTTCCTGAATGACTCTCCCACTTTCCTGAAATGTGATTTCTTGTAATAATTACATCTCTACACATTTCAAGTTATTTAACTGCAAAATGAGTATGATTATAGTTTATTAACTCAGTGTTGTTACACAATTATTCTTGAATAATAATATTTACTGTAATTATCTTTTCTTTTTTTTTTTTTTTTTTTGAGACGGAGTCTTGCTCTGTCGCCCAGGCTGGAGTGCAGTGGCCGGATCTCAGCTCACTGCAAGCTCCGCCTCCCGGGTTCACGCTATTCTCCTGCCTCAGCCTCCGGAGTAGCTGGGACTACAGGCGCCCGCCACCTCGCCCGGCTAGTTTTTTTGTATTTTTTAGTAGAGACGGGGTTTCACCGTGTTAGCCAGGATGGTCTGGATCTCCTGACCTCGTGATCCGCCCGTCTCGGCCTCCCAAAGTGCTGGGATTACAGGCTTGAGCCACCGCGCCCGGCCAATTATCTTTTCTTGATAACGATCAAATAAGGTAATAATGTAATCAAACTGTAATAGTAAAAAAGATTTCCAAGAATGGCATTTGTCCCCAGGATTAAACAGTAATAGAACTACATTCTACTGGTCATTAGATTATCTCCTTTCTCCAAATTTTATTTGAAAATAAAATTATCATTACTTGTAGTTGTACATATGCTAGATATTCATAAGATTTAATTGAAATTAATATGTGTTACTAATACGTGCTAACTCATAAAATAGCAGAAGCAGAAATATCCAGTTGGATTTGACATAGACAGATGCTATGTCAATGTTTATTATTTCAGAACATTTCCAGTGGTCCAGACTTAAGATTAGTCACCTATGCTGAATCACACTGAGAATGACTCACCCAGGTTAAAGGTGACGTACATTGTGTTCCTTGATACTAAGCTACCTGATGGAAATCAGGCAGGTGGATCAATGGGAAAGAACATTTGGAGCTAATTATACTGTCAGTATACACATGTTTGATAAAGAAGAGAAAATATGTGTTTTTCAGGTGACAGAGTAGGAAAGGACAGAAGATAAGTAAGGCATTTCTTTTTGATCTTGCTTTGATATAAGGGGAAACAAAGTTCAAGATGGCTGACTAGAAGCAGCTAGTGTGCAATACTCTCTCAGAGAGAAAACAGAGTGGAGAGTAAATAGTAATTCTTCAAGTGTTTTGTCTAAGAGAGCACCTTGGGATTCACCCAATGTGAATCCCAATTCACTGGACAGTGTATATGAGTTCTGAGGGGGTTGGACCTGGGTTGGGTTAGCTACTGTCATATTAGCTACTTTGCTACTGTCAACAGTAGCCGCCTACCCCTGTTCCATATCCTTTGACTCCTAGTTCAGATGCATACCAGAGTCTATCTCTGGGCTATAATATGGTTGAAACCAACAGGGAATGCCTGTTTTGTGACTCTATGGGAGTGGTTTCATGGCATAACCTCATCACTCAACCTGATATAGACACCTTTAAAGCTTGCCTGTTCTTCGATGTGGCAGGATCACCGCTTCTTGAAAAGGGAAGGAGGGCTCCACCTTTGCACTCATGTGAGCTTGCCAGGGAGTACTGGTTGTCATGATGTCAGCTGAGTGGGTTGGCCAAACCACAGACCCTGAGGGAACAGGACAGGTACTAACAGAGTTGGAATGGAGTAGGTTGTTCTCCAGTTCCCAGGCTTCTAAATGGCCTGCTGGACAGTGTGTATGAGTCCTGAGGGTGCTGAACCTGGGTCGGGTTAGTGCAGACTTCAGGTGTTGGCTGTGGTGAAGTTAGGAGGAGTGGAATGTTCTCTGGGTCACCAGTCAACCTCTCAGGCAGGGGCTGGTAGAACACTTAGGCAGTAGGATCCCAATTATCATAGTCCTGTGGGGGTTGGGTTTTCAGAAGGGCCCTGGGCTGCAGGTGAAATGTTCAGGTGAGGGTAGGATGGTTGTGCTGTGAGCCTTTCATTGGAGAAGGTGGGATCCCTGGGCTGGGGAAGTGGAGACTGTTGGCTGTACAGGTAGCAGCCACCTACCCGTAACCAGCGTGGAGCCTGGTGAAACTCCTGAAAGCAGGGAGAGGGTAAGTGAGTGAGAGTCCCCCAAGTGGATCCTCACAGGTCCTGGATTCCTGAGCAGCCAGGTGCCAGCTGCCATAGCTCTGATACAGGCCACAATTGTGCTGAGGAGTAGACAGACTGCTGTGCTTCTCCTTGCCAGGAAGCTCGGCTTGGGAGTCCAGCGCAGTGACCCCATTCCTGCCTGAACTCTGCCAGTGAGTACAACTTGGCATTTCTTAGGAAACCTCCCAGATGGTGAACCATGTGAATTTCTGCTCTGAGCCATGCAAGGCTAGCCAGCTGGGGCTTCTAGCACCACAGTGATCCTCTCCCTGCCTGAACTGTGCTGGCAGGCACAACCATCCATTGCCCCAGAGAATGCCCAGGCTGCAGACTGTGACCGCCAAGCCCCCGACAGCCCTACTGCTCCCAGCCAGTCAAGTCTCCATGGCTTGCGTTTCAAGCACAATGACCCCACCCCACCTGAACACCGCAGTGGGTAATGTGTCTGTGTTTCCACGGAACAAAACTCTCAGAGGTAACACAATGCTTGGCATTTTTGCATGGCCTCAACAGTAAAGCTGGGCATCATTTGAGTGAAAGACAAGTGTGAGTGTGCCAGGCACCCCACAGCCAACAGTCTCCACTTCCCCAGCCCAGGGATCCCACCTTCTCCAATGAAAGGCTCACAGCACAACCATCCTGCCCTCACCTGGACATTTCACCTGCAGCCCAGGGCCCTTCTGAAAACCCAGCCCCCACAGGACTATGATAATTGGGATCCCACTGCCTAAGTGTTCTACCAGCCCCTGCCTGAGAGGTTGACTGGTGACCCAGAGAACATTCCACCCCTCCTAACTTCACCACAGCCAACACCTGAAGTCCGCACTAACCCGACCCAGGTTCAGCACCCTCAGGACTCATACACACTGTCCAGCAGGCCATTTAGAAGCCTGGGAACTGGAGAACAACCTACTCCATTCCAACTCTGTTAGTACCTGTCCTGTTCCCTCAGGGTCTGAGGTTGGATCAATCCACTCAGCTGACACCATGACAACCAGCACTCCCTGGCAAGCTCACATGAGTGCAAAGGTGGAGCCCTCCTTCCCTTTTCAAGAAGCAGTGATCCTGCCACATCGAAGATCAGACAAGCTTTAAAGGTATCTATATCGGGTTGAGTGATGAGATTATGCCATGAAACCACTCCCATAGTCACAAAACAGGCATTCCCCGTTGGTTTCAACCATATTATAGCCCAGAGATAGACTCCAGTATGCATCTGAACTAGGAGTCAAGGGACCTGGAGCAGGGGTACAATAGGGAAACAGATTTCATTCCTGCCTTTTTAGGACAGGGAGCTGCGGCAGTCTCCTCAGTGCACTTCACCAGGAATTTCACCCAGCCACCCTCATCATGGCAGGTGCCTACACTCACCACTGGGATATTAATGGGCAAGTGAGGGGCTCCAGCTCTGCCTAGCTGTGTCCTACCACCTCAACAGTACAGGATATTGGAAACCCCACTGTTCAGTCCTTCACCTGAAACTACAGAAATTACTTCACAGTAAACAATGATCAAGTTCATACACACCTACTTATGCAGCAGTTGGTTCTTATTGCAAATATCACCTACTGGCCTGTAGGTTGAACCACACACCCCAATACAAAATTCGCTGCTAGAAGTGCAGAGGACTATAGAAGCAAAGCCAAAATACCCTACCCAATGCAACACTCTCCAGATGAGAAAGAAACAGCATTAAGATTTCTGCCACTATAAAAAATCAGAATGTGTGACAACTGAAAACTTTCTGGCAATGGTGCAAAGCCAAAATATAGGTATAGAGATAACAGATGGAGAATTCAAAACATGGATCACAGAACTCAATGAGCTCCAAGATAAAGTTGAAAATTAAGACAAAGAAACCTGTAAAGCAATTCAAGAAATAAATGAAAAGGTAAAAATTTTAAAAACAAATCAGTTAGAGCTATTGGAACTCAAAAACTCACAGAATTTCAAAATGCAATTAAAAGCTTTGTCAATAGACTAGACCAAGCAGAAAACAAATTTCAGAACTAGGTGATCAGTCTGTTGAACTAAGCCATTCAGACAAAATTTCAAAAGAGAATTACAAAAATGAACAAATCTGCTAGAAATATGGGATTATGTAAAGTAATCAAACCTATGAATTATTAGCATTCTTGAGGCAGAAGGAAAAATATAAACAATCTGGAAAACATATTTGTAGGAATAGTTCAAGAAAATTTTCCTAACCTTCCTAGAGAGGTAGACATTCAGATATAAGAAATCTAGAAACACCTGCAAATACAACACAAAATGAACATCACCAAGTCATATAGTCACTAGACTGTTTAAGGTCAAGGCTAAAGAAAAAAATCTTAAAAGCTCAGATCACTTACAAAGTGATCTAACAGTATACTTATCAGAAGAAACCCTTCATCCAGAAGAGATTGTGGGCCTATGTTTCACATTCTCAGATAATAAGCTCCAACCGAGAATTTTACACCCCACCAAACTAAGTTTCACAAGGAAAGGAAAAATAAAAACTTTTTCACACAAAGAATTGTGAAGGAAATTTATTACCACTAGACGAAGCATACAAGAGATCCTTAAGGGAATTATAAACATGGAGATGAAACAAGAATACCACAAAACCATGCCCAAGTACATCACCCACAGACCCTTTAAAGCAACTACACAACGGGAACTACAAAACAACCAGCTAACGACTTCATGATAGAACAGAACCTCACACATCAATATTAACATTGAATGTAAATGATCTTAACACCCCACTTAACAGGTACAGAGTAGCAAATTGGATAAAAAAAATTAGCTATTTGTCTGTTGTCTTCAAGAGACCCATCTCTCACGTAATAACAACCACAGATTCACAGTAAAGGATTAGAGAGAGAGATGTCATACAAACAGAAAAAAAAAAAAAAAAAAAAAAAAAAAAAAAAAAAAGCAGGGATCACTCTTCTTATATCAGATAAAATAGACTTCAAATCAACAACAGCAGAAAAGGACAAGAACAGCACTACATAATGGTAAATGGTTCAATCTAACAAAATGACTTCACTATCCTAATTATGTATGTGCTTAATATGGAAGCACCAAGATTCATAAAGCATGTACTTCTAGATCTACAAAAAGACTTAGATAGACATACAATACGAGTGAGGGACTTCAGCACTCCACTGGCAATGCTAGCCACATTATTGAGGCAGAAAACTAACAAAGAAGTCCTGAACTTAAATTTGTCACTTTACCAATTGGACCTAATAGATTCTTACAGGACTATCCATCCATCGACCACAGAATATATGTTTTTCTCATCTGCAAATGAAACGTATGTAAGTTCAACCACATGTTTGGCCATAAAACAAGTCCAAATAAATTTAAAACAGTCAAAATCATACTAATCATAGTCTCAGTACAGAGTGGAAGAAAAATAGAAATAAATACTAAGAAGCTCTCTGAAAACCACGCAATTACATAGAAATTAACAAACTTACTCCTGAATGATTCTGGGGTAAACAATAAAATTAAGGCAGAAATTTTAAAAGATCTTTGAAATAAATGAAAATAGAGACACAACGTACTAAAATATCTGGGATACAGCTAAATCACTGTTAAGAGGAGTTTATAATGCTAAATATCTAAATTAAGACATTATAAAGACCTTAATTTAACAAGTATAATATTGCACCCAGAGGAATTAGGAAAAAAAACAAAAAACAAGAACAAACTAACCCCAAAGCTAGCTGTATTAGTCTGTTTTCATCCTGCTGATAAAGACGTACCTGAGACTGGGAAGAAAAAGAGGTTTAAAGGACTCACAATTTCACATGGCTGGGGAGGCCTCACAATCATGGAAGAAGGCAAGGAGGAGCAATTCACATTTTAAATGGATGGCAGCAGGCAAAAAGAATCTTGTATAGGGAAACCCCTTCTTATAAGTGGTTACCAGGTCTTGTGAAAGTTATTCACTATTACGAGAACAGCATGGGAAAGACCTGCCCCATGATTCAATTATTTCTCACCAGGTCCCTCCCACAACACATGGGAATTCAAGACAAGATTTGGTTGGGGACACAGCCAAACCATATCACTAGCAGAAGCAAAGAAATAACCAAAATCAGAGAAGAACTGAATGATATTAAGACCCAAAAATGCATACAAAGGATCAACAAAATCAAAAGCTGATTCTTTGAAGGAAACAAGGTGATTGATAGGCCACATCTAGATTAACAAATAAAAAAAAGAGAGAAGATCCAAATGAGCACAATCAGAAATGACAAAGGTGATCTTACAACTGATCTAAAGGAAATACAAAAGATTCTCAGAGACTACTATGAACATCTCTATGCACACAAACTAGAAAATCTAGAGAAAATTGGCAAATTCCTGGAAACATACCACCTCCAAAGACTGAGTCAGGAAAAATTCAAAACCCTGAATAGACCAATATTGAGTTCTGAAATTAAATCCAAAAAATTAAATAAAAAAAAGCCTACCAAAAAAAGAGTCTGGGACCAGAATGATTCACAGCTGAATGTTACCAGATGTATAAAGAAGATCTGGTACCAACCCTACTGAAACTATTCCAAAAAGCAGAGGTGGAAGAATCCCTCCTTAACTCATTGTACAAAGCAAGCATCACTCTGATACCAAAATTTGGCAAAGGTTTCACTATATAAACAGTACTAAAAACAAAATCCATTTTTTAAATGGCTGCATAATATTCCATGGTGTATATGTGCCACATTTCCTTAATCCAGTCTGTCACAGATGGATATTTGGGTTGATTCCAAGTCTTTGCTATTGTGAATAGTGCCGCAATAAACATACGTGTGCATGTGTCTTTATAGCAGCATGATTTATAATCCTTTGGGTATATACCCAGTAGTGGGATGGCTGGGTCATATGGTACGTCTAGTTCTAGATCCTTGAGGAATCGCCATACTGTTTTCCATAATGGTTGAACTAGTTTACAATCCCACCAACAGTGTAAAAGTGTTCCTATTTCTCCACATCCTCTCCAGCACCTGTTGTTTCCTGACTTTTTAATGATTGCCATTCTAACTGGTGTGAGATGGTATCGCATTGTGGTTTTGATTTGCATTTCTCTGATGGCGAGTGATGATGAGCATTTTTTCATGTGTCTGTTGGCTGTATGAATGTCTTCTTTTGAGAAATGTCTGTTCATATCCTTTGCCCACTTTTTGATGGGGTTGTTTGTTTTTTTCTTGTAAATTTGTTTGAGTTCTTTGTAGGTTCTGGATATTAGCCCTTTGTCAGATGAGTAGATTGCAAAAATTTTCTCCCAGTTTGCATCCTTTGTAGGGACATGGATGCAGCTCGAAACCATCATTCTTAGCAAACTATCACAAGAACAGAAAACCAAACACCGCATGTTCTCACTCATAGGTGGGAAATGAACAATGACATCACTTGGACTCGGAAAGGGGAACATCACACATCGGGGTCTATCATGGGGAGGGGGGAGTGGGGAGGGGGGAGGGGGGAGGGATTGCATTGGGAGTTATACCTGATATAAATGACGAATTGATGGGTGCTGACGAGTTGATGGGTGCAGCACACCAACATGGCACAAGTATACATATGTAACAAACCTGCACGTTATGCACATGTACCCTAGAACTTAAAGTAAAAAAAAAAAAAAAAAAAAATCCATATAATTATCTCAATAGATGAAGAAAAGGCTCTTGATAAAATCCAGCATTCCTTCAAGATAAAAAGCTTTAGCAAAGTAGGCATCAAAGGAACATACCTCAAAATAACAAAAAAGCCATCTATTTCAAACCCATAGTCAATGTTATACAAAATGGGCATCAACTGGAATCTTTGCCCTTAAGAACCGGAGCAAGACAAGGATGTCTACTCTCACCACTCCTATTCAACATTGTATTGGAAGTCCTAGTCAGAGAGTGCAGGCAAGATAAATAAATAAAAGGCACTTAAATAGGAAAAGAAGTTAAATTATATCTCTTCACTGATTTTCTAGGTATGATTCTATTCCTAGAAAAGCTTAAAGTCTCTGTGAAAAGGCTCCTAGAGCTGATAAAGGACTACAGTGAAGTTTCGGGTTACAAAATCAATGTCAAAAATCAGTAGAATTATTGTACACCAATAACATTCGAGCTGAGAGTCACGTCAAGAATGCAATCACATTTATTAGGTTGGTGCAAAAGTAATTGCAGTTTTTGCCATGTAAAGTAATTTTTGAACTAACCTAATACAATAACTGCAATTTTGCACTAACCTTATACAATAGCCACACACACAGACACACAAATACCTTGTAATACAGCTAATCAAGGAGGTGAAATATCTCTATGCAAAGAATTACAAAACACTGCTGAAAGAAATCATATATGATACATATGAATGGAAAATTATTCCATGCTCATTGACTGGAAGAATAAATATCACTAAAATGGCCATATAGCCCAGAGCAATCTACAAATTTAATGCTATTCCTTTCAAACTATCAATGTCATTTTTCACTGAATTAGAAAAAAAGTCATTCTAAAATGCATAAGCCAATAAAAAGGAGTTTAAATAGCCAAAGCAATTCTAAGCAAAAGAACAAAGCTAGAGGTGTCTCATTGTCTGACCTCAAAGTATACTTCAAGGGTACAGTACCTAAACAGCATGGTATTGGTACAAAAACAGACACATACCAATGGAATAAAACACAGAATCCAGAAGTAAAGCTGCACAGCTATGACCACTTGACCTTCAACAAATAAAACAAAAATAAGCAATTGGCAAATGACTCTGTATTCAATAAATAGTGCTGAGATAACTAGCTTGCCATATGCAGATATTGAAGGTAGACTCCTACATTACAGGATATACAAAAATTTACTCAAGATGGGTTAAAGATGTAAATTTCAGACCTAAACTGTAAAAGAAAGCCTAGAAAATATCATTCTGGACATCAGTCTTGGCAAATAATTTATGACTAAATCCCCCAAAATAATTGCAACAAAATCAAAAATTGATAAGTGGAACTAAAGAGCTTCTGCACAGCAAAAGAAGCTATCAATGAAGTAAGCAGACAACCTTGGGAATGAGAGAAAGTATCTGTGAACTCTACACTGACAAAGGTTTACTATCCAGAATCTATAAGTTAAACAATTCGACAAACAAAAAACAATCCCATATGAAAATGGATAAAGGACATGAACAATCACTGCTCGAAAGAAAATATACATGCAGCCACCAAATATATGAAAAAAAATGGTCAACACCACTGATCATTAGAGAAATGAAAATTATAACCGCAATGCAATAGCATCTCACAACAGTCAGAATGGCTATTTTTAAAAAGGCAAAGAATAACAGATGTTGGCAAGATTGCAGAGAAAAGGGAATGCTTATACACTGCCGTTGGGAATGTAAACTAATTGGCCACTGTGGAAAGCAGTTTGGATATTTCTCAAATAACTTAAAACAGAATTACCATTTGACCCCGCAATCCCACTATTGTTTATACAGCCAAAAGAAAATAAATCATTGTAAAAAACTATGCATGCATTCAAATGTTCATTGCAGCACTACTTGTTATAGCGAAGATGTGGAATCAACCTAGATCCCTACCAATAGTGAAGTGGATGAAGAAACTGTGGTATACATACACCATGGAATACTATGCAGCCATACAAAATCATATTCTTTGCAGCAAAATGGATGCAGCTGGAAGCTATTATCCCAAGTGAATTAACACAAGGATAGAAGTCCCATACCACATGTTCCCACTTGTAACTGGGAGCTAAAAGCTGAGTTCAGATGGACTTAACAATGGGAACAATAGGTACTGGGGACTACTAGACGGGAGAGGATGGAAAGAGGGTGAGGATTGAAAAGCTACCTATTAAGCACTATGCTCACTACACGTGGGTGATGGAATCATTCATACACCAAACCTCAGTGACATGCAATTTATCTATGTAACAAACCTGCATATGTACTCCTGAACCTAAAATAAACTTGAAAACCAATAAAGTGGAACAAAAAATGTCTTTCATTACATATTCCACTACACAGTTCACTTTTGACTTACTTTCCAAAGAAAAATTATGTTCAATTCCACATCACTTTTTCTGGTTTAGTTTCTTGACTTCTCACACCTTGTCTTCAGGGTATCATCGTTGCAAGCAGTAATGCAAACTTCCTACAATTCAATTAAGATTATATAATCACCTTCAAAAAAAAACCCGCTAAACCTCCTCAAATAAAATTTGTATCTCTTATCTTCACATCCACAGTCTTTCATAATTTTGCTATAGTCATCTTCCATTCCCATAATTTTCCTATTCCATAGCCTATGACACAGTCACATGATTCTGTTCTTTCAACACACCACTCATTGTTCTAGCTCTACAACTTTCCACTTGCTATTTTTACTGTTAGAAAACATACACTTTATCTTTTCTACCTGTGAATGCCTTTTTTATTTTTGGAATCCCAAGTTAAAAGTATCTTATTTGTACAAGTTACTCTGACTCTCACAGTAAAACATAGACACAAATACTGCTTCCTCAACAATTAGTTCAGTCTTTGAACATAACACATATATTTGCATAACCACATTGGTTCATTTTTGCTTGAATCCCCCTTTTGATTTAGCATTATAGATGTACTCTATTTCATTTTAGTAGAAACAGCTTTGTAATCTAAAATGCAACTTTGCACAAAGCAGGCACTCAAGAAATATATATTTACCTTGAAAGTTGACCATTTATTATGAGCTACTGATTCATATTACTCACCATCTATTTGGTTGAAAATTATTTAGAGTCTTTACTCAGAGATAACTTCAAATATAATTGTACATTGTTCTATCATACCTGGCTTAAAGAGATTAGCAGGTTTTCTGTATTCTAAGCAGAATACTAATTATGTCCAATAAAGTTCTTACTATCAGAAGGATTACAGAGATTTTGAAAATTGAAATCCACAAGGACTTTTAATCATCAATATCCTAAATATGATAAACTACACATTTAAATTTAGATGATAAAAGTAAATAAATTTTTAAATGTTTACAAGACAATGGATCTACTTGACCTCTTGCTAATTAAATGGGTTGTGAAAACACTTTTTTTGGTTTGATTTTGCATCTCTCATATTAACCTTACTGTCAATAGGAGCTTCTCTTATAGAAAAGAGCCCTGCTAATTATATGTCAGTTAAGTCAATACAGTGGAGCTCTGAATAAAAAGTATATGTGAAAAAAATTATATGTGTTCATATTTTGCACTAAAATATATTATTTAAATGGAACTTTCAAATTAAGAAAAAGAATAAAATTACCAAAACTGTTTTGTATGTTGCAGGGATTTTCAATTTCAGTATTTTGATACCTTAAGACATTAAATTATCTAGATTATTTTTGAAATGTCAAAATGAATGTATGATTTACAGTAAATTATCAAAAGTTACAGACAGTGTGCCTTTTAATAAATAAGAGTAACTACCATTACTTAAAAGCATAACTTTATTTGGTTTTCTCAAAAGATTTGTATTCTTTATAAAGAAGAATTAAACACAGCCCTCAATACATCATAACAAAAAGAACATGGAAAAATACAGGGGTATTATTTTTCTTGCAACTCAATTACTTTCAAGAGATTATGCCTGCCAGAATATATTCAAGATAATTATTGAGCTAATACTATATAGATAAAATCACTTTGCTTTTCATATATAGCATATTAGTCTCTTTTCACACTGCTATAAAGAAATACCTGAGACTAGGTAATTTATAAAGGAAAGAAGTTTAATTGACTCACAATACCAAATGGCTGGGAAAGCCTCAGACAACTTACAATCATGGCAGAAGCAGAAGCAGGCATGTCTTACATGGTGGCAGGTAAGGGAGAGTCTGTGTGTCATTGCAGGAAAAACTACCACTTATAAAACCAACAGATCTTGTAAGAATGCACTCACTATCATGAGAACAGCATGGAGGAAACCACCCTCATGATTCAATCACCTCCCTCCCTGGACATGTGGAGATTACAGGTTCTTCGCTCCACATGTGGGGATTACAATTCCAGATAAGATTTGGGTGGGGACAAAGAGCCAAACCATATCAAGGGAATACTACAAAAGTAAAATATATGTTATTTTATTTGGAATTGCTTGGAGTTTGTTGAAAAGATAGCAAAACTGAATAAGAAAAAGAATAGAAAATCATAAATAAGTAAGTAATCAGCTGCGTATAGTGTACAGGGTACATTTGTATAGACTTGAAGACAGAGAAGGTATTACACCATAGCAATGTGTATTAACCTGCTTAATGCCCACCTATGGTAAAAAATTAAAAAAAAAAAAAAAACAGTAAGAATAAAAGTAGGTAAAGGTGACATATACTTTGTTACTTTAGTTACCCAAATTTGTATGTGCCTCTCTCTGGGTAAGTAGAAGATAATAAACCTGCTAAAATATGTGGTGATAATTTACAACAGAGCAGTAGTTAGATGGTTATAGGAATCAGAAGTGTTGTATTTAAATCCGTGCAACAACCGTATAATCTAAGAATCGTCATCCTTATTTGACCAATAGGAAACCAAATATCACAAGGTTTAAATAATAATTCTAGTTCCAGTCAATGCTTTTACATAGTAGGTATCATATTAACCCAAGGTTTTTTGTTTGTTTCTTTCTTTGTTTTTGTTTTGTTTTTTCCTCCTATGTTGTTATCACTGTAGCTTATTGCTTCTTATTATACCATAAAGTGAACTTTAAGGAATTGGTGGAGAGAAAATTAGGACTTCTATCATCAGAGATGGTTTTATCTAGTAATACAAGTTTGAATATAGCATTTCTAGTATGTATCTTACTAAATATAATGTCTCCAAGAGTATCATAAAATGACAGACTGACTGTAGTAATATAATACATATTTTCTAAGTGAATAAATGAATGGGTAATGTAAGCAGAATTATGAATATGGGAGTAAAAAGAAAATGTTATATATATATATATTTCAATAGAACAACAGGTTACTGATCTTAAGCTGTATGTACCATGTTACACAAAACATATTCTATTTAGAAAACATTTAGAACTTTTAGGAGCGGATGCAAAAGAAATTTCAATATGGCATCAATTTTCAAAGTGCCAATAATTTTTATGTCTGTACTTGAAATTGATGACCACTATCTTCATGCAACCACCAAACATGTTGCAGCATAACTACACAGATGATTTGGCTGTCTTAGTGACCAATTGTAGTCTTTGAGACCTTTTGCTAAGGGGAAATCAATTGTGCCACGATTTATTTCAATTATTTAGAGCAGTGGAATGGCAAGAATATTGGTCTTTTCAAAATAGGGCTAAATAACTAGAACCCACCAAGTAGAGCTTTGTTCTATGAGAAACATAGTTTACAATGTTCAAACACCTAACCACGTGAACTTTGAAAATAAGCATGAATCATAGAAACTACAAATATTTATTGAGGCCAAAGAGTAATCAAACTTTATCAGTATCCTTTCATTATACTGTCAGGTCTGAAACTTAAACTTTATACCCTCAAATACATAAAAATACAAAAGATCAAACAAGTTAGTTTCTTTCTTTCTCGTGTAATGAGGAGATGAGGAGAGAAGGCTCCTAAACATTTCCACATCATGAGGTCTTTCAGAGATTTCTTCTGTCTAAGCCCCTTTCTTTGAGAGGCTAGTCCTCAACTGCATATGGTCAGAAATTATGACAACTCTACCCTGGCTGTACAACATATTCCTTGGATTGAATATCTGGAGTTTGGAACTAGTTTATTATACCTGTCTTTTAACTATGGCTAGTATCCCTCCACCAAGATACTGGGAAAGATATCAATGAAGGGAATTCTGGCACCCTTGAAAAAAACACAGTAATAGATGTCCTATGTCCATTGTGAATGAAGTCAGGAGATTCTGCTACTGAAATAGGTTTCTGGGTGTCATGGAGATGACTGGATTCTGGAGTGGTAGCAACACTTAGCCCCAAGAGACAAGGTGAGTGTTATCACCATAGTAGGTAACAGTGTCAAATAAATAATGCTATAATTTTATCCACAAAAATCTTTAGAGGCATCTAGGTGTTCATGACATTGTTTAGGACTTAAGTAGATGGTGAGCATGCCAATATCTCATTTAATATTATTAACTGAAAAGGACTTTCAGCCTGCTACTGTTTCTCCTGATTTTGAATGCACACTTGGAGCAGAATCCTAACATTGGCAAAAAAAAAAAAAATCTGTGCATTCAGGACTAAAATTGAAGAAAAAGTCAAAGGTGGGCCTTAGATTGTTTCCTAAATATTAAAAATATAAATCAAAAGATATACCATACCCGTGGAATCAGTGAGATTAGGTCTACTACCAAAGATTTGGAAAATGTAGATTAAAGGAGTCTTTTTTTTTTTTTTTTTTTTTTTTTTTTATACTTCAAGTTCTAGGGTACATGTGCATAACGTGCAGGTTTGTTACATATGTATACTTGTGCCATGTTGGTGTGCTGCACCCATCAACTCGTCAGCACCCATCAATTCATCATTTATATCAGGTATAACTCCCCAATGCAATCCCTCCCCCCTCCCCCGTCCCCATGATAGGCCCCAGTGTGTGATGTTCCCCTTCCCGAGTCCAAGTGATCTCATTGTTCAGTTCCCACCTATGAGTGAGAACATGCAGTGTTTGGTTTTCTCTTCTTGTGATAGTTTGCTAAGAATGATGGTTTCCAGTTGCATCCATGTCCCTACAAAGGACGCAAACTCATCCTTTTTTATGGCTGCATAGTATTCCATGGTGTATATGTGCCACATTTTCTTTCTTTTTTTTTTTTTAGAAGAAAAAACAGTTTTATTTTTATAGAACACTTGTATACAAATGCAGACTTATGAATCATCAGCAAGCTGAGTGTCATTTTAAAGAAATCCCTGTATAGAAATTCAGGGAAGCTTGTACCTTTTCTGGCTGCTGCCACTCAGCACAAGAGAGCTTTGAATGGTATGTGTATACATAATGAATACGTTCATCATGATGTCATTATGAATATCATGAGCAATTTAGATTGGCATACTTAACATTCAATGTGTTAATGAAATCATTTGCATTTTTAATTGATCAGCTTTAAAGAAAACTGAATATTGTGTAGGCACTCACCTATTACAGTATTAAGTTTTTCATTAATAATTTAGGCTATGAGCAAACGTATGCAGCCAAAGTTTTTTTTCCTCTCCTCCAAAATAATTTCTAATTTTCAGCTTTATAACTTCTCCGATGGTACAACTGCCATATAATTTCATTAACAGTATTCCAGTTATTGAACTGGCATCCATGAAAATTGGGACGCTAAGCCTTTTTTGAGTCTATTTTAACCTATGATTTGACCAAAGGGCATTTTTTTGGTCCAATCAATGTGAGAAGGCTGCACATCTAATTTTTTTTTTTTTTAATTATACTTTAAGTTCTAGGGTACATGTGCATAACGTGCAGGTTTGTTACATATGTATACTTATGCCATGTTGGTGTGCTGCACCCATCAACTCGTCAGCACCCATCAATTCATCATTTATATCATGTATAACTCTCCAGTGCAATCCCTCCCTCCTCCCCCCTCCCCATGATAGGCCCCAGTGTGTGATGTTCCCCTTCCCGAGTCCAGGTGATCTCATTGTTCAGTTCCCACCTATGA
Source organism: Rhinopithecus roxellana (assembly GCF_007565055.1). Taxonomy (NCBI): domain Eukaryota; kingdom Metazoa; phylum Chordata; class Mammalia; order Primates; family Cercopithecidae; genus Rhinopithecus; species Rhinopithecus roxellana. Next base: position 68,248,343 of record NC_044559.1, on the reverse strand, counting down.
GTGAGAACATGCGGTGTTTGGTTTTCTCTTCTTGTGATAGTTTGCTAAGAATGATGGTTTCCAGCTGCATCCATGTCCCTACAAAGGATGCAAACTCATCCTTTTTTATGGCTGCATAGTATTCCATGGTGTATATGTGCCACATTTTCTTAATCCAGTCTGTCACAGATGGACATTTGGGTTGATTCCAAGTCTTTGCTATTGTGAATAGTGCCGCAATAAACATATGTGTGCATGTGTCTTTGTAGTAGAATAATTTATAATCCTTTGGGTATATACCCAGTAGTGGGATGGCTGGGTCATATGGTACATCTAGTTCTAGATCCTTGAGGAATTGCCATACTGTTTTCCATAATGGTTGAACTAGTTTACAATCCCACCAACAGTGTCAAAGTGTTCCTATTTCTCCACATCCTCTCCAACAACTGTTGTTTCCTGACTTCTTAATGATTGCCATTCTAACTGGTGTGAGATGGTATCTCATTGTGGTTTTGATTTGCATTTCTCTGATGGCGAGTGATGATGAGCATTTTTTCATATGTCTGTTGGCTGTATGAATGTCTTCTTTGGAGAAATGTCTGTTCATATCCTTTGCCCACTTTTTGATGGGGTTGTTTGTTTTTTTCTTGTATATTTGTTTGAGTTCTTTGTAGATTCTGGATATTAGCCCTTTGTCAGATGAGTAGGTTGCAAAAATTTTCTCCCATTCTGTAGGTTGCCTGTTCACTCTGATGGTAGTTTCTTTTGCTGTGCAAAAGCTCTTTAGTTTAATTAGATCCCATTTGTCAATTTTTGCTTTTGCTGCCGTTGCTTTTGGTGTTTTAGACATGAAGTCCTTGCCCATGCCTATGTCCTGAATGGTACTACCTAGATTTTCTTCTAGGGTTTTTATGGTATTAGGTCTAACATTTAAGTCTCTAATCCATCTTGAATTAATCTTCGTATAAGGGGTAAGGAAAGGATCCAGTTTCAGCTTTCTACTTATGGCTAGCCAATTTTCCCAGCACCATTTATTAAATAGGGAATCCTTTCCCCATTTCTTGTTTCTCTCAGGTTTGTCAAAGATCAGATGGCTGTAGATTTGTGGTATTATTTCTGAGGACTCTGTTCGGTTCCATTGGTCTATATCTCTGTTTTGGTACCAGTACCATGCTGTTTTGGTTACTGTAGCCTTGTAGTATAGTTTGAAGTCAGGTAGCGTGATGCCTCCAGCTTTGTCCTTTTGACTTAGGATTGTCTTGGCAATGCGGGCTCTTTTTTGGTTCCATATGAACTTTAAAGCAGTTTTTTCCAATTCTGTGAAGAAACTCATTGGTAGCTTGATGGGGATGGCATTGAATCTATAAATAACCTTGGGCAGTATGGCCATTTTCACGATATTGATTCTTCTAATCCATGAGCATGGTATGTTCTTCCATTTGTTTGTGTCCTCTTTGATTTCACTGAGCAGTGGTTTGTAGTTCTCCTTGAAGAGGTCCTTTACATCCCTTGTAAGTTGGATTCCTAGGTATTTTATTCTCTTTGAAGCAATTGTGAATGGAAGCTCATTCATGATTTGGCTCTCTGTCTGTTACTGGTGTATAAGAATGCTTGTGATTTTTGCACATTAATTTTGTATCCTGAGACTTTGCTGAAGTTGCTTATCAGCTTAAGGAGATTCTGGGCTGAGACGATGGGGTTTTCTAAATATACAATCATGTCATCTGCAAACAGGGACAATTTGACTTCTTCTTTTCCTAACTGAATACACTTGATTTCTTTCTCTTGCCTGATTGCCCTAGCCAGAACTTCCAACACTATGTTGAATAGGAGTGGTGAGAGAGGGCATCCCTGTCTTGTGCCAGTTTTCAAAGGGAATTTTTCCAGTTTTTGCACATTCAGTATGATATTGGCTGTGGGTTTGTCATAAATAACTCTTATTATTTTGAGGTACGTTCCAGCAATACCAAATTTATTGAGCATTTTTAGCATGAAGGGCTGTTGAATTTTGTCAAAAGCCTATTCTGCATCTATTGAGATAATCACGTGGTTCTTGTCTTTGGTTCTGTTTATATGCTGGATTACGTTTATTGATTTGCGAATGTTGAACCAGCCTTGCATCCCAGGGATGAAGCCCACTTGATCATGGTGGATAAGCTTTTTGATGTGCTGCTGAATCCGGTTTGCCAGTATTTTATTGAGGATTTTTGCATCAATGTTCATCAGGGATATTGGTCTAAAATTCTCTTTTTTTGTTGTGTCTCTGCCAAGCTTTGGTATCAGGATGATGTTGGCCTCATAAAATGAGTTAGGGAGGATTCCCTCTTTTTCTATTGATTGGAATAGTTTCAGAAGGAATGGTACCAGCTCCTCCTTGTACCTCTGGTAGAATTCAGCCGTGAATCCATCTGGTCCTGGAATTTTTTTGGTGGGTAGGCTATTGATTGTTGCCTCAATTTCAGAGCCTGCTATTGGTCAATTCAGGGATTCAACTTCTTCCTGGTTTAGTCTTGGGAGAGTGTAAGTGTCCAGGAAATTATCCATTTCTTCTAGATTTTCTAGTTGATTTGCATAGAGGTGTTTATAGTATTCTCTGATGGTAGTTTGTATTTCTGTGGGGTCGGTGGTGATATCCCCTTTATCATTTTTTATTGCATCTATTTGATTCCTCTCTCTTTTCTTCTTTATTAGTCTCGCTAGCGGTCTGTCAATTTTGTTGATCTTTTCAAAAAAACCAACTCCTGGATTCATTGATTTTTTGAAGGGTTTTTTGTGTCTCTATCTCCTTCAGTTCTGCTCTGATCTTAGTCATTTCTTGCCTTCCACTAGCTTTTGAATGTGTTTGCTCTTGCCTCTCTAGTTCTTTTCATGGTGATGTTAGACTGTCAATTTTAGATCTTTCCTGCTTTCTCTTGTGGGCATTTAGTGCTATAAATTTCCCTCTACACACTGCTTTAAATGTGTCCCAGAGATTCTGGTATGTTGTATCTTTGTTCTCATTGGTTTCAAAGAACATCTTTATTTCTGCTTTCATTTCATTATGTACCCAGTAGTCATTCAGGAGCAGATTGTTCAGTTTCCATGTAGTTGAGCGGTTTTGATTTGAGTTTCTTAGTCCTGAGTTCTAGTTTGATCGCACTGTGGTCTGAGAGACAGTTTGTTATAATTTCTGTTCTTTTACATTTGCTGAGGAGTGCTTTACTTCCAATTATGTGGTCAATTTTGGAATAAGTGCGATGTGGTGCTGAGAAGAATGTATATTCTGTTGATTTGGGGTGGAGAGTTCTATAGATGTCTATTAGGTCCACTTGGTGCAGAGATGAGTTCAATTCCTGGATATCCTTGTTAACTTTCTGTCTCGTTGATCTGTCTAATGTTGACAGTGGAGTGTTGAAGTCTTCCATTATTATTGTATGGGAGTCTAAGTCTCTTTGTAAGTCTCTAAGGACTTGCTTTATGAATCTGGGTGCTCCTGTATTGGGTGCATATATATTTAGGATAGTTAGCTCTTCCTGTTGAATTGATCCCTTTACCAGTATGTAATGGCCTTCTTTGTCTCTTTTGATCTTTGATGGTTTAAAGTCTGTTTTATCAGAGACTAGGATTGCAACCCCTGCTTTTTTTTGTTCTCCATTTGCTTGGTAGATCTTCCTCCATCCCTTTATTTTGAGCCTATGTATGTCTCTGCATGTGAGATGGGTCTCCTGAATACAGCAGACTGATGGGTCTTGACTCTTTATCCAGTTTGCCAGTCTGTGTCTTTTCATTGGAGCATTTAGTCCATTTACATTTAAGGTTAATATTGTTATGTGTTAACTTGATCCTGCCATTATGATATTAACTGGTTATTTTGCTCGTTAGTTGATGCAGTTTCTTCCTAGCCTTGATGGTCTTTACATTTTGGCATGTTTTTGCAATGGCGGGTACTGGTTGTTCCTTTCCATGTTTAGGGCTTCCTTCAGGGTCTCTTGTAAGGCAGGCCTGGTGGTGACAAAATCTCTAAGCATTTGCTTATCTGTAAAGGATTTTATTTCTCCTTCACTTATGAAACTTAGTTTGGCTGGATATGAAATTCTGGGTTGAAAATTTTTTTCTTTAAGAACGTTGAATATTGGCCCCCACTCTCTTCTGGCTTGTAGAGTTTCTGCCGAGAGATCTGCTGTTAGTCTGATGGGCTTCCCTTTGTGGGTAACCCGACCTTTCTCTCTGGCTGCCCTTAAGATTTTTTCCTTCATTTCAACTTTGGTGAATCTGCCAATTATGTGTCTTGGAGTTGCTCTTCTGGAGGAGTATCTTTGTGGCGTTCTCTGTATTTCCTGAATTTGAATGTTGGCCTGCCCTACTAGGTTGGGGAAGTTCTCCTGGATGATATCCTGAAGAGTGTTTTCCAACTTGGTTCCATTTTCCCCCTCACTTTCAGGCACCCCAATCAGATGTAGATTTGGTCTTTTTACATAATCCCATACTTCTCACAGGCTTTGTTCATTTCTTTTTCTTCTTTTTTCTTTTGGTTTCTCTTCTCACTTCATTTCATTCATTTGATCCTCAATTGCTGATACTCTTTCTTCCAGTTGATCGAGTCGGTTACTGAAGCTTGTGCATTTGTCACGTATTTCTCGTGTCATGATTTTCATCTCTGTCATTTCGTTTATGACCTTCTCTGCATTAATTAGTCTAGCTGTCAATTCTTCCACTCTTTTTTCAAGATTTTTAGTTTCTTTGCGCTGGGTACGTAATTCCTCCTTTAGGTCTGAGAAGTTTGATGGACTGAAGCTGTCTTCTCTCATCTCGTCAAAGTCATTCTCTGACCAGCTTTGATCCGTTGCTGGCGATGGGCTGCGCTCCTTTGCAGGGGGAGATGCACTCTTATTTTTTGAATTTCCAGCTTTTCTACCCTGCTTTTTCCCCATCTTTGTGGTTTTATCTGTCTCTGGTCTTTGATGATGGTGACGTACTGATGGGGTTTTGGTATAGGTGTCCTTCCTGTTTGATAGTTTTCCTTCTGACAGTCAGGACCCTCAGCTATAGGTCTGTTGGAGATTGCTTGAGGTCCACTCCAGACCCTGTTTGCCTGGGTATCAGCAGCAGAGGTTGCAGAAGATAGAATATTGCTGAACAGAGAGTGTACCTGTCTGATTCTTACTTTGGAAGCTTCCTCTCAGGGGTGTACTCCACCCTGTGAGGTGTGGGGTGTCAGACTGCCCCTAGTGGGGGATGTCTCCCAGTTAGGCTACTCAGGGGTCAGAGACCCACTTGAGCAGGCAGTCTGTCCGTTCTCAGATCTCAACCTCCATGTTGGGAGATCCACTGCTCTCTTCAAAGCTGTCAGACAGAGTCGTTCGCGTCTGCACAGGCCTCTGCTGCTTCCCCTGTTGTTTTTAGCTGTGCCCTGTCCCCAGAGGTGGAGTCTACAGAGACAGGCAGGTTTCCTTGAGCTGCTGTGAGCTCCACCCAGTTGGAGCTTCCCAGCGGCTTTGTTTACCTACTTAAGCCTCAGCAATGGCGGGCGCCCCTCCCCCAGCCTCGCTGCTGCCTTGCGGTTAGATCGCCGCAGACTGCTGTGTTAGCAATGAGGGAGGCTCCGTGGGCATGGGACCCTCCCGGCCAGGTGTGGGATATATTCTCCTGGTGTGCCAGTTTGCTTAAAGCGCAGTATTGGGGTGGGAGTTATCCGATTTTCCAGGTGTTGTGTGTCTCAGTTCCCCGGCTAGGAAAAGGGATTCCCTTCCCCCTTGCGCTTCCCAGGTGAGGTGATGCCTTGCCCTGCTTCAGCTCTCGCTGGTCCGGCTGCAGCAGCTGACCAGCACCGATTGTCCGGCACTCCCCAGTGAGATGACCCCAGTACCTCAGTTGAAAATGCAGAAATCACCGGTCTTCTGTGTTGCTCACGCTGGGAGTTGGAGACTGGAGCTGTTCCTATTCAGCCATCTTGCTCCGCCCTCCCTAAAGGAGTCTTAATGCATACCATTTCACTTGTTTAATTTAGGCAGAAGTTAGGCGAGACTTGGAAAATGACTAAGAGTGGTGACATTAATTGCAGATGCATTTCAAGATGTGTTTCATTTATGTGAGCTAATCACAGCTTGGTTTTCAGCTATAATTTTGGCATTTTTTAATCTATTTCAAACAGATAATACCACACAATGTCTATACACCAGGGAGACAACAGAAGTTCTAATTTGAGGGCCATGTAATAATCCTTTCAGATATCCCTCATAATTTACTGCTGCAGTTTTCAAAGTGGGCTATATCAACGCTTGAGGATCCCTGAGACCCTTTCTTGGTGTCTTAACGATTAAAACTATTTTTAAAATAATATGAAGTTGCTTATCACCTTTTTTTGTTGACATTTTCACTTATGGTGTAAAACAATATTAGATAAACCACCACAGCCTTAGCAAAAATCAGGACAGTCACACCAATCTGTACTAGCAGTAAATGTTCACTAAATATACTTGACAGACTCTTCAGTTTTACTTAAGAAAGCCATTAGTCAAGTGATAAAGCATTTTACTTTTATTAAATGACAACCCTCAAACACAAGTGGTTTTAATATTCTTATGACAAAATTGGAGGTATTATGCAGAAAGCATTTCTGTGGCACTCTGAAGTCTGATTATTGCCTTCAGGAGAGATATGCAATTGTAGCGACTTAAATTAGTCCATTTTTTAAAATAGGATACCTTTTTTTACTTTAAAGAACTCCTGGGTATATACCCACAGGATTATAAAACATTCCACTATAAAGACACATACACACGTATGTTTATTCCAGCACTATTCACAAGAGCAAAGACTTGGAGCCAACCCAAATGCCCATCAATGATAGACTAGATAAAGAAAATGTGGCACATATACACCATGGAATACTATGGAGCCATAAAAAAGGATGAGTTCATGTCCTTTGCAGGGACATGGATGAAGCTGGATCCCATCATTCTCAACAAACTAACACAGGAACAGAAAACCAAACACCACATGTTCTCAATCGTAAGTGGGAGTTTACCAGTGAGAACACATGGACACAGGGAGGGGAACATCACACACTGAGGCCTGTCAGGGGATGGAGGGCTAGGGAGGGACCACATTAGGAGAAATAAGTAATGCAGATGATGGGATGATGGGTGCAGCAAACCACCATGGCACATGTATACCTTCGTAACAAACCTCCACGTTCTGCACATGTGTCCCAGAACTTATAGCAATAAAAAAGAGATATATATATATATCTTTTATATATATATTATATATACAATATTTTCAGTGATTCCTGGCCCATATTGATTTATATATTGAATATACTCAATATTTTAAAAGTTTAAAATGATTCAGTTTTTACTTTGATGAAAGAAGCACTACTAGAAATAGGTAATGCTTTCTCATTGTATAGATGAAGGAGATGGTGCTCAGAAGAGCAGAGTAAATTATTTACTTAATAAGACCTAGTTAGTTCCATAAGTAGATTTCAGTATTAGAATCTGTAATGGGACCAGATTAAAAAAAAAAAAAAAATTAAGGGGCTTATTTAGTGGTTGGACACCATTTGTAGTAGCAATGAGTAAAATAGGGAAGGAAAAAAATGACTAAACTGATTCCTATATGAATCACTGCACCCCAATAAATTGGCATCCACTTTCTAGTATCCATAAGTTGAAGGCTTAACTTAAACAAGCTTGCAGAGTTAGAATGGAAACAAAAAGTTGTAATAATTGAGGAAAAGCAATGTTTCATCTAAAGCTCAGTTCCGACCTGGGTTAATGAAGTGTGTGGTAGAAAATATGACAGGGAGGGGGCGGAGCAAGATGGCCGAATAGGAACAACTCCAGTCTCCAACTCCCAGCGCGAGCGACACAGAAGACCAGTGATTTCTGCATTTTCAACTGAGGTACTGGGGTCATCTCACTAGGGAGTGCCGGACAATCGGTGCTGGTCAGCTGCTGCAGCCTGACCAGCGAGAGCTGAAGCAGGGCGAGGCATCGCCTCACCTGGAAGCGCAAGGGGGAAGGGGATCCGTTTTCCTAGCCAGGGGAACTGAGACACACAACACCTGGAAAATCGGGTAACTCCCACCCCAATACTGCGCTGTAAGCATACAGGCATTCCAGGAGAATATATCCCACACCTGGCCGGGAGGGTCCCACGCCCACGAAGCCTCCCTCACTGCTAACACAGCAGTCTGCCGCGATCTATCCGCAAGGCAGCAGCGAGGCTGGGGGAGGGGCGCCCGCCATTGCTGAGGCTTAAGTAGGTAAACAAAGCCGCTGGGAAGCTCGAACTGGGTGGAGCTCACAGCAGCTCAAGGAAGCCTGCCTGTCTCTGTAGTCTCCACCTCTGGGGACAGCGCACAGCTGAAGACCAACAGGGGAAGTAGCGGGAGCCGGTGCAGACGCGAACGACTCTGTCTGACAGCTTTGGGGAGAGCCGCGGATCTCCCAACGCGGAGGTTGAGATCTGAGAACGGACAGACTGCCTGCTCAGGTGTGTCCCTGACCCCTGAGTAGCCTAGCTGGGAGAAATCCCCCACTAGGGGCAGTCTGACACCCCACACCTCACAGGGTGGAGTACACCCCTGAGAGGACACTTCCAAAGGAAGAATCAGACAGGTACACTCGCTGTTCAGCAATATTCTATCTTCGGCAACCTCTGCTGCTGATACCCAGGCAAACAGGGTCTGGAGTGGACCTCAAGCAATCTCCAACAGACCAACAGAGAGTCCTTCTGACTGTCAGAAGGAAAACTATCAAACAGGAAGGACACCTATACCAAAACCCCATCAGTTCGTCACCACCATCAAAGACCAGAGACAGATAAAACCACAAAGATGGGGAAGAAGCAGGGCAGAAAAGCTGGAAATTCAAAAAATAAGAGCGCATCTCCCCCTGCAAAGGAGCGCAGCCCATCACCAGCAACGGATCAAAGCTGGTCAGAGAATGACTTGGACGAGAGGAGAGAAGAAGGCTTCAGTCCATCAAACTTATCAGAGCTAAAGGAGGAATTACGTACCCAGCGCAAAGAAACTAAAAATCTTGAAAAAAGAGTGGAAGAATTGACAGCTAGACTCATTAATGCAGAGAAGATCATAAACGAAATGACAGAGATGAAAACCATGACACGAGAAATACGTGACAAATGCACAAGCTTCAGTAACCGACTCGATCAACTGGAAGAAAGAGTATCAGCGATTGAAGATCAAATGAATGAAATGAAGCGAGAAGAGAAACCAAAAGAAAAAAGAAGAAAAAGAAATGAGCAAAGCCTGCAAGAAGTATGGGATTACGTAAAAAGACCAAATCTACGTCTGATTGGGGTGCCTGAAAGTGAGGGGGAAAATGGAACCAAGTTGGAAAACACTCTTCAGGATATCATCCAGGAGAACTTCCCCAACCTAGTAGGGCAGGACAACATTCAAATTCAGGAAATACAGAGAACGCCACAAAGATACTCCTCCAGAAGAGCAACTCCAAGACACATAATTGGCAGATTCACCAAAGTTGAAATGAAGGAAAAAATCTTAAGGGCAGCCAGAGAGAAAGGTCGGGTCACCCACAAAGGGAAGCCCATCAGACTAACAGCAGATCTCTCGGCAGAAACTCTACAAGCCAGAAGAGAGTGGGGGCCAATATTCAATGTTCTTAAAGAAAAGAATTTTCAACCCAGAATTTCATATCCAGCCAAACTAAGTTTCATAAGTGAAGGAGAAATAAAATCCTTTACAGATAAGCAAATGCTTAGAGATTTTGTCACCACCAGGCCTGCCTTACAAGAGACCCTGAAGGAAGCCCTAAACATGGAAAGGAAAAACCGGTACCAGCCATCGCAAAAACTTGGCAAAATGTAAAGACCATCGAGGCTAGGAAGAAACTGCATCAACTAACGAGCAAAATAACCAGTTAATATCATAATGGCAGGATCAAGTTCACACATAACAATATTAACCTTAAATGTTAATGGACTAAATGCTCCAATGAAAAGACACAGACTGGCAAACTGGATAAAGAGTCAAGACCCATCAGTCTGCTGTATTCAGGAGACCCATCTCACATGCAGAGACATACATAGGCTCAAAATAAAGGGATGGAGGAAGATCTACCAAGCAAATGGAGAACAAAAAAAAGCAGGGGTTGCAATCCTAGTCTCTGATAAAACAGACTTTAAACCATCAAAGATCAAAAGAGACAAAGAAGGCCATTACATAATGGTAAAGGGATCAATTCAACAGGAAGAGCTAACTCTCCTAAATATATATGCACCCAATACAGGAGCACCCAGATTCATAAAGCAAGTCCTTAGAGACTTACAAAGAGACTTAGACTCCCATACAATAATAATGGGGGACTTCAACACTCCGCTGTCAACATTAGACAGATCAACGAGACAGAAAGTTAACAAGGATATCCAGGAATTGAACTCATCTCTGCACCAAGCGGACCTAATAGACATCTATAGAACTCTCCACCCCAAATCAACAGAATATACATTCTTCTCAGCACCACATCGCACTTATTCCAAAATTGACCACATAATTGGAAGTAAAGTACTCCTCAGCAAATGTAAAAGAACAGAAATTATAACAAACTGTCTCTCAGACCACAGTGCAATCAAACTAGAACTCAGGACTAAGAAACTCAATCAAAACCGCTCAACTACATGGAAACTGAACAACCTGCTCCTGAATGACTACTGGGTACATAACGAAATGAAAGCGGAAATAAAGATGTTCTTTGAAACCAATGAGAACAAAGATACAACATACCAGAATCTCTGGGACACATTTAAAGCAGTGTGTAGAGGGAAATTTATAGCACTAAATGCCCACAAGAGAAAGCAGGAAAGATCTAAAATTGACACTCTAACATCACAATTAAAAGAACTAGAGAGGCAAGAGCAATCACATTCAAAAGCTAGCAGAAGGCAAGAAATAACTAAGATCAGAGCAGAACTGAAGGAGATAGAGACACAAAAAACCCTCCAAAAAATCAATGAATCCAGGAGTTGGTTTTTTGAAAAGATCAACAAAATTGACAGACCGCTAGCAAGGCTAATAAAGAAAAAAAGAGAGAGGAATCAAATAGATGCAATAAAAAATGATAAAGGGGATATCACCACTGACCCCACAGAAATACAAACTACCATCAGAGAATACTATAAACGCCTCTACGCAAATAAACTAGAAAATCTAGAAGAAATGGATAATTTCCTGGACACTTACACTCTCCCAAGGCTAAACCAGGAAGAAGTTGAATCCCTGAATAGACCAATAGCAGGCTCTGAAATTGAGGCAACAATTAATAGCCTACCCACCAAAAAAAGTCCAGGACCAGATGGATTCACAGCTGAATTCTACCAGAGGTACAAGGAGGAGCTGGTACCATTCCTTCTGAAACTATTCCAATCAATAGAAAAAGAGGGAATCCTCCCTAACTCATTTTATGAGGCCAACATCATCCTGATACCAAAGCCTGGCAGAGACACAACAAAAAAAGAGAATTTTAGACCAATATCCCTGATGAACATTGATGCAAAAATCCTCAATAAAATACTGGCAAACCGGATTCAGCAGCACATCAAAAAGCTTATCCACCATGATCAAGTGGGCTTCATCCCTGGGATGCAAGGCTGGTTCAACATTCGCAAATCAATAAACGTAATCCAGCATATAAACAGAACCAAAGACAAGAACCACATGATTGTCTCAATAGATGCAGAAAAGGCTTTTGACAAAATTCAACAGCCCTTCATGCTAAAAACGCTCAATAAATTTGGTATTGCTGGAACGTACCTCAAAATAATAAGAGCTATTTATGACAAACCCACAGCTAATATCATACTGAATGGGCAAAAACTGGAAAAATTCCCTTTGAAAACTGGCACAAGACAGGGATGCCCTCTCTCACCACTCCTATTCAACATAGTGTTGGAAGTTCTGGCTAGGGCAATCAGGCAAGAGAAAGAAATCAAGGGTATCCAGTTAGGAAAAGAAGAAGTCAAATTGTCCCTGTTTGCAGATGACATGATTGTATATTTAGAAAACCCCATCGTCTCAGCCCAAAATCTCCTTAAGCTGATAAGCAACTTCAGCAAAGTCTCAGGATACAAAATTAATGTGCAAAAATCACAAGCATTCTTATACACCAGCAACAGACAAGCAGAGAGCCAAATCAGGAATGAACTTCCATTCACAATTGCTTCAAAGAGAATAAAATACATAGGAATCCAGCTTACAAGGGATGTAAAGGACCTCTTCAAGGAGAACTACAAACCACTGCTCAGTGAAATCAAAGAGGACACAAACAAATGGAAGAACATACCATGCTCATGGATAGGAAGAATCAATATCGTGAAAATGGCCATACTCCCCAAGGTTATTTATAGATTCAATGCCATCCCCATCAAGCTACCAATGACTTTCTTCACGGAATTGGAAAAAAACGGCTTTAAAGTTCATATGGAACCAAAAAAGAGCCCGCATTGCCAAGACAATCCTAAGTCAAAAGGACAAAGCTGGAGGCGTCACGCTACCTGACTTCAAACTATACTACAAGGCTACAGTAACCAAAACAGCATGGTACTGGTACCAAAACAGAGATATAGACCAATGGAACAGAACAGAGTCCTCAGAAATAATACCGCACATCTACAGCCATCTGATCTTTGACAAACCTGAGAGAAACAAGAAATGGGGAAAGGATTCCCTATTTAATAAATGGTGCTGGGAAAATTGGCTAGCCATAAGTAGAAAGCTGAAACTGGATCCTTTCCTTACCCCTTATACGAAGATTAATTCAAGATGGATTAGAGACTTAAATGTTAGACCTAATACCATAAAAACCCTAGAAGAAAATCTAGGTAGTACCATTCAGGACATAGGCATGGGCAAGGACTTCATGTCTAAAACACCAAAAGCAACGGCAGCAAAAGCCATAATTGACAAATGGGATCTAATTAAACTAAAGAGCTTTTGCACAGCAAAAGAAACTACCATCAGAGTGAACAGGCAACCTACAGAATGGGAGAAAATTTTTGCAACCTACTCATCTGACAAAGGGCTAATATCCAGAATCTACAAAGAACTCAAACAAATATACGAGAAAAAAACAAACAACCCCATCAAAAAGTGGGGAAAGGATATGAACAGACATTTCTCAAAAGAAGATATTCATACAGCCAACAGACACATGAAAAAATGCTCATCATCACTGGCCATCAGAGAAATGCAAATCAAAACCACAATGAGATACCATCTCACACCAGTTAGAATGGCAATCATTAAGAAGTCAGGAAACAACAGGTGTTGGAGAGGATGTGGAGAAATAGGAACACTTTGACACTGTTGGTGGGATTGTAAACTAGTTCAACCATTATGGAAAACAGTATGGCAATTCCTCAAGGATCTAGAACTAGATGTACCATATGACCCAGCCATCCCACTACTGGGTATATACCCAAAGGATTATAAATTAGTCTACTACAAAGACACATGTACACGTATGTTTATTGCGGCACTATTCACAATAGCAAAGACTTGGAATCAACCCAAATGTCCATCTGTGACAGACTGGATTAAGAAAATGTGGCACATATACACCATGGAATACTATGCAGCCATAAAAAAGGATGAGTTTGCGTCCTTTGTAGGGACATGGATGCAGCTGGAAACCATCATTCTTAGCAAACTATCACAAGAACAGAAAACCAAACACCGCATGTTCTCACTCATAGGTGGGAACTGAACAATGAGATCACTTGGACTCGGGAAGGGGAACATCACACACTGGGGCCTATCATGGGGAGGGGGGAGGGGGGAGGAGGGAGGGATTGCATTGGGGAGTTATACATGATATAAATGATGAATTGATGGGTGCTGACGAGTTGATGGGTGCAGCACACCAACATGGCATAAGTATACATATGTAACAAACCTGCACGTTATGCACATGTACCCTAGAACTTAAAGTATAATAAAAAAAAAAAAAAAAAAAAAAAAAAAAAAAAAAAAGAAAATATGACAGGTATTCAGAAGAAGGAGTTACTGGAGCTTCTTGTTGAAAAATGAAAGGTACAAATGTATTGGATTTGGCGATGTGGAGAAGCACTTTAGGTAGTGTAACACAAATAAAGAATAATGAAAGGTGGGGAGATGTATAGTAGTTTGGGGTTCTAATTGTAATGAACTGGATTTTTGTGTCCCACCAAAATGTGTATGTTAAACTCCTAACTTTCAATGTTATAGTAGAGGAAGCTTTGGGGAGGTAAGTAGATCTTGAAGATGAAGCGCTCATGAATGAGATTAGTGTCCTTATGAAGAGAGCTCTCTTATTCTTATTCCATCATATGAGAATATAGAAGAAAACAGCAGTCTGCAACCTGGAAGAGGGATCTTACCAGAACACAACCATACTGACACCCTGATATCTGTCAGAAATAAGTTTTTGTTCTTTACAAGCCACCCAGTCTATGGTACTTTGTTAGAGTAGCCTCAAGATAAATAAGACTTTATTATTTTCCAGTAAAAATTCTATATAGGTTTGGGGTAAGAGCAAATTGTGGGAGAAACTATATTGAGAGGATCTTGAAATCTGAAATGAGCTTCAGAAAGATTCAGGAGTTGACAGATGAAAAACAAAGCATTATGTATTCAGTCTCCAGCAAAAGAGTGGATTTAACATGAATACAATTGCTGATAAAAAGCCTCTGTCAATATCTTAAGTTTGTGCTTTCATGTACAAAATTGGACGATGTTTGAAATATTTGTTGGGAAGCTAAACTACATCAAGTTTAATAAGTGAGATGTTTTCACATGAAGTACCTGCTTCATTCTGTAACAATGATATGTATCATAAACATTTTCAATAAAACAAACACACAAACAGAACAAATAATTTAAAATATAACTTGCAATGGCACAAATCTATTTAAGTCTGGAACTGAAACTAGTATTCATACAACTCTACCTTTCCAAATATTGAATTTCTGTGAATGTTGTCAATTGGTTTTCAACAAATATGCTAAAGTAATTTAGTGGAAAGATGATAATCTTCACATTCAATTATGCTGGAACATTTGTATATATCCATATGGATGAACTAATGTTCAACAATTACCTCATTCAGTGTTATGGATTAACTTGAAATGAATTATAGGCCTAAATCTATAACATAAAACAGTAAAATGCTATAGAAAAGTAAAAGAAGGATTCTTTTGGACTGTGAACTGTTATAGATAAGAAGAAAAGAAAACACAAAATGTAAAATGAAAACTAATAAATTGATATCTTCAAAAATTAAAAAACACTATTGCTTTATGAAAGACACAGATACGAAAAAATTAAGGCAATGTATACAGAGAAAATACTTTCTATCTCTCTCTTATTTGTGTGTACTTACATTCAGCATATAAGAGCTCTTACAATTCACTTAATAAAAAGACATAAAACACATTGATAGTAGAAAATTGACAACGGTTTCAAAGATATTTCCCAAAGAAGATATGTGAATGACCATTAAATATATGAGAAGATGCTCAACATTATTCATCAGTATAGGGAAATAGTAAATTAAAACCACAATGTAAAAGCACTTAGCATCCATTCAAATGTCTACAGTTAAAAAGAAATACAAATGTTGATGGAATGTGAGATACTGGTTGTTGGAGACATTCTAAATGGTATCAGCCTCTATGAGATGGGTAAACAAGCACTTTCCCTATATTGCTGTAATTGTACTCCAACTGTTTACCTAGGATAAATGAGAATATATATCCACACAAATACTTTGAACTCCCCAGTTGCTTTTTTGCCTGGCATCATGGAGTTACAACCTATGCACACACAGCTTACTATTAGAAATTCAGAAAAAATTCAAGGTGACTCCTATGCCGACATTTAGAATATCTTAGTGCATATTACCTTATCTCCAGGTGTGACCTACAATTCCAGCCCCATCAGCCTCACTGAATTTATATGTGTATGTGTACACACACACACACATATAAATAATTCATATATAAAAATATGTTATATATACAAAAATAATTCATATATAAAATTCATATAAAATAATTCATATATAAAATAATTCATATTTAAAAACATATGTTATATATACAAAAGTGTGTATTTTTCATTTTTTTGCTTTTCATTTCATTGATTTTTGTTCTTGACAGAGCAGGAGCATTGCCATCTTGGACAAGTACCACAATTTTAAAATTTCCTTTGATCAAAAGCTGTCTAAATCCAAACCAAAGGGCATCAGCCTAATGGCTAATGTCAACATGACCATAAACCACAAATGACATCTCTGAACAGAAACATTCCAACCCTAAGATAAACGTCTCCCTGACCATAAACATGCCAACTCCAAGATAACCTCCACTCTGGCTGGAGAGGTGTCAGCCGCAAGATAACCTTCCTTCCTACCAGAAACATCCCAACCCCACAATAAACTTCTCCTCCACACAAAAACATTCCAAGCCTGTGATAAGCTCTCTCTTCCTGAATCCTTAAATAATCTTAATCTGTAAGGAGTGCTCCTGACTGAAATCAGCTAGAAGCCCCTCTCAGGTTTATTCTCCAAAGTAAGCCTGTCTTTGACTGTTAAGTCACTTTTTGTGTTTCTTTCCTCTTTCTGTAACTCTTACAGTTCTTACTATCATTAATTCATTTATTTACTTTTATTTTTAAAATTTTTAAATAGAAAACAACATTTATACATACTTATTGTGTACAACATGTTGTTTTGAAATATGCATATATTGTGGAATGGCTAAATCAACCCAGTAACATATTCATTATTTCACATACTTATGCTTTGGAGTGAGAACACTTAAAATCTACTCTCAGCAATTTTCAAGTACACTGTTGATGAAAAGACTCAAACTCTGTACAATATTAAAGAAATTTATTCTGAACCAATTAGCAGTGACCATGACCTGTGACACATCCCTCAGGAGGTCCTGAAAACATATGCCCAAGGTGGTTTGGGTGCAGCTCAGTTTTATACATTTTAGGGAGACATGAGACATCAATCAAATACATTTACCATACATTAGTTTGTTCCTGAAAGGCAGAACAACTTGAAGCAGGGGCTTCCAGGCTATAGGTAAATTTAAACATTTTCTGGTTCATGGTTGAGTTTTGACTAAGGACCTGGGATCAATAGAAAGAAAATGTTCAGGTTAAGATAAAAGACTGTAGAGACCAAGGTTCTTTTGAAACTTCATAGTGGCTGCTCTTAGAAACAATAGATGACAAATGTTTCCTATTCAGACCCTTTATAGGTGCTAGACTCTCAGTTAATTTATTCAGAATTGAAGGGGCCTGAAAGGAAAAGGTCTAGCTATGTTAATAGGGATCCTTTACAGAAGTGAATTTCCCCCTACAAAGGTCAGTTTGCAGGGACATTTCAAAATGTGATGCTATTGGGATAAAATATTTAGATTTGCTACCTTGTCTCATAATGCTATGCCAGAGTCAGGTTGGAAATTTAAGTCATGGTATAAAGCATTAAATAAAACCCATCTGATGAAAATTTATGGTTTGTAGGGCATGACTCCTCAGACCACTTAGATAAGAATTTGGGCAAGATAAAAATTAGAATTTAGTCCTCGATACAAAAAATAGTTAGTGACTGTGGTCACTATATTGTACAATGGATCTCTTGAACTTATTTTTCCTGTCTAACTGAAACTTTGCATTCTTTGACCAACAACTCCCCAATCTCTACCTGCTGTCAGCTCCTGGTATTCACCATACTATGCCCTGCTTCTATTAGTTCAAGTCCTTTAGATTCTACATATAAGTGAAATCATGTGGTATTTGTATTTATGTGTCTGGTTTATTTCCTTAACATAATGTCCTCCAGGTTCATCCATGGTGTCGTAAATAACATGATTTTATTTTTTATGTCTAAATGGTATTGCATTGCATATATACATCATATTTTCTCTATCTATTCATTTTTCAATAGACACCTAAGTTAATTCCATATCTTGGTTACTGTGAATAATGCTTCAAAAAATATGGGAGTGAGACAAAGTAGGGATAGGACTCACACTCCCTCCCCTCTACTGCAAGCTCGTGGAGAGGAGAGCCCTGTGGGGGTCCTCAACCAGACCATCTAGATCTTGCACTGCAAATCTTGCTCAAGCCATCATACCCACTGACTGCAAGACCTTGAGGAAGCTAAAATAAACAACTCTCACTATAAATCTTACTCAAGGGAGACAACCTTATCTCCCACATGCATACAAGATCAGAAGAATGATCAATCCTTCACTTGAACTTCATTCATTTGAGGGTGGAGATTTAACATGCTGACCAGAAATGTGACATATTTAAACCCATGGAACCAAATTGTGCAGTTACCAGAAGTTCCCCACCTCTGCATGCTTAAAAGTCACTCCCTTTCCTCTTTAGTCCCTTAAAAATTACTCTCCTATCTCTCAGAGCCAGCCAGAAAATTCTCCCTTGTGCTACCTGCCCTCAGGCCCAGGTATAAGGTCCAATAAAGCCTTGTCTAGGAAAACTCTTTTGGTCTCATGTCAATTTCTATTACATTGAGAGCCTAAGAACCTGTGGTCAGCAATAGGATTACAAATATTTCTTTGACATACTAATTTCATTTCCTTTGATTATATAGACAGAAGTGTGATTCTTGTATCATATAGTTGCTCTATTTTTGATATTTTGAGGAATCCACTGTTTCCTATAATGGCTGCAATAATTTATATTCTTATCAAGAATGTATAAGTGATCCCTTTTCTACACATCCTTGCAACCTTTGTTATCATTCATCCATTTGATAATAACCATTCTAACAAGTGGAATGTGATATATGGTTTTCGTTTGCATTTTCCTGATGATTAGTGAAATTCAGCAGTTTTTAATATACTTCCAGGTCATTTGTATGTCTTATTTTGAGAAATGCTTATTCAAATTCTTGGTCAATTTTTTAATTGTTTGTTTTCTTGCTATTGAGTTGCCTAAGTTCCTTATATATTTTGGATTTTAATTTCTTATCAGATTAAGGTTTGCAAATATTTTCTTTTTCCACAGGTTGTTTTTTTCTGCAGACCTACATACCAACAGAATTATTTCCTTAACTGTGCAAGATTTTTGGTTTGATGTAAACCTATTTGCCTACTTTCTCTTTGTTGCTTGTATTTTGAGGTTGTTGGGGTTCGGAATTCAGCACTCCCAAATATGGCACTTTGACATACTGAACTAAAAATACTTCAAAGTATTTCTGACATCCCCCATCTTTTCTCCCATAGAAGTTAAAATTCCTTTATCTCTCTAAGATCCATATGTACCAAAAAGAAAAATTGTTTTATCTTCTTGGTGGGGAGGGGAAGAAGACAAAGATGTGACCCTCACACCAAAACAGACTTTTTACAAATACAATGAATATCTCCAAGGATAATTTAAACTCCAAAGAAAACTATTAACAAGTTAATGTCTGTTTTCAGGGCCATGCATCCATTCATTCTCCATAGTAACCATTTATTGCCCCTCAATAAAATTCCTCTGCTACCTCCTCCCATAACATGTTTTTTAGGATCCAAGCCCCCATTCTTTCTGTAACCTCAAAATGACATATAAATTTCTATAACTCATTAAAAAGATGGTTCCTGTATGTACACATTAACTAAATTTATATTCCTTTCTCCTATTAATCAATTTCCCTCATATCAATATTTTTCAATAAACCTTTAGGGGTCCAAGAACCTTGACCCTCACAAGGTCAAATTCAAAATATCAATTGCCCAAACCAATATCATGAAGCTTTTCTCCTAGTTTTCTTTTAGCAGTTTTACCATGTTAGATCATATGTAACCTCTATCATGTTCCACTAACAATTTTAACAGAAATTGTTAAAAATATTTCTAAAATTTATATAGAATCACAAAAAGACTTGAATAATCATAGCAATCTGAAGCAAAAGGGACAAAGTTGAAGACATCACACTACCCGGTTTAAGAGTATACGACAAAGCTATTGCAGTCAAAACAACATGGTATTGGTATGCAACCAGACACGCAGGCTAATAGAACAGAATCCCAGATAGAACAGAATAGAATAGAGATAGAATAGATAGAAACAGAAATAGAAGAGAATAGAAATCTCAGAACTTTTTCTTTACATGGGGAAAGGGCAGTCTCTTCAATAAATCATGTTGCTAAAAATGGATATTCCCATTCAGAAGAATAACATTGGACCTTATCTCACACTACATACTAAACAACTCCAGATCGATAAAGAGTTAACCATAAGTCTCATGGAATTTAATTTTTCTTCTTAACCCAAACAGACCACTGTGCTCTTCTTGGTATTCCTCTCCTTTTGTTATTATCCTGCTGTGCCTCCAGGAAGCTACCTGGGATGGTCATAAAACTCATACCATGTGTTTCTCTTTGCTTAAAAAACCATAGTCCTATGCTTCCTACAGTCAAATGTTTTATGATAATTGTTTTATATATTTTCCCAGGACCCTAGCTGTTCAGTCAATAAACAAATACTAAATAAAGAAAACTTTGAATATTGTTTTTAAAAATGTGGGTCAATAATCTTATACATCTTTCTCCTTCATTATACATGGAATGTGGAGAATTAAAGTGACTGACTTGTTACTTATTCACTGTCTCTACTGGGAGGATGTCTTGGGGGAAAGAAAATGAGATAGGAACTCTTCCAATCCTCTTGCCAAATGGTCCTCTAGGTAAACATACTAATGATATTTCTTAGCAGGAAGAACATTTATCTATAAAATCCCCCTATCACTATATCCCTGGCTAAGGATTACTTACAGTAAATAAACTAAGAATCCATGGATCTATGAGGCATTCCTCCCTGAAGAATGTCAAGTAAGCTCTACACGTCTCTGGGGCTGAAAAAATTGAGATGCCTCAGAGCTTAAATGTATCGCTTGGCCTGTGAGGTAATAACCTTACAGCTTCACTTACAGATTTATCTTTTATTCTTGGCCAGCAAGCACATGTCAAATGCAGGGGAAAAAGGAACTAGAGAGTCCTCTCAATGGTTCAGCTCTCTCTCTGCTACATATGAGCAGAAAGTTGTCTTAATCCTTGAAATAATTCTTAAGAATTTATGTCTGATTTGTGTCAATTTAATTTGAAAATGTAAAATAATCCCTTTTTCTAAACTCAGTTTATAACATAAAAAAAGTTTCCATTTATTTGTATGAATTTTTCTTTAACTCATTCCTCCCAGACTTTTTACAATATATTGCTGAATGGAGATAGTTACAGTGCTCTAGTAAACCGGATAATGGAGGTCATAGAGAATGTTGAATGATTGAATTCAGTGTTTTTACCCAAGTTGAACAACCAGATTATGTCAACGGGTCCTATGACAGTGCTCTCTGTTCTTTTAGCAGACAAATAAATATTCCTCCCCTCTACATTTCTCTTCAATAAAACCTAGTTGAGAGAATAAAATCATTTTTAAAAGATGTATTGACAACCAAGCATTTTTGTGTTAAATGTGTATATGCACACACACTTGTAAAATTTTGATCACTTTACTCTCATGAAAAAGATAAATGTAAAGGAAAACATGTTTTAAGGAATAAGGTAGAAGGACAGGTAATGTCAAAGTGAGATCCGTAACTGAGACTTGCTGACTTAGTGAATGGTACGTATGATAGTTTACTGAAGTACTGGTTGAACTGGAGTTCCAGATGTTTTTCAAATATTTGGAAAAATATAAAAATAGTGGTTTTATATAAACCACTACACTGAAGTGGTTTATATAAAAACCATTGAAGCACACCTATATAAAAACAGAGTTCAAAATACTGCTTTTGAAAGGTCACCTGTGCCTGGATATTATTTATTTTACAACAACCTTCACACAAACATATTAGAAATATGAACTGTGATTATTTACAAGACAATATATATAAGCAATTTTTAAAAAAACCTATTCTGTGGACTCTAAGAAGAATGATTCTGCAGGATTATGTAGTGAAGTGGTATATTTGTAGTGAGCTTTGGATTTACACAAATTGTGAATGAAATTTGAGTTCCTGCACTTATTAACTGTTATTCCTTTTTGCATCTTGGTTTTTCTTCACTTTCAAATGGGAAAATAATCTGTATGCTAAGAATCAACATCAGTTTAGTTACACCCTTTCAAACATGAGAAGCCATTTAGAAAAGAATGCTAGAAAAAAACAGAATATTTCAGCAATTGATAGATAGTACATAATTTTCAAAGATCACTAATTCCAGGTAAACTTTTCCTTTCAACAAACTCTAAAGCTTAGAGCAGTAAGTATCAGAGCTCACCTAAGCTGGAATAAATACAGACAGAGCACAGTACAGAAATCTACACCCTAACAGATCAAATGAATAAAATCCCTTTCTATATGAGTTAGGAAACATAAGAAAAAGAGAGATGTAAAAATATTTGACTTTGATTCTATGTTAGAAGGGTTTATACAATTTACAACAACCTCAGATTCTTCTTCTCCATCATTTTACTATACTTTTTTTCAAAGGGAAAAAATACCACCAGCTGTTATAGTATCAATTGCTTGCTTGTTGATCGTCTTTTCATTTTCTAAAATACGTAGCTGACCCTTGAACAACATGAGGGTTAGTGGCTCCCACCCCACACATAGTCAAAAATATGCATGTGACTTTTGACTCCCTAAAAGCTTAACTAATAATAACCTGCAAGAGACCAGAATCCTCACTAATAACAAAAAATCAATTACCACATATTTTGTATGTTATATATATTATACATTATAGTCTTATAATAAAGTAAGCTAGAGAAAATAAAATATTGGCAGGGCACGGTGGCTCACGCCTGTAATCCCAGCACTTTGGGAGGCCGAGGTGAGCTAATCACGAGGTCAGGATTTCAAGAGCAGCCTGGCTAATATGGTGAAACCCCGTCTCTACTAAAAATACAAAAACTAGCTGGGAGTGGTGGCAGGCACCTGTAATCCCAGCTAGAATCGCTTGAACCAGGGAGGCAGAGGTTGCAGTGAGCTGAGATCGCACCACTGCACTCCAGCCCGCTCGACAGTGTGAGATTCCATCTTAAAAAAAAAAAAAAAAAAAGAAAATATTATGAATTTCTGCCTTCTGTATTCTGTTTCATTGGTCTATGTGTCTGCTTTTGTACCAGTACCATGCTGTTTTGGATGCAGTAGTCGTGCAGTATTTTGTGAAGTTAGATAACTTTGTTTAAGATTGCTTTTTGTTTAGGATTGCTTTGGCCATTTAGGCTCTTTTTTGGTTCCACTGAATTTTAGAAATTGTTTTTGTAATATTGTGGACAATGACATTCGCAGTTTGATAGGAATAGCATTGAATCTCTAAATTGCTTTGGGAAGTATGGCTGTTTGACTGATGTTAATTCTTCCAATCCATGAGCATGGGTATCTTTCCATTCATTTGCATCTTCTCATTTCTTTCAGTAGTATTTTGTAATTCTCATTGTAGACATCTTTAACCTTTTTGGTTATCTATATTCTTAGGTATTTATTCTTTTTGTGACTACTGTAAATGGGGTTGCACTCTTGATGGTTCCTAAATTGAACATTATTGGTGTATATAAATGCTACTGATTTTCTTAGATTTATTTTGCAGCACTATTCACAATGGCAGAGGCATGGAATCAACACAGGTGCAAATCAGCAGTGAACTGGATAAAGAAAGTATAGTATACATACAGCATGAAACACTACACAGCCATAAAAAAAATAAAATCACGTTCTCTGTAGTAACATGTATATAGCTGGAAACAGCCTAAGCAAACCAATGCAGAAACAGAAAACCAAATACTGCATGTTCTCACTTATAAGTGCAAGCTAAATATTGAGTACCCATGGTCATAAAAATGGGAACAGTAGACACTAGGGAATACAAGAAGTGGGAGATGGGAATAAGGGTTGAATAAACTACCTACTGTTATGCTTACTATCTGGGTGATGGATTCATTTGTATTCCAAACTTCAGCATCACACAATATACCTTTGCAGCAAACCTGCACATGTATGCACTGATTCTAAAATAAAAGTTGAAAAAAAAAGTTAATAATGAATTTAAAAAGAAAATGGTATTAAGAAAATCATGGGGAAGAGAAAATGTATTTACTCTTTATTAAGTGGAAATGGGTCATGATAGTGGTCTTTATCCCCCTCATCTTCACATTGAGTCTGAGGAGGACAGGGAAAAGGAGGGTTTGGTCTTAGTGTCTCAGGACTCGAAGAAGCAAAAGAAAATCTGTGTAAGAGGAATAAGTGGACCCACTCCCTTCAAATCCGCTTTAAGGGTCAGCTGTAAGTTCATGAGGTCTAGAACTTTGTTCGTTGTTGTATCCCCCAAAAGCATCATTGTGGCATAAGAGACACTGACTAGGTATTAGTTAAATAAATGGACACATGAAGCTATAACTTCATTATAGCTTCCCTTCATTAAGGAGGGTTACAAGAAATTTAGGAAGCAAGAGTTCAAACTTAAGTTATAAGACTTTCAGTCTATGCCTTTCAACTACATTTTTGTGTGGAACAGACAAATTTAGAAAATATTTTATTGGGAGCATGTAAATGGCACTATTAAGTACAGGCTAATGTGACAATAAATCATTAAAGTGTGACAAGAAATATGGAAGGCAAAATTGAATAAATATTGGGGCTTTGTTGCTGATATTAGTAAAGCAGTTAGCAGACATAGCAAATCAATTTGCTCTTGCATGTCAACTTTTATAGAATGTTTCAGTAAAGTTAAACTAAAACTGTCTGAAACTTGGCCGGGGGTAGTGGCTCAGGCCTATAATCCCAGCACTGTGGGAGGCCAAGGAAGGCGGATCAAGAGGTCAGGAGATCTAGACTATCGTGCCAATCATGGTGAAACCGTGTCTCTACTAAAAATACAAAAAATTAGCCGGGCATGGTGGCAGGCACCTGTAGTCCCAGCTACCAGGGAGGCTGAGGCAGGAGAATGACATGAACCCGGGAGGCAGAGCTTGCAGTGAGCTGAGACCTGAGATTGTGCCACTGCACTCCAGCCTGGGGGGCAGAGCAAGACTCCATCTCAAAAACAAACAAACAAACAAACAAAAAACAAAAAAAAAACCCTGAGACTTAAGAAAAGGTATTCTGATAAAGCCGTGCTTCTGTTCCAGGTAGGACAGGGTCCTGCAACATCTCTCTCCTTTTAGGTTGTCAGATATTTATTACCAGAGTTGTCTGTATGAAGGTTAGACAGAAACCTGGATGGGTGCTGTGAGATTTACGTTTTCCCCCTACACATAGAAGGAGGTGAGAAACAAAACCATCATTTCAGTTAACTCTCCTGATAACCTGTATGAAGGGATGATAACTTTAAAACAGTTGTTGTGCTACCATTTTGTTTCATCTCAAAATTAACTTCTTCATATTATATTCTGGATTTTTAAATAAAATATTTGACCACTATGTAAATATTATAAAAGATATTTAAAAGGAATTGGTTTTGTTAGGAATAAAAGACATATGATGTAAATTAAATCCATGTACATATTTCAGATTAAAAATATTTTTATACAATGTACTTATTTAATTAATGCTTAATTTGGACGTATGTTTATAAATAATCAAATAATTTTACTATATCATTTATAGTTAAAATTACACTAAACTTTAATTATTTGGAATCACAATATTATAGAGTAGAACAAATTTTAGAGGTATTATAAATTACCCTATAAACTTTAACTATAATAATAAAACTTTTCATAACAAAAAATTTGAATTTTAAGGACTTTTTGGCTTGGACTAAGGGCTAACCATTTCCTGACTCTTTTCTAATACTTTTGTGACCATACTACCTAATTCAGAGTAAGATACCTCTTTCACTACAAAGTATTTTAAACTGTACTTGTAGATGTCAACATTATTGTGTATCACTATATAAATTTATTTTTTTAACTACTCTTAAAGTATAAGTAGTATTGTATGAGTAACTTGCCAATTAAACTCTATCATTTACAGTTTTATTCAACTGCAGTCACTGAAGTTCAATGATTAAAATAATAGGATATCTTTTACTACATAACCCTTAACTTACATACATGATTGAGTACATTTATGCAATCATACACACACACACACACACATACACACACACACTCAATTATATAATTTATAATTATATAAATCCCCTGAATCCTGTAAAGGGGATTGCCATGTAAATATTTATAAATTATATCAGGAAATATTTTCGCTATTCATCCCTTTAAATTTTATGCTTGTGGATACACGTAGGTCCAGAACAGTAACGTTACTTGCCCACTGTTACTTACATAACCAGAAACAGAACTGAAAAACTTCTGGAAATTGCCATTTGAAAGGTGATGGGGTACTTCCTTAAAGATTCTTTTATTTTCTTCAGTTACAACTTTAATCACATTTCTAACCACAACCAAATGTAACCCTGCTTATGCAAACATACACACACACACACACACACATACACACCCCAAAACAAAAATTCACAAAACAATATTTATCCTAATTATGCATAATCCATTCTTATAACTGTTTTATTTTTATCTCAATTTCATTCTAGTGCATCCTTTCATTAAAAAAAAAAAATACTCTTCACACTAATTACAAAAGCTACCAATTTAATGCATTTTGAATTGCATGTCATAAGATCTTTTGTGAGCTGAAAATTAAATTTAGTGTATGCTATAGTCTGGGCCAGACATGGTGACTCACATCTGTAATCCTAGTACTTTGGGAGGCCAAGGACAGTGGATCACTTGAAGCCAGGAGTTTGAGACCAGCATGGCCAACATTGCAAAAACCATTCTGTACTAAAAATACAAATATTAACAGGTCATGGTGGTGCATGCCTGTAATCCTAGCTACTCGGGAGGCTGAGGCATGACAATCACTTGAGGCAGGTACATGGAGGTTGCAGTGAGTGGAGATAGCGCCAGCATGGGTGACAGAGGGAAACTTTGTCTCAAAAATAAATAAATACATTAATTAATTAATTAATTGAGTGAGTGCTATAGTCTGAATGCGTCCCTCAAAATTTCTGTGTTGGAAATTTAATCTCCAGTGCAACAGTGTTGGGAGGAGAGGCACAGACCTCATAAGTCAATTGATGATGATATTAAAAAGGCTTGCAGATGTGAATTTGCTGCCTTCTGTTCTTCTGCCCTATGAGGACAAGGCATTCCTCCCCTCCAGAAGATGCAGCCCTTAACAGACAACTGAAACTGCTGGCATCTTAATCTTGGACTTCTCAGCCCTCAGAGCTGTGAGAAATACATTTCTGTATTTTATAAATTGCCCAGTCTGTTGTATTCTATTACAATAGCATAAATGAACTAAGACTGTGAGTCCAAGTAGTATTTTTAAAAATCATGAACTATAATAAAATTAAAAAATCAAAATAAAACATGGCATACAACACACGAGACAGCTAAATATAGTATAGTGAAAGGTTTTCAGTTTGGTATCATGAATACATCTAGACAGAAATAAAATATATTTGTTCCTTTGAGTTATGGCTCCCCCCCGCAAAAAAAGGATAAAATCCACCACACTAAAAGTTAATGGCAGACACATTGACAGCTACTTCACTAAATATTTATTTAATATTTTTATTTTTTAACTATTACTTTTAAATACAAGTTAATATGCTTTATATGTTCCAAATAACTAATGTGAATTTTTCCAAGCATAATTGTCATTGACCAATTACATAACACATAATCATCAAAAATCTCTCATTTTTCCATCTAATTTTTCACTGGTTATTAATTTGAAACTTTAACAAAGCATACTGTGGCAAGGTAATACCTAGCAACATTCGTTATTCTTTAACAATCAATACTACACATAATCTATAAATACATCTTGAATTATATAGTAAATATTTTATTATAATATAATATACTTCAGAGAAATCCTAGAGAGACATATTACAACTGAAAAACTTTTCTCTTAAACTAATTTAATACCAATTGACCCAATAATTAAATTAGACTGGCAGCTCCATCTATACTAACCTATAAAAATAAATAACAAGCTATCAATGTATAAGAGGTCTAGTAAAATATTCTTGAAAGATACACATTAATAACATTAATCACAATCCTGTGGAATGTTCACATTTTAATAAAGCTAGATGTAAAACATTCAATCTGTCCAAGGTAGTAGATTCAACTGAAAAGTACATTACAAAGGCCTTTGTGATGATACAATGGTGGGATGAAAATAACCAGGGATAAGGAAAACTACTGATATAATTGGCATTAACATGAAATAAAACTGTAATGGGAAAAAGCATTTGAAGTACTCAGAGCTAAATGTATTTGATTTCATTTCATTGTAACAATACAAATCCAGTTTTTATGTAAATGTTTTTACTTAAACATAACCCTTTGGATTAATTTCAAAAGATACATAATTACGACTTGCTCACATAAATCCAAGTGAATCCATTCTGAACTAATAAAAACAGTTTAAGAAATAATCCTGATTTTGACATAACTAACATCCAAACCTTAGCTACTGGCAGAGCTTAAAATTCATGTATATTTATATCCTGAGACTGTTTAATAATAAACATAGTGAGATATAAATGCTAGCCTACAATTTAACCTTTAAAAACTTGGCTCCATAAAATACTCTAATATGATTTATCCGTTTGGTAACTAGATGGTGTTTCTGGTATAAAACTACCTGAACATTTCAGCTGGACAGTACAATTCAAATTGACCAATTTTCATGTTCATCATAATCATCACTCTTTATTAGTGGATATGTGGATTGCACTTAAAGTTTCACAATATGCTTTATCTCTGTCGATACCAACAGCAAAATGTTGATGCTAACAAGACAGAAACTAAAACCTTCATAGTTACATGTGAGATAGTTTTTGCTCACAAAATTGGATTGCCATGCATCACAGACCTGATAAGTGGTAATGCTACAATACCTAGGATTTTCAAACTTTATGCTCTCCTTTTTCTATAAATTTTCCTTATTTAGAAGCAATGAGTTTCATTAAGTTCAAAGAAATAGCATACAATTAGGAATGTTTTCTTTGTAATCCAAAGAGAACTTTTAAAAACAATGCAAATTAGAAAGTTTAATTTAACAATGAAAACTTTCTAGTTTTTATATGATTTATTTAATAATAAAATTTCAATTAAAGGTTTGATAACATAAAAATAATGTCTTTGTGTGTCTTTTGTAACCAGAGACAGACTAGGCATCTCTCCAAAGCAGAAAATGCATTAGTTAGAAATAAAAAATGATGTCTTCATATACAATTTACTAGCATAAAATTTACTCATCACATCAAAGTTATTATTGACTTATAAAATTTTATTATTCAAAATTTGTGGTGTCAACGGAGCGGATCTAATTAGAAAATACAAAATTTCTCTTCAAAACTAGAGATTTTTTAGTGTTAAATAAATAAAAGCTGAGAAAAGTAATGACAAAAATGTATTTGCTAAACTGCTTTTACAAATTTGAAAATATGGATTCATTTTCCCCTTCAATAAAAACAGCAACTTTTGTAAGTTAAATATACAGGATAATCTGAGAAAGTATTGGGAAATTCTTAGGAAATGGTTTTGTCATTGCATATCTAAATTTAATTACACCAGGAACACATTTTTCAGCTACCTCATGATACAATTCAGGACACCAGTACATTAAATCAGCATTGAATAAAAAGCCATAATTCACTTGTAGCTACATCTAGTGTCTATGTATGTCTGACATCTGTTGATATGTTAAATAGATTTCTGGTCAAGAAACTCAATGCATATAAATACATTGAAAATCAATGTATTTAAATACATGTCAATTGTATATGAAGACATCATTTTTTGTTTCCAACTAATCTATATTCTGCTGTGGAGAGACGCCTACTGTATCTCTGGTTTCAAAAGACACACAAAGCAATTATTCTTATGTTATCAAACTTTAATTGAAATTTCATTGTTAAATAAATAAAATAAAAACCAGAAAGTTTTCATTGTTGAATTAAATGTTCTAGTTTTCATTGTCTTTCAAAAGCTCTGTTTGGATTACAAAGAAAGCATTCGTAATTGTATGCTATTTCTTTGAACTTATGAAAATTATTGCTTCTAAACATAAAAAGATTGTGGAAAAAGGAGTGCATCAATTTACAGGTGTTCCTGACTTTAAATACTTTTCAAACTTTTAAAATGGTTTCTTCCTTGCTTGTGATATATTCCACATCCAAAAAATTTTTGTTTTATTTTGCAGTTTTTCCTCACATGAATTCCCTTCGACATACAGTTTTACTTTCATTCAGCTTTCTCTTTGTTAAAGCTAAAATGAAGAAGAAGGAGAAGAAGAAGAAGCATAATAGTTTCCAAAATTGCTTTAATGATGGACTTCTTGCCTGATAACAATTTAGTATATGGACACTGTGCTTGATAAATTGGCCAATAGGTGACTTTCAAAGACATTACGTTTACATGAATCAGTGTTGGAGGAATTTCAATTAAAGATTCAATAACATCAGAAGGCTTGCTTTGTGTGTCTTTTAAAACCAGGGACAGAGTAAACACTCTCCAAAGTAGAAAATGCCTTAGTTGGAAACAAAACTTAGTGTCTTCATATGCAATTTACTAGCATAAAATTTACTCATCATATCATAGTTATTGCTGGTTTATAAAATTTTATTATTCAAAATTTGTGGTGTCAACAGTGTTCACCTAATTACAAAACACACAATTTCTCTTGCAAAACTCCCTAATCAACACTAGTAAAAAATGTCCTCTTAGCAAACAGTTCTGTTTTTATGTTCTCTTTCTACCACCCTCACATTCTTCCTGAGGGCCTAGAGCTCCCTTGCTTTCTTCCCTTTATTATGAATGGCAGCTATTTCTTCTGATCACAGCCTGCCTTGAGGAAACCTAGAGTTGTATTTCCACTCTTATGTGAATTTATCAGAGAATGGTGGTGGTTTCTTCCTAAGACATTTCCATATTATGTAATATGATAAAATTACATCCTTCTCTTTCTACACACACTAATGTATATATTTATATGTAATAATGTATAATGTTACATTATAAATATACATTACATTAATAAAATAATGTAATATTTCTATTTACATGTAGTCAATACCCTCCTTTTTTCTCTGTCTCCTCTTTGCTTGTTCCCCTCATTCTTACTTAGTCCTTTAAAAATGCAAATAAAGTCTTTTTTTTTTTTTTTTTTTTTTTTTTTTTGAGACGGAGTCTCGCTCTGTCGCCCGGGCTGGAGTGCAGTGGCCGGATCTCAGCTCACTGCAAGCTCCGCCTCCCGGATTCAAGCCATTCTCCTGCCTCAGCCTCCCGAGTAGCTGGGACTACAGGCGCCCGCCACGCCCCGCTAGTTTTTTGTATTTTTTAGTAGAGACGGGGTTTCACCATGTTAGCCAGGATGGTCTGGATCTCCTGACCTCGTGATCCGCCCCTCTTGGCCTCCCAAAGTGCTGGGATTACAGGCTTGAGCCACCGCGCCCGGCCAGAGCAAATAAAGTCTTTTACCTCCTCTCCACCCAACTCTCCCTACAGGGCAAGTTCATATACATATGTGCTCCAAGTTACAACTTTATTGTGGTGTTGCCTTAAGAGATAACAACGTGCCCACAAAGGTACCAGCAGTTGTCAGCTGGATCAACCCACAGACAAGGCACCAGAACCAGCATGTGAAAGAGATCAAACACACTCACACATTCCTCAGCCCTGGGCCCAACACAAACACATTCCTCCATATATCACAACTTCCTGAGCCCAGCACCAACATAAACACATTCCTCCATATATCTCAACTTCCTGAGCCCAGCACAAACACAAACACATTCCTCCATATATCTCAACTTGGGAAAAGAACACCACCTAGAGAGTCCCCTGATAAAGGTCATGAGTGTTTGAAAGAATAACTGAAACTCCCAGAAGGCGGGAACCAATCATAAACGACCAAATCGCCTTGTTCAAATGTCAGCCAATCCCAAACCTGTATTGCATAAAATCCCCTGTGACTCTGTGCCTGTTTACTGCTGGCTATATAACACTGTCTCAGACCCAGCCGGGGGCTCTCGAACAGTTTATGGTCGGGAGTCCAGGTTCGAACTTGTATTAAAGATCCCTGCCGTTTGGCTTTGACTCTGGACTCTGGTGGTCTTCTTTGGGGAATTAAAGGACTGGGGCACAACACATGGACCCCTGTCCTTACTCACTTCCTCCCCTGCCTTTTAAAAGTGCCTGCTTTCTGCTCCAAAAGTGAAGCAGTAAGGCAGGACATCTGTATTTCTTCCCCTAAGCTAGTTTTGGAAATACATGATTTTTTATACCAGATCTTGCTTTTGTTAATTGGACTCTAAAAGCAGTGAGCAGCTAACTTGCTGTTTGGGTACACACATACTTTAAGGAACTGCACAAAATACAGGTAGTTCTTACGTTAGAATGCTGAAATTGCATTACATTTTCCCTGTTTTTTTTTCCAGAAGTTTTCATGTTAACATAAATTAATAGTCAAAAATATACATTATTAAAATCCAGTCTAGAAACAAAACAATAAAACTTTTTTTTCTGTTTTCATTTGCATTTCTAATACCATAGTATTTGACATACTTGTTTTACCTGCCCATGCTTTTACTCTTGTGATTAATTATGCTTGCTTTTTAGGAGTTACATTAACCAAAAATAAAATTTTAAGCCCCTTGACCATCTGAATGGACCCCTCCTGTCTACCAGGGGCATTCCAAACTTAACCTGAAAAACTAGTTCAGACCATGATTGGAATATTGAGTCAGACATGCCTCATTCTATTATACTCTCCTTTTGGAATTCAAGCCCACCTGATTAGCATGAACATGAACACACACTTAAAGTGGACATAGCAAACTCTTTAAGTTTGATAAGAAACCTTTACAATCTATTATCTGAAGCTTGCTACCTGGAGGCTTCATCTGCATGATAAATCGTTGGTCTTCACAACCTCTTATCTTAACCCAGACATTCCTTTCTATTGATTCTGAGTGTTTCGAAATTAACTCTTTCAGCCAACTGCCAATCAGAAAATGTTTTAATCTACCTATGACCTGGAAGCCCCTACTTTCAGTGTCTCAGCTTTCTGGCTCAAACCAATGTACATCTTACATGTATTGATTGATGTCTTATATCTTCCTAAAATGTATAAAACCAAGTTTTAGCCTGACTTCATTGGGCACATGTTCTCAGGATCTCCTGAAGGCTGTGTCAGGGGCCTCATATTTGGCTTATAATAAATCTCCAAATATTTTACAGAGTTTGACTTTTTTTGTTGACAGTTATACAATAATTATTACTACAAAGAAAATTAATGTTGAGTGCCTGTCTTAAATGCAATCTGTTTGCTTGGAATTGGGCAGTTTAGTAGAAGCCAGAAAGATTTGTTTTTTTCTTTCCAAATCGAAATGTCTGAAGTAGAAAGTATTTATAAGTTTACTAATCTAATCCTAAAACTTCCTCACTGTCCAGGAGCTCTTTTCACTGTACTTCCTCCCAGATTTGTAGGTCATATCTACAGAGTGAATGATGTAGATATATGTAAGCTACAGATAGGTCACCTATTCTGGGTCATTGGGGATGTTTATTAGATGTCAAGGTCTACAACTACCAAAGCAAATTATTGTGGATCTGGAACCTTAGAATCTGCATTTTTCAGGTAATCAGTTCTAAAAAACAATAATAAATACCCACTTCTTAGATTACACAGAAATTAAAAAGAGAGAGATAGGAAAAATTTGCTGAAGTGTTTCTATGCTATATTATGGGCACAAATAATCCAGATGCCATCCAAGATACTCAGCATTATTTGCTTCTCTACTCAATTATATAAATTTATCTATAATGTATTTGAAAAGGAAGTCACACAATACTTATTCGAATGCCCAAAATCCAAAATACTGCAAGCATTAAGGATGTGGAATAAAAAACCTATCTTTCATTTCTGGTAGGAATGCAAAATTATATAACCACTTTGTAACACAGTTTGGAAGCTTTTTACAAAACTGAACTTACTTTATCTGATATAGCAGCTGTGCTTTTTCGTATTTATTGAAGTGAGTTATAAATAGGCTCATAGAAAAATCTGTACATGAATGATTATAGCAATATTTTATTTATAATTGCCAAAACTTAGAAATAACCAACATGTTCAGCAGGTGAATAAACTGTGGTATATATGCATATAATGGGATATCATGGAGAACTTGAAATGAGTTACTGAAAGGACTTCGCCAACTTGCTTTCAGCAGACTAAGAAATGTCCCCAGAGAACCTCCAACCTACCCCACAACGTGCTTACTCCAGATGTTTTGGGCAGATAAAGGAACTTGCACGCGGGCTAAACGTGACCGCCGTGGGAAATTCCGTTCCTTAACACATGTGCAGTAAGTGAAATAAATCAACATGGAGTTCAGACTAAGGGTCCACATGCACACTGGAAGGACGGGGGTGGAGCTGCCAGGAATTCACACCATATACAAATAAGAAACCCAGCCTCATTGACTTTTACATAGAAGCCCTGGTATTCAACTGTGAAAGGGGCAACTGGAAACCTGCTTTCAGGACCACTCTTTTTGCTGAGAACTTTCCTTTTGCTTAATAAATTCTACTCTACTTAGGCTGGGTGTGGTGGCTCATGCCTATAATCCCAGCACTTTGGGAAGCCGAGGCAGGTGGATCATGAGGTCAGGAGATCAAGACCATCCTGGCTAACATGGTGAAACCCCGTGTCTACCAAACAATACACAAAAAGAAAAAAAAAATTAGCTGGGCACGGTGGCGGGTACGTGTAGTCTCAGCTACTTGGGAGGCTGGCAGGAGAATGGTGTGAACCCGGGAGGTGGAGCTTGCAGTGAGCCGAGATCGTGCCACTGCACTCCAGCCTGGGTAACAGAGCGAGACTCTGTCTCAAAAAAACAAAACAAAACAAAAAACAAAATAAAATAAACCAATACATTCTACTCTACTCACTCTTTAATATCCACGTGCCTATTTCTTTCTGGCTGTGAGACAAGGACCTGGACTTAACTGAGCTCAGGAGCAAAACTCCTGCATCATTACTAAGCCATGTAAAGACACCCAGAAACCAGAAATGCATTTAAAAAGCTAATTTGAAATGGCTACGTGCTGTATGATTTTGTCTATATGGCATTATGGGCAAGGTAAAACAGTGGAGAAAGTAAAAAGATCAGTGATTGCCAGGGGCTGAGGTCAGGGAGTAATACATAGGAAGAATACACAGGATTTTTAAGGCAACGAAACAATTATATGATACTATAATGGGGCATACATGGCATTATACACTTGTCAAAACTCATGAACTGTAAAACAAGAGTCAACTCTTATGTAAACTGAATTTTCAATATTATGATGTTTCTCTACAACTTCACAGATTATAACCAGTGTTCCACTGTTATTCAGAATGTTGATAGTGGATTGGGCTGTGTGTGTGTGACAGAAAGGGGTCACATGGGAACTCTCTGTATTTTCAGTTCAAATTTGCTGTGAATCTAAACCTCAAAAAATAAAATCTGTTAATTGAAAAAAATCACAGCATTTTAGGAAATGAAGTTACATATATTACACACTATTCCTCCAAAAACAAGGACATCAAGACCATGGGGACATTTTGATTCAGTCAAACGTCAGAGTATTTCTATACCATTGAGAGGCAACAACATGCTAGCAGCCCTCGCTCTCTGGACCTCCTCGGCTTCAGTGTCCACTCTGGCCGCACTTGAGGAACACTTCAGCATGCCACTGCACTGTGGGAGTCCCTCTCTGGGCTGTCCGGGCAGGAGCCAACTCCCTCTGCTTGCCGGGAGGTGTGGAGGAAGAGGCACCAGAGGGAATCGGGGCTATGTGCGGTGCTCAGGGGCCAGTGCGAGTTTCGGGTGTGCATGGGCTCCCTCGGCCCCATACTCGGCACACTAGGCAGACCCCATGCCAGACCCCAAGCCGCAGGCACTGCCGGCCTGGGCAGTGAGGGGCTTAGCACCCAGGCCAGCAGCTGTTGAAGGTGCACCAGGTCCCCCAGCACTGCCAGTCTGCCCGCACCACACTTGGATTCTTGCAGGGCCTCAGCCGCCTCCCATGCCCGAGCACCCCCGCCCCTTGGGCTCCCCGGCAGCCAGAGCCTCCCTGATGGGCACTGCCCCCTGCTCTGCTGTGCCCGGTCTAAGGCCCAAGGGCTGACGAATGTGGGCATGCAGCACCGGACTAATGGACAGATCCGCCCACCAGTGGCATCTGCTAGGGGAAGCCAGCAGGGCTCCTGGGTCCCCTGGGGACTTTGAGAACTTTTATATCCAATCAGCGCTTTGTGTCTAGCTCAAGGATTGTAAACACACCAATCAGTGCTCTGTGTCTAGCTAATCTGGTGGGGACTTGGAAAATTTTTATGTCTAGCTGGAGGATTGTAAATGCACCAATCAGCACTCTGTGTCTAGCTGAGGGATTGAAAACGCACCAATTAGCGCCCTATCAAAATGGACCTATCAGCTCTCTGTAAAACAGACCAATCAGCTCTCTGTAAAACGGGCCAATCAGCTCTCTGTAAGACGGACCAATCAGCTCTCTGTAAAGTGGACCAGTCAGCAGGATGTGGGTGGGGCCAGGTAAGGGAATAAAAGCAGCGGAGCTGGCAATGTGCTGTGGTTGTTTTCCAGAAGAAACCTGTTTTTGTGTTGCAGGCTCTTTGGGTGAGCGCCAACTTCATGAGCTGTGATGCTCATGCCAAAGCTCTGCAGCTTCAGTCTTGAAGTGAGTGAGACCATGCACCTAGCAGGAGAAAAGAACAATTTTGGAAGTGCTGCGTTTATGAGTTGTAACAGTCACTGGGAGGGTCTACAGCTTCACTCTAGAAGCAAGTGAGACCATGAACCTACCAGAAGGAAGAAATACTGAACTCACGTGAACATCTGCAGGCGCAAACTTTGGAGACGCTGTCTTTAGGAGCTGTAACACTGCAAAGGTCCACAGCTGCAAGGGTCCACAGCTTTGTGAAGTCAGTGAGATCAATAACCCACCAATTCTGGACACACCATGACTTAAAATTTTTAATACATTGTAATATGCTATGAGAGTGCTTTTGTGATTTTAATTATGTATTGGTACCACTGTTACAAAAGGTTTTTAAACACGTTTGAACTACATAGTCTCTAAATTTGTTCTCTAAATTATTGTTGAAAACATTAACTTCCAATTTTTTATTCTTAAGATTTAATTATCAGAACTTAAAGTATAATCTTTGAAAATATAAGAATGCCTTAAACTTAATCTAGAATATGAAAGACACCAGTACAAAATACAGTCTAGCTATAATTACTGTGGTTGTACTTAGCATTTTTAGTACTTTTTCTTTCATTTCTTGCATAGACTATAATTATTGTTGTCAAATTTGTATTCATTGTTTTCTTTAAAACACAAATTTGCCATTGGACAAAGCTATATTTTAAATATCTAAGATAAAGACACAGAACATTATCTGACTTCAGAGAAACTATTTCTCCAATTGTTACACTCATTCATATCTCTAATAAATTTGTCTTTTTGATATTTTTCCTGAACAGAATGATAATTTATTGAATGTGCATGACAATCCTGGTACTAAGCTAACAAAAGTGGTTGCATGCTAAATTTGCCAAAATAATTGTACACAAAATTGACAGGCTATGACAATGACAATATCATCATAAACATTTGACTATTCAATATAGTTTTTAGATATATTCAGAGTACCAGATAAATCCTAGTAAATTATAATTAACAAATAAATTACCTAAGTATTTGCATTTTATATTTCCTTAGTATTTTTGTCATGATTCAATCTAGGTTTTCCTATAACCTCCTGTTGTTGTTCAACACATAGCATGGGAAACATGAAAGAAGTGAGATTTGTGATGTTTGGCTGGTAGGTTTTTTAAAATATAGATAATGGAAATATGACTTGCATTTGTCTGTTTTCATTCTGCTGATAAAGACATACCCAAGACTGGGAAGAAAAAAAGCTTTAATTGGACTCATGGTTCCACATTCCTGGGGAGGCCTCAGAGTCATGACTGGTGGTGAAAGGCACTTTTTACATGGCAGCAGCAAGAGAAAAATGAGGAAGCAAAAGTGGAAAATGCTGATGAACCCATGAGATCTCATGAGACTTATTCACTACTATGAGAATAGTATGGGGAAAACTGCCCTCATGATTCAACTTATCTCCCATTGGGTCACTGTCACAACACATGGGAATTATGGGAATATTCAAAATGAGATTTGGGTGGGGACACAGAGCCAAAATATATCATCACTGTTCTCTGATGTAACAATAAAATGACACGTTTTATTTTTTCTTAAAATGTTAATACCAACATATCACATGGATGTTACCTTTACGTAGAAAGACATGATCAAAAAGGAAAACATAGTTTGTTCTTTGTTTACGCAGATATGCCAAATTTGGAGGTCAGTAAGATTCAGGGCATTATTTAAGGTCTTTGAAAATGTATAGGGAACTAGGAAACTATTTTTAACTCTGGTATGATCTATAACTTAACTTTGGTAAAAGAAAAGACAACCCAGCTGTGTTTGTAAAACAAATTTTAAACTGTCTTTTCTGCTCTTGTGAGAGTATAATTCATTTAATAGCCATAGCCTATTTTCAGTGTTGATGCTTTTTGCCAAAAAAAAAAAAAATCTTGAATGTAGATTTAATATATCTTATATGAACACAAATAATAACCAAAATGCTTTAAAATTGTGTCTTACTACAAAAACCTGATACATAAGTAATTGTCCCTGCTTCTCAGAAAAATAGCTTACATAAGTATTAGTCAACACTTACATCTGTATAACATAATTGGGACATAAAAGTTTTATATATTTAATCAATATTAATATATGTTCATTTGAATACGTGGTCAATATATATACTTTTAATGTAATCTCCCCAGGACATTTCCAAACATTTTTAAAAAGTTTATGAACCACATTTTTGTATTTTTTTTTACCAAAATAATGTTATTTTCTTCTTTTTGTAAAGAGGTAGTGATTGTTATATGTGAAATAATCATAGTATTTTCATATCCCTTCTGGACAAAAATCTAATCTAAAATGTAAATAAGTCCTATCCTCACTTATAAGAATTTTGACTTCTTTGTTTTTTCTCTTTAAAGATGAGGTCTTGCTATATTGCCCAGGCTGGACTGAAACTCCTGGGCTCAAACAATCATCTAATCTCAGCTTCCCAAGATGCTGGGACTGCAGGAATGTACCACCAAACCTAGTTTATTCTGTTTTTTTAATAATGGAATCCTATTTTACAAATTCTAAATATAAATATAATCACACAGTATACATTTTTTAAGTTTGAATGTTTTAGCTCATTATTTTTGTGAGATTTTTTGAAAGAACATATTAATGCTTTCATTTTCTGTGCTGTATAGCATCGTCATTCAATAAACTGTTTTGCAATAATACACATTTTTTAATGTGGCACTGTCCAATATATTAGCCACTAGCCTCTCATATCTATTGAGCCCTGGAAATGTGGCTAGTTCTACTGGCTGACTTAGGTTTTAATTCTCTTTAATTTTAAATATTTTAAATTTAAATATCTACATGTAAGTAATGACTACAATATTTGAAAACAGGCTTGTCAAATTTCATTTGTATGAATGTGTTAGAAGATCTGTTTTACTAAGAATAAGCTTTTAGATTGTTTCTTACTAGGGGCCAGTATAAATATTTGATAATAACATCATACATATTTTAAGTAAATGTATGTATATATCCCTTATAGAATATGTTTTAACTCAGCTTCAGTAGATTATACTAAATGCTTTCCATAGTATTCGTTCAAATTTACATATCCACTAGCAATATGAAAGACCCAGTTTCTCCACATCAATGTTTTTCTTTGACAAGTATTGCCTATTTGTTTCATTTTAGTCATTCTTCTGGGTAATGCATATTGTATTATACAGTTAAATTGTTTTCTGTGTGCCTCTCAGTCACACTGATATTTAAGCACCATTGTTCGCTTTCTTCTTAAATGAACAATTATCAATATTTTACCTTCTTTTAATAATTTTTGAGAAATTCTGCCTATTTATTGTGTAAATAGATTCACCTCTCTTGTCTTTCTCAGGGATATTTTAAATTTCATTTTTTCATATTTTTATTGTGTATTGACTGAATAATGTGCTATTTTCATTTGATTGTTTGAGCCTTTACACTTTAATACCATATCTGAAAATAAAAGTTACGAAATGCCTTTAAATAATTTGTATATTTTGCACTGCTTTGAATGGGACTATAGTTCTCTCTGTTATTCTAATGGCCTCAAGAAAATTTCAAGTAACTGGAAATATAACATGGAAAATTTGACAACCTTATCAAGAGCAACAACACTGACCAGGTGATGTTTTTTCATTACTCTGTATGTCCTTTGGTGACAGTTCACTGAATCCTAAATCTCCTCCATTAGGATTCTCTGAGTCATCTCCAAATATTTTGATATGCATATTTATGTTTTCTTGTCATACTATTGGCAACTATTGAAAATATTCAAAATAAATTATATCTGGAAATAAGCCTCTAGTAGCTTGAAGTCTGTTTGGGTAGCAAACATATGTCCATAGCAGTAATAATATAAGGCAATCAACATCTGGAAATTCATAGGAATAAAAATATTCCACATAGTGTATTGCTAAACTACTTTGTACCTCTGCTTCTGAATTGCAGCTTGGACATAATAAGAATACTCATCACATAGAGCTGGGAGTTATTGTAAGGATTAAATAAGGAGTGCCTACAAAGTGCTTAAAACAGTGCTTGGAATGGACATAGTAAGTACTTAGTAAGTGCTAGTCTTTACCATTGTTTTTACTGATTCTTATAACAATACCATTAACAGCATTAATAGTATTTGGTTTATATTTGAGAAGACTGGAAAAGGCTTTGCAAGAATTGGTAGTTGTATTAGTTTGCTTCAGCGACCATAACAAAATACACCAGACTGTATGGCATAAACAGCATAAATTTATTGTATTACTGTTTTGAAACCTGGAAATTAGAGATCAGGATGCCAGCATGATCTCTTTTTGGTATGTTTCCTCTTCCTGGCCTGGAGACTGTCACCTCCTTGCTATGTACTCATATGGCATAGAGAGATGAAGTGAGCAATGTGTTTGCTTTCTCTTCTCCTGAGAGTAGTAATCCCATGTGAAAAGATTTCTAATCCTGTGTTTTCATTTACACCCGATTACCTCCCAAAGTGGCCCATCACTAAATACATTACACTGGGAGCCTCAGGTTCAACATGTGAATTTTGAAGGAATGCAGTCCACTACATAGTAGTAGTTAAGCTTCATTTTCAAGGGCTAATACAATTTAGAACTTTGATAGAAGAGACCGTCTTGTGAAAGATCCAGGTGTGTAGATGGAAACAAATCTGATAAATCCATTTATATTCCAGAAAAAAAAATGCCACATAAAGGCCTCGTTTTCTTATTATTGATACCAGTATTAATATCAGCAACACCTAGTATTAACAACAGTAACAATAATAACAATCTGCAGTTATCAGGTGCCTACTAATTACTTGTGAACAAGAGAGCTGTAACAATTCTCTCAGCTAAGAAAAACGTTAAAGATTTAGACAGGCTTCTCCTGCCCTGACCTCTCCTTCACCTCTGTTTTTATAGCTGATCTAACCAATGAGGTCCCTCCCCTCACTTTCCTTAGAGCATTTACTGTAGAAAACTTGTAAATTCTTTCTCTGCTCCTTTGAGATATAAATTTTTAAATGCCTCTTGCTAATGTTACAACTCAGACCTGTCTTTCTCAAGGACCTGTGAATGATCCTTTTGAAATGTAATCATTAAGAAAGCTAGTACTCCTGTGTCCCTGTCTTGGTGGGAGGGTAAGTGCCAAACTTCAGTGGATTCCTACCTTCAAGATGTACAAACTACATCCAGTTACAATGATAAAAGAAAGTTTACTTTTTCTATGGGTAAAGCCAATTAGCAAACACAGATGGCCTATGATCCTTCTGATTCAGGCTTTTAAATATACTCCACTATTTGTTTCAGTGGAGTTAAGTTCGGACTCCATTCCACCCTTTCTCCCCTATTGCAATAGATTTTAACACAATCTTACTTCCCTATTTATTTTGACCAGTGGAATTTCTGCTTTGTCATCTGTTGCTGCGCTATTTACATATAATAAAGGCATTTGTATAGTCATCTTAGTCGTCCTAGGAGTAAATAACTTTTTTTTTTTTTTCTTGGAATGCAGTGGCCTTTTCTCAGCTCACTGCAAGCTCCGTCTCCCGGGTTCACGCCATTCTCCTGCCTCAGCCTCCGGAGTAGTTGGGACTACAGGCGCCCGCCACTTCGCCCAGCTAGTTTTTTGTATTTTTTATTAGAGACGGGGTTTCACCGTGTTAGCCAGGATGGTCTCGATCTCCTGACCTCACAATCTGCCCGTCTCGGACTCCCAAAGTGCTGGGATTACAGGCTTGAGCCACCGTGCCCAGCCAGGAGTAAATAACTTTTTAATCTCCATTTTTAAAGTGGAAGACATAGAATTAGACTAATAGAAATTAAGGAAAGGTCTCAAGGTCACTCGTATGACAAAAAGTGAAGCCAGTTTTTGTAACTCAGCAAATTGACTGTACTGACTTAACCAACATTCTACACTGCTTCCTTTACAATCATTAGCTTGAGCTGCAAGGGGAGAAATAGCAAGGATAACAGTTCATAGCTCTCCTTTTCTATCATTAAGTTGTTAGCAGACCCCACCTTTCCTTCTACGCTTCTACTCAGTGATAATTTCTTAATTATCCCTCTTTAGTTGTTTCTATGCCAGCCTCATAGAACATAGGACATAGGAGAGCCTCATAGGACAAAAACTTACAATATACCAGCATATTGCTTCAGGGCATGACTATCAAGAGTCAAATTCTGATTACTAGGTCTTATGCTTCCCAGATTTGAGTGGGTAATTTTTATCTCAATGGCATCATTTGTATTCAGTTCATCCATTGACATTTACCTTGGATGTTGACTTACCCTCCAAAGGAAATTATCAATTCAAGAGAAAAATGAAGGCTCAGGCATTGTAAAGCTCCCACTGCAACACATAAAGCTCCACTACCAGCAAGATAGCTTCAGCCAAAGCACTTAATTCCTTCTTGATCATTTGACAAAGAACAAATTTAAAGCTTAGGGACTTAACTTAGAATTGATTTTTGCATCACTGGGACAAATTAAGAAGTTGTTCACAATGTTTAAACTGGATGGAAAAAGCAAAGAAAATGCTGAATAAAAGGACCCATGTGCTCTACATTCATTAAATACATGATAATAAAATATTTTTGAAGGTAAAATACTTAATGATGAAGAAATTTTTGCATTGTGATGCACGACAGTGAAAAAAAATAATTTATGAGAAGTCGCATCACTTTTTCTATGCTTAGAGATGGCCCACCTTGAAACTGAACCTCTTTGATCATGAAAATATAATGTCAATTCTTCCACACACATTTGCGTGAATTCAATTGTGTGGGGAAAACTACAAATGTAAAATGTATGTTTTGTATCATGTCTTTAATAAAACACATTATATAAGTATATATACGCAGAATTGTGACTTTGCAAACTTAGAATTTTTATCACCCATTCTGTGCTTCCATTCCATACATTTTGCCTATAAATTCTCCTTCATTCTTAGAAGACTATGTGTGTGTGAAGTGAACTTATGTGTGTGTTATTGTGTTAATATTCTCATCAAAGTGTGTCTTTCCAGAAGTTCTGAAGCTGAGATTGTCCTAGAATAAGAGGGATATATGAGGCTGGCATTTTTCTACTTGTCACATTGGAGTAAATATAGTGAGGCACTAGATTGGCATATGCAGTGTTGTCTGGACGAACTAAATTGACTATGTCTTGTACATCAATCTGTTTCAGACTATTAAGAAAAAAATATTTCTTCTAATCCAGGGAGATAAAACAATGCTGTTGGGCGTTGCCCCTGAGGGGAACATGTATTTGTATTGGCTAGTACTCTGGAACACGTAAGTGTATGGATTTCTTTCCAGAACATTTTGATTGGGCCTAGATTCTGAGGTATTATACTGCCAAGTGAATTCAATCTGTGAGGGTTGCGATAAACACTCAGAATGGTGAAGTACCCTAATTACAGAAGTACCCTGAAGTCCTAGTAGGTTTCAAAGCCTCTCAGTGTAGGTAACTGTTTTGAATTCCTTTGAGCATTTTCTTTCT
Organism: Rhinopithecus roxellana; assembly: GCF_007565055.1. NCBI lineage: Eukaryota > Metazoa > Chordata > Mammalia > Primates > Cercopithecidae > Rhinopithecus > Rhinopithecus roxellana. The sequence goes on along the minus strand of NC_044559.1, from coordinate 68,204,030 downwards.
CTTAGTACTACACTCTCAATCTTGTTAACAATCACTATCATTTTTTGTCGTGCTCTCTGTAATTCTGACAGGAGAGCGCCCTACCTGAGGCTGGAGTAGGGTCTTTACTGGGAAAAAACCCTGTCTCAAAGTAGCCATCTGAGAAGTTGTAGGACAGAAGTTATAGACAGAAGAGCAAAGACTTGGGCAACAAGACAGGCTAAAGTAGACTTGCTCCAGAATGTACCTGAAATACTACATTGGAGAATACTCAATATTAGATGGGGGTGTGGTAAAGCAAAGAGAAAATTCTCCACAACTAATGATGTAAAACCATAATAAAGAAAATTTTGCAATATTTATAATCTCAGGTCAGTAATTTGGTAGACTGGGAAAACATAATTGATGGATATACCTGAAGTACCACATATGTACCTATGGGCACGTGGAAAGTACCCCCTCTACAATGTCAGTCATTATCAAAGGGCATGCATTTTTAGGGCCACCTCAGACTCTAGGATTCCCTTCCCCTGCTGTTGTTTGGTTTCATGTTGACATTATTTTGAATGTCAGCCTGCTTTTCATTTTCAGTAAGATTAACATTAAAATATCACCAAGAAATTCTCTTTCTTCTTTCCCTCTCTGAACTTACTTACCAATCCTTCCTCCACATGGCATGTAAAGTTCCCAATACTTTTCCTCTCTTGTGAAGCAGAGCTTCTTCCTGTTCTGATGTGTGTGCCACCACATGACACCAAATATCTTGGGATTTTATTTTCTTCTCCTTATACTAATGGAGTTATTTTCAAAATATACATACATATGTGAGTTGGCAAGAAACCAATTTTAATAGTGGATATATCTAAATGTTAACATTGTGGATTATTTTTATTTTTTTCCTTGAGCTTATTTTTAATTTCCAGATTTTCCACAATGGAATTATATTATATTGCATTGCAAAAATGAATTAAGAAAATACATTACTGATAATCTATTTATGGAATAAAATGGGGCTCACATAAGTATGAAAAAAATGTGGCCAAATTAATTGATGGGTAAATTACCATTTCTCCTCATTCGTTTACCCTGTGCTGTCTCTTTCTTCTCTGAAGTGATATGAATCCTGGACAAATCTGATATATGTATATTTATGGCAGAGTAGCAATTTACATTTCACATGAAATTATGCTTCCAATTACTAAATCAAGGAGTCATCAAAAACATCTTGATCACCATAAAAAGGAAGGTAGTAATAAAAGTAATACACTTTTTGATATTACTTTAGGCAAATTAAAACTTCAATGAGGCACAAAAAGTTATGCTGGGAAGTCACGTACAACAAAAGCCTAAAGGATAAATTCTATCTTGAAAACATCGCTCTTGACTTTTGTTTTGTTTTGCCACAAACCTGTTATAATCCAAATTATATGGACTAGGTTTTCTATTGTCTAAAACTCCTAGACAATTAAAAGCCCCAGGTCCTTTTTAAATTTGAACTGCTGCTCATCTTTGGAGTTATTGAAAACGTCTCCATGTTTATTCTCAAACATGATATTTTAGCTTCAAATGTCTATAAAACTTAGATAAGAAATCACATACAACATATTTTGTATTTCCTCATCTATGTCTTGGAAGTAATAAAGTAATAGAATGCATTTGATCACAATATGTTTATTTGTAATTAACTTTGGATTTTATTCTGGAATAACATGTTTTGAAAGTATGATCTTAGAGTATGATTAATGTTTGAAAAATCATGTTTTCAATGGTTAAAAATATATAACAAGCAAATAACTCATTTTTTGTTATTTTTTTACCATCTTTAGATATTAGATTTTGAAAGAGAATTTATACATCTGATGTATAATAAAATGATTACAAAACAAGGTATAATGTGTTATAACTTCTTAAGTCAAAATAATAAAGGGCACGTGTTTGGAAGGTAGTGGCCATCTATTTTCAGCAAGGAAGAAAATTATATCAATGTGTACACCCATAAACAAGAAAATCTGGGTAATAACCACTGGCAGATAAACTTAAGGGCTTTCAATTAATTCATGTGCGTGACTCAATTTCAAATTTAAAAAAAGTTCATAGAAGCTTTATATTTGTATTTCATCATAATTTTTCTTTAATAAATAATTAAGGGCAAGGTAAATACTAAATCAAACATGACATTTATTTTTCCTAATAATGATCATTTTTACTCTCAAGACATGTCTCTACTTCATGTCATTTTGCTAGTACTTTACTTAGTAGAGCATCAGTGACTTTACTATTTCCCTGCTCAAAGGCATTTCATAATCATTCCTTAATGCTACCTAAGAAAGCAATCTGTATTTACTCTACTTTTTTCCTATTCTTCAAAACTTATACTCTCATCTGGCCCTAGTGTACTGTTTGGAGTACCCTAACATACCCTGCTGATATTGCACCTAGCAGTTATCTTATTATGTTTCTAAAATGTCTTCTCTATTCACCTTTACTTAATACAATCATACATATGTAGAAAAACTTTCATCCCTGCATTTTCAATGTCTCTTTTATTCTTCTGAAGTGAAAAAGATACCCCCAAAATAGACCTAAATTTCTGAAATACCTCGTTATCAGCCAGATAACATACAACTTCAATTGTCTTTTTTTGTGCTAATTCAAAAACATGGCTCGACGTCATTTTCTAAAATGAAGGCTTCTAGAAGTCTAGCAGCCTGACTTAAATTATTGTATATCCCAAATAGACTTAGTCAGTAATTATGTCATTAGTGGAAAGTTAAATATACGTTGATTAGAGGAAGAAATTATTGACAATCATAAAGTTCCCAGATGTAAATCTTCATATGCTTCTACAACTACAGTGTCAATCTGTCAGCTGTGTTGCATTTTTCTCCGTGGCCAAACATTCAGTGAGGGTTAGAAGGAGGTAATAAATAATGTTTACTGGCAATTAATTTTAAGATGCTGAGAAAAAATAATTATCTTTAACATTTTGGCATAACAGAAGAGCCCCACGTGTGTTCCATAACAAGATACTGGAAAAACCTAAAATAAGTGAAAAATGCTCAGTTTTATTACTAAGTAATGTTGTAGCAGTAGAGTAAATTCATTCTTGGCTTTGCTGGAGATCCCTTTTGACAAATCTAAATGTTTTTTCTTTGTCTTACATGATTTGGTTGAATCATGATGTGAAATAAACAAGCTATGAAATTAAACATTCATTCTGTAAGAAAGTATAGTGCATTCGAAATATTGCAAGAATATTGATTTGCTGCACCCATAAACCTATGTAACAAACCTGCAAGTTGTGCACATGCACCCCAGAACTTAAAGTATAATAATAATTAAAAAAAAGAAATATTGCAAGAGTAAACATCTAAAAACCTGAGCTCTAGTGATCTTTAAACATGTCTCTTATTCTTACTAGGTATCATAGATATCATCTATAATGTGGTAAGTTTGACCTTTAAAAATTTCTCTAGGACATGTAACATTGGAATAAATTAAATTATCAATTTGTTGATTGATTCAGTGAAATTAATAATATTCTGATATTCCATTTGATGTAAATTTTAATTACTTTATTTCAAGAAAATAAACACGGATTCTAATGGGATCAAAGTCACAAAGGAATTTTTGAGGTGGCATTCAAATACAACACAAAAGAAGCAGTTCATTGTATAGATTTTGCAGATTTTGCGGGGCTGAAGTAGAAACTTCAGCTCTTTTGAATACCTCTGCTGACTCTCTGTTAAGTCTGTCTCTGAGGAGAAAAGAGAAGTTGGACTTAATCTGTAATATTCGTGAGCCCACAGTTTCAGTAGAAACATTGTGCTCTCTTCCTATTCCCTCTTCTTTACATATCAGTTGCATGGAAACCAGACTAAAGGTTTTAGGTGCATTGACTTAAGGTCTACTTTCTGGCGAATGGCAACTGATTTCTTGTTCATATCCTTCTTGACACTCCTCTACTCACATATAGCATAGCATTTAATGTAAATTTGTGCACATTTCCTCATTGTATTAAGTTCAACAACTGGTTGTTTGCAACGTCTGAATTGGGAGTTTTGTGCAGAGGCGGTGCAGGGTACGTATATGGAGGAATAAGAGTACATATTTATTCTTGATTCTCATCAGTTCAAAATTTAAGTGAGATTTGAGTCTTTTAAAAATAGAGAGACTTGACTCTTTTGACAGTGTTTAAATATTATAAAATACCATTGAAACCCATATTTCCTCCTAAAGATGCTAATTTATTCCAATGTGAGAACACCTGAAATGTTCAATAAATAAATCTCTGCTATTTGCATGATGTGTGTTTGTGTGTGTGTGACATTGATATTGAGGTATGAGATGGATTTTTTAGATTATATACCAATAGCTATACTGTGTATTCATACAAGACCAAAAAGGCACAGTGACCAAAAAAATCTAAAGTCATAATTTTGAATTTTCACCATACACACAAGTGTATGTCTTAATCAGTAACCATTAAAATATGTAAACTCTTTGGTACTAGGCCTGATCACTAAAGAAGATCCTTTGATTAGTCCATAATTATCACAGCTCAGTTACCAAATTTAAAACCAATAATACTAATAAACAATATTATAATCGAGTGTGTATAAATTACTCTTTCTTGGCTGTTTGAGAAAAATCATAAGGTTTTTTTTCAATAAATTTTATTGTGTATATTTAAGGTATACAACATGATGTTATGGGATACATATGGGCAGTAAGAAGGTTAATAGAGTGAAGCTAATTAACATATCCATCCCCTCAGAGTTACTCATTTTGTTTTTGCTTTTGTGGATAGAGCAGCTAAAACCTATTCTTTTAGCATAAGTCCCTTACACAGTACAATTTTATTACCTAAAGTTATCATGTTATATATTAGAGCACCAAACTTGTTCTTCCTATATATCTGCTACTTTGTATCCTCTGACCTACATCTCTCCATTTCCATCCCTCCCCAACCATTGTTCTGTTTTCTCTGTATATTTAACTTTTTTTTAGATTCCACATATAAGTGAGATCATGTAATATATTTTTTTCTGTGTCTGGCTTATTTCACTTAGCATAATATTCATCAGGCCAACCATGTTGTAGTAAGTGTCAAAATCTTACTCGTTTTTAGGGAATAATATTTTATTACATATAATTTATCACAGTTTTCTCTTTTTCTTTTCTTTTTTATTGATATCTCAACCATGGTGGCATTTTTTTCAATACCATCCTTGGATTCCAAGGCTAAATCCCACAAAATTCAATTTGATAATATTTTATTAATTATTGTCAGTAATTTTATCGTATGGTGTAGTTATTTTTGTCTTTGATATAGAGGTTAGAGTAGCCTTTTGAAAGGATTGAGTAATTTTTTTCTGTCCTCTGAATTCACTTGAGTAAAGTAGGGATTACCTATCTTTTGAAAGTTTGGTACAAATTAACTATAAGATTCTGGCTGATAGAAACACAGTTTTGGGGATCATGCACTTAACATGTAATATTACACTTACTATGTAATGTTACAATTTTAATTTTATTATCTCAAATCATCTGACACCTATGACTCTCATCCAAGAGAACAAAATTGTTAGTAGCAGAAAAAAACTGACAAACTTGATGATTTCAAAGATAAGCTAATAGGAACTTTGGAAGAAGGTAAGTCAGTGATTCACAGTGTTCATGGTGGTTCTTCTAAGGGATGGGATTTGGTGAGTAAATGTAGCTCAGTAGGGTTTTCGATTTTATTATGAGTACCTCAATAAATGACGGTATTATAGGTAATTTTTAGTTTCTTTTTATATTTTTCTCTGTGTTTTTCAAAGAAAAAAATCTAAATAAAAATCATATTTATGCTAAAGTGTAAAACAATAACACAAAATTCTGGCTCAGTATTTCTCAAAGGGAAAATTTTGATTTCAGATTTAATTTATTTAATGGTTACTGGTTTACTCTGTGTTTTATATGTTAAATCAATTTTGGTAAAATTATAGAAAATTATCTACTTCATCTTAGTTTTCAAACTTAATGACATTGTATTTTAGCATTTTCTTTGGTTTCCTATTAGGTTGATGCAAAAGTAATTGTGATTTTCATTATTAAAAGTAAAAACCTAATGTATTAAGTAGGTTGCACCAACCTAATACATCTCTATTTTATCTATAGTTCTGTCTCATTTTATTGTTGTGACAGATCATGTTTTCTAAAAAAGGGTACAGCAATGTTTCCAGTCTCAAATGCTCTTTCACAACCTTGCCACTCATCGTCAAGTGGTAGAGAATATTTTCCTCCTCCTTGAACCTAGGCAGGACTTTGTGACTACATTGATAAATAGAATGCAAATATACCAGCACCACAGTTTATCAGTTTGTTTTTGATTGAACATTTGTGTTGTATCTCTACCTTGACTATTGTAAATAATGACACAATCAATATGGAAGTATAGATGTTTACTAGGTGGTGATTTCATTTATTTAGGGTGTATTTTCAGAAAAGGGATTACTGTGTCTATGGTAGATCTACTTTTAATTACTTTGGAAACCTCCACACTATTTTCCATAATAGTTGTACCAATCTACTTCTTGCCAACAGTACACAAGAGTTCTCTCATTCTCTCTTCTTCACACCCTTGCCATCATTTATCTTTTGACTTTTTGATAATAGGCATCCTAACAGATGTGAGGTTGTTATCTCATAGTGGTTTTGCTTTGCATTTCCTAGATGATGAATGACGTTGAACGGCTTTTCATATACCTGTCACCCATTTTAAAGTCTTCTTTGAAGAAATATCTATTCAGGTCTTTTATTCATTTTATAATCATGTTGTTCGTATTTCTAGTATTGAGTTCCACGAGTTCTGTGTACATTTTGGACATAAATTCCCTATCAGGTATATGGTTTGCAAATATGTTTCCAACCTTATGCTGCCATTTCATTTTGCTAATTATTTTCTTTGCTACGCAGAAGCTTTTTAGCTTGATGTTGTACCATTCATGTACTTTTGCTGTTCCGGCCCTTTTGTTTTGTTGTAATATCCAAAAAATCATTGCCAAGGCCATTGTCCAGGAGCTTTTCCTCTGTGTTTTCTTTCAGAAGTGTTATAATTTCTGGTCTTATATTTAGGCCTTTTATCTGTTTTAAATTGATGTTTGTGACCAGTATAATAAAGGGTCCAATTTCATTCTTCTGCCTGTGGAAATTCAGTTTTACAGGTGCCATTTATTAAAGAGACTATCATGTTCCCATCGTATTATCTTAAAGTGTCAAAAATTAGTTGACTGTATACATTTTAATTTCTTTCTAGGCTCTCTATTCTATTCCACTGGTCTATGTTTCTGTTTTTATGTAAGTACCATACTGTTTTGATGAATGTAACTTTAAAATACAATTTTAAATCTGGAAGTTCTATGCCACCAAATTTGTTTCTCTTTCCCACAATTGTTTTCGCTCTTTGAAGTCTTTAAGGTTTCACAAAAATTGTAGGATTTTTTTTCAATTTCTGTGAGAAATGCCATTGATATTTTGCTAGAGATTGAATTAAATCTGTACATTGCTTTGGGTAGTATGGACATTTTAACAATGTTAATTCTTCCAATCTAAGAACATGAGATATTATTTCATTTATTTTTATCTTTTTCAATTTCTTGCATCAATTTTCTGAAATTTTTAGTATTATAGATCTTTCGACTCACTGGATAAATTTATTTCTTGATATTTTATTTTATTTTTTGGATGTTACTCTAAGTGATATTTTAAAAATTATTTAATATTGAGAGTCTAAAGAAATAATTACAATTTGCAATGAATCTCTATTTGAAATAATTAAATAAGAAAATGTATGCACACTGTGTACTAGTCAAGTTCATCAAAGCTAAAATATCAATAATATTTTATATAAACTTTAATGGTAAAAATCTACATGTGTATATAATTTTATTGTTTAATAAATTGGTTTTGCTTTTCTTATTTAATTTAAACCTCAACTATAGTAGATCTTTTGGGAATATAAAGATACAGGTTTCTTGGTCACAGCAGCCAAATTGGAAGCCCTAAATAACCACATGTGACTTGTGCCTCTCATATTGGATAGTACAGATATAGAACTTTTCCATAATCACTAGAATATACTGTACAACCCTGCTTTCAATTATGTCTAATTTATCTTTTTGCAAGAAGCATGCCATACATTTTAAACTGTCTATTCTAGTTTCCCCTGGGCCCTTCCAGTTGGACTCACCAACTCCAGTCCTTTCCACTGGTCTTCAAATAAGATGAATTTGAATACTGACTACATAGTCATCATTCTGACCACATTGTTGTTTACATGTTATAATTTGTGAATACCGGCCGGGCGCGGTGGCTCAAGCCTGTAATCCCAGCACTTTGGGAGGCCGAGACGGACGGATCACGAGGTCATGAGATCGAGACCGTCCTGGCTAACACGGTGAAACCCCATCTCTACTAAAAAAATATAAAAAATTAGCCGGGCCTGGTGGCGGCGCCTGTAGTCCCAGCTACTCCGGAGGCTGAGGCAGGAGAATGGCGTGAATCCGGGAGGCGGAGCTTGCAGTGAGCTGAGATCTGGAAACTGCACTCCAGCCTGGGCGACAGAGCGAGGCTCTGTCTCAAAAAGAAAAATAATAATAATAATAATAATAACAATAATAATAATAATATTGTGAATACCTCTTTTAATTCTCGGGATCTAAAATTGAATATATTCCTTCAGTTAGTGTCCAAGCATCAGAAAGTTCAGCAGAAATAAAATACAGCAAGATTATCAGTGAATACCCTGGCTATAGAAACTGTTTTCCTCATCTAGACCAACCTTCGTTGAGATTTGATGGCAGTAAATTTATCCAAATTCTTAAATTCAAACATTTCTTTAACCGTGTTTCTCCAACTTCTATTTATACAATCTCATGTTTAACTTAAATTGAAGACTTTATATTACTGTTAATGTTCTCTGGATGTGATTTTGTTCACATGTTAAGTTTAACTACATATTTTCTAAACATTCAACATATTTAGAATCACCCTATTTCTGGGTTATTTCTAAAGTTGATCAACATAACATAAAAGTTGTCCTAAAGTTAGTTTTAAAAAATTATGATAGGCCTGAATTAAAAACAGGGTGTTCACTAGCCAAAGATTCAGTACAAATTTTAATACATTGGGCAAGACTCTTTGGACATTTAATCAATTATAAATCAATGTAATCTACAGTATCCTTTAACACATATTAATCTCTTTTTGAATTTCCTGAATTCTTCACGTTAGAAAACATAATGGTTTTGGTTTTTATGTGTTCAATATGTTTTGTACATTTAATTGAATAGTTGGCTAAAGCAATTGATTGAACTATATGTTACCAGCTTAATACGGTGGGATTTACAATACCCTTTAAAGAAAATAAGGGGGATTTGAGAGCAATGCTGAAGAGGCTTAGAAACTTAGTTGGACAATAGGTATGATTTGAATTCTCACAGTTGTATTATTTCCTACTGATCTCTGAAATTTGGTTTTATGTATTGGACTCATTTTATTAAGAGTTCTTTAAAAACACTTGTACATATATTTGCCAAAACATTTGAAATCAAAATGATTATAATTATAAATATCAATCCTTTCTAAGATTTCTTTCTTTAGTGTCTTCATTTGTGTGTATGTTAGTATATTTGTGTATGTAAATATGTGTTTGTGTGTGGGAAATAATGTGTTTGTGTCATAATGCTCTTTCATATATGATATAAATACTATGATCAGATTACCTATCAGTAGGTAAATTCAGTATTCAGATTTCCTCAGTTTTACTTATGTTGGTGTGTGTGTGTGTGTGTGTGTGATTTAAGCTTCATAAATTTTATTTTTGTTTAGGTTCTTGTACATAGCTCCACAGTCAAGATACTGAATAATTACAACATTTTTAAAAATCCCTTTTGCCATCATATATGTTCAGCAGTATCTAACAGCCTTCACAGTATCTAATTAATATAAAAATATATCAATATATTATTAAATTCACATTGACAAAAAGAAATTAGGAATAATGTTTACAGCTTGTTTAGCAAGATGATTCACTTGAATTTCAATGCATACATGTCTGAAACATTAGAAAAAGAAATAACACAGTTTTATTGTAAACCTACCACTCATTATTATATAGGTTTAACCAATATGGTGAAGCTAAAATATCTGTAATGCATTACAAAAATTTATGACAAAAATTAAGAAATCCAGTACTTACTGACCATAAATAACATAAGAACTTTAATAAGCACTGGTAACATTGCATTTTTTCTAAACAATAACTAAATTTTAACTACATGTTTGTGTATCTAAAAAGAAAAAGTGCAACTTTTCCAAGTATTAAGTGACACATATTTTAAAAGATATTTTTGAAAAGTTATCAGAAACTCTAGTAATACAATCATTTTTATTCATAAAATTATGAGAATTTAGTGAATATTAACACCTGTTTTCGTACAATGGTAAATTCGTATAGATTAGGATTACAGGATGGAATGTTTTTGAGATTTTCTCTGTTATCTTCTAAATCTCAAGAAATGTGCAGAGTTCAGTCTTTCCTTTTTGCTGTCTACAATAGGATTTCATGTAATAATGAATAAAGAGGTGAGAATAAATCTATCGCCTTATTTTTTGTTGTCAAGTGCCTGAAATAATGAAAATGATTTTAATAAACCCTAATATGGATGTGGATGTGTAGAGTAGGAAGAGCTTGTAGTGATTGAGATGAAAACATTGATTTTAAAGGGTTAAGTAGAATCCACAAGACAGAGAGACCACTTTACTGCATTCCTAGAGATTAAGGGAACTATGTCCTTATTTCTTACATTGCCTCAGAATAAACCTTACATAGTTTATCCAGGAAGTTGCTCCAGGGCTTTTAGCTTCCCAAAAGCTACATCCCTGGCTAAATAATCCTACATCCCAAAATTCCTTTGACATCTTACCAGTGTTGATTTCATTCCATTTCCAGTACACCATGAAATAAAATATTTTAGACACAGGTCAAAATTCCATTTAATGTACATTTTATGATCACTTTTATAGGATGAAAATTTAAAGTCTGATGCAAAACGTCAGCAGAGTGATTTAGAGGCAAGTCATAAAGTTTTAGGTATTAATTCATGAGTTTTAACTGGTCTGCTGAAGTTTTTATCTCATATAATACCATCAGCAATGTATTTCCTAAGGGAAGCCTGGTAAAGACTACATAGATAGATGAACATTCACTGTGTATGAGGAAGAAATAGCACAGAAACTTAGCATATAAATTATCACATTTGGTTCATGTTATTGTTAAAGATTTAAATATATACAATATCTGGATATAGTAAGTGACCTAAAACATCAAAAAATAATGTATGTATGTATCTCCACATCTCTTTCTAAGTATATGTATGGTTATGTCTACATGGATAGCTAATATATTTGTCTTGTTGCTCATACTCTTCTCTTCCTTGACTCCATTCTCTTTTACAAACTTTGTTAACTACTCCATTTTCATCCATGTAATGTCATTATATCTGCTTAGGATTTAGCATAAACTAACCATTATTCTTGCTTCCAGTGTTTTCTATAACCTGTCTCTTGTCCACAAATACAAATAATTCCTCTCTAATTTGCTAGAGAAACTTTTTACTTTTCCTATTGTAATTTTGATTAGGTAAAGTGTATTCATTCATAAAATGTCTTAGAAGTCCTAACAGTCTCTAAGTTTACTGGGCAAGAGATTGTCAGATACATTTTCACATATTCTATATTATTTAGCTTGTTTTGAGAGGTACTCACTAAATATTGGGGGGGAAATGAAGAAGATTTCCTCTCCAAGGTAGTTAAATTATGAAATAGTCTTAATGGTGAAATTCCAGGATGGGAAGAACAATAACATACCTTCAGTTTCTGTTTTTATATATGAGAAAGGTGTTTGAAGATGCTGAGATTTATTTAGGTTGTTTTGTTCAAAATATTTTAAAACATTTTTTAATTTTGAAGAATTTTATTTTTCGATGGTGATATGTAACTCTTTTAGATTACTTCACATACTCTAGATTTGAGTAATATAAAATCAGTTACATTGTCTGAATTGATGTAATATTCATAATAAGTTTATGTTATTCCCTCTAATATTTCCAAGTAAAGTATTTACTTGACATAATTTTTGTTAATTCATAAGATGTATCACTGCAGTATTTATAGCTTCATTTAAAGGAAATTCATAGCTTCATGACACAATTAAAGAATAATTGAAAGCTTTTAACAGATTTCATAAATGTGAGGATGCAACAGCATAAGAATGACCCAGTGGACTTTGGGGACTCAGGGGGAAAGGATGGGAACTGGGTGAGGGATAAAAAACTACAAATTGAATGCCGTGTATACTGCTTGGGTGATGGATGCACCAAAATCTAACAAATCACCATTAAAGAACTTATTCATGTAAGCAAACACCACCTATTCCCCAATAACATGTGAAAATTTAAAAAAATTAAAATGTCAACACATATGTGAGAGGACTACTTTTACTTATCATTACAAATGAGTTCTTACCAGAACAGTTCTTCATAGATTTGAATGAATAACTCAGTTTGGGATATATACGCTCACTCTAGTTAACTCCTATCTTCATTGGTGACATCTTCCAAGTTAACACCTGGAAGTGAATATTGTCAGTCTTTTTCATATGACACATTCTTCCAGTGGATTACTGTATTTGTTAATTTATTGGTTCAAGAAAAATCTTTATTCATCACTTACTCTATGTTAGATCTGCTCTAGACTCTAGGAACAGGGTCACTAAAAGAGGGAGAGAGAGAGAGAAAGAGACATAAAGGTTGCTTCTGCCATATGGAGTATGTTGGTCCCAGTGTAACCAGAATGTTATCAAGAAATTACAATTTGTACTATATGAAGAAAGGAGAGGCAGAGAGTGCTATGGGGGCAATTGATGAGGTGATCTTATCTTGCCTGGCAGACAAATGTAAGAAAAGAACATTCTGATTAAATGACATTTTAATTAAGTTCTGTATGGATGTGTGCTAAGTGAAGTTGCTGCAAACATTTTCAAAGGGGAAAAAAAAAAAACATTTAGTATGAATGCCTTGTTCTCTGAAAGAATATAAAATATAACAGTTTGTGGAACAGATGAAAGTAGAGCAGAAAATAAGAGGAATTAGGAGGACAAGTGTGAAATATAAAGGTTGGCCTGGGGGAGGAAATCAAGAAGGGTCTTGTTGACAGATAATGTTGGATGCTCATAGACATAAGGCCTTCTAATCTAAATTGAAGGTACCAGAGTTTATTGTAAGGACAACGGAAAAGAGTCAAGAAGTAATTGAAAATGAGTCAAGAAGTAATGGAAAACTTTTCTCATATTTCAAAAATAGGATACACTTTACAAGTGATAGCATCTTTCTTTTTATTTTTTATTATACTTTAAGTTCTAGGGTACATGTGCACAACGTGCGGGTTTGTTACATATGTATACAAGTGTCATGTTGGTGTGTTGCACCCATTAACTCATCATTTACATTAGGTATATCTCCTAATGCTATCCCTCCCCCCTACACCCACTCCACAACAGGCCCTGTTGTGTGCTGTTCCCCTTCCTGTGTCCAAGTGTTCTCTTTGTTCAATTCCCACCTATGAGTGAAAACATGTAGTGTTTGGTTTTCTGTTCTTGCGATAGTTTGCTGAGAATGATGGTTTCCAGCTGCATCCATGTCCCTACAAAGGACATGAACTCATCCTTTTTTATAGCTGCATAGTATTCCATGGTGTATATGTGCCACATTTTCTTAATCCAGTATGTCATTGATGGACATTTGGGTTGATTCCAAGTCTTTGCTATTGTGAATAGTGCTGCAATAAACATACGTGTGCATGTGTCTTTATAGCAGCATGATTTGTAATCCTTTGGGATTTATAATCCCCAGTAATGGGATGGCTGGGTCAAATGGTATTTCTAGTTCTAGATCCTTGAGGAATCACCACACTGTCTTCCACAATGGTTGAACTAGTTTACGGTCCCACCAACAGTGTGAAAGTTTTCCTATTTCTCCACATCCTCTCCAGCACCTGCTGTTTCCTGAGTTTTTAATGATCGCTATTCTAACTGGTGTGAGATGGTATCTCATTGTGGTTTTGATTTGCATTTCTCTGATGATGAGCATTTTTTCATTTGTCTGTTGGCTACCTAAATGTCTCCTTTTGAGAAGTGTCTGTTCATATCCTTTGCCCACTTTTTGATGGGGTTGTTTTTCTCTTATAAATTTGAGTTCTTTGTAGATTCTGGATATTTTGTCAGATGAGTAGATTGCAAAAATGTTCCCCCATTCTGTAGGTTACCTGTTCACTCTGATGGTAGTTTCTTCTGCTGTGCAGAAGCTCTTTAGTTTAATCAGATCCCATTTGTCAATTTTGGCTTTTGTTGCCATTGCTTTTGGTGTTTTATACATGAAGCCCTTGCCCATGCCTATGACCTGAATGGTATTGCCTAGGTTTTCTTCTAGGGTTTTTATGGTTTTAAGTCTAACATTTAAGTCTCTAATCCATCTTGAATTAATTTTTGTATAAGGTGTAAGGAAGGAATCCATTTTCAGCTTTCTACATATGGCTAGCCAGTATTCCCAGCACTATTTATTAAACATCTTTCAATCAATAACTTTTAAATAAAATCAACATATATAGCTAAATATCCATGCATATTTTATATAGTTGAGTTTTTCAATAAACTTCTAAATTTAAAAAAATTTTGGTCTTATAGAAAACTTATGAAGGTAGTAAAGAGAGTTCCCACATACTCCATACCCAGTTTCCTCAATTATTAACATCTTACATTAGTATGATATATGTTATGATTAAAGAGAAAATAAGGGTCAATTATTATTGACTATTATTAACTTTCTTAATGTTGTTGCATTACATACTATTAACTTTATTAATTAATAAAATTTTATTAATTTTATAATTTTATTAACTTAATTTTTTTTTAGTTTTAACCTAATGCATTTTTTTTCTGTAAGATTTGATCTAGAATATAACATTACATTTAATCATCTGGTCTTTTTACACTCTTTTTGTTTTGACAGTTTCTCAGACTTTTCTTATTTTATGACCTTGACAGTTTTCAGGGTAGTGAACAGATGTTTTGTATAATGTCCCTATATTGGGATTTCTTTGATGTTTTTCTCATAATCAGACTGACGCAATAAGGTTTGGAGTTATGAGTTTTAGGTGTCAGTACTTTAACAGATATGTGTTTTGCAACTATTTTTTCAAGTCTGCAGTTTGCCATATCATTCTCTGAAGAATGTCTTTAATAGATTGTTTTTCAATGGAAAGAAGTCTAATTTGTTTTTTTCTTATACTTATGGTATTGTATCTAAAAGTCATTGCCAAATTCAAGGTCATCTAGAACTCCTATCTGCAAGGAAATTTATAGGTTTACATTTTATATTAGGTCTGTGATTTGAATTTTTTGTGAAAAATGTAAGATAATTGTATAATATATATTATTTTTAGCCAGCATAATAACGGCACATATTTATAGGACACAGAATATTTTGATACTATATATGTGTAATGATCTAATCAAGATAATTAACATATCAATCACCCTAAACATTTAGCACTTTTTTATGTTGGGAACATTCAAAATCTTCTCTTCTAGCTTTTTGAAAATATACAGCAAATTATTGCATGTGGATGCCCAGTTATTCCAGCACCATTTGTTGAAAATACTATCCTTTTCCATTGAATCACCTTTGCTCTTCTACCAAAGATCACTCTATACAGTCATGTGCTACATAACGTTTTGGTGAATAACACATGGAATATACAATGATGGCCGCCTAAGATTATAATGGAGTGACAAATTCCTATTGTTGATGATGTTGTAACCATTACAATGTCTTAACAGAAGGCATTACTCACCTGTTTGTGATGATAATTATATGAACAAATCTACTGTGTTGCCAGGCATATAAAAGCATAGCACATATAATTGTATACAGTACATAATACTTGATAATAATAATAAACATATCCTACTATGGTATATAATTTGAAATACTATAATATATACTTTATTGCTATTTTAGAGTTTGCCCCTTCTACTCATAAAAACATATTGACTATAAAGTGGCCTCAGGCACGTCCTTCAGGTAGTATTCCAGAAGAAGGCATTGTTATCACAGGACATGACAGCTCCATACATTTTATTGCCCCTTCCAGTAGGACAAGACTGAAGGCGAAAGCCAACGATATTGACAGTCTTCACCCTGTGTAGGCCTAAGCTAATGTATATTTGTGTTTCGTTTTTAACAAAAAAAGTGAAAAATATTTTTAAAAATTTAAAATGGAAAAAGGCTTATATAATAAGGATATACATGGAGAAAATATTCTTGTGTGTCTGTACAATATGTTCATGTTTTAAATTGCATTATGTCAAAAGAGTCAAAAAATTAAAAAAAAATACATGGCAGTTTATAAAGTAAAAAGACAGAGTAAGCTACACTTAATTTATTATTGAAGACAGAAAAACTGTTAATAAATTTAGTGCAGCCTAAGTGCACAGTGTTTATAAATTCTAAAATAATGTGCAGTAATGTCTAGGGCTTCACATTTACCCACCACTCAACACTGACTCATCCAGACAAACTTCTAGTTCTGCAAGCTCCATTCATGGTAAGTGCCCTATAAAGATGCTTCATGTTTTACCTTTTGTATCATATTTTTCTTGTATCTCTTCAATGTGTTTAGATACACAAATACCTACCACTGTTTTACAATTGCCAGCAGTATTCAGTAGAGTAATATGTACAGATTTGTAGCTTAGGAACAATAGAGGATACCATATAATCTGGGTGTGTATTCAACTATAGAATCTAGGTTTGTGTGGGTATATACTATGATGTTTGCACAACAGCAAAATCGCCTAATGATGCATTTCTCAGTATATATGTATCCTTGTCAATAAGCAATGCATAATTGTATTTGTAGGAGTCTAGTTCTTTGGTCTCTATTTTGTTTCATACATCTATTTGTCTTTCATCCACATCACACTGTCTTGATTAATGAAGCTTTATATGATGTCTTGAGTTCACGTAGTGTCAGTTCTCATACTTCTATCTTCTTCAATATTGTGTTGACTTTTCTAGTCTTTTGCCTTTTGTATAAACTTTAGAATCAGTTTGTTTTGAAACTATTTGATCAATGTGTTATTTAGAAATGTGTTGCTTAACTTCAAAATTTTCTTAAGATTTCCCGTCTTTCTTTCTGTTATTGATTTCTTGTTTAGTTCTATGTGGTTTAATTCTACTTTCTATGATTTCTATTCCTTTAAAAAGTTAAAGTGTGCTCTATGTTACAGAATGTTAACAATCTTGGTGAGTATAGCATATGAGCATGAGAAAAATATGTATTTTGGTGTTTTTAGAGGCAATATTCTATCCATGCCAATTAAATCCAGTTGACTGTGCTGTTCAACTATATCCTTAGTGTTTTTCTGCTGGATAATTACTCTTCCCCTGGGTTGGTTAGAATCTGTTAAAACCCAAGTGGTTAGACACTGATGAAATAGTTTTCTAGGGGCAGGATTTTGTAGATTATTTTTTACTTCTTTCAAAATTTCTTTCCCCTTTACCCTACATGAAGCACAAGATGATTTTTTCCTGTTCTTCATTTTAAGAACTGGTAGGACTCCCTGAGGTGAAACCCATGCAAGTGTGAAGGTTCCACTAAGGCTGGGCCCTCAGGAGCTTTGATTTCTAAAGCTACTCCATGTTTGTTATCCTTTATGGATTTCTACCAGACTCCAGTGGATGCTTCTGTTTCCAGAAATCTGTTTGTTTGTATTCACATTTCTCTCTGGTTTTCAGGGTGACAATTTGCCCTATGAACTCAGTTCTTTGATGGATTAAGAAGATTTGTTGATTTTTAGTTTATTTTGCTTTTCTTCTTGTTGGGATGATGGAGTTACAACTTCTAATCTACTTACATGTTGAATTAGAATTGTATTTATTTTTTAAGATGGCTACATTATCACTTCCAAAACAACTGGAATTCTGGAAGCAAGAAACAAGAGGAGAATGAATGTTAAGTAGGTAGTCATCTCTGCATCCTATTAACTAATAAATTCACTTCTCACTTCGAGATATGTATCCTGTATGTATGTATCCCCCACCCCAACACACACACATGAGTTATTTATTTATGAAGGAGAATGTATAAGATGTTTATTAAATCATCTTTATTTTGAATAAAAAACTGGAAATGAATCATTTCTATATGAATATATACAAATACTTGTTTGTAGGTGAAAATATAGAAAATAATGTAAAATAAAATCACATTGAAAGTAGTTATTTCTTAATGTAGATCATAACTGGGGTAAGATGAAAGACATTTTCCCTTTTTCATCTACATACTTTTGTAATGTTCAGATTTTCTTCAGTCATGAATTAAAATCAAATAATTATATAAAAATAAAATCATTTTCCTAAAATTCTAAAAATAGATTTAGGCATATTGTTTACAGCACGAGTTCTCAAAAGAATCTGCTGCCTTGATTTATAGCCTGATTCTGTCACCTATCAGCTTTGTCACTTTGGCAACCTTTCTATGTATCTAAAGATAAAAATAATACCTACTGAGTAGACTTGTTATAAAGAATTAATAAGACATTGCATACCGATTGCTTAACATAGTATTTGGAATGTTCGATATTATTCAATAATTGTTAATTACTATTTCAGTTATTGTGACATGAGAAATGTAACTTAGACATAAAAATATAGCTCCTTTCATTGGAATTGAGGAACATTAAAATGAACAACTGAGAAATTTGATAGTTTTATTTTTCCGGTAATGCCTCATGAAATCCCCAGCTAATGTTTGTTCACGTTGAATTAAGTGTATTCTTCTCCCTTGACTAAGCTTCCATATTCTAAAGTAAAGTTGTTTTAATCAAACAGGAAATGATCAGTTTTCTAAACTAAAGATTATTGGTTATTTTTAAAGAATCTGGTTTAGACCCGGCACAGTGGCTGACACCTGTAATCCCAGCACTTTGGGAGGCCGAGGTGGGCGGATCACCTAAAGTCAAGAATTTGAGATCAGCCTGGCCAACGTGATGAAACCCTGTCTTTACTAAAAATAAAAAAATTAGCTGGGCATGGTGGAGGGCACTTGCAATCCCAGCTACTAGGGAGTCTGAGGCAGGAGAATCTCTTGAACCCAGGAGGCAGAAGTTGCAGTGAGCTGAGATCATGCCACTGCACTCTAGCCTGGGTGACAAGGCAAAACTCTGTCTCAAAAAAAAAATCTTGTTTAATACTTCATAAAATTTAAATGCCATTAGACATTAACAAAATATAAAATGACTTACATAAGGCCATAGAATAGTAATAAATATTCAAGGTAAGAAAAGTAATAAACATTACACAAATGGAAATCAATATAACAAATAATTGGTTGAAGAAGCAAGCTTTGAATCAAATTGCTGAAATGATCAAAGCTAAAGATATGTTCGTATATTAGTGGGTACAACACTGTGCACCTGCTGTTGCACTTATTCTGTTGCTATCATCATGGGTACAACATATCTATGCTGCCTGCTAGACCCAACTGGAGGCTGAATTACATGTGGAGTCAAGGTATCCCAACAGAGCCATGCCAGCTGGACCAAAGTTAGATTTGCTGTTCTGGAGATGATGCAGAGACACACCTGAGCTAAATAAATAATTATTGCTGAGTCTCAGTAAAATTTTCTGTTGTTTTTTTACACAATAGCTAACTGAAATGTCATGCAATACTTCATATTTATACAATAAAATATTACTCATATTAGTAGTACTACTCCAACATCTTAGGATTTTGTTTTCAAAAGTTAAAGTCTAAATAAAGGGAATCATATAAGATCAATGGAGCTTAACACTTCTTGTTAAAATGCCATATTTGAAAATCTATTCATCTTCATCTTATGGTAAAACATATAAACCTCTTCAACTCACATGTCTTTCAACAAACAAATGAAACAAACAAATGAAAAATAAATACTTTAGAATCCCTATTTCCTTTTTTGTATTTTCAGAGAAAAATAATAATTTAATGAGAATATAGATAGGTACCTTCATTTCATATTTCACCTTCATAAAGTCAAAAGAGTCTCACTCTAGGAGATTAAAACTTAGTTAATTATGAATTAAATAAACTGATTCAAATGTGTATCTTCACATACACATGTACAATGATATACATAGACGTATATGCACATCTATGTATTTGGACACATGGATGGAAGTATATATATGTAAATATACACACTTATATGTGTTTATATTATATATGTACATATTAGGTTGGTGCAAAAGTCATTGTGGTTTTTGCCGTTGAAGGTAATTGCAAAAACCACAATGACTTTTGTACTGACCTATTATATATTAATGTTTAACAATTTAAAATTCTTTGTTCTCTGTCCCTCCTCATTAAATTGCACAAATTAAACAGGCTTGATGTTTTCCACATCCCAGTTCAGAATCAACCTAAACATTAATTTGAGATGTTTCACACAGGATTGAATATGTATGAGATATAGGAAATGGAACAAACATACATTGACTGAAATATATTTACTAGAATCTTATACTCTAATTTTTGTTAAAGAAAGTTATTTGTTTAGGCTTTGGTTAAGGAAGTTCTTCACTTAATTTTAGCTAAGGATTTTTGATTTTCTCTATTTCCTAGAAGTAAAACACTGAAACAATTAAACCAAAATCGTATTTAATAAATATTCTGATATGCAGTATTATTCATTTTAAAAAAACAAAATTTTGTTTTTAATCATTGCATAAAGCGATTGTTCTCAAGGACCTTCCTACTTTGTTGTCAATTAATTAGAAAACATACCATATGTATAAGTGCCATATTCCATTTTAAAGCTTCTGTAAACGAAACAATGGAAACACTGGAGATAGAATACATCATTCTTGAGCTATGATCTTGCCACTACACTCCAGCCTGGCCAACACAGCAACACTATCAAAAACAACAACAACAATAACAACAAAACAAACAAAAAACAAAACAAATTCTACAATGAACTTTTAAAATATTTTTTTAAATGTGCATTAAAGAATGAAAAAGTATAGCTTGTTAAGTAAATGATAGACAATAAAATGGGCAAAACTACAACTACCTTTTGGTAACATTTATTTTATTAAAAAATACTTGATGCCATTGATGTGAACAGAAGAATACCACCATGAACAAAGTAAGAAACAAGCAACAATGCCATAGTGCTTCTCTAATGGCACAAGAGATGGAAATAGGAAGTCAGTATTTAAGCAGTCATGATATATATTATTTTTATGATTTTTAAAATAATCTATATCTTCCTATTATTTTCCCATCACCTCCAGCATTTATCATTTCTTTGTGTTACAAACATTCTGATTATACTTTTGTAGTTATTTTTAAAATGTACCATCCTGTCCAGCACCTGTTGTTTCCTGATTTTTTAATGATTGCCGTTCTAACTGGTGTGCGATGGTATCTCATTGTGGTTTTGATTTGCATTTCTCTGATGGCGAGTGATGATGAGCATTTTTTCATGTGTCTGTTGGCTGTATGAATGTCTTCTTTTGAGAAATGCTGGAGAGGATGTGGAGAAATAGGAACACTTTTACACTGTTGGTGGGATTGTAAACTAGTTCAACCATTATGGAAAACAGTATGGCACTTCCTCAAGGATCTAGAACTAGATGTACCATATGACCCAGCCATCCCACTACTGGGTATATACCCAAAGGATTATAAATTATTCTACTACAAAGACACATGCACACGTATGTTTATTGCAGCACTATTCACAATAGCAAAGACTTGGAATCAACCCAAATGTCCATCTGTGACAGACTGGATTAAGAAAATGTGGCACATATACACCATGGAATACTATGCAGCCATAAAAAAGGATGAGTTTGCGTCCTTTGTAGGGACATGGATGCAGCTGGAAACCATCATTCTCAGCAAACTGTCACAAGAAGAGAAAACCAAACACCGCATGTTCTCACTCATAGGTGGGAACTGAACAATGAGATCACCTGGACTCGGGAAGGGGAACATCACACACTGGGGCCTATCATGGGGAGGGGGGAGGGGGGAGGAGGGAGGGATTGCACTGGAGAGTTATACATGATATAAATGATGAATTGATGGGTGCTGACGAGTTGATGGGTGCAGCACACCAACATGGCATAAGTATACATATGTAACAAACCTGCACGTTATGCACATGTACCCTAGAACTTAAAGTATAATTAAAAAAAAAAAAAATTAGATGTGCAGCCTTCTCACATTGATTGGACCAAAAAAATGCCCTTTGGTCAAATCATAGGTTAAAATAGACTCAAAAAAGGCTTTTATATTAAGAAAAAACTATATAAGAAACACATTTTTATTTAAAAAAAAAAAAAAGGAGATAAAAAGTAGAGGAAACATCCAAAGTACTAATAGAAAAAATATATATATCAACTTAGAATTTATTAACATTAAAAAGGACTTTCCAAAATGAGGATAAAAAAGTTTTATAGACAGATAGAATGAGAGGGTTTATTGACAATGCACCATGCTATAAGAAATATCAAAAGAAAGTTTTTCACTTAGAAGACGTTTAATTTCCGATGGCAATTTGATCTACACAAAGAGATGAACAGAATCTAAATTAGTAAAAATAAATTTATTTATAAATTTTTTTTTCTTACGCTTAAACTCTCAAATAAATAATTGATTGACTAAAATAAAAGCATTGGCCAGGCACAGTGGCTTATGTCTGTAAGCCCAGCACTTTGGGAGGCCGAGGTGGGTGGGTCACAAGGTCAGGAGTTTGAGACCATCCTGGCCAAGATGGAGAAACCCTATCTCTACTAAAAATACAAAAATTAGCAAGGGATGGTGGTGCACACCTGTACTCCCAGCTACTCAGGAGGTTGAGGCAGGAGAATTGCTTGAACCCAGGAGGTGGAATTTGCAGTGAGTGGAGGTCATGGCACTGTACTCTAGCCTGGGCAACAGAGCAAGACTCCATCTCAAAAAAAAAAAAAAAAAAAAAAAAAAGAATCAACAATGTATTGAGTTTGTAACATAAATAAAAATAAAATATTTAACAAAAAATAACAATACATTAGCAAGAAAGATGATGTATCTAAAATTATTCATAAAGTGGTATAACATTTTTTGGAATAGAGGCTGTAGTACATTTGTGTTTTATATTGTAATTCTACAGTATAAATCACCAAAAAAAAAAAATGTATCTAATATAACAATAGTGGAAGTAAAACGCAATTAATAAGAAATTTGATCTATTCAATGAAAGTAGAAAATGAAGTAAAAGAACAGAGTGAAAAAATGGAATACAATTAGCAGGAGAGTTTCAAATCCTACCATATAAATAACTGTATTATATGTATTCATCAGGGTTCTCCAGAAAAATTGAAACAATGAGATACACACACACACGAACAGGCAGAGAGAACAAATGATCTTTTATCCCATTTTGTTCTATCCAATTATCTAATGAATTGGTTGAGGTCCACCTACATGGGAAAGGACAATTGGACAAATATCAAGGCACCTCTGTCCCGATCAAGTTAACACATAAGATTAACCACTGCATCATATCTTAATAGTTTAAACAAGTCCATTAAAAAGAAGACTTTGTGAAACTGGATAAGAAAACAATACTTTATATCTAACTGCACTTATCTCTAAGAACTGACTAAATATAGAAGGACATAGGTCTAAAAATAAAAATTTAGAAAGGTGTGCTGGAACAGGCCTGTAGTCTCAGCTACTTGGGAGACTGAAATGGAAAGATCGCTTGATCCTAGGAGTTTGAGGTCAGACTGGGCAACATAGATCCCACCTCTGAAAGTAAATAAATAAATAAATTACAAAATAGGAAAATTGTATGTTATGCAAACTAACCAAAGTTATTTCAGAACAAGAAATACTATTAGAAAAGTAAAGAGGTGTATACTATAATGTTTAAGAGGTCAATCCCAAAAGAAGAAATGAACATTCTAAATGTACATACACCTAATGCAAAGCTTCAGTATGCTTAAAGCAAAATACTACCCACAATTATAGTTGGATAAATTAGCACTTTTCTCTTAGTAATTGCTAGACAAAGAAGTAAAAATTAAATGAGGTTAGAGAAAGATATAGAAGATCTAGACAATGTAGCCAACCAAATTAATATAATTGTTATTTTAGAATTATCTATGAAACCACAGCACAATGCACAATTTTTAAATTTTTATATGGAATGTTTAAAGACAGGATAGACTATATTCTGAGCTATAAAAAATATAACTCATTTTTAAAGCATTGAAATAATACTATGTTCTCAGAACACAGAAAAATTATACAAGAAATCTATAACAGAAAGATATCTGTAAAATATCCAAATATTGGAGAAATAATGAACACACCTCTAATCAACAATGAATCAAAGAAGTAACAAGATGAATTAGAAAAGATTTTGAATTGAGTAAAAATGGAAAGACAGTATGTCAAAATTTGTGAGATAGAGCTAAAGCAAATATTAGAAAACTCTGTAACATTAAAGGCTTATATGAGAAAAACAAAGTAAAAATGAGCAAAGAAATAATAAAGATATGAGCAGAAATTAATGATAGTAAATAGAAAGTAATTGAGATTCTTAAAGAAACATAAAATATTATTTGAAAAAAATCATGAAAATGATAGACTTTCAGATAGATTTACAGGAACAAAAAGGACAGAAATGACAAATATTGGGAATAAAAATCAGATATTAGAGAATTCGCAGACTCTAAGAGCAAAATATGAAAATACTAAGACTAGCTTTCTCATGCTTTGATAGTTTATTTAAGCTGACAGTTTCACGAGAACCACAAAATAACAACTTAATGAAAAAGAAATAAACTAAATATGTATTTGTTAAATTAATTCAATCTACGGTTAAAAAATCCCTATGCCCAAATGTCTTCACTAGTGAATTCTTCCAACATTTAATAATTTTTACC
Source organism: Rhinopithecus roxellana (assembly GCF_007565055.1). NCBI lineage: Eukaryota > Metazoa > Chordata > Mammalia > Primates > Cercopithecidae > Rhinopithecus > Rhinopithecus roxellana. The sequence goes on along the minus strand of NC_044559.1, from coordinate 68,178,963 downwards.
CCAAATCTTCCAGAGTATAAGATACGTGGGAACAATATCCAGGTCATTTTAGCCAATCAAACCTATCCTGATTCCAAAATTAGACAGACATTACAAGAAAGCAAACCACACAAAACCCCAAAACCTTCCTGAAAAAGTTTGATGACACTATTAGAAAGCTGTATTTAACAATATGTAAGGACAATAATGCATCATGAACATGTGAAGTTTATCTTAGAATAAAAGTTTGTTATAAAGTTCAGTTTAATTCACAATATCAATCAGACAAAAAGGAAAATTATATAATCATTAAAATGGACTGAGAAAATTTTTTGACAGAATGTAATATTCATCATGATTTTTTAAAAAATCAGAAATTCACACATAATCTCATAAAGGCCACATGTGAAACATCTTCAACTAACCTCATATGTATTGGTGAAAGAACAAATGTGCTCCCAGTAAATTTGAGGACAAGGTAAAAGTAACTGTTCTCATCACTTATACTCAACTTTGTACTGGAGGCCCTTAGTGTGATCAGGCAAGGAAAAGAAAAATGTATATATACATAGAAATAAGAATAGAAATAGAATAAACAATGAAAAAAATGTAAACAGGTGGGAAAAGAAAAAACAAAATATTCTTTATTCTAAAATGCATAGCTGTCTAAAGAGATCATACAAAAATCTACATAAACTACTAACACTAAGGTTTGAATTTAATAAGATCTCAGGATACAATGTTAATACATAAAAAATAATTTTGTTTCAATATATTTAAAACAATATAATTTTCAAAGGCAAAACATTTAGGGATAGCTAGAAACAAATATACCCAAGTTCACTTCATTACAATGTACAAAAACAATTTTTAAAAGAAATAAAAGACCGGGCGCGGTGGCTCACACCTGTAATCCCAGCACTTTGGGAAGCTGAGGCGGGCGGATCACGAGGTCAGGAGATCGAGACCATCCTAGCTAAAACGGTGAAACGCCGTCTCCACTAAAAAAATACAAAAAATTAGCCGGGCGAGTCTCAGCTACTCAGGAGGCTGAAGCAGGAGAATGGAGTGAACCCGGGAGGTGGAGCCTACAGTGAGCCGAGATCGCGCCACTGCACTCCACAGAGTCAGACTCCGTCTCAAAAAAAAAGAAAAAAGAAAAGAAGACCTAAAGAAACGGAGGCGTATAGGTTATTAATAAGAAGACTCAATATTAAGATATCAATTTTCCCCAAACTGACATAGATTCAACACAACCCTCCCCCGCACCCCCCCCAAAAAAAAGTCCAGTCCAGCGGGTTATTTCGTAGAAATTAAAACGATTCTAAAGTGCATATGAAAACATAGATGGCATAAAACAGCCAAGGCAATTTTTTAAAAAGAAAAAAATACAGGAATCAAACTAATTGACTTAAAGACCTATTATATGGCTACAGTAACCAAGATTATGTGGAATTGGTGTAATTATAGATAGGTCAAGAGTTGATAAATGATAGATAGATAGATAGATGATAGATAGATAAATACAGAGTTTTCATATAAACAATTCACTTTCACAAAGATGTGAAGGTAATTCAAAGGAATTACCTTCAAAGGTAATGCAAAAAAAGAAGAAATACATTCCATATGAATAACTTAATTCAAAATAGATCACAAACCTAAATATAAGAGATAAAACTATAAGGTCTGATTGCAGAAACATGGGAGAAAATAATTTTGACCTTGAGATGCACAGATTTTTTAGGATACATAAAGCACTCATCGTATAGCTTCAGCAAAATGTAAGACACTTATTTTTCCTAAGACAGCGTTAAAAAGTGAAGAGAGTCTGGGAGAAATATTTGTAAAACACATATTTAATGAAGACTTTGTATCATAATTATATAAACAACTTTTATAAATCAACAATAAAAAATAAGTAAAACCAATGAAAATATTTAAATAAACACTTCTCCGAAGCAAAGAGACAGATGTCAAAAAAACATGCATTAAAACACACTCAACACTATTAGTCATTCGCTGAGTTAAAATTTAAAACCTATGACATGCCACTTTATGCTCACTGGAATGGCTAACTTGAGAAGGTTGGCAATATCAATTATAATATCAATTACAAACAAGAATTTTGAACTTATAGCATCCTAATAAATTTCTTGAGGGAATGTAAAACAGATCATTTGGAAAACACCCTGGTGGTTTTCTATATAATTAGATAAACCCCAAACAATCTAGCTATCCCTTTCTCTAGTGTTTACCCCAGAAAATGAACACTCAGGACCTGTATGTAAATATTTATGATAGCGTCATAGAGAACATTCCCAAACAGGAAACAATCTAAATATCTATTAACTGAAGAGATGAACAAAATTTTAGTAAACTCATTACACTAATCTATATACTACTGATAAATATATTGACTACCACTTATTTTGTGGGAATTATTAAATAAGCTATCACATGTTAGACCACTTACTAAACTGCCTAGACATGTTTAAACATTATAAATGTTAACTATTATTGTTGATGACAATGATGATGGTGTAGGTGATGGTGGCGGTGATGGTGATTTAGAAATGCAGTCACAGAGAGGAGGTGAGAAGAAATACAATTAAAATTAAGAAGATAATTAGTAAAAAGTTAGTCTGCATAAAATTAATGTCACAAGTATGAGATACAGAAACCTCTCAATGGAGAAAGACACAATGAGTTTGGGAGGAATATATATATATATATATACTTATAGGAATATATACTTATAAAATGTATTTTCCTAAATAAGCAGTTTGTTTTCCTTTCCTTCAAAACTGAGAAATTTTAATAGTGAAAAATCAAAATATCTTGAGAAAATATGTTCACACAGTTGCAAATTTTTTTAATAAGAAGAAGCATAAAGTGAGGCAAGGTAGAGTTTGGAAGAGAAACAAAGAAATGAAACAATGTATTAAAAATGTACCTTAATTAATTGCTTTGTCTTTAATTACAAATCAAAAGGTAATTTTATATGAAATTAATCTGAAATATTCAAGTGTATGGATATGCACATTTGCATATTACATTATTATATGAATATATCATATGTATAATTTAGCGTTAAGCATCTGTTATTAAATGCCAAAAATCAGTATTTAGTGATGCCACTTAGAAAAATACTGAATAACTTGTCCAGTCTTTAGCTGTAGCAGCCTGCTGTAAGTATTTGGCTTGTTATACGTAAATAAACTCACTTATTTTTCAAAGCCTCCTTACCCCAATTGTCTCAGCTATTTAAATAATACCATTCTCCCATCCTTTATTCATTTTCTTCTATATAAAAATGCCTACCAAATGTATCTTTGCATTTATTTTTCCCTTCAGTTTTCTTTGTTATCTGAATTGTCTTGTAAGCTTCTCCAAGTTATCCTTCTTTATTGACTCCTCAACTCAAGCAGATGAGTGATTTTTGAAGAGTAATCAAAAGCTATAATGTAAGAGGTGGCTTCAAAAACTGAGTGTTAATAAAGGTGAGTAAAAATGCTCAGACATACTCAAGACTTTAGATGTAGTTTGGTAAACACTATTCAGCTTTTCATCCGAATAGTATCTATTAAAGAAAATATGGTATATAAAAATGAAGGTATTTTCTGATAACACCTGTCCCTCTAGTGGAAAGGTTAATGCATTTCAAGATTTATTCTCAACGTAGTTTTCTTCAAAAGGATACCTTTTTATAAATAACTGTAGGTTTTTGTTTGTTTTATTTTTTAACTATGATTGATGTGAATTCAAGTAAAATCAAAGTCCACAAATGTGCAAAGAACAAAGGTTATTGGAGCTGTCGCAGCAACGCTGCAGAGACCAATGGAATCTGCCATAAAGGAGACAATGTCTTTTGTTTTCAGATAAACCCTTCACCAATATAATCTATCCTTTTCATCATTAAATTTGACAATATCTTTCAAGTAGGTAAATAAAATGCATGTAAGGGTATTTCTAATAATGCACAAATGACTAGAAACTTGGCATCAGCTTGGATTTGTGTGTTCAATTTATGCCTAGGGCTTATATGTTTTTTAAATACCAGTTTTTAAATACAACTATTGTTTTTATACTAGGATTTTCTTCAGTGTACTTTTCTGTGTCTTTCTAATACTCTTTCTCTTTAAAAAATTTATGTCATATTTACCCTTTCTCTCTCATTCTCTCTCATATTTGTTGATGATATGATGTTTTTAGGTAGGTTTAATTTCTATGTAGCAAATAGCTGAACTATCTAAAGAAAAATGAAAACACAACCAAATGTGAACATTAAAACTCTTACTAAGTTACCTGGATACTCAAATATTTTATTTACTGTAATGTAACTTACTTCAAAACAGTTTCAGCAATGTCATCATTTGGACTTAGTAAAAGATTCTAACTTCAATCTCCTAAAGCTACCCCTCTCCAAAAGCTACCCCAGTGTGACTGATACACAGCTGGTAGCTCCATTTCACTGTAAGAATGTAAGCTCACTCTGATAGGCATTTGTTCTGATTGTTTGATGCTCACCCATTCCCAGCCTGTAAATATCTGTAGTATTTTCACTGCCCCAATGATTAATGCCTGTAAATGACCTTATATAACCAAGTTCCAGGTTGTAGTACAAATTTCTATAATTGAATGAAGAACAAAGTGGGAGAGAAATGTTTCATATAATTGGTAGAAAATCAGTTGTTTCTTGCATATTCCTTACTTAGTTCCTGAGTGTTTAACACAAGGAACACTTTCATGAACATGTGTTTGTTGCCTGAAATACCACAGGCATGTGTATACACAGAAATACACACGATAAAAATAAATGAGCAGTATGGCCATTTTTATGATATTGATTTTTCCTATCTATGAGCATGGAATATTTTTTCATTTGTTTGTGTCAGCTCTGATTTCTTTGAGCAGTGGTTTATAATTCTCCTTGTAAAGATCTTTCACCTCCCTGGTCATCTGTATTACTAGGCATTTTATTCTTTTTGTGGAAGTTGTGAGTTAGATTGCATTCCTGATTTGGCTCTTGGCTTGACTGTTGTTGGTGTATAGAAATATTAGTAATTTTTGCACATTGATTTTGTATCCTGAGACTTTGCTGAAGTTGGTTATCAGCTTAAGGAGTTTTGGGCTCAGAATAGGAGGTTTTCTAGATATAGGATGATGACATCTGCAAACAGGAAATTTGACTTCGTCTCTTCCTATTTGGATGACCTTTATTTCATTATCTTGACTGATAGCCCTGGCCAGGACTTCCAATACTACATTGAATATGAGTGGTGAGAGAGGGCATCCTTATTTTGCACCAGTTTTCAAAGGAAATGTTTCCAGCTTTTGCCTCTTCGGTGTGATGTTGGATGTGGGTTTGCATAAATGGCTCTTATTATTTTGAGGTATGTTCCTTCAATACCTAGTTTATTGAGAGTTTTTAACATAAAGAGTGTTGAACGTTATTGAAAGCCTTTTCTGCATCTATTAAGATAATCACTTGGTTTTTGCTTTAGTTCTTTTATGTGATGAATCACATTTATTGATTTGCATTTATTGAACCAAACTTGCATCCCGAAGATGAAGCCTACCTGATGAGGTGGTGGATAAGCTTTTTGATTGCTGCTCAATTCAGTTTGTTAGAATTTTGTTGAGGATATTTGCATTGATGTTCATCAAGGATATGAGCCCAAAATTTTATTTTTTGTTGTTGTAACTCTGCCAGGTTTTGGTATCCAGAAAACAGTGGACTTGCAGAATGAGTTAGGGAGGAGTCTCTCCTCAGTCTTTTGGAATAGTTTCAGCAGGAATGGCACCAGTTCTTTTTAGTATATTTAGTCAATTTCAGCTGTGAATCCATCAGGTCCTGGGCTTTTTGTTGTTGTTGGTAGGCTATTTATTACTGACCCAATTTCAGAGCTCATTATTGGTCTTTTCAGGGATTCAATTTCTTCCTAGTGTAATCTTAGGAGGGTGTATGTGTCCAGTATTTCATCCATTTCTTTTAGATTTTGTAGTCTATATGCATAGAGATCGTACACACACACCATGGAATACTATGCATCCATAAAATATGGAAGGAAATCATGTCCTTTGAAGGAACATGGATGGAGCTGGAGGCCATTTATCCTTAGCAAATTAACGCAGGAACACAAAACCAAATATAGCATGTTCTTATTTATAAGTGGAAGCTAAATGCTGAGAACAAAACACAGGGGAACAATAGATACTTGAGCCCATTGGAGGGTGGAGTGTAGGAGGAAGGGGAGGATCAGGAAAAATAACACATGGGTACTAGACTTCATATCTGGGTGGCAAAATAATCGCTACAACGAACCCATGAAACAAATTGACCTATATAACAAAACTGTACATGTACTCCTGAACCTAAAAATGAAACTTAAAAAAAAGTCATTGCACAAATGCTAGGCATAATTGAGTCATTTTTTTATTGCATGTTGTCTTAAAAGCCAAAGAGTTTTAAGAAAAAAAAAAAATAAGTGTGATGACTTATAGGACATGAAGCTAAGTCATTATCTGTAACCAGCTTCTTTGATAATGGCACTTTATTGTATAAAAATAAAATTCACTAAAATCAAATAGAAGCTTTATTTTAAGTCATTTAAAAATAAATGATGAGATAAATTTGACATAAGCAAAAGGTCAAAATTCCTCTGTCTGAAATGAACACTGAAAGTGAACCCAGCTACATTTATCAAGAATGCTAAAAACAGCAGACTTTTAAATATTTAGAGACCTAGAAACCTTTTCAGAATGATTTATTTTTGTACCTTCTTTTTAGGAAAAAAAATGCACATACCGACAAAACTTTGTATAAAGTATTCATAGGTTCTTAGAAAGCAATTCATGGCTTAATTCTTCTCAGACTCCAGGCTATGAATCACAAAATGGGGGATTATGTGTTCTAAATGAGCACTTTTTGCTTTTTCAAAGCATCAACTACCTCATGCAATTATTCTTTCAAACACAGAATACCAAATACATATCTGGGCAACCAGGTAATCAAAAATGGCTTTCTACATGGAAAATAGACAGCCTTTATGCTTTTTTTAAAAATCTGATTTATTTTATATATTTTATATATTTATATAATTTATCTTTTGATATCCTTATGTCAAGAAGAACAAATTTTTTAGAGTGCATAAAGTTTAATGCTATTAAAATTTGAAATGGCAAGACTATATTAAATTAATATTTTCATAAGAAATTCATGTAGTTACATCAACATTGAATGGTCAGTAGATGAGGAAGAAATTCACTGATTTTGATATGCAATGAAAAATTTTCAATGTAACTCATTTCTAATATACTCTACTCATCTCCCCTGTTGTTTCATATGCTAATATGACTGCTGTGCATATCAAAAAACTGCGCTATAAATATCTCCTCTTTAAGATGCTTTTGTTAATTTCATCAGTCTTACTCCTGATATTAATACAGACAAACGATCAAACTTCTTATAAAGTCGGTCTCTTTGGTTGGTCTTTGGGGAGATATCAGATAAGAGTAAAATATTACAGAAAGAGCAGATTTATTTTCTTAAAGAAATATATATAACCAGAATATTTAATATTAAACTATATTAAAGATATTAGATATCACTCAAAGATCATATTTTAAAAGTATGAGTCCAAAAATGTTCCATTATTATGAATAGAAAATATGTTACACATTGGTGGATTTAACAAGAAGAAAAGTTAGAAAAAGATAACTAAATCTAAAACTGATATAATGTCTAATAGGCTATGACTAATTTGCGGTATTAATAGAGCTCTTAGAACAAAGAGACTGTTTGCTTACATAAGATTTAACAGTGGTTGTTCATATTGCCTTCTTGGATCTTTTATGTTCCTACATAAGAATGTTTCCAGCTTTGTATTCTGAAATAACATCCTCTCTTTTTTAGCTAATTGCTTAATTATTCTTATTAAAACAGTTCTTCCGGCTGGGCACGGTGGCTCAAACCTGTAATCCCAGCACTTTGGGAGGCCGAGACGGGCGGATCACGAGGTCAAGAGATCGAGACCATCCTGGCTAACACGGTGAAACCCCGTCTCTACTAAAAATACAAAAAACTAGCTGGGCGAGGTGGCGGGCGCCTGTAGTCCCAGCTACCTGGGAGGCTGAGGCAGGAGAATGGCGTGAACCCGGGAGGCGGAGCTTGCTGTGAGCTGAGATCCGGCCACTGCACCCCGGCCTGGGCGACAGAGCCAGACTCCGTCTCAAAAAATAAATAAATAAATAAATAAATAAATAAATAAATAAATAAATAAATTAAATAAAACAGTTCTTCCAATGTAGACGTTCCAGTCTTTTATAATATTGTTTTACAAAAACGTATTTGCCCTTTTGTCTTTTCATTTTATCTCTCTGGCAAAACTCAAGCCTAGATGAAATTTACCTGCTTATCCATACCTGAAGAACTAGGTAGCTAGATAGGTAAGTCAGAATTATATTACTATAAATTATTAATGAAAAAATTTAAAATTTTGACTATCATTTTGAACCAACTATGTTTCTCTGGTCAACGTGTGCTTTTACTCTATTTCCTGAAATCGTCAATGTTAATTCCATTGTCAATTTGGGTAGTTGGTAGGCCTCTATCCTATCCCACAGAGTAAACTGAAGCCATAATATTGAATCGTCTTCAAAGAAATGATACAAAGCTTCAGACCAAACCTACATTTCTTCTTATTCTTTCTTTCTTGGAAAGAATGTCCTTTTCTTGTAGATAAGGATAACTTCTTTCTTCCAGCTCGCCTCTCTTTTATATACGCAAACATCTATACTCAAATAGATTTTTTCTCCTTGGTAGTTAAACCAGTGCACACCAATTTTCTACTTACTTTGCAAAATTCCTTACCTATACAGAAGTCAAAAAGACAAAGAATATGTTCTCTGTGAATGTTTTGTGAAATTTTTAAAAATTCTCTATGTATTATTTTTCTGAACTATTTGACAGGTTTCTCCTGTGGATAATAATGTATTCCTACATAAGTCCAATACAATGCTCACACTCAAAATATTTAACACTGATGCAGTATTCTTTTAAAAGATATCAGTGCACATTGAATTTTTCAATTATTCTATTAAAATCTTATAGAGTTTTTTATTTTCCTCATCTATAATTCAATTAAGATACATACAGACATCCCTTTGTATGTATATATTATAAATTAAGAGACACTAGAATCATAACATAGAAATTATATGAATGATTCTTAATGATTCTTATTTATTTATTCATAAAAATAATAAAACTATTAGAATTAATTAAATGAGCATTTATGTGAAAAATCATGAAAACAGAATTTTAATGAGAATAGCAGGTAACATAACATTTATGTACACTTCACAAATTAAAAAAATACAGTACTATTTGTGTGGAAACTCAGTAAACTCAAGAAGGTGATCTTCATAGACTTGGTTTTAGCTATATAAATGATAATTCATTTCTTTAAAATATATTTGAGATATATAATGAAAATGTTTCTACCTCAAAGTTTGAGAGTGGGTGCTGTGAGACTTTAATTTCATTTCATAATGGTTGAGACACTTCCACCCTAAAATGAAAAAAGAATTAACTATGTTACTATCCTGATCTCAGGTACTGTAATCAATACTTTACCTACCTAGCAGCAGTGTATTTTACATTTTTGTTTTATTTCATTAATTTGTTTTACTAGCATTGATATTTTACCCAAAGAAAAACAAATACAGTATCACTTTGTAAACAGTACCTACAGCAGTCATGTCTTATCAAAATTAATTTTTGTCTTTATTTTTATCTCACTGTGAAACACTGTAACGATAGCTATTGATTAAGAGTGGCATTTATTTCAAATATTCTTGGCATCCTCTGCTTGATTAGTAACCATATGAATGATCTTTACTGTTCCTTGTAGTGGGGGGCTCATTAGCTATTTAAACAATGTGATCATCTGACTATACCCAATGACATGTTTATAACCAGAAAATAAATTTTGAAAGTTTACTAGTTAGAATAATAAAGACTTGGTGCATGTTGAAAAGAAGACAAAATCTTACAGACAGTTCTGCACTGTTTGAATTCTTGAATGCAGAAAAAAGTGCCATTGTATTCATGATATGATTTCTATCCTAATTTGTGTATTTTTTATGGTAAGATCACATTGTGTGCAGTATACAAAATAGAAATTTGTATAAATACTTTTTATCTCTCTGTGAAATAAAATATACAAAATTCATTCGCCTTTAGATTTAGCAACCATCTGAGGTTGCTGTTGTAGCACAGGACAGATTGTTTTATGCATTTAATCTCTTGCTTGGTTAAATCATAAACACTATAAAATGCAGAGTATTATTAAAATTACTTTGGTACTTTTTGCTATTTCTAGGCAAAAAAAAAAAACTCTTATAATAATTTGTATTATAATTCTCTTCATTTTATGAAATCCAAGACAATATTTTTCATCAATCACTTCCTAGTAGGAAGTATTGTTGGTCTCTACTTCTTATGGTGTTTTACTTTGTCATCTCTAGCGTCACTTAATACTTTCTGCTCTACAATGTAAGCATATATAATTTTATTTCTTCAATAAGAGAAATATCCTGGAGGTAAGGATTTTTGCCATTTTACCTCTGAGACTATAATTTGCAAATATTGGATATTCAGTATTTGTTTATTAATATCATTTATGAATAAATGAAAAGACTTTTGAAATAAGATTTTATAGATTTTCATCACTGAACTAGTAACTATAATAATACAAATCTACTGCAATGTTTGTCTTTTTCTTCAGTTACATTTACTTGGGTATAAGCTACATCTCTTATTGTTTGTTCCTGATAAAGTATATAAATCAAAACTCCAGTATTTCCTTTCTCATTCTGGTTTTCAGCAGTGTATTAAATGATTAATGACATGAAAATCTCACTGTTTATGTCAATAGCTTCAAGTATAATGAAAAATATTTGTTCAGATTTTGTTTCTTATGTGATTGATATATTAGTTAAACTATGCAACAATTCAAGGTGCAGATCTATAAATGATACAATTTATCAGGGTCTGTTTTAACATTAAAAAATCACAAGAAGAAAACATTTACTTAAAATATTTGTGTTCTTTCAAATATTTTTGCAATGCAGTAAAATGTAGCCATATAGAATAGTAAAAATTCAAATCATCTTCTTTTCTTGTGCGATACTCTGCAGACTTATTTCCTCTCCCTGACATTTTGGGACTTTCTGTTGGAGCATCCATTTTGTCCCAATGCTTAACCCAATACTTTATGAAATTAAATTTTCAGCTGGGGTCCCTTCAGATTTCAGATGTTCAAGGTACAGATTTTTGTTTATTTTTGTATTTTCCTTTTACATCCAAAGATTCAGACATTCTTTTCTTTCCTTGTGGGCAAGATTTTTTCTGTTTTTGAGGGAGAATATGATTGAGCATCATTATTTCATGTGGGCATTACATTTACACAGCCCATTAAAACAGAAGCTCTAGGTCACCAGGGTGTACACTGGGATTTCACCAGCTATGTGTCTTGTACCCATGTGGGTGACATCTTTCCTGACACTTACGGCCTCTGAAGTTTTCTAATCATTCTTTTTATCTTAGTTTATAAAATGTGTTAAATAAGTAATCCAAAAGCTTAGGTGTTTTTATATCACAAAAGTTTTTCCATATGTCATGATTTAGTAATCTTTATTGAGATTGCCTATAAAGCATGGTTTTAGTGCTTTTCCACTGACATACTTCCTTATAAATATAACGTTCTCTACCTAGGTTTCTTGCCTAGCACAATTACAAATACATAAGATGTTTTGGACAGAATATGTTTTCTTTAATTCTTTGAAAAATCTTGGCAAGCAAATACCTATTGAATCAAACAGAAATCTAAAAAGACATTAGCAATATTCTGGAAGAGGGTGTTATTTAATGCTGATCCACTTGAATAAGGTACTAGTTTTTAAAATCAAAATTCCAAAGCTGGGCACTACGTCTCACGCCAGTAATCCCAGCACTTTGGGAGCCTGCAGTAGGCAAATCACTTGAGGTCAGGAATTCGAGACAAGACTGGCCAATATGGTGAAACCCCATCTCTACTAAAAATATAAAAATTAGCCAGGCGTGGTGGTGTGTGCCTATAGTCCCGGCTACTCGGGAGGCTGAGGCAAGAGAATGGGGTGAACCCAGGAGGCGGAGCTTGCATTGAGCCGAAGATTGCCCCACTGCACTCCAGCCTGGGCGACAGAGTCAGACTTTGTTTCCAAAATAAATAAAAAATAAATAAAATTAAAATGTCGTTTTCAGGATTTTACCTACAAATTAATTCATATATAAGGATTCAGCATATAAAACAGGCAAAATGTTAAGCAAAGGTGGGGTACTATAAGAACTTGCTTGTTCTCTTTATTAAATCACAACATCTTAATCATTTTAGAAATATCTTCCTAGATTCCATGTGGATAATTAATTGTATTTCCCAGGTCCACTCATTGTGAGGTCAGTGTTGCCTCAGTAAAACTTACTAAGGGAAGTTTTTACATCCAGGTAGCATATCATTATTTTAATGCTTAAGTATGCAATGGCCAATTCAATAGCCTGTGTATAATTTTATATTTAAAAAGTCTGTGAAATCTATAAATATGTTAGAAAGTAGGGCACGCATAGGTATCTTAAACTTATCAATTCCTTGCTGTTTATTTTTACCCTAACCTCTTGATTAATTAAGTCGACTCCTAATTAATTTCTCTGACTTCAGTTTCTTTATTCTTCTGAGAAATACTTTAAGTACTCCAAGTGAATTATAAATTTATTAAAACTAATATGAAAGTTATAATTTAGCAGTATTAGTATAATCATATCATAAATATGACATTCAGATTAGAAATGAGCAAAAGATAATATCGTTAATGAACACAATGTAATGGCAATTTAGTCATAGATTCATTGACATTCTGATTGTGTTCATTATATTAAATTTAAAATTTTGTATATATATATAAATATGAACACACACATAATGAATGTATATGGAATTGTGAAAGTTTTGTGCATCAATGGAATTTAAGCATGCCTATAAAAAAATAGGTATAAATAAATAAAATAGTTTTATGGCCATATAAGTTAAATTTGTAAAGTTTATTAGAGACAAATGAGATAAGTTTGTGGTCATCTCAACACTTTAACATAATAACAATTGAAAATTCCCTCTGGGCTTCCTAAGGATGTGTATCCACTCTCCTGTAAGAACTATCATGGAGCCACAGAGTTCACTATTATCACACTTGAAATTCTAGCAGAATGTGATATTTATAATTTAAGACTATAAGATGTTGGAGCATCAAAACCAATATAGAAATTAAAGGAAGCTGTGAATGAAAGATAAGTTGAGATTTGATTTAGGGAAAGAACATGGTCCTCAAAATTTGAAGTGTTCATAATAGTGAGATTTATCAGAGATAGTTAATGAAACTATACATAAAGCTTAATACCCCTGTCACCCAAGGGACCACCAGAATGGCTAAATAGTAGAAAGGAGAGCTTTATTGCTGAAACTGGTTTGCAGGCTGGGAAGAAAAGTCTCCACCTCTCTCTTTGAAGAAGGAAAAGACAGGTTAGGTTTTATGCCTCACAAAGTTGGTATCACACACATTCAGCAGGTTTGGGACAAAAGGTATGCATATTTATGATGGGAGCTGAGTCCAGGCACAGTGGGTAGACATGTGTGTAACATACATTTCATGTTCATTTCAGGGCAGAGTCTCAGCATTAAAATGAAGTGGAATTTGACTCTAGGACAAAAGGTGAACTATAGGATACAAAGACTGTGTAGCCCATATAAGCTGGCTGAAACTGACTTAAGGTCTGCAGTAGCTTATCTGAAGAGAATTTTTCTAAGGCTTGTCCTTTGTCCCGTCAGAGTTGTAGTGACTGTGTTGTAAATCAGAGCTGATAGCTCCTATTGTTAGGGAGTTTAGCCACAAGAATTTAGAGATTTGCCAGGTCAGCCAGGCTCTGAACCCTGGACCTGTAAGTAGCTTTGTTTCCTTAACCTTTGGTTCTGTCTTAGTTGATAAAGGAGTGTTTATGTTGGCATTTCAGATTACACCCCATTACTCTGATAAGGTCGATTGGAATTAAGCATGATGCCAATCAAAAATGTATGATAATTTAAAAATCTTTGGCAGACAGAAGTACACATACATACACATATAAATATACAAATATAAATACTTGTGGGTGTTTGTGGCTGTTTATGATTGTCGTATGAATCTGTGAAAGTACTATATTTGAATATTAAATCTACCTATGCATTTGCAATCTTTTAAACTCATTGTTTTAAGTTGGATTCCTTAGGCAACAGAAGCTGAGTTAGAGATTTGAGTGCAGAAAGTTATTGCACAGTATCCTTGGGATTGAAAAACTGTACAAGAGCAACGGAAATAGCATAAGGGGGGAGAAGAGGTAAATGTGACATAGGCAGAAGGCAGATCTTCCTATACCCATAAGCCCAAGGGATATCTGGAGGAGAAACAGCAATTAAATGTTTTCTAAAATTGTGTCAAGGAGGCTGGGTCTTCATAACCACAGATTAACTAGTCATCTGATGAACACCATAGAAAAAACTTTTTTTTTTTTTTGAGACGGAGTCTCACTCTGTCGCCGGGGCTGGAGTGCAGTGGCCGGATCTCAGCTCACTGCAAGCTCCGCCTCCCGGGTTCACGCCATTCTCCTGCCTCAGCCTCCCAAGTAGCTGGGACTACAGGCGCCCGCCACCTCGCCCGGCTAGTTTTTTGTATTTTTTTAGTAGAGACGGGGTTTCACCGTGTTAGCCAGGATAGTCTCGATCTCCTGACCTCGTGATCTGCCCGTCTCGGCCTCCCAAAGTGCTGGGATTACAGGCTTGAGCCACCGCGCCCGGCCAGAAAAAACTTTTTGAAACAAACAAAAGCTGAGTAAATTGTTCACTAGCAATAATGCACTGCCAAAATTAATAAATAGCATTATTTTACAGAAAGAAAATCTGATCCATTGGAAACTTAGATCTACTAAAGAATCAAAGAGGACCATAAAAGACAAATATTTAAGCACAAAGTATAACTTCCTTAAGTTTTTTTCTTAATATGAAAATTAACTGTTCTGTCTTTTTATATTAATAAGAAAAACAAAACAAAATAGTGGTGAAGTGTTGGGGTGGCGAAAATTTTGAGGGGTGGTATGGGAGAGATATGGGCAATGTTTTTTAGGGCTGTTTTGAGGGGGATTAGGGGCGGCGTGGGAACCTAGAGTGGGAGAAGAAAGATTTTGGAGTAACGGGTGATATTATGGGGTTGTTAGAGGAAGCATTTGTTGTATAGAATGATTGGTGATGACCTGGATGCAGTTTTGTAAGAAATGAGAAATGGAATTCATAAGGTTTGAATAAGACAAGGAGAAAAACAAGTATTAAAGGACTAAGAATTGGGAGGACCCAGGATATTAAATTAGAGAATATTTAAGGGGGTTTAGTGTGATTATTTGTTTGGTTGCCAAATTTGGGGGCTTTAGTTTTGAGTTTTATTACGTTGTCATATATTAGGTTAGATTGATTTAGGGAAAAATAACATTTTTCATTTAAAAACATAGAGTTTTTTTGTTTTTTTTTTGTTGTTGTTGTTTGTTTTTTGGTTTTTGGTTTTCTTTTTTTTTTTTCTTTTTTTTTTTTTTTTTGGTAGTAGTAGTGAGTTAGTTGAGGCTTTGGTGATTTTGGAGGAAAGAGAAATGTAAAGCCAGTAATTGTTTGTTAAAGAAGGATTAGAAACGGCTAGGAGAGAGTGAGTGAGATTGATAGTGTGGTGGAGACGGCTGGCGAGAGGTAGAGGGTGGCATAAGAATGAGAATGAGAATAAGAGTGAGTATAAAAGAATAGGACTTCATTAGGGTGAAAGTATTGGAGTGTGTTTTGTTAGTGAAGATTTTTTATTTATTTTATGAGAGACTTAGGGTGGCAGTTTGAGATAAAACCAGGAGATATTAGTTATGATGGTTTGGAAGAAAAGAGCAAACTGGCAGTGTAAACAGGGCAGGGCATTTATGAATAGTTGAGAATGGTGAATAGGAGTATGACTAGACAGAAGATAGTAGGGATGACAAGATTTTGGGACACAGTCTAAGTAGCGGGGGTGACTGCGTAAAGCCCTGTTGCAAAAAGTAGGGTAAGGATGAATAGACCTAATAGAATGAAGGGATGTATTAGGCTTATAAGTGTTATTATTGCTTTTTAGAATGTGAGTGAGTTTAAGGGAAGTAGGGAAGAGTACTTGTGACTTTTTTTTTTTTTTTTTGAGATAGAGTCTGGCTCTGTCACCCAGGCTGGAGTGCAGTGGTGTGATTTCGGCTCACTGCAAGCTCTGCCTCCTGGATTCAGGCCATTCTCCTGCCTCAGCCTCCCGAGTAGCTGGGACTACAGGTGCCTGCCACTGCACTGGGCTAAGTTTTTGTATTTTTGGTAGAGTTGGGGTTTCACTGTGTTAGCCAGGATGGTCTTGATCTCCTGACTTTGTGATCCACCTGCCTCTGCCTCCCAAAGTGCTGGGATTACAGGTGTGAGCCACCGTGCCTGGCCAAGCACTTGTGACTTTTAGGAGAAAGAGGAGAGAACAGGCTGGCTGTCCAACGGACACAGTTTTATGTTGGAACCATGAATCTAATGGAGAGGGTCCTGCAGTCTGACGGCAGTTGCGGTATTATAGATGACTAAGTAGGGTCTGGTCTATTGAGGTTGAAGAGTTTGAGAGGTTAGATTTTTAACAAGAACTGATTGCTT
The DNA here is from genome assembly GCF_007565055.1 of Rhinopithecus roxellana. NCBI lineage: Eukaryota > Metazoa > Chordata > Mammalia > Primates > Cercopithecidae > Rhinopithecus > Rhinopithecus roxellana. Next base: position 68,162,179 of record NC_044559.1, on the reverse strand, counting down.
TGTAGCAGGATGAGCTGCAGACAAAACTCCTCAGACACTGAGTTAAAAAAGGAAGGGGTTTATTCGGCCGGGGGCATCGGCAAGACTGCTGTCTCAAGAGCCAAGCTCCCTGAGTGGGCAATTCCTGTCCCTCTTAAGGGCTCACAACTCTAAGGGGGTGCTTGTGAGAGGGTCGTGATTGATTGAGCAAGAGGGTGGTACGTGACTGGGGGCTGCATGCACTGGTAATCAGATCGGAACAAAACAGTATAGGGATTTTCACAGTGCATTTCTGTACAATGTGTGTAATCTATAGATAACAGAACCAATTAGGTCAAGGGTCAATCTTTAACTACCAGGTCCAGGGTGTGGCGCCAGGCTGTCTGTCTGTGTATTTCATTTCTGCTTTTTTAGTTTTTACTTCTTTCTTTGGAGGTAGAAATTGGGCATAAGATGATATGAGGAGTGGTCTCCTCCTTTATTCCCCCTTTCTCATGTATTTTATTAGTGGGAGTTCTCCCTTTCATTTTCACTACCTATGTCTTCTTGCAAGACAGATCGATAGTGATTCATATAGTACACTTGTGCTGAAGCATTTTGGTGAACTAAGGTAGTGATGAAGCTTTTTATCATTTGAAGAAGTACAGGTAGCAAACAAGGGAGTAGTAAGCAGGTTCCTATAATTATTATAACTCCTATTTTAAGAGTTTTAAATCCTCCTAGCGCTGGGAACCATTTTCTAAACATGATCCCAGGATTAAATCCATGCCACACATGCATGGACATATGTTCCAGTTTTGTCATATGTCTAACTATGTCTTCAACTACTTGCCCTTGATTATCTACACGTAGACAGCAATTAGTAAGGTTAAATTTCCTACAGACCTCTCCTTCAGCTGCTAGCAAGTAGTAAAGAGCCAACCTATTTTGATAGACAGCATTTCTCATCTGAGTTTCTTGCTGGGCTAGAATAGTCAAGGGTCTGCTGGTTTTATTAGTGATTATATCTAAGACAGCTTGTAACCGTATGATTCAGTTGATCATGTAAATGGGGGTCGGGTCTGGTATCCTCAGGAGCCATCTTGTGCCTAAGTAGCAGGCCTATAATATTGTATGATTCTCTTAGGGGGCCATTCATCATCTTTCTAATTTCCTATGGCTATGCTTCTCTTTTCACGGGAAGAATGGACAGGGAAACCCAGGAGTTAGCCAGTTTTTATGGGCAGTAGGAAGAAAGATGGTTTAATAGTGCCAATAACACAACTACCTGCCCACTGGTCAGGTAATTTGGCATAAGTTCTACGCCTACATATCTAACATAATCCACTGGGGGCTGTCCAGTCCCAGTGGGACTCCAGGTGGGTCCATACAGTTTGCAACTTTGGGAATTTGCTAAATGGATTCCTCTCTGTTTGATTTGAACTCCACCAAGTGACAGTTTTTTGTGGTACCATTATACAGTTTCTGTCCCAGACAACTAAGTCATCCTACGGGGTGAGTGAATTCTTTTCCTTCTCTAGCTATGCAATATCGTCCAATAATTTAGGCTTTTAGGACTTAGAAATTATCCGGGTGATTCTTTTGAGCCAGAAATTCATCAGGAACTGTAGTTACTAATCCTCTGGCTTCCTATGGTCTTTGATCTCTTAGAACAGTTCCTCTACATACATAACATGAAGTGACATTGAGAAACTGGGCTACATGCTTGATTAATTGCAAAAACAAATTTCTTGTTTTTCCTGGAATTTTTGTTACTGGTACATCTAGTTCATCATAGAAAGTTTGAAACACTGGCTTAGGAGAGTGTTTGTAAACTTATCCTTGAACCAAGATATTTACTTGAGGATCCAGTCCGGCCCCATCAATTCCTAGGGTCACATGCTCCCTTTTTGTCTAGCGAGGATCAAGGGGATTGTTTATTACTAGCTCCAAGGGGTTACATTGTCCCTTAGTACAGGAAGGGCCATTTTTTCTTTTCTGAAGGTGGACTGGATCCTTTTCATTTTTTTTTTTTTTTAATCCAAGTGGCCTAGATGACACAAGACCAGTATTTGTATTTATTTCTACACAGTCTTAATTTTTGACAGATGTACTTATTTTCTGCCATATAGCCTCTTTTCTAATTAAGAGAACCACACCTTATTCCTAACTTATTGCTATTAATGACAGCACAGGCATCCATTTTTAAGGTGACTTGTTTGGGCACCCCTTTTTCTTCTGTTTTGGCTAATGCTTTACTCATATCGTTTATGAGTCCTCAGTCCATAATCTTATTTTAAAAACTGTGGTCATGGGAGGCTCAGATGGGACATAACACACATCAGGTTGGTCATTTCCTGGGCTACATACCTTGTATAAAATAACATTACACAAACAAGTTCTTTTTAGAGTTCCAGTACACTTATAATAACCATAAAATAATAGGACGGTAGCAACATTTTGTATTACCTCAGTGACTTGATGTATACACTGGGAACAGTCCTCAGTCTGAGGAAGGTCACTTGAAGTCCTTACTGCAAAAGTCCAGATTTTAAGGAAAATGAGTCCTGCGATGAGTTACCTCATGCTTCAGCCGTGCGTGGACTAGTCAGTTTCCGGGTGTGACTGGAGGAAGTCTTGTCATCTTCTTCAGAGTCACCTTGCAGGGGTTGGCGAAGCTGCTCCCGTCCACATACCACTCACAGTCTACCGATGTTTAAGGATGGTCTCAGAGATTGGGCTTGCTAGAATAAACTGAGTCCAACACCTCTACACATTTATGTTCAACTGGGTTCTCTGACACCAGGAACAAGGTGGTGGGGTTTAGGATGCTGCAAACTTCAATGGCTATGTGGGGATTTTCATATAGAAAGCTTTGGTACTTGGCTAATCTTGCATTTGTTAACCAATGATGTCCTTTGGTATTTATTAAAGTTACCACAGCATGGGGGTCCTTTATGTTCAGGTTTTGCCTAAGGGTTACTTTATCTGCTTCTTGTGCTAACAGGGCCATTGCTGCTAGGGCCCTTAGACCTTGGGGCCAGCCTTTGGAAATCTTGTCTAGTTGTTTTGAGAGATAGACCACTGGCCTTGGCCAGGGCCCTACAGTCTGGGTTAAAACTCCAACCGCCATTTTTTCTCTTTCTGATACACAGAGTGTAAAGAGTTTTGTCAGGTAAGGTAGCCTCAAGGCTGGGGCCGACATGAGTTTTTCTTTTGACTCATGAAAAGCTCGTTGCTGTTGGTTGTAATACATGTAGTTTATCTAATCTACATTTTTATTAACTGTCACCTGCTAAAATATTGATTCAAATCCTGCAGCTATTTGATTTCAAGCTTTAAATTGATCTGGTATTCCTCATGGGACTCCAACTGCATCTAAATAGACATAAGAGTCAAAAGACCTATAAGGGGCTTCTCTCCCTTTATGATGTCTTATTTTTTTTCCTTCTGGTTGATGAAATACCAGGGTGAAAGGGATAGCCAATTGAACTAAAGCACAAGTGCCACTCCAGTTATTTGCAGAGTGCCCAGTGAAGGTCCACCACAATACCACCACACAACCACTCGGGGACGAACAAGGGCTGACTGATTGATAAGCTCTTGAAAATTCTTAAGCTCACTGAATCCTTTCAGGTCTCCAAGGAACGCTAAGTTTCCTACCTGTCGTGACAGACACGAAGTGAACTTGGTGTTGGGAGACGGAGGCTGGATGACCCTCAGGGGCTGACCCGCAGGGTGCCGGACTCTGGGATATAGCAGAGAGAGCTTGGCACGACTTATTACTGCAGACTGTATAATCCTGGAAAAGAGATACCATGCAGCCTACACCTAGTCGACTGGAGGACCACCTTAGTGGAAAGGGGACAATCTGGGCCTCTGGCTTGCCATGTGCACAAGCATAACAATTGCTTTTGTTTAATGTACAGATGGAATATTTGATCCATTTTAACCAGGCATTTGCATATTGGTATCCTGTCTTAACTGCTAAAGTTTGTTTTAAGTCTTTAACTTCTACGATCCTCCAGTAAAAGGAGCGTATGGTTTTAGGAAATTACAACAACCAGTTGGGGCAGTCCCTCCTTTCTCTTTAGTGGTCCACAGAATGTTGAACCAACTATGGCCTGAAAGCTCTATATCGGGTGGCAAGACTCCTGGTTGGCACTGGGGTCTTTATCAAAATCTCCCCAGATTAAATGGTCCTAGTTTACTAATACCCAGTCTGAGGAGAGTCAGGAGGGACAGAAGTACTTTTCTGAGGTAGAAAGCTTTCTTTGACTTGGCAAGTCCTCACAGGATATAACAAGGTAATCAATAAATGCAATAGTTTGAGGCAAAATTGACTTGATTATGTTAATAACTAAATGGTCAGCAACTGAACAAGGAAAGAAGAGTAATAGAATAGATGAAAAGAGTTAAATTTTCTTAGCTTTAGTTTGGTAGGGTTTTCCTCTGGGACTATGGCCTAAGACTCTGGAGGGGATGGCGCTTTCTTGACTTGGGTGTGATGAGTCCATCCATTTGTTTGTTTGTTTTGGGTTTTTTTTGTTGTTGTTTTTTTTGTTTGTTTGTTTTGTTTTGGTTTTTGTTTTTTTTTTCTTTTTTGTTGTTGTTTTTTGTTTTTTTTTTTTTTTTTTTTTTTGCTGTACTAATAGCAGTCTTAGTGGCTAGCAGCACAAGGTAGGGGCCTTCCCAGGCTGGTTCGAGTTTTTCTTCTTTCCACCCTTTGATGAGGATGTGATCTTCTGGCTAGATCTGGTTTACCAGAAATTCTGGGGGTGGGACATGTGCTAAAGGACTTTTAGGTTTTTTGTTTGTTTGTTTGTTTGTTTGTTTGTTTGCGAGAAGGGAAAGTGGAAGATAAATCAAGTACATAATTTTTAAGAAATTGACATTTGTTTTAAAAGTGGGGACCTTGGCAGTGGACATTATAGTCCTTAGTGCCTTTTTACTGAGAAATTTCCTTTAGTACCTATTTTTATTAGTTTTTAAACCAAAGAAAGCCAAATACCATTTTACATTTAGCAGTGCTTCTCATATGATTTTTATTCCAGATAAGCCAAATTTTATGTTTATATTAGTGTGTTATTAATGTTAAACCTAATTTTAATGAAACCTTGTAGACATATTTATTTAATTTTTAATGTTTGACCATAAGGTAAGATTTTATAGACTCTTTTTAACCTTCTATAATTTTTGCTAAAGAACAGGTTGGTGCTTTAAGAAAAACCTATTATGCTTTTACTTTAATGTCCAATTCACAGAAAAAATAGATGATGCTCCTTTAACTTTAGCTAATATGTTTACACACATAATTTTCTTTACAATTAACATTTTAAAACTTGCTTAAACCTTTAAAACAACAATTTAAAAAAAATTTTAATATAGGTAAAAATGTACATTCTTACACCTCCTTATAATCCTTTTACCAAAGGTATATTTTACTTTTCTTATACACCTTGCAAATAAACTGTTTTTTTTTTTTATTTATTTTTTAAATAGTTTTACATTCAGGAGGCTTAGTTACTTTTAAATTATACAACATTTTTTGCATAAATTCTTTTTTTATAACATTTTTCTTTTTCATGACTTTTGCAGGCAATTCTTCGACATGCCTCAACTTTCTGACTTATTACAAATATTTCTTTCTTTAAACAGCCAGTTAATTTATGTCAGGACAAGAATTTACCATATAATACTCTTTTTGTATAAATTCTGCCTGCCCTTTTTTTTCCTTTTTTTTTTTTTTCTTTAGGATACTTCTGAATTGGTGAGGTGTGCTCACAATGAGGTTTCCTCTAAAAGTTATTTTTTTTTTTTACTTTTTTTGTTGTTGTTGTCGTTAGCGAAGCAGTTACCGCTACAGTTTGAACACATTTGGGCCATCCATGGGTTACTGGGTTAACGATTTTTGATAGGAAGGCCTCAGTGCTTTTGGGATACGCCCTTGATTACACTGACAACAAAGTGGTATTGGAGTGTTATAGGGTTACGGAGAATACCTTCAATTATAAATTATAGGTTTTAAATTTACCCTGGCTTTTAAAGGAATAGGGTACTTTTTTTTTTCTTCACTATTTGTATATCTCTCTCTCTTTGACTTTCCTTTTGCTTCTGTCTCTTCTCTCTCTCTGCCTCTCTCTTTCTCTCTCTGTCTCTCCTTGACTCCCTCTTTAACTGTCTCTTCCTCTCTCTCTTTGCCTCTTTTCCTCGCTGTCTCTTTCCTTTCTCTCCCTCTGCTGGTCTTTCCCTGCCTCTGCCAACCGCTTATGCTGCTGTTCTCTCAACCACTGTGTGTTGGGGGCAGGGAGTCTAAAACCAGCTGTAACCAAGTGTCTATCTACAGGAACTGGTCTGGGTTCCCTGGCTTACAGGTTACCTTGTGCCATACCTTTGAAACAAGGGACCTGTCCAGGCTTCCTTCTAATGGCCAACCTACCTCTAATGCTGGCCAGTCTATCTTACACAAAGTTTTAAGTTTTCCTATTGTCATAGGACACCATAGACTCCTTGAATTTTTTTTTTTAATTTTTCAACATAGTTCCTAGTAGGGTGGGCTTATTTGTGCCTGATCTATGCTTCTTCAAGACAAAACACCACTCTCACACCACACGCACACCACAAAACAAGGAATGGGTAAAAAGGGCACACACACACTTTTGCAGTTTGCACCAAACCAAAATCAAAACTAAAATCAGAGTATCCAGAAATCCAAGCCAAGTCAAAACCCAAACCAAAGTATCAAGGAATCCAAGTCAAGTCAAAAACAAAAACCAAAGTGCTGGTACAGGTACACCATGAGTGATCAGGCCACGCTTCCACTCAAATGGAGTAAGTTCCCAAGACCAATCCTGTCAAGTAATTCAAACCAAATCAAGACCAAAACAAAAGTGCCGATAAAGGGACACTGTGGGTAATCAGGCCACGCTTCCACTCATCGAGTGGGCAAGTTCCCAAGAACAGTCCTGTCAAGCAATTCAAACCAAGTCAAAACCAAAACCAAAACAAAAGTGCTAATAAAGGCATGCCACAGGTGATCAGGTCACGCTTCTACTCAAATGGAGTGGTCAAGTTTCAAAGACTAGTCTTACCAAGTTTTAGATGTACAGATTCCAAGTGACTGTTTCCTACCAGTGTTAGCCACTGTGTTGATCCTCCATGGGGGCCTGCCACACATGGCTCTGGCAAGGCATCCCACCAGGGCAAATGCCTACCTGGGAGCACTCTTAGGATCTGCATCACTCGGGCTGGTCAGAGTTCCCAGCAGGGATGTTCCACAGGGCAGCCTTAAGCCGCCTAAGGAGCTGCCTCGACCATCCGCCAATCACATCGCTTCCTGGTCAGGGAACCAAGAAATGTAGCAGGACCAGCCGCAGACTAAACTCCTCAGACACTGAGTTAAAGAAGGAAGGGGTTTACTCTGCCAGCCAGGAGCATCCGCAAGATTCCTGTATCAAGAGTCAAGCTCCCTAAGTGAGCAATTCGTGTCCCTTTTAAGGGCTCACAACTCTAAGGGTGTGTGTGTGAGAGGGTCATGATTGATTGAGCAAGCAAGGGGGACATGACTGGAGGCTGTATGCACCAGTAATTAGATTGGAACAAAACAGGATAGGGATTTTCACAGTGCATTTCTATACAATGCCTGTAATCTATAGATAACATACCTGATTAGGTCAGGGGTCGATCTTTAACTACCAGGCCCAGGGTGTGGCACTGGGCTGTCTACCTGTGGATTTCATTTCTGCGCCTTAGTTTTTACTTTTTCTTTCTTTGGAGGCAGATATTAGGCATAAGACAATATGAGGGGTGGTCTCCTCCCTTAGTTTAGCTAGGATGTTTTTAGATGGCTGGGAATCTGAGTAAGCAAGAGAAGATTAGCAGCCTGGTGAATTTTTTGTTTAGCCTGCTGGAGGACTGGGAGATAGCCGCCTGGAGGGCTGGTGTCTGGGGCCAAGTAAGAAAGTGAATTATGTCTGACAGAAGGAAAGAAATGACCACAGTGGCCTTTTCAGACCCTGTGGGAAAGGCCTTTTTTTATTTAGTGAAAGTGATTTTTTAGACTAAGAGGTATTTTAGCTTGATTTTGGGCATGTGAGTAAAGTTAATTTGCCAGTTTTGGGCAGGGGCTAATCTTTGAGTTTGATGTGTAGGGAAGGGAGGGAGCCTGAGAAAGCCTTGAGGAGTAGTAGAATAGCAGATGCAACACTGAGAAGTGATTTTGTCATGCACGTCCATGTGAAGAGACTACCAATAGGCTTTGTGTGAGCAATAAAGCTTTTCAATAACCTGAGTGCAGGTGGGCTGAGTCCGAAAAGAAAGTCAGCAAAGGGAGATGGGGTGGGGAAGTTTTATAGGATTTGGGTGGGCAGTGGAAAATTACAGTCAAAAGGGGGTTGTTCTCTGGCGGTCAGGGGCGGGGGTCACAAGGTGTTCAGTGGGGGAGCTTCTGAGCCAGGAGACGGAATTTCACAAGGTAATGTCATCAGTTAAGGCAGGAACCAGCCATTTTCAATTCTTTTGTGATTCTTCAGTTGCTTCAGGCCATCTGGATGTTTTTATGCAGACTTGGGCTCAGAGGCCTGACATGTTCAACTTAGAAAATGTGTGTAAAAGGCACTATGGTGTTTATAACATGTCGAAATAAAGCACAATAGAACAATAGCTAAGAAACAATAACGAGACAGGTGCGGTGGCTCACGCCTGTAATCCCAGCACTTTGGGAGGCAGAGACGGGCAGATCACGAAGTCAGGAGATCGAGACCATCCTGGCTAACATGGTGAAACCCCGCCTTTACTAAAAATACAAAAAATGTTAGCTGGGCATGGTTGCAGGCGCCTGTAGTCCCAGCTACTCAGGAGGCTGAGACAAGAGAATGGCGTGAACCCAGGAGGTGGAGCCAAGATCGTGCCACTGCACTCCAGCCTGGGCGACAGAGCAAGACTGTCAAAAACAAATAATAATAATAATAATGAACATAAAATGAAATGAAAAAATATTCAATTTTTCCAAATGAAGACTGATAAAGAGGAAATATAGGATCAAAGAAAACATAAGGTGAATGGAAAACAATCATTTAGATGGCAAGCAAAAGCTCAAGTGTATTGTTAATTTTATTAATTCTGTTATGCCTCCATATTAAAGGTAGAAGATTTCAGGCTGGATGAAAATTCAAGATATATTAGTAGTAACTATGATATAAGATTAAGAAATATTTTAAGACACAAGTCTGTACCATACAAAAAAATCCAATTAAGTGAAAACTGCAGAGAAATTACAAATAAAAGGATGGATAAGCAAACATCATGCAAACATTCATCATAAGAAAGCTGGAGTGGCTGTTAGTATAATACAAAGTAGAATTTCATGGAAGTTTTCTAGTGATAATAGAAATAGAAAGATCAATTCACAGAAAAGATATAAAAATCCTAAATGCTTTATATTAATTTAAGCAAAATTAGAAGATAAAAGAAATAGACAATCCCATAAATATTTTTATTTAAACACTCCTGTCCCCTCAATTGACAAGTTGACAGAAATTAAGTAAGCATGTAGAAGTTGAACAACACTTGCAACCAGCTTGACATCATTGAAATTTGTAGAAAATCACTTCAAACAAAAGTAGAATTCACACTTATTCTAAGTGCTGAGTAATACATACTAAGATAAGACTTATAAACTGGACCAAAATATGTCTACATTAATTTGAAAGGTTTGCAATTACACATAGCGTGTATTCTAACCACAACACAAGTAAATTAGAAACCAGTGAGACAGATACATTCAAGAAATCCTGAAATATAAAAAAATTAAACAAAAAGTATATTTACAAAGAACGCAAGGATTAATAAAAAGATGACAAAGGAAAATTTTAAATGTCTTGAACAGAATAATGCCAAATACAAAACACATCAAAATGTGTGCAATGCATCTGAAGCAGGACTTAAGAAGAAATTCATACTTTCAATAGTTATATGGGCAATAGAAAAAACTGTCAAAAATCAATATTGCAAGTTCTCAACTTCAGAAACAAGAAAAAGAACAAAATGAAATCAAAGTATATGCAATAATTGAAACAATAAAGAGAACAGACATAGAAAACAAAAAAAAAAGATTAAGTGTAAAGTTAATTCTTCAAAAAGGTTAATACAATCAATAAACTTCAGGATGTTCAGAGGAAAAAAAGAAAAATATCACAGTTTACCAGTAATAAGTATGAAATAAGGAATATGATTCAATGTCATTTTAAACACTAAGAGTACATAAAAATAGTATGAAAAACATAATACCAGCAAATCCTATAATCTAATAGAATACATAAAATGTTAAAAAGCTACTTGATATCAAAATCGGTAAAAAAAAAAAAAAAAAAAAAAAAAAAAGAAAAACCCAGACAATTTCGATAGACCTATGAACAATTAATTTTATTTATAATTAAAAGACCTCCCACAACGAAAACTCCAAGCTATCAAGTATTTCAGAAATAAATAAAATTAATTATACACAAATAATTTTAAATAATACAGAAGAGAGGAACTCTTAACTGATTTTATGAGTTCACTGTTACGCTGATACCAGAACTAGACAAAGACATTATGAGATAAAACAAACAAAACTATAAATCCATAACTCTCATGGGCACTGATGCAAGAATCCTCTGGTTTATAGTTTGCGATGAGAAGTTTTAACATCCTTATGTTTGTTTCTCTGTACATAATGTGTTTTTCTTCATAGCCTGCTTTTAAGTTGTTCTGTTTGTACTTGTTTGCAGAAATTTGATTATAAACCCAGTAATATAATACAAAAATATAATGCATATAAACCACATAGAGTTTTTCCCAGGATGCAAGGGAAGTTTAATTTTCAAAAATGTATGCACAAAGATGAAAGAGAGAGTGGATTCTTCTTGACACATTAAATGGCTAAAAAAACACAAACTATATGAAAAAGCAGTTTTCTGACATTAGACAGAGGCAGTGGGCTCTGATTACTGAGAGAAAAGTTAAAAAAGAAGGCCAAGTCAGGTGCAGTGGCTCACGCCTGTAATCCCAGCACTTTGGAAGGCCGAGGTGGGCAGATCACAAGGTCAGGAGACCATCCTAGACAACATGATGAAACCCCATCTCTACTAAAATACAAAAAATTAGCCAGGCGTGGTGGTGCATGCCTGTAGTCCCAGCTACTGGGAGGCAGAGGCAGAGGAATCGCTTGAACCCCGAAGGCAGAGATTGAAGCGAGCAGAGATCGCACCACTGCATTCCAGCCTGGTGACAGAGCAAGACTCTGTCTCAAAAAAAAAAAAAAAGAAAGAAAGAAAGAAAAGAAGGCCAGCCCTAAGATTGCATCAGCTTGCTTCCTAGAGTCAGTTTCCAAGCCATGTCAGCAGCAAGGGAAACCCACGAGAATTTAGTTATCTCACTAAGGTGAGGAGAAAGATTGAAATTTGAGACAAAGCAGATAGAATGGCAGGACAGCATAATAAAACGGTGGAGTTGTGAAAAAGGAGTAACTCCAGAGATCTGGAGAGATATCCACTTAACCCTTTTGACTGAAGACTGATGTCTATATTCATTGGCAGAAACAACCTATTTTTCCTTTAGTGTCATCATTATGTTATCATAATAATAACATTATGATAAAATGAGAAAATTGGAGTTCTCAGTTTAAATCATATTTTATTTTATTTTATTGTTTGTTGATTTATTTTTTTCACATCAGCTCACAATGCATTCGTTGATCATGTACTACATCCAAGGCCCTGAGGAGACAAAGAATAATAAAACACTGTTCCTGCCCTCAAACAGTTTACAGAAAAGTAAACAGGCGGCCGGGCGCGGTGGCTCAAGCTTGTAATCCCAGCACTTTGGGAGGCCGAGACGGGGGGATCAGGAGGTCAGGAGATCGAGACCATCCTGGCTAACACGGTGAAACCCCGTCTCTACTAAAAACTACAAAAAAAAAAAAAAAAAAAAAAAAAAAAAAAAAAAAAAAACTAGCCGGGCGAGGTGGCGGGCGCCTGTAGTCCCAGCTACTCGGGAGGCTGAGGCAGGAGAATGGCGTGAACCCGGGAGGCGGAGCTTGCAGTGAGCTGAGATCTGGCCACTGCACTCCAGCCTGGGCGACAGAGCGAGACTACGTCTCAAAAAAAATAAATAAATAAAACAAAAAAGTAAACAGGGAAATGCAATCTGTTGTAGTACATGTGCTAGTAGGATTGAGTACCCTGCAATCAAACGAAGGAGGCCGTTTATCCTGCCATGGGACCAACTGGGGAGGAAGTCTTCACAGACAGGCTGATGATAAGGTGTCCTGAAATCCTAATGTGAAGGTGGGGAAAGATTCTTCAAATGTCAAACACTGCAGAGCAAAGGCTTGAAAGTGTGACTCTGCATGCATTCTGGGGAGAAGGCTAAGTGATGATATTTGGAGCATGAAGAGTGAGATGGAGGTTGGCAAGGCATGACAAGAGACAAAGGTCAGGTAATATCACTTATAATAATAACAGTAGATCTTAATCAAGTGCTTAGGTGAAGGAGTCCTTGTGCGCCAGACTCAGGAGTTTGGTGATTGCCTTAATGGAGTCATCCAGTAGGAAGTTGTGCAATCAGATATGCAATGGTGTGGGGGATGGATTAGAGCCTTCAGTTCATAGCATTGTACCTTTCTACCCACAAAGTTCATGTCCTTCCTACATGCAAAATACATTCATTTTATTTCAGTTGCTCCAAAAGTCTTTTCAAGAAGGTGAAGTAAGAAAGAACAGACAGCAGACTGCTGAAACAATCAAGGGAAAAAGGGACTTAAGGACTGAACCAAAGAAGAGCCAATGGGGAAGTGAATGAATTTTAAAAACATTCAGAATGCCGTGTTGACAGAGTGTGGTGACTAACTGAAGGAAGAGAATGGGGGAGATAGAGGAGTAAAGTGAGCCTCTAGGTGCCACAGGCTGAAACAAGGATCACAGCAGTGGAAATATTCATGGAACACTGCCAAGCACCTGCTAGGTGGTAGGGTATTCCAGTAACTGGGAATATAGAGACAAATAATTCACTTCCCGGCCGGGCGCGGTGGCTCAAGCCTGTAATCCCAGCACTTCGGGAGGCCGAGACGGGCAGATCATGAGGTCAGGAGATGGAGACCATCCTGGCTAACACAGTGAAACCCCGTCTCTACTAAAAAATACAAAAAACTAGCCGGGCGAGGTGGCAGGCGCCTGTAGTCCCAGCTACTCGACACTGAGGCAGGAGAATGGCGTAAACCCGGGAGGCGGAGCTTGCAGTGAGCTGAGATCTGGCCACTGCACTCCAGCCTGGGCAACAGAGCGAGACTCCGTCTCAAAAAAAAAAAAAAAATGCACTTCTCTTGAACATCCTTCAGATTTATTTAAAATCAAGCTTAATCTGTATGTATACAATCATATCCAGCCGAAATTTGGGAAATCTTATAAATCATATTTTTAAAAAATTGATATAAAAGTAAAACAAGAGAGAAAGAGAGACAGACAAAGGAAATTTTATGATTTTGTTGTTGTTGTGCTCTCCTGGAAATTAAAATACATGAAATTTTTAATTTGATACAATCTTGTTGATGGCAACTCAAGAATATTCAGTTTGACTAAATCACAGAAAATATGATTTTTAAACATTTGCATGGAATCTAGATAATTTAGATTATAAAATATAAAGTGTGATTTTTAACGTGTCTTCTTAGTCATTCTGGCTTCTGTAACAAATACCATAGGCTTAAACAAATCTATTGAAAAAACTAAATCCGGTCTGGCATGGCAGCTCATGCCTGTAATCTTAGCACTTTAGGAGGCCGAGGCAGGTGGACTACCTGAGGTCAGGAGTTTGAGACCAGCCTGGCCAACATGGTGAAACCTCTATTAAAAATACAAAAATTAGCCAGGTGTGGCACACACCTGTAATCCCAGCTATTTGGGAGGCTGAGGCAGAGAATTGCTTGATCATGGGAAATGGAGGTTGCAGTGAACTGAGATCATGCCACTGAACTCCAGACTGGCCAACAGAGGGAGACTCTGTCTTAAAACCAAAAACAAAAGAAAAAAAGAAAGAAAGAAAAACACAAAATCTATTTTTCACAGTTCCAGAGGGTAGGGAGTTCATAGAATTTCAACCTGTGCAAGACCCCCGGTTCATGTTCTTCTCACATGCAAATTATGTTAATTCCACCTCAGTAATCCCAAAAGCTTGAACTCCTTCCTACATGAGCTATAAAGTCTAAAGTCCAAACTCTCATCTAAATATTATCAAAATCAGACATGAGTGAGAATCATCCTGCAGCCAAATTCTTTTCCAGATGCGAACCCTTGAAATCCACCCCCCAGCAAGTTATATGATTTCAAAATACAATGGTGTACAGGCATAGGATAGACATTCCCCTTACAAAAGGAAAAAAAAAATTAGAAAGAAAGAGATGACAGACCCTAAGCAAATCAAAAACCTAGCAAGGCAAATTATACAAAATCTTAAGGCACGAGAATAATCCTCTTTGGTTTGATGTTCTGCCCTCCAGGCCCAATGGGGTAGCATTGTTATCTGCAAGGCTCAGTGGGACATTGCCCATGATATGGCTCTCTGCTGGGGTCCAGCCCACGCAGCTCCACTAGGTAAAATTTGTTCCCCCAGGGTTCAGCTGGCAGCCCTAACTCTAAGGATTCTATTGGAGGTTGTTTGTCCTATTGAAACCTAGGCGGTGGTCCAAAGGTTTGTGACTCACCTTTAGGATCCTTTTTCTCTTTTCTTGAAGGATGGTACACACTCACAGTCTTCCAATATTTTATCCCATTTTTGCTGTTTCCTCAGTTCCAGCTGGCAATATTTCTGCTGATATAATTCCATCTCTATTCCTGGCTTCTGTTGAAATAGCTGATTTATTCTATGGTTCACACCCACACTAATCTTTCAGTAAGTTAGTTTTCCACACCCTTAGTGTTGTGTTCCAAATATACTATCTCATTTTTTGTAATATGAACATGCTGAAAATTTTCTAAATCCTTAAGTTCTAGTTCATTTTTACTTAACATATATATCTTCAATTCAGTTATCTCTTTTTGCATGCTATTATAAGCAATCAGAAGAAATCAAACTGTTCTTTCAACACTTAGCTTAGAAATATCTTCAGCTAAATTATCCAATTCCATCACTAGCAAATTCTACCTTCCACAAAACACTAGAACGTGAACACAATTCAGCCAAGTTCTTTGCAACTTTATAACAAGGATCACCTTTACTCCATTGTCAAATAAAGTGTTCCTCACTTCTATCTGAGACCTCATCAGAGTTGCCCTTAATTTCACCAATATTGGGTACACAATTATTTATGTATTCTCTAAGAAGACAGAAGCTTTCTTTATAGCTTTCCTCTTTTCTTTCTGAGTGTTCACTGGAATAATCTTTAAAAATCCCTTTACAGTAATGTCAGCTTTTTCTAACATGTATCTCAAAACTCTTTCAGTCTCTTCCCATTATGCAGTTCCAAAGCCAATTTCATGTTTTCAGATATTTGGTATAGGAGCACCCCACTGCTTCATGCCAATTTCTGTCTTAGTCACTTTGGACTGCTGTAACAGAAGACCATAGGCTGAGAGCTTAAACAACAAATACTTATTTCTCACATTGATATTTGGATGAGACTTTGGACTTTAGAGGCGATTCTGGAATGAGTTCAGATTTGGGGGCTAGTAGAATGGAATGAATGTATTTTGAGTGGGAGAAGAACATGAATTTTGTGAAGGCAGAGGTGGAATGCAATAGACTGACTGTTTATGTCTTCCCAAAACTTATGTGTTAAAACTTTAATCTCCAATATGTTGACATTTAGAGATGGACTTTTAGGAGAGCATGAGGGTAGAGCTCTAATGGTAGAATTAGCACCCTTATAAGAAGAGTCAGGAGACCTTAATTCCTCTCTCTCTGCTTTCCACTCTGTGGGGATGCAGAGAGAAGACTGCCATCTCTGAACCAGGAAGCATGGCTTCACCAGACACCAGATTGTTGGTACCTTGATCTTTGACTTCTCAGCCCCAGAATCACAATTCCTTAAGCCACAATTTCTTAATCACAATGTTTCTTAAACCACTCAGTTTATGGTAATTTGTTATAACAGCCCAAACTGAGTTGGACATATGCCTGGTTTTTATAGAGAACCTAATTCTCTTATCATTAGATTTATAAATATAGAAGCATCCTTAGGGGACATTCTTTAGAAATTCCCACTGATAGTATCTTCTGAAATAGCACTTAACATTGCGACAAATTATAAATGTTTCTTAATAAAATGTAGGTGTAATACTACTCATTAAAAAACACAGGAAGATACTTTTTCCACTTACTAAATCAAAATAGATATAACTGTAATATGGACTTATTATATCTAAAGGATCCAAAATCATTATATAAGTTGACTAAACTATTAGATGAACCATATAGGTTGACTAAACTATTAGATGAACCATTCATTCATCTAATATGAACCATAATTGGTTCATCTGATAGTTTAGTCAACTTATATAATGATTTTGGATCCTTTAGAATCAAGATTACTTTTTTACTTCAAAAATCTGTTCTATATTTTATTTGTGTTTATATGTCACTCTACAAGATAATTGGCTTAGCTTTAAACTTCACTTTGCCTTTTAGCCAGAGTCTAAATTCTCTTCATGACATTGACTAAATACATTGCTATGAGTTGAATTTTCACAATGTTGTTTTGCTATGTTCACGTGGTAAAGGTGATAGATACCACACACACATACACACACACACACACACACACACACAAGCACACACATACTCCACATGGAACCAGACTTCATTTACAATAGATATGAAAAAGAATGCTCTATAGTCAAATACATTGGAAAATGTTGAGTCATACTAAATTGAAGAAGTTTCTTCATCTCAACACACTTATGGGACCCTAGAACATACTAACATTTGCTAAAAACTTCCAAAATAAAAATATACTTCACCACATTTTACCTGGCCTTGATTCATTTTCTACTCAAAAGCATCACATAGGTCTAGATGTTGATAAGGAAGGCTATGAGTTATATTACCAAAGAATGAGAGGTGACTCATAAATGGATATTAGAAGTTAGAAGGCTATATTATATTCTATTACTAAACAGAACTTCATCTACCTAAAATTTCATCTAAACCAAAATTATTCATGGCTAAATGGAAATTGAGAAGTGGTAATAATAAGAGAAATGAAAATTTCAATATTTATTATTATAAAGCAGTTACAACTGACACATAATTGTTGCTTTAATCCCTACATTAAATAGGATAAAATTTACAATCACTTTGAAGTCATATATTTTAAAAGATGTATTCCTCAAATATTTATGTTATTTTTTTGTTATGTGTATATTTATAAACATATATATACACATGCATGCATACACACATATATGAACAAGGTAAAACCATTTGTCAATATAAATTTAGTTAAAGTAATCATGTATTAAGTGTAAACTATGCATTACAATTATGAAAAAATATTTCTTATCCTCAGATAATATATAATCTAGAAGATGACATGAACCATATGTGCAGAATATTTAAAAAATGAGACAATATGTGATTAGTATCATCAGAGCATAGGTTGCAAAATCAAATGCCTATAGGAGTAACATTTGAGAGTAGCAGAACAGATGCTTCCTTATTAAACATGCACAAATATTTTTCCTCTCACAAGGAAATATGCTTGCTCCCTTGTTTCAAAACACCTAATACTTTATTTATTTATTTATTTATTTATTGAGATTGAGTCTCATTCTGACATCCAGGCTCACGTTAATATTTGGATGAGACTTTGGACTTTAGAGTTGATGCTGGAATGAGTTCAGATTTGGGGATTAGTAGAATGGAATGAATGCATTTTGACTCATTGCATGATCTCGACTCACTGCAACCTTCGCCTCCTGGATTCAAGCAATTCTCCTGCCTCAGCCTCCTGAGTACCTGGAATTGCAGGCACACACCACCACACCTGGCTAATTTTTGTATTTTTAGTAGATATGGGGTTTCACCATGTTGGCCAGGCTGGTCTTGAACTCCTGACCTCAGGAAAACACCTAATAATTTTGATTTCCTTTTAAATTTCTCATTCCTGATAGAAACAATAAATATATTTATCTAGTTCAGTATAGAAAATGAAGAGTACAGTTTCAATGGTAAATAGCTTCTGATACAGTTGAGAATAATTGGGACTGAGTAGCAAACTAGAAAGCCCTGATATTTGGGAATTCAATCCTAGTGCCTTCACTTCTTTTAATATTTCAAAAGAAACTGTCAATCAACATTTTAGTATGTATGATGGTTAATACTGAGTGTCAAATTGATTGGATTGAAAAATACAAAGTATTGTTCCTGGGTGTGTCTGTAATGGTGTTGACAAAGGAGATTAACATTTGAGTCAGTGAACTGAGAAAGGCACACCCACCCACAATCTGGGTGGGCACAAGCTAATCGGCTGCTAGTGCGTCCAGAATAAAAGCAGGCAGAAGAATGTAAAAAACTAGACTGGCTTATCTTCCCAGTATACATCTTTCTCCCTTGCTGGATGCTTTCTGTCCTTGAATATTAGACTCCAAATTCTCCAGCTTTGGGATTCAGACTGGCTTCATTGCTCCTCAGCTTGCAGATGGAGTATTGTTGGACCTCACCTTGTGAGTATGTGAGTCAATACTCCTTAATAAACTCCCCTTTATGTATACATCTAGCCTAAAAGTTCTGTCCTTCTAGAGAACACTGACTAATACAGTATAAAATAAATTAGGAAAAGTATTTTTAATATTCAGTGGGTAAAATATATATATAAATTAAGAATAGGCATAGTTCTATATGTCCTCTTTTTGTTTGATTTATATTTTCCAAGGTTGCATACATTATATTTGTATAAACCTAATGAAATATACAATGTCAGAAGAGAGGAAAATCCTTTCCCTGTTAGTTACTATGCAAGATACACTTCATGGAGGAATGACACGCCTAGAGGACTTTAAAGAGTGGACAGAATTTCAGCTGGGCAGCTTGACATTAATATGATGCATGTGACTTTTCATCCCGCAGAAAAAGAGTCAGCAAAGTTGTAGAAGCAGAAAAGTAAAAATGCCATTGTTGGTGAGGTTGCATTTTGTCTGAGGTTACTATAATATTAAGTATCATAATAACTATAAAATTGAAGTCATTGTGTGTCAGTCACAGGTATGAGTGCTGCGCATGTGCTAACTTATTGTTACTACATCTCTAAGATGGACCAGGGACAGATCAAACAAAGACAGAAAGCTGATTTAATCGTATAGGCATATAAGACTTTGAAATAGGTGGTAATGCTGAAAAGTAAAATCAGATAATTATAAAATACTTCAGGGTATTAAAAACCAGATTTTCTTCAACTTACTTACACAGAACTCCATTGGTTTTGCAAAAGTACTGTGTAAAGTATGCACAAGTCAATTAAAATTAACAGAAAAATTTAAATCTTTGGTTTTACAATGAAATCAGACACATGTGAAAACGATGTACTACTCAGACTTTTCAGATCATTTACCCTCGTATTGAAAATCATTATTTTTTCACTATAAATTATCATTGCCTCTATCTTGTAACTTCATTGTACTTGTAGGGAATAATTTTCAGGAAAACACATTATTTTTAGTTTTCAAGTTTTAACTTTCAATTCAGTGTGGTCTTCTCTAACTTCTCTCTAGATATAATATCTAAATTCTTGGGCTAAAGGAACTCAAATAACTCCTTTGCCCTTGTACTATCTGTAAACTACTGTCTGGTGGGAAATCATTGTCCACTGTCATCAGCCTTCCCCTTTGTCATCTGATGTAGACTTGATTAATATCTTCAACTAATGACTTCCTATTCATGTCCTTTGTCATGTAACTGTACAATCCCATTTACGAGAGTTGATTTATCAATACAACAGCAGCATACTTGAAATAAGCAGAGCTTTGGAAATGTGCTTGCCTATTTTTGAAGAATGTCAGAGAAACAAGGATAAAAGCAGTCATTCAAAATGAGTCATCATAGGCTAGTCTGGCCAGTCTCTAGCCAAATATCCAGCTAATTTCAGATTCATGAATGATGCTAATTAAGGTCAGATAAATATAGACCAGATCCCCATAACCCCTAGTCAACTCACAGATCTGTGAAAATTGATTCCCACCATTGCTTTAATCACTAAAGCGTTAAGAATGATTTGTTACATGGCAATAACTGAGTGATATGGTATCTACTGAGAAGTGTGTGCATTTATATTACTCTGGTCATACATACCATCCTGCATTTTCTTGTAACTTTCCCTTATTAGGACCATAAATCTTCTTGATCATTGACTTTATCTGTTTTAAAAATTCCTGTGTGCTTCAAAGCATCAAAGCAAAATTTAGCTCCTCTTCAGTCACATGCATGGACTTTAAGAGATTCATGGTCTGTACCAGGCCCACTGTATTCTGCTGTAACATACCTCACCACAAAATCCCTTTTACATCCAAATTTAGGGGGAAGTATGGAGTACCTTACTATTTCATGCCACAACTAAGAAATAGGCACATTCCTCTCTGATCCAAGATTTCCATCAATCTCTTGGTCTTTTCTAACTTTATTCACTTCTGGAATAGGTTCAAGAGGTTTAGAAGTTTTCTCAGTGACCCAAAGAGTATACTATATTCTGTCCTACTTTTCTCTATTACCTTTCTTTACCTACTTTGGTCACATGGACAGAACATGCCAGTTGTTGGCAGTATAAAGTTTATGTCTTAATTCTCTTCAGTTTTTTTTTTTTTTTTTTGAGACGGAGTCTTGCTCTGTCGCCCAGGCTGGAGTGCAGTGGCCAGATCTCAGCTCACTGCAAGCTCCGCCTCCCGGGTTCACCCCATTCTCCTGCCTCAGCCTCCCGAGTAGCTGGGACCACAGGCGCCCGCCACCTCGCCCGGCTAATTTTTTGTAATTTTAGTAGAGACGGGTTTTCACCGTGTTAGCCAGGATGGTCTCGATCTCCTGACCTCGTGATCCGCCCGTCTCGGCCTCCCAAAGTGCTGGGATTACAGGCTTGAGCCACCGTGCCCGGCCAATTCTCTTCAGTTTTTGCTTTTATCTACCAAAAGCCAACTTGTTATAATTCGTTAAACCTTTTAGTTTTCCTTTCCAGGATATTTTCAGTGACACACAGTTTTTATGCAGGAGGGCATGGAGTGACCAGCTGGGTGGAAAATAGCTAGGATATTTTTTATTTATGGTAGTTTCCGTGTTAGAACTATTGCTTTTTCCTAGCAAGCACATTGTTTTAATGTAAAGTACTTGTTTCTACATGGCAGAACATAGTGTATAGAAATGGGTGATGATCAAGAACACCCACAAAGTATTCCTGAAAGCTACTACAGTTGTTGGCTTTGTCTTTTGTTTAAAAAATAATTTTGAAATTCAAAAGCTGTGTATGAACTTATTGTTTTCTACTGTCATTTCTTAAGTAACAAGCAGGCCCTATGACATAAACCTACAAGCCCAGCACTCTGCTTTTCAGAAATATTGCGGATAAAAGGGAGATTTTATTCATTCTTCCATTTACACACAGGTTTATTAGTCTACCTGTTTAGAAACTGATATCATCTTCCTAGCAATTTTTCATCTTAGAAAACCAGCCAAAATACAGCTAGAAACAAAGCAACCAAATCAAAATAAAGTGAATCTATAAAAACAGGTATGGGATTCCAATGTCCATTGGGAGTGACATGCAGAATAATCCAGCCTCTATATCATGCCAAAATAAGTTTAAAATCAATAAACCAATTTATAAGATCTAAAGGAGGATGATTTATTTTTTTCTTTAACACATTCCATTGCTTCCATTCTATATCTTCTCCAAAAACATAGTTGTCAAAGTATCTAGTTGCTAGAACAAGACTCATTAATTTTAATGACCCAGAAAATCTGAGACTAACCTTGCTGTTGGGTGTGTCAAATAAAAATCTACTTTAATTCTTCTTGAGTTATTTTCTCCCAGATGAATGTGTTTCCTTTACAAGTATGAAGTTTAGAACTATAGACAGTTTACATTTGGTTGAAAGACGTCTATTAACATGGGGGCTTGTCAAACAGTCAGAAAACAATAGAGACAAAGGAGATATTTTTCTTCTCTGAACTAGACAGAATTCATCATCGCAAACCATCAGAAATGATTTGCTCACAGAAAATCAATGTGGATTCAAGCCATTGCACCCTTAACCTTACATTCACCCTATCTCTTCTAGCAATCAAATAAATTCTGGTGAAGTAGAAAAGACATTAATTAAAACTTAAGAAAATTATATACTGTGGGAGACCTTGGTACCTTTAACTCAGAAATGGGTTTCATAATGGCAACAGGGACAGTTTTGGAGAGATCATGATGCTCTCTATTGATTTCTAATTTAAAAACAAACAAGAATGAGAGTTGTTATGCCAATTGAATTGGTTTGTGTTTTTTCCTTATAATAGGGGTAAAAATTTGTGTATTGGCTTGTGCCTAGTTTCTCAGAAATATCTGAAACATGACTAAGTGATCAAAATTATTATAAAGTAAATTGAAAATTAAATTGTCATTTTTACTCTAATTTTCTCCTGTTGATAAGCATACTTTCTGAGATCCTCAGCTTTAATTTTATTTAAGAGCTATAAGCACAGAAAAGTTCAACTGAAAGTGATTTCTAATATTTTGGAAACAATTTTAAAAAGAGTAGACTGCCCTTACAAATTTAACAAAAACTGTTACTTATGTTTAATTCATTAATCAAATTCTTATAAAATTGCCAAAAAATTGATGTGTTTTTATGCAATTTGGAATACATAAAAAGCACAATACTGTGTGTGTGTGTGTGTGTGTGTGTGTGTGTGTGTGTGTGTGTGTATGAGCTAAACACATGAATATATGAATGGGCATTTTGCCAAAGAATAAGTCTAATGGGCAATAACATAATGTATTGCCTAACTTTATTAGTCATCAGGAGTAATTGAAGTTAAAACATACCCACTAGAATGAATAAAATACCAAAGATAAATTTAAAAACTAAGTATTGTGAAGAATATTGAGAAATGAGAACTCATACATTGCTTTGGCAGTCTGAAATAGTGCAATTAACCTCTTGCATTTGGGAAGCCAGCAGTACTAGAAAGCCATAGACAATGATAGATGACAGCTTAGATGATTGATAGATAGATACGTAGACAGATAGATAGATAGATATGATAGATAGACAGACAGGTGACAAGCTAGCAGACAATGGCCCAACAAGTCTACTTTCTTCCTAAAGGAAATGCACATATGTGTTCCCCAAACACATGCATGAATGTTAATGCAGCAGCACTTGTAAAAGTCAAAACTTAAAACTATGTAAGTCCAATCAAGAGAACATTTATAAATAAATGGTGATGTATTCATGTAAGAAAACATCACAAAGCAATAATAATGAACCCACTACACCCACATGCTATAATACAGATTAATCTCACAGATCTAACACTGAATGAAATAACCTAGTCATAACATTTGAAGTTCAAATGATTTGAAAATTACTCTATGGTATTAAAAATCAGGGTGCTGGTTACTCATTTAGGGAAGTAAACTGGATGGTAGCACAATAGAGGCTACTGTAGGAATTGAGAAATGCTCAGTAACTTATCCAAGAGCTGGTGAAGCAGGTGATCATTTTGTATAAATTCATCAAACCGTACAATCATAATTTATTCAGTTTTCTGTATATATGTAATGCATCAATAAAAGGTTAAAAAATTCAAGTAGACATCTGGCAACCAGGAAAGCCACCAAAGTCTGTATGACAAAGAATTATATTTTCAGTCTCAATATTTTCACAAGAACATAAATGAAACAATGAATTAAATCATATACTTTCATTAGACTTGCTGCAATGATTAAATATTGAATTAATTAAGAAATGTCCAGTTCGCTGTTCTTCATTTTCTGTGCATATGGCATAAAATACCCAACAATATGGCAGTACACATTTACTGTGACAGGAAAACAGGATGCAAACAACTTGCCCTATTTTACTTTCTACTGTACAAAACCTTCCCATGCTCAATATTCATCCCAACTAGACATTTTACTGTAACTGGTCCTAAACAGGTGACAACCAGTTAATTGTGGAAGGGTAACATATATGCTTGGCTTATTTAAGTGCTAGTGAGCTATGTACTCAGTAAATTAGAGAGCAGTAAGTTGAGTAATGTTGCTTGTGATGGTAATGGATTCATGATTTAATTTGTTTTATGAAATTAATTTTCAAGTCCAGAAGCTGGAAATCCTTAGCTTGTGGGCTAAATCTGCACACACACGTGCACATGCATGCACACATGAACATGCATGTATGTACCCAGAGAGACAGATATGTGAATCTGAATAACATAACCTTTAAAAATTGAGTTTGCAGTACCGTGTTTTTGAAAAGAGGTTGTTTTTCTATTTCAAATCTGTATTTTTGGCTTCTCTAGAAATCCTAGACTCTCAAGCAATCCAGCCTTAAATTTTTACATGACAAAGCTATGTTGGATATGAATAAAATTTACCCCTTTAAAAAAGGAAGATAGTAAATTTCAAATGTTTTCACCACAAAATAATGATAAATATTTGCGGTGATGGATATATCAATTAGCTTGATTTAATTATACTACATTGTATTCATAACATCACTTTGTAGTCCAACTATAACTTGTCAATTTACAATGAGACAGTTTTTAAATAAAGGATCATGTGAATTCCAGTTCAAATATTCTGCTATGTTCTTTTATGAACTCCTCAAAACTCTGTCTAGTATCAGTTGAAATCATATTTTTATATTTTGCTATTCATACAGTATAAACTATTTTTCTATCACCAAATATTAAAAGTAAAATAAATAAAATTTAAAGGTTCATGTTTTAAGGAAAATGCATGAGTGTGCTGCTTTACATCAAATTTTTATTTCAAAGATTTAACATGGAAACAAAAGTGCCGTAAGCCTTCTTCACTCAGTTACGATCTGCACGGACCCTGGAGATAACTACATTTGTGATTCTTGTTCTAAACAAACTTCAATTGTTTCTTCTCCAGGGAAACTCTTCATACCTTTATGAAGTCATTGTGTACCACACAAGGTGTGCATATACATTGTTATATCTCTGCATTCATCAAGAAAGTAAATATATCTAGGCAAACAATGGGATGGTAAAAGTATCTCCTGTGAAAGCATAAAGAAAAGAGGGGTGCACTGAGCAGCCCACAGACCCAGGAAGTAGAAACAGAAACGTACAGACACTTAATCAACTTTGCAGCTTTACTTACATTTGCCTTAATGAAAAAGGAGATTACTTTTCTTATTTTCTGTATTTTTCTTATTTTCTGTATTTTTTGTTTTCTTACTTTCTGTTTTCTATATTGTTCAAAAGGAGTGAAAATAAAAAAACCTAATGTGTGCAACTAATGTAAGATAAAAATAAAATTTGTATTAGTCTATTTAGTAGACATGTCAATTTACTTCTTGTCCACTATTTTTATCTTGGTATTTATTATAAAAAACCTGTTTTTGCAACAGTTGAACTGACATAATTATTACTCAAACAGATTGATGATGCTTGTTTTGGAAACAGAAATATTAGATTTTTGTTCTTTGGAGTTCTTCATCATAAATGTTAATGAAAAATAATCTTAGACTTACACAGACTGGGAGGTTAATGGACTCTGGCTAATTGTCTTAAGAACCATTTTTAACCACATGACATTTTATGATGTAATGCTATGTTCAGCATAATAAAATAATAGAGCCTAACTTAAAATTGCTTTTTCTGTGGTGTTTAACAAGAAATACAAGCCAAAGGAAAAAAAGACTCCCCTTTTTTTTCCTGATGGAATGTTTGAATTAAATATATATTTTTTATTGTATATTTATAAATATATATTTATATAAATATATGAATATATATATTATATTATATATAATATATTATATATAATATATATAAATATTATAATATATAATATATAAATAAATAAACATATATATAAAATATAAGGCAAATGGGTTAAAATACTGTGCTGTTTGATGGTTGATTATGTCCAATCATGGAGCCTTTAAACTGTTCAGGGCTACTAAGCAGTGAATATACTCAGGTCTCATTTAGCTATTTGTATTACCTATCAGTTGTTTTGCTGGTGTTATTTTGGGTTCTTTTGCAACATCTTGTAAAAGATAGGGTCCACAATTTCACTGAACTACAAAGAAGAGTCTTTCTCTCTATGTACCCCTTTGACTATATTCCAACAAGGGAAAAACACAGAATGTTATTGAGGGTACAATTTAAGATTCAAAATAAATGCTGTTACTTCAACAGAGGGAACAAGGAAAAGCCATGATTTTGGTAAGGATTTTTACCATTCCAGAACTCAAAAACAGTAATTAGCTGGCTGTGATTGAAGTGTAGGGGAAAATATGAGACTGATGTGTGCAGTGAATTCAGATTTAAACTCCATCAAAACAAAGTAACACCAGCCCCTCCAAAGGTCATTATATGCTGATTACCTTTGGAGAGATTACACTAAATGAGAGCAGAAATCCCATCTGGTACCAGTGCTTATTTGGGACATGTCTCTTGGGTCATATAAGGCTCTGAGCATAAAGCATTTTGTTGATCAAAGTGTTACAGAGAGAGAGCATACTCAAGATAGACCAGTTTCTGATTATCCTTGAGAATATACCAATTTTTTTAAAAAAGTATCTTTTGTGTATTTTTAAATACACAGCATAGTGTCAAATGGACATTTGCTATAGTTCATTGCCTCAAAGTGTTAAAATATTAGAAAACAATATTTAGATATGATTAGAACCAGAAAATTTGGATTATAGTCTTAACTTTGCATTTTAATTACATGGTCTTCAATAAATTACCAAACTGTTTTGTTTTCCCATCCGTAAGAAATTCCTGTTACAATAAAATAAATTATGTTTTATAGAGTTGTTAAAATCCTTATAACAATGATGGAAATGTTACTTTTTTTTTTTTTTTTTTTTTTTTTTGAGGCAGAGTCTTGCTGTCACCCAGGCTGGAGTACAGTGGTGCAATATCTGCTCCCTGCAACCTCCGCCTCCCAGGTTCAAGTGATTCTCCTGCCTTAGCCTCCCAAGTACCTGGGACTGCAGGCGTACACCACCACACCTAGTAAATTTTGTATTTTTAGTAGAGATGGAGTTTTACCATATTGGCCAGGCTGGTCTTGAACTCCTGACTGCATGATCCACCCAACTAGGCCTCCCAAAGTGCTGGGATTACAGGCGCGAGCCACTGCACCTGGCCTTGGTTTTTAATTTAACATTTAAAAGGAAAAGTTTAGATACTTTCTAAATTCTTACACCCGTAGGAGTCAGTGATTTCTCTCTTCACATGATGCCATCTGCACATCACCAAAACATAGTTATACTTATAAACAAAGGAAAGCTGTTCTCCCCAACATTGCCTCCCTTACATTTATTTGGTAAGGCTACTTAGTCCGCATATCCTGATGAAACATGGTAGTCTTGTGTTTTCATCAGACTTGGGTTATAAAAAACCCTCAGGCCAGTAATTAAAATGTCCAATCCTTCCTAATTTTCTAAGTTGTAAATATCAGAGAAAGTTGAAATGTCCCCACCCACCTCCCGCCTACCAACCAAGCCTGAGTTGTTGTAAATGGAGAAGACTTCACTCAGAGGCAGAGTGTAGTCAGTATCTTCCTTTCTCTCCAACTTGCACATCTACTCTTCCTCTTCCAGCTTCTTAACTATAATCCCTGAACTCTTGGGGTCTGGAAAGTAAAAAACGGAAAGTAGAAAGGGACAGGAAGGATCTCACTTGATGGACATGAATGCGGCTTGGCATCAGTAGATGTTCAAAAATGGCATTTTCTGAGGAGTCTAAGGGATTAATTTTAGTCACAGTCACCCCTTTTACTACAAACGTCTTCTTCACTAAAACAAGTTCTTTTTAAGAGAATGACCTTAGCTGTCTCTATCATATCATATGAAACAACATCTTTTTTTCATATGCCTCCTGTAATACACTTCCAGCTTCATTTCACTGAGGACCAATTCCATCTTCCAAGTAGTCTTCTTGGATCTAAAACAATCTCACATTTGCTCTTTTGGGTATGAGGTACATAGATATGCAGCAGAAGACACACAGACATTCTTTCTCTAACAGACTCTGAGATGCAGTAACTTTAAATTATAACCATTCTTTTGTCCCCATGGACAGCTTCAGCTGGATGCTTTCTCTTTAGATTTTCAGGAATAATTCATAGTTCATTCTGCCCTCCAAAATGCAAGGAGTAGATTTAATGCATTCTTAATGATATTATTCAAGCCTCTTTAGGCATAGGGTTTACAGGGTTCTCATAATTAATCTCAAAGCTAATCTCAGCATAATTAATATTTTGGACTTGATGATTCTTTGTTGTGGGAAGGGAGGCTGATCCTGTGTATGATAGAATATTTCGCAGTGTACCTTGTGATGGGGTATGCCAGTAACATACACCTCTCTGAGTCATGATGCTCAAAATGTCTCTAATCATTGTCAAAAGTCCCCTTAAAGTAAAATTGCCCTCAAGAGAACTACTATAAATTAAGTCACCCTATCTTCACCTGTTTTGGTAACCTCAGTGCATAGGGTTTGCCAAACAAATGTTTTCAAATATAACTCCTTCAATATTCTCTCTTGATTGGTTAAGCCCTATATGTATAAAAAATCACTGGCCTGGTATAGTGCCTCACATCTGTCACCCTAGCACTTTGGGAGGTGAAGGCAGAAGGGTCATTTGAGCCCAGGAGTTCGAGACCAGCCTGGGCAACATGGTGAGACCTGATCTCTAATGTTTTTTTTTTTTTCTTAATAGCCAGGCGTTGTGGCTTATGCCTGTAGTCCCAGCTACTCAGGAGGTTGAAGCAGGGGGATCACCTGAGCCTAGCAATTTTTGGCTGCAGAAGGCCAAGACTGCACCACTGCACCATAGCCTGGGTGACAGAGGAAGACTGTCTCAAAATAATAATAATAATAATAATTATCTAGCCTATTTTTTGGCATCTGGTTTATGCCAGCCCTAGAAGGAAGATTAATATTAAAAGTGTCTACTAAGCAGGCATCCATGGGTACCACCAACCAGAATGATCTGTTAACAACTGCTATTTGCATATCTGTACATTTGCACTGAATATCTTCCCGATTTACATGTGGCTTATCTTGCAATGCATATTGGTATCTGCTGTTTGTATCATATCAGGTGTGTGATACATTATTTTAAAGCCTTAGCCAAAACCTACATTTTAATAATTTATTGCACATCTATGTTTCCTAATACTAGTGGAAACATGCTTAATATAATGTAAATATTCATATGCAATATATAGAAATATTTTTTCCTAGAAGAGGCAATGTGTTTTATAGACAGCATACAGTAGGGTTTGGCTTCATTTTTCTCTTCTATTTTGGCTATCTTTGCCTTTAGATGGAGATTTAAACTATTTATGTGTAATAAAATGGCTGCTTTGTTATCTGGCACCTACTTATTTTATTTTCTCCCCTCTATTCTTTTTTCTTTTTTTCTGTCTATCTTTGATGTTAAACAACTTTGTTTAATGACTATTTTTAGCTTATTAGCTGCACTCCTTTATGTCATTTATTTAGTGACTTCTCTGAGATTTACAAAATATGTCTAACTTATCACAACCTACCTCCAATGAATACTATACCGTTTCACTGTATACAAATATATGCCCACATATATATATACACATTCAGATTTTCGGTACTCTAGAAAATATATCTACTTTTATTTATGTGTATCTATCTACCTCAACCTACATATCCATTTATCTTTTGTAAATACATTACATATAGAGGAACAAATATAAAAATTGAAATATATGTACTCTTTATCAGAACTATGTATACCATATAAATACAATTTAAAGTATTAAAAATATGTCAATGTAGAATTATTTCCTAAGCAAAATCTTATTTAAAAATCAAATTTAAAGTAAAGATGTTTTTATCAGGTGAGTAAAACCTAGGAGAATTTAGATGCAAATCAAAGCTAAGATAATTCTTCAGGACAAAAGTCAAGAAATGGTACCAGAAAACATGTCAGAGGAAATAATTTTAGAAGAAATAAAATGGTACTGGATGGAAATCTGCATCAACACAAAAGAATAGAGAGCACAAAAAACAGGTTAAATACAAACCATTTTTCTGAGTTATAAAGTCTTTAAAACAAAATTTATTGATTTAAAGCAAAAATAATAAAAAATTCTATGAGTTGTAGTGTCTTTAGCAGTAAAATTCATGGCAATAACAGAGAGACAAATTCAGGAGACTGGAAGTATACTGTCGAAGTTACCTATGTTAAGTTCTAGTTTTGTAATGTGTCAACTCAGTCTGAAATGAATTTCTCAGAATTCCCTCTTCTACATGCTTCTGATTAGCATGAGCCTCAGATTAAATTCTAGTGGGAGATTTGGAGGATGGAAGTAAAGACTTAGCCATGTTGTGTTGCTGCTTATCCACATTTTGCTTTTTATCCACGGATTGACCTCATTAGGGTGAGGCAATGTCCATATCTACAAATGTTCTATCTTCTCCTTGATCCTTCGTCAGCTTTTCTGCCTCTTGGAGAAATGAGAGTGTGCTTAGCCTCATTTACAAGGTGCCAGCTTTTGCAGGACACTAGCAAATCTAAGGATGGATGTGAATAGAATTGAAACAGGTTTCAGTCCACCCATGTGAGCTCCAGCTTGAGTTTATGGATTCCATCCTATAGTTTTCTCTCCCAATTTATCTTCTCTTCCTTACTGGTCTGTCTTACTAACTTCAAGCTCCAACATCAGTCCTGGTAGCATTAACCTTACCTTACGGAGGGTGTGTAACCAGTTTACATGATTGCCTTAGGTCAAATCCCTTCATACACACAGAAACACATTATGCACAGGGATTTTTATGCACATGTACAATATACATATGTGTATATTTATACATGAATATATGCATAAGTACACATATGTTCATAGACCTAAAAACGTATCATTGTATATATATATTAAAATAATTAAAAATCAGTTGTGGTACTAACTACCATTTTAATTTTTTAATTTGACATTTTTCTTTTATTTGTCTTCATCTAAATTTTACTGTCCTTATTTCCCATATTGCACTCCTTTATGCAATATTTACTAACAATGCTGTGGGGAACATACTTGCAAATTCAGCCACACAATTCTCATTTTTTATTGTTCCCTCTGAAACATGGGCTAGAGTTACTTTTATTTTATATTACTTACTGTCCAGTTAGTAGTTTTCCCTCCTTTAGTCAGTTGCTCAGCCAAATGCAATCAAATGTAAGATAATAACAGCTTCATTTTCAATAACAAGCTGTAAGACACGGGCAAATGTGTTGCTATGATATAAAGTGAATGAATACCATGTTTAAATAATGTACACATTATACTCAGCTTGTAAGCACTTGTTTACGCATTATATCACTATATTACAACAACAATCTAGTAATTTAGATTTTTGAGGATATAGCTATTATCATCCCTGACACACATGAGAAGACTGAGGCACAGAAGACAAAGGAATGTTCCCAGATCACTCAAATACTGAAAAGCATGAAACTAGAGCAAAATTATCTTGATGTTCAGTTTAACTTCTTTTATCTCAGACTAGTTTCCATGAAGATTGAATATTACTCTCCTAACATAAGCCTTAATTTTGGGTGAAGATGCCTGATTTTTAAGGTGATTATTTCTGAAATTATATTCATGATTAAGTAATGATTAAGAATGCTTCTCTCTGCACATTTGAAATCACCAATGACACACTCAAAATAGAGATTGGGATAGTTGTTTTCGTCTGAGAGATAAAGCTATTTTCACCTTTTGCCTTTGCAATGTTCTGTTCTACTTGATGCTTGCTAGTGCATTAAGTTTGCTTTCTGCTTTCTTCTTTGAAACCTAAAATGAAATACATTTTATTGTATAAATTTGAAAATTCTATTTCCATATTATCCCTACAAGGGAACTTAGTGCTGTTATTGTTATTGTTTTAATTACCAACAACCAATTGTATAGAATTATTTAGTTCTTGTTTCTTATTTGGTTAGGCTTAAGAAATTAAATTTTCTTTTGACTTAAAATTTCTACTGTTTTCATCACTAAGTTGTATTTTTAATCACTATACAATTTGTTAACAAAGTAAGGAGTCAAGGGTTTCTATGAATGGTAAAATGGTGGATATAGGAATAATCAGACATACGGATGCATGAGTCATTCTTATCTGAGCCTAAAAACTAGTAAAAATTGTTGCTTATGATAGTTTTAATTATAAATATCAGGGTCAGGAAAAAGATGCACCTGTAGTGTATCAAACAGAATATCTTTTCAGATTATTTATAATCATCTTGAGCTCTATTGTTCAGACCCCAGCTTTATTACACCAACTCTTTTCGTTCACTTCCTCATATAAAATTCCCTATCAATAAGCATTACAGGAATAAAATTGTATTAGTCAGCCATTACAATCTCACTAAATTGGATTATCTAGAGCATTTACTTAATAATAAACACCCATACATATCTCTTACGGTGGATTAGGAAAAATGCTAGTGCAATGATTTTTATACCTAACAAAGAGCTTTTGAAACATTTTACAAACACTAATCCTAGTAATACCTCCACAGACAAGGATTGTCTACAATACTTTACTGAAAGAGACTAAAAGATGATACATGGGTTTTTCAAGTTGTCAGCACATACAACTACGCCAAAAATAGGCAATTACTTTTAAAAACTTCTATTTAAAAATAGCTAAGTAATCAGTTGTCCAAATGTACAGCTTAGTGTTTTCTTTTTGATTTTAATTATTTTGTTTATTCATTTTGACAAAATTTATTCATCTTCACAAACCTGTGAGGTCTTTCTTCTACTCACTTCACAGGCAGGTGAATCAAGGGTAGGAGATGTTAAATATCTTCCTTACGGTCCTTGTTAGTAAATATCATACCCAAGATTCAAAGTCAGGTCTTTGGTGGGGCAGTAGCTCATGCCTATAATCCCAGCATTTTGAGAGGTCAAGGTGGAGGATTGCCTGAGCCCAAGAATTTGAGATCAGCCTAGGCAACATAGAGAAATCTCATCTATACAAATAATAATAAAAAAACTAGCCAGGCATGGTAGCCCATGCAATATAGTCCCAGATACTCAGGAGGCTAAGGTGGGAGGATCACTTAAGCCCAGAAGGTCTAGGCTGCAGTGAGCCACTATGATGATCACGCCACTGCATTCCAGCCTCGGTGACAGAGTGAGAACATGTCTCAAAACAAACAAACAAAATAAAAAACCCACAAAGGTCTTCTCGTTTCAGAGTTTTTACTTTTACACTTTATCATTCTGCCATATGGGGATCTGTTTAGTAGGTACAAGCGTAACACTTAGACTTTGTAATTTTTTAATTGTATTGTCTTGTTTCAAGCTTTACATTCAAGGCACACTTCCTCTATCCTTAATCTTGTTAGTGTAAGTAAATAAGTATAAAGATTCATCATTCCAAATTTAGAAGCCAAAACTTTCTTCTCACCCTTATTATAGAAAAAACACAATTTAAAACAAAAATTGGTGCACTAACACGTTTGTCCATGTTGTCTTACAAACTCATTAACAGAGTGTGAGTCAAAAACTCTGAATGACAGTCTTTATGTCACAATACTGATAGTAAAAATATATTAATTGTACAAACCTAAAGAGCCTCAGTGGTAAAAATAATAATAATAATAATTGTTCTGGCATACGAGAAGATGAGTAGGAGTTAAATGTAAAATTGAAAGAATTTTCTGAACAAATAATATCTAGAAAGCCTGAAATCACAATAGTCCAGGATCATTCAAATAAGAAACTTATTCGCATCAGTAGGATGTATACTCTTAATTTTATTACAGCTTAACCTAATAATGAAAATTCTTAATGATAATCTGCATTTAAATTAATTGTGAAAAAACAATGTTGGCAGTTTTAAAATGACACGTCTTTAGAGTAATTTATACCCTGAACAGTCTGGATATTCACAGGAGGTTTGTTGTGTTTAAATGATATGATATGTATGTTAGAAATTTAATAAATAGTTAATAATTAAATACATATCTACATATTCAAACTAGACTATTTTAATTTTACACTTAATGTAAAAACAAAATATATTTGAAATATATAATTTTAATAAACTTAAGATATACTTTTCTTATAGAAATTTTACTTTTAAAATTGACTTGCATATTGAATACATCATTTATTCCTAAAAAATAAACATTTTAATAACTCTAGTGTTCATTTCATAGTCCAGGTTAATTGAATTTTCTGATTACCTTAAACAGAAAATTGTTATTTGTTTTGTTGAAAGCTTAATTCAAAGGTGTCATTTAATGCTGCTAAGGCTAATTTAAAGCTGTGTCAATTATGAAAGAGGGCACCTTCTTAAAAATATAAATTATCATTGACTATTACTTCACCTGGATAAGTAGAAATAGTAGTTTGAAATTAATATTCATACTCTCAAACACTTTCTCTAGACTAAGGGTCATGAACTCAAGGCAGTAAAGATGAACAGAAGATAGTCTCAATGTTGGAGGAAGGGGGAGCATGGGATCCATGAAGCACGGCTCATCTAAAACAGCAGCATATCAGCTCAAGTTGACTGTCATCATGTTGAAAATGTGTTGACAAGGTCAGGTGCAATGGCTCACATTTGTACTCCCAAAACTGGGAGGCCAAGGTGAGAGGATGGCTTGAGCCCAACAGTTTGAAACCAGCCTGGGTAACATGGCAAGACCTCATGTTTACAGCAAATAAGAAATAAAAATGAGCCAGTGTGGTGGCACATGCCTGTGGTCCCACTTACTCAGAAGGTAGAGGTGAAACGATTATTTGAGTCCAGGAGGTGGAGGCTGCAGTGAGTTGTGATTGAGGCCACTGCACTCTAGCCTGGGCAACACAGCAACACACCCTGTCTCTTTTTCTTGGTAACATTTTGGAAAAAAAAAAAAAGAAACAAACAAACAAAATAAACAACAACAAAAACAGAAAAGAATTGGGAAAATAACCTAATTAAGTAAATCATGGACCTAAAAAGTTTATACAGCTTTGTAGATTCTCACAGGTGATAGAGTTTACAATTTGCTATTAATTTTGAGGATAATCAAATTCTCACAAAGCAAACAAATCTGTCCACATCAATAATGGAGGGCTATGAGAAAAATAATAAGAAATGATTGTATTTTTTTATAAATGTGGTACCATGTAGGTTTATACACATAGTAATGTAAATAATAATATATTAATTTTGGCATAAAGACCAAATATAAATAATGTAATTTTTAGGCCTGAAAGTATACATGCATTTGAACACTATGCTGAGTTGCTGTAGTCAGTAAGATGGAGAGGTGTGGGGGAGGTTTTCATAGCTTGCAGAAATAAAATTACCCGAAGTTTACATAGTTTATATTACAAAATAATGTAAGCTAAGAGAAAAAAAAGAACCTAGTCAAGTAGGGTTAAGGCATTAACCCATACAAGAATCTGGGAAGGAGTCGTGCAATTGATAAAAGATAGGATCTTGAGTCGATGACACGTTTTACAAATAGAGATTGTATTGACTTGTACCATCAAGAACTTTTTGAGAATCGCACAGGATATTTTCACTTTATTTATTTATTTATTTATTTATTTATTTATATTAACCACATAAGTAAACTATATATTTTCGTGCATTAGCCTTGCCACATTGACTTGGACCTCATAGCATCTAATTATTCAAGGCACTCAGTTGCAGGTATAATGTGGGAAAGACCATGAATGGTGGGAATGAATAAATTCAGACTCCCCTTCCTCTGCTCAAAG
This sequence comes from Rhinopithecus roxellana, assembly GCF_007565055.1. NCBI lineage: Eukaryota > Metazoa > Chordata > Mammalia > Primates > Cercopithecidae > Rhinopithecus > Rhinopithecus roxellana. The sequence goes on along the minus strand of NC_044559.1, from coordinate 68,126,243 downwards.
GAAGAAAATTGAAACACCAACAGTCAAGCGGATTAGGGAGCAGCCTCCCGTCACCGACACAAGGTGTCCTCTTTGATTCATACTTTACCACTTTTCAGGATATACGTGAAATAGCTAATTTTAACTAAGTAAGTTCTTTTCTAGTTAACAAAATGCATTTGCTGAGTTTTTAATTTTTTTGGTCTTCTTCACACTTTTATTCTAAGTAACCATTAAGAAAAACACTACAGGTATAGAAATACAGGCATATAACCTGCAGAGGTAGAGGCAGAAAGAACATATCATTAGTATTGCTTAGTACCTAGCAATCATTAACTAAGTAGAATAAAAGAGCAGACCAACTCCAGCATTTCACTTACTTTCTGCTCTTTTTTTTCTATTTTAACTTACATTAACTTGTTCGAGATTTTAACTTAAAAACTTTTTTGTGGCTCGAGTTTATGTGAATTTAGTTTCATTAAACTTTTTGGAGGAGGCTATCTTCAGAATAGCTTATTTTACGTCACAAAGCTTCCTCTTCTGTGGTTTTCTCCTGGCTCTGATGTCCTGCCTGCCCCACTCTCTACCCATACTCCTTTGATATTTACTTCCATTCTCCCCATTATGTTCAATTTGCGTACCATTCTCTTTGTTTTTCCTGAGTGTAGTTTGGACCTTATCTCATAAAGGTCTTTGAGTGGAAGGCTTTGTCAATTTTGGCTTTAGTAAAATAAATAATTTTTTTTTTTTTTTTTTTTTTTTTGAGACGGAGTCTGGCTCTGTCGCCCGGGCTGGAGTGCAGTGGCCGGATCTCAGCTCACTGCAAGCTCCGCCTCCCGGGTTCACGCCATTCTCCTGCCTCAGCCTCCCAGTAGCTGGGACTACAGGCGCCCACCACCTCGCCCAGCTAGTTTTTTTGTGTTTTTTTAGTAGAGACGGGGTTTCACCGTGTTAGCCAGGATGGTCTCTATCTCCTGACCTCTTGATCCGCCCGTCTCGGCCTCCCAAAGTGCTGGGATTACAGGCTTGAGCCACCGCGCCTGGCCAATAATTTAAAAAAAATACCCACAAAGATTGGCCAACCTACATTAACAACCGTGAAATTAGAATAAGTCAAGGATCAGTTTGCTCAGACCCTGCCCCCTGCCTGTCAGTCTTTTCTGACTAAGCCATTTTTAGATAACAAAAGTAGTAAGGACATGTGGAAAAAATCATTCTGCATATTCATGAATTATCAGTCATTTGTTAAACTAATGGACGGCTAATAAATTTGCAAATACAAACTATAGCAGACTACTACTTTTAAATTCAGATGTTTTCTTGTAGTCAAAAAGAAAAAAAAATCTATTGAATAAGAGAAAAAAAGTTAGGTTGAGGTTTTTCTTTTGTAATTGAATAATTTTAATTATATAATGTTTCTAAGTAAAAACTTTAAGTGTGTTTGCTGATTTTGCATTACTTTAAAAGTACAGAAGGTAAAAGGTGAGTGTATTGATAATTAAATTTAAGAATGTCATCAAATGTTCATTCTTGGTGAAATTTAGGTTTATATTTTGTGGCTAACTGTAATAAATTCTTACTCCTAGTACTGAATGTTTGTGTCCTACAGCCTATACAAATTCCTCTGTTGAAACTTAATCCCCGTGATATTTGAAGTTGAATTCCTTGACTACTTACATAATTTAATAAAGTGTTATGTGAACAAAAAATGTATTTGACAAATGATGGCTTTTGTTTCCTTAAAAATCTAAGTTCAATTAATTAAGTAGAGTTCAAATATTAAATTGTTCAGCCCCCCCAAAAAAATTAAAAGCTGCTGTTAAGTCTGAAATAGATGAGATTACTGTAAAATATTTAGGAGGGGGAAGTAAAATTTAAAAGTATTTGTCATTAAAATTCCTTTGCAAAGCTCTTTAAGTTAAAGAAAACTTAAATAGAACCAGAAACTATAGATGATGTATTGTAGTTAAGGCAAAGAATCATGTGCACTTCTAAGAACTTTTACTCAAAGAAAAGTTTCCACTATACATCAATAATTGGAAAATATAGTTTAAAGTCAACATATTTAAATGTAAAATTTAAACTTTATATTGTATTTATTAATTTACTATAGTAAATTAAAACCACATATAATAAAATTTACCATGGTTAAATCAAGCTTAGCCTAAAGCTGCCTCCTTGCATATTTTAAGTTCAGCCTCAAGGTTCTCTGTACATCATGAACTATAAGCTAGAGTTATAAACACACTGTAGTCTACTCTTGTGACATCAGAGTTTTGGCCAATCAAACATGGCCAACTGTTGAAACCATGCTTAAACAAGGCAAATGCCTGGCCATAACCAATCTGTCTGTTTATTTACCTCAATTCTATGTATGTCACTTGCCTATTTCTGTCCATAAATCTTCTACCACCTAATGTGCTGGAGTCTCTAAGCCTGCTCTGGCTTGGGAGGCTGCCCGATTCACAAATTATTTTTTACTCAATTAAAGTCTTTTAAATTTAATTCAGCTAAGGTTTTGCTTTTACCACCATCTTAACATTTTTGAGTATATAACTTAACGTCCCTTTCACAATTAACATTAAAATTATAGATCTTGATCCAGTCACACAAGAGACCTTCTCTGGGAAATAAAGAAATGTCTTTTTAAATATATATATATATATAAAATTTAGCAAAGTTTACATGCTGGCTAAGTACCAAATCTTCACAATTCACTTGATCTTTTTGTTAATGGCAGGATATATAAATTTTGTAGAGCAATTGAAAGTGAACTGAATTTCTAATAAGTTTGTAGCACTTTGATATCTTGATCACTCTGGAAGCGTTAACAGAACAGAACTCTTTATATGGCTTCTTTTCCTAGGTCACCTTCAAACAAACTTGCTGTTCCAAGCGCTGAAGCAAAGCATGTCCTGGCTCAAAAGGCCCTCGTTTAAAACCACAGCTAGTCTGGTCTGATGGAAATGCTTGGCTGCTTGAGCGACCTTTCTTTATATTTCATAAGTTCATCTTTGCCTCAAAGGCTGATGAGTCTTAGTGAATCAAAGCCATGTAAGAGAAACATGCATGTGTTCTTTTGTTTTGATATTGACACACTTAATTTTTTTGTTCACTTTTAATGTGTTTACTTACACCGCCTAATGTATTTCATGATTCCTTATACTAACAATAGCCTCATATGGTTGAGGTCACTCCCTCACTGCAGGGACCGACTTCTTGCTCTTAGAAAACAAAAGCAGTTTTCTAAATTCTCATCATGCATTGCTGCCACTTTTGTAAAACTGATTTAAAAAAAGACTACAACCCTTTCACATATTTTCATTCTATTAATTAATGTTGAGCTAAAAAATATGATCGCTACTTTTTTTCAAATATTTTGCCATTCTAAGCAAATCAAACATTATGAAACATTTCCTCACTTCCTTATTTATTTATATTTCTTATTTTTTAGGGTCTCTCTTTCTTATAAGATAATCCCATTGTTAATAATGTTTTCTTCTCCTTGGTCAAACTTTTAATATTACAGTTCAATTTTATAATCTTCTGTTGTATTGTTTTATTTTTGTCATTACTAGCTAAATTCTATTGGGGGTGTTATGCCTTTAAGTGTCACACATTTGGATTAAGAGTCAAGTTATTTATAAAAAATAAATAAATAAAACTTACAAAATCTTAGAATCGTAATGTATTTCAATGTCTAATCTAAATGTTTACTGTTAAATGTTGTCATAGAACCTGAGAATTCACCAGGAAAATTTTACTGATATCCACAAACATGTATCATCTCTGCCATTAGTTGTATATCCCATGAAAATGATAAAATAACTACTTCAGTATAAATTAATATATAAATAAAGAGAAATTGGCAATTCATTAGAGTGTGTTGGGAAAGAAATACAGTATCTCTATGCCCTATAATAAATCACTTTGATGATTTTTTCCAACATATTTTAAAAGTCCTAAGTACCAAAATTACAATAAAGCTTAATGGAGTTGTATCTCATTTACTCAGGAAATTTATAAGAAAATATGCAATTGAATCAGAATTCTACTGTATTGAAACAGAAATTGCCTATCAGTGGCTTTCTAGTAATGAATGTTTTATTTTTATGTTATATTCTGTCAGATATGTAGCCAAATAAATAGTTTTTATTACATAAATTAATATATATATCATATTCCACAATAGAAACATCTCACATATTTGTAAAAGTGGAAATGCCTGCAATGAATGAAATGAGTGAATTATTACAAGTTTCAAGTTTCATTGGTCCAGTTCCAGCTTTCTACTAGATTGGTCCAGTCCCAGCTTTCTACTATTTTCCCAAGTTTCTTAAAGAAAAATATACAGTTAGTGCCAATATTGGATAAAGAACTATAATAATACTATAGAGTGTGTGGAAGAGTGAAAAGATTGATGAGTTGAACATAATCCTGGCCTCTAGATCTGGAATAGAGAAACAAGATATCTGAAACATGTAAAATTTATTGAATAATTTAATCATACAGGTTTCTCATTGGTGAAATTACAGCTTTAAGTGGCTCTCCTCCAAAGATCCTTTTATAATTTTACTTGTTGGCAAATATTCTCAAAAGAGTCTTCAGGAAAACTTGCCAGCTTAAGAGATTCCTGACACTTTTAAAGCCATTTCAAAGCAGTAAGTATCAATTATTTCCAAACCCTTCCAAGAAAAGAAATTAGCCTATATGTTGTCCTACAATTAACTAACCCTACATTACAAAGTAAAGAAAAAGTAAGCACCATCATTAAAAACAAACAAACAAACAAACAAACAAACAAAAAAACCTAGATATGTGGATGTCTAGTAACATCTCTACCTAGGGAGCTCAGCCAGAAGTTCAACTACTTGATGCTACAAAAAGGGAAATTAAGATTAGTTGCAGCTGTCATATAATAGCAAGGGGATCTCATATTATATACGGTTTTGTGCATTTTATTTTATTACTGCTATGAAATCAATGAGCAATATTTTTATTTTAATTTGGATTTGAAAATTTATTGTTTTATAAAATTTCTCCAAAGTCTCTACCACCTGTCATGCATGTCCGTGTGAAGAGACCACCAAACAGGCTTTGTGTGAGCAATAAAACTTTTAAATCACCTGGGTGCAGGCGGGCTGAGTCCAAAAAGAGAGTCAGCGAAGGGAGATAAGGGTGGGGCCGTTTTATAGGATTTGGGTAGGTAAAGGAAAATTACAGTCAAACCGGGGTTGTTCTCTGGCGAGCAGGAGTGGGAGTCACAAGGTGCTCAGTGGGGGAGATTTTTGAGCCAGGATGAGCCAGGAAAAGGACTTTCACAAGGTAATGTCATCACTTAAGGTAAGGACAGGCCATTTTTACTTCTTTTGTGGTGGAATGTCATCAGTTAAGGAGGGCAGGGCATTTTCACTTCTTTTGTGATTCTTCAGTTACTTCAGGCCGTCTGGGCGTATATACATGCAAGTCACAGGGGATGCGATGGCTTGGCTTGGGCTCAGAGGCCTGACACTACCAACATAGATGCATTTGTTCAAGAGTAAATTGATTTTAACACTGACAGTGAAACCAGTCTACCATTTTACAGCATTTGTCCTTTTGAAGCAATGCTTTACGAGATATTAAATATATATTAATATATTTATGGAAGAATCAGAATTGCTACATTAGTAGTTTTCATATAATTCATCAAATTAAATGTACAATTTGTAATCATATTTAATAATTTTATTTTACATTTTAGCCAGATTTCTTCTCAGTGTCAGATTTGCAGAACCATTATGAAAATAGAAAGTCTTACTATCTGGTTGGATTACTGTAGCATGTGTGTTATCATAGAAAATCTGTTTTTGTTTTGTTTTGTTTTGTTTGAGACAGAGTCTTGCTCTGTCGCCCAGGCTGGAGTGCAATGAAGCGATTGGCTAATTCTTTTTGTATTTTTAGGAGAGACAGGGTTTCACCGTGTTAGCCAGTCCTGGTCTCCACCTCCTGACCTCCTGATCCGCTCGCCTCGGCCTCCCAAAGTGCTGGGATTACAGGCGTGAGCCACGGCGCCTGGCCAGAAAACTTGTATTTTTAAATACAACTTAAAATTGCATATTTTATTTGTATAATTTTTGTGGTATATTTTCGTATATATACAAATTCTACAGTTGTGTATTTTTTAAATTATGCTTTTATGTGCAATTATTTTATTAATAGTAAATATCAAGATATTTTATATATTTATTAGCCATTCTCCTATTTAATTGCCTGCTTTGTGTTCTACAACTATATTTTTATTGGACTTTTTTAAGGTTATTATCCTTTATGAGCTCTCTATATGTAACGTATAATTTCCCTTTGTCCGATATATATAACACAAACATGGTTTCAGAACTTGAATTGTTTTCAGTACTAAAGTTAATAAACAGGAGTCTCTTTCTTTATGGCATGGGGATAACAATTTCTTTCACTTCATCTACAATCAGTAAAAACTTTCATATTCTGACTTTCACCTAAGTCCTGAATTTAAACACAAACATTTCATAAAAAATCTGAATAAATTGTGTTGACTTTACTATTTATTTTTAATATGAATTTCAGCATATTTTAACTCAGTAACTATCTGATTTATCAATAGTGAATGACTCAAATAGGTCCTGTATTATTTTTTAAAATTCACAGTAATTATTTGTTTCAGAAGTCCATTTAGGGTTTTTTTGTTTTTTTTGTTGTTGTTGTTGTTGTTTGTTTGGGTTTTTTTTTTTTTTTTTGTCATTATTAGGAACTCCTTTAAAAGAAGTTGATCAAGAATAAGTTGCTTAGTCTCTGTTTTGTGTTTACATTCACTCCAGGAATTTGTGGAACTAATTGTTTTAGTCCATTTGCGTTGCTATAAAGGAATATCTGAGACTGGGTACTTTATAAAGAAAAGAGTTTTATTTGGACCACTGCTCTTCAGGCTTTACAAGAAGCATGGCACTGGTACCTGATTCTGGTGAGGGCTTCAGGAAGCTTTCATTCATAGCGAGGAAAAGGGGAGGCAGCATCACATGGTGAAAGAGGAAAGGAGAGAGAGGGGAGATTGGCACCACACGCTCTTTTTTTTGTTTGTTTGTTTGTTTTTTCAGATGGAGTCTGGCTCTGTCGCCCAGCTGGAGTGCAGTGGCGAGATCTCGGCTCACTGCAAGCTCCGACTCCCGGGTTCACACCATTCTTCTGCCTCAGCCTCCTGAGTAGCTGGGACTACAGGCGCCCGCCACCAGGCCCGGCTAAATTTTTTTTTTTTTTTTTTCTGTATTTTTAGTAGAGACGGGGATTTCACTGTGTTAGCCAGGATGGTCTCGATCTGCTGACCTCGTGATCCGCCCGCCTCGGACTCCCAAAGTGCTGGGATTACAGGCATGAGCCACCGCGCCTGACTAGGACTCTTTTTTAAGAATCAGGTCTCCTGGGAACTAATAGAGTGAGAATTCACTGACCACTGGGAGGCCAACACCAAGACATTCATGAGGAATCTTCCAGAAGACCCAAACACCTACCATCAGGCTTTACGTCCAACACTGAGAATTAAATTTAAACATGAGATTTGGAGGGGACAAATATCAAACTATAACAATAACTAAAGTAGATTGACTATTACTTTTCAAAGTGTGATTTTCTAAACCTTTCGTGTTGACCTTAAGCCTTCTTATCTTACACTGATCTGTCCCTACCAGGAAGAGAAAATATATAGCCATCTGCCTTCATTTAATTAGACTTCATATATGAATTTGCCCCGTTTTCTTTGGAACCACTAAAATAAAGGCCACTATACTCTTACTGGGAATTTCAAGGAGGAATATTTTATGAAATGGTTAAATTTTATAAATGGTAGGTGATAAAAAGAAGTTGTGGTCATAGGTAATAGAGAACAAGGAAACAGTTCTAATGAGCCAGGGATTTTCTGTATCTAAACATAGAATTGAAGCAAAGCATATATTTCAACATTTGTTAAGGGTTCACGCTTAAATATGTTTAAAAAGTGCAAAGACATGGCAAATTGACCAAAATTGCTTTACCATGTCTAAATATTTATCATATCTAAATATTAATTATAGAGACTGACACAGTTCCTTCATTTCCTATCTTTCAAGGTGATTTTCTACAAATTATTTTCTACCATTAAGGAATAAGATTCAGATTAGACCTAAGATAATTGTTTATTTTAAAAAGGGAGATGCTGTACATCTGAGAAAATTTCTAAGCAGAAATAGATCTTAGTGCATCAAATTTTTAAAAATATATGTTATTACAAATAATTCAAATTAAGTGAGTTTGGTATACAATAAAACATTCAGAATTAGCACAGAACAAAAATATTATAGTATAAAATAAATTACACTCTCATGTCTAATGCGTTTTCCAGCTATTGCCCATAAAAAGACTTTGTAAATTACTGGCTTTTTGGAAGCTTTCCATACATACCTATGTACATATGTACATATATTCAATATTAAGCTTGCACAAATGTGTTCTGTTCCCTTTCTCATAAGGCTAATATAGTTTGCTACACCAAATTGTAATCTTTGTTTCTATTCAGGCTATTGGGTAGCTCCTCTCCATCTCTAGGTTTATAAACTAGGGGAGCCATTCAATGATCTGAATATACAGATTTACATCTGTCCTCATACATCAAATATATATCATGACAAATAGGATTAATACAATAGAATCTGTCTTTGAAAATGGGAAATAATGTAAGATATACATAGGGAACTTTTGTTATTACTATGACATGCCCTGCTTGGATGCTAAATAGCTTTTTTAGCCTGCTTCTCTTCTCTGTAGATGTTTGTAGACTAAAAAATCATATTAAGACTTAAACCAGTACAGATGGTTTCTAAACGTCAGAATAGAAATTTCTTTAGTAGTTAGCCTGAAACCAAAGACTTCTTATCTATTCAAATCCAGTTTCATACACCAATAACAAAAAAAATTTTATAGATGTCTTTCTATGATTTGCTGTATATCTTTGCTTTCTTGTCATTGAACCTACAGATGTGGGGAATTTCCAAATATTTTAATCTATTTTTTGGAGCCATCTTATTACTGAAAAAATTTACGAGTCACCACTTCAAGTCATTCAGATTTAATTTATGGTGTTATGAATGTACCTTTGATTTCATCCTTTACCCAGTCTGATTTTCAATTAGTCCTTATTTTTCATAGCAGTTTTGCTTGTCTTTTATTTTTTAAGATTGAAAAGCAATTGTCCCTTTCAGTCTCATATATCCCTGAATTTGTGGACTTACTTTGTTTTCTATTATTACTACCTGAAAAATCAGGAAAGCTATTTTTGTACTAGGCTTTTTCTGATACTAACTGGACAGACATGGTCAATAGCAATCAACTCACACAGCTAACATTTAGCATTGCGCTTTCCTCTTCTACTGGTAAAAGTTCAAGTTATTGTAGTCACAGCTTTACAAGGTATATATCCATTATGTAACACAAATGCTTCTCTCCGGGCTTTGAGAACAATGCTCCTATTAATTGCCATTTGACCTTTAAGTGGTGTATAGTGTGTCAGTTGTGTGTTTACATAGATGCATGTGTGCATATGGGCATGATGACAACATCATACTTCCACAGTCAATTGTTTTATCATTAGGGTGTTTCATTATCTTATGGCTTCAACTCTTAATGGTTCTATGAAACAAATGTTAATTTCTCACTCATATTACGTGGTTATCACAAATTTGCTAGGATGTTAATTCAGTGATTTACTTACTTTGGACTATTGGATTAATCACTGCCTGAAATATTCCTGTTCTAGTGACGGGAAGTAAGGAGCATGCCAAATCAGCCACTGTTCCTTGAGACTTCAACCAAAATTAATATTATAGTTAATATCAGATGACAGGTCTAGGATACTGGTTCCATAATTCCTAAGCTGGTGCTTTTTGACAATCTATATATCACAGAATACCAGAGCTATATTTCTGATGCAATTGTAAAGTGTTGACTAAAAATTTTGGGCCCCAGAGACCGAGAAAAGTCAGTAAGAAAGCAACAGTTTGAAGTTAAATTTCACTAAAAATTAAATCCATTTTAGATTATTTATTTAAACATGAATTTAACATGTATTTCTTTTTACCCATAAAGTTAAAAAAAAATTAACTAAAAAACTCCTTTAAAATTTCATGCATTGCTTCTTGGATTTATGTTTTCTATTCTTATCAGTTTAACACGTTCATGAGGTCAGCATAAAAAAGAAAAATGATGTTATAGTATTTTTCTGGATTACTTTACACTGAATTTTAATATTCTGAATATAGATATTAGATATGGAAAAGACATAATTGTTTATGAGACTTGGGTGAAATGCCATATAAATTAAAATAAGCTTACTTTTCTTTCAATTAATTGTCAAATTTAGCTAAAATCAAACTTAAAATGGAGACTGATTTCTATGTCTGGTACTTTTGTTTATCTGAATTTATAGAGAAACTACCTTCACCATCTCATTAGTAAAGAATATCTAGTGATTTCATTTTTCTAATTCATTTGTGATTGAAAAAGTTTAATTATCTCCAGAGAGTATTAATAATATTTATCCCTGGAAAAAGTTTAAGTAAAAAATTGAAATATAAATTATCATGAGTGAATTCAGAACTGTTATTTGTATTGTTCTTGTTATTGAGGGTATTTTTCAGTCCCTAGATATAATATTGCACATTTCCCTGTTCCACCTACATGTGAAACCAAGCCAATTACTTGCAATCCTGTTCAAGTTCTAATAATCTACTCCAAATCCTAGTGACTTAAAACAAAAACTTAATACCATTTCTCAAGGTTTTGCAGACTGGGTGATTCCTACTTGGGGTCCCTCAAGTTGTTATTCAGGTGATAGCCAAGGCTGTGGACCTATAAGAGCTTTCTTATTCACATAACTAGCACCTGGGATGGAATGGAAAGAAAATAATGGTGTTAATTGGGTATCTCTGACTCCACATGTCCTCTCTATGTGGCAAGGTTGGATTTTTCCACTGCACAGTGATCTCAGACTACTAAAACTTCTTATAGGAAAACTGGATTTACCCAGAGTAAGTGTTTCAAAAGACCCAGTGGATACTGCACCAACAGCATATAAAAATTTCAGTTTCTCCTTACCCTAGTCAACAGATTTTATCGTCAGTCTTTTTAATTTTAGCCATTCTAGAACTTGTGTGGTTTTATAAAATCGTGCTTTTCATTTATGTATTCTTGATGTCTACTGAGGTACAGAAATTTTTCCTGTGCTTCTTAACCATTCATATATCATCTTTTGGTAAGTCTATTCAAATTTGCGTCCACTTGTAAAAATTGTATTATTTTTATTATTGAGTTGTAAATTCTCTTTAATCATACTCTAAGAAAGTCCTTAACATATATTTAAATTGCGAATCATTTTTCCAATTTGTGGCTTTTCATATGGTCATTGGAATCTTTTAAAGAGCAAAACATTTAACTTGTCATGGTAAGTCAAATTTACAGTGTTTTTCCTTTTGTGTTTCCTGTATTTTGTGTGCTATCTAAGTAATCTTCATTTCTACTCAAGCAGAGAAGATTTGCTCCTATGTTTTATTCTTAAATTACAAATTTAGCTTTTACATTTAGAGTTATTACTCATTTTACTTACTTTGTTTTTAGTTTAGTGACAGATAAAGTCGAAGTAAAACTTAGGATGTTGAGGCAGGAGAATTGCTTGAACCCGGGAGGCCAAGGTTGCAGTGAGCCGAGATCTCACTACTGGACTCCAGCGTGGGCGATAGAGAGAGACTCCATCTCAAAAATAAATAAATAAATAAATATAAATTCACATTTTTCATGGAGTCATAAATTAAAGATCAAAAAACTTAAATGAAAGGCAACTGTGTGAAGTATGTCTGATACACTAGGAACACTTTCTTACTAGGCATCTGTGAAAGACCCTAGGACAGTCCCCATGGCATTTACAACTTCCTGCTCATGTTTTGTATAATCTCTTCCCCTTGAGTGCAAGTAAGACATGTGACTTGCTTTCAGTCAATGAGACTTGGCAAATGTGAAACAAATTCCATATGCAAATAAGTTTTTAAATCAGTTTATTTTGAGGTAATCAGTTGAGAGATTATAAAAGGTGAATCTCACGTGAAGGCTTTTATAAATGGAATCGGGGCCGGGCACAGTGGCTCACAACTATAGTCTGAGCACTTTGGAAAGCTGAAGCAAGAATATTGCTTGAGCCCAGCAGGTCGAGACCAGCTTGGGCAACATAGTAAGACTTCGTCCCTGAAAAATAAATAAATAAATAAATAAAATAAAATTAAATAAAATAAATAAAATAAAATAAAATAAATACTCAGGAGGCTGAGGTGGGAGGGTCTCTTGAACCTAGGGGGCCAAGCCTGCAGTAAGCCATGATCATGCCACTGCACTCCAGCTGGAACAACAGAATAAAACCCTGTCTCAAAAAAAAAAAAAAAAACAATTATATGTGTGTGTGTGTGTGTGTGTGTGTGTGTGTGTGTATATATGTATATATATATGGTCTGAGGTTTATCTCTTATTGGTTTACTGATATCTGAAGCCATGTTGGAAAATATCACATAGAAGATAACTGCTGAATGGCTACAGGAATGGTGAGCATTTTTAGGACCAGAGAGGGCTGTCTCTAGCTGACAGTCAACAAAAAGCTTTGGTCATACAGACACAAGAAAATAAATTATTCTGACAACTTGAATGAGCTGGAAAGTGAATTATTCTCTTCCTAAGCCTCCAATTGGGATGTCTGTCCAACATCTTCATGTCGCTTGTAAGACTTTGAGCAGAATAAACAGCTAAGGACGCCTAGATTCCTGATCCAGAAATACTGCTAGGAAATGCATGTGTGTTATTTTAAGCCTCCAGTTAGTAATGTTTTTTTAACAAAGCAATATGAAACTAACAAAGCATTTGTCAACACATCAGTTTTGTATGCATGGAGTAAGAATCAGAGAAACCAGGTAGAAAATACCTGTTAAGAAACCAAAACCTTGTTTCTCACTGTGTTGGAAAAACGAAACAGGATTCAGAGCTTACCAGGATGGAGACAATATGGACACTATCCAGACTTCCACTTGTGGATCCACAAAGGATATTCCTTACAATAATGAGCTTATGATAAATGTATCGGATTCAAATGAGTTTAGCAGGTCTCTGAATATAGCATTTCCTGATAAAAAATTAATTCCTCTCTGATGCAATATTACATATACAAACGTACACACAGCCTCTCCCCAAACACACACACACACATACACACACAGAGAGACAGCGAGACAGAGAGAGACAGAGAGAAACAAATAATAAAAACACGTTGAAATGCATTCAAATTGATCTGAATGTAGGAGTTACAGAACAGGTATTTACAAATTACTCTGAAACTCATGTTCTAGAAGTACATTCAAAGATAAAATATTTCATCTTAGAGCTTGAATTTATTTAAAAATGTAGTATGAAATGGTATGATCAAAAGCAGGTACAATATAAGAGAAGATAGGTAAACTGAAAAATAGAGAGTAGAAAATACTTCCATTAAAGCACAGAGAGTGGCTGGGCGCGGTGACTCAAGCCTGTAATCCCAGCACTTTGGGAGGCCGAGATGGGCGGATCACGAGGTCAGGAGATCGAGACCATCCTGGCTAACACAGGTGAAACCCCGTCTCTACTAAAAAATACAAAAAACTAGCCGGGTGAGGTGGCAGGCGCCTGTAGTCCCAGCTGCTCGGGAGGCTGAGGCAGGGGAATGGCGTGAACCCGGGAGGCAGAGCTTGCAGTGAGCTGAAATCCAGCCACTGCACTCCAGCCTGGGCGACAGAGCAAGACTCTGTCTCAAAAAAATAAAAATAAAAAATAAAAAATATAAAGCACAGAGAGAAGTTCGGCTAGAAACTATACAAGAGAGTCTAAACGTAACATAGGAAATAATTTATAGTTCTAAAAACATAATTTGTGACTCAGAGGATTGGTGTAAAGATGGCTATTAATAATACTGATAATTTTGATTGAATATGACTGAGGTGGGGCCAACAAATATGAATAATGAATATATAAACCATATAATTCTGATGAAGTAGTCACTTGATAGAGAAACTAAGCTATCAAGGGCTGGCTTATAGCTGCACAACAATCCCACAGCAAATGGTAAACATCATTTGATAAATTACTACCTGAAAACAAAATTAAAAATGACAAAAGACATCAAATCAAATAATCAACTTGCTTTATAAACACTACACACATACACACACACTCACACACACACACAGAGAGAGAGAGAGAGAGAGAGAGAGAGAGAGACAGATATATCACATACCTAAGAATCATAGTACAACTATTGGAAACCCAAGGACAAAGAAAAACTTACAACAGTGGTAGTATTACTGTATAGTTTACTTATTATGTTATTATTTTCTGCTTCATCTACTAGATTGTTGTGAAAAAAAATGTTTATTTTTATTTTTATTTATTTATTTTTCTTGAGATGGAGTTTAGCTCTGTCGCCCAGGCTGGAGTGCAGTGGCGTGATCTCGGCTCACTGCAAGCTCCACCTCCCAGGTTCATGCCATTCTCCTGCCTCAGCCTCCCGAATAGTTAGTACTACAGGCACCCACCACCACTCCTGGCTATTTCTTGTTGTATTTTTAGTAGAGATGGGGTTTCACCGTGTTAGCCAGGATAGTTTCGATCTCCTGACCTTGTGATCTGCCCACCTCGGCCTCCCAAAGTGCTGGGATTACAGGCATGAGACACCGCACCGGGCCAAAAAAATGTTGATGCCTCTTGGAGAACAGAAATTGTTGTTAGTTTCTTTGTATTCATCGCTATACCCTCAGTGTTTAGGACATTACTCTTTGGTAAGACGTCCATAAACTTTTTTGGGTAAGTGAATTAATCAATTGAAATTTTTGTTTCTCTTCCCTATTTATTATAATGTTTTTAAACTCAAAATTATACAACAGGTATCAATTCTGTGAATTTTCTGAGAATATTTTCTTCTTTGAAGTTTCTGTTCTGATGGCTTTTAATATGAACCCTCTTAATTTATTTACAAATGAGTTTGATGATGATGAGCTAATTGAGTATAGAAACATCTATGCTTCTGAGCCATGATTCTCAAATGTCAGTATATATTAAAAATAACCTGAAGGAAATATTTAAATTTCTATGTCTAATATTGGTAATTTGATTGAGTATGACTGAGGTGGGGCCAAGGAATATGAATAATGATTATATAAACCATATAATTCTGATGAAGCAATCACTTGATAGGGAAACTCAGCTATCGAGGGCTGACTCACAGCTGCACAACAATCTCACAGCAAATGGTAAATATTTCTACATTTTTTGAACTAATAAATATGTAATCTTCATAGAGCGCTTTCAAATTTGATAAATTAAAATAGTAAAATACTATTTGTTTTCTACAGCATTTCTTTTTCTTCACATCATGACTACATTAAAATTTACCACACAATTTGCCACAATTAAAGCTTACCACTGGCAATTTTGTTTTCTTTGCCTTGCCTCATGTCTATGTATAAGTTGGATTCAAGTTCTGCATTTAGTTATAAACTTTTTAATTTACCCCCAAATAGTGGTGTTTTGAGTTGATAATTTAAAATGCAGTCACTTACTTTCCAGAGAATACCAATGATTGGTGCATTCAGTCTAAAGATATTCTTATCAAGACTGCTTTATCTGCATTAGCACAATTCATACTCTCATCTCATTTTATGTAGCAGTTCCCAAAGTCCTTCTGCTTTATTTTGTAGGCTAAATTCTTCTTTATGTGAAACAATAACGATTGTAATGAATCTTGATGACAAGTATGCAGAATATTTTCTCTGCTGCAGTAGACAACTTGTCATAAAGACATATGCAAAATATGTGTCTTCTTGGTTTTACTTTCAAAATTTATTTTATTCGTACTAAAATTAAAAAAAAATACTAGAAAATGTGTAACTAAAAGTAATAGTGGGTAAAAACTAGAAATGTGTGCCACGCAAACTTCTATTTCTGTTTTTAAAATTCTCTACATCCAACTTGATTTTTTATACTAATCTAGGAGACCAGGAAATTGTCAAAGGCAAGACATTTATAAGTAAAAGGAAAAGTATCTTTATTTATCTGGAGAACATGAATAGTACCTGTGAACTGACTTACTTCATACTGACTATGGCAATGAAAATGCTTACTATAAAGTGAGAGGGAACAATAAAATAATTTCTTCTAGAGCACATTAAGGACACACCAGAAATCATCTCATCCCGATATACCTGATTATTGATGAAGTAATATTGAACTTGAGGAGATTATTACAATCCGTATCTGTTTGCCTATGTGTTTAGAGACACTTGAATCATAAGTTTGAGATGCCTTGAGCTAAATTACTCTGCAGTGTTATAAAAAGACCACACCATGAGGTTGAAATTCATTTCAAAAAGTATCTCTTGAGGACTTAACATATATATACATTGTGTTTCATGTTGACAGTGAAGAGGTAGTGAGGGTGGCAACAGAAAAAGCCAAGATACAGTGCTGCAGTTAAAGGCTTTATCAATGTAGGAGTAATAACAATAATTTTAAAAGTGCCTTGGCCAAAATTATTGTTAATGAGCATATATGCAAGCAAGCATTGTAATTCAAGCAAGCAACTTTTTTTTTCATATTTTTCCTTCATTTATCTCCAACACAAAAGTAAAAGGGATTGAGCAAGAATAAAGAATGCATTTTTAGATTTGTGATCCAGATGTAATTCAGATTTGGCTCACATCAGCAGAGCTTATAAATGAAGTCAGAAAGAGAAAATGAAAGAGACTGAAATAGTCACAACACTGAAAGAAAAGGGAAAGAAAGAAGCTAAAATACGGATCACTGCTTCCATGGACCACCACTGTCTCACTACCTCCTCCCTTTTCTTTTCTCTCTATATTTCATGCTATAGATTAAGGGTAACTCTCTCTTAAATAATAATAGGGGACTTCTTAATAATAGTCATTTATGGAATTGGCTGGCAAGATGGCCGAATAGGAACAGCTCCCGTCTGTAGATCCCAGAGAGATCAATGCAGAATGCAGATGATTTTTGCATTTCCAACTAAGGTACCTGGTTCATCTCACTGTGACTGGTTAGACAGTGGGTGCAGGCCATGGAGGGTGAGCAGAAGCAGCGTGAGCAGAAGCAGGGTTCAGTTGCTTCACCCAGGAAGCTGAAGGGGTCAGGAAACTCCCTCCCCTAGCCAAGGGAAGCCTTGAGGGACTGTGTCATGGCGAATGGTGCATTCCAGCCCAGATACTATGCTTTTCCCATGGTTTTTGGAACCTGCAGACCAGGAGATTCCCTCAGATGCCTATACCACCAGGGCCCTGGGTTTCAAGCACAAAACTGGGTGGACCATTTGGGTGACACTGAGCTAGCTGCAGGAGTTTTTTTTTTTCATACCCCAGTGGCACCTGAAATGCGAGTGAGATAGAACTATTCATTCCCCTGGAAAGGGGGCTGAAGCTAGGGAACCAAGTGGTCTAGTTCAGCGGATTCCACGCCCAAAGAACCCAGCAAGCTAAGATCCACTGGCTTAAAATTCTCACTGCCAGCACAGTAGTCTGAAGTCAATCTGGGACTCTAGAGCTTGGTGGGGGGAGCAGTGTCCCCCATTACTGAGGCTTGAGTAGGCAGTTTTCCCCTCACAATGTAAACAAAGCCTCTGGGAAGTTTGAACGGGGTGGAGCCCACCACAACTCAGCAAAGTCATTGTAGCCAGACTGCCTCTTTAGATTTCTCCTCCTCTCTGGGTGGGGCATCTCTGAAAGAAAGGCAGCACCCCAGTTACAGGCTTATAGATAAAACTCCTATCTCCCTGAGACAGAGCACCTGGGGCAAGGGGCAGCTATGGGTGCAGCTTCAGGAGATTCAAACGTTCCTGCCTGCTGGCTCTGAAGAGAGCAGTGGATATCCAAGCACAGTGCTCAAGTTCTGCTAAGGGACAGACTGCCTCCTCAAGTGGGTCCCTGACCCTTGTGCCTCCTGACTGGGAGACACCTCCCAGCAGGGATTGACAAACACCTCATACAGGAGAGCTCTGGCTGGCATCTGGTGGGTGCCCCTCTTTGACGAAGTTTCCAAAGGAAGGAACAGGAAGCAATCTTTGCTGTTCTGCACCTCTGCTGGTGATACCCAGGCAAACCAGGTCGGGAGTGGACCTCCAGCAAACTCCAGCAAACCTGCAGCAAAGGGGCCTGACTGTTAGAAGGAAAACAACAAACAGAAAGCATTAGAATCAACATCAACAGAAAGGCTTCCACAGAAAAACCCCATACAAAGGTGGTCACCAATGTCAAAGACTAAAGGTAGATAAATCCATGAAGATGAGGAAAAATCAGTGCAAAAAGGCTGAAAATTCCAAAAGCCAGAACGCCACTTTTCCTCCGAAGGATCACAGCTCCTCACTAGCGAGGGAACAAAACTGGACTAAGCGTGAGTTTCAGGAATTGACAAAAGTAGGCTTCAGAAGGTGGGTAGTAACAAACTCCTCCGAGCTAAAGGAGCACATTCTAACCCAATGCAAGCAAGCTTAGGATCTTGAAGAAAAGGTTAGAGGAATTGTTAACTAGAAAAACCTGTTTACGGAATAACATAAATGAACTGATGAAGCTGAAAAACACAGCACGAGAATTTCATGAAGCGTACACAAGTATCAATAGCCTAATCGATCAAGCAGAAGAAAGGATATCAGAGATTAAAGATCAATTTAATGAAATAAAGCATGAAGACAAGATTAGAGAAAAAAGTAATGAAAAGTAACGAACAAGACCTCCAAGAAATATGGGACTATGTGAAAAGACCAAACCTATGTTTGATTGATGTACCTGAAAGTGATAGGGAGAATGGAACCAAGTTAGAAAATACTCTTCAGGATATTATCCAGGAGAACTTCCCCAACCTAGCAAGACAGGCCAACATTCAAATTCAAGAAATACAGAGAACACCACAAAAATACTCCTCGAGAAGAGCAACCTCAAGACAAATAATTGTCAAATTCACCAAAGTTGAAATGAAGGAAAAAACATTAAGGGAAGCCAGAGAGAAAGGTCAGGTTACCCACAAAGGGAAGCCCATCAGACTAACAGTGTATCTCTCTGCAGAAACTCTGCAAGTCAGAAGAGAGTGGGGGCCAGTATTCAACAATCTTAAAAAAAAAAAAAAAAAATTCAACCTGGAATTTCCTATCCGGACAAACTAAGCTTCATAAGTGAAGGAGAAATAAAATCCTTTATAGACAAGCATATGCTGAGGGATTTTGTCACCACCAGGCCTGCCTTACAAGAACTCCTGAAGGAAGCACTAAATATGGAAAGGAAAAAACAGTATCAGCCACGGAAAAAACATACCAAATTGTAAACACCATCAATGCTAGGAAGAAACTGCATCAACGAATGGGCAAAATTAACAGCTAGCATCATAATGACAGGATCAAAGTCACATGTAACAGTATTATCCTTAAATGTAAATGGGCTCAATGCCCCAGTTAAAAGACACAGATTGGTAAGTTGGATAAAGAGTCAAGACCCATCAGTGCACTGTATTCAGAAGACCCATATCACATGCAAAGACACACATAGGCTCAAAATAAAGGGATGGATGAATATTTACCAAGCAAATGGAAAGCAAAATAATAATAATAATAATAAAATAAAAGCATGAGTTGCAATCCTAGTCTCTAATAAAACAGACTTCAGAGCAACAGAGATCAAAAAGACAGAGAATGGCATTACATAATGGTAAGAAAATGTAACAAGAAGAACTAACTATCCTAAATATATATGCACCCAACACAGGAGCACCCAGATTCATAAAGCAAGTTCTTAGAGACCTACAAAGAGACTTAGACTCCCACACAATAATAGTGGGAGACTTTAACACCCCACTGTCAATATTAGACAGATCAATGAGAGAGAAAATTAATAAGGATATTTAGGACTTGAACTCAGCTCTGGATGAAGCAGACCTAATAGACATCTACAGAACTCTCCACCCCAAATCAAACGAATATACAATCTTCTCAGCACTACATCACACTTATTCTAAAATTAATCACATAATTGGCATAATCACTGGTCATTAGAGAATTGCAAATCAAAACCACAGTGAGATACAGTCTCACACCAGTTAGAATGGTGAGCATTAAAAAGTCAGGAAACAGATGCTGGAGAGGATGTGCAGAAATAAGAAAGTTTTTACACTGTTGCTAGGAGTGTGTAAATTAGTTTAACTATTGCAGAAGACAGAATGGCAATTCCTCAAGGATCTAGAACCAGAAATACCATTTGACCCAGCAATTCCATTACTGGTTATATACACAAAGGATTATAAATCATTCTCTGTAATTAGATATCAACTAATCAATAATTGTATAAAACTAATTATTTAAAGCCTTTGTCTAGTATTTCAGAATTTTTGAAAGTCAAATCCTTCCTTTAGCTTCCTCATCTTATTCCTGACTTTTTATACTGCAAACTCTAGGAAAAAATCTAAAATTACTTGACTATGAATACTGGTATCAAGTAAAACTTAAAATGGTAAAACATTTTAACTTGGATAGATTGGGAACCAAACATACCCACCCTGAGTATGTAAAAAAGTCAAAAAGCAACAGATGCTGGCAAGGCTATGGAGAAAAGAGAACACATATACACTGTTGGTGGGAATGTAAATTAGCTCAGCCACTGTGGAAAGCAGTTTTAAGAGTTCTCAAATAACTCAAAATGGAACTACCATTCAGCCCAGCAATCCTATTACTGGGTTTATATCCAAAAGAAAATAAGTCATTCTACCAAAAATACACCTGCACTCATATGTTCATCACAGCACTATTCACAATAGCAAAGACATGGAATCAATCTAGGTGCCCATTAACAATGGACTGGGATGAAGAAAATGTGGTACATACACACCATGGAATACTATGCAGCCATAAAAAAGAATGAAATCAAGTCCTTTGCAGCAACATGGATGCAGCTGGAGGCCATTATCCTAAGCAAATTAACACAGGAACAGAAAACCAAATGCTGTTATTCTCATTTAGAAGTGAGAGCTAAACACTAGGTACTCACAGTCCTAAAGAGAGCAACAATAGGCACTGGGGACTTCTAGAGGGGAGAGGAAAGGATAGGGATAAGGGTGAAAAACTGTTAAGTACTCTATGGTCACTTCCCAGGTGACAGGTTCAGTTGTTGCCCAAACCTCAGCATATAATAACATATCCATGTAACAAACCTGCACATGTACCCTCAAATCTAAAATAAAAGTTTTAATTATTAAAAAAATAGTCATTTACTTCCCATGCCCTGACTAGATTTTTAAAAATATTACTCTATACTAAAATTGATGTAAGTCATTGCCTCAGTAGTCTCTAAGCCCCTTGCAGATCTAGACACTATGTTTTATTCTGTGTATATCCACAATTTAGTACCCGGGAGCAGTTGGTTTCTCATTAATATTTTTCTGAAAAATTAATAGAATCAACAAAAATTCCAGCCACCTTAAAAAAAAGCAATATTGAAGAATGTTCCATATTGAGAAGAGTGTATATTGTGGGTCTGTTGGTTGGAATGTTCTGTAAATGTCTGTTATGTCCATTTAATCTAGAAAATGGTTTAACTCTGATGTTTCTTTGTTGATTTCTGTCTGAGTAACATGTTCACTGCTAAATGTGGGGTGTTGAAGTCCCCTACTATTATTGTATTGCAGTCTGTCTCTTCCTTTAGGTCACTTAATATTTGCTCTATATATTTAGGTGCTCCAGTGTTGGGTGTGTGTGTATATATATATATATATATTCAGAATTGGATATCCTCCTGCTGTATTGACTGTTTTATCATTATGGAATGGCTTTGTCTCTTTTTACAGTCTTTGGCTTAAAGTCTGTTTATCTGATATAAATATAGAAACTCCAGTTTTTCTTTGGTCTCCATTTGCATGGAACATACTTGTTCATCCCTTCACTTTCAGTCTGTGCATGTCCATAAAGTTAAAGTGAATCCAAAACAACATGGTACTGCTATAAAAACAGACACATACACACAACACAACAAAATAGAGAACTCCAAAATAAATCTACACATTTTTGTGTGTCTTCAACAGACACCAAAAACATACATTGGGGGAAGTACAGTGTCTTCAATAAATGGTGCTAGGAAAACTGGATATCCACATGCAGAAAAATGAAACTAGATGCCTATCTCTGCCATATACTGAAATCAATTAAAAATGGATTGTAGGCTTAAATGTAAGACCTGAAACTAGGAAACTACTAGGAAAAAATATAGAGGAACTGTTTCATGACATTGGCTGGACAAGGATTTTTTTGGATAAGACCTCAAAAGCACAGGCAACTAAAGCAAAAACAGACAAATAGAATTATGTTAAACTAAAAAGCTTCTGCACAGCAAAGGAAACAATCAATAGAGTGAATAGATGGCCAGGAGAATGGGAGAAAATATTTGCAAACTATGCATCTGTTAAAGGATTATATCTAGCATATATAAGAAACCCAAACACTTCAATAACTAAAATAAAAATTTTTAAAAATTTAAAAAATTTTAAATCAGCAAAAGGTCTAAATAGACATTTCACAAGGCATACAAATGGCCAAAAGGAGTATGCTCAACATCACATGACCAAAAACTGTTCAACATCATAAATTACAAGGAAAATGAAATCAAAATATAATGACATATTGCCTCCCATAGGAATTAGATTCATAGAGAGGCAGTACATCTAACCATGAAAATGCTATTTTTCATCTATTACTAGGTGCTAAATAGATGTTTCAGGTTAGAGGAATCTATTTCTTTGAGTCTCTTGCCAGAAGGATTCTTGTTTCCATTCAGGTAAGAGAGGTACTCAAGATATTTGAAAGGCAAAAGAAAAACCTAAGCTTTTTTTTTTTTTTTTGCTTCGATATCCCAGTGGATAGTTGGTGGAACATTTTTGATGCAAGATTTTGCATTGAACTCAGTTGTTGTGATGCGTGCAAATCATTTATCTTGGGAGAATAGGAATCTCTAACCATTAGTAGTTTCTATTCTGAAGACCTCCGGGGTGAACCAGAGAGAG
This sequence comes from Rhinopithecus roxellana, assembly GCF_007565055.1. Taxonomy (NCBI): domain Eukaryota; kingdom Metazoa; phylum Chordata; class Mammalia; order Primates; family Cercopithecidae; genus Rhinopithecus; species Rhinopithecus roxellana. The sequence goes on along the minus strand of NC_044559.1, from coordinate 68,103,122 downwards.
CTAACAGTAGTCTTTTCTGAGTTGGATTATTTATATTTTGATAATGTATTTATTGCCTGTTTCTGTGTAGCAATTTACCACATATTTAGCTACAAACAAAACATATTTGTGATCTCATAGATTTTTGGGGTCAGGCGTTTGTGTACCACTTAGCTATGTCCTGCGCTCCATCAATGTATTGGCTGGACTGGATTCTCATTTGGAACCATAAGTGAAGATTCTAATGGGTAAGAATTTCAACACCAACAGGTGGATGGCATTATTTATTTCCTTTTGGTTGCATGATGGCTCCAACTATTTTCTCTTAGTTAGTTAGAGGCCACCCTCAGGTCCCAGAGAACTCATAGTTCCTAGAGGCCACCTGAAGGTTTTTATTATTTGGACTTTTCCAACATCACTTCTTAATTTATGAAGTCCGAAAGAAAATGATCTTTCTCACTTTCTGTCATTTTTTTTCTCTCTCTCTGCTTCACTACCTCTTTTCTCACCCTCCTTCTCTCCCCTAACCCAGTCTGCTAAAATATAGTACTATATAATGTAACATAACGATGAGTGTGACATCCCATTACCTTTGGAATATTCTCTTTGTGAGAAGTAAATCACAGGTTTGGCCCACACATAAGTTGAAGGGATTGAAGAAGCTGTTAGATGAAGAGGCATCAAATCACCGGGGGTCACCTTGATGTCTCTAAGATTATAGACACCTTATGCCTTATATTAATTTATTTCTACTTTGATCCCTTTAGGGTTTCAGTTTTTCTGATAGCGTTTCAACCCTGACACTGATAGAATATAAAAAATACCTTGTACTCAGTGAATATAGAATTCAGAAACCTGCAGGTCATAGATAGGCCTAATCATATTTATTTTTTCTCTAGAAAATTTACAACATCAGGATCATCCTTAAACCCATAAGAAAATGGTAAATACATTTGTATATTCAACAGAGGAATAATACTTAATAGATGTCATTTAGGTGGTTGGTACAAGTAACTGAAAAGCTCCATTACTTAACATTAAAATAGTAATCCAATCACTATCTTTTAAAAACTTTATCTTTTATTTTGAATTCAGGGGGTATATGTGCAGGTTTGTCACATGGGAATACTGAGTAGTGCTGAAATTTTGGTTAAGGGTGATTCTGTCATTGTGGTCACAATAGCAAAATCATCACTTTTTAAGGCAAAATCAAACTCTTGAATTTGCTTATATTTGGGTATTTTTCCCTCAAAATACTTTTTTGCCTAAAGATAAAAAGGAAACATTAATTTAAGTAAATATGTTTTTATTCATAGAATATGGTTAGAAAGTTAATGGCTTTAATATATTATATCCATAGATTTTAATTTTATCTGTCATTTCAACTAAACTTTTAATAAGATCAGCACATGTCCAGTAAGGTAGAAAAAATATAATCATATCATATTGGGCTTGAAAATATTCTCAAGCAAAATATAATATGTTAACTTTGATTGATAAATAAGTTAACATTAATACTTTGAATGTTCTTTTGGATGGTTAAGTTGCTAATTGGGGAATGTTAACAGGAATGTTGATATAAAACACCTAAGACATTATATTCTAAGCTTAAACATATCAAATATTTGGAATGATTTTACAGTCCTTCTTTTTATTGCCTTATTGAATAATGCTCTAGGACCCACATCTTTTTATGTATCTTAATGATTTAATACCTACAATGTCATTTTCTTATAAAATCTTTTGTCCAATAATTGTGTAGGTGTAAAGCACACACCTAACAAAAATTATTTTCATTACCTACATATAATAGCTTTGGAACTTCTTATAATCCTTATTATTTTCTTTTACTGAATAAAGCTCTTAGATTTTTGTTCCCTTATATGACTTAGCAGTTGGCAAACTAATTATTTGACAACTTGGTCATAGAGCTGTGGTAATGCAGGGATTGTGTCTTTGCACAGATGGCAGAATGTAAATTTCCATCAAACTAGGAAGTAGCAGAATAATAAGAACATATGCGGGAAACTATTCTGAGCAAAGCATTCAGTGATTATTTGGTAGTAAGTTGTGGTAAGGGAAATACAAACTTAAATAATAGGTTTGCAATGTTCTTTCTTGTAAACACTAACAATGAGGTGATTAAAGGATCATATGCTGTTTTTGGCTCTTTGCTATTTATGGCTTTTAATTCAGATTTCTGGCAACCACTGATTTTGTGTATCTATATGAGGACATTTTATCTTTAAGATAATTTATTTCTTACTTGGAAACAAACAGACACATAACCTGAGGTTTTGTATAGCAAGTCTAAAAACTACTTGTTAATTTAAAAGGTCCTATTTACACCAGAAATAATAGACTATTTTAAGTGTACTTAAAATTAAAATAAGTTGAGTTTTTGAGTACACTCATTCATGCTATGCAATATAGCTTTTTATAATGAAAGAATAGGATCATTTATTTAAAATAACACACTTAAATAATTAACTGCCATTTATATGAACTAAAGCAGGAAGGTAGGCTGACAGAAACATCAGCTTTAAGTTATTGTTATGTATCATGAATGTGTGTATGCATATGTGCATATGCATGCATAACTTTGAAACTCAGAATTGAAGCTTCAAAGTAAGTTTCTATGTGCATGTATCAAGTTCTAGAAGATTAGCCTCATAATCAAAGTTAATGACCAAGCCAGTTTCTCTTAAAGAATATGCCAAGCAGCACTCTGTGATTAAAGAAAGCAGGGTCATTAGACTATTATTAGTTAAGAATAATAGTCATGATTCAGGTTGAAGTAGGCATCATCCTGATTGTGACATCCTGAAAGTCATTTGAAGCAAATACATTGAGTCTTTGGAGCTGACGTAAGTCTTGTCATATCTCATAGTGGAAAGAAATGGACTTCTTGAGTTCACAGGTAGAACTGCTTCAAGACCCATCTCCTAAGGAAATACACTACCTGGTACCATGGATAGTTCCCAAGGGCAATGTGGCAATCCATCTGCAAGCACAGACCCATGACTTTCATCAAGACAATAAAATAAAATAATGGCTTGTTCACACATCAATGGTGAGTCATACAATATTGCCATTTTTGGTTAGTGGGTCAAAAGAGAGCTCTTCAAAATAGGCCCTCGCTCTGGATTTTACACACAAATTTGCTAGTAGCCATTTTCATATTCTCTGGCTTTTGAAACAATTATATATCTTCGTGTATTTTTGTTAATATTTGCTTAGATTTTCAGCTTACATCTTTCTCTGCAGGAACAGCTCTTTCTGAAGCACAAGTGTTCATAGAGGAGTCATGGGCTTTCTTTTTAAAATATTTATTGGTATTTTTCTCCCCAGAACTTAGATTTTTCCCCAGTGGAATTTTCAAACATAACTTTTATCTCCTTTATCATAAAACATATATTTATTTTAAGTATGTGGAACATGTAGTATTCTGATATATGGAGTCTTCATTGATATGTATTTTTTCTGTCTATCATTCACGTGTTTTATCTTTCCATATCTTTTTTTCTTTCTTTCTTTCTTTTTTCTGAGACGGAGTCTCACTCAGTTGTTCAGGCTGGAGTGCAGTGGCGCAATCTCGGCTCACTGCAAGCCCTGCCTCCCGGGTTCATGCCTTTCTCCTGCCTCAGCCTCCCAAGTTGCTGGGACTACAGGCTCCTGCCACCACGCCTGGCTAATTTTTTTTTTTTTTTTTTAGTAGAGATGGGGTTTCATCATGTTAGCCAGAATGGTCTCGATCTTCTGACCTTGTGATCCACCCACCTCAACCTCTCAAAGCGCTGGGATTACAGGAGTGAGCCACCATGCCTGGCCTATCTCTCCATATCTTACCTGTTTTATTGTTGTTTGGTGTGGAGTGGGGTGGGGAGAACGGATTTGTGTTTGTGTATTTTTGCATGAGATAGATTTTTTTTATTTTAAAATATACTTTATTGACATCTTTAAAATTTAAAGGGATTTTAATCTGGTACTTGCAGACAATACATCAACAATCTGGACTCACGTGAATTTAATTGCAGAATTTGAATTTCTCTAGAATACTCAAATAATGAATTGCTTTCAGTTTATTACTTAATCCCAACTAAACGTACAAAAGATTTACCAATGCCTCACATTTAGTGAGCCATGAACTTTTACATTTGCCTCTCTAACCATGTGAAGTTGTCAATAGTTTCGCTCTATCTCTGAAAATAGTGAAATTATCCCTCGAGGAATCCAACTTTGATTATTGTATTCACCTCTCTAACTTTCCATCTTCTGTACCTTGGACAAGAATTTCTATACAACCGGCTGGGCGCGGTGGCTCAAGCCTGTAATCCCAGCACTTTGGGAGGCCGAGACGGGTGGATCACGAGGTCAGGACATCGAGACCATCCTGGCTAACACGGTGGAACCCCGTCTCTACTAAAAAAAATACAAAAAATTAGCCGGGCGAGGTGGTGGGCGCCTGTAGTCCCAGCTACTCGGGAGGCTGAGACAGGAGAATGGCGTAAACCCGGGAGGCGGAGCTTGCAGTGAGCCGAGATCGCGCCACTGCACTCCAGCCTGGGTGACAGAGCGAGACTCCGTCTCAAAAAAAAAAAAAAAGAATTTCTATACAACCCTGTATTTCACATTCCTATATCTTCAAGCAGATGTGTGTGTGTGTGTGCGCACACATGCTTGTACACACACATAGTTAATATTTTGTCTTTTATAGTTTTTCTTGGTAGAGAAAGTGATCTTGAATTCAAAAATATAAAAACTTAAACCTAAAAAAGTAAAATAAGTTACCCATAAGAATACAGGTAGTTGTGATAGAGGAAATCTAGAACTTGTGTTAACCTCTAGAGTTCTTGTCTTTATAAGAAGAGTCACTGCATCCATTAGTCATTTGCTGTGAATAAAGGATAGCAGTGGCCACAGTGCCAGCAGGTGCAGCTAATATGAGGGGTGGAAGTGTTGATAGTATGAATTACATTGTTTAGTGTTCAAGAGTAGAGGCAGAAGCAGCCTCACCACAATTATGCTGTGATATTATTTGAAAATTACTCTTAAGGAATAGTTTATCTGTTTTTTTGCTTTTTTTCAAAACACTGACTCCCCAGATAACTTGGAAATTCTGTGGATTAGCTAATGTTCAATATCAATAAATGAATTCCAGAATAAGACATGTCCGTTTCAGAACTTACAACTAAAACCTGCAGTGATATGACATTATATGTGTAGGCCTTGTAAGGGTTAATAAGAACATGTAAAAATGCATGAGTTTAAAAAAGGTGAGGAAAAGAAAACCTGCAAGACAATAACAATGACAGAAATGTGCTTCAAGTATAAAGGGAAAAATTCTAAAGACAGAATTATTGAATATTTAATTAGGTAAAATTAATACTAGATCATGGCATTTTTTTTTCAACTAGTCAATAGTAGCTCAAGCCATATGGAATACATAAATGATATTCAACATGGGCTAAGGATAGACATTAATATATGTATCCTTCAAAATTAAATAGTTTATTAACTATGAGGTTTTCAATGCAATTCTCTTTATCTTTTTTTAAAATCACAACTGGTCTTTTGCTTAATTGAAACATGAAATTGTGAATAAATGGAGACAATCTTGGTAGATTCACTCAATGTCTACAATGGTCCATTAAATTACAAAACTATTCTTTGGACTAATGCTTTGCTTCTCAATGTTTATTTTTTTTTTTATTTCTGTATATGTAGCAAATTTTATTAATCCTTTCATTTCTTGATAGACACTTAGGTGGATTTCAAATCTTGTATATACATTGATTTTCTCTTTTTTTTTCCAGTTTTTTTTTTTATTATTATTATACTTTAAGTTCTAGGGTACATGTGCATAACGTGCAGGTTTGTTACATATGTATACTTGTGCCATGTTGGTGTGCTGCAAATGTTTAAATTTTTGATTAAAAGTAGTTAAAGAATAAGAGAGGGAACTGCCATTAACAGAGTTGTGGTATCCATATGTTAGATAATTTTAGGATAACTTATTTTTTTTACAGGAACATATGAGGTGGGGCAGAGAACAAAAATAAGAGAAAATAGCAGTGAGACTTCAGCTGACAGGGTTGTAGTTGGGAACTGATGTTATGGGAGCCAATAAAAGATAATCATTGGAACATTGCCATATCATAAAGCTTTTATAAGGCGAATTCTTTTTACTGTCACAATGGACCATGCACTGTGAGACTTGTTTTCTAAACTTAACTCATCACTGAAAGCCACAAAGCTTTGGGGAAGTGCTTAACCCTATTGCATCTTAGTGTTTTCATTAGCAAAATGATGACAGTGGAGTAGTGGGAATGTAAAATATTATCAAATTTTAAAGATTATATAATTTGTATATTGAACAAGAGGGACTCATTGGATATTAATAGAAATTAACTTCATTATTTTCTTTCCTTTGCCCAGTGTAAACCACTGTGTATGATACATTTTTTTCTTCTATCTTGGTTGAAATCTGAATCTATCTTCATCAACTTTTCTGATAATTCTTATGGAATAAAATTTTTTAAATTTATTTTATGCTCCTCAAATTATTTTATTCCAATAATATAATATAGAACCTAAGTTATACTTTCTTCTTGCTCCTTTGCTGGGTATACTTCAGGCTGGTTTCTGCACTGGGAAAAGTGCAGTCTATTGGTCAGCTTCTGTTCTGTTTTCCTGGTTAGAGTTTCTCCTATTGCTCCAGTATTTAAAATGTAGTAATCTATTGCTTCTTTCTGGTTATGAGTTAATTCTGAAAGTTTCTCTGTAATAGTTTGTTATGTGATGTGTAGGTCTCATAAGAGCTTCCCATCATTGCTGATAATCTAGTTGAAAACCATCATTACCTTAATGATGCTGAATGCAGATCCAATGTCCAAACACCTAAAACTCCTGCAAAACTTACACATACAATGTAGTACTCCCAGCATCTTTCCTTTGTGTTTACTCTCTCATTTGGCCCTGCTGAGGAGACTGTGGGTCAGATTCAACATAAACATTATTTGCTCTGATGAATGTTGAGTGGCAGCCTTCACCAAGCAGTGATATGCTTTTACTATGCTGTCAGAGCAGCCAGTCAGTTACAGCCTTTCATGCTTTGGTTTTGTTGAAATGAGTCAGACATCCATGCACACTGTTATCAAAATTCCAAGATAAACAAAGGTCTTTCCCCAAGGCTTGAGCAGCGGGGAAAATATACTCTAATCTCTCCAGGGATGGATGGGATTCACCGCATAAAGACATGACTTTCCAAAATTTGTCTTGTAATTTCTAGTTAACTAAGTCTTTCCATGCTCTTTCATAGGCCTGAGGTAATTAAAGGTTAGCAAACCAACTCTTAGATGAGCTTTGGAACATTCTGGTGTGATGATATCACACTTCCCTTTGGATTGTGGGCATTGTTGGTGGCTATTATCTTGTGACCTCAGACAACTGTGGCTATTATCTTGTGACTGCAGCCAATACTTAGGTAGCAACAGTTTTAACTTGCTTTTAAAATTGCACATATTTCCTTTACAGCTGTCAATGTGTTCTTTCTAGTAACATGTGCCAACAGTTGAGGTACTTTTTATTACTCCTTCCTAAATTTGCTGTTCTAATATTTATAAGAAGAAAGAAAAGGCATTTTTAGTAATATAGTAGATAAACTATTAGGATGCCCAATTTAAAATATCTTCCTCCTGGAGACTTTTAATGTCTTGTATCTTATTAAAGTTCTGAAAATGTTTGCAATAAAGAAAGTTAGATTACTCCATTTAACTTGATTTAACTTGTATTTCCTGAGCTATTTTCATTATTCCTTTTTTAAATCTACCCCTGACATCCTACAGAATAATGTCGTTTTCCTGAGGCAATAAACTGAGGATTTTCCACTCCTGATTAGTTTTCCATATAAGGGTTATCTACAATACCTTAATTTCAATATTTGGGCTGGCAGTGTAGTAGTTGACATATAAATTTAGGTTTTAACTTTAACTCTGGACATCAAAATAGTATCACAGACAAACTAATTCAAGAGAACATAGCATCTCCAAAATTTCACATTCAAACCTTTCTCCACGCCATGTTGTGAAGGATTAATACACGCATTTATTTAATTCCTTGAAGAAATAACTACAGAGATCCTACAAGTTTCTATATAATGAAGAAAATGCTGGTAGTAAATGTTAAGCTCTTTAAGTATCTTATAATTATTATAGAAAGACACCTAGGTTGAGATTGTCTGCAATCCAGTACAGATCACATAGTGTGATCAAATAATAATTTTGTGTCCAATAATAATTATAATAAACATTTACTGAAAAATTATTATGAGGCAAGTACAATGCTTAACACATATTATGCATTGTCTTATTGAATAATAATAACTATGATAAACATAGGAATGTGGTTATCATAGAATGCATATACTAGTATATCCTTAATTTACAATTTGGGGAATTGATACTCAAACACGTAACTTTGCCAATGTCATATCATTGAAGAGTTTAGATAGAAACATACAGTGGTTACTAACACAAGAAACTGCTCAGAAGTTAAGAGATGGAGGAAAATATTCTTTGATGTTAATTTCACAACTGAATAGGTATGTATGGAATAGAATCAAGACTTTCTATGCAAAGCATGCCATGTGAGTGACAGTACAGAGAAAGGAAATGCCATAGTACATTTGAAGAACTGTATATTTTGGTAGCACTATGCAAAAGTTTTACCTGGGAAGAAGTAGGCACTGGCAAGTCTTTGGAAGTGAGATATAATAAAACAGAATAATCCAGTTTTAAATAAAGTTAGTTTTCCAAATGAAAAACAAATTCCAATCAATGGTTATTTGGGAAAAGATTTAACCGTTCTATGGGGCATTTCTCAGGATGTTGTCGCTCTCAGATAGTTTGTGAAGCATTACTGATATTTAGAGAATAGGTACTAGGGATGTTAGACGTCTTGAAAATTGTTCAATATTCTGCACAAGGAAGAACATGTTCAAGAACTGCAGACATTTTAATATTCTTATAGAATACCTATATCATAAAAAATATTTGTTTTCGTAGGAATCTAGAATCTAACTTTTTAATAGCATATCTTTAATGTGTAATTTTCCCCCACAAGAATATGACCTCAGTATAAATCAAGAGAAAAATCACCATTTATTTTCTTGCAGTTTTTACTAAATTTTATTTTCTAATTTCAGAAAATCACACTAAGAGCCATGCCTCTTATCATATTTAGTGGCTGACATGGTTTGTCTCTGTGCCTCCAGTCAAATCTCATCTTAAATTGTAATCCCCATGTGTCAAGGGAGGGACTTGGTAGGAGATAATTGGATCATGGGGATGGTTCCCCCAATGCTGTCCTCATGATAATGAGTGACTTCTAAGGAGATCTGATAGGTTAAAAGTGTTTGGCAGTTCACCCTTCACTCTCTTTCTCTCTCTCTCTCTCTCTCTCTCTCTCTCTCTCTCTCTCTGGCCACTGTGTAAGATGTGCCTTATTTCCCCTTCACCTTCTGCCATAATTGTAAGTTTTCTGAGGCCATCCCAGTCATGAGAAACTATGAGTCAATGAAACCTCTTTTCTTTATAAGTTACTCAGTCTTGGATATTCTTTAGAGCAGTATAAAAATGTACTGATAAGAAAATTGGTACCAGGAGTGCAGCACTGCTCTAAAAATAACCTGAAAATATCAAAGCAACTTTAGAACTGGGTAACAGGCAGAGATTCAAACAGTTTGGAAGGCTCAGAAGAAGACAAGAAGATGTGGGAAAGTGTGGAACTTCCTAAAGACTTGTTGAATGATTTTGATCAAAATGCTGATAATGATATGGACAGTGAAATCCAGGTTGAGGTGGTCTCAGATGGAGATGAGGAATTTATTGGGAACTGGAGCAAAGGGCACTCATTCTATGCTTTAGCAAAGACACTCTGCCCTGGAGGTCTATGGAAGTATGAACTTGAGAGAGATGGTTTAGAGTATCTGGCAGAAGAAATTTCTATTCAGCAAAGCCTTCAAGATGTGACCTGGCTTTTTCTAAAAGTATATGGTTATATGTATTCACAAAGGAATTATCTGAATTTGGGAGTTAAGTTTACAAGGGAAGAAGAGCATAAAAGTTTGAAGATTTTGCTGCCTGACCATGTGGTAGAAAAGTAAAATACATTTTCTGGGGAAAAATTCAAGTCTACTCAGAAATTTGCATAAGTAACAAGGAGCCCAATGTTTATCACCAAAACAATGGGGAAAATATCACCAGGGCATTTCAGAGATCTTCAAGGTATCCCCTCCCATCACAGGTCTGGTGGTCTAGGAGGGAAAAATGGTTTTGTGGTCTGGGCCCAGGGTTTTGTTGCTCTGTGCAGCCTTGGGACATGGCTTCTTATATCCCAGCTGCTCCAGCTCCACCTGTGGTTAAAAGGAGCCAAGGTACAGTTCAGACTGTTGTTTCAGAGAATGCAAGTCCCAAGCCTTGGTGGATTCCATGTGGTGGTGGGCCTGTGGGTTGAGCTTTGGGAACCTCTGCCTAAATTTCAGGGAATATACAGAAACATCTGGAGGTCCAGGCAGAAGTCTGCTGCAGGGGCAGAGCCCTCATGAAGAACCTCTATAATGGCAATGCAGAGCAGAAATGTGGTATTGGAGCCCCACCACAGAAACCTCACTGGGGCACCGCCCAGTGGAACTGTGAGAAGAGGGTCACCATCCTCCATACCTCAGAATGGTAAATCCACTGACAGCTTGCACTGTGCATCTAAAAAACCAGCTCATGAAAGTAACTCTGGGGCTGTACCCCACAGAGCCACAAGGGTAGAGCTGCACAAGGCCGTGGGAGCTCACCCCTTGCATCTGCATACCCTAGATGTGAGATATGGAGTCAAAGGAGATTGTTTGGAGCTTTAAGATTTAATGAATGCCCTGCCAATTTTTAGATTTCCATGGGGCCTGTGACCTCTTTGTTTTGGTCAATTTCTCATATATGGAACAAGAACATTTACCCAATGTCTGTACCTCCATTGTATGTTAGAAATAACTAACTTGTTTTTTTTTTTTTTTTTTTATTTTACAGACTCATAGGTGATAAGGACATACCTTGTCTCAGATGAGACTTTGGACTTGGACTTTTGAGTTAATGCTGGAATGAGTTAAGATTTGCGGGGGACTGTTGGGAAGGCATAATTGCCTTTTGAAATGTGAGAAGAACATGAGATTTCAGAGGGACAGGAGTCAGAATGACATAATTTGGTTCTGTGTCCCAATTGAAATCTCATCTCAAATTGTAATCCCCATGTGTTGATGGAGAGACTTGGTAGAGGTAATTGCTTCATAGGGGCATTTTCTCACCTGCTGTTCTCATGATAGTGAGTGAGTTCTCATAAGATCTGATGGTTTAAATGTGTTTGGCAGTTCCCCCATCACTGTCTCTCCTGCCACCATGCAACATTTGTGTTATTTCCCCTTCCACTTCTGCCATGATTATAAGTTTCCTGAGGCCTTCCCAGCCATGTGGAACTGCAAGCCAATGAAACCTCTTTTCTTTATAAATTACCCAATCTCAGTTATTTTTTTATAGCAGTGTAAAAATGGACTAATACAATTGCCTATGGAGGGTAACCAACTTTAATTGGTAGTGTAACTTTTGCTTTGGTACAATTCCTTATGTAGAGGTAATCATTTACCAATGTATTATGACTTCTAATATAAACATATAGAAATGCACATCATTTGATAATAGTTACTCTTATTTCTCCTTAGGATTATGGTTAGAGTTGATTTTGTCCATTATACCAATTTATTTTTATGTTATATGTGTAACATATAAAATTCTTTCAGAACTTTATTTCAGGATAATAGAAGAGGTGTTAAAAAATAAGTATTAAGATAAGGGAATATTGACTGTGATAAAGTACAAAGCTAGAAGTATCATCTCAACATCAACAAAATGAAAAATACCCTATGGATGCCTCAATATTTATTCATCCTTTTTCATCTAAACTGAAATCTAAAAAGGATTTTTTTTCAGAGCAGCAATGTACCCAATTTAAAATGCTCTGCTTTACAAATTTCATTGAAATTGTGAGAGCATGTGATGCAATTGCAGCCTAGAAGATGTAAGAACTACCAGGTGAGGTATCTGGGCAAGAAGGTATTTTTTAAGACAGAAATATTTATCACATATGGCTTTTTTTTCTTACTATTTTATTTTTACTATTTCCTGGCTGCAATGTAGACATGATACCAGAAGTTTTATCAAATATCTAGAACCAGTTACAAAATTCGCATTACCCAATACAAATAAAAATATGGGACTCTTGTTTAAAAATCAGGGGAAAATGTTTAGATAAATATAAAATATTTCCTGAAAATACTTTGTTACTTTAAAATTTGTATATGGGGGTAAAGTAATATGTAAGTAACAATATAATGACAGAAAATAATATTTCAAAGGACAAAAAATATTATTTCATTCATAACTGTATATAACAATATAATAATAATGCTCTGTTAATGTGATATTTGATTGACTATATGATTCTTTGGACTAAATTTCTGCAAATCAATTTATTTTGTCTTCAAAATTGTATACTTTTAGCAATTTCATTTTTAAGCAGTATAGTTGATAGTGATGCCAGTTTCTTTGGACAAATGGAAGATCCCAGATAATTTTTATAATTTCTAATTTTGGAAAGAATTTTTATGCTAATGCAATTGGTACTGCAACTCTTAAGTGTATTTTCTGGGATGTAAAAAATTGTGAATAAGGTTGTGGTAAATTAGCTTGAAATACATATTTTAGCATACCTAGAGATGATGACACTAATATAACTTTTTTTTCTAAAACTCTTTAAAGAAATTATTTTGGGGTAAGTGTAAATTTAATTTTAAATGTTAGTTTATAAAATGGCATTTTACTGTTTTCTTTGATACTTTCTGTAACTTTCTAGCTAGTACAACTGTTTAGCTTACAAGTTGCTCATTGCCCTCTGTGCCTAGGGTCTGAGCCTCTGTGCACACAGCCACACATCAAATCCCCTCTACTCATGCACATGCTTTATTTTCTCATGGAATTCACTTACACAACACAGGTTCAAAGAAAAAATTGTTATAAATTTCAAAAGGCAATTGATATGGTTGGCACAAATCTCAACTTGAATTATATCCCCCAGAATTCCCACGTGTTGTGGGAGGGACCTGGCAGGAGGGAATTGAATCATGGGGGCTAGTCTTTCCTGTGCTATTCTCATGATAGTGAATCAATCTCACGAGATCTGATGGGTTTGTCAGGGGTTTCCCCTTTTGCTTCTCCTCATTCTCTCTTGCCACCTCCATGTAAGAAGTGCCTTTCACCTCCCACCATGATTCTAAGGCCTCCCCAGCTATGTGGAACGATAAGTTCAATTAAATCTCTTTTTCTTCACAGTCTCAGGTATGTCTTTATCATCAGTGTGAACATGGAATAATACAGTAAATTGGTACCAGGAGTGGGGCACTGCTAAAAAGATACCTGAAAATGTGAAAGCAACTTTGGTACTGGGTAGCAGGCAGAGGTTGGAACAGTTTTGAGGGCTCAGAAGAAAATAGGAAAATGTGAGAAAGTTTGGAACTTCATAGAGACATGTTGAATGTCTTTGACAAAAATGCTGATAGTGATATGAACAATAAGGACCATGCTGAGGTGGTCTCAAATGGAGATGAGGAGCTTCTTGGGAACTGGAGCAAAGGTGACTCTTGTTATGTTTTAGCAGAGTCTGGTGGCATCTTGCCCATGTCCTAGAGATTTGTGGAACTTTGAACTTGAGAGAGATGATTTAGGGTATCTGGCAGTAAAAATTTCTAAGCAGCAAAGCATTCAAGAGGTGATTTGGGTGCTGTTAAAAACATTCAGTTTTAAAAGGGAAACAGAGCATAACAGTTTGGAAAATGTACAACCTGATAATGTGAGAGAAAAGAAAACCCATTTGCAGGGGAGAAATTCAAGCTGGCTGCAAAACTTTGCATAAGTAGCAAGTAATGTAAAGTTAATATCCAAGACCATGTGGAAAATATCTTCAGGCCACATCAGAGGCATTGTGACTCCATTGTTACTTCACGGACCCCAGATTCTACTTTCAGCTCCATTAGTATTAGCATGTGACTCTCTCCCACTGTGCTTTAAAAATATCTGCGACTATAGTTCATAATACTGTATTGTATATTTGAAATTTGCTGAGAGAGTAAATCTGAACTGTTCTCACCACACACACCCACATAATTGTGACGATGTGCGAAGATGGATTAGTTAATGACCTTAACTATCGATATCATTTTACAATGTACATGTATATCAAAATTTTACACTGTGTACCTTACCTATATACATTTTTATGACAAAAATATTCACAAGGTCAACTTTGTGGGTTAAACCCCTTATATAATCCGAGAAGACCCTATACTCAGAAGAAAATTTGTTCTCAGTTTAATGTCTGCATTAGTCCATTTTCACACTGCTAAGACATACCTGAGACTGGGAAGAAAAAGAGGTTTAATTGTACTTACAGTTCCATATGGCTGGGGAGGACTCAGAATCATGAGCCTTTTAATTAGGTCATAAACAAACAAACAAAGAAAAGAAAATAAACAGCTAAATGATGAAGCTACTCTTTTTATTGTATATTTTTGCATTGAATATATTACTAACAGCCACAGAATGAATTATCCAGATTAATTACACTAATTAACTATATTGTGTTGTGCCCAGTAACAGATTTTAAAATACGGAATGGGTGGTCAATAAGAGATTAGGCTCTAGGCATTTGTTAACTTTGCTATTAAAGTCTCAAGTGCTGGTGAGCTTTTTGATGCACATGTAAACTCTTCAAACATTTCAGAAAAACTTTCATACAATGATCATTGAGCCACAGACTACGTGCTGACTGAGCTGCAGTATTAGGAGTAAAACAAAGAAGTAAATCAGAATTGCCTTCTTATTTATTTTATTTATTTCATCCAAGTGTTGTGTGAAAGAAAAGAAAACAACATCATATGAGGAACAGCCACTTTGCCAGCAGAGAAGGAAAGGAAAACCACTTTGTTGAACACTCAAGTTGTGGAGGAACACTCACGCAGTGGCATACAATACAAATTCAGTGTGATCTGTTTGTAAACTTTCATGGTTCAAAATATTGCCTCTGCATGCCAAACAGAAGTTGTTATAAGCAGCTGTGATGAGACACCCTTCACGGGGGAAAAAAAAAGGTTTATGATCTAAAGCCTCTCTCTAGCACTTTCTATCAAGATTTATCTGCTTAAATGGGATATTTCAGCCATAACGAAATAAAAAATAATACTTCTCCAATTTGATGCTGTCATTTTCAATTCCCTCCATGGAATGATTATTTACTTCAAAGGTTAGTGGGGTGGAGGGAGAAGAAAAATAGACATTACCTAGACAACATTTCTACCTATGGTTACTAGAAGTAAATGAGCAGTACATTTACTATGTTTCTGATGAAAGTGCATTGCTAAAGAAATACTGAAAATTGCTAGGAAGAAAATTGTAAGGCTTCAATTCCCAGGTCATTTGCTGGAACACTGAACTCAATGCAACAGGGAATAGAGAAAACTGCTCTGCATCCATGAAAGGCATTTCCTTATGGTCCATCTCAAATGTGACCGTAGAGAAAAATACAAAATGAGGTTTGTCCCAGAGGAGAGATCCAGAAGCTGTAAAGGAGATGGGGACAAAAAAATAAAAATAAAAATAAATCATCCCATAGATGAGAACCAGAGACAGAACCACCCAAGAACTTGACTCCTCTGCCAGAATGAGCAAGAAGCAAAAGCAGAAACCCCTGATAAACCCATCAAATCTCGTGAGACTTATTCATTATCACAAGAATAGCAGGGGAAAGGCAGGCCCCCATGATTCAATTATGTCCCCCTGGGTCCCTCGCAAAACACGTGGGAATTCTGGGAAATACAATTCAAGTTGAGATTTGGGTTGGGACACAGCCAAATCATATCAATCAGTTTCATTTTTTCCCTGGTGGTAAAAATTCACCACCCTAGACTGGCTTGCGTATACAACAGGTCATGAGACACAGTTCTGGTCAAGGAAATGTAAGGAGCTACAAGGTGGGGCTCCAAGCTAAATAAAGTAAGGAATTGGTCCTGTTGACTTGCTCCTGTTATCATTTGTTTTTTCCATCAGCCTTTAGCCTTCTCCCATCTTAATTAAAAGCTTGATGCCTAATGGTGCCAGAGCACTCTTGTAAGCTTGAGGGAAAGTCCTACACGCTAAAGATGGTGGATTATAAAGTTGAAGGAACCTGACTGTCTGGAAGGATTGGGGGATCTCTGTTCTGAATTGGACTGCTGAAACCTAAAGTGAGGAAAATAAACTGCTTATTTGGTGGAGCCAGAACTTGCTAGGGTTGAAGTTTTTCACAGCCAAACACTTACATCTTAAACAATATACTAAGCAATCAGCAAAAGCCAGAAAATGATCTATTGAACAGAAGTTTCACACATTCATTCAAGTCTTGATATGGAGTATCCACCTTTTGCCAAATATTGCCCTGGGAACTGAGCTTAGGTCCTTGAGGGAGACTGACACTTTGCCTTCAAGGATGTTTATTCTGAGAATCAGGATTCATGCATAAGTGCAGTTCAAAGAAAGGCTGGTAAAAGTTTCCATACAAAATGATATTATGCTAAAGATATAGGAATGTTTTCATGTCCTTAACATACATCTAGTTAAAAAGAAAACATTTGTTCAACATTCGGCCAGGTAATCGGACAAAGTTCAGTTCGTGGTGTGTTTCTATGCCATGTTACAGTGTTTTAGTGATTGTTTTCCCTGATACTACTGAAAAAAAAAATTGTTGAATTTCACCAAATTATCTATTAACTACTAAATACTATATATGTGTAAATAGTAAAGCCAAAGTAAGTATTTCTGCCGTGACATTTGCCATCTGTTAATTTATAAATTGTTTTTTTTTAAATTATTGATTGTCTCTGTTTTCACTAAGATTCATGTGTGTCTTATTTAGCTGTTTGCTTTTCTTGTTTGTTTGCTCATTTATTTATTTATTTAAATACCAGATGTTTTGATAGATTGCTTTTTATGGATTTTATATTTTACTCCAAGATCCAGCAAAACAAACAAGCTTAATTTTGTAATACAGATGTTTTCCTAAAACTTTATGTGTGAGTCACGCTCCCACTTTTAGCAAATTTAACAGGTTATTAAGTATGGTAGGAGACTTCACTACGGAAGGAAAACCATATTTTAGTCCTTTGATGAAATAATAGACAGCTAATATCTATATAGATACTGTGACTTAATAGCTAAGTGTTTTTACACATTCAATTATTAATTGAACTTAAGACATTAATTTATCATAGTTACATAAATAAAACTTAAATATAATGTACTAATGTACAACAGACATGATATAGCTAGATACTTATAAACATGCTCAATAGTTAAGAAGAACATGTCTAAGAAGAAGGCTCTTTAGGAAGCACTGGAAAAGTGCTTGCTCAGTACTTTCAGGTTTCTGAAATCTTTAAATGACTAATCTAGGAAATTTTTTTTTGAACAAAATAAGATGAAGTATAAATACTAAAAATAGCACTTTAAAATGATTACTAGGCTATATTTCTAAAATTTATACTATTATCACTGAACACAAATCAAATGGTTAGGAATAAAATTGTGAATTTTATAATAAAGCAATGACCAAATGATAAAAATCATGAAATAACTGAACAGTTCTTCTTTTAGATATAAATCATGTTATCTGGAAGAGTGGTAATAGCTGGCATCTACTGGCAAAGGTCTGGTAAACAATTTAGCCGATGGAGTGTATAGTTCTTTTGTTACTTTTAATTTTTTAATATCCATGTAGTTTAAATAATTGTTCCTAAGACTCTCTTCCTTAAACCCTAGGCAAGTTACTAAACGGTGTCATGCACTGTGCTGTCTGGTTACTGTGGTTCATTTGTGCGAAAGCGAAGTCTATGTTTATTGACTCACTTTCATTCTCTCTAAAATAAGTAGTTTGAGTTTGCACTGTGTTCCTTAACCGTCCACAGGCTATAAGGCAATGTGCTAGTGTCCAAAAAATAAGGTAACTATGGAATCTCTTCTTGGAACAGACTCAACAGTGAGGCTGTTAGTATAGGTTCCTGTGTGCCAGTTCATAACCATGCTAAATACTGCAGTATATGATGGGATAATAAATATTTATTTGAGAAGAATTTTTTTCATGTTTTATGGTATTCTCAAATAATCTGCATGAATGAGGGATAAGAACACAGGAACTTATATAGAAACAGAGTATATCTAAACAATCTTCTAGTAAAATCAGTCTGGTTATGTTGACTATTACTGTGTTATTTTGCTGAATTGGAGTTCAATTTTGAATCCAGAAGTGAATTTCTTTGGGAAAAGTGATGCTACTCTGACTACAACTGCTATTCTAGGCTTCTCATTCTACTCTTGCTCTCAGAATAACTCAGTTTCTCCTTTAGATACATACTAAATAGTTTAAAATAAACATTTACTTGAATGAGTATAAAATTACTAGTCTGCCTTCAGTGATATGTTTTGTTTTTAATCTGGATTTTTACAATGTATCGATCTCTTCTAGTCTTAGATCCTTGATATTTCTAGGGCTCTATGCAAAAATACAAACAATTTTGACATGCAGAATGAATATAAAAAGAAATTTTATTTAGGAAGAAATTTGCAGAGCAGTGATAAATCTCCTTCCTGTTTCATTATTTTATAATTGCTTTTGTATGAAACTAATTCACAGAAGCCTGACATGCTGAAGGGGAAATCTGTTGACAAAAAAGTAAAGATTAAAAATAGTAACATTATACATACAGAATTCATTGCTCAATTAGAGCCACAATCTCCACGTATATATTCAGCTTTACAATGTTACTCATGAATAGGCAACCCATGATATATTAAAATTATCACTGATCTCTAACTTTTAAGTGTTTGTTAAAATGTAGACATAGTCCCTCTTAAAAATAGTATTCAGTCATATGTGGAATCCTAGAGTAAAGGAAATTGAAATCTCATTCTAGGGATTAGAAAGAATTCATGTAAACACACATTGTTTTACACTGATCTGGTCACTACTTCTAATTTCAACTGTAAGCAAATTTTTTAAATTATTTGACTTGTCTGGTACCAGTTAATTGGGTTTTGCGGATGCAAATGGAGACCATCTGTACCTATACAGATTAACTATCAGGATAAATAATGAAGGTCACCTTTGTCAACATGACTTCACTATTTTATCAAATAAATTATTCTTAAGAAGATGTGACTTTTAATCAACAAATAACTTCACTTTTTGCTTCATGAAATTTCTGAAAATTAATTTATTTGAATAATAGCTTGTTCACCTGAACAACTTGCTTGTCAAACAATGGTTAACGTTGCAAGATCCCTGCATTCAAAGAACCACTTTGAATCATTAGAAAACATCTTAAATCTCTATCTCATTTTTTTTTTTTTAATTCGAGACAGAGTCTTGCTCTGTCACCCAGGCTAGAGTGCAGTGATGCGATCTTGGCTAACTGCAAACTCCACCTCCTAGGTTCAGGCAATTCTCCTGCCTCAGCCTCCTAAGTAGCTGGGATTGATTACAGGCATGCGCCACCACACCCAGCTAATTTTTTTTATTTTTATTAGAGATGGGGTTTCACCATGTTTGCCAGGCTGGTCTCGAACTCCTGACCTCATGATCCTCCTGCCTTGGCCACCCAAAGTGCTGGGATTACAGGTGTGAGTCACCTCAACTGGTCTCTATCTTAATTTTTAAAAATTTCATTAAAATTGCCATATACACACAATACAGGAGGTGTTTTTATTACAACACTGACAGCCAACAAAACTGAGGGAAATGACCAGTGCTTTGGAAACCTCAACTGAGGCTCCAAGCAGTTTAAGAGGTAAGATTTTTGGTTATCTAATTATATAATTAATGTTTTAAAGAACTCTGATGATAAGTGAGTAACTTAATTTTAAAAAATAATTTTGGGGCTGGGTTCGGTGGCTCAAGCCTGTAATACCAACACTTTGGGAGGCCGAGGTGGGCGGATTACAAGGTCAGGAGTTTGAGACCAATCTGGCCAATATGGTGAAACCCCCTCTCTACTAAAATTACAAAAATTAGCCAGGCATGGTTGCGTGCACCTGCAGTCCCAGCTACTAGGGAGGCTGAGGCAGAAGAGTCGCTTGAACCCAGGAGGCGGAGGTTGCAGTGAGCCAAGATTGCACCGCTGCACTCCAGCCTGGGTGACAGAATGAGATTCCGTCTCAAATAATAATAATAATGATAATAATAATAATAATAAATTTTTGTAAACATAGGGTCTTCCTGTGTTGCCCAGGCTTGTCTCAAATTCTTGGGCTCAAGCAATCATTCTGTATAGATTCCCAAAGTGCTGGGATTACAGGTGCAGCCTTTGATTTTCCAGGTTAACAGGTCTATAGTGATAACACAGAAGAGGTTGGGTGGGAGCATTAAAGCTTTTAAACAGTATGAGTACTATTGTGTGTTCTTGTATTGTCATGGAAACCAAGAACCTATTTTCAAAGAGATCTGTGAATCAATGAAAGAAGAAAGGAAGGAAAAGAGAACAGAAGAGAGACAAAGAAAGAGAATAAAGGAAGATTTTTTTTAAGACTATGCTTTCAAAAATCCCTGAGTTTTAGAATTTAGATTTTCTGAATTGGTAAATACATAGGAATGATACATTTTTAGAAATAAAAAGAACAGTATTTGGGGGGACTAATCCGATTAACTATAGCATACTACAATTAATAAATACTTCAATGATAATTGAATTCACTCTATTAAAATTACATATATGTAATGATTTCCATCGGTGTGCTGGAACTGGCATATACCACCCTAACAAGAGCAAATTGTTAAAGTTTTAGGAATTTTCTGAGCTGATTTTAAAATGTAACCATTATTAAAATTATATTATATAAACATATTTTAATAAATTTTATTTTAAAAATAAAATATATACTTAAAATTCATTGTTTTAGTTATTTTATGTTTTGTAATTATTAATGCTTCTGAGGTTATTTATGCTCATCATACCTGAGCGGTGAAAATGCTATATAATGGTATGATACTTCTCCCAACTTTATGCAGAGACGTAACATCATAAGCTTGAAATTGGCAACAGTGGGAGTACTTACAGTACACAAACTGGCAAATTCTATAATTAGGGGCTTAATTTTCTATTTTGTTATTTATTCAGAATTAAGCCTATCATGAGGAAAAATTATTTATAAAACAGATTAAAACCAAAAGTATGTTGTGTCTGCAGCGATCACATTTTGAATAAAAAACTCAAAAAGTTTTATTTCAATATTCTAGAACTACTCTCTGATTCATAAATAAGTCATTCACGTTATTAGTGGACAAGAGACATTCTGGCATACTTCTTTTTAATTTTACTTCTCCCTTGTCTTACTAATTAATGTATAGGAGAATATCAACCAGTATTCTTACCAAAACTACATATGTTAATTAATTATAACAGTTTTTCTATGAATAAAATTATCTCTCAGAAACAATAAAAGCCAATTGTAAGTATCAATTAGCTCTATGGAATTTACAGTAAAGAGTATTATAGATGTTATTTTTGTTAAATCATATTATGCTTTTTATTCAGTAAAATTTATAATGAATGTACATATATTGATATACTTTCCATTTTATAACAAAATATAACACTTTATAATAATCTCTTATAATGAATATGATAGTCTTTTCCAAATTTATAATAAACATATTTTTTCAATAGCCAGTTAATAAACTTTTACTACCACCCTACTAACTTTAACCCAGACGTTGTTTACTAATAAAAAAAAAAAAGAAAGCATATTATTCGGTTAAGTTGGATACTGTTTTTATCCTTGAAAGTGTTTACTGAGCAATTTAATGTGCTGATATACAATGATGACAAAGACAGCAGTCCCAATTCTCTTTCTCAGACTTTTGCTAAATGGAGATTGTTCGATAGCAAGCAACGATATTATACTATGATAAAAAAAGAAAAAGAGAGATGTTGAGAGTACTATGGGAGAATGTTGCATATACAACTAATGATAAATAACAACTCAGAAAATATCGTGCTGGGAGCGGTGGCTCAAGCCTGTAATCCCAGCACTTTGGGAGGCCGAGATGGGCAGATCACGAGGTCAGGAGATTGAGACCATCCTGGCTAATAACACGGTGAAACCCTGTCTCTACTAAAAAAATACAAAAAACTAGTCGGGTGAGGTGGCGGGCGCCTGTAGTCCCAGCTACTCGGGAGGCTGAGGACAGGAGAATGGCGTGAACCCGGGAGGCGGAGCTTGCAGTGAGCTGAGATCCGGCCACTGCACTCCAGCCTGGGCAACAGAGCGAGACTCCGTCTCAAAAAAGAAAAAGAAAATATCGTGAAGAAAATTATATTCATGCTGAGACTTGATGACTGTCAGTCAAACTAAGGTGAAGGGAAAGAATGTTTTAGGGAGGGAAAATAACAATGTTTTCAACATAACATTTATTTATGTGACAATTTTTTTCTTTTTTTTTCCTATTTCCACCTGTGTTTTATGATCACGGGGTACATATGCAGATTTCTTGTATCGGTAAATGTGTGAATCATTGGGGTTTGGTGTACAAATGATTTCATCACCCACAAGTAAGCATAGTACCTGACAGGTAATTTTTTGACCCTCGCCCTCGTCCACCCTCCAAACTGAAGAAGGCCTCAGTTTCTGATGTTCCTGTCTTTGTGTCCATGTGTGCTCGATGTTTAGCTCCCCCTTATAAGTAAGAACATGAGATATTTGGTTTTCTGTTCCAGCATCGATTATGGCCTCCAGCTCCATCCATGTTGCTTCAAGGGGCATGATTTTGCTTTTTTTTTGTTTATGCCTGCTCAGTAGTCCATGGAATAAATATACCACATTCTCTTTATTCAGTTCACCATTGATGGGCATCTAGGTTGAGTCCATGTCTTTGCTATCAGTGAGTAGTGCTGTGAGGAACGTAAGAGTTCATATGTGTTTTGGTAGAATAATTTCTTTTCTTTTCAGTATATACCCAGTAATAGGATTGCTGGGTTAAATGGTAGTTCTGTTTTAAGTTCTTTAAGAAATCTTCACACTGCTTTTTACAGTGGCTGAACTAGTTTTTATTTCCACCTGTAGTGTATAAGTCCTCCCTTTTCTCTGCAGTCTCCACAATATCTATTATTTTCTGACTTTTTAAATATCAGCCATTCTGACTTGTGTGAGATAGTATTTCATTGTGGTTTTGATTTGCATTTCTCTAATAATTAGTGATGTTGAGCATTTTTCCATATGCTTGTTGGCTGCTGGTAAGTCTTCTTTGGAGAAGCATCCATTCATATCCTTTGCCCATTTTTTTTAATAGGCTTGATTGATTTTTGCTTCTTAAGTTCCTTATAGATTCTGGATATTAGTCTTTCGTCAGATGCACAGATTGCAAATATTTTCTCCCATTCTGTAAGTTGTCTATGTAATCTGTTGATAGTTTCCTTTGCTGTGCAGAAGTTCTTTAGTTTAATTACATCCTGTTTGCTTTTTTGTTTCTGTTTTTGCTGCAATTGTTTTTAGAGAATTCGTCACAAAATCTTTGCTAGGTCTTATATGCGGAATGGTAATTTATAGGTTTTCTTTTAGAATTTTTATAGTTTGATGCCTTACTCACATCTTTAAAGATTCAATTATTTAATATATCTTGAGTTGATTTTTGCATATGGTATAAGGAAGAGGTCCAATTTCAATCTTTTGCATATGACTAGCCAGTTATCCAAGCACAATTTGTCACGTAGGAATTCCTTTCCCCATTACCTGTTATTGTGAATTTTGCAGCAGATCAGATGGTTATAAATGTGTGGATTTATCTCTGGCTTCTTTACCTGTTCCATTGGTCTATGTGTCTGTCTTTGTATCGGTACAGTACTTTTTAAGTTACTGTAACCTTGTAGTATAGTTTCAAGTAGGGTATTGTGATGCCTCTAGGTCCTGCATATAGGACTTAGCAAAGATTTTGTGATGAATTCTCTAAAAACAATTGCAACAAAAACAAAAAAGCAAACAGGACATAATTAAACTAAAGAGCTTCTGCACAGCAAAAGAAACTATCAATAGAATATGTAGATAACTTACAGCTTTGTTCATTTTGCTTAGGATTGCTTTGATGACTTCTGCTCCATTTTAGTTCTATATGAATTTTAGAATATTTTTCTAATTCTGTGAAAAATGACATTGGTAGTTTAACAAGAATAACATTTAATCTGTAAATTGCTTTGGCCAGTATGGCCATTTTAACAATACTGATTTTTTTCTATCCATAAGCATTTGTTGTGTTGTGTCTGGTTTCTTTCAACAGTGTTTTGTAATTCTTGTTGTAGAGATCATTCATCTCCCTGGTTAGCTGTACTCTTAAATATTTTAGTCTTTTTATTTTGGCTATTGTGAATGTGATTGCATTATTGATTTGGTACTCAGCTTATATATTATTGAGGTAAAGAAATGCTAATGATTTTTGTATATTGATTTCATATCCTGAAACTTTACTGAAACTGTTTATTAGTTCTAGGAGCCTTTGGGCAAAGACAAAAGGATTTTCCTAGGCATGAAATTATGTTATCCATGAACAGAGATAGTTTGACTTCTTCTCTTCCTAATTGGATGTATCTTATTTATTTCTCCAGCTAGGACTTCCTTTACTATGTTGAATAAGAGTGGTGAGAGTGAGCATCCTTGTCTTGTTTCCATTCTCCGAGGGAATGCTTCCAGGTTTTGCCCATTCAGTATGATATTGGCTGTGGGTTTGTCATAGATAGCTCTTATTATTTTGAGGCATTTCCTTCAATACCTAGTTTATTGAGAGTTTTTAATATGAAGTGGCATTCAATTTTATCAAAAGTCTTTTCTGCATCTATTGAGATAATCATGTGGGTTTTGCCTTTAGTTCTGTCATGTGATATATCACTTTATGTATTTGCCTAAGTTGAACCAACTTTGCATCCTGGAGATGAAGTCTAAATGATCATGATGGATAAGCTTTTTGATGTACTGCTGGATTCAGTTTGTTAGTATTTTGTTGAGGATTTTTACATCAACGTTCATCAAGGATATTAGCCTAAAGTTTTCTTTTTTGTTGTATCTCTGCCAGATTTTGGTATCAGGATAATGCTGGCCTCACAGAATGAGTTAGGGAGGTTTCCCTCTTCCTTGATTTTTTGGAATAATTTCAGTATGATTGTTAACAGGATTTCTTTATATATCTACTAGAACTGTGGTGTGAATTTATCTGGTCCAGGGCTTTTTCTGACTGATAGGTTTGTTATTACTGATTCAATTTTGAAATGCATTATTGGCCTCTTCAGGATTTTAATTTTGTCCTGGTTCAATCTTGAGAGGTTGGAAAGTTTACAGAAATTGATTCACTTCTTCTAGATTTTCTAGTCTGTGTTCATAGAGGTGTTCAAAAGAGTATCTCAGGGTGTTCCGTATTTCAATGGATCTGTAGTAAGACCAACTTTTCATGTCCAGTTGTGTTTACTTGTATCTTCTCTCTCTCTCTCTCTTTTTTTTAAATCTAACTAGTGATCTGTCAATCTTATGCTTTCTTTCAAATAAACAACTTTTGTTTTCTTTGACATTTTGTATAAATTTTTAACATCTGAATTTCATTCAGTTCATCTCTGATTTTGGTTACCTATTTTATTCTGCTTGTTTTGGGGTTGGTTTGCTCTTGTTTTTTTCGTTCCTTTATGTGTGATGTTAGGTATTTAATTTGATATCTTTTTAACTTCTTGATATAGGCAATTAGCACTATAAACTTTCTCCTTCATGCTGCTTTAGCTATGTCCCAGAGATTATGATATGTTGTATTTTTATTTTTATTCATTTCAAAATTTTTTTTTTGATTTCTTCCTAAATTTTATTCTTCCCATAAAAGTCATTCAGGAGCAGGCTGTTGTGTTTTGTTTTAATTATCAAACTTTAATTAATAGACTAATCTTATTAAATAACCAATAAGACAGCTAATCAAATTACACTTAAATAATCAAGCAGGGCCAGGCACAGTGGCTTACACTGGTAATTCCAGCACTTTGAGAGGCCAAGGCAGGTGGATTGTGAGGTCAGGAGATCGAGACCATCCTGGCTGACATGGTAAAACCCTGTCTCTACTAAAAATACAAAAAAAATTAGCCGGGTCTGGTGGCGGGTGCCTGCAGTCCCAGCTACTCAGGAGGCTGAGGCAGGAGAATGGCATGAACCCGGGAGGCAGAGCTTGCAGTAAGATGAGATTGTGCCACTGCACTCCAGCCTGAGCGACAGAGCAAGACTCTGTCTCAAACAAACAAACAAACAAAAAAATCCAGCAGAGCAAATATAATAGACAACATATGTTCATCTCCTCCCAAACAGACACTAGATTTAAAAAGAGAAACCAAAACAGAGTGTACTCCACAAGAAAACATGGTCCGTACATATATTGTCAAATAATTCTGCAGAATTCTTTAGGAAAGAGAAATAAGGAGGTTCTTAGAAATTTATAAAGCAGTATAACCACCCAGCCTGGCAGGAAATCTACCAGACATTCCGCACATGAGAGGGCTCCCGACTACCTATAATTAACCCAAGCACTATTAAGAAAGAAACAGGTGTCAGTTCTAACTGGAGATGACTGTATCACAAAGCCTTAAGACAAAGAGACCATCCTTTTCCAAAACAACGGGCATGAACAGAGGCAAGGAGCTAGAGAAGAGGGCTCCCTCAGCAGACAGATGGAAAGAAAGATTACCTTTGCAGGGCCCTGTGGACACTGAATTTACCCCCTTTACATTCTCTGCCCTTGGCAAAGAAAGGGTGGGTCAAGTGAAAGAAAGCACCCATAACAGCTCCCCTAGGCACATATAATTGTATGGTTTTGAGAAACCGTAATTTCCATGTAAATGTATGGTTTTGAGAAATCTTAACATTAATCTCTATTTTTATTGTGCTGTGGTGCAAGAGTGGGGTTAGTATGATTTGAGGTTTTTGAATTTGTTTGAAAATTGCTTTATGACTGAGTGTGTAGTCAATCTTAGAATATGTACCATGTATAGATGAGAAGAATGTACAGTCTATTATTGAGTGGAGTATTCTTTAGGTGATTGTTAGGTCTATTTGGTCAAGTGTCAAGTTTAGGTCCTGAATATCTTTGTTACTGCTCCGCTTCAATGATCTGTCTAACACTGTCAGTGGGATGTTGAAGTTTCCCGCTATTATTGTGTGGTTATTTAAGTCTCTTTGTAAATCTGTAAGAACTAGTTTTATGAATTTAGGTTCTCCAATGTCATGTGTGTGTGTGTGTGTATGTGTGTGTGTATACATCTTCTCATTGAATTGAACCCTTTATCATTATGTAATGTCCTCCTTTGTCCCTTTTGTTTGTTATTGGTTGATTTTGACTAAAACAGCAATAGCAGCTCCTGTTCTTTATTGCTTTCCATTTGTGTGATAGATCTTAGATCTTTCCCCATCCTTTACTTTGAGCCTGTGGGTATAATTTCATGTGAGATGGATCTCTTGAAGACAGCATACAGTTAGGTCTTGATTTTTTATTCAATCTGCCACTCTGTGTTTTGTTTGTTTGTTTGTTTGTTTGTTTGTTTTTGAGACAGAGTCTCACTCTAGTCTGCCCAGGCTAGAGTGCAGTGTTGCAGTTCTGACTCACTGAAACATCTGCCTCCTGGGTTCAAGTGATTCTCCTGCCTCAGTCTCATGAGTAGTTGGGATTACAGGCACATGCCACCACGCCCAGCTAATTTTGTATTTTTGGTAGAGACAGGGTTTCACCATGTTAGCCAGGCTAATCTCATACTCCTGACCTCAAGTGGCACACCAGCCTCGGGCTCCCAAAGTGCTGGGATTACAGGCGTGAGCCACTGTACCTGACCTGTAGCTTTTAAATGCAGCATTAGGCAATTTACATTCAGGGTTACTATTGATATGTAAGAATTTCATCCTGTCATTGTGTTGTTAGCTGTTTGTTGTGTAGATTTGATGGTATAGTTGTTTTATATTATCAGTGGTCTATGTACCTAAGCTTGTTTTTGTAGTGACTGCGAGTGATCTATCATTTTCATGTTTAACACTCCTTTGAGGACCTCTTGAAAAGCAGGCCTTGTGGTGATAAATTACCTTATCATTTGCTTGTCTGATTAGGATATTATTCCTTTTTGCTTATGAAACTTCATTTGGCTGGATATAAAGTTCTTGGTTAGAATTTATTTTCTTAAGGGACACTGAGTGTAAGCCTCTAATCTCTTCTTGCCTGTAAGATTTTTTTCTTATATGTCCAGTGATGAGATTCCCTTTGTACATGACCTGCTCCTTCTCTAGCTGCCCTTAAGAAGTTTCACTTTTGCAGTGACTTTGGAGAATCTGTTATCTATGCCTTGGTGATGGTTTCTTACATAGTACCTCTCAGGGGTTCTCTACATTTCCTGAATATGCATGTGGACCTCTTTAGTGAGATTGGGGAAATTATGTGAACAATATCTTCAAATATATTCACTCTCTCCCTATCAAGTTGCTAGCTCTCTCTCTATCTCTTTCAGGAATGACAATGTATCCTATGTTTATAAGTTTGGTCTCCTTATATAACCCCATATTTCTTAAAGGTTTTGTTTTGTTTTTTTTTAATTCTTTTTTCTTTATTTCTGTCCACCTGCATTAATTCAAATGACTGTTCTTCAAACGCATATTCTTCCCTCAGCTTGGTCTCTTCTATTATTTATGATTCAAAAGTCATTCTGAAATTACTGTAGACAATTTTTTATTTCCAGAAGTTCATTTTGTTTTTTTCTTAAAATGGTGACATCATCTTTCAACTCTTGGACAGTCGTACTGTTTTCCTTGGATTAGGTTTCAACCCTCTCCTGTATTGTGATGAGCTTTCTTGCCATCCAGATTCTGAATTCTATGTCTGTCACTTCAACCATTTTTGTCTGGGTAAGAACATTGCTGAGGAGGTAGTGTGGTATTTTGGAGGTAAGAGGATGCTCCAGCCTTTAGAGTTGCTAGAGTGCTTGCATAGGGTTTTTCTCCTCTTTGTGGGCTGAAGTTACTTTAATCATTGAATTTGCTGTCTTTTGGATGGGCTTTTTGCTTTTATCTTCTTTGATACCCTTGAAGGTTTGACTGTGGTATAAGCTGGGTTTAGTGAACTGGCTTTGTTTCTGGACGTTTCACAGGGCCAAGGCTCAGCTCAGCACTCCTGGACTGTGTGTCCTGAACCTAGGACAATGAGAGCAGGCCTTGTAGCTTTGTTCTCTAGCCCCTTGAGGCTAAGCCACTGCTGTGATGGAGGTGTCATTGTGTTCCAGTCTGTTGGCAACAACACTCTGAAAGAGTGTGCCAACAAATACATGCCAAAGAGGCTGTGAGTGGAGTGTGCATTGACAGGGATCCATTTGTAAAAGTGCTCTAATGGGTACGTGGGATCTGCTGGCAAAAGTACTATCGTGGTGGCTGCTGGCAAGTTGAAGTTGTGCTGCAAGTAGGTATAGCAAGGCAGGGACCCTGGAAGAAACCAGCAGACTGAGTGGTACTCAGATCTGACTGACTCTGTCCCACAGGTAAGATAGCCCTACTGTGTCCAAGTCTGGCAGCTATCAAAGACCAAAATTGCCTAGAGGAGTATAGTGATCTTTGGGGGATGGATACCCATAGTCGTGCTCCACTGCAGCTGTTCCAAGGGTACACCTTCTTGGCTCTGTGCAGGCTGGAGTTCTGTCTTAACCATTTCTACAGGCAGTTCTTTCTTCCAGCTCAGATGTCTGTGGGCATCATGGTATCTCCCACAAATAGGATTCGAGAGATCCATGGTGAGAGAGGGTCACTCCATGCCTGTTTCACTATGTGACAATTATTTGTTTATTCTTTGTGTTTCTTTTTCTTTTTCTGTTTTTTTTTCTTTCTTTTTTTTTTTTTTTTTTTTTTTTTTTGAGATGGAGTCTCGCTTTTGTCCCCTGTGCTGGAATGCAATGGCGCGATCTTGGCTCATTGCAACCTCTGCCTCCCGGGTTCAAGCGACTCTCTTGCCTCAGCCTCCTGAGTAGCTGGGATTACAGGTGCCTGCCACCATGCCTGGCTAATTTTTGTATTTTTAGTAAAGATGGGGTTTTGCTATGTTGGCCAGGCTGGTCTTGAACTCCTGACCTCAGGTGATCTGCCTGCCCTGGACACCCAAAGTGATGGGATTACAGGTTTGAGCCACCGTGCCTGGCCCTATCTTTGTGTTTCTTTCAATAAAATAAAAAAGAAATTACTTTTGAAATGTTATGAAGTATATTATGAAATACATTTAATAACTTTAGGTAATTTTGAGATAAGAACTGTATGTGGATTTAGGAAGCAGTTAAATAATGCTACTTAAAATGATAGTAATTTGATTACCAGAGATTATCAAACCTTAAAAGATTTATAAAATTTATGACTACTGATTTTGATTCTAACTTGAGAGAGGAAAGTAAGGTTTATAAGAAATAAATTGTGTAAGAAACATTGGAGCACATTGAAAGAACAAGTCCTGTGAGCTTGAGTGTGCATTCGTGTGAATCTAAAGGAGTCTGTTTTCTACTAAGTGATAAGGAAACTGTAAGATGATGAGACTGAGGGAGAAGAGAATATATGTGGTTTATAAAGACTATTTGAATTTTTTTAATGTTTGTTCTTTATCTTTTTTCTAATTTTGAGGTAAGATTATGTTTTGTTTTTTCTTTGTCTATTAATTTTAAACAAGAAGAAATTAAAATATCAAACGAATGTTTTGGAATAAACACATTTTATAAATTAATTTCCAAAAAAAGGCAATCTATGAACAATTGAAGAAAATACGCTACCTTGATTCAACAAATAACAGGAAAAAAATAGTACATGTCATTTAGAGTCTTCACATAATAATTGTACTAAGCATTTTGATTATTGGATTTTTTTCTTTTCCCTTGTTTATTAGGCAATACAAAAACTAAAAAATATATATATTTACATTTTTTTTCTTTTACACCAGCTCATAATCTTAATCTTATTACCCTGATTTTCTTTCACCTATATAATTTTGGTTAACGAACCCAAGAATAATATTGCCTATACTCTGTTAACTGTTTATCAATAGAAATCATTAAAATCAAATTGACATTTTGCTTATGCATAGCCAAAAAGAGGAATGGTTCAGGATAGCCATCTATTCCATGTCTAACAAGGAGTAAGTCAATAAGGGAGCCCTCTTTAGCACACTAGCTTCATTGGATTGATATAAATATGTTATGCAATCAGAAACCATAGGAATTCTGAAGTGGCTCTTCTAATATCAGAAAGAAAATAACTTAAAGAGTAACACCACAACAATGGTAGAGTAGACAGACCCAAACTCTTGCCCTCCGACAGAAATATTGAGAAAGCAAGCATCAGAACCAACTTTGTCATAACTCTTTGACATGGTCAAAGGTTCCCAGCAACCAAGTGAATACTGGAACAAGAAAACAGCAGCTTTAAATGGAAGGAAAGTTTAGTGGCATTTTTACTTACCCTTGCTCAACCTTCTTCCCATCACAGCAGCAAACTTGAAACGCTCACATTCCCAGTCTGAGACCCTGGTGCCTGGTTTGGGAGGGAGATAAGGAGATTTTATTAGTCAGTAATTGTGTTTGTCTGTTTATTGCGATTGTGGACACCTACAGGTTATTGAAAGTTGCTAGACTCTGTTTTGCTTAACTCACAACGCAGGTTGAAAAAAAAATGTAGGCATTGCTTAAAAATTCAGCAAGACAAACAACCCACAGATTCTTGGAGCAAAGTATTACCATCTTAACATACAAAAATTGCCTAAAACCTGAGAGGAACTACTGGGAGAGATCTGAGGAAAATAGAATATTCACAGCACCCTTTTATATGGGGAATTTGAGAAACTCACACATATGCTTAGAGCAAGACATATTCTCAGAAAAGCTCTGAAAACCCCAAACTTGCACTTTGAGCTTATCAGGATTAATTGCAAAGCCAGCAAAGTGTTGGCATGTCCCATCAAAGAGCCAATCTGCGAAGACTCAAAGAGTGTTTGACTATTTTTGTTTTGTTTTCGTTTCTTTTTTAAATTGTTTTTATGTGTTTTTTGTGTTTCTTGTTTTCATTTTATTGAGTTATTTTGCTTTTATTTATTTATTTATTTGATATAGAGTCTCGCTCTGTCGCCCAGGTTGGAGTGCAGTGGTGTTATCTTGGCTCACAGCAACCTCCACCTTCTGGGTTCAAGCGCTTCTCCTGCTTCAACCTCCTGAATATCTGAGAATACAGACACTCACTACCGTGTCCAGCTAATTTTTGTATTTTTAATAGTGATATGGTTTCACCCTGTTGCCCAGGCTGGTTGCGAACTCTTGACCTCAGGTGATTCCCCCACCTCAGCCTCCCAAACTGCTGGAATTACAGGCATGAGCCACCATTCCTGGCCATTTTGCTTCTTTTTGTTTGTTTGCTTTGCTCTTGGTGTTCAAGTATACCTCCGTCAAACATTAGCTAAACAGGAGCTAAGGAAAGCGATACTTGAGTGATCACACACACACAAAATTCAGTCTTTGCAAAAATACTTTGGAAAACAAATAGGTTACTACAGACTTAAAAATAAAAATAAAAAATAGTAAACCCTGGGGAAGAGGACAAATTTGATTCCCATTGTTACACATCACCATATTTGCATGTACAGTTTTCAAACAACAACAAAAACCCCATAAGGCACACAAAGAAATCGAAAGTGTGTTACATTCAAAATAATAAAGTAAATGGGCAGAAGCCATCCCTGAGGAGACCTGGACATTATATTTAATCAGCAAAATTTTTCTTTAATTATTAAATATTCTCAAAGGGCTAAAGGAAAACAAGAATAAAGAATGAAAGAAAAGTTTTAAATATATAACAAAATGACCATGTAAAAAAAAGAGAGAAATTATAAAAAGAAACTAAATAGATATTATTGTCCTGAAAAGAAAAGATAAACTGAACTAAAAAATTGACTATGAACTAAAATTAAAAATTGACCATTAGGGTTCAATTGTAGATTAGAGCAGGCAGAAGAATTACTGAATTTGAAGGTAAGACAATTGAAATTATTGTGTCTCAGGAGCAAGAAATACAAGAATAAAAGTGATTATAGCCCCAAGGACTTGTGGAGCAATATCAAGTGAGCAAACATTTTCATTTTGAAAGTTACAGAATGAGAAGAGAAAGACAAAGAAGTAGAAGGAATATTTACAGAAATAATGATCAAAAACTTACTCAACTTGATGAAAGACATGAATCTTATGATCTAAGAAGTTCAATAAACATCAAGTAGAATAAAATCAGAGTTTCACAATGATTTACATTATAATCTTACTGTTGAGAGACAAAGAAAAGAGAGAATCTTAAAAGCAGCAAGAGCAAACTGATTTATTTGCCACAAGGGATCCTCAATAAGATTTAAAGCTATTTTTTTCTATTAGAAACCATGGGAGCCAAAAGGCAGTAACATATTTAAAGTACTAAAAGAAAAGTCAACCAAGAATTATATATCAGGCAGGACGGGCGCAGTAGATCACACCTGTAATCCTAGCATTTTGGGAGGCTGAAGTGGACGGATTGCCTGAGCTCAGGAGTATGAGACCAGCCTGGGCAACACGGTGAAACCCCATGTCTACTAAACTGCAAAAGAAATTACCTGGGCATGGTGGCATGCGCCTGTAATCTCAGCTACTCAGGAGGCTGAGGCAGTAGAATTGCTTAAACCCGGGAGGTGAAGGTTGCAGTGAGCTGAGATTGTGCCACTGCACTCCAGCCTGGCGACAGAGTGAGACTCCGTTTAAAAAAAAAAAAAGATAAGTCAGGCAAAACTGCCATTCTAAAATAAGAGAGAATTTCTTTTTTTTTTTTTTTTTTTTGTGGTAAACTAAGGACGTTAAATTTAATCCATATGGTTCACAAAGAAGATATCTGAAGAATAGTCTAAAGAAATGAGCAGGGACTCAAACAGTTTACAACAAAAAAAATTAGCTAAACACAAAAGGAAGAAGTAATGAAGAAAATGAGGGCAAAAAAGTTATAAAACACACATGAAGCAAATAAATAACAGAAGTTAATGCTTTCTATCCATAACTACTTTAAATGTGTGTGGATGAAACTTTAATCGAAAGACAGATATTGAAAGAATGGGTTAAAATGATAACAACAACAATATAAATCTTCTCTTAGAAGGCAATATCGAGGTGATTCTTCGTGACCTTGGTATTGGCAATTAATTTTTACATATGACATTAAAAGCGTAAGTAATAAGAGAAAGAAAAATAGGTAAATTTTCTCCATTGAAATCGAATACTTTTGTATGTCAAATGACATTATCAAGAAAATGAACAACCTTATTTAAAAAAGGGGCGAAGAGCTTCAAATAGATATGTCTCCAAATAACATGCTGAAATGGCCAATAAGAATATAAAATGTTCAACATTATTAATCCTTTAGGGAAACTGAAGTCAAACCATTTAGTTACTACTTCATACTTACTAGAATGGCTATATTAAAAACAAAGAAACAAAACAGAAAATAGCAAGAGTTAGCATAGATGTGGAAAAATCAGAACCCTCATAGATTTCTGCTACAAATGTTAATTTGTGCAGCCACTGTGAAATATTAATATAATTTAGAAGTTCCTCAAAATCTAAATATAGAATTACCATATGACCCAAAAATTCTATTCCCAGGCATATACTTTACATAAAATGATTGAAAAGTGACTCCAACAAATAGTTGAATAACAATGTTCATTGGGTATTCACAGTAGCCAAAAAGTAGAAGAATCCAAGTGTCCATCAATAGATAAATGGACAAATAAATGTGACATATACATGCAATGGCATGTCAGTCACTCATAAGAAGGAATGAAGCCTTTATACATGCTGAAAACATAAATGAAACTTGACACCATTGTACTACGTGAAACCAAGCATGAAATAATAAAAGGAGAAATATTTTGATTCAACTTATATGAAATACCTAGAACAGTGAAATTCAGAAATATTAAAGTTTGCCAGTGACTTGGGCAAGAGAAAAATTGAGTTATTACACAATGGCTGTAGTTTGTTTAGTGTGATGAAAAATTTTTGGAAACTAATAGTTGTGATGACCACATAACATAGTAAATAAAATTAATGGCACTGACTTTGTACATAAAAATGGTTAAAATAGGAAATTGTATGTGATATGTCTCACTACTATAAAAAAGACTTTAAAAAGAAAATTGTTAGTGGAGATAAAGGAAAACTTTTTGTAATTATAAAAAGGTCAACCAATCAGAAGAAAACAAATCAAATTGACTTAAGTAAAACATTATGTTATCGGGACCCAGATTCCCCAAAAATGTATCCAGACATTTATGTGCAACATTAAACTATTTATTCGGCCTCTCAGTACATTTTTCAAAGCAAGCTGTTTACTTTCAAATAGCTTTTTCCTTGGCTTAAAGTCTTTTAGACAAAGTGATAAGATACTGTGAATGAAAACACTGTGTCAGATGATGAGATCTTTAACAATGAAGTACTTAATGAATATAGTGCAATGTAAGTTTGCCTCTCACTAACATGTACCTGCAAGGCAAGTGGGTGATTTAACTATCTTCACTTTACAGCTATAGTACTTCGATAAAGGGAGAACAGTGCTCAGAGTTGGAGATGCATCACTGGCATCACTAAGACAAAATATCAGGGAACTGAAAGGCTCCTGAGGCTGTC
Source organism: Rhinopithecus roxellana (assembly GCF_007565055.1). Classification (NCBI taxonomy): domain Eukaryota; kingdom Metazoa; phylum Chordata; class Mammalia; order Primates; family Cercopithecidae; genus Rhinopithecus; species Rhinopithecus roxellana. Next base: position 68,067,274 of record NC_044559.1, on the reverse strand, counting down.
ATCTGGATTAGTCTCATGACACTGGGTAGGTGCAAATTTAAAGTGACTACAGCTCGTGTCTAGGGATAGCATGTATTAATAAAATCCTGTCCTCCAAAGACTTTATATTTTTGGAGCTTATTCATCTTTATCAAGAATCCTAAGGCTGAATAGACAGTTAGTAGTAATTGTGTTCATATCATACCATATGCAGACTACATCTTTGCCAGATACATGATATTAAAGGGATTGTAACTGCTGGGGCCATGCCTGTTAATTATTTCTTAAAAATGGTATTTGCTAATTACTAGATAATATTTGATAGAGGTTATAAAATCTTCCTGTTTATTAAAAATATTGCTATAGAACTCTAGAACTTATTTCTACCTAGATGTAAAGCACTGTAAGATTACTACGGTGAATAATAATGTGTTATATATTTTCAAACAGCTAGAAGAGAAGAGAATAAACATTCCCACAAGAAAGAAATGATAAATGTTTGAGATGATAGATATGCTAATTACCCTGATCTGATCACTATACATTGCATGTATTGAAACATCATGATGTACCCAATAAATATATACAATTATGTGTCAATTAAAAAATAAAAATTAAACAAACATTGCTGATTATTTCAGAGATATTTACTGCCTGGTAAAGATTTACTCTTATTTTTTGTGTAGTAACTTAAAATCATGTCACTGACAAAATATTTTGTACATAAAGTGGGAAAATAAACTATCAATAGAAAACTATTTTTCCATTAACTGATGGATGACTCTCTGTTTTCCTTCTGATACTTATTTGAGTTTCAAGGGAAATAAACCAAAGTCAGAAAGCACAGAATGCCCTGGAAATTACAGGCCTAGGTTGCCTGCCTTTGGTAAATTATCAGTTCCAAATATTATCTTTTGTTTCTTCTGTCTTGTCATTGGCTTCTGAGCACATAAAGATAAAATTCTGGATGACCATACAGAGAAATTACACAATGTAAGAAAAATAAAAATTCCACAGTTGAATATTAACTATCAAGAAATGAATGAAGCCATACAATGCTAAAACCTAATTCCTGTGACAAAGCCTATAACAAACCCGAAGTAGCACAAAATAAATCCAGTACTTTGCCACTCTCTGGAGTGAGGGGAAACCATACCATTCTAATCTGCTTTATTTACAAGGGTAAGAATGTAATCTTGTGTCTAAAAGTCCTGCAATCAGAAGTGGGTGTTATGAAAAAACCTGTAATAGAATTATGCAGCAGAGCTTTCTCAACTAAGCGTTATAACCAACATGTTTCCTTGCTTTATAAAGATTTGTTTGGAGTTTAAAATGATTCCATGAGTATTAATAGATTTAAATTGGAAGAATTAAATCTTCCAGTCATGAGAACATTTTAGAGATATTCTCTGACATCTAACAGCCAGTTTTAAATGAGTCTTTCCTAATTTAACTCAGCATAGGTCTTTTTCAATAGAAAATATTATAAGAATCAATAAATCAATTTACATTGGCACAGACAGACACTTGCTCCATGATGAAGTCAGCTTTGCTTGAAGGATTTTTGTTCTGTGTGTGTGTGTGTGTGTGTGTGTGTGTCTATCTGTTTGTGTGTTTGTGTTTTGGGGGTGTGTAGGGTTTTAGAATAAAAGTTCTAACCAAAATAGATTTTATTCTTAAACATTGGTAAAATTATTAGCTCAAAATATTAGTTAATTTGTAAGCCTCTCAGAATGTAGTAAAGTGCTCCGTAAAAAACACTAAAAAATTATGTAGAAGAATATTTAGTTGGCAGGTTGCTGGTAATACTTTAACTGGTATGGTATGCCACAATCACTTACATACAAGTGGAGATATTTTTGTGATGTAGAAATAAAATAATTATCATGCTTAACATGAATGGGGAGATAAAAACTGGGGATAGGGAAGAGAAGAGATGTAGCAATAAGAAAAACAGTCTTATTTTTGGAGGAATTCTTTTTAATACACCAGATTAAATAATTACTTGATTTTGAGGCAACTCATTATTTCAATTTTTTTACACACATCTCAGGATGATAAAAGAGAAGAGTTTTCTCTGTTCTACCAAAGCCAATCTAATATCATTCTTCCCTTATCTTTGAGTAACCCTAATGCTATTTTGAGGCAAAGACCTTGGATGTCTTACCTCTATACCACTAGATTTCTGTCACTGTAGCAATTCTGCGTATTTATCTCTCTCATTGAATCTGTTGCCACCAATTTATTCCCTTTACAATTTTCTTCCATGATTTAATTGTTTAGGTAGCCCATCAAACAGAACACTGGCCTCCAATTCCCTAACCTCTATATTCTCTGTAGTCTGTAAATTTCTCCTTCGATCCATTTTAGCTATCTCTTCTACTGGCAAAAATCCTTGGGTTTGCTTTCCCTTAGGTGGGAAAATTTGTTCTCTCTAGTGCTTAATTTGTTCTTTTTTTTTTTTTTTTTTTTTTTTTTTTTGAGACGGAGTCTCGCTCTGTCACCCAGGCTGGAGTGCTGTGGCCAGATCTCAGCTCACTGCAAGCTCCACCTCCCGGGTTCATGCCATTCTCCTGTCTCAGCCTCCCGGGTAGCTGGGACTACAGGCGCCGCCACGTCGCCCGGCTAGTTTTTTGTAGTTTTTAGTAGAGACGGGGTTTCACCGTGTTAGCCAGGATGGTCTCGATCTCCTGACCTCGTGATCCGCCCGTCTCGGCCTCCCAAAGTGCTGGGATTACAGGCTTGAGCCACCGCGCCCGGCCTTTAATTTGTTCTTAATTTGTTGCATCATCAATTTTTTCTTCAAAGTCAAGAAGTTACTGAGTCCTTTAGTGACTGTTTTTTTGCATATTGTTCCACTTCTATTTTTTTGCTTTTGAATAATTTTATTTTTTTCTAATTTTATTGCTTTAATTTCCCATAGCACCTTGGCGATGTTGAAAACAAATACAAATACAAGGATGTACTCATTTTAACATCTTATGCATGAGCATATGTCACACCAATTTTGGGGGTGACAGTTTTGACAAGAGGAACAAATCTGAGCAATCAACAAAATAGAAGCCAGATAACTGGCCCTGACCGCCAGCCCCGAACATTTAGGAGATGTCAAAGGACACCTGAGTTAGGTTAAAACAAAATCAGGTTGATATGGCTATTTCAGCAGTGTTCTGTGCTGCAAAACTGAAAATAAAACCATTTAATACTAGTCCCGTTAATATGTGAGTTGAAGTTTTAGGAACTGTCTACTCGAAGATTCATAAAATGTTATAAGCTTTTAAAAATAAACTTTAAGTTATTTAATAATCAGGTGAATTTTTAAAAAGAATTTACTCACAACTTTAAAATAAATTATCTTTCAATTTCCTAAAATATCCTCATTCATCTAATGAAAAGTGAAACACGTATGTATCTTTTTGGAAGCTCAGATTAGCATATGCCCAAAAGCCTAAAGTTAAGTTAATGGCCAGCAGAAAAAAAAAAAAAAGAAAAAAAAAGGATTTTTATTTCAGGTTATTTTTGATAGTTTATAGCTTCAGCTACTCTCTTATAAATATCCTCAGCTCGCTAGTTACATTGTATTTCCATAAATTTTGGTTAATTTAAATGTCAGCCTTAAACTTTAACTCTCCTTCAGATTCATGCCACAAATTTCAAGAAAATTTTCTTTCTCTTACTGTGAAATTAAAAATCCCCATTCCTATACACATTTAATGCTTCTACTTTTGCTCTGAAGCCAACCACATTGGCCTCATTAAGAAGAGAACTTCAATGCCAATCCTATCTCCTGCTCTATCTTCAGCTTCTTTCTCTCTGTACTGCCTTTCTGTCTAAGCACGGAACCATGCTCAAATTTCCTCCTTTCTATCCCTTGTTGGAAAATTATCATATTTATCTTCCCTTTCTACCCAAACATTTTGTATGTATTTCATGTTGAATTACCCATATTAAAGTCATTACTCAAACTTTTATTATATATTTTCTGCCCTATCACTCCAGTTAAAGTATTTTTACAATGATCCCTAAGAATTTCATTTATTTAATTAGGAAAACTGGTAGCACCTAGGTTCTAGATAGTTTTTTTTTCTTTTTAAATTAGAATACTAATTTTTATATAATCATCACTATTGTACTTTAGGTTGGCATCTCTGGCCAGTATTATTGATAAAACATTTCAATTTATCTACCTACCATATCATCCATTTCCATACTGTGGTTAGAGCATTCTTTTGCAAGTCTAAACTGTTCATCCCTGTACCATCATTCCTCCTTATTTTCCCTCCCCTGCATTCTGTATTAGAGCTATACTGTCCTTCTGATTTTTACTTCCTAGAACAAGACTCTCTTGCTGGATGCATGGTTGTTCCCTCTCTGAAAATATTATTCTCTAATTACCTTACCTCCTATTTACTATTTTTACAAATATTTCAAGTCTCAGCATAAACTTTATTTTTCTCCATAATCTTTGTGACCACCCCCAACCAACAGTCACATGTAACCCATATATACATTGTTCTTTCCCTTCTGAAGTGTTTAGAGACTCTTGCAATTGTTCAATTATTTTTCTGTATCTTATTGGGGAGTTTCCACAACTATTCTCTAGACCTAGTAGCTAACAAGGTCTCTACTACTTAGTAGATGCTCATAAATATGCAATGAATGAACCAATGATTGTGCACATAACAGATAATGTCATACAAAATGCCACTGCAGTTCATTAGAAGATAAAATAGTTGTGGTTTCAGCTTATAAGGAATTTCTAGTTAGTTAAATCTCTAAAATTCTGTGTCATTTCCTTCTTCATGCCTTTATTTAAATTTTGCATTGTTTTGTCTCTAAGAGGACCTAGGGATTTAATTCATTATTTCTCTTGTGTAAATGTCATCAAGTATTTCTCTGCTTTAATTACAAGCCAGCTGCAAAGCATGACGATATGCAAATATTTTAATTCTGCTATATCTGAACAACCCTCCAAATGTTTTGAACACATATGTGTAATAGTAGTGGTAATAGAGAATTTTTAAAAAGCAATAAAGAATGAGAAACTCCCTGAAAACTACCAAAATTTTTTGTAAAAATTTTAAAATCTAGATTTGAATATCATATTTAGCCCCATTTTCCATCTAGGTGTTTTGTTATCTTGGAAAATAGATTCAATTTTGAATAATCAACACAATTCAGAAAGGATTTTAATGGACAAAGATGTCATTTGGCCTACTGTACACCAACTTGGCTTCTCCAGCTTGTGATTCTTTTCTGAGATTGAACCTCTCTGTAATAAATTTGTTAGCCTGAACTCCTCAGACTTCAGAGAAGATTCTGATCCCTGAGATATTTCATTACCTATCAGAACCTAGTTGCTTAATTTTCTCTTTCAGCACAGGCTCATGAGATACATCTTTGACTCTTGACACAAATAACCAAGACACCAACTCTAGTCTCAAAAGCTTGTGTGACCCAGGGAATGTGTATTACAAAAAAGGAATGTATTAATATAGAGAATATTAGAACATCATAATGGGGTTCAGAGGGTAGACACCTAACTCACTCAGTTTGAGATGAGAGGGAGAATTCGAGAAGTGTTTCTAAGTGGAGTAGACTAAATGATTAGGCATTATCTGGGTCAGAAATAAGGAGAACATGGTTTGAAGCTAAGAGAAATCTGCAGACGATAAAAGAGGAATATCTAACACCTTTGTTTAACCTTAGGTGTTGGAATAACCACATTTTAAAATGGACATGAGAGGCCGGGTGTGGTGGCTCATGCCTGCAATTCCACAAATTTGGCGGATCACTTTAGACCAGGAGTTCGAGATCAGTCTGGCCAATTCTGCGAAAGCCCAACTCTACTAAAAATACAAAAACGTTAGCTGAGCGTTGTGGTGCACACCTGTAATCCCAGCTACTCAGGAGGCTGAGGTACAAGAGTCACTTGAGCCCGGGAGGAGGTGGCTGAAGTGAGCAGAGATCCCACTACTGCACCGCAGCCCTGGTAACAGCTGTCTCAAAAACATAAAAAATAAATAAAATGGGCATGAGAGCATAGTAGGAAGATTATACACTGTATGCAGATAGCAAAATATCACATGTACCCCATAAGTATGTACAATTCTTACCTATCAATATAAAAGAGCCAAAGAATAATATTTTTTAACTTAGTGTCTCAAAAAAAAAAAAATAAAGAAAAAGAAAGAAACAATACTGAAAACACAGGCAGAGACCAACAGCTTAAAGTTTTACTGTATCAAAATACAAAAATAAGTTTGTGCTTTGTTTGAAAGTTGCTTGAGGGAATTTAAAGATGACTAAACTAGAGATGTATATTTAATCTATTTTGAAATATTTGTTGTTCTAAAAATGTTTAGCAATAAACACACAATCCAGTACCCTAAAACAGGAAAAATGACAAAGCCATGAAGATGTGAGCAAAATGAGATGCTGCAAGGTGTCTCAATGTAATTCCTGTTTTTCCTTTTTTTTTTTTTCTTTTTTCATTCTATCTCATATTCCTTAGTGCATAAAACATTGTGTGCTCGTCCTTGTGGGATATCAGAGTTTTAGGCCATGTAAACTTTGATGCAATGCAATAAGGTAGAGCTCCACAATGATATATTCAGATCAATAAAACCTAACAGAGATTATGTTTATCACACTTTAAAGCACACATTTTTTGACCTTAAAGATCAGCATCATCAGAATCATTATATTTCAAAGCACAGAGCAGGATATTTAATGCCTCCAGTCACTCCAGAGTTGTATTTAACTCAGAACCAGGCTTGAAGTAAGACACAAGTATTGTAAATATTAATACATTCTTTGGATCCTAATAGCCTCCTGAATTGACTGCCTTATTCATGAGAGAGGAAATAAATTTCTTCATTGGTTGATAAATATATTTGTTTCTTTGTATGCTTAAGGTATTTTGGATATTCAGATATGAGAGCATATTTTATAAGACTTTTTCCCTCATCACAGTGATACAAGCAAATAGAACAACAACAAAAAAAAAAATCAAAATAAAACAGGGAGGGAGACATGACTGGAACTTAATCCCAGGAAAGCCTTGATCACATATTCGTATCTAAACCTATCTGTTGTCTGATCTGCAAATAAACTAAAAAGTAATTGAATTGGCTATACTGAAAATAGGCAATGAATGGGAAACAGATAATAACATTTTTGTAAAGAGGAAGTTGGATATCAATTGAATTCGATCAAGAAGAGCAAATGTGTAAGTAATATTAAACATATATTGAGAACAACAAATTTGGAATGAAAGCTCTACTTTGCTTAAAAAATTGTCATTAGAATTGAATAGTATTGAACTAAAGCAAAACGTTTTCACATATTAGGTACCCAAATAATATTTAGTAAGACAAGTAAAATGTATAGTGATTTTTCAAAACAAATACTTCATAAAAATACTGTTTAACTACAAAATGCATTTGAATTGTGAATCAATTAAAAACCTTTTTTCAGATATTACATAATATAATCTTCAATGTCTTCAATTCAGATTTTGTCTGCTATAATGAAATCTGGATTTTAATATATAAAAAGTATATGCCTTCTAACTACATTCAATTATATTAGGTGTATCACTCTTTACTTGATTCAATAGTTTTGCAGTGCTTGTTAACCTTTCGGATTAGATTTGTTCTATCAATTATACTTAAGAAGGAAATTTTTATCCTTCCCTTGTAAATGGTTTAAATTAGCTCTAATACTCATTTTTGTGTTTTATAATATTAAAGATGTATATAATAGCAAATGGCACCCAAAGACTTTTCCATGATGTATTCAATGAGAGGTGAAGGATAAGCTAAAAATTCTTTCCATACTTGATTTCATTGTTATGAAAAGTTCTTATACAGACAAGTTAATTAAAAGGTAAACACAAATCCAGACATAAAAGGAAACTTCTTTTCCCTGGGCTTTCATCTCACTATGTTGGTTTCTTCTTGGAAGTTCTTAAAATTATCATTATTCACAAAACTATTTCTTACAAATTACTATAATGTATTACATGAGTGGTGAGCAAAAACGGGGGTCTTATGTTAAAGAACATATAATTAATAAAACTCTTAACTGGATTTTTAAAAGTTTAGCTGTGCTTTTTGTTTTTTGCCTTTTTCCTTAGACTTTATTCTAAAGTCTCAGGACTTCTCGAATGAATGAATTTACATGAAAGCAAAATGTTTAAAATCATTGTGTTTTGTGGGCTAAGTGTAGCAAGTATTTGAAAGGCATATATGGGAGAGTACTTAAATGTTTTGCTAATTCAACTTGCCTCTGAGACAAAATTCTTTCTTCTTGTGTTCCAGCCTAGGATCTCAACTTGCCAAGTTGTTAATTGGTAGCAGCATAGTGATTTGAAAGATAAACATATTTTCTTGCCTTGGATTCTGTATTTTGGGCCCTTTGATCTATCCTGGGCTTAAACACCTCCTCTAACACACACACACACACACACACACACACACACACACACACGTACTGCCATCACCAAATCAGATGACATTTCTGCTGTGTTCTTTCACTTATGGGAGGGATGTAAAAGCAGTAGGCAGAAAACCCCCCCCCAAAAAACAGCTTAAAGTTTTCATGAGGATTCATAACAGTAAAAATAATTTTGAAAAAAGAAGATTAATAGATGAGCAGTGTCTTATTCTTGAGACTTGAAAAATACAAAAGATAGAAGCTATTTTTCTGGGGTGAATGTAGTTGGAGATAGAAAAATAAGAGGGAAAACAAATTAACATGTATTGATGGCTTCCTGGAAACAGGGGCTTAAAAAAATAAATTAATAAACCTGCTCTAAACCCTAAGAAAGTTGTTTGAAGTTGTTAAACCCTAGAAAGAAGAGAGCAACATCAAGAAATAGCCATGTACATTAAGAAATTTCAGGGCAGAGCAGTGTTATTTCATGCTTTCTAGATCCAACTGCAAGAAATAGGAAAGAGAAAAAAGAAGTGGAAGACTATATCTCCAAAAATGACAGACCTGCTTAAGAGTGGAATGAATATGATACTCCTATTATTGATATGAATGTAGGGGAGAAAGAATGCAGATCTAAAATAGATTGCAGAGGGAAACTCACTGGCAACTTGTGTGGCAGTGAGAGTTGAGGACAACACCAGCTAATGGGAATGAGAATTGGCAGCATGGACAGATGATAAAGAAGCCAAAATAATCTTTCTTCTCCCAATTCATGCAACATAAATAAAATAGGATATAATAGAAAGGGATCACAAATACATTTAATTTAGTTTTCTTTGGTGAAATAAAGACATAACAGAAATTAAATTGAGTTAAATAAGTATAAAAGAAGTTATGTCTATGCACATCCAAATATGTGGATTGAGTCTTACCTCAATTCACATTTTGCCACAGCATTGCTCTTGGCATTTCAGTAACATGCCATCCTCTTTTTATGTCATCTCCTTCTCAGACACATTGTGACCTGCTTCTCTCATCCAATGTTACAACTTCCGTGACATATATCTTAATTCTTTCTGGCCACCACTGGATATAACAAATCAAATGGATGTGCTCATGACATCTCATTTGGAACCATTCTGAAAATTTAGCCAATCTTATTGAAATGTCACTGGAATAAAATAATAACATGAACTCAGAACTATTATTCATGTCACTGTGTGATTGTTTCCAGAAACACACACATGCACACACACACACACACACACACACACACACACAGACATACACAGAAATAAAATTATATAGATATTTATGAAGATATAAGGAAATTTAGTTTTCTCAGTTGATATATTACATGATTAGAAAGAATTAGCTATTCTTTATATATCTCTCTTATTGGTGTTTATAGCCCATATCTACTTCTCAGACACATCAGCTTCTGTGATTCGTTTATTGCCTCTAAGCTCCTAGCATATGGGCCTTCTATTTATTTTTACTTCAAATATGTCCACTTTATTCTTGCTGCAGTGTCTTTGCACTATTTATTCTTCCTGACCGCAAATCTTCAAATTAATGATTTCTTTTTTGTCATTTAAATTTGAGCTTATATGTCACTTATTTTGTAATTGCTCTTCATTCTGCCATATTCCTCTGTCACAAGTCTCTGTGTGAAACCTATCAATGACATCTAATGCCCCAAATTCTGGACTACTGTGTCATAAACTTTCAAGTAAATAACATATAATAAGTTGTACTTATTCGTTATGTAGTTATTTATAGAATATGAGGTCCACAATGATGGAAATTTTCTCAGCTTTATTCAATGATATATCCTAAGCAAAATAAGTGCTAAATGAATATTTATTGAATGTGAATAAAATAGTTGATAATTTTCTTATAATACTTTTTATTAGGTTATTACATGCCCAACACTCTTAAGCTAAGGATTAGTTCTATGAAAAATGTTGCTTTTCCCTTCATTCTTCACAAAATTCACTGTAGTGTTCAAACAGTACTTGGCAAACATAAAAGTACTCAGATATATTTAACTATGTGATTCATTTGCCCTGGAAGACAAATGAATCGCATAATTATTTTTAAAGTCTACTTTCAGAATTTATACTTTTCGGGCCTCACATAAACATTAAAAACCTTAAATGAATCACTATATATCTGATAGGTCTTAGTACATTGGAATAAGTGCTTCATAACTTTATCAATAGATCATAATTAAAGTAATTTGAAAAGTAATGCAAAAAGCTGGAAAACTCTGATGATACTTAAAGTTTGCAGGTGTTTATGGAAATGGTCCCTCTTATATATTGCTGTGAAAATCTAACTTGTGCCAGTATTTATGAAGTGTGTTTGGTATTTTTTAAATGTGCAAATGAAAAATTAAAATATACTAATCTAGAAAATACACTTTTAAGAATTTATCCTATTAATGTAAGTAGGTTGATATATCAAATTTCTTTATTAAATCATGTTTCCAAATAATAATGTTTATTATAGGGTTTTTTATATGGCAAAAAAGAAAAAATAAAAGCATCCTGAATGTTCTGAAATGAATCAATGATGGTGTATAAGTATAATAAAAAAAATGTGCAGGCACAAACATAGAAAAGATAGATCTATATTTTCTAATATGGTCATATTTGGATGTTTATAGCACTCATACAAAAAACTCATTTAAAAACAATACAGCATGATTGATTTTTAATACATACATTTTCCATATATCAAAGATATGTAAACTAAATATCTAATTCAATTTTTATCTATTATATTTCTACTTTTCCAAAATTAAAATGTACTAGTAATTACAACTGAAATTGCATTTATTTTCATTTTCTTCCTTTAAAATATGAATGCGTAGATTTTTTATGTCATATTTACATTCAATATGGTTTAGATATCAACTTATCCAAAACTAGTTTATAAATTTAATACAATTCAAATTAGAATGCAGCATGTGTTAGGCAGAAATTGTACAATTTATTCTAGAATTTGTACAGAAATGCAAGGACCCCTTAATTTCTAAAACAATCTAGACAAAGAACTATAGCAAAATAAATATGAACTGATTTTAAAATAGTATAATCAAGACAATGTGTTACTAGAGTAAGAATGAATATATATAAAAGCAAAATAATTTTTTTAAGTCCAAAAGTACATCTCACACATATGTTTGTATTGTCTGTTTTCACTCTGCTCTAAAGAACTTCCTGAGACTGGGTAATTTATAAAGAAAATAGATGTAATTGACTCACAGTTCAGCATGGATGGGGAAGCCTCAGGAAACTTACAATCATGGTAGAAGGCAAAGGAGAAACAAGGCACCTTCTTCACAAGGCAACATGAAGGAAAAGTTCCAAGCAAAAAGCAAAGAGTTCCTTATGAAACTATCAGATCTTATGAGAACTCACTATTTATCACAAGAACAGCATGGGATGATTCAATTACCTCCATGGTTCAATTACCTCCACCTGGTCTCTCCCCTGACAGGTGGGGATTATGAGGATTATGGGGATTATAATCCATCATTCTGCCCCAGTCTGTCCAGAATCTCATGTTCCTTTCGCATTTCAAAACCAATCATGCCTTCCCAACAGTCTACCAAAGTCTTAAATTACTCCAGCATTGACCAAAAAGTCCAAGTCCCAAGTTTCATCTGAGACAAGGCAAGTCCATTCTGCCTATGAGCCTGTAAAATCAAAAGCAAGTTAGTTACTTCCTAGATACAGTGGGGGTACAGGCATTGGGTAAATACACCCATTTCAAATGGGAGAAATTGGCCAAAACAAAGGGGCTACAGGCCTTATGCAAATCCAAAATCCAGTGGGACCATCAAATCTTAAAACTCTGAAGTAATCGCCTTTGACTCAATGTTTCACATTCAGGTCATGCTGATGCAAGAAATGGCTTCCCATGGCCTTGGGAATCTCAGCCCCTGTGGCTTTGCAGGGTAAGTTCCCCTTCTTGGCTGCTTTCATGGGCTGGCATTGAGTGTCTGCCACATTTCCAGGAGCATGGTGCAAACTGCCAGTGCATCTACCATTCTGGGATCTGGAGGACGATGACCCTCTTCTCACCACTTCACTAGGCAGTGCACCAGTGGGGACTATGTGTGGGGCCTCTGACGCCACATTTCCTTTCTGCACTTCCCTAGCAGAGGTTCTCCATAAGGACTCCACCCTGCCTCAAACTTCTGCCTGTACATCCAAGCATTTCCATATATCCTCCGAAATCTAGACGGAGATTCCCAAACCTCATTCTTGACTTCTGTGCACCTGTAGACCCAATACCATGTGTAAGCTGTCAAGGCTTGGGGCTTGCATTTTCTGAAGCAATGGCTTGAGCTGTATGTTGACCCCTTTTACCCACAACTAGAATGCAGGGCACCAATTCTCAAGACTACACAAATAGCAAGGCCCTGGGCCTGGACCAGGAAACTATTTTTTCCTCCTAGGCCTCTGGGCCTGTAATGGGAGGGGCTGCCATGAAGACCTCCGACATGTCTTGGAGATATTTTCCCCATTATCTTTGCAATTAACATTTGACTACTCGGTATGTATGCAAATTTCTGCATCCAGCTTGCATTTCCCCTCAGAAAATGGGTTTTTCTTTTCTATCACATTGTCAGGCTGCAAATTTTCCAAACTTTTATGCTCTGCTTACCCTTTAAACTTAAGTTTCAATTCCAAACCATTTCTGTGTGAATGCATAAAACTGAATGTTTTTAAGAATGTCAAGTCACTCTTGAACACGTTGTGGCTTAGAAATTTCTTCTGCCAGATACTCTACATCATCTCTCTCAACTTCAAAGTTCCATAGATCTCTAGGGCAGGGACAAAATGCCACAGTCTCTTTTCAGAAGCAAAGCAAGAGTCACCTTTATTCCAGTTCCCTACAAGTTCTTTATCTTCATCTGAAACCACCTTAGCCTGGATTACATTGTCCATGTCACTATCAGCATTTTGGCCAAAGCCATTCGGCAAGTCTCTAGGAAGTTCCAAACTTTCCCATATCTTCCCATCTTCTTCTGAGTCCTCCAAACTGTTCCAGCCTCTGCCTGTTACCTAGTTCCAAAGTTGCTTCCACATTTTTGGGTATCTTTATATCAGCACCTCACTTCTGGTACCAATTTACTGTATTAGTCTGTTTTCACACTACTATAAAGAACTGCCTGGGACTGGGTAATTTATAAAGCAAAGAGGTTTAATTTACTCACAGTTCTGCATGGCGGAGGAGGCTTCCGGAAACTTACAATCATGGCATAAAGTGAGGGGGAAGCAAGACAACTTCTTCACAAAGTGGTAGGAAGGAGAAGTGATGAGCAAGGTGAGAAGAGCCCCTTATAAAACTGTCAGATCTTGTGAGAACTCACTCACCAACCAGAGAACAACATGGAGGAACCACCCCTATGATTCAATTACCTCCACCTGGTCTCTCCCTTGACAAGTGGGGATTATGGAGATTATATTGATTATAATTCAAGATGAGATCTGCTTAGAGACACGAAGCCTAACCATATCAATGGTCAAATTATTTTTGGCAAAGACTTCAAGAATATTAAGTGTATTAGAGGACAGTGTTTCTCACAAATGATGCTAAAACTTCTATATTTTTATGCGGGAGGGAAATGGACTTTGAGCATAACCTGCCAAATGAAAACTTAACTGGGGAAATGGATCATGGCATATTCAAACATAAAAGTGAAACTAAGACATTTGTTAAAGGACTATGAGAATATCTACATAACATTGAAGGAAGAGAAAGATCAGAAGAAGCACGAACAATCAGAATATTCATTTTGCCAAATTGAAAACTTTTGTTCTTAAAGAGAAACAAGGGGGAAAAGGCTCTTCAGACTTTGGATAACATATTGAAAACAGATGTTTCTGATTTGTATAAAAATAAATCAAAATTCTTATAACTTAATAGTAATAGGACAACAACCAAATAAAATGGTCAAAAATTTTGAACAATTTACATAATTAAATAAATTTCCAATGAGCATGTAAAATATGCTCAAAAATTATTCTTCTGAAAAATACAAATTAAAATTAGCATAACACGTAGCTATATATACACTATGATATCTAACATTAAAACCATTGAGATAACCAAGCAGTGGTGTGGATTTGGATAACCAGAACACTCATGCAGCTTTGGTAGGAGAGGGAGTTTAAGATGGCGCAATTATTTCAGAAAACGTTTGAAATAATTTACATTACTTATAAAGTTGTGCAAATAGCTACCTATAAAACCTAGAGCTTTCAATTCTACGTATTTACCCATGACAAATAAAAATGTATGCCTACCCAAATACGTATATTGTTAAGCACTGTATAATAAGATTTCGGTCAATGACTAACTGCATATACCACAGTGTCTCCATGAGATTACAACGGAAATTACAAATTCCTACTGTCCAGTGGCTACTGAAATTATAGTGCCAAGCATTAGTCACCTGTTTGTGGTGATATTGGCACAAACAAATCTAGTGTACTGCCAGTATTATAAAAGTATAGAACACACAATTATATACAGTATATAATACTTAGTAATGATAATAACCAACTATGTTACTGGTTGAAGTATTTACTACACTTTTTATCATTATCTCTGAGTGTATTACTTCTACATATATGTGTATATATGTGTGTGTGTGTACGTGCATGTGTGTGTGTATGCATGTCTAAATTAACTCTAGAACAGTCCCAGGTAGACCCTTGAGGTGGTATTCCAGAAGAAGGCACTGTTATCATAGGAGCTGACTTTTTCATGCTCATTATTGCCAACCTTCCAGGAACAAAATGTGGAGTCAAAAGACAGTGATATTGATGATCCTGAAGCTACACAGGTCTAGGCTAATGTGAGTGTTTGTGTCATAGTTTTTAACAAAAAAATTTAAATGTAAAACATTAATAATTTTGCAATAGAAAAGATCTTACACAATAAGGATATAAAGAAAGAAAATATGTTTTGTGCAGCTATGACCAATGTGTTTGTGTTTTAAATAAGTATTATTATGAAAGAGTCAAAAAGTTTAAAAAGTTTATAAAGTAAAAAGTTACAGTAAACTAAGATTAATTTATTAATGGAAAAAGAAAAATGTAAAAATAAATTTAGTGTAGTCTAAGTGTACAGTGTTCATAAAGTCTTTAGTAGTATGCAGTAATGTTCTAGGCTTCACATTCACTCCCACTCGCTCACTAACTCACACGGAGCAACTTCCAATCCTGCAAGTTCCATTTATGGTAAGTGCCTATAGAGGTCTACCATTTTTTAATATTTTAAATTATATGTTTACTGTGCCTTTTCTATGTTCAGATATATTTAGATATGCAAATACCATTGTGTAACAATTGCTTATAGTGTTGAGTACAGTAACATGCTGTACGGGTTTGTAGCCTGAGAGAAATAAGCTCTCCTGTATATCCCAGGTATGTAAGGAGGCTATACCCACTAGGTTGGTGTAAATACATTCTGATGTTCACAACCAGGAAATTGCCTGACTCATTTCTCAAAAGGTATTCCCATTGTTAAGTGATACATGATTCTACGTGAAGATTCATAGCAAAATAGATTTCCATTTTTAAAAACCACGATTTAAGTAGACAGGCATCTACCATGACTACTAAATGATTATATAGGTATAAATAAAATAGCTTTCATTGTCAATATATAAAGCATTAACATTTTGACATGTATGGTTTTTTTGTGATGTCCTGGTAATCAGAAAAGGCTATTTACTTAAGAAAATATATGGCCTTTCATAGACTATAAAGTTTTAAAAGGCTCCTAAGCATAATCCATGCTCATTCTTACTGATATTTATTTATCAGAAATGTTACCATCATTGAGTTCTTGGGTTCCACACAAGGCAAGACAACTCTCATGCTGAGTTGATTTGAACACTTACTAAGCCACCTACTTCTTATGCTATTTTTTAAATAATTGCTTCACTTTTTCTGACTCAGTCAGCTGTAAAATGAGGACGATAATATTTTTCTCATAGAATAATTGTAAATCTTTATAAATGGCTTAGTAGGGGACCTGGCATATAGTAAATGTTCCCAACATTTTTATTTTGGGTTATTTTTATTTTAAAACTGGAACTTCAGAGAAATTCAAACAACAATCCACCCCCCTCACCGAAATCAGGCTTCACACATTGAGAAGTGTGTGAGAAGATTGTGGATGTGGCTCAGAAACAGAGATTCAGTGAGCAGAGTTTTGTTTGTGATGGTTTTGTCTTTAGGACTTGCTTTTTTGGAGTTCTTGTCTCGTGATTAAGAAAATAAACACTAGAGCCAATTGCCTGAGTGTGCTTCCTCTGTTTACTCACACTACTTAATTATGGTTATAACAAGGGATTAGATAAAGTCATGTGCATTTATGAATTCTTGATCAATCGTTAAAGAAAATTTCCTATTTTGTATGTCATAAGGGTTTCCATAGCCAGAGCATCACACTATCCTAAGAGCAGGGATGCTGACAAAGTGTGCCTTTCTTTTGCAAAACTGAAGAGCTGTTGGTAACTCAGACATGTTCTCAGGCAAATCATGTTTTTAAAGAATATATGTGGAGGTTTAAAGGGCTGAAAATTGTTTTCCTTAAATTCAGCCACGCTTGCACAATCTTCAAGTATTCTTCAATAACCAAATATACAAAGCCACTGAGTTAAATCACGGAAAACCTGTTTTAACAGAAAGAACTCAAAATGCAGTGAATTGTAAAACTCAGAACTCCTGCCTTCTTGTCTGCTGTCCCCTACTGATCCTTGCCTGCAATGCTGTAGTGGATTCCTACCCACAATTTCTGCTATCCGGACCTTTGGGGTAGGATAGAGAAAGCAGAGATAAATCTGATGTTCATTAGGATGTGATCCAGAAGTTGTTCACACCCCTGCACTCACAGTTATGGAACAGACCTTAGTCAGAAGCCACAGCTAACTGCACGGAGGCTAGGAAAGGTGGCTTCTCACTATTTGGCCGGTTACTCTTCTTAAACCGAGCTCCTTACCAAAAAAGTGTAATGGTAAAATGGATTGAGAGATAATTAGCAGACTGTAACACTGATAATAACTCCCTCAGGCAGATGTTTTTAAAATACATGTCCTTGAAACATCAACCTGACATACCTCAGTGGTAACCAAACTAATTATTTCTGAATCTATGAAAAAATAGGAAAAAAGGGCTATTGAAAAATAAATTTTGTATTTTTGTATTATTCCATTATCTATGAGAGAAAATATACCTATCAGTCAACTCATTCACTGCCTTTCCTTCCTTGAACAACAAAACGTGAGCACTAGCATGTATAACTCTCTTCTTTTCAGTTTCTCTGAAGGGTGATGACCTGTTCTTTATTTACCTTCTAGTAGATGGAGCTGACACTCACATAAGAAAGTTTATTTACCTGGTATCATGAGACTTGAATTGTTAGAAAGTGCTTTATGTTTTCAAGCTAATATGGTTTGTGATGGTTTTGTCTTTGGGGCTTGCTCTTTTAAACTTCTTGTCCTGTGATTAAGAGAAAAAGCACTAGAGCCACTTACTGCTCATAACTCACTGTTCATCAATATCAAGTTAGCATTTTAATGTGTATTTTTGGTTAAAATATTTTATAATTTCTGCCCTAACAATTAATTCAGAATTTTGTGGGCTGTTTTGAATATACTCCTTTTGAGGTAATCCTGAATTGTTAAGTTTTTTTGTACATAGAAAAAAATAGTTGTTCCATAGTTTTACTTTATGTCTATAGTGTTTAAAAGGCATTTACTTACCGTAATTGTTTCCTAGTTGTTGGTATTTACATAATGCAGTTTAAATACAAGCTTCTGTGTACATGAAACATTTTTAATAAAATTAAAATTAAGTATTAATTACTGGACTGGAAGTGAGTACACAATCTTCTTCCTTAAAAAGATCCACATTAAACATTTTGGGTCACCAGGAGACTATTTGAACAGTGTATACGTGCTCTAGTTTCTCTACATGATATCCTGGAGAATTAAGCATGATTTTCAAGTTGCTTAATTTTTAACCACTATGCAGTTTAACCACTCAGTTAGCTCTTATTGTATTTGGAGTTGTATGTAAAACTCTTATGATGGCACAGAATTTCAAAGTTTCTTAACTAATTTAAAAAAGAGCAGGCCGAGCGCAGTGGCTCACACCTGTAATCCCGGCACTTTGGGAGGCCGAGACGGGTGGATCACGAGGTCAGGAGATCCAGACCATCCTGGCTGACACGGTGAAACTCCGTGTCTACTAAAAATACAAAAATTAGCCCGGCGCGGTGGCGGCCGCCTGTAGTCCCAGCTACTCTGGAGGCTGAGGCAGGAGAATGGCGTGAACCTGGGAGGCGGAGCTTGCAGTGAGTGGAGATCGTGCCACTGTACTCCACCCTGGGCGACAGAGCAAGACTCTGTCTCAAAAAAAAAAAAAAAAAGCAAACTTTCTTTGCAGTCCACCTCTTGAAGCATCGTGCTCTCACCTCCCTCACCTCACCAAATAATATTTTTAGTAGAAAAGAATATGCAGAGTCTATGAAACTGATATGTTTAATTTAGCATAATTTTCTATAACCAAAAATAATTTGTCAGTGGAGTTTGCCTTATTATTAAAGTATGAATTTCACCACTAAAGTATTATAAGAGTTTTATGATTTGTACAATATAGTACCTACAATGATATAAAGCCTCTAGAAAAAACTTCTTAATAATATTTTTATTTATTTTACCTTAAGTAATAAGTATAAATTTTATGATATTTTTGGAAAGTTAATAATGTAATAAAAATCAAATAAATTATGTTAATCTTTTTAAGAAGGAAAGGCTTAGAAACCAATGTTATAAGGAAAGATAATTAAGAAAATACGTGTAGAGTAAAATTATTAGTGGAAGGAAAAATTTAACTAATGAAGTATATTATTTTTCACTGTTTCAGAATATACATAGTTAAAATGAGGGACAATATTTACTAACTTTTTTTTAGCAAAGTAAAACAAGGTATTTAGCAGTACCAGGCACACAACAGATTCTAAAAGTTAACAAATAAGAACAGAAAATACTATTTGGTGATAAAATTTAAAAGCATAATTTATATGAATTCACTATGTTTCAGAAAAATAATTTAAGGTTATTAGAAAGATTTAATCTAACCTTGATCTTCCAGCACTTTTGCAGTTTTGCCACTATATTCTTCCTATATCAATTCTATCACCAAACAAGCAGAATATTTCACCATTCAGTAAGTTATTTTTCAGATTTATGTACATATTTACCAATCAGTTTGCTTACCGTTCCTATAAATGTTGCTTTATTGGCAAATTCTCATATCACTGAGTATAATGAAACCATATATAATAATATTATTATATTTCTGGGTTGGGCATTATTTTCTTTCATCATTTTAAATATATATTTTATTATAATTTTAAACATTATTTCCATTTGTCTTGCTGAGAAAACTGCTGTATCTCAATTTTAAGAAACTCTCTCTGACTTCTTTCTAAAACATATGCTTTTGTCTTAAGTGACTTGATATTCACTATGATATTTCTGGATATCAATCCCATCATTGTTAAATAAATTTTCGTATTTCTCTTTGGATCTAAACACAGTTATTAGAGATTGTTGTTTATCATATATTGTGGAATTATCCTGGCATACATATATATATGATGTTGATATTTTATATATGGTATATATAAATAATATAGATAAGTAATATATAGATGAAAATTTGAAATATATACATAATTGAGAGTTTTTTAAAGAATAAAATTCATAGAAACCACTGTTAGAAGATAAATTTTTAAAGACATATATAATGAAATAATCATTAGGGTTTTTTAAAAAAATGCTCAGACTTACAAAATAGTTGCAAATACAGAACAATGTTTATCTTCTGAGTCATTTTAGAGTATGTTTTTGACCTGACACTCTCTCACCAAAAATAATTTGGTATGTATTTTATACAAAGGTCATATTCTTCTAGTTTACTTTAATATCACCATCAAGTTCAAAAATAAATCTCGATATGTCAAAAATAAACCTGAGGCTACCTGAGATTCAAACTGCATTCCAGTTTTTCAATAATGTCATTTTTAGCTAAATAATTTAGTTTAGAATCATGAGTTTAATTTAGTGTTCAAGTCTCTTTAATCACCTCTAACTTCAAATAATCCTTTTTTTATTCTTTATCTTTTATGACCTTCACAAGTGGAATATGACAGGACAGTTATTTTATGGGATGTTTCTCAACTTAGATTTGTCCAATATTTTTTTCATGATGTGATGTAGATTATGCCTCTTTAGCAGGAATATTACAGAGCTGACGCTATGTTCTTCTCATTGCATCTTATTTGGCGGTTTACGTTTTAGATTTGTTCCATTCATAGTTATGATCACTTTAATCACTATATTAAGATGTTTTCTGCCTAATGACGACTCAAAAGTCGTAAAAGTTTTCCCTTTGTAAATAATAAATGTTTTCTGAGGAGCTGCTTTGAAACTATGTAAATATCTTGTTCTTTATAAAACTTCATATTTGTTTATTTATATAAGTTTAGATTCATATTTTTCTTTTCTTTTTTTTTTTTTTTTTTGAGACGGAGTCTTGCTCTGCCGCCCAGGCTGGAGTGCAGTGGCCGGCTCTCAGCTCACTGCAAGCTCCGCCTCCCGGGTTCACGCCATTCTCCTGTCTCAGCCTCCCGAGTAGCTGGGACTACAGGCGCCTGCCTCGTCGCCCGGCTAGTTTTTTGTATTTTTTTTTTAGTAGAGACGGGGTTTCACCGTATTAGCCAGGATGGTCTCGATCTCCTGACCTCATGATCCGCCCGTCTCGGCCTCCCAAAGTGCTGGGATTACAGGCTTGAGCCACCGCGCCCGGCCCATATTTTTCTATTTTATTTGATGTATTATTTGATGTATTATAACCCAATACTGTACCTTATTATTTTGATTCTCAAATATACCCAGATTTGGCTGAGAGGAATATCTTCATCTTCTGTGTGCTTTTGACATGCTTATATTTTTCTTTCGGCAGTTTATATCTGGCACAAGAAGTTGTTCCTGGATCATTGTGCACTTTTATCTGGCAATTTCTGTGTCAGCCATTTATCCAAGAAGCCTTGGTTCCTTTTATAAGAGGATGGTAATTGGAAGCCAAAATTAAAATATTTGGTAGGCTTCTGGCTACTGGGGTGGTGCTTCTCCTAGCTCTCTCAGTGAAAAGTTTAGGAAATTTATATTTGATAGCATTTTTTTCTGCATATATGATTATCTGTCAGTTTATCTAATCCATCTATCATCTATCTGTCGTCAAAATTACAAATGCGCATAGATATAGCCAAATGTAATCTAGCACCATAAGACTCATTCTGGCTTTCTTCCTTTCCCTGTTTCTAACAATTTTCTTAAGAGCCAGGAATGCTCTAATTATAATTCATGCATGCGTGCATCTATTTAATAAATATTTCTCTGTATTACCATCCCCTCATGTGGTTGCTGTCCTCACATCACTCAGACTCCAAAAGTTTGGTTTATTCCCTCCCCACACTCCCAATGTGGATATTTTTATGTTCCAATCAGCTTGATGCCTACCTTATTTGTACTTTAGTATTAGTACTTTAACAGTTTGGTATTTCATAAGTTAACGAGAAGGTTGAAGAGGGGACAAGGTACAAGAGAAAGTTGCGAAAAGGAAATGGTACCATTGTATTTCTGAATATTTCCCTTTCTCCATTCTCACTATTACCACTCATTCTAACTTCAGTTTTTAATCTGATAGGTCTTACTCCATCAAACATGTCTCAACACATCCATGTTTACTATCTTCTTGTCTCTCTATGGTACATTCCGCATAGTTTGTCTATTCGAAAGGATGCCGATTCTATATTTTGTAGAACATAATCTATTCTTTAATTCTGGATTTAATTTTACTTTCAGATATTATGTATATACATACATGTATACACATATAGAAATGTATGTGTGTATATATCTATATATACATTATATGTGTATATATGTCTACACACATATAAATGTATATATGTGTATATGTATGCACACATATAAATGTATATATACACATACATTTATATGCATTTATACATATATAAATTTATAGAAAACACTATTATCTTTTATAAACTTTTATTGGACATGTTGACACTCTATTTCATTTTTAATATTTATATACCTTATTTTATGTCTCAATTTATGTTAATATATTTTTATTCTGGTTATGGTAATTCCAGTATCTACAGTATCATTTTGCAGTTTCCCATTTCTTACAGCTCTCATTCACAATGGATGACTTTTTCATATAATTTTGTGATCTTTAATGATGAGTCCATAATACTTGCACATTATCTGTAGGAATTTGTTAAAATTTTAATCCTCATTTCCTAAGAAATTATTTGTATTTGCTTCTGACAGGTTCCTCATAGTCTTACAAATTTAGGACAAACTTTATTTTAATTTTTACCTGTGTATTTTTAGGTGGACGCAAGTGTTGTATACTGTGTGAAACTCAGCTTGTGGTTAAGAACCGTTAGGAAATAGATTTTATTTTCTCTCCCTCTATAAAACGTTTCTTCTTTTCATGCTTAGTTTGTCCACTTCAGGCATTTTCTTTTAGGAAACCCAGATTTGTTTAGGTCTTTGCTTCACCCTTCCATAGTAAAGACCTTAGATTTTCCCTCATGCATACCCCATAAAAGTTTAACCTGTTCATTATACCATCAGGACCAGAAATAAACAATTAATTGGAAATGTAAACACTCTTAAAGCAACTTAGAAAATAGAATATATGTATCTTTACTAGGATAGAAATTAGTATACACAGTTTAAATTGATGTTGTTACCATTTATCTATTTTATCTCATCATCTTTTGTTTTCATTCAGAATTTTTGATGTAAGAAATAAAACCCAGGGTTGATTGTTCTCTTCAATACTGGCTTTACAAGCAAATCTAAATGTGAAAAATGACACCAAAGTCTCAATAAAAAAAATTCTTCCATTTTTCAAATTATATACTGTAGCTACCACTAATTTTATTTCTATCAATAATTCAGAAATTTTGTTTTTTCTTTTATAAAATATTTATGAGATGTAAAATATCTTCTTTATGCTAAATTCTGTATGATGGATCTCCAACAATGGAGTTAAATGTTGGAAAATTAAATTTATTTCTGTTCATACAATTTTAAATTTTGAGAGGGTAAGCAAAAAAACTTATTTCTTTTAGCTTGGAAATTTTTCAATCAGTTTTTTTTTTTTTTATTCTTTCCTTGACAAGACGTGTGCTTTGTGCTTTGATGGGTTTGTTGATGTTTTATAAAAGTATATTATTAATAACTATTTAAAACTATACACAAGAATAGTCAAGGCTACAAAACTCTCTTGTTCACTTGGTGACTTTGACAATAATCACTATAGATTTCAGCTTATGAGATAGGTAATATGGAAGTAAAATACTTTAAACTATTTCTTACAGAAATGGTTTTCAATATGCCAGTTTATTTCTACAGTACATGGCAGCTCTGTTTTTCGCAGCTTGGGTCTATGACCAGTTAACCCAGCTGTCAAGAGAATTGTGCTAATGAAGCCAGAAAATGGGTTTAAATTCCCAATTGGGTCAATTAACTTTCCTTGACTCACGGCTATTAATGTCACTCCTGGGGCCAGTCAATTTGAATTTCCACTTATTGGCTGGAATAAAAAAACTGCAAAGGGATCGCACAATTCAAAACCCTTCTATTTATAATAATTTACTTTATTCTCATCACAGCACTAAATATTGATGACATGCCGTCTTATAGAAGAAATAATGATATCTGGGCAAATTTTTACTTACTTTAGGGTCAGTGTTCCAGAAGGAAGAATATTAATCCATAACACAGTTTTTTTTTTTTTTTTTAAGTGAACAGGCTTATAGGGAGTTTACAAGTATTGACTAACTTTACATAGTTATACATCGGTTGAGTCAGGAATTAAATTCAGCAATCAGACCCTCTATCCTGCACTATTAAGTCTATATCCTGTATTTTTTTATTGTAAAAGTATACTTTCTGCTACACTCTAGATTTTTATAAGAGCTACACACTCTTATACTGAAGGCATACATGTAAATACAACTTAAACTGTTTTATTTTTACCAAGTTCTACTGCCCTGTGAAACTCAGGAAAATTGTATTATTGAATTTCACAATGTTTAAATTATTTTTCTCCAAACACTAAGAATTAGACTCAAGAGAATTGCCTTCAGGTTCATATTAATTTGTTCCATGTATGAACGTGATCAAATACTTATTTTAACTTTTACCTACAGAGTGATCTTTGCACAACCTGCTGGGGTACATTGACTTATAAGTTATACATCTCTAACCCATGAGACCATGTTAGACTACATTAAAGCTATCAGTGAATTCCATGCCTGGGAAATGGTGTCTGAGCTCCAAGGATTAATAATTATTTGAAAGTTCACAAAGTGTGAAACTGACAACTCCAACAACTTAACAATT
Organism: Rhinopithecus roxellana; assembly: GCF_007565055.1. Classification (NCBI taxonomy): domain Eukaryota; kingdom Metazoa; phylum Chordata; class Mammalia; order Primates; family Cercopithecidae; genus Rhinopithecus; species Rhinopithecus roxellana. The sequence continues at coordinate 68,042,307 of NC_044559.1, read as the reverse complement.
AGAAAACACCAAGATAACCTAAGTGTCCCAGTGTGCTATTATTTCCGCTGTATAATGTGAAAATTTCTTTGATAGACTGCAACAACTGTGGGGGATAAAATCTGTTCATAACATAATTACATGATTATTAGGTTAAACACATGCAAAGAATGAAACCATATAACATGTTTTAATTATTTAACAATGATTCAATAGGACAATGTGATTTCAGGCAGAATTATAGAATCAAAAATTAATTTCAGTGTTCCATCTGAATACCTATATCCATGCAACCACCTAGCAAATTCTGAAAAATTAGACAATGAAAAAATAAATAACATCTTTATGGAAGACATTACTTGCTCAAATATTAGCTTTGGCCATAAATCCTTTAAAAATACATTGATAAATTTTGCATATGAGGTATATTTATGCAACTTAAATATTTTTTAAATACCAGATAAAATGAAGTAACTTTATTTTTATTTATTTGCACAAATGATAAAAATTTTCTATCAAGCATAGCCAAGGCTTAACTCTTGTTTTTTGAAAAAAAAATTTAACTCTAGCTAAACTACTAAATGAAGATTACAAGTTTACAACCTATACTTCTGTGTAGGGATACATCTATTTTAAGAAAATATAAATCAAGAAGATCATTAATTTACCCACATATAAAAGAATAAATTATCTCAGGAAAGCCTCCACACTAAGTTAAATGGATCTAAATGCGACCTCCATAAAACTCAGATAACATATTAACTGTTTTAGATATAGTCATATATTTATGATTATCCATGAGGTAATTTTATTAATAAAAATGCATAAAATTAACTCTCATCCACAAATGCGGGTGATAAAGCACTGCTAGAAATTTGGCTATGAATATTTCAGTATCATTTTCCCTTGCTAATTTTCTCTTCCTTGTGTTTGAGATAAACGATACATTAACTGTGGAGTCTCTAGTAGATTAGAGTTTCTTACAAAAGACACTTCATTTATCTTGATGATCATACTTTCTTTTCTAATCTATATGCCCTTGCCAGATCCTCTCCTGACCCTCACTTTCAATGACAAACTCTATTCCCCAATGCACTTGATGTCATTGTCTTCACTATTTACAGCCCTGACTGAGTAATCTCGCTCTTTGTACTGCTGATGCAAAGTATTACATGTAATGGATATCATAAATTACATCTTAGCATAGACAGATAGAACCAATGCTTTTTGAATTTTCCAGAATAATTACAGAAATTGGCATTCCTCTGCCACTGCTGCAGAAAAATAGTGCTTCCACTGTTGTCTCCATAGTCAAATGATTTCTGCCTTCACAAGATCTGACAAGAGGTCCTCAATAAATATTCACTGGGAAGAAAATGTACTTATGTTATTTGCTGGTGTGTTTGTTTTATATTTTACCAAATAATCAACACTTCTTTATCTTTTTTTTCTACATCTCGATCATATTAACTGTCATTAGCTCTTTAATCAATACAATGATTATTGCCTTTCTTCAGAATGTAGCCCAGCCCTGAATGAATCCTACAATATTTTGCATGGCACTACGCAAAATGATGTGAAATTTTATAGCAAACAGAAAAATTCAAGAAATAATGTGGTACACATAAGCATATTCTTATGTGCATGCACATATACACCAGAATATGTGAATTTCAAAAGCCACTTGTTTTTCTTTAAATTTGTTTCATACATCTAAATAATTGCTGAACCTAACATTACGTTTAAGGAAATCTCTCAGATAATTTAGGATATTTGCATATACATTAATAATTTTCAATTGTGAGTTAATTTTATTACTAATTGTTGAAGACTTTCCAAATTTAGGACCTTAAGTTAAAATTGTATAGCATTTTAATTCATCTTTGAAGGATTTCTGAATAAAGCGACCCAAATTATACATTGCATTTTGTCACCTCATTAGAGTTCTAAGAGATTATTTTGCTTGAAATTTTTCTAATCTAAGTAGATAGACTATATACAGTATCTCACACTTTATCTAGGAAATCAAACTAGAACTTCAAATTATTTAAGTAGTCTTTTTTTTATAGGTCTTATGTTAGAGGAGAAAATTGTGTAGGGCAGCAAGCACTTACTATGGAGGTCATTTATCAGACTAAACAGGCAAAACGTGTTTTCAAAGTGTTTAGTGCTTATTTTAGTTGGCATATATATTCAGACACAATTTAAGAGAAAGATGATACACATTCAGTGTAAGCTTCTATTCAGAAGTTAAAAGAATAAAAGGTAATTTTTATAATATTGTTCCTCCAATAAGTAATTTGATCACAGAGAGAGCGAGCAAGAGAGAGAGAGATTGCAGAAGTCAAGACGATTCATTTTCATTGGAAAGGAAAGAAAAAAATGATTACCTGATTCAATAATTTTATTCTTTGTCGTTGAAAAAGGTGAATATCATCAAATATTACAGAGTAATGCAGCAAGTGGCTCACCTGGAATAGGTTTTGGTCCTTCTGAAATAATCCAATGACCCTTCAAGTAACCAACATGGAAAAGATGACCAAGATAATTAATTCCTTGCATGAATTTTTAACAGTCTCAACTATTGGACATGCATTCATACGACTTCCTAATGAAAGCTACTCTTAAAAATCATGTACTTAATTTTCTAATTATAAAGAGATCATAAAAATTTAATTTGGAATCGTGTTTACATTTGGCCAAAATTTTATCTAAATACTGCTACTTAGCATGGGTCAACTTGGAAGAGAGTGGTAAAACTGAAGATGACAATCACTGCCCACTCACTAATTAGCTAAATGAAACTTCTGTTCTAGGCTTAATATACATAACCGTCACCTGTCCGAGAAGAGAGAATATATCAAATTGTACAAGTCATTTAGCCAATGCATGAATGAGGTTATTAGTATGATGTGCTTAGGAAATAGGCACTAGGCAGGTAGAACTTGGTGTAATCCTGTCACTGACACTAATTAGCACGAGGCTTTAAGGAAGATACTTAATCTTTCTAAGAATCAGTTTCTAAATCTTTCTTTAAAACCTTCACTGGTTTATTACAAAAATTAATTAGATAATGTATATAATGCCCCCAGCATACTACTTAAAATATGTTAAGAACTCAATAAATGGTAGAGATTATTCTTGTTTTTGTTATACTACAGTTTTATTAGTGATTTTTCATTGCTCTACTTTTTCTAAAGCATTAATTCTTAGAAGGGCTCGTGGTAATTGTTAATACTATAATAAAATTTTTGGATTCTATTACAAAGTAATATTAAATGCATATACATACACCAAAACACAAATTTGACAAAAATTTAGATAGTATTTAGATCTGTGAATATCTTATGCCATAGCTAAAGAATTCTATTAACATTAGGCTGAGAGCCCCTTATCCCAGAACGCATTTTGACTATAGAAAAGAAGGTAATTAGAATATAAAAGCTTTAAATTAATATCCTGAGAAGAGAGTGGAGGACTGCTAAGGTAAGATATCAGAAGACTACTGATAACGCTGAGGAAAGAAAATCATAGACAAAAAGATCATAGGATTAGGAATCAAGTAAGCACAGGCTCATTGTGAATGCTAGGATCTGATTTTAATATGAATATACATATAAACGGCACCTTGAAATTGCATGTTGGTCAGTGGATCCTGGAATAACCAAATGATATATCTGATCAAACATTCCCTCCCATATCCTGAGGAAAATATATATGCATATCAATAACAGAAGTGGTGTGGGAGAGAAGACACTCCTCTGTAATTACTCTAGGCTTTGGCCACAAATGTTAATAGAGCATTCTAGTGAGGTAGGCTGGACTAGAATCCTTTACTCATCACTTCCTTCCATGGGGAATGTGTTGCAAGCTTCTATGACTGCAAGCTGTTTGCTCCAACCACAGATGTCCACCACCTAGCATCATGAATCTTCCCACTGTAGTTCTAGAAAATACATAATCAAAGATGAGCAAGTTGTCAAGAAAATACAAGAAAGAGAAAGTAAGTAAAAGTATTTCTTTCTTAATTCCCAGAGGCTGCTGTTTCAAGAAAACAGACCCATGGACTTCTTAAGTCAGAAATGAGTCTCAGATGCAAATATTTATGTACTTAGGATGCTATTTTCTTTTCTTTCATTTTGTTTGTTAGCATTTTCATGATATATTAGAGATGTGGAGATTAAACATTGCTTTGTATTTTCTTGATTCAGCTGGTAGAGAAAAACAACCACACTGGATCTATATGTGTTGATTTTTTCAACCCCTTTGAAACTCTTATCCTTAACAAATTTGACCTTATCTGGGTCCTCAAATTTGTAGAGCTTCACTCATTTCTAGTTGTAAATCACCTTATCCTTGAAGCTGACCCAATTTTTTAGCTAAATGAGGAAAGTTAGGGGATAAGTGAAGGGGCTTAAATTTGCCTTTAAAAGTACTCTAGTTCATCCACTTCTTAGTGACAAGGGCTTAAACAAATATTTTAGCTTCATCCATTATAAAGTGAACAATCAACTACATGTTCTATGCTATTGAGAAGTGACAAAATAATAAAATCTGACAGAAAGTCAAACACTAATAGCTATTTTAACTTTAATCTGACTTAAAAAATTTTTTTTCTTAGTGTGAACATTTTTGTATGTTTCTTTTTTTTCTTTTTTTTTTTGAGACGTAGTCTCGCTCTGTCACCCAGGCTGGAGTGCAGTGGCCAGATCTCAGCTCACTGCAAGCTCCGCCTCCCGGGTTCACGCCATTCTCCTGCCTCAGCCTCCCGAGTAGCTGGGACTACAGGCGCCCGCCACGTCGCCCGGCTAGTTTTTGTATTTTTTAGTAGAGACGGGGTTTCACCGGGTTAGCCAGGATGGTCTCGATCTCCTGACCTCGTGATCCGCCCGTCTCGGCCTCCCAAAGTGCTGGGATTACAGGCTTGAGCCACCGCGCCCGGCCAGTATGTTTCAAATATGAGAATAGATTCTAGCGTGGTGGCCAGTAGGTACCATTCCTTACATTTTTAAAGCACAGATACAAAGACTTCATGAATGATGAGGATTGACTGTATATATCCAAAGAGATATAGGAATAGATAAAGGCATAAATATGAAAGTAGGTATATATGTGTGTGTGTGCATGTGTAGAAAGACCGGTTCAGGTCTTTTGCCTATATTTAATAAGGTTGCTAGTTTTTTATTGTTAAAATTTAAGATTTCTTTGCTCTCAGCGAAGAGAGGAGTCCTGAAAGCAGATTTCTGCTTGCCCCTTTCACAGTTCAATACAAGGGCTTTTATATATAAACTGATGGGCTAAGTTCCCTATTCATATAAGGCACAATTTCCTGGTGGCTTCACCCTATTCCCCCAGTATGCCTACCGGTCCTTAGTCCACTGCGGGCAGATTTAGGCAAGTCCCTTGCACAAGTTCCATTGTTTGCACAAAAATCTGTTGTAAAGCACTTGTTGGGTTAGTCTGAGGTTCTCCAGGGACCCTTCCCTTACTGTCTGCCTAAAGCAAGCTGACTGACTCCTTTCACTACAAAATATACATAAAGATTTTATTATTTTGACAATTTGCGGGATATGAACTACTATACCTATTTGTTAGAAGAAGACTCAGTCTCAAAGACATTGAATACTTTGACCAAAAAGTCCTCCAATTAGTTAAAGGGGAAGAGTTTCTATTTATCAAAGTGCAAAGCTCATAATATTTTCTATAAACTTTTGAACTTGCCCAATTCAGCATTCCTAAATTATAAACACCTAAAAGTCTCTCAGGTTCTATGGGTATGCACAAGAGTGTATATGTGTGTGTATTTCATTACTGTTTTAAGTTACAGTTCCCTAGTGGCATATGATGTTGAGTGTCTTTTCACATGCTTTTTTGCCATCTGTACATCTTCTTCAGTGAGGTGTCTGTTCAGGTCTTTTGCCTACATTTAATAAGGTTGCTAGTTTTTTATTGTTAAAATTCAAGATTTCTTTGTATGTTTTGGGTAAAAGTACTTTATCAGATGTGTATTTTGCAAATATTTTCTCCCATTCTGTGGCAGGAGTCTATGCTGATGGATGTGATTAGTAGATGGAGTTTGAAGTCACAGATGAGAAAAGAGGTACATGATGGAATCTCATCCAGTAGAGGGTGAGTGGGGCAGATCTAGCTCCAAATGTGAGTAGGGAGATGGAAAAACAAAAGCAATGAGAAAGGAGAAGTCTGAAAATGAATTGGACTGGAAGAGAAAGAGAAATTGAATTTTTAATATGCTTTTCTTGAAACCTGAATGTCTTTTAAGTATATGAAAAATTATGAAGTACAAAAATAAGATCTTGTCATATTAAATATCTTGCTCAACTAGTATACCTTAGATCTGAAACTTAGGTTTTTCTTGTACTACATTATAATGGCTCTAATATAAGTCACTATGAATATATGGGTATGAACACATATACACAAATATGAAACATGTATATAAGCGTATATGTACATATATTCGTTCTCCAACCTTTTTTTTGTTTTTTTTTTAGACAGAATCTCAGTCTGTCACCCAGGTTGTTGTGCAGTGGCACGATCTCGGCTCACTGCAACCTTCACCTCCTGGGATCAAGTGATTCTTCCACCTCAGCCTCCTAAGTAGCTAGGAGTACAGGTGTGTGTCACCACACCCAGCTAATTTTTGTATTTTTAATAGAGATGGGGTTTCACCATATTGGCCAGGCTGGTCTTAAACTCCTGACCTTGTGCTGCCCTCCTCAGCCTTTCAAAGTGCTGGGATTACAGGCGTGAACCACTGTGCCAGGCCCATTCTCCAACTTTTTGATCCAGCATTTATATCATGCTTATTCCAACTTTGTGTTTTCACCTTTTTAGTTATTACTAAATGATAATTCAGAGCCCATTTCCATCATTTGGTTATGCACAACCTTGGAATGCCATATGTTGAAATTATTAGATACATTGGGTTTAAATATAAAAAGTGATTTATATATATATGTATAATTCATAGACGTCATAATGAAAACAGATTATTTTCAATATAATACTAAGAGCAAACTGAATTATAAAATTATACATTCATTTTCTTATTTCAAAAATAACTTCTTTAATAGCTAATAGATCATTAGAAATGTGTTCGCTTTTGAACTCTAGTTATGTACTTTTGATGATGATAATAAATGAAAGAATTCAAATATGTTCATTTTACTGAAAAAACTATTATACTTTATGACATTGGACTTGCTTAACAAAATTCATATTCAAGTAGTCAATAGGATAAATTCTGAAAGGTAAATATTGGTGTTATTAAACTGTCATAAAGTTAAGAATGTATTCTTTATTAATCATTAGACATTGAATATAATAGCCTAAAGAAAATGCATAATACATCTGCCATATTCCAAGTTATTCCTCAAAAGAATAGACTAATAGACTAAATAATCATTCCTCCATAGAAAACATAATCCCAAAAGTGCTGAAAAGTCATGACTCAACTAGGAGACTCTTGCTCTGAGATGATTCCTTGTCAGTCAAAAGAGCAATAAGGTTCAAAATATGAAAATCAGTAAATTACAAAATAGTGTCAAGGATAAGTTTGAACCCCGAAACTTGTCTATATTTTATAAATACTTTCTTAAAGGTATAAATGAGAATGCAAGTGTCAAAAATATAAATATAGCTTAAAAGCGACCCTAGTAAAGTTGAACTTGCATGTCTAAAAACAGGGCAAATAGAGTATGTTATGGAATAGAAATTAAACTCATATCCAAATGTAAATGCTTTGAAAAGTCTTAGTGTATACGAGATCCTCTGATGATCTGTCAGGTGATGAACTGCAACAGAACTCCCACTATAAATTTTCCTACAATTCCTTTTTTGAAAATCCATTCCTGCATTTGCCCTTCAAATTCTCTCATTCTCCCTGATTTTGAATGACACAGTAGACACGGATTAGACTCAGGCCTTCTGTTTTGGTCCATCACAATCCCTTTCTTAAGCTTGAGCGACATTCATGGGCCTGTGTTAGGGCTTCCACTTGTCCCTGTCCCCACTATTGTGCAGCTTCCTAGGCAGTATGGATGGGGGGCAGCAGGTTTCCTTCACCTGTGTGTTTCCCTTTCCTGACACCCAGGGTAGTCATCACCCCATACCCCTATACTCTGAACCATGTTGTCAGGCAGTAACCCAGAATAGCCCTGATGGAGTAGCTGTTCTGTCTTTTTTGAGGGCTTTTCAAAACCATGGGTTCTTGCAATTGATGTCCTCTCTTGTCCCTGATTAATGTAGAGGTGGAATCAAATCCTCACAGATTGGTCTTAAGCTATGCTGGAGATAGAATAGACATTCCTTGCAGAAATGGGACCACATTACTTACTAATGCAATGAATTTCTCACCTATCCTCTTTGCTGGTCATCGGTACCTGAAAAGCAAGGGTATGGCCAGCATTCAAAGAGATCACATTTAAGAATGCAGAGATAAAGTAATGACAAAAATGTTAAAGAAAAAAACACAGTTGGAAGTTCCTTTCTATGTTTATACAATACAACCCAAAGGGAATATTTAACACGATCTTTTATTTTTAAAATGATATTTTATATGTCCCTGCGTGCTTTGGGTTATATTTGCCTTCGTGGTCATCAACAACATAGCAGAGTAACAAATCATGAGAAAAAATCATTGGCAGGCAGCATTCATAAGTGGCACAATGAATGAAGCAGCATCTCGTGTAACAATGTAACCAGCATTAAATAGTGTTGGGAACATTAGGGACAAGAAAATCTATATGGCTCAAATGCAAGCAGCCATATTGAAAAGACATGACATGGTGAGTAATAGTGTCATTCTCTTTTTCTAGACTGTAACATACAAACTTCCTAGAAATCATGCTTTTGTTTTCTTGCTTGCTTGCTTGCTTGCTCGCTTGCTTTCTTGCTTTCTTGCACACCATGGCCTCCCAAAGTGCTGAGATTACAGGAATGAGTCACTGTGCCCGGTCTGCTTTAAGTATTTACCTAGGCTCAGCACTGTGGCTCACACCTATAATCCCAAAACTTTTGGAGGCCAAGGTGGAAGGATCACTTGAGGCCAGGAGTTCAAGACCAGTCTGGGCAACAGAGCAAGACCCCATCTGAAAAAGAAGTTTAGCTAGCAGAAAAAATATGCTTTAATCTAATTTTCCCATACTTTATTTTATGAAGTTATAAGAAAAGAATTTTTAAAGGTCTGCCCAAATTTCAGTTGTATGTCTTTGCTTTATAAAATGACAACTGAATTTACACCTTAAGAAAGAAATGTATTATTCATCATGAAAGAAGGTGTGGCTCTACAATATCAGACAATTATTTGAGAACGCTCACACCTATGTATCGAAAACTCTACCCTATTGTTTTGTCTGTGTTCAAGAACTTCTTTCTTTTAAACTGTACTTTTAATTCACTTCTAAGGAACCAGGCATATATCCTTCAGAACGTGGTTGGTGTAAACAAAATAAAGTGTGTATAATGCATATTGCTGTGGTTGACACAAGCATTTAAAATGCATCTTGAATTAATATCTATTTGTATGGTGTAAAGCTATGTTCTTTGGTTATCTTACTTCAGTAGCCTCAGGGGCTTTTTTATTTCAAGAAAGGTACCTGAATTTAGCCAACCATGATATTTCCATTCAACAGTCATTCACATTTATTGCTTTCTGAGAAAAACAGTACAATTTGTTCAGAATTATTTGTATCAGTACAATTTGTTCAGAATTATTTCTATCAAAAATGCTCATTGTCAAGCATTTTATTCCACCCATGTCTACAAGTATTTTGACAATAATTTATAAAATTGATACGTAGAGATAAAAAAGAAGAATATCTCTCTTTTCAAACCCCTAATTAAATTTAATAAAGCATTTTTTCTTCTTAGGATTCCTTTGCTGACAATGAATATATTGAGCCTACTTCAAACGATTTCGCTATCCCAGCATAAATAATCAAAATCTGAAGCTAGAATATGGACACCTTAGAAGCTAAATTCAAAATTTTGAGAGATAATATTATAGGCATCTTTCATGTCACTTTTTATGAGCTCATCTTTCAGAGAATTCAATTAGCTAATTTTCTCTGTTGAGAAGCTCAACACCATTGAATCTCTTTTTCACAATTTCTGTAGATTTATGATATTCCAAGTAAGAAAATTATACTTTACCAACTGTCAAGTCCTCTATAAGCCTTTAACATGTATAAGATTTCTTCTGTTTATAAGATAATTCTATGGTGATTTCTCCAGAGACTCTTTCAAAGAAGCAATGGCTTCTATTCTGGGTGTTTCAGTGTGGAAGATTTAAATTCATTTGACAACTATGTAGTTCAAAAGATAAAACAGGGTGATTTTCTGGCTGGCATGCAGTGACAGTCCCCCAATGAACTTCCCCGCAACAACTATGAGAGTTAATGGCAGCTGTAGAATTTCCCATTTGATGGAGTAATATTTATTTGAAGATATCTCAAAAAATGTTACTCTTCTGTATATTTCAAGGCATAATTTCTTACAATAAAGCTATGAAAGATTTTATAAATTTAAACTATGAAAGGAAGACTAGTAATATGTTTGTTTTAATTTCTGGATGCACTATTTTATAGGGAACAATTATTTGCAATAAACAGAGTTCCTATTCTGTATAATGAAAGCAAATGTTCCTAAAGCTTCTAACTTCTAGCCTGGAAAGAAAGTACATTAGCACATTACAAAAGTGTTAATGACCTTTAAAAAATAGTTGAATAAACAACATATGTAATTATTCTGTAGGGAAACGCTGCTTAATTAAAATGTGGAGTCATTCTATTAGCATACACACCTGCTGCTCATATGGTTCATTTCTTTCTAAAATAACTTAATTCCTGAAAAAGGATATCTCTCCACCTCACTTCCTTGGGAAATGTCCACTTTGAACTTCTGCTTTGGATTTGTCTATGTTGACTTTAAATCCTATGTGTGCATGTGTGTATGTGTGTATTATATGTGATATATATATGTGTGTGTGTATATATATATATGTATATCTCACAGGGAGGACATGGATTTATTATAAAAATTACTGACCCTGTGGACTTTATAATTCTGTATTTTCTCAAAATATTCCTTATGGGTTGCAGATTTTTTTTTTTTTTTCTGAAGAACCCACAGGCAAACTCATTGTCTCTGTCAAAGCAAGAGAAATCTTATTTGTAAAGGCTTCTGACTGGCATAATCATCTTTTAGATTTTCATAATCTCAGACTTTCAATCAAAGATATTTTAAAGACCTTATCATTATTGAAAATTTTGTCTGTGTTAAAACTAAGTTTATTTTCTGAAAACACATCCAGTTTTCTGCCTTATTAACCTCATATTCCAAAATCAATACAAACACTCAACTGTATTAGCAACAACTAAGAGAGTAATAGAGAGCACTGACTATATACCAGGAAATATATGAAATAACTGTATGTTTATCATTGATCCCAGCTTTATTTTTGGTTAGGATATGTGTGTGTGTGTGTGTGTGTGTGTGTGTGTGCACTTTTTATACAATGTAAATATATTCCTTTTTACTATTTTACAATGTATCAACATTTCTTACCCAACTTTGAGTACTTTAAATTTCTGTCATGATGATTCCAACTTCAACATTTCAATATTTTAAAAATAAAAAGTTTTACATTTTAATTTTCAAATGAAGTGAACTGTAATAAAGTAAACATAATTTTCCTGCCCAGATAACATTTGCCAATCTAAATAATAATTATTATTATTACACATTAGACACATGTGTGTATGCCTATGTGTGTATATATTCACAATGTATATATTATTATTGTGTCTAATATTACAAAATAAAAGGTGGAGGTGTCTCTTCCTAATTTCTTAACCCACAACTATTCACTAAATATTTTTGTATGATTGCCTAAAGGGAAAAGTGTGTATATGAGGGTGTTTCCATTTGAGACATTTTTGTATCTGTATTTACAAGGTTAATTCATAGTAGAAGGATTGCTAAGTGGAAGGATGTGTGCACTTTAATGCTGACAAATTACCAATTTGTTTTCCACAGAAACTAAGTTGCTCTTACCCCCACTAGAAATGAGTAAAAACGGCTGTTGCTCTTCCCTTTTAATAACATTATGTATGAGCAAACATTTGGGTTTGTCTGCGTGAACTCCTACCTATGTAACTTTAGGTAGGAGTTAAAAACATTTTATGTGACAGTTGATAAATGATAACTTATTGTTTTATGACTTGATTTTTTTCTTGTATCTTATTTTAAATAACTTAAGCAATTGCCTTTACATATATTTTGCTCTTTATGTTCTTATCTTTGTAGTTCTCAATGATAATAGCTCACATTTATTGAGTACTTATGAATTCTAGTCACTTGTTATAATCACTTTAAATATATTAACTCCTCTTATCCTCATACCTTTACAGTAGAAATCATTCACATTTCCATTTTATAGATGAGAAAACTATGTCATGCAAACATTAGTAAATTCTTCAAGATCACATGATGCCTAAGTAGGTAGTAGAATCAACACTTGCCTCCTTGGAAAAGCAATTTGCCTTATTTTGTAGAATGGCACAGATATTAGTAACCTCTACAAGACTGCCCTTTAGGCATGGTAATGCAAGGATGTACGCTTGGCAGAAAGCAGCATACACCAAGATTATAGACCTAATTCAGAAAACATAATAGAATCTCTAATACTAAAGATAGAATGCAATAAATGCTTTATTCAGTGTCCCATTTGTAAGTGCATTAGGGGAGGCAGCCTATGGGCATTTCTGAGACTGTAGTCTAGTATCCTGGTTGAAGTCATGTCCTGTATAGGATCAAAGTTATTTCCAATATCAAGGTATTATGCCAGGGAAATGTGATCTCTGAAAAGCTCTTGGGCCAGGATGATGTCATCTAATATGAAGGACTGAAATACCCTTCTCATGCAGATATCCAGCAGGGTTGATATGGGTTGTATGTTTTTTTGGCTCCATGATATTGAAATGAAGATTAACTGATTGTAGAATTTGAAAGTAAGCCCTGGGAGCTCAACCGACAAAATATTTTAAGTCAAGAACTTCCATGGGCACAACTGGCAAAGGTGATGATGGCATCCATGATACTCTAATAATGGGTCAAAGTGCCAGAACCTGACTGGCACAATTAAAGCCCAATTAAGGATACACAAATCTAAAATTGTTCAATGGTGAAAGGATTTATCCAGATGAGTGATGAGAGACTCTTCTGGGAATAAGATTTAAGTTACATGGCCTAATTTTGGTGAATGTTGTCCATAGGTGTCAGGTTGTTGCCAATAAAAATATCTGAGGCTAGAAATTGGAAGTCCAGAATTAGCCACTAGGCAGGGCCTCTACTTTGGCCAGTTATTATGGGTCTTTTACCTCACTTGTTGGTTCAGTTGATGACAGGCAAGCCAGCAGTGTATTTGGGTTTCAGGGTTTGTGTTAGCTAAAGTTGATGGCACATAGGCTTCAGTATTTGCTATGTTTGGTTAAAACAACATCTTCCATGGAGAGTTTGGACATCTAGATTGCAAACCAGTAAAAACACCATAATAATAATAAAGCCAACAGTCAACACACTTGTGTGCAGATGGACTTGACTGGCTTTTGTTGTCTGATATTAATTTTATCCAGCATGTATTATTACCAGGAGGAATTTTCAGGTTTTATTATGGCACACAATACTGATTCCATTATTATCTCTGAATGTGATATTCATTTCCTATTGTTTTTTGTTTGTTTGTATTTTTCTCTCTTCTGGGTAGTCTATATGACTTGTAGGAATGGTTCTAGAGAACTAATTTTAATTTCCTGAAGGGGAGCTAGATGAATGATCCAACCCTTATGATCTAAACATTGAAGGATTTTGAGTGGTAGAAGTTGAAGTTCAAATGGGTCCCATTTTAAATGGACAGGTTCTTGGCCCATTGGACAATCTATGGTTAGCAGGTCTCAAGAGAATATTCACAGTTGCTCTGGCCTTCAGCCCTAAAGAACAGAGGCATGATTGAAAAATCTATTAATAATAAATAAGGAGACATTATTAAAGGGTCTCATACATAATGAGTTTTCATATACCTAGAGGTGAGACATATCCAACTTTAAACATAGAAAAGGAAGATGGTTAAGTGTTTAGATTTTGCTTTTGTTTTTTAAATTGGTATGAGGTGTGAATAGTCAAGGAACCTTGAATTAAGAGAAATTAAAGCCTGATAGACAAGATAGAGACCTATTGATGGGTCTATCTGCTGGACTAACGTTAAAAGGGAATTGTTTAAGACTACTACAATTTTAATTAAACCATCTGCCTAAAAGTTGTATTGAATGTCTTTTTCAAAAGCCCAGCACTGTGTATTTTGAGACTTGAAATGTGTACCATGGTTACACTAGGGATAAAGAGGGTAAGGCATCTCTTGCTGAAGCTCTGTATTGTGACCTTAGTATATGTAGAAAAAAATGGGACTTTAATTTGTATTTTAGGTATCTATGAGGCAAGAGATCTATAGAATTCTTTATTCTGGAAAGACAAGGATAAAAGGAATAAGCCTTAGACAGCAGACCAAGATTTTGTTAAAAAAAAAAAAAAAAGTTCAAATTGGGCCATTTATCGGCTAGGGCATCCAGTGATAAGAAAGCTAATTGTGCTGACCCTTTGGCCTGTCCTTTATCAGTGAAATCTTAGTTAAGGAATAGAGAAAGAAGCAACATTCTACTGACCACTACCAGTTATAATGGCAGCAATGTCATCTATACAGTCTATGAACTTTCGTTGTTATTCACTAATTTATTCAGAAGGTTCTCCTCACGTAGCCAAGGGGTCTAGAAAAGGGATCATCTCTGTCACACATGTCCGTGTGAAGAGACCACCAAACAGGCTTTGTGTCAGCAATAAAGCTTTTTAATCACCCAGGTGCAAGTGGGCTGAGTCCGAAAAGAGAGTCAGCGAAGGGAGATGGGGTGTGGCAGTTTTATAGGATTTGGGTGAGTAGTAAAAAATTACAGTCAAAAGGGGTTTTTCTCTCGTGGGCAGGGGGCGGAGGTTACAAGGTGCTAAGTGGGGGAGCTTCTGAGACTTATTGTCCAGGAGAAGGAATTTCACAAAGTTAATGGATCAGCTAAGGTGGGGCAGGAACCAATCACAATGGTGGAATGTCATCTGTTAAGGAAGGAACTGGCCATTTTCATGTCTTTTGTGATTTTTCAGTTTCTTCAGGCCATCTGGATGTATACATCCAGGCTTGGGCTCAGAGGCCTGATAATCTCCTCTATCCTCTAATATTGTGGCATCTGTAAAGGAAGTGAGAAAAGGGGTCACCCACCCTTGCATGTTGAATATGCCAGAGGGCCCAGATTTGGGTCAAACCTGTATGCAGGGAGCCTCAGTAGCTGTGTGGAACTTGTGGGGAGCTGCTTTCATCACCTGAGCATAACAGGAAGCTAAGTATGGGGGTTCACAAGCTAAGGGGCTGTTAGGGGCTTCATAACCAGGATAACGTAATGTGTCCAGAAACTTTATTCTAATGGTGTATAATATGGGACTGAGAAGGACATTTTTATAACAGAATGTCACATGTGTCCATGTGAAGAGACCACCAAACAGGCTTTGTGTCAGCAACAAGGCTGTTTATTTCACCTGGGTGTAGGCAGACTGATTCTGAAAAGAGTCAGCGAAGGGAGATAGGGGTGGGGCCGTTTTGTAGGATATGGGTAGGTAAAGGAAAATTACAGTCAAAGGGGGTTGTTCTCTGGTGGGTGTTTTGTTTTTCTAAGACCACCAGAGCGGGTACAAAAGAACCAGCGACTAAAGAACCAGCGACTAGGCAAGGGTAGGAGCAAAACTGCAAGTTTATTTTGGTCACCTAGCTTCAAGGGAAGAAGGTGGGTAGGGAGAGGTCTGTTGGCCCCCGACAAAAGGGGCCCCCAGAGTCACCCGTACAGCTCTCGGACGGAGTTCCAACAGTCCCGACCGCAGCAGGGAACCGACCGCAGTGGGGAAGCTGGGAAGTCCGCGCGTGGCGATCCTCCGGAGCGGCTTTTCTAGGAGTGGGAGGGCGATAGGCGGGGCACGGGCGTGTCCGGGGGCATTCCGCAGGTGCGACCAGGTAAATCTTGGTCTCTTCAGATTGACATCACCTGGCGCATGCCTAGTTGGTCTGCACCTTCCCGGGTCGCCGGCTGGATTTTCGCGCGCGCGGGAAAAGTTGGGGGATGAAGAACCCGGAAGTGCGCCATCTTGCCTCCGTTCATCCAAACAGTGGGCAGGGGTGGGGGTCACAAGGTGCTCAGTGGAGGAGCCTTTGAGCCAGGATGAGCCAGGAGAAGGAATTCCACAAGGTAATGTCATCAGTTAAGGCAGAAACAGGCCATTTTCACTTCTTTTGTGATTCTTCACTTGCTTTGGGCCATCTGGACGTATATACGTGCAGGTCACAGGGGATATGATGGCTTAGCTTAGGCTCAAAGGCCTGACAGAGAACCTCATGGGCAACTCTTGGCCATCATAGTTGGTCCAGAGCCTCCAGGAGGCACTGTAACCAAACAAAAGTTTAATTGCTCACCACATGCAGAGTCTGATTAACTAGAACTAGGTCTGACTTAAAAAAAATTGATTGATTCTGGAGCTAGCTTAGGGGAAGAGGCATAAATGTCTTACCTTACAGCTTCACTTTTGGAGCAGATGCAGGCAAGGGAGGCCAAGGTAGGTGGATCACCTAAGGTCAGGAGTTCAAGACCAGCCTGGCCAACATGGAAACCCCGTCTCTACTAAAAATACAAAAATTAGCTGGGCGTGGTGGCACACGCCGGTAGTCCCAACTACTCAGGTGGTTGAAGCAGGATAATCTCTTGAACCCAGGAGGCACAAGTTGCAGTGAATTGAGATCGTGTCACTGCACTCAAGCCTGGGTGACAGAGACTCCATCTCAAAAACAAAGCAAAACAAAAAAGCAAGGCAATGGAGGAAATGAGCAATACAGGGGGCAGGGGAAGGGAGCAGAGGGTGCATGCTAGCTCTGATGCTGTATCTACTGTCTGATCCAGCTGCAGACTTCTGGTGCCTTCCTGGGCAAGCTGTTAGCTCTGGAGGCAACTCCCTGGAGGGTGAAATTTATGTAGCAGCATGCTTTGGCTTGTAAATCAACTGTTACCTCTGTTCTTGGAGCACATAATTAGTTGAATTTGCCCTGTAGGGATAGTCTGCTGGAAGGGAGGTCAAAGGCTATATTTGCATTTCTAAAGACTAAGTAGGAAGTGGGAAACCAGAGGAAAAGAATGTAAAAAAGAAGAGAAATTATTAAAAAACAAACAAACAAACAAAACACTATTTCTTAGAAAAATGGTGGTACTCAGTTACAGCATGAGAGGAAGTCATTAGAACCTGTACGGTGAAGGAGTCTTTAAGGGCACTAACAAAAGTACCTATTGATTTTAATTTGGACAGACTCTAGACCTGTTTTTGGAAGGGGCTCTAGTTAAGGTGTACTGATTAGGAACTTAGTAGTATCAGTGAGATTAAGTAAAATTTCTATGAGTACTACGTTGCCTCCAGTACTCAAATAGGGCCAAAAGATGTTATCTTTGTAGGTCCTTAATAAGCGTGTCAAACGAATCTCCTCAGAGGAGGACGTCTTCAAAGTAATCTCATACCTATGTTCCTAGAGAAAGGGGATATAATTAAGATACTGTCTGCAAAGATGGTGTGTGATGGCAAAGCAGTTGAGGTCCCTCCTGGATAATCTAGCAAAGTGTGTCATGTCTCTTTGGAGATGAAGGAAAATTGTGGCTGAGAGGCTGCTGAAAAAGGCACTTAATAGAACACATTAGCTAAATCTAAAACGGCAAATATTTACCAGTTGCTGATAGAATGAAATTAATGATTTTAATGATGTTGGGCATTGGACATGAGGGTTTAATAGATGGCACCATGGCTTTAGGTTGCATTAATCCACGATGAGATGCAATTTCTTCATTTCAGGTTTCCCAACAGGCAAAATTGGGCTGTCAAATGAAGTAGTAGTGAGAATAATCACCTGTTTATTATGTCTAAAATAACACGTTTTAATCCTTGAAGGAAGTCCCTGTTTTAACTTATATTTTGCCATTTTAACTATTTTTAATTGGGAGCTCATGGAGTCCCATTTTATCAAGCCAATTTCTAAGTACCAAAGGCAATTTAATTTTAATTTATTACTTGTTGTATCAGCGTATGCCTATTATGTAGTATTTTGGGGGCAAAAGGTAATATGATTATGGTAAATTTAGGAAAGACTGCAGGTAATGCGAGGCATAGCTCCTTTTTTCTATCTAATGTTTAGTTATTCCCCTAAGTTATAGTGTAGCAGGACGAGCCGCAGACACAACTCCTCAGACACCGAGTTGAAGAAGGATTGGGGGTTTATTTGGCCGGGGGCATTGGCAAGACTCCTGTCTCAAGAACCGAACCCCCTGAGTGAGCAATTCCTGTCCCTTTTAAGGGCTCACAACTCTAAGGGAGTGCATGTGAGGGGGTCGTGATTGATTGAGCAAGCAGGGGGTACGTAACTAGGGACTGCATGCACCAGTACTTAGATTGGAACAAAACAGGATAGGTATTTTCACAGTGTATTTCTATACAATGTCTGTAATCTATAGACATAGGCAGACTAGAGAGGAAAAGGGGTCCTTGGAAAGTTTTTGTTTTTTATTTAAAGGCGATCCAGAAATGTTTCTTCTCTAGCAGGAAAACTCTGGCTCTTAGAGTGGGGAGGGCAAGCTTTGATATGCAAATACAAGCCATTAGAAACTGGGTCCACTTAAACATGGTGATTCCTGCCTTCTTCTTCTTGCCCTTGCCCCTACATGTTCCTGTACATGGCTGCCCCCACATATCCCCACGTGTATAGAACAACATCGTGCCTTGTATTTGCATATTAAAAGGCTAGGGTGGGAGGGCCAGTTTTTGCTGGGCTACATGAATGACATGCCTGGTTAAACACCCTGAGCACTATGCAAATCAGACGCCAACTCCTCCAGCCCCCTCATCTCCTTTAACAAGAAGCCACTTTTCCGCCGCACGCAGGGTTTTCTTTTTGTTCTAATCCCAACACTCCCCCTCCCCTGCCCCCGTCTCTGTACGAGGGAGCTGTTTTCTTTTCCCTTCCTTCTTTCTTGCCTGTTAAACTCTCTGTTCCTTAAAACCACTACACGTGTGTCCATGTTATTTTATCCAATTTGGCACGAGGCTAAGGTCCCTGGTGTTCCTCCACTCATCGGAGCTATATCAACGATATGTGGTGGTACTCACTAACGCTCAAGCACACTGGCTAGAGATCTTGAATTACCTAAGCATCTGCTTAACTTAATAAGTTGTTGGTGGTGGGGTGGGGGCGGTGTAGGGCATAGGTGCTTTGCAGGATCGGATGAGACATTCATCTTTGTGCAGAAGTTCTATTGGATTAAACTTTGAGCTACTGGCTTCCAAGAGTGCAACCCAAGATATCTTTGAATGTGTAAGGAGTATGAAGTTTTCTAGTGATGGTTGTAAGATTTGCCCTCAGAGAAGATGGGTAATAACACAGCCTTTATATAAGCAACGCAAAATCATATATCAGGAAGTGATTATCTCTCTCAATTTTAGAGTCATACTTGTGTCCCCTTGATGCATAACCACCAGAGACAAACTGGAGATAAACATTTACAGTTTAAAATAGGACAAAACCATATGGCAGACGCAGAAACACAGAAGTCTTCATCCTAGGGGATATGGCTCAGGCTTTGGCTTCTGTTTCTTAAGAGGGTGCTCACACCTGGGACCTTCTACTCTCAGAAAATCATTCAATAAAACTATGCCATATGTATTGTTATTACTGTGGGATTTATGTCACCAAAGCATTTGGGTAAGGTTAAGATAAGGAAATAACAGCAAACACAACAGCAAGCATAATGTGCTAAGTATAATTTTGCCAACAAGCAGTGTTTCTGTCCTGTGTTGCACCAGAAGATGTTTGAAGGCAATTAATAAGGCATGAGCAATTCTCTGAAGAAGTTATTCAGTAGTCAATAGGGATGACACAGCCCTCCCACTCTCAGCACCAATTGTTTTATGTGATATGAAGATTTTTTTGATGGGGGAACACAATACACTGACACTCAGGAAGATGAAAGGCAAAATTCACGGTTGCTTGTGATGCCAAGTGAGAAAGTTGTCAGGCAGAACCATACAGGGACAGGATAACAGCAAGCTGTAGATTTAACAGGTAGCTTATGTATGGCAAATTGGGTGGGATTAGCTAGGTTTCACAGGCTTCTTGTAGATTGGCTAATTGAAATAATTTTGGTGGACTCTGAGACATAGGGACTATCCCGTATTGTCTAGTCCCTGGCACTGGGGCAATGATGATGGGTGCCTAGTGACCCTTGAATATGAGATACCAATAAGGGACACTGCTAGGGTATGGATTTTACCAGATGCTCAAAAGGGTGAACTGACAGACTTGTAAACTGGGACAAGAAAGCATTATTAAAAAAAAAAAAAAAAAAAAAAAAGCAAACTATATTCAAGGTTATATAACATAAAGAAATGCAATACACTTAGCAATACCAGCACAATGTACATAGATGAAAGCAAAGCTATATGGGCTGAGGAAATAACTTTGAGTGCTAATTCCTATCCACAAGAACAATGCAGAGAAATAATAAATAAAAAGTTTGACATAACAAATACTGTGTGTATATGTGTTTGTGTACTTGTGCACACACATGTAGTATTTAAGATGGATATATAAGCCTTATAACAATAATTTATAAAATAACTACAAATATAGTGAAAATAACTAAACTATAAGATGTTATATTAGAAAAAAGTAATTACACACAAAAAAAGCAGCAAGAAGCTTTAGAGAGAAGAATACTATAAGACAGAAAACAAGTTAGAATGGCAGACATAATTCAATTATATAAATAAAATCTAAATATGAATGGATCAAATAATCCTATCATTAAAAAATTATTGGACTGAATGCAAAACAAAAATAAAAAACAGGTCGAACTATATTCTGCTGGCAGGAGAAACTTTAGATTTAAAAATGCAAATAGATTGAGAATAAAGGAATAAAAAGGATATATTATGTGATTACATAAGAAGACTGAAATGTATATATAATACTATTATCAGACAAAATAGTCTTTTGTTATGGACTGAATCTCTGCATCCCCCTCAAACTAACATGTTGAAATCTTAATCTCCCTATGATCATTTTAGGAGGTGGGTCCTTTGGGAGATGATTAGGTCCTGAGGTTAGAGTACTCATGAGTGGGATTGTAAGAGGCAAAAGAAAGCTTGTTTCCCCTCTTTCTACTTTCCAAGAATGTGCAAGGTATTTCAAAGAGGTGGTAAGCCGTTGCGGCTTGTTGGTTTCACCTGTGAGGTTACTGTTGGTAAAGTTTAAAGGCCAGAAATATTGGTCACTTGGTATGACAATAGTCAGGTAGTAAGAGATTTAAAATAATTTTTTAAAAAGTGCACTATGGTTAAATGTCAGCTTAACTGAAAGCAGGTATTCAAGCTCTAACAGCTTGGGATTCTTTCAGAAAAACAGAGGAGGCACCACAGACCCTGTTTTGAGAAAAACATCTGTTTCCCTCAAGAAACCCTAGAACTGGGAGGTGGATAGATCCCTCTCAAAATCCAAAGCTAAATATACTTTTAGGGATGGCAAATGGCAGTTATTGAGGGATACTCAGCTCTTTGCATGTTTGGACTAAAAAAACTTACGGATGCTCTTAGTCATTTGTAAGGTATGACAATGTCACCACCCTGCACTGAGAGATGAGATTCCCACAGGAGATGGGAGAGTTACAAAATAGGCTGATTGGCTTTGGGTTTCCTTGCAGCAAAAGCACAGTAAAAGCATTGTACTGTCTTCTCCCTTATCATTTCCCTGTTTTTTTTTTTTTTTTTTTTTTTTAAATCTAAGATCAGATATTAAAATGGGACTCATAATTTTGGAGACCTGTTTTTGCCTTCTAGCTGCGCCTGCTTGTTAGT
The DNA here is from genome assembly GCF_007565055.1 of Rhinopithecus roxellana. Classification (NCBI taxonomy): domain Eukaryota; kingdom Metazoa; phylum Chordata; class Mammalia; order Primates; family Cercopithecidae; genus Rhinopithecus; species Rhinopithecus roxellana. Next base: position 68,020,284 of record NC_044559.1, on the reverse strand, counting down.
CCCTAGAAACTACATGCTTTCCTGCTCCTGTTCCTCCAAGGACTCCACCCTAAAACCAGTAGTCCAATTAAGAAATTTAAAAACTGGCAAATGAAAAATCCTACAACTTCTGGATCTTCTTCCGTCCATCTGTGTAGTTATATATGTACTAGTGTATGATGTTTATATAAATAACTCTAATTAGTTGGCTTTAAAAAATAAGCACTTAGAGTATTTTGAAAAAAAGCTATAATGCCTTTTAGTTCATGTGATGTCAATAATCTTTGGGAAACAAAGTTTTAAGATTATTGGCAAAATAAAGACATTGGTCTAAATTAAGCAGGTCAGATGTTACATTTGCTAAATGCTTTAAGAATATAAACTGTTACTTTGGCTTTTGAAAATTGTTAAACTTGCCTGGTTTACAGCTAGGTAAGGACTGGGGATATGTGGAGTTAGCCACACTCCTAGCTATGTTGGATAGAGTTGGACCTTATCTATCTGAACTTCTGTTGGGTGCCCTAGGGTCCACAACTAGTACATAATTAAAATAACTTATTAAATCTTTCACCAAAATTTAAAATTGCTAAAAGTTACCATCATCACATGTAATTGAGACTATTGAAAAAAAGAACAGTCTTACATGGAAGGTGTGTAAGGAAAATAAAATATGATTTTAGTTAAATATTATAAGAAGGCATTTTAAAATATTATAAACTAGGCATTTGCCTAGTTTAGAGCGTTAAAGGACTGTTTTAAATTAGATAAGATTAAGCTAAATGTTTAAACAAATTGTGGAAGGTTTGTAAAATATTAATCCTGTAAAAGAAATTTTGCAAGTGAAGATATTGACTAAATTTTAAGGTACATTACTCAGTTTTTCCATGAATTGAACATTGAAATAAAAGCACAACAGGATTTTCTTCGAGCACTGATTTGCTTCCTAAGAAAAATTTGTAAAGGGTTATAAAAGGGTTATGAGAATCTCACTTTATGGTAAAACTGATTAAGATTTAATCAAGTTGTTTATAAAGTTTTATTAGAACTGGGATTGACATAAATAATACACTAATGCAAACGTGAAGATTGGCTTTCAGTCTCAAACAAGATTTTCATGTAATATTAAAGAATAATAAAAGATTTTTGTTTGCTTTTTGAATAAACTACAGAAGAAAAGGGAGAAATACAAGAGACAATTGTTTGGAAAGCTAAGTCTTCCCTCTATCAATTCATAAAGGATTCTCCCTTTTTAAATATTTTTGAGTCAACTTTTTGGCTAAGTGAATAACTTATGATGACCTGGAATTCTATTTCATAATAATATTAAGTGTTTTTCACCCTTATCATATTTGATAAGCTTCCAAAAATCAAATTTCACTTCAAAATCATATTTTCTGACCTTTAATTTTGGGATGCTACAGAGGAACCCTGAAGCATCCAAAAGAGAGGTAAACAGGATTATTTGGCACATTTTTGTTACATGGGAAGCATTGTCAAAATAAAAGATAATGCTTAACCTTCTGCAGGTTATATTTTAGTGAATAATACTAATTTATGTTCCAAAATTGTATGGAATTTCTAAAATTCTAATATGTCTAAGTATATGCCATTAATTATAATTATGGCTACAATGTAGTTATTATTGACCAAAGAAATAACCAAATTTCCTTGCCAATTATGTCTTTACCTACAAAATTTTAAAGTCATTTCTACAGTTAATTGCTTAATGGTGATGCAGTTCCTGAAAACTTCACACACACATAAAATCCTAGAATATTTGTTTTGATATACCATTTGAATAAACTCTATGGTCTAAGTCAAATTACTTATGATAACCCATCAGTTATGAGTGCTATGTACCTAAGTTAGAAAAACGTCTGGTATTCGGGAGGGCCTAAGTCCAGTGCTAAGCATGGACCTATGGAGAACTGGGATACTGCCTTGTCCTTCTTGAGTTCTTAAAGCTTTTGTTATGAAAGGTTCTGCATCCCATGACTCATCATAGAAAAGATAAAATAATCCAAATTAAATATATATTGGTGTGGTAACTTATAAGTTGCTAAAATAGTTAATGACCAACGTTTGCTTTCTCAAACTCATATTTTTGAGAAAATCATCAAAGCTTCAGGTATATTTTGCTACCTGATGCACCATTAAAACATTTATAGAGGAATTTCATTCAATTGTCACTTCCAGTACATTTTTTCTGGTTGTATAAAAGCTTTCCCATGCAAGAGAGCTAACATTATTGTTATGGGATCCTTGGGGATACTGCTTTTCTGGCTGGAAACCTCTGTGGCTGGTGGTGCCTTTGCCCCAGTTTGCCTAGGCCCACTGGGTCTGCTCAGCTCCCACCACTAACCTGGATTCCATGCTTCCAAAGAGACCGGAGTGGAGTAGTGAGGGGTGTGTAAGCCAGTGAGTGTGGGGTCTGGCCACTGCACACAGTTAGGCACACCAGCTGCTGCAGCTGGGACAGGCAGCTCCAGATGCCAGCATGCATGTTAGCTCACTCTAAGGCTTTGGCTGGACCAGACACATCACAATCAGCTTCCACGGCTGGTACAAGGGAATACAGTTGTGCCTGGAAGCTTGCAGACTCCAGGAACCACAGGGTCCCATAGCAGGAGTCACAGCTCTGGCCTGGGGAGCTCCCAGGTCTGTGTTCCCATAGAGTCACAGCTCTTGTTTTTCTTCTCTCTTCTTGTCACCCACAACATGGTGAGCAAGGGGCGTGTTTCAGCCCTGTTTGTGTTACAGCATTTTTAGCCCTGCTATTTGGCAGGTCCCAAGTTCTTGGTCCTCCAAGAAGTTCTTGGCCTCCAGGAAGAATGAGGTATACAGACAAGTGGAGGGTGAGCAAAGAGGAGCAATACTGAGTGACAGAACAACTCAGAGGATGTCCTGGAGTGAGTACCTCCATTCTGCAGCTGGGCATCCCGACATCTGCATCTCTCAGAAGTGACGAGGCCCTGGAGTGGGTAGTTGCTTGTCCCAATGTCTGCTCAGTTCTGGCTGAGTCTGGGGATTTTATGGGTCTCAGAAGGAGGGAAATTGCACAGTGATTGGTCCATGAGAGGCCATGGGTGGCCCCAGAAAAGGCATCACAAGTTTACACTCTGGTCCATGGGACTGGCAGCCCAGACCCCAGCCTTCGTGCCCTCTCTGGCCTGAAGGTAGGGCCTCACCAAGGACCCGCCCGCTTCTGTGTGGGAGCCTATCTCCTGCTGCATGGCACCCAGGATAGGTATTTTCACAGTGCATTTCCAGTACCAAGGAAAGCCCGAAGGCCAGTGCCAAGCTGCCCTCAGCAACTCCTCAGCTTCCCTCCCATGCTCATCAGTGCCCAAAGTCTGGGCAGGGGCCAGAGGCAGCATGATACTAGTGTGTCAGCGCTGCCCCAAGCATGTGCACACCCACCAGGCTGCAATAGCACCTGGGCCTACCCCCAACCTTGCTCCAAGGTCAGAGCAGGTGTCAAGAGTGGGGAGGAGCCAGGCAGTGGGAGCAGAAGATACCTCCAAGCCTTCAAGTTCCTGGGGGTTTTTACTGTGGCCCCAAGATTGTAGAGATGCTTGGCTCTGAAGCCATGGCTTGGGCATCTGTAGCTGCACCTTGAAGGACAGGTCTCCTGCCTGCTCCATGGAGTGGGAGGCCCAGTTCTGCAGCCACTACTTGGGCTGCTGCAGCTGTTCCCAGGAAACTCCAACTCCACCAACTCAGAAGGGGCATGGTTCCCACTTGTCTCCAGCTCCTGGCCATGTTTCTCTGCTGTAGCTGATGTGATGGCAGTGGCTGCTCCAGAAGGGGGACTGCTGCCATCATTATAACAGTAGATTATTATACTACACTGTATTTTTACCAGGTAAAGTAAGGTTTTTATGGTTCACTGAGAATAATCAACCCCTTCACAAACTACAACCTGAAGATGGATCTTCTCAGATCATCAAAGGAAGACTGTCATTCTCATTTACATTACAGCAAAACTTCAGGACCTTGAACCTTGGGTTCATAATCTCATAACTGAGAAGGCTCCCTTTACACTCTTAGAACTGTACACCCATTGGAATCCTTAGGGTAAAGCTAACCAGGGGTGTTTCTCCCCAGAAGAAGATGGCACCCTTGATGTGAACAGGTTTTCCCAAGATCACGGATCAAGACTTCTCTACTATCATGAGACTCTTATCTTTGATTATTTTTCCCTTGCTTATGCTTCTATAAACAATATAAGTGAAAGGGGTCCTCTTGTGTGTGCGCTTATGGGGTATAATTTTATTTGTGAAGAATTTTATAGCCAGCCTTATACATAGATAACCTCATACCTTAATAGACAAAAATGAAGGTCCAATGTAGATAAGAAACATTAATGGTACATATGTTGCCTCATAATCAGTCAGAAACAAAACATTGATTTACTCCTCTTAACTCACATCATGGATTAAGGAGAACATTGCTGAGAGGCTTTCATTCTTCTAAAAGGGCATCATTTGTTAAATCCTTTTTCTGTGGTTTGGAATAAAAGAGACAATGATTAAAAATGTATCCCTCATGATAGGCTCTAAGGCAGATTCTATTGTAAAGGCTTTGGTTACACAACAGACTGTAAATTCTCTTGTGAAAGTAATGCTAAATAATAGAATTTCTCTGGATTAGTTACTGGCTAAACAGAAGTATCTGTACAGCTGCTGGCACTTATGTCCTATGGAGAAAATGTCACGTATTATAGAGATTCTGTTGTAGGGGATTAATGAAGAGACTTCTTAGTTAAATGAGTAGACTCTTTATGTAGCTCATTCTTTGACCTTTTTAATTTTAGGTGGTTTGGTTCATGGGCACCTCGGTAAGGAGCATACTCCAAACTCTTGGTATTATCCTCCCGATAGTTATAATAATAGTCCCCCTGGTGTGCTGTGTTCTCTCAAAAGTTGTAAATGTTTGCATGTAGCCACCTCTAAAATGTCAATCTCTCTAACTAGAATGACAAGAGCTGAAAGAAATGTGCAGCCATGAGGACACCATAACTTATGAATGACACGATGAGACCAGAAACCCAAAATGATGGTAACTGAGAGTGGTGCTAAGGCCCTAAGTTTTGGTCACACCCTCACCTAAGTGAGAACCTGACCAAAAAAAGGGGGATTCTTTTAAACAAAACGATGGGAGGCCATTGTGTTGGACTGAGCTCATGCACTAGGCCCCAACAGACCAAACCAAACAAAAATGGAGTCACTTGTGCTAAATGTAACATAATCAAACTGTGTTTGATTATGATTTTCCAATCGTTCATTACTCAAACTACTTTAAATTTAATTCAGTTGAAATTTTTCCCTTAACAACAATAGAATCAACGTAACAATCTGTCTTCAAAAGTAGGAAAGCATGTTACTTCTATAGGAGAAATCAAGACATCTGTAATGGTAAGCCAGAACCATCACTGCAAACAGGAAGATGTATATTTAATTCACCCTATATTTGGCTTTAAAAAAAATGTATATATAAAGGAAGAGCAGAAAGGAAAACACATTTTAACTAGCTTCTGCACTTACTCCTTTATCACATTTTTTACTTAGCTCAGATTTAGAATAATGTAAATAGTTCATGAGTTCAAATGTTCTCCCAAGTTCAGTTAACAATGCCAGCTTGAGGTGGCTGATACACACTTAATAAAATGTGCTCATATTTCATAAAATTAATATTATTAATAATTACTTCATACACCCTCCACTCTTTCCCATTTTTGCGATAAGCAAATCTCCTCTTTTTATAAGGCTCAGATTGGAGGGTTTATGTCATATTTATTTTAATACACTGACTTTATGAAGATACCCTGAGAGTTCTAGAATTTTTTACATCAACATTTTTCAGATTGATTTATCATGAATGTCATTCTCTCTCCTTTTTTTCATTTGTAATTGTTTATTAGGACTTGTTATGTGCCAGATATTTTGCTAATAACTTTATAAGCAGTGTTCCACATAATCCTCAAAATACTCTATGAGGACTTTTTGTTATTTATTCTCTTTTATAGGCAAGAGAATCTAAATCTCAGGGAAGTTCATTACCTGTTCCAATGTTACAGAGGAGAAAGGTGATGAAACTGGGATTTTATTTGATCTAGGAGATCTGACATCAGCTCTCACATGTAATCTCATCCCAATTTTGTCTCTATTTCTTTTCAGCTGATCATGATTTCATTTGTATGATTGATTTTGCCTGACTGAGCCAAATTATACTAGCACATTATTAGATTAGAATAACTTAATCACTTTACTTGATGAAAAACAAAACAAATCAATTAAACAACTGCATTGATGAGAGAAAGGAGCTGTTTTAGGCATAATGTAGTCTAGCAGTTTTTTAAGTGTGATCAACAGACCAACAGCATCCACATTATACACAAACGTATTAGAAATGCAAATTCTTGGTTACTAAGGAAACAGCAATCTGTGTTTTAACATGTCTTTTAAGGGAATTTTAAATTCTAAAATATATCAACCACTGCCACAATCAAGGGGTCAGCAAATTAGTGAACATGAGTCAAGTTTAGGCACCTCCTATTTGTTTGCTTTTTAAATTTTAATATGATATACATACATCATTTAAAAATTTTTAAGTGGGTAAGTCTGTAGTAGTAATTACATGCAAAATGTATAACCATCAGAACTATCTGTTTCTAAAATTAGTTCATCACTCCAAACAAAACTATACTCATAAAACAATAACACCTATTTAACCCTCCCCTCACATCCTACTAATCACTAATAACTTTCTGTCTCTATGAATCTGTCCACTCTAAATATTTCATATATTTGGAATCATACAATATTTGTCCTTTTGAGTCTGGCTTATTTCACTTAGAAAATGTTTTCAATGTTCACACTGCTGTAGCATGTATCAAAACTCATTCCGTTGTATGGCTGAAAAATAATCCTTTGTATTTATGTACAACATTTTGTTCATCTATTAATCGATTAAGGATTCATCTGTTGGGTTTTTCTATGTTATGACTATCGTAAAATGATGCTGTGGTAAACACTGGTGTACAAGGATCTGTTTGAGTCACTCTTGAATTATTTTGGGTATGTACCAAGAAGTGGAATTATTCTATTTTAGCTTTTTGAGGAACCTCCAAATTGATTTCCACAGTAAGTGTGCAATTTGATAGTCCCATCAAGAATGTAAGTGTCTAACTTTATCCACATCTTGGCCAACCCTTGCTCCTCCCCCTGCCCTCTTTCTCTCTCTCTCTCTTTTTTTTTCATTACAGTCATCCTAATAGTTGCAAAGAAGGCTGGTCATGGTGGCTCATACCTGTACTACCAGCACTTTGGGAGGCTGGGGTGGGCGGATCACCTGAGAACAGAAGTTTGAGACCAGCCTGGCCAACATGGTGAAATCCCATCTCTACCAAAAATACAAAAACAAAAACAAAACAAAACAAAAAAACCGCCCAGTTGCAGTATTGTGTGCCTGTAGTCCTAGTTACTTGGGAGGCTGAGGCAGGAGAATTGTTTGAATCCAGGAGGAGGCGGCTGCAGTAAGCCGATGTCATGCCACTGCATTCCAGCCTGGGTGACAGAGTGAGACCCTATCTAAAAAAAAAAAAAAAAAAAAAAAAAAAAAAAAAAAAAAAAAAAAAATGTTGCAAAGTAGTGAAACAGTATCTCACTATGGTTTTGATTTGTATTTCTTGAAGACTAATGATGTTAACTAACTTTTTATGCACTTGTTGGCTATTTGTACATTTTCTTTGAAAATGTCTATACCAGTTGTTTGCCCATTTTAAAAATAGGTGTTTTAGTTTAATTAATTCCTAGCAATTTATCTTTATATTGCATTTGCTTTTAGGTTCTTGGTCATGAAATCCTTGCCTAAGCCAATGTCTAGAAGGGTTTTTCCAATGGTGTCTCCTAGAATTTTTACAGTTTCAGGTCTTAGATTTAAGTGTTTAATCCATCTTGAGTTGATTTTCTATAAGTTGAGAGAGGGAGATCCAATTTCATTCTCCTACATGTGGCTAGCCAATTATCCCAGCACTATTTGTTGAAGAGGGTGTCCTTTCCCCACTTTATGTTTTTGTGTACTTTGTTGAAGAATAGTTGGTATTGTAAGTATTTTGGTTTATTTCTTGGTTCTCTATTCTGTTCCATTGGTTTAAATGCCTATTTTTATACCAGAGCTTTTGCAAGGCAAAAGGAACAGTCAGCAGAGTGAACAGACAGTCCACAGAGTGAGAAAAAATATTCACAGTGTATACATCTGACAAAGGATTAATATCCAGAATCTACAATGAACTCAAACAAATCAACAAGAAAAAACAATCCCATCAAAAGGTGGACTAAAGGCATGAACAGACAATTCTCAAAAGAAGATATACAAATGGCCAACAAACATATGAAAAAATGCTCAACATCACTAATGATCAGGGAAATACAAATCAAAACCACAAGGCAATACCACCTTACTCCTGCAAAAAAAAAAAAAAAAAAAAAAAAAAGCAGATATTGGCATGGCTGTGGTGAAAAGGGAACACTTCTACACTGCTGGTGGGAATGCAAACTAGTACAATCACTATGGATAACAGTGTGGAGATTTCTTAAAGAACTAAAAGTAGGACTACTATTTGATCCAGCAATCTCACTACTGAGTATCTACCCAGAGAAAAAGAAGTCGTTATACAAAAAAATACTTGCACACGCATGTTTATAGCAGCACAATTTTGCAATTGCAAAAACGTGGAACCAACCCAAGTGCCCATCAATCAATGAATGGATTAAGAAACTGTGATATATATTTATTGTATATGTGTGTATACACACACACACACACACACACACACACACAATGGAATACTTCGCAGCCATAAAAAGGAATGAATTCGTGGCATTCACAGCAACCTGGATGAGAGTGAAGACTATTATTCTGAGTGAGGTAACTCAGGAATGGAAAACCAAAGATCGTATGTTTTCACTCATAAGTAGAAGCTAAGCTATGAGGATACAAAGGCATAAGAATGACACACTGGACTTTGGGGATTCAGGAAAAGAGTTGGGGGTGGGTGAGGAATAAAAGACTATAAATAACATGTTGTGTATACTGTCCAGGTGATGAGTGCACCAAAATTTCACAAATCACCACTAAAGAACTTACTCGTCTAACCAAATACCACCTGTTCTCCAATAAACTTTGGAAATTAAAAAATAATCTCTTTGTCTTCTGTTGTTGAGTTATGAACATGCTTTATATATTTTGTATATTAAATCCTTATGAGACATATGATTCACAAATATTTTCTTCCATTCCATAGGCGATCTTTCAGTTTCTTCATAATGTCCTTTGATGAACCAATGTTTTTAATTTTGATAAAGTTCAACTTATTTTTTGTTGTTGTTGTAGTATTTTTGGTGTCATATTTAATAATCTATTGCCAAATCCCAGTTCATAAAGATTTATCTCTAAGAGTATCATGGTTTTGGCTCTCATATCTGAGTCGTTGATTCATTTTGAATGAATTTTTGTATATAATATGAGTAAATATTTTATATGTGATGGGAGTTAATTTTCGTACATGGGATGAAGTCTAACCTTAATTTGCATGTGGAAATCCAGTTGTTCTAACATGATTTGTTGAAGATATTTCATTGTCTGTTGAATAGACTTGGCAGGTTTGTTGAAAATAAATTTGCCATAAGCATATGGGTTTATTTATGGATTCAATTCTATTCCACTTATCTGTATGTCTATCCCTATGCCAATTCCACACTGTTTTAATTACTGTAGCTTTCTGGTAAGTTTTGAAATAGCAGAGTGTGAATCCACCAACTTTGTCTTTTTTGTTTTTTAGGATTTCCATGTACAATTCCAGGAATTTGAGAACTCTCATTTCTGTTTCAGTAAAATGTCTGTTGGAATTTTGCTAAATATTGTATTGACTCTTCAGATAGCTTTGGTAGTTCTGCTGTTTTAGCACAATTAATTTTTCTTCAAATCCATAAACATCGGGTTGCTTTCAATTTGTTTAGAACTTCTTTGATTTCTTTCAGTGATACTTTGCTGTTTTCAGTGTACAAGTTTTCACATTCTTTATTAAATTTATTCTTAGGTATTTTGTTCTTTTAGATACTATCATAAATGGAATTTGTTTCCTAATTTTGTTTTTGGATTATTTGTTTTTAGCATATAGAGACACGAATGAATCTTGTGTTTTGACCATATAATTTGTTGAGTTTTTTATTAGATCTAGTAGATGTCTGATAGAATTTTCATATTTTCTATATATAGAATCATATAATCTGAAAAGAGAAATAGTTTATTCCTTTCTTTACAGTTTGGATGCCTCTTATTTGTCTTTCTTGCTAATTGCTCTGCTAGAAGTTGCAATGTTCACTAGTGATTTAAGCAGACATCCTTGTCTTCTTCATAATGTTAAAGGAAAGTGTTCAGTCTTTCGCCACTGAATACATTGTTAGCTGAGGGTATTTTATAAATGTCCTTTATTAGGTTAAGGAAATTCCCTTCCATATGCTCAGTGACTTTTATCATGCAGATGTATAGAATTTTGTCAAATGCTGTTTCTGTGTCAAATGAGTTGATCTCTTTTTTTCTTCTTCACTGTATTACATCGGTAATGTCAATGTGCTGCTTTACATTGATTGATTTTATGTTGAACTACACTTACACTTATGAGATAAATTCTTCTTGGTCATAGGGCATAATTCTGTTTAGCAATTTGGTTTGCTAGTATTTGGTAAAGGTTTTTGCATCTATATGTGTAAAGAATAATCCCCTGTAATTTTCTTTACTTGTGATCTCTTCATCTGAATTCACACAAAGGAAATGCTTGCCTCATAGAATGAATTAATAAGTAATATCTCCATTTCTGATTTTGGAAAGTGTGTCAAACAGTTGTTGCCAGTTCTTCTCTAAATGTATCCTAGAAGTCACTAGTAAACCATCTGGTATTAGAATGTTCTTGATTGGGAGGTTTGTTACTACAAATTCAGTTTCTTCACATGTTATTGGTCTGTTGACATACATTTTTTATTTCTTGTTGAGTGAGCTTAGGCAATTTGTGTGTTTCCAGAAAATTCATCAATTTCATCGGGATTATCTAGTTTGTGGCCTAATTTGGTCATATTTTTATAATCATTTTTATTTCTATAAGGTCTGTAGTAATAACCCTAATTTTATTTCTGATTTCAGTTATTTATTATCACTTTTATTCTTCATCAGTATAGCTTAATTTGTCAATTTTGTCAATTTTTTTAATAGAATCAGCTTTTGGTTTTATTATTTCTTTATCTATAATTCTTGTCCTGTATTTTATTTATTTCCATTTTAATTATTATTATTTCCTCTCTTCTACTTGTGTTAAGTTTGCTCTTCTTTTCTGGCTCATAAAAGTCTGAAGTTATGTTATTGATTTGAGATCTTTTGTACATTTTTTAATGTAGACTCTTACAACTATACATTTTCATCTAAGCACCGCTTTTGCTTCATCTCATAAGTTTAGTATCTTGTGTTGTTATTACTTATCTTTAGGTATTTGTAATTTTCCTTCTTTGACCCATTGCTTGAAAAGGAGACCATGGTATAATTGTCATATATTTGTGTATTTTCCAGTTTTCTCTTGTTGTTGATTTAAAGTTCCATTCCATTGTGTTCTGCGAAGATGCTTTGTATAAGTTTAATGTTTTTAAAATTTATTGAAGACTTTTTTGTTGCCTAACATATGGTTTGTCAGAGGGAAAATGTATTCTGCTGTTGTTGGGTGGAATGTTCTATGTGTGTCTGTTAGGTATAGTTGATTTATATAAATACTATTTGTTTAATTCCTCTATTTCCTTGTTACAGATTTTCTATCAAGAATGTGAAGTGGTCTATTGGTGTCTCCAACTATTATTGCAGAACTACCTATTCTTCCACTTAATTTTGCCAATGTTTGCTTTGTACATTTTGGGGAGCTCTGTTGTTTGGTGCATGCATATTTATAATTGTTATATCTTCTTGAAAAATTTATCCTTTTTTTAGTGTTTAATGCCCCTTTTTCAAGCGTAACAGTGTTTAAATTAAAGTCAATTCATGTCATATTAGTAGAGCCACACAACCTCTCTTTTGGTTACCATTTGTGTAGAATATATTTTTCTGTTTTTCACTTTCAATTTATTTGTGGCTTGGATCTAAAATGAGTCACTTATAAAAAATATGTACTTGTATGATTTTTAAAATCCATTACACTAACTTTTGCCTTTCGATTGGAAATTTTACTTCATTGACATTTATAGAAATTATTGATGAAGATTACTTCTGCCATTTTGCATTTTGCTTTCTACCTGACTTATAAATTTTTGTTCATTTCTTCCCTTAATACATTTTTGTGATTAGCTTTTTATAGTGAAATGTCTTAAAAACTTTGTCATTTTCTTATGTGTGCATTTTAGAAATATTATCTCTAACTGCCATAAGGATTGTGTTTATCATCTTAAATTTATAATCATCTATGTTTTAATTAATTCCAACATAACTTCAATATCATAAAGCATTCTGTGTCTGTGCAGTCCCCTTACCCATTTCATACTGTTTCACAAATTATGTTCATATATATTCTGTGCCATATAACATAAATTTATAATTATTTTTTATGAATTTTTTCAACACATATAGAAAATAAAAATGGAGTTATAAACTAAAAATGAAATAATTGTAAGTTTTATAATTGCCCATGGACTTACTTTTCCCAGGAAACCTTTATTTCTTCATTCACCTTTAAGTTATTGTCCAGTGTGTTTTCATTTTGACTTGAAGGAATCTCTTTGGCATTTTTCATAGGACAGGTCTGCAAGTTATAAAACTCCCTCATCTTTTCTTTATCTGTAAATCTCTTAATTTTTTACTCATTTATGATAGAATGTTTTGCTAGATATAGAATTCTCAGTAAGCAGGATTTTTTTTTTTTTGTCTTTCTTTCAGGACTAAAGCATGTTATTCCACTATCTTCTGATCTCTATCATTTATAATGAGAAATCGGCTCTTAATCTTATTGAAAATCCCTTGTGCATAATAGATTGATTTTCCCTAGCTCCTTGCAAAATTGTCTGTCTTTGGCTTTCAATAATTTGACAACTGTATGTCTCAGTGTGGATCTCTTTGTCTTACTTGATGTTTATTCATGTTTCTTGAATTTGTATTTTTATATCTTTCATCAAATATGGAAAGTTTTCAACCATTATTTCTTCAAATATCTGTCCTGCAATTTCTCTCTGCTTTCTCTGGGATTCTCCTTCATATGTTGGTCCTCTTGATGGCATCTCACAAGCCCCTTATGTGCCATTTACTTTTCTTTATCATTTTTTTCCTACTTCTCAGACTTGATAGCTAGAATAGATAATATCTATCACTCTATTATCAATTTCCTGATTTTGCCTTTTGGATGGTAAAATTTGTGTTGAGTTTCTCTAATTTTTTTATTTCAGTTTTTATACTTTAAAATTCCAAAATTTTTGGTTCCTTTGATAATTTTTCTTCATTGATATTTTTGTTTTGTTCACTTATTATTTTTCTGATTTTTCTTATTTGGTTGTTCTTTCTTTCCTTCTATTATTTGAATATGTTTAAGATATTTTTTTAAAATAATATTTTTCTGTTAATTACAATATCCAGAAATTTTTAGGGATGGTATTTGTTAACTTATTTTGTTCCATTAAATAAGTCTTATTTCCTGTTTCTTTGTATGCCTTGTGATTTTTTTGTTAAGAAATGGACACAAATAGTACAATGTGATTCTGGAAATCAAATGTTCCTGCTTCTCAAGGTTTTTAATTATTGAAAGCTGTAGTAAACTGTTGGTATAGTGACTTTTCTCTACTGTTTTTCAGCAAATATATTTGTTGCATATATTGTGAATAAAGTTTCTGTTTTTTAGCTTTTGTTCAGCTAGTGTTTGACAGAGTTTTCTTGAACACCAGGAACTAAAAAAACAACAACCAACCAACCAACCAACTTCTCTCTGCCTTTACTGTTTGGCTCTGTCCTGAGTACCTCTTTAAACACTTATCCAGACTTGAATTAAGGTTAGGGATCTGTAGGCTAAATAAAGAATATGTGGCACCTATATACCACGGAATATTATGTAGCCATAAAAAGCAACAAGATTATGTCATTTGCAGGGATATGGATGGAGCTGGAAGCCATTATTCTCAGCAAACTAATGCAGGAACAGAAAACCAAACACTGCATGGTCTCGCTTACAGGTGGGAGCCAAACAATGAGAACACATGAACACATGAACACATGGGGGGAAACAATGCATGCTGAGGCCTGTTGAAGGTGATAGGGGGTGGCAGGAGTGAAAGCTTCAGGAAGAATAGCTAATGGAGGCTGGGGTTAATAACTAGATGATGAGTTGATCTGTGCAACAAACTATCACAGCACACATTTACCTATGTAACAAACCTGCACATCTGCACATGTACCCCAGAACTTAAAATAAAGGTTGAAAAAATAGGCTAGGGATCAGTATCAGACAAAACAAAGCTACAAAACACTATAAAACTTAAGGACTTCTTAGGTCTTTTTTGAACATGCACTGTATAATTGGCATGTATGAGGCTTTTCAAATCTCTCCTAACTCATGGGTGTTTTTTATTACCCTAATTTTCCAAGGAAAATCTCTGTTCTTATTGTGTTTCCAGGCCTTGGATGTTCGTTTATATATCTTAAATGTTTTTTGCCTCAAGCTTAGGTTTCTTAGGAGTTCAATAACATGTTTAAGCAATTCCTACCACTTTTACCTCTTGGATATGCTGTGCAATAGACAAAACAGATGAAAGTACCTTACATCATTCCCTCAGGTAGCCCGCATATAGGTTAAAACGGGCCAAAATAATTTGCAAATAAAGTTGTCTCTTCTACCTCTGGAAACAGGGACTTTTCTCTCACATTGGGAACATGGGCTGCTGTCTGCAAGACTGCTCTTCAACTGGGGAGTGGTTACAGAAAGGGAAGGCAAAACTGTCACAATGATTTTTAAATTATTTTTACATTGACTTTTTATTGCTTTAGTGTTCACTGGATTGGTATAAACCTGTCTGTTTTCCAGTGTTCTGACAATGTTGATTCTGATGGCTTCTGCTCATTTTTTCAATATTTCTACAGAGGGACAGAAGCTTGGAGTTGCCAAATGCACCATCTTGCTTATGTCACTCACTCCCGTCTGTTTTAGTAAACTTCATGTGTGTGTGTGAGAATACAACCATTTAAATTTATTTACATATACTCTGCAGCTGCTGTTTTGCTACAGTGAGTTGAGTTCAACCAAGATTATATACCCTACGAAAAACTAAAGCACTTACTATCTGGCCCATTGAAAAAACATTTTCTGACCTCTGCTCTAGACTGGTGAAGTCCAGATTTCACAAATTTCTAATAGATAACTTCCTTTATAGCCACTTTGTTTTTATATTTTACCTTCACATTTAATGAATCTACATTTATTACTTAGCACTTTGTATATACCAAAAATTCTTGATCTCTTTCCTGAAATTTTACATCTATTTATGGTTATAAAATACTAGAACTCAGAGCATCTCAGAAATGTTCAGTCTCAGCAAGCTAGTGAATGTTGGAACAGATTCACAGGCTTCACTGATTCCAGAGCGAAAATGCTAATCAGTTTAAACACACATTTTGGATAAAATTGATCTGCCTCCATAACAAAGGCACTGGGCTTACAGTTAACCTGTAAATCAATTGTGGATATAAAGGCATTATTGCCAATTCGATTTGGTTGAGATGAGCTTTAGTATTCAGTCCTATTATTCTGAGTGTCAATTAGAGCCAAGAATGAGCCTACAATGTTATTGATGTTATCGCTTCTCCTCCAGCTGAGAACAAAATTCTAGAATGGCCAATTCATTTTTCTGGTCTTTATTAGCCTAGGCAGCCTACACCTGCAGTTATATTTAATCATAATAATGAGCCTCTTTTTAAAATAGTATCACAGAGGAGGATCAGAGTGCTTGTTCATTACATCTCTAATGAAACATTGTATGTAGCATAACTGTATTATTTTGGATTGTATTACATCATATCAAAGTAGAGAATTTAACAGAATGTATCCCAAACTCCGTATTAGTTAGGCCAGATACAGAAACAATTTCCTTCATCCCTACTAAGAGCAGACTGAGATGTGGAATTCCCAAATATAGCTTTCATTGAAATGGATGGGACTTCTCAGATCAGTAGTAACATTTATATGATGTTACTCTTCAGTTGTAAGCCATTAATTTGATTATTTATGTATTTGTATTTTTTATTTGTTATACTGATTTATCTGCAAAACGGAGAAAAAATAAATCAAAAACAAGCAAGAAGAGTTAGCTTTACAGATGTTTCATTTCCACTAATTTCTGCTGTTTTATAAAAGAAATTTAAATTTAAGCAGCATAACTTATGCAAAAAGCATTGGATTCATATTTGGAGTCCTGGATTTTACTCACAACTCTGATAACAATTAGTTTCTTCCTCTTCTTCTTTCTTTCTTTCTTTCTTTTTTTTTTTTTTTTGACAGAGTCTCACTCTGTTGCTAGGCTGGAGTACCATGGCATGATCTCCCCTCACTGCATCCTCCTCCTCCTGGATTCAAGCGATTCCCCTGCCTCAGACTCCCGAGTAGCTCAGACAACAGGTGCATGCCACCATGCCTGGCTAATTTTTTTTTTTTTTTTTTTTGTATTTTAGTAGAGATGGGGTTTCGCCATGTTGGCCAAGATGGTCTCGATCTCCTGACCTCGTGATTTGCCCGCGTCAGCCTCCCAAAGTGCTAGGATTACAGGCATGAGCCACTGCACCCGGCCTAATAATCAGCTTCTTGCCGGGCGCGGTGGCTCAAGCCTGTAATCTCAGCACTTTGGGCGGCCGAGACGGGCGGATCACGAGGTCAGGAGATCGACCATCCTGGCTAACACGGTGAAACCCCGTCTCTACTAAAAAATACAAAAAACTAGCCGGGCGAGGTGGCTGGCGGGCGCCTGTAGTCCCAGCTACTCGGGAGGCTGAGGCAGGAGAATGGTGTAAACCCGGGAGGCGGAGCTTGCAGTGAGCTGAGATCCGGCCACTGCACCCCAGTCTGGGCGACAGAGCAAGACTCCGTCTCAAAATAAATAAATAAATAAATAAATAAATAAATAAATAAATAAATAAATAAAAATAATTAGCTTCTTAAGCTTGGGCAAGTAATGACCATTGTGTTTCACTTTAAAATTAATCATTTTATCAGTGATAAAATTAATGTGTAAGAATGTATTATCTCTGCTTCAGAAAAAATATGTGCTGTATGTTATTGTTTTCATTGGGAAATAATTGGCAAATTCCATAATTTATATGAAGTTCCTCAAATTTTATGTTCCTCATTGTGGGTTCATTCTGTACTTAACCTTGTATTATAAGACTTGCTACTGTGGATGCCAAGGCCCTTGTCCCACTGAGATTTTACTAAAAATCTAGTTGCAAAAGGCAGATTAGGAGAAAAAGGCTTAGAAATTCATTTAATGAATATACACAGCAGCATTCCAAATGCAGACCCTAAGATACAGGGGAAATTAACAAAGTATGGACAGCTGTGTAGAAACACTATTGGAAGAAAGGTACGTGATCTGATAATGCTAACAGACTGGATGGGGAAACCCAGCAAGGTCTGTCAGTCTAGATTTTTCTTGTCGTTTCATGTATTTTTTTCTTCTTCTGGGTACGGGGCATCACCATCTTTGGACTGGGGGTCTTAAGATGTTCAGTCAATCAAAGTAAGTCAGATAATTTCTTTATGGCCAGTTTTTACACAGATAAGGTGGAGGAAAAATTAGAGTAACATATTTAGGTTTTATGGCTGGCTTTGAAGAAAAGGGGTTCTGTTTACTATGACCCACCATTGTGGAAGAGGGAGTCTAGTTTCTATGGCTAGCCTTATTGGAGAACAGAACTGAGAGACAAGAGGACAGGAGAAGGTCAGAGAAAAACGTTTGTTTCTGAGTCTGCTGCTGAGGCTTTCATTTGGGGGTTTTGTTTTCTGATCCCCAGAACTATCCTACACTGTAATTACCTATTTACTTGTCTGAGTTCCCTAGTTAGGCACTGTGCTCCTTGAAGGCAGTGAGTAGTGTTTAAATACTATTTTAATCAATTGCAGTTGCTTAATATCTGGCACACAGCAGGCCCTCTACAAATATCTATGCATGAAATAATATAATTTTCATCACTCAGTCCATTCTGAAATGCACACACACATACACACACTGATGAAATAATCAATGGATAAACGGACAGGTAGGTAGATAACAGCTAATAAAAATAATGACTGCAGGTTGTGTAACACAATCAAAGTGTTTGTTGTTTATTTTGTTTGAAATTAACTGGCATGCAGGATCTCATTGACACTAGCATCAAAACACCTGATATTATTACCCATGACATATGTTAACCAGTGGTTTCTATGACTGCTTCCCATCACTACTCCCCACCTCAGTGATCCTTAGTGATCTATTTGCTCATCAAATCAAAACTAATTTCCCCAAAGCAAGGCTATTATGAATTTGAAAAAGTTGATTATTTCCCAGCAGATAACTTTAAATGTCATGGAGCCTATTTAAAGACAGCTTTATATCACAAACCTTATGTTCAAGCCTTAATGTACAACCAAATGGACCAAATGAGGCAAACAGAATCAGGCTTCCAAATATAATCATAATTCTAGGTTAGCTCTCAAAATGAGATTGCAGTTGATATATTCTACAAAGTATGTTTTGACATTAAATGTTATATACTGACAATCATTTTTCTGATTTAGACTTGCTTTGGTTTCTACCTTTGAGTAGATGACTCTGACTATGAAAAAGTAGCTGTGCACCTGCCAGGCTACATCTCCCTCCCAGTGATGAATGCCCTATCCTCCACATTGCCTTTTCCTTCAGATTCTTATTTGCATATGAATGTTTTCCAATGATATTTTTCTCTTTCTTCTAAAACTAAGCAGAGATATTTCCTCTACCTAGTGTTATTCATTGTGAGGAGAGACAATTTTTTTTTTTTTCTTTGCGGGTGAGAGAGAATAGATAAGGGTAGTAAAGTTCCCATAGTTTTTTATTTTTATTTTCTATTTTTTCTGGCCATGAACTAGTGGTATTTATTTTCTTTTAAATCACAGCGTATGATTGCTGTAGCACTTCTTCTCAGTTCTATTTTCTTTTTTAAAAAACAACTGCAAATTCAATTGTACAGGCAGTTTCAAGTAATCAAAATGTAATGTATTAATCTTGACATCTGTGGTTTGTGGATTCAAGTCCCTACATTCTCTAGCTTGTAATGTTTATGAGGTAGTGCATGTGAAGAGTTCATAAGTCAAATTCACACTTAATTTGTACTGGTTCCATCATTCATCATAAAACGTGCTACTAAACAACAGTGAGTACACTGTCTATATGTAAATACACAAATACACATGCACACAACATATAACAAAGCAGTTTTTATGATGTACCTCTTGCATTACGATACTCTTACATAGCTATACAACTCCTACAAGAGATAATGTAAATATAAAAGCTATTTTCTTCAGTTGTAAGTAAGTAGATGTATCCTAGAGAAATGCTATTGTCCCTCAGAAATAGTATTTGTAAACTAATTTTTTTAAATTAGCAAACCAAAAATACTATACTATGGAATAAGTTTGTCTTATTTTGTTTGTATTCAGTGAATATAGATGACTAGTTCATTCACTGAGTCTTTCAGAAGAGCGTTAATATCAAAATTATCATGTGGTCTGATTTTTTTAAAAGCCCAGTTCCTACAAAACAATAAATGGTGAGGTTCTGACAATTATGCGGGAAATTTAGTACCAAATACATATACTATTTCTCCATTTGCACAAGAGAGCTAGTTTGTAGAAAACAGAAGACTAAAAGTTGGTAAATCAAATGTGTTTTATAATCACATCTGTGAGAGAAGAATCCTCTTATGACTTCTGGAAATATCAAAATTTGAAATGACTAAATAACTGACAGGCCAAGGAATTTGTATTCCCTTGTTCTTTTACACACTAGGGAAGAAAATGGTAAAAAGTAGCATAATTGTGTGGCGAAATATCCCATTGAAATAATACTTTGGAAATTAAAACATGGATTTAACATAAGACAAATGGATGTGTTTTTAGATGTGTATGCCTAAGAGATGAATTCCATGGATATCTACTGGCTTTCTTGATTAAGCCACAACTGGTGGAACTCACAAATGTCAAAGATGTTATTCCAAAATGTCATTCGTTTAGACTCATTCCTCAGCTTGTTATTGTTGAGTTTCATTTCACATTTGGAGGCATCCTGTTGGGGAAACTGAAGAACAGATGTTAAGTGTGAAGTGTCTCCCTCCATAGTTCACATCACATTGAGTTGTTGCATGTAAACAATATAGACACTAAGCCAGCTGGTCCTCTGCCTACTGCTGACATGGCAGAAAACATCTAGGAGGTAGTCAGAGGGGCATATGTATACCTGTTAAGTGGCCTGGTTCTCCAACAGTCATGCAAGTATTACTAAATTTGTTTCACTCCTGGGAATTCAACTTCTATTTCAGATTCCTAATCCATGGCAATTAATTATCTTCTTTGAATACCCAAAGCAATTTATGTAGCTTAACATATAATAAAGTTGAGTCCATTATTATTCCTGTTTTATAATTGAGGAGACTAGAGTCTGGATTATTTAAGCAACCGAAATCACACAGTCAGTCAATGACAGAGCCCATGATTAAAATTCTGTCTGTCCTCAGATTTGTGCTCTTCAGATAATGACATTTCTGCACAGTTATTAATCTGAGTAAATAGAGTCCATAGTGAATTATTAGCTGATTTCAGGAGACTCCATGCAAATAAAAGTCTTTCTGTCATTTCATGTTTTGCCAGTCTACATTAATAAAAATCAAAGCAACAAGGCAGTTTATTTAAAAATATTAAAAGTAATAAAAGATTGAATGGAAGGATGAATGGATGGATTAAGAGATAGGTAATAGATAAATTGATGAGATAGAGAAAGACAAAATAAAATTAACCACAATAATAAAATTATAATTTGATATATAACAGAAAATGTTCTTTAGTTTGTTGGGGTGTGTGTGTGTGCGTGTGTGTGTGTGTGTGTAGGTATTCTGTCATAAAACACAATTATTTAAAACATAAAGTCTCAATCTTTCTTAAGAAATATTTTAAATTTAGGCTGCTTACAACTGTGAATTATTATTATTATTATCATTTATTTTTTAAACGGAGCCACACTCTATCGCCCAGGTTGCAGTGCAGTGGCACAATCTTGGCTCACTGAAACCACTGCCTCCCGCGTTCAAGAGATTGTCCTACCTCAGTCTCCCGAGTAGTAATTTTTTGTATTTTTAGCAGAGACAGGGTTTCATCATGTTGGAAAGGCTGGTCTTGAGCTCCTGACCTCAGGTGATTCTCCCACCTCGGTCTCCCAAAGTTCTGGGATTACAGGTGTGAGCCACCATGCCCCACCAGGCTGCAAATTAAATTTATATCAAGAAAAAGGGGGAAATATTAACAAAGACATTTCATTTTTAAAAAATTATTATACTTAACTTCTGGGATACATGTGTAGAACGTGCAGGTTTGTTACATAGGTATACATCAGCCACGGTGGTTTGCTGCACCCAACAACCTGTCCTCTACATTAGGTATTTCTCCTAAAGCTATCCCTCCTCTTGCCCCCCACCCCTGACAGGTCCCAGTGTGTTATGTTTCCCTCCTTGTGCCCATATGTTTTCATTGTTCAAGTCCTATTTATCAGTAAGAACATGCAGTGTTTGGTTTTCTCTTCCTGTGTTAGTTTGCTGAGAATGATGGATTCCACCTTCATCCACGTCCCTGCAAAGGACCTGAAATCATTTGTTTTTATGGCTGCATAGTATTCCATGCTGTGTGTGTGTCACATTTACTTTATACAGTCTATCATTGATGGACATTTTGGTTGGTTCAAAAGTCCTTGCTATTGTGAATAGTGCCACAATAAACATACGTGTGCATTTGTCTTTATAGTAGAATGATTTATAATACTTTGGATATATACCCAGTAATGGGATTGCTGGGTCAAATGATACTTCTAGTTCTAGATCCTTGAGGAATCACCACATTGTCTCCCACAATGGTTGAACTAATTTACACTCCCACCAACAGTATAAAAGCATTCCTATTTCTGCACATCCTCTCCAGCATCTGTTGTTTTCTGACTTTTTATTGATTGCCATTCAAATTGGCATGAGATGGCATCTCATTGTGGTTTTGATTTGCATTTCTCTAATGAGCAGTGATGATGAGTTTTTTTTCAAGTTTTTTTGGCCACATAAATGTCTTTTTTTGAAAAGCGCCTGTTCCTATCCTTTGCACAATTTTTGATGGGAATGTTTGTTTCTTGTAAATTTGTTTAAGTTCTTTATAGATTCTGGATATTAGCCCTTTGTCAGACAGATTGCAAAAATTCTCTCCCATTCTGTAGATTGCCTATTACTCTGATTACGGTTTATTTTGCTGTGCAGAAGCTCTTTAGTTTAATTAGATCCCATTTATCAAGGCATTTCTAACCAGCAACAGGTCCAATATCGTGTCCACAAAGTGAGTATGTTCTGATGCACAGGGTAGCAGTGTTTAAGTATACATTCTCTTCATGGAGTAACATCCAACTCAAATTTTAATGGTAACTCTTTAAATCTTTCCAACCTCTAAACAATTTCTTCTGTTTAATTGCTTTTTGGGTACTGTAATACATTTGGGCATTCTTACTCTAAATATTATTCTCTGCATTTATTTTCAACATTTCTTTTATGGCCATGTAAGTGACTTTTCTCTGGTTATTTATGCAATATAGGTGACAGTCATATTTGGTTTTCTATTTGAATATTCTGTAAAAGCTGAGTAACAACTCCAAAACACAACACAAACATGCATATACACATAGAAACACTTAATGGCTTTATTCAATTAGCAAATGTGTTCACTTAAATTCACACACAACTATGCCTATAGGCATGCCCACACATGCATACACACATACACTGTTTCTCATTCCTATTTCCTTTATCTATACTTGGTTTAGTTATGGCTTTTATTTTATTTTTATTTTTACTTTTTTTGCTTCTAAAGCTTTTATTTTAAAAAGAAAATTAAAATAGGTTATTGGGATCAAAGATATAAACTTTTTGCTACTTTGAGTGATTTTTATAATTCAGAATATGCACTTGTTATTTCATTTTTTATTTTTATAATTGTCAGAAGAGTTTGTCTAATTATCCTATAAATCCCTGGAGAAAGGTGAACACCATATACTTAATTTCTTGGATATATGTACAAAATACTGTAGGCGATGTAAAAATGTTTCTGTGTGAACTTATGTGAGTTACAACTCTAATTCTATGTCAATATTAACCTCAGATTACCAAGTGAAAGCTTAGTCACCAAGTATGCCTCATACTGAAATACTCACTGATTGAATCAGTAGACAGGCAATTCCTATGTTACATTAAAATCATCAGCATCAGTAGAATATTTTATTATTATCCAGATTCTCAATCCACTGCATCTACTTCACAAGCTTCTCCCCCATGATAAACATACACACACACACGCACACACATAGTTATCTCCCAGATAAATTCTTACAGTTATAACAAAGTAATCCCACTGCTTCCATTTATTAAATAATTGATTAAAAATATTTAAGTGAGAAAAATGATTGTGTAAGTGTAATATTGTTAGCAATTGCTAAAACTGAATGTCTATATACCTTCAAAATTCATATGGTGAAACCCTAGTCCCCAAATGTGATAATATTCAGTGGTGGACCCTTGGGAGGTAATTAGTGGGTGAATGAGATTAGTACTCTTATAAGAAGAGACACCAAAGAGATCATTTATTTCTATCAGTCTCTGCCATGACGGTATATAATGAGAAAATGGCCATGTGCAAACAAAGAAACAGGCCCTCATCAGTCACTGGATGTGGAAGCACCTTTATCTTATATTTTCCAGCCTCTAGAACTGTGAGAACAAGCATTTTCTGATTAAGTCACCCTGTCTACAGTAATTAATTTTAACAGTCCAAAGTAACTAAAACAGCAGTTACCTCATGAATTTGGAAATGGTCTGTGTATACGTTGTTAGTAAGTAATTTTGGAAAATTTACTTATTCTTTTGTAAATCTCAGTTCTCACTAAAGAATAGGGATGATAACAATACCCTATCCCCAGCAAGTCCATGAAAATTAAAAGGTAAAATGAATCTAA
Source organism: Rhinopithecus roxellana (assembly GCF_007565055.1). Classification (NCBI taxonomy): domain Eukaryota; kingdom Metazoa; phylum Chordata; class Mammalia; order Primates; family Cercopithecidae; genus Rhinopithecus; species Rhinopithecus roxellana. The sequence goes on along the minus strand of NC_044559.1, from coordinate 67,995,976 downwards.
AAACCTGATGTATAATGGGTATAAAGTAGTCAATACATGCTGATATACATACTTCTTTTCCCCGTTACGAGTACATGCAATACGCTCTGATGAGGTCTTATTAAAATGGCTCACAATAATTGACATTTTACAAGTCATATCATGTAATACTTTTTGCCAAACCTGGTCCCTGACTTGATCAGTTTTATTTTACATTCGAAATTTGTACTTAGACTTATAGGACTACTTTCTTTCATGAAAGATCTAATATCCTACAACAAAACACTTCATTATTTGGAATTGAAAAGTGAAATTATTTGATTATATTTAAGTTAATTTAAGTATTTTAAGTATATAATGTTTAACTGTTAAGTAATTTACTTCAGTTATTAAAATGACTGAGTCAGAGTGACTGATTATACTTCCTAGGCACAGTAGGCCAGATGTCAGGAATCAAGAACTTTGTTTTCAGAGCTGGCATTCATTAGCTCTTGGTTTGAAGAATTCATTTATTCTCTTCATTCTTTCTGAATAGTTTAGCATTGTTTTCTAGATGTGATTGAGTTTAAATACACTATTTGGAGTTTTATAGGTTCTCTTCTTTTAGGGAAAATAAGTTTGAAAAAGAAAGAGAATAAAAAACTAGGTCAAAAGGGATCTATGGCTGTCTCACAGCAAGAGTGAAACACTGAGATGCCTACATGGTATATAAAAATTAAAATAAAGAAGGCAAGCTGATTGTGAAACAGCTAAATATGGCAATAAATGACAAATGTCAGTAGTATCTCTACTGGGGAAATTTTGGAATGGTGGGGACTGAGGATAATTAGAGAAGACAACCTGCCTAAATATGGCAGCATCTACTAAAACTTATGACTCCATTTATGAAGAACATGAGTAGATGTCCTGATATTTAAACACATACCAAAAATTAAGATGTTCATGTGAAATGTTCTTTTCTTTTTTGTATTTTGCTAAATTGATTATTTTAAAGTAATAATATTTTTTATTCAAACAAACATATTGTCAGCTTAAAGGCTACTAGTTTCTTACCTATTAAAATTTGCTTTTCCATTTGATGATTGAATTTTTTTTGTGACATCACAAGTAAGTTACTGGTTATACGTGAACGAATGCATGAATGGAATTATTATTACTTTCTTTGACAAATGCTTTTACGTATGTAAAATTTTCATCTTAGAAAGTTATTTTATGTGTTCTTACAGAACTACCTTCTCTTCCATGATACATATTTGTTAGTTCTATTTACTTAAGTAACATTGAAGATATTTAATTATTTTTCTGTTTTCATTTATCACATTCTTATTCCACTAAAATACCTATATTTTCTTCAGTTATATATGATTGGACTTTTTTTTTTTTTTTTTTTTGAGATGGAGTCTCACTCTGTCACTCAGGCTGGAGTGCAGTGGCCGGATCTCAGCTCACTGCAAGCTCCGCCTCCTGGGTTTACGCCGTTCTCCTGCCTCAGCCTCCCGAGTAGCTGGGACTACAGGCGCCCGCCACCTGGTCCAGCTAGTTTTTTGTATTTTTTAGTAGAGACGGGGTTTCACCATGTTAGCCAGGATGGTCTCGATCTCCTGACCTCGTGATCCGCCCGTCTCGGCCTCCCAAAGTGCTGGGATTACAGGCTTGAGCCACCGCGCCCGGCCATGATTGGACTTTTTTAACCATCCCGATAGATGTCCTGTGACATAACGGAATCTTTTTTATTCTTAGAATTAAAGAGCTACACCATAGTACAGAAAGCTTATTAATTTACTATATCAGCAATGTACAGAGCACAGGCTAATGGATTTTTTAATTTCAAACTCTACGTTCATGTTTTTTTTCTCTGCATTAAGCACTGAGCAGGTGGTATTTTCTAATTGTTCATGTCATTTTTCTTCCACCATGAGGGAAAGAGCTCAGAGACATGTACAGTGGCATTTGTAGTTAAATGATGATGGATGGATAAAGGAGTAATGTGTGTTCTTTGATCAGGAAAGCGTTTAATTTGGGATCCATGGCAAAAGAACTGTGTGAGGTGGGGCTGAGCCCTGCCCTCAGTAGTTTAGGTGCCATTCAACATCATCTAGCAGTGCTTTATCTTGGCTCCTGATGCTTGTTAAGAAATCATGAATTGGAGCAAACAATTAGTAAGAGAAGTGTTCATTATCTGCATTTAACAGAATTGATTTCATATGCAGCAGTCAATAAACCTCATTGGGGGGCATTATTGCAACTATGAGGAAGCTGCAAAGGACGACAGCAGCAACTGTGATACAAGTTACAGGGTGTCTGCTTCTGGTTGGGGATTTATGCACAATTACAGGTACCAGCTTTCTCATCTAATGATATCAGCTAAAGTAATCTTTTCTAATTCTTCCCTTCCATTTTCATTATACATAAATTAAGAAAACAAAATACATCATGCTCAATAATAAGGATTCTGAGTAGAAACTCACCGGTTCACCTTAGCTATATTTTCCTTTTTGGCTTTCTTTTCTTTTATTTTCTTCTCTCTCTCTCCTTTCTCTTTAAAAATTTTGGACTGTAAACATATACATCATTTTAATTTGAGTCCTTATGTATTGACAGTGTGCAGGGAAGAATGGGAAAGTCACTGTAAGTGGAGCTCAGAAAAAGCTAACAAATTCACGAAAAAGTGAGATTATTTCTGGTCTTTCTAATTTTTTTTTTTTTTTTTTTTTTTTTTTTTTTTTTTTTTTACTTTCTGTTTCTCACATTCTCCCATATTAAATTAATAGTTGGGACTTTTTTTTTCTTCTTGAGACTGAGTTTTGCTTTTGTTACCCAGGTTGGCGCGATCTTGGCTCACCGCAACCTCTGTCTCCTGATTTCAAGTGATTCTCCTACCTCAGCCTCTCGAGCAGCTGGGATTGCAGGCATGCACCACTGTGCTCAGCTAATGTTTTGTATTTTTGGTAGGGATGGGGTTTCTCCATGGTGGTCAGGCTGATAGTGAACTCCCAACCTCAAGAGATCCGCCCGCCTCGACCTCCCAAAGTGCTGGAATTACAGGCGTGAGCCACCATGCCCGGCCTATTTAGAACGTTTTAGGTGGAATTTGGCTGGAACGACCTATAGGTAGAATGGTACAGAAGTCTGTTCAAAGCAAGGAAGATATATTAAAGACAGCATAATTAATAGAAGGGTTCAATACATGGTGCTGAAAAGAGGAACTTACTCAAAGTTGAAACTTTAGCAACGACCTTATGGGATTACGGGATTAAGTTAGTCCAAAACTAGGAAGATGATTTAGGAGGCTAGACACAATGAAGAACAGGAACAGGTCACAACAAGTGATACATGATGAGGTAGGTAAAACATTTCTGGACTGTAGACATAAAGCACTAGGAAGACGGGTTTATTTATTTAATTATTTATTGAGACGGAATTTTGCTCTTGTTGCTCAGGAGGAGTGCAAAGGCGTGATCTCGGCTCACCGCAACCTCCGTCTCCCGGGTTGAAGCTATTCTCCTGCCTCATCCTCCCGAGTAGCTGGGATTATAGGCATGTGCCATCACGCTCAGCTAATTTTGTGTTTTTAGTAGAGATGGTGGTTTCTCCATGTTGGTCAGGTTGGTCTTGATCTCCTGACCTCAGGTGATACGCCCACCTCGGCTTCCCTGTAAGATATCAAACATATATCTCAGTCCTGGGCCCAGTACAAACATTCCTCCATATATCTCAGTCCTGGGCCCAGTACAAACATTCCTCCATATATCTCAGTCCTGGGCCCAGTACAAACATTCCTCCATTTGTCTCAACTTCCTGGGCCCAGTACAAACATTCCTCCATTTGTCTCAACTTTAGAAAAACACCACCTGGAGAGTCCCCGATAAGGTCACAACCGTTTGTGGAGTGGTTTTACTGAAAGCGCGGGAACCAATAAAAAAAACTGCTAAATGTATAACTTAAAATGTTAACCAATTGTAATGCTGTAACCAAAAGAATTCCCTTGTTTCTCTGTAACCTTACACATCCTGTTTACATCGGGCTATAAAAAGGGAGCACATGCATCGTTCGGGGCCCTCTTGTATGCTGTGGAGCAGAGGGACCAAGTTCGAACTTGCAGTAAAGATCCTTGCCGCTTGGCTTTGACTCTGGACTCTGGTGGTCTTCTTCGGGGAATAAACGGTCTGGGCATAACATTCCGAAGTGCTGGGATTGCAGGCGTGAGCCACCCGTGCCTGGCTGACAGGGGTTTATTTTTATGAGTTGCAGACTATGTGCTTTGAGAATGAGGCAACAGATTTACAGATGTAAGCATAATTTAAGGATATTGAAAATGATATAGGAACAAACTTTGTTTAGTCATTCATGGATTTATTCATTCTTCAGATGATTATGTGTGTGAATATTTAAGAATTCTAAAACCACATGGGGTTACTTATAACTATATAGGAGCCTAATACTACAATGGAATCAGAATATACTTTGCTGAATGGAGGAGGCTTTTAAATGAAAACCTTCTCTCTACGTCTTTATGTTTCTAACAAGAATCCACTGAAGACCTACATTTCCCCAAAGGTTAACAGCCCCCTTCTCAGTTTTCCTGGTAAAGTGTTTTTATATTAGTAGAATACTTTTTGTCACACTCTATATTTTTCTTATCTCAAGTAGAAAAAAATTTGTCCTTTTGCTTGGGACCATTAACAGCCCTCGTAGTGGAAAAGTAAAAGGAAAGGATTCTGTGAATTTTCTGTTATATAAATTTTAGCCAATTTAGGACTCTTGAATGAGGGACCATGCAGCCAAGGATTTAGGAACTTCAGCTCAGGAAAGAAAACTACCTAGGTGTTTAATCTTGTCCTAGCCTTTTATCAGCTGGATAACTTTGAGCAAGTTTTATACATATCCTTCCTGTGAGTTTTTCATATATCATACTGACTTAGTAATACAGTATGTTTCACAGGCTTGCTGTAATAAATTGATGGGGTGTATCTAATAGTGTTTATTTCACTGTAACTGGGCCATAGTTAGGAAGTAATCAATTAAAATTAGCTGCCATTATTCCTATTATTACTATGGTGATGGGCAGCTAAAGAGCATTTAAATAATTATCATTAATATTGATAAATATTAAATCATTTGAAGAGTCAGGAATTTTATATTCTAAATGATATTTTTATTTATATTGGAAATACAATTCTGATCAAAGACTAACATATGTTTTATATATATTTATTCTTAAAATTTTTACATATCTAGCTATACTGATATAATATGTACATCAAAATATACAATATGGAATTTTTTTATACTTTAATTTCTGGGATACATTTACAGAACGTGCGGGTTTGTTACATATGTTTACATGAGCCATGTGGGTTTGCTGCACCCATCAACTCATCATCTACATTAGATATTTCTCCTAATACCCTAGTCCCATAACCCCAAATAGGCTACAGTATGTGACATTTCCCTCCCTGTGTCCATGTGTTCTCATTGTTCAAGTCCCATTTATGAGTGAGAACATGTGGTATTTGGTTTTCTGTTCCTGCATTAGTTTGCTGAGAATGATGAATTCCAGCTTCATCCATGTCCCTGAAAAGGACATGAACTCATCCTTTTTTATGACTGCATAATATTCCATGGTGTATATGTTCCAAGTTTTCTTTATCCATTATGAGATAAGATGAGACATAGAAGTTATAATTCACCATAATAGATCATCTTGCAGGGAAATAGAAATCTACAAATTCCTCTTTGGAGGCCATAGGCAACAAGATATGAAATAAGATTCCCCAAAGGCCAAATAGTTCATTCCTATATTCCTACTTCTTTTATAAGTGATTTTAGTTGAACATTGTATATTCAAGTGAGAATAGAAGGAGATAAAATTATAAAACATTATTGCCATGGGCAATAGTTTGCAAATAAAATTATTATTAAAATCTTCTTATATTTTTCAAGATAATTTCCAAGATCCTACTAGTTAAGCAAAGTGTCTAAATCCGATTAGTTTTCATTAGGTTTATATAATCTTGAAACCTTAAGAAATTTTGGCTACAGGAGGATACTGACAGCAAACAAATCTTAGAAATATATGTTGAGCAATTTTTAATACAAAGCCCTGAAATTCTTCACTTTTGTATAACCCAGAACCCCTAAGAGAGTAAGAAAGACACATGTACATAGAAGTGTTTTGAGAACGTTTACAACAAAACTCTTATCAGGTATTAATTTTGAGAAGTATTCCTTGACCTCCTAGACTTGTAAACATTATGGTAACATTTCCTCTCCTGTGTTACCATAACTAACTTTCCACTCATGCTTCTTTTAAGTGAGCTGCTAATTTCAATGAAGCCCAAATAATTTCATCTTTCTTTCCCTGATACCTAGTGTAGTACTCTGCACTTGATAGGTGTTAGGAGACAGTCTTCCAAGTGTCTTTTGCATTTCTGCACAATATTGTTCTGCACTAGGCTATCTTTTAAAGGATCTTTGCATAGAGAACAACTTTGAAAGACTAAGTATTTCCCCCTAAAGCAAGAATAGATTTTCTTACCTATTGGTAATAAAGATGTCTCCCTCCAAGGCAAATCCTGGACAGGTTTGTTTACAGCTCATGATAAAATGATTGGGCTCCTTCAGCCTAGAGTAACTCAGCTCTGATGTAAATCCAAGTTCCTCTACTTTGTCTTGTTAGACTTTTGGGTTAAAAGGAACAATAAGAATGAGGAACTCATGCCCATTGCTGTGCCTTGAGAAATAAAGGCCTTTTCTATGAACCAGGGGTCCAGTATCTTCTCCCAGCATTCATGCCACTGTGGCAGGCTAACACAGAAAGTAGTTAATGAATGTGTACACATGCATAGAATATATATAAAAACAAGTACACATGCATTCCCCATTCATATCGTATGGGAGAATTTTCAAAACTCCCATATCCTTAGAATATAGTATTCCTGATCACCTCATGCCTTTACATAGAGCAGATCCATCAGTTTCCAGACAGTCTAACACAACTCTATTTTGCATATAAAAATTCAAAAGGTAGCATTGGTGGATTTTTGTTGGTCCATTATTTACAAGTAACATTAAATATTTTCCATCTAAACTGATAAATTAAAGAGGGATGATTTTTGCTTTGGAAGTATAGTCACTTTATCCACCAGTGCTCTTGGTAACTATTTTTGATGTAGAATTCACTATTTTACAGATAAGTGTGAAGCACTGTATATAAATGTGTTAATAATGAAAATGAGATATTAAGAAATGTATGAATAAATTGGCAAACTATAAATTTAAAAAAAGTACTTCATATAACAGTATGTAAAATAAAACCATGTTTGCCAGCAACTTGCAAAGACATTCAGCACAATAACAGGCCACTGAAGCCACATTTTATTCATTGTGATTGCTGGCAAAATGCCCAGTCATTTGCAAAGTGTGAAATAATGGGTAATAAAGAACAATAAGCTTAAGACCTAGGAAAGCAGAATTCCTCTTTTAATTCTGAGATCAATTATGATCACAATCACAGTTGAGAGATAGTCTATGGCTTCTCATCTCACCTCAGAAGTAGAATATGCCTGTGAAACTCTCAAGGTTCAATCATATATTTTTCTCAGTTATAATTGGAAAGCACTTGGAGACATTAATGAATAACAAGACCTTTTAAAAGGCAATTGTAATATCACTAAAGAGAAAAATTTTGTTAATATCATCCACATATAAAGATACTAAGATATTTTTATTATAAATAAGTTTGTCTCCAGCATATATTATGTATTTTCTATGTAGTTAACAGTTTAATAGACTTTTGAGTTTATAGGAAAATATGGAAGGAATAAATATCTTTTCTCAAGAACATTCTTATTTAGTTAAAAAAACAGAGAAAATAAATTAAAATATACCACTCATTATAAATAAATGTCTATCAAATAATGGTAAGAGAGCATGAATTAAAACAGTTCTGAGTAAGATACTGATAAATTGTGAAGACTTTCTTGAAGAAAAAACGTTTTAAATAATCTAATAAGAATAACAGTACAGGTTAGAGGAGACAAAAAGAAAATTAAGGATAAAGTCAAGGGAATTTGAAAAGGTAGAAAGATAATGATAAGACAATATTGTTTGGAGCTCTGAGGGTTACATAGGTTAGTAGGAGCCCTGCAAAGATTTGAACAAATACGGTTAATGAAATGAATATAATACAGCTGCTCACAATGGCTGTACATAGAACTGTGAGTGAGCTACAGAAAAGGCACTATAGATTAATAGCAGGTGAGTGACACAAAGAACTTTTCTAATGTAATAATAATAATTGTTAGCATTTATTGAAGGCATAGTATTCTGGTGACATATCTATTAGCAATTTAATTATCATGAGACGCATACAAGTAAAACACTATTATTATTTTTATTTTATGAAAGATGAAACTCAGGCAGAGTGCATTTTAATAGTTACTATATGGATCCATTGTGTGATTGTAGGTATTCAAAGATATGAGCTCTGAAATCAGAGCTATGCTTATAACCATCATACCATATTGCTTCTCTAGATAATCATTATAAATGTTGGTATAATTTTCAAAAATATTAGGTCAAGTGTCATTTCAGTGAATATAAGTGAAAGGTAAAATAAGTTATTTTCAATGGAGGACCAGCTTTTGGTAAGAGAGAGAGAGAGAGAGAGAAAAAAAAAACCCATAAGATAAAGGAAAAAAGAAAGAAACAAAAAACAAACCCCAAACCTGATGTCCTTCTTTAGCCCACTGTGATAGTATTACCGCCACAAAACTGCCACTGCTTATTGGCACAACAAATAATGGCTAGTATTAATCCATTCATACACAGAACTGGATATGGATCAAGTACAAATAAGAAAAAATGTGACAACTATGTGCCAGCTAGACATTTTCTTTAAGTACCTTCCATTTCATTTTACAACTCTAGATGTATACAAGAAGATCAAGAGTTTCAAAAGAAAAAGCATTTTGGAAGGAGATTATTTTGGTTATTCTTGTGCCCTAAGGGGTGGTCTGTTAAACATTTATTTTTTATGAAAGAAATCTCTCATGAAACTCCATTAGATAACAAAGCAACTTAACTAAAACAAAGATTGCCAGCAATACGACTCCCATTCAGTAATTGGATACATTGTTTAAAATTGGGTAAAACATTATTGTCCTAATTTACTTAGTCATGATTTTTATCTCATGAATATAATTAGCAATGAGAGTTGAAGATAGTAGAATCACAATTGCAGTTTCCTTTGCTCTGCCTTAACTCTGATTATCTAAATAATATAGCTCACTTTTATGATTAGTACATAAATAAAGTCTGAGTATTTCTTGCCATTCATTACTTTATCTTGAAAACAGAGAGTATTTACTTTTTGTGTGGCAAAGGAGGCCTAATGGGGAACCTTGACCTTCATCTCAACTTGACAGTTTAAAGGTGCTCCATCCTTTCCCTTTTGCTTGCCATGTGTCTGAAAAAGACTAGTATAAAAAAATAAATAAAGAACTTTCAAAACTTAAGAGTGAACAAAGTCAAATTAGAAAGTGGGCAAAAGACATGAATATACTTTTCACTGAAAAGAATATATGTTTAGAAAATCAGAGCATGAAAGGATGTTAACATCATTAGCCATTAGGCTAATTAAGCCATGAAAACTTAAAACCCCAATGGGATTTCAATATATACCCAATGAAATAGTTAAAATAAAAAATTAATGACAACTCTGAGTGCTGGCAAGGCTGCAAAGAAACTACATAACTCCTGCATGGTTGATGGAAACGTAAAATAACAAAGCCATTCTCTATAGCAATTTGATACTTTCTTTAAAAAACAAACAAACAATTTAACATGCAATGATGTTATGACTCAGTAGTTTCACTCCTGAGCATTTACAGCAGAGTAATTTTTTAAAAACCATGTTAATTCAAAAACTTTACACAAATATTCAGAGCAGCTTTATTTTTAATAATCCCAAACTGGAAACATCCTAGACATTTTTGAAGGAGTGAATAAGTTTAAACAAAATGTATTATATTCATGCAATGAAGCACTACTTAGCAACTAAAATAAATGAGTTATTGATATAGGCAACAACCTCCATAAATCTTCAGAGAATTATGCTGAGTAAATAAATCTAATCACAAAAGATCATGCAATGTGGAATTTCCCTTATATAACATTACTGAAGTGACAAAATTATGAGAATGGAGGAAAGATTAGTGGTTGTCAAGGGTTAAAGATGAGATGAAAAAGAGGAAAATGGATGTGGTTAGGAAAGAACAACATGAGGGTTTCCATGGTAATGGAAATATTCTGTATGTTGACTAAATTGATCTCCATATATTGGTTATGATATTGTACTATAGTTTTGCAAGATGTTACCATTGGGAGAAGTGAGATAAGGTTACAAGACATCTCTCTATATTATTTCTTACAACTGCAAGTAAATCTACAATTATATCAAAATTTAAAGGTTATTTTAAAAAGAGAGTTCTTAAATTAATAATTCATTCTCCCAACTTTAGAAATTAGAAAAGGAAGACTAAAGTAAGCACAAAGCAAGAAAAATGAAGAATAATACAGATTAGAGCTGAAATCAATCAAATAGAAAATGAAATAAAAAACAATAAAGAAGTTTAATGATCCAAAGTTTGAATCTTTGAAAAGATAAACAAAATTGAGAAATATTTACATGATAAATAATAAAAAAGGCTGGGCTCGGTGGCTCACGCCTAAAATCCCAGCATTTTGGGAGGCCGAGGTGAGTGGGTCACTTGAGGCCAGGAGTTCGTGACTAGCCTGACAAACATGGTGAAACTCTATCTCTACTAAAAATACAAAAATTAGCCAGGCGTGTTGGTGGGCGCCTGTAATCCCAGCTACTCAGGAGGCTGAGGCAGGAGAATCACTTGGACTTGGGAGGTGGAGATTACAGTGAACCCAGATCCTGCCATTTCATTGCAGCCTGGGTGACAACAGCGAAACTTTGTCTTAAAAAAGAAAAAAAAAAAAGAGAAAGAAAGAAAAGGAAAAAGAGATAACACGTTGATTACCAAAATCAGGAACAAAGATTACTACTACCAACCCTCCCCCACCCCATCCAAATATATGAATTATAAGGGAAATACTATAAAACACTTTGTGACCACAAAGTATACAACTTATATTTAAGATACAAAGTCTTGAAACTATATAAAGTACCACAGCTGAAACAAAAATGAATAGAAAATCTGAATAAATATGTTTAATTAGCAATTAAAAGTCTTCCATAAGGGAATATATAGGACTACATGACTTCACTGGTAAGCTATTTCACACATTCAATGAAAAAAATGATACCCACACTCGGAAAATAGAAAAAGAGAGAAACTTCACAATTCATGTTATAAGGCCTATATTCAAAAGCAAAAATGAAAAAAGAAAGAAAGGAAAAAAAACTTTTTAAAGAAAAAAATAAAAATAAAATTACAGATCAATATACCTCACAAATATAGACACAAAAATCTCCAATTAAATATTATCAAACTAAATTCAACCATATATAAAAATGATTACACTCCATGACTAAGTGAAATTAATCCCAGAAATGCAAGATTGTTTTTGTATTTAAAAAGTAACTAATGTAATATGCTATCTTATAAAATAAGGAACTGAAATGAAATGATTATCTCAATGATGCAGGAAAAGGATTTGACAGACTCTAACATGAATTAATTTAAAAAATAGAATAGAAATTCTTCAACCTGATAGAGGACATCGACAACAACAACAACCAAAAACACTATATTTTACAGCACATCTAATGGTGAAAGTCTGCATGTCATCCCCTCAAAAGTGGTGACATGCCAAAAATATCTATAATGTTCACTCTCACTAATTGTATCCGATATTGCACTGGAAGTTATAGTCAACACAATGAAGAAAACATTGATAAAGCCATCAGGAAATGGAAGTGGCCAGGCTTAATAGCTCAGGCCTGTAATCCCTGTGCCTTGGGAGGTCAAGTTAGGAGGATTACTTGAGGCTGAGAGTTCAGAACTAGCTTGGGAAACAAAGAGAGATCTTCTTCTTTACAAATTTATTTATTTTTGTAATTAGCCAGGCATGGTGGCATTCACCTCTCAGTCCTAGGTACTCAGAAGATTGAGGCAGGAGAATTGTTTGAGCCCAGGAGTTCAAGGTTGCAGTGAGCTATGATTGCAAGACATGATTGCACTCCAGCCTGGTAGATAGAGCAAGACACTTTCTCTCTTAAAAAAAATTAAGAAAATAATTATATTCACAATACTATAAAAATAAACCCTTGGAAGTAAATTTAGCAAAATGTTTGTAAGATTGGTGTGCTGAAAACTAATAATCTAAGCAAATGGAAAATCATTCAATGCTCATGGATTAGGAGACCTACTATTTTTTTTTTTAGTAATTCTCCCATCATAGATCTATAGATTTAATACTCTTGTTACCATACATTAGCCATATTGTATGAACATAAATATTTCATTTGTGAGCCTCATATCTAATTATTTGCTAATTACATATAAAATAATTATTTTAATATGAGCTCTTTGAAAAGCACATTAAAAATGGTTCCCTGAGACCTTGGCTTTCAAGTTCAGATGGAACTATTCAATTTGAACTAGAAAATTTAATAACCAAGGTGTCATCTTCTGCCTCATTATCTTTTTATTTGGAAAACTATGTTAGACTCCAAGGTATTGAGTTGATAGGGAGAGTTGAGGAAGAAATTTTCAGTCTCTCTTTACTTCAGGGTAAGAGAAGTAACCAGTTTAATTGTTCAGAACCTGACATTTATTTAGTCATGTCTTCTTAGTGCTCAGGTTTATTGTCTTCAACGACTGGATACCAATCTGCTTCCTTTTTGACTTTCCTAGGCTCAGATTCATCAGATTCTCTACTTGTGTCATTTGGAATGGAAAGACTTTCCCACAGGGTAGAGGTTATTCTTTCTCTTTCTTCATTCTCTCTCTCTCTCTCTCTCTCTCCATCACAATTTTTGCCAAGTGCAAGCCAGGTTTTTGGTCAAGCTAGGTTTTTATTGCATGCTTCCCTTCAACTACATATGAAAGCAATCTATTAAATAATATTTAATTTGGTCTCAAATGTAAACCATACCCTCCAACCTAGTATTTCTACCAAATAACCATGAACTGAAATTTACTTCATAGTTCTGACTTTCATAAATTGTTTCCCAATTTATCTTCAATTTTCATTTTTTTTAACCATTGATATCAACTCTGGAGAAAAGAATACATCTTACACCCTGCATAACAACAGGTACAATAAAAGAAGTATGTTCCTTAATGTGAGAAGAATGTTAACCCATTTCAATCACAAGTATTTGATTTTCTCCATGGGTAACACTATGCTATGCATTGTGGAGTTTACAGAAGAGTTGAGATATGATCCTGACTTTGTGGTATACAATTTCATCTGATAGGGCAAGGCATATGTGGTACAATAAAGATATAGATGTTACTGATGTACATGAGAGCCTTGTGGGCTGAGTTTCCTTATAGAAGTGGAGTTTGTGCAATCTTGAAATGGATAGCATCTGGATAAGAAAAGAGTCAATCGAGTAAGAGAAATGCCCCCAAATTGCTTCTGCAATGGTAGAACAGCTTCCTTCAGAAAAAGCTACATAGACTTTTAAATTTAAAATGATAACATCTTATAAAATAATATATAAATACCATTTACTTTTATGTCTAATACATTTAGGGAAAGTATCTAAGTCAATGTTAAAAATTCTATTTCAAATCTTCGCATGCAACTCCTTTCACTAAATAATAGTGAACTGTCTTTTGAAATAATCAGATACTTCAAAATTAGTTTTCTTTTCAAATAATGCAATGTAGTAAAATGTGGACTTGCAGAGTTCTTAGTTTACTGTGATTCTTCTATGAAAATAATGTAAAACTATTTTAAAATTTTCCTTAAATTTCTCACAAGTGTAAAGTAAGTACGACACCACAAGCAATATTTGCTGAATTATTACAATGTATTATATGTATTTTACTTAATTAGTTTGATATTGAGAACTTTTTTCAAATAATAATTCTCTGAGATGAAGATAAAGTGGATGAAAATTGAAGTAAAGATGTATTCACCCTACAAGACTTAATAGAGAGACTGCACAGAACTCAACATTGTATTTGCCAAGGGATTAAAGAGGCAGAGCAGAAACTGCTTCCAATGTTGTTTCCAAATAAATAAATAAATAAATAAATAAATAAATAAATAAATCTTTTCAGATGTTTTCTTCCAAGGAGAGAGTAACACTAACCTCTATCTTCATGTACACATTTTTCCAGGCTTCTGGAGCTTGTCGGTGATTCCTAAACTTGGCTTTATATTAGACTCATCCAGCGACCCATTAAAATCCCAATGTCACCAGGCATGGTGGCTCACACCTGTAATTCAAGCTACATGAGTGGCTGAGGCAGAAGGATCCCTCAAGTCCAGGAGTTCGAGGCTGCAGTGAGCTATGATCATGCCACTGTACACTAGTCCAGGTGACAGAGTGAGACCCTGTCCCCTCCCCCTCCAAAAATCCTGATGTTCAGGTTATCAAATTAGAATTTTTGAAGGTATCATTGAGGCAGTGCTATTAAAAGCAAAGACAAAATGAAGCAAGTAAGCAAACCACTTGATTCTGATGTGGAACAAACGTTAAGAACCACCAGGTAGAAAAAGAAAACAAATTCATTAATACTGATTGTCTATTACCTTTAAATAACCTAGATCTCAAGAGATCCTAATATACAAAACATTGGGCTAGGACCTGAGAATCTATTACAATTAGCATTTTCATTAATCTAAATATCTCACTTATATCATTCACAAAATTCAATATAAGATGGATCACAGACCTAAATATGAATGCTAAAGCTTCTAGAAGAATACTTTGAGGAACATCATAGTGATCTTGGGTGAGATAAACAATGATTTTTTTCTGGAGCACAGAATGTATTAAACATATAAATAAAAATTGTATTAATGTTTTTACTATATTAAACATATTCATTTATTCAAAAAACCTCATTACATATATAAGGAACTCCTTATACAACAACAGAAAAAGCAACTTAAAAAGGGTGGCAAAGTGACTGAATAAATTTTCTTCAAAGACATACAAATAGCCAAAATGTATATGAAAAGATGTTTAACATGGCTAATGATCAGAGAAATATCATTAGCCATGTTGAACATGACTAATGATATTTGGGAAAGCCACAATATGATATCACTTCTTACCCATTAGGAGAACCATTATAAAACAAAACAAGACATAGCAAGTGTTGGCAGTGATATGGAGAAACTGGAACGCTTGTACACTCTTGTTGTAAATTGGGATGTAAATTGGTTCAGCCACTGAATAACAGTATGGAATTTCCTCAAGAAAACAAAAATTAGAACTACTACACGATCCAACAATCTTACTCTTGGGCATATGTCCAAAAGAATGAAAATTAGGATGTGGTAGAGTTACCTGCACACCCCTGTTCTTTGCAGCATCACTCACAAAAAACAAAATTTGAAAACTTAAATGTCCATTAGTGCATGAATGGATAAAGAAAATGTGGTGTATAAATACAATGGAATATTTTCAGCTTTAAGAAGGAAGGACATTCTGCCATTTGCAACAACATGGATGAACCTGGAGGATATCATGCTAAGTGGGATAAGTCAGTCACAGAAGGACAAATTCTGCATGATTTCACTTATATAAGCTTTCTAAAATAGTCAAACTCATAGAAATAGAGAGTAGAATGGTTAGGGGAAGGAGGAAGAAGGGTTGCTGTTCAATGGGTATAAAGTTTCAGTTGTGTAAGTTGCATAAATTCTAGAGATTTTCTGTACAACATCACGCCTATACTTAACAGTACTATATTGTACATTTAAAACCTTATTAAGAGGATAGATCACAAGTTATGTTTTTATCCCAATTAAAAATGAATAGAAATGTCACAGTGAGATAACATATGAGTGCATAAATATTTGAAATACATAGACCTAACAAAAGATTTCTATGGAGAATAAATAAATCCTATAAATTGTTATGCAGAAGACAAATCACTCAATTAAAAGTGGGTAAAACACTTGAACAGTCAATTCATAAAAGAAGACAGTCAAGTGGATAATCAGGATAAGAAAATGTGCTGAACACAGTTGGTCATCAGAAAAATGAAAATAAAAACCTTAATGAAATGTCATTACATATTGAAGAGTGCTGGTGAAATTAAAATGGCTAAATACCTGGAGACCAATATGGGAGGACAGCTTGAGCCCAGGAGTTCAAGACTGCAGTGAGCTATGATTGTACCACTCCACTCCAGCCTGTGTGACAGAGGAAGACCTCATCTCTTAAGAAAAAAAATTTGGGAACTGGATGTACCAATTTTGAAGAAGTTATGGAACAAAGAAAATCTCATACATTTGTGGTGGGAGAGTATATTGTATAGCTATATTTTAAAGAAGTTTGACTATTTCTTATAAAGTTAAACTGCATACATACCCAATGACATTGTAATTCAATTTATAGGTATATTCCAAAAATAAATGAGGGTGTGTATTCACACAATAGAGACAGATATAAAATTATTCATAGCAGTTTGTGTTTTTTGTAGGCAAAAACTGGATGTAACATCTATAAAGAGGAGAAGAGATAAACAAATTATGATATTGTCTTAGAGTAATAATACATAGCAACAAAAAATAAAATATTGACACATAAAACAACATGGATATATCTCCAAAACATCATGTTGAGTAAAATAGGTCAGACACAAAAGCCTAAAATCTATATGACTCCAGACAAATTAAGTTTAGTTAGAGGCAAAAGAGAACTATGGTCACAGTAGAATATCCTTTGACCAATGGTTGTTATTAACTGGAATCAAGCACCAGAAGATTTTCTGTGATAGTGAAACTGTTCTTTATCTTAATATGGGTGGTGTGAATATGAGTGCATAAATATTTAAAGTTAAGGTGTACACCTTAAATATGTTCATATCATAAAATACAAATTTAGTCTTGGTAATGTACCTCCAAAATTACTTCTCAGCAAACCTACCTTCAAAACATTTAAATAACTTTTTTGACTGCTGTTATCCACCCAGGCCAAGTCAACATCATGTCTCATCTGAATTTTTATACCCCTTCCTGCTTCTGCATTAGCCCTCACCTTCAGTCTATTCTCAATACCCAAGCAAGAATATAACATAATATAATAGAGATCATGCCACTCTGCTCATCCACTTTAAAGGACTTCTAATTCCGCTCTGAGTCATTATTGTACAGATTATACAGCTCTACTCATGCTTCCCACCAGGCACACCTCTTTGATCACAGCCATGTTGCTCTTCCCCTCATGCCTCTGTTCCAGCTTTACTGTACCCAACACTTCCTGATGCTCTTTGGGCAGGCTTGGAATTGTCTCTGTGTTAGTCCATTTGAGCATCTATAACAAAGTATCATAGAGTAAGTAGCTTATAAATGACAGAAATTTATTTTTCACAGGTCTGCAAGCTAAGTCCTAGATCAAGGTGCTTAAATATTCCATATATGGTGAGACCCTATTTCCTAGTTCATAGACTCATCTTCTTCTTCATATGATGGAGTCATCATATGGTGGAAGGGACAAACCAAACCCCTCAGGCATCTTTCATAAAGGCACCGATCTCCTTCATGAAGGCTCTGTATTCATGACATCCAAAGGCCTTAACTTTTAATAGTATCATACTGTGAATTAGATTTCAATGTATGAATTAGGGGGAGTTGCCAACATTCAGATCATAGCACTCTCACATTAGATGCTTTGTACATGGTTTCTCTGACTGAAAACACCTGTCTTCAAATCCCCCCTGGATTGTTTTCTTACCTCCTGTATTAATTCCTTCTCATGCTGCTAATAAAAACATATCCTAGACTGGGTCATTTATAAAGGAAAGAGGTTTAATTGAGTCACAGTTCTGCACAGCTGGTGAGACCTCAGGAAACTTACAACCGTGATGGAGGGGGAAGTAACACATCCTTCTTCATGTGGTGGCAGCAAGGAGAAGTGCCAAGCAAAATGAGGGAAAAACCCCTGATAAAACCATCAGAGAACATGAGAACACACTCATATCACAAGAACAGCAGCATGGGGGTAACTGACTCAGTGATTAAATTACCTCACACCAAGTCCCTCCCATGACACGTGGGGGTTATGGGAACTACAATTCAAGCTTTAGATTTAGTTGGGGGCCCAGTCAAACTATATCACCTCCTTCAAGTGTTTCACTCAAATGCTACCGTCTCCATCATGGCTTCCTTATTTCCCTACTTAAAATTAAATCTCCTCCTCGTGTTCTTTATTTGCTTTGTCTGCTTTACTTTCCTCCATAGCACTTATCAACACTTAACATGTTATGTAGTTTAATTATTTATGTTATTATATATCTCCTTCCAAGGGAACATAAGCTCCAAAAAGGCACAAGGCATAATTTTTTTCTTTTCTTTTTTTCATTGCTTTATCTGCAGTGCCTACAGGAGAATACATTACAAGTTAGGAGCTTAATGTGAATGAATGAATATTAGTCTTATTACCTTTTAAGTTTACCTTATTTTTTAAATTTTCTACATTTTCCATCTTCCTCCATCCTTTCCACCTTCCTAGGTCCTTTGAGATGTGTGTACAGAAAGCACCAACAGTAAGGTAAGAGAGTTCAACATTTGGATTAATGATACAATCTTGAGACAGTTTTGCTTTTCTGTTGCCTCTAGCAAAACCACATTCCTGCTGCTGTCAATTATGATGCACTGAGAAAACTTCAGAGACCTAAACTTTTTCCAGAGAAGACAGGCTTTACTGGTGTTTCAGTCCTAAGATGAGACCACTTATGCATCTTGATTTATATTTTATTTTGTCGCCTTTATTCTCTTTCTCTTTATTTTTCTTTTCTTCTTTCTTACATTTTATTTCTGTTTGGGAAAGACCATGTACAAACAGAGTAATATGTGGACCCATGCCTATCCGTCTTACTATAATCATGTATTCATTGTACTTCATTGTATACATTTGGTACATATTCTATATATGGACATATGCTGTGTTTGCTGTATATAATATATACATAACCATTTCTCTACTGATGGACTGTTACAGTGTTTTCAATTTCTGATAACAGCAAAATGATCCTTCAGTTGCTATTATCAATATTTATTTGTACATATCAATGATCATTTTAGGGGATTAAAAACTTAGAAGAAGAATTTCTAGGGAAACCATATATATTTAAAATGTGTATATACTTTTCACATTTTCATAGATAAAGAACATCCCTATTTTTTTCTCCACTAACAACAACACAAGATGACTGGAGAAAAACAAATCACCAAATATTGTAAAGATACTTGCATGTTTTATAAGTAATTAATAACTACTTTCTCATAACAGTAAAAACTATTTTGTTTTGCATGAGAGGACTTTTCACTTTAACTTTTAAAAACTTATTACATGCAAATATATCACACGAAACCCAAAAGCCATTGCTAGCACACTGGTTCCTGTCTTAATATTAAGTGTGAGATAAAAGACCTTTATCTTCCAGAAAGTTGTTTATAACATGCCAAATATGTGAACACCCAATACTCAAAGACATTATCTCTGTGATGCAATTTTGAAAGTTGGCAAAATGATTTTTTATCAATTTCATCCTACAAGTGCACAATTAGAAGATTGAAATAGGAAGTTTACAAGTTAATCCCTCCATAAAAACTGCCATTAAACTGGAAAAAAAAATAAGAATTAACCTTTTTGGAACTCTGGATTCTAATCAGATAAATAGCAACCATTAGTAGAGTACTTGATACTATTGGTCTTTAGTAAGAAAATGGCTGCATGCACATGCCAGATACCATCACTCATTCTTACTCACAAGAGTCAAAAAGTGAAAACAAACCTGTATGTATGGATAAACAAAATGTGGTATATACATACAAGGGAATATTATTTAGCCATAAAAAGGGAATGATGTTCTGATACATGTTTACAACATGGATAAGTTTTGAAAACATTATGCTAAATAAAATAAGCCAGACACAAAAGGACAAATAGTATATGATTCTACTTATATGAAAGATCATGAATAGTCAGATTCATGTAGAGGGAATGCAGATTGCATGTTTCCAGGGCATGGAGGCTGGGGCAAGGGGAATGAAGAGTTATTGCTTAATGGTACAGAATTTCTGTTTGACATGATACAAAAGTTATGAAAACAGTGTTAGTTATACAATATTGTGAATGTATTCAATATCACTGACTTTTGGAATTTAAAAAGCTCAAGTTGTACCTTTTATGTTATGTATATTTACCACCAGGTGATAACATTCTATTAATGTAGGTGAGTAAATTTGAACAGTTGTACCACTCCGGGGGAGGATACTGATAATAAGGGAGGCCATGCATGTGGAGGCAGGGTGTATATAATCTATATATACACACATATATATAAACAATATGCATACATAATATATATATATTATACACACCCTGCCTCCACATGCATGTAATATATATATGCATATATACATATCCATAACTCACTCTAAATTCAGGATGATCTCACCCCGAGATTTTTAACTTTATTATATCTGTAAAGCTCCTATTTCAAATAGGGTGACATTTACAGGTACTGGGATGGGAGAGGGTCTAGGACTCAGACAAAACTTTTTGAGGATACTATGTGACCCATTACAAGGCACAAAGTAATTACCATAGGCGAACGGCTTGTGAGAGCTCACTCCAGTTTGGAATATATTCATGTTTCCATGTAAGAGAAAAATTCATCCTTGCTTCAGTTCAGCTTGGCATCAGCACAAGGGTGGGATTCAGAGACATATAAGTGTGGAATACCAGATGCCACCACATTTAAAAAAGCTGGCATACTAAGTTCGTAAACAATGTGGAGTAAAAAGTTCAGCTAAGAATGCTTGTGCCATATGGTTTATGTATCTTATAATAGCCTTAATCACACTTCTAGTAATTTTCCCCATCATTGAGTACTAAAAAATAAAATTAGTAAAAAAATTAGATAGAATTAAAAAATATATATACCTCTTTCAGTGGAAGAATGCTGTCAGCACATTTTGTTATTTTATTCCATTGTATAAAGTCTCCCTAGTGCTCTCTTCATAAATGTATTGAAGGTTTGGCTAAATTGTATCAAATTTGTGATTAACTACAAATGTGAATACTATAAAATATTACAAAGGACAATCCGAATACTATGTCATACCAGTTTTACGATGGCTTAAATATTTACTTTAAGGGAGTAAAATAAGTTACAAAATAATATTTAAGAACACCTCAAATCCTTGAATACATTTAAAATGGTATTATTATTTGCAAAAAGTTACATATGAAGTCAGCCAACTATTGAAAACTTATTTTTCAATAACGGAAATATATGAATTATCTAAAACACATATTCCAATATTTTCAAGAAGCAAAATACTAAATTAAATCATCTGTCTTTAAATGTTTGTTTATTTTGGTTATAAAGGTCTATGAAAATGCTTAAAATTGGTATATTTGATCTAAAAAATGCAATTTTTATTTTTAATGTATCATTTTTCCCGTTTATTCTTTTCTAAATAAAACTTTCATCCAAAGTAGATGACTAAAGAAACAAAATGCTGTTTTCTTTGTGAACTTGTAATACATTTCAATAATAATTAAGATGCTGTTCATGGTGTTAAAGTGCACAATATAACAAATTGCATTTGCCGTTGAATAGTAGCAGAGTAGAAGCTGAAAAAATAATGTATAGAAAGTAGCTTAAAACAGATGATAGCAGAGCAAAGAGTTTCCTGCCAACACCCTCTAAAAATCTGTCCTTTTAGGCTTTTGTGCTGGTATTATATATATATATATATATATACGTATTTTCCTTTTTCTGAGACGGAGTCTCCCACTGTGGCCCAAACTGGAGTGCAGTTGCGCGATCTCCACTCACTGCAAGCTCCGCCTCCCAGGTTCACGCAATTCTCCTGCCTCAGCCTCCTGAGTAGCTGGGACTACAGGTGCCAGCCACCACACCCGGCTAATTTTTTTGTATTTTTTAGTAGAGACTGGGTTTCACAGTGTTAGCTAGGATGGTCTCGATTTCCTGACCTCGTGATCCACCCGCCTCGGCCTCCCAAAGTGCTGGGATTACAGGCATGGACCACCGTGCCCGGCAGGTATTAAATTTAAGTTATAGACAAGACATACATATCTGACCTTTTCCTTTCCCTTTCTACACCCTGAGGTCAAAGTCTCCTATGAAAGGCCATTTGCAGCAAGTATTTTCAGCTGGGGTAGGAGGAGAAGGCGGGAGTAGGAGAGCAGAGCAGTATGATCACCTCTTGCCAATGTAATTTCACTTGATTTGCAACTAGTGTTTAGTAAAGAATTTTGCTGTACAAAAATAGTGTCTTAATTGGATTATTGTACGACAAAGTATGCATATTTCATGTTGTATTAGTATTTTATTAATAAGGCTAGGGAAACCTAGTAAATCCCTATACTGGAGTGAATTTGATTCTCCCGTAGAAACATAAATCCTCAGTGTGATGCAACTCAGTCCTTCTACTACAGTAGCTCTTTTATAAATGCCTCCCAAAGCTCCAAGAAGGAAAAAAGAATGTGACCCACTAAGCTCACACCATGAGTCTATATCGCAGAAACTTTTGTTCAACAAAACTGCAGATGCTCTATTGAATCCACTGGAGATTGTCCTGAGACTAAGGACAAGTTCATTTTATTAATTTTAACATTTTTAAGTGCTTTCCTTTGGGGAATTCTAATTTATATATCAATATTCGGGTAATATTTGCTGAAAACACAAACTCTGAGAGTCAAAATGATCTGTGTTCACATTCTCGTTTTCTGTTATAACATAGAGACAACTACTTTATTATCTTTTTAGAAACTTTCACAACTACTTTACTTTCTTTCTAATTTTATAAATTAATCTATCTAAAAAAACTTTGCCCAAAAGAGTTAGTAATAGCTATCAACTTCAAAAAATTAAAACTTTAAAAATAACTTTTAGAAGGAAAATGAAATAAAGAAATAATATATCTCATTTATACTTAATTTTAAAAATATGAATTGTCACTATTTCCTATGAAAACATCTCATGCCAAGTTCTTTTATCAAGCTTGGATTTGAAATGTTATATTTCAGTTGAAACTGGTAGAATCTTAGTAAAATTATAACAATAAGAAATTTTCTATATTCTATATATAATGTAGAATAATTACATTTAATTCCACTTGTTAGCCTATTCTGATTATTTAATGGGTTGATTCATAATTTACAAACTTGGGTCAGAAATATTTTCTATTCTTAGCTTTTGCTGTCAGCAGAGATAATAATAATAATATAGAGCATGAACAACAAAGGATTGTGTAATGTTTCAATATTTTATTTTTTTCATTAAAAAGAGAACCTAGATATTTGCTTTTCCAAATTTCCTGTAAGATAAGAAAGACATATTTTTTCTTAATTACACCCTTGCTAAGTCACGCTAGCTGCCTGACCTTGGAAAAAATTCTTAACCTCTTTGTGTCTCATTTTCAATAACTGTGAAATAAAGATAATAATTGTAGTATATTTCTCAAGGGATTATTGTGTGAATTTAAAAAAATGCTCTAAAATGCTTAGTTACAGATTCTGGAACATAATAAGCAGAAAAATTAATAACTATTATTATTTTTATTTACTATATTATATGGTATACTTTTTCTTTACGATCTTCAGGATAATTTCTATTCATCTTAAAAACATATATAAATATTTATCTGCGGAGAAATATATCTTCATTATTTCAAGGTCTGTGGATTACATAATGGTCAACTCTGATTGATTTACTGATTGATTAAACAAATTTTTAAAACAAAGATAAAAATACTGCAGCTATGTTGGTTTTAATCATTCTAAACTGATGAAGTTTGCTTTCTGTTTGGTTTGTGACTAGGAAGCTAAACATTATTTATTAGGACTAAAAATTTCTGGTGTCTAAAACAATTCAAGAGGAAAACTGTTCGATTCTATTACAAATGGGTATATTTGAACTGTTAAGATTTAATTGCGAGTATGTAGATAATGCAAGTATACCTTAGGGTACAACTTTTGTTCTCATTAAGTTACCCATTTTACATTTTGAGAACACTAATAGGTGAAATTCTTGTCAAAGAGAAGATCTAAGATGGTTTGATGAAAATATTAAATGAAATCAAACTTACTTGTCAAGCTCCACAGCACAACTTGCAAGTCATAAATCACACTCTGTATGACAGCTGCAGGAGGGATCTGTGTAGTAAAAGAAAAATGATGGATTTTATCTTTCCTGTTTTTGTGTTATTAGGAACTAGTTGAACTATAGAATGACGTGAAAGACTCACATCAGGGATGGGAGGTTATTTGCAGAAACTCTTGTTTTATCACATTAATGTCAATATTTGACATTTCCACATGACTAATTGTTGAACTAATTTTTGATTTCTTATGTCAACTATTAATAATCCTCTTTTCATCTAGAAAACACTTTTTGTCTATCTGTAAATCGATACTTGTTATGTTAATTTATTTTTACTTATTACAAGGATTACCTTTTATTTACAACAAAGCATTTGTAGATTTGTTTTCAATCAAATCTCATAAACGTTAATTGAATTATTGAAAAGAATTTGTAAATTATTTTGTTTTATCTAAAATAGTAATATCAGCATGTATATTACATTAATTTTGTTTACTTTTTTTGTTTCACATTAACTATATTTAACTGATTTTAACAGTCTTAGATAATTCCAAAACATCAATATTTTACTTGGATGTACTAATTCATTCAAAAAATATATAATGAGAGTCTATTATTTGGCCAGCACTGGGCTAGGCAAAGGTAAGAGTGAATGGCCAAATCAAGTTCTCCCTGTTTTCCTGTAATATATTATCTGGCTAAAGACTGTGAAGGAAGAGTCATGTGAAGGAAGAGTTCCAAGGATGTAAGAAAAGGGCTCACAGAATTAACTATATGTAGGCTGTTCTTAGGGAAGATTTATTCTACACGTGATACTTGACCTTCAGTAAGAAGTATGATTTGATAATTGATGTTAACTAGGGAATTGAGGGGATAAGGTGCTTTCTCAGGAAAAGGGACATAGTAGGCAAAGTCTTTAATATAAAAGCATAGTGAAAGCTCAAAACTAAAAAGAGGCTTGTGTGTCTGGACTCCAGAGACAGGAAGCGAGTTTAGAGAGTCTAGCAGAGATAGCAGAGAAGACTATTTTTTTTTTTTTTTTTTCCAGTAGCAACCATCTTTCCTGTGAAAAATTCCCTCTCCTAGTACTTTGGTTCTGTGAATCCAAAAATTATAGCGTTCTTTTACCACCATGGGGTAAGTATATAATAAAAAATGTCAGTTATTTGAGCATGTAAGAAACTTGGAAGTCATCACTCCCATCCTTACAAGAAAAATGCTGTACAGACTATCAACAACTCATTTTAGATCCGTTAGAGGACTGAGGTCGCAGAAAAACTGCTGCCCCCACCCTAAATCTCCACTAAATTAGAGAGATGGGAAAATGCAAAGAATTGTAGCTCAGTGGACTAAGAGCCCAGGAGCCCCCATAGGAGTTAGTAATGGAGTAGAAAACTTTAATACGTAGTTGATTAATTTCTGGAAGCTCATTGTGAACAAGCTTGAGAGTTAACTTCGAAAAATATATAACATGATAATACTAATTAAAAGAAAGTTGGATTAATATATTAATTTCCAACAAAAAGCCTGCAGAGAAAAAAGAATTATACGGGGATACAAAGGGGTATTACATAGTAACAAAGGGTTTAATTTTCCAAGAAAACGTAACAATCCTTAATGTGTTTGCATGTAACAGGCTGTCAAAAACACATGAGGTAAAAACAGATAGAACTGCAAAAACAGATAAACAAATCCACTATTGTCATTGGAGATGTTAACATCTCTCTAACAATAATGAATAGAATCAGTAAGGACATAGTTCAACTGAATATCACCAAAATCAGTGAGTCCCAGTCTCTCTTCTTGGAAGAGAACCAAAACAACTGTAGATATCTCAGGCAGAATGAATTCAAAGAAAATGACTGAGCATATTACTTCTCAACATTAGATTCACAATGGAATCATCTGGGGCAATTTTTTAAAGAAACGAATGCCTACATATCATGTCCAGATTCTGATTTATTTGTTATTAGATATGGCCCAGACATTACTCTACTCCTGACGTCTGTGCTTGAACCATCCTATCGTGTGTTTGCACCATATCGATAGTGAAACTGACAGTGCTGTGATAGGGGTATACTCTTTTATCCCAATCTACATCCCAATACCTAATAGCCCAATATTCTTAGAAACCAGGTGTATTCATTCTCTACTGGATCATTTCTGTTCCTTTGTAATACAGGCCCTCTCTTCCCTTATAGGCTCATAGCGACATTAATAGACACTTTTCAGAAAGGCAGGTAAATAATTTGTTAAAATCTTACTACTGTTGTTTAACAGAAACATATATATGCATGTATATGTGTATACCATATGAAAAAAAGTGGAATTAGAGTTTATCTAGAAAAGAAAAAATTACCTCATCTAAGTGCAGAAATGAATAATCCTTAAACCAAACCATACAATTGTCTCTATCATATTTCCACAGATAAGTC
Source organism: Rhinopithecus roxellana (assembly GCF_007565055.1). Classification (NCBI taxonomy): domain Eukaryota; kingdom Metazoa; phylum Chordata; class Mammalia; order Primates; family Cercopithecidae; genus Rhinopithecus; species Rhinopithecus roxellana. The sequence goes on along the minus strand of NC_044559.1, from coordinate 67,969,257 downwards.
AAGAATTTAAAAAATCTATTGTTCATGCATAAATGCAGAAAATAATACATCTAGTATATGCTTGTATTCTATTGTACTTTCACAGAAGCTGTTTGATACTTAATACTGTGGTTATTAAGAAAATAATAAATCTTTGCAATGGTTTTGGAATTAAAATTTCATGTAAAAATGATTATGTAGATCAAGAAAAGTTGCAATTTTCTGGATTCCTGATATTTTAAATAAAAGTAGTTTCCAAAGGTGATTTATTTGTTTATTTTAATTTTTAATGTAAATTTTCACAATATAATCATCCTATATAATTTTATTTTTCAACTATTATTTTTGTTGACTCATTATTTAAGAAACAATTACTTCTAAATATTATTTTATAATTCTTATGTTATAATTAAAAATCACAGTTTGTTGAATAAAATATCTGATTTATTACTCCCCAAGTCAACATTAAATTATTGTATTGCTATATCATGTATTTTGATGGTAATAACTCTAGGTTTATATAATAATTTCACTCCACTTTCATTTACATACCTAGAAAATTTGCAGTTAATTCCAATTCGAATAACATCTTTGTAACTAAATTTATCACGAAGCTCAACATGACAATTTAGTATAATTAATCTCCATTTCATTTTACTTTGGCACAACTTTTCCATTGAAGTGATCCTCTGAGATTAGGACTAGTTGAAATCTTAGAGCAAATATATAAATTGCTTCAAAGGAAGCCTTAGATGCTTTAACTCATGCATTGAATTTGAACATAGAAATGAGAGGAAAGCTTGGATAATTTTATAATGAAATGCTAAGCATGTTTTCGCCTCAAGGAAACATTTAAAGTCAACTTTCAAACTGGATATTACTCAAATATCAATCATTTAACTGTACAGCATGGGACATTTTGGGCATGGCAAATTCTAACGGAAGAGACTGCTAAAAATTCTCAGCCACATGGAAATCTGCTTAATTATGAAAGCTGCAGAGCTGTTAGTAAATTTTTTTATCTTGTTTTTACATGTAGCTCAGAAACTACTTTGTAAAACTATCTTAATAGTTTTCATGGCTGGGTGCGGTGGCTCACGCCTGTAATCCAAGCACTTTGGGAGGCCGAGGTGGGTGGATCACCTGAGATCTGGAGTTCGAGACCAGCCTGGCCAACAAGGTGAAACCCCACATCTATTAAAAATACAAAAAGTAGCTGGGTGTGGTGACACACGCCTGTAATCCCAGCTACTCGGGAGGCTGAGGCAGGAGAATCGCCTGAATCAGGGGGACGGATGTTGTAGTGAGCCAAGATCGCGCCATTGCACTCCAGACTGGGCAACAAGAGAAACTCCATCTCAAAAAATAAAAATAAATAAATAAATAAAAATAAAAATAAATAAAAAAGAAAAGAAAAACTAGTTTTTACTTTATTTCTCCCAAAATATGTAAAAAATGCCATAACGATACACTTGCTTTTTCTATAGTCAAAACCATTTGTAAATAAACTTGAAATGTACAGTGTAGAATCCAAGGGCAGAAAATAAAGACTGAACATAGAACTAAGAGCCTGTCCAACATCAACGCAGCGGCTTTTTATCAATTTTTCTCACTCCAGGGCAACACTTGTTCCCTTACTCTTGTACTCCATTGCTTGCCTGTGGCTCAATAATATTATTCTTTATAACATTATGGAGGCTATATGGCTTTGCTCATCCAGTATGCATCCCTATTATATTCTTCATCTCAATTGAAATTCTCAAGTGAAAGAGGCTTATTGATTTCCAACCAATAAACGGATAACTTCCACCTAAATCATGTGTTCATACATGGTCCAATCCACTGGACCAGGTGGACTTGAATCATACGTGGAAGGAAACTTCCTAACATGCTGAATGGATTGGCTCTCACAGAAGATGTTCTTGAGTAGGCAGGTTTCCTTACAAAATATAATATACTAAGATTGTGGTATTCAGACAGCTTTTCAGTCTTTAAGGGAATTGTGGAAGTAAACCAGGGGTGACATGGATTATCAAATATTGTGGACCAGGTGAGCTCTAGGCTTCTCAATGTCACTTAAGGTAATTACCCTGTACTTTCATCTATTTTATAATATTGCCTTTATTTTTTTTCCATGAAAGAGTTAGGTTTGGAAAAACAAGAAAAACAAGCTTAAAATTCTTTCTCTAGTGAATTGGTTGTGTTTATAAATCTTTAGCTTAGCTTGAGTCCCCGTTTGTGAAATGTATAAATCCTTCTGATACATTAACAAACACTTGGAAAATGACTTAATGTATTAAGTTGAATTCTCTAATATAAGGGTTATAAGTGAAGGCTTAATTACTCAGCATTACTGAATTCAATATACCTGCCTTTTCAGTTTGCCTAGGGTGACAAATACATTTCCCATTAAAGCTTGCCAATGTAACACAGCCTTATTTCATTTTTATTGTAAATAAAAGCACATTCTAATATGTTTTAGCTCAATACAGCAATGTATATATTGAACTACTTCCCAAAAGGGAAAATTTAAAAAAAGGCTATTTCTTTAGCCCAGAGCTTTATTTTCCTTTTACGTAAAAGAAAAATACTTGGTGTGAAATAAAACCTTCTTACAGGTAATGAGACCCCATAGAATTTTAATGAAAGACAATTCAAGACCCATTTTTAAATAAGCCATTGGGAAGAATTAATATAATTAATAACAGAAAGAACTAGATAAAGATATAAAAACAATTAACCTAGGAACATTTCTATATTTCTTCCTCATTTTCTTGAGTTTTAAAAGATGTTGAAACATTTTGACAGCTATAGAAAATGACCTAGGAACAAATGTACTCTCTATTTCTGACATAAAATGATATGCTTATTGTATTTCTCATAAAACTCAGCATAAAACTATACACCTATAGTTATCTAAAAAGAGTTCCTAAAAATAAATATATACATTATTAGTATGTGACATAGGTGAGTTACTTTTGTAAAACTACAAAATTATTCAATATATTTTAACATATGATTTAGTGAGTATCAATATGGTATCCATTTCTTGATTCTGTTTTTTCATAGTGCTCTTAAATATATATGCTAATACTTTTGAATAAGTGATTTATGCTATGAAATGTTTTAATGAGAAAAATGAATCTATATAAGGCAACTTCATTTATATTTTGTTCCTGTCATGTTATATTGCTGAAATTTTGTATTATACTAGACATGACTCATTTTAAAATATGTAATTGTATACGAAGTTCTCAATGTCAATGTCTGGAGGATACAGAATTAAAATAGAAGAAAAGTTAAAAAAAATTAAATGCAAACTATATTTTACATATGAATAAGAATATTGCAAATACCATACTTATATACTATGTTTATAAATCTTTACACTATACCAAAAGGTATATATGGCAGATATAGAATAATATCTCTGCATAGATATAAAATCAAGATACATAATATTTTTAAATGTTTTTCACTGAAGTGTAATTGACATAAACTGAACGTATCCAGTGTATATTATTTTTAAAGTTTTGGCATATTGGTACACGAGAAAACACCATGGCAATCAAGATAATGAACATATTCATTTCCCCAATGTTACTTTGTGTTTTCAGTAATCGCTTCTTCCCCTCTTCCCTACTCAATCTCCATGCAACCACTAATCTATTTCTGATACTACAGAATGGTTTACACTTGGTAGAATTTTGTGTAAATGGAGTCACTCAAAATCTATTCTTTTTTGTCTGTCTTTTGCACTCAACATAACTACTCTGACTTTCGCCTGTGTTGATACTGGTAACAATAGTTCATTCTTTTTTAAATTCTTCGATTTTATTTTTAGAACAATTTTAGGTTTATAGAAAAAACTAACAAAGCACAGAGAATTTCCATACACTTTTTCTACCCTCCATATTCTTTATGATTAATATCTTGCATTAGTGTGGTACATTTGTTATAATTGGTACATCAATATTGATGTCTTATTATAAATGAAAGTCCATATATTAGGTTTATATTAGGGTTCACTCTTGGCATTATACATTTCATGGGTTTGGACAAACGCATATGTCATGTATCCACTACTATGGTATTATAAGAATAGTTTTACTTTCTTAAAAATTTCTGTGCTTGATTTATTCATCCCTTCCCTTGGAGACTAATGGAAACTCTGATCATTTGACAGTTTTTCCCTTTTTAAGAATGTTATATCATTGGAATTATACAGTATACAGCCTCTTTGGATTAGCTTCTTTCACTAAGTTATATGCATTCTAGGTTCTTGCATGTTTTCTATGACTTGATAGATTATTCTTTTATCACTAACTATCCCATTTTATAGATATGCCTGTTTATTGAACCATCATTCACCTGTTGGGGACAGCTTGGTAGCTACCAAGTTTTATTATGAGAAAAGCTGTTTTAAGAAGTCATGTGACATTTTTGTGTAGAAATATTTTTGACTCATTTGGATAGGCGTGAAGTTACTGGTCCATGTGGTAAGACTACATTTAACTTTGTAAGAAATGCAAAGCTATCTTCTAACGTGACTGTGCCATTTTGCATTCCCACAAGCAATAAATGAGTTTCCCTTGCTCTTTAACCTCAACACAATTTATTGTTGTCAGTGTTTTGGATTTTAGCCATTTTAGTAGGTATGCAGTGGTATCTCATTCTAATGAGCAATTCTCTAATAATATATGATGTTGAGCATATTTCATTTGCTTATTTGACATCAATATGTTTTCCTTGGTGAAATGTCTGTTCAGATCACCTGCCCACTTTTTAGCTGGATTATTTATCTTTTTTTCCTTTTTGAGTTTTTAGAGTTCTGTGTATTGCTCATACCAGTTCTTTATTGGATACATGTTTTGTAAATACTGTCTCCCAGTCTTGGCTTGTTTTTTAAATATTAAATATGTCTTTCTTAGAGCAGAAGTATTAACTTTTATAAAATTCAATTTATAACATTCTTCTATAGTCTCGCATTTTTATATTTAAATCTATTATCCATTCTTGTATATTGTGTAGACACAGTGTCTAGATTCTTTTTTTGGATGTGGATGTCCAATTGTTCTAGCACCATTTGTTGAAAATACGGTTTTCTGTGTGTGTGTGAAGTTACTTCTCACGTTATGAGCATACCATGTTGGATTTATTCATTCACCCATTGATAAACTTTGGGTTGTTTAGAGTTTAGTGTTATTACATTAGAGTTTAGTGTTATTATAAATAAGTGTGCCATGGACACTTGTAAACACATTCTTGTATGTATATACACTATAATGTTTTCTGCTATATATAATGTAGAATAAATAGGTAAAATGGTGGGTGTCTATTTGACTTTGTAAGAAGCAGTCCATTTTTTTCCCCAGAGTGGCTGTATCATTTACCTTCTTATCATCAGTATTTGAGAGTTACAGTTTTTCTAAATCATCACCAACACACAAAATGATGAGTATTTTTAATTGTATTTATTCTAGCAGGTGTGGAATGGCATCTGATTTAATTTGTGTTTCTACAATGGCTAAAGATATTGAAAATCTTTCAATGTGATTATTTGCTGTCTCTGAATTTCCTCTGGCAAAATGTGTGTTCAAATATGTTCTTTTCCTCATTGTTTATTATTGGTCTGTAATTTGCCTTATAATTGAGTTCACATATTTTGGGTACACATCCTTTATCAGACATAATTTGGAAATGTCTATTCCTAGTTTGAGTCATATCGATTCAAAAATCCAGAAATACAGAATTTTTTGTTTTTATGAAGTCATCTTTATTTTTGTTGTAATTGGGTTTTTTTGCGTGTTCTCTAGGTTGTTCTTTGGGCCACATCTAAGAAACCTTTGTCTAGCCAAAAGCCACAAATAATTTCTCGTTTTTGGCTTCTGGAAGATGTACAGTTACATTTTATATTTAGAATTGTTATCTAATTTGATTAAATTGCTCTCTATGATATGATATTTGAATTGATGAAAAATTAGTGAATATTAATATTTTTTAAAGTGGTAAAATCTTGCAATTCATATCTAACAGAGAAGACTAGAAAATCCCCCATACGGGAGGCTGAGGCAGGAGAATGGCGTGAACCCGGGAGGCGGAGCTTGTAGTGAGCTGAGATCCGGCCACTGCACTCCAGCCTGGGCGACAGAGCGAGACTCTGTCTCAAAAAAAAAAAATAAAGAAAATCCCCCATACTTATTTCCTCTTACTTCATACTACTAAAATTTGTATTTAGGCATTTGGTTTCTCAGATAAACATTACATTCCCCAGCATATGGTTCTATGTGGCTTCGTGACAACATGATGAACATTAAGATGTGAGTAGAAGTAATACATACACATTATTTCCAATGTCTTTAATTGAATGGGATATTGGCCCATTTTTTCTTCCAGTTTATTACACTGAATGCCGACATGTTATTTTCCAATATTGAGATAACTAGACAGTGACAAGACTTTAAGAGTAACAATGTAAAAATTATAGAAATTGTCTGAGTTTATCAACAATCCACTGGATTAGAGCCCCCTACCAGTCCTAGGCCATCTAATATATAGACATTGTGTTCAGTAGAAATAAATATATATTTTTTATTGAACTTTAAGTTCTAGGGTACATGTGCACAATGTGCAGGTTTGTTACATATGTATACATGTGCCATGTTGGTGTGCTGCAACCATCAACTCATCATCATTTACATTAGGTATTTCTCCTAATGCTATCCCTCCCCCAGCTCCCCACCACTTAACATGCCCTGGTGTGTGATGTTCCCCGCCCTGTGTCCAAGTGTTCTCATTGTTCAATTCCCACCTATCGGAATAAATTTGTAAATCATTTTTAAAAGGTTTTATTACATTCTGATTGAACATTCTCAGAAAGAATAAATAACTTAATACAAGAAGTGGGACACTTCATGTGACAAAACAAACAAACCACCACTACAAACAGCAACAAAAACTACTAGTGAATGTGGCTTTAGCTTTGCAACAGCATGACAGACTAGCAAGTTAATGACATTTGTTATGCCATAGAAAATATTTGTTGAATTAACACTCTAACGACTTTGTATCAATCAACTCGTTATCAACACTAAAAAAGATGATTAAAAAATACTTCAGTATGTTCACGTGTTGGCTTGTTAACATTTTTAAGAGTCTATAAGAGAAAAATGCATCCAATGTTGACAAAAATGTTTTTCAAGTATGTTGTATGTACCTACGACTAACGATTTTGTGAACAAAAGTCACTATATAAGTATATAATTTCTGACACTTAAAAAAGCTTATTGTGCAAAAGAATATATATGTTCTAATACTAAATCCACATATAAAATAATTGACTTATTTAAATAATTTAAGATGCTCTTTTATATATTTACATTAAAAACATTACAGAGAATAAAAAAGGCATTATATAGGCTACTTATGGTTTTTGATGTTTGGATCTACAATACATGTATTAAAGATTGTGGAAATAAATCAAACAATATATTCAGTTGGACTTAATTGCATTATTACATGCCAAGTGTCATATACCATCTGTTTGCACATAACACCTTTTAATTATATAAAATTATTATCATAAAGTTATATGAATTTATTTTATTTCATGTTATTATTTATGTATTGTTAGGAACATTTGCTTAAAAATCATATTTGGACATAGTAAGTATCAGATACTTTACATCTTTTGAAGCGGTTATTTTATAACAGTATATACTAAACATCATTACTCCTTTTCAAACTTAAATAATGCAATGAAAATTGGACAAAAAATTCAGAGAAGATATGGGATCAAAAAGGAGGTATTGAAACATCACATGTACTCCATAATTATATACAAATATTTTATACCCATAATATTGAAAATACAAAAAATTAAACGGTGCAGTTTCCTCAAAGTGCGTGCTTCTTTTGCTGTGCAAAACTGCAGGATGTGGAAAGAAGTGTTTTAAGCCACTGAGTCATTTTATGTGGAGGATAAAAGGGATGGTACCAAACGTACCACTTCATGTATTGCACTGATACATTCAATACGAACAATGTATTAACTTCAAGATAACATGAAAAAGTTAAATTATCTAACTTATTTCAAACCAGGGGATAGCGTGCTCTTATCATTATAAGCCAGAAGAATTCTGCTTATCCATTTCTATTATTAGAAAAAAATCATAATTTTTATTCTTGTCTTAAAAATAGACACCTTGATATAATTCTCGGTAAATGCAGCATGATAATCTGTTTACAGAGTTTATATCATTCCAAGACTGCATTTCTAAAGTGAGAAAATATTAAAGGATATAAACTCACTCCTCTCTACAAAATTCCATATTTTTTATGCAATGGCTTGAAAATGTACGGAAGGGGAGTGTGGAAACACTCCATACCTGGAAAACATTCTATCCATGCCTTTGAAATAATGGTTATCTAGTACTAGATTCTCATCAATGCCTAGTTATGTAATGTGTATAACTTAAGATTTTTAAGAAAGAAGGATAAAGCCTTCAATATACATTATTTCAAGCACTTTTATTGGAATATTGAGTCATATATTTGCTTTCTGTAAGTCCTTTCATTTGTAAAGTATTAGTTGAGAAAGACAAATAGAATATATGGAGGAACTAAAAATTCAGCTGTAGGGTGGTAAATGAAAACCAAATTTTTCATTCACCACATTAAATGTAAATGGATATATACTCTATTTAAGCAGCAAAGTTGCTTCTTCTTCTTCTTCTTCTTCTTCTTCTTTTTTTTTTTTTTTTTGAGACAGTCTCACACTGTCGCCTGGGCTGGAGTGCAATGGCGCGATCTTGCCTCACTGCAACCCCCACCTCCCAGGTTCAAGAGATTCTCCTGCCTCAGCCTCCTATGTAGCATCTTAAGATGTAAAGATTTTTAAATTAAGATAATTCTTGGAATGAACCATCTTGTGTTGGTTAAACATTTTTATTTACGTATTTTTTATAATTTTTTTAACTTTTATTTTAAGGTCAATGGCACATGTGTAGGTTTGTTATATAAGTAAACTAGTGTCACAGGGGTTTGTTGTGCAGATTATTTCACCACCCAGCTATTAAGCCTAGTTTCCATTCGTTGTTCTTCCTGATCTTCTGCTTCCTCCCACCCTCCACCCTCCCAGAGGCCCCAATGACTGTTGTTTCCCTCTATGTGTTCATGTATTCTTATAATTTAGTTCTCACTTGTAAATGAGAACATGCAGTATTTGGTTTTCTGTTCCTGCATTAGTTTGCTAAGGATGAAGACCTCCATCCAGCTCCATCCATGTTCCTGCAAAGGACTTGATCTCACTCTTTTTTTTATGGCTGCCTACTATTCCATGGTGTATAAGAATCACAAAATAAAGATGGTTCTTAACTTTTAAATTAAAATTTTTAAATTAAAATAAATCTTGATTTTTTAAATTAGGATGGTTTTAAGATAGTTCTATAGATAGATTAGGTAGATAGATAATCTATCTAGAGATAGATAGGTAGAGATATCTATCAATAGATATCTCTAGCTAGATATAGATGGTTCTCTATATAGACCTATCTCTCTCTCTATATATATATGTCTACACATAACTCTATACACATATAGATATGTTTATATCTACATCTATATTTCTATGTGTATATAGATATGTATATATCTATATGTATATATAGAGATATATACATAGGTATCTATGTATATATGTATATACATGCATATCTATCTACATGTATATAGATATCATATACACACATAGATATAGATAGGCATGCAGATATATGTGTAGTTACACATATATAGATATCTACATGTATACATTTATATATAGATATAAATAGACATATAGATACAACTGTTAATATATCTATATATGTGTATATACGCATATACATATCTGTATCTGTAGAAGATATCTACTATCTTCTATCTATATACCTTCTATCTTCTATCTATAGAACCATCTTAATTTAAAAAATCTTTCATATATGTATATAAAAGGTGATCAAACACAAGCCAAATGAAAATTTGTTTAGCTATGTTAATATCAGACAATAGAGATTTTAAGGCAGAAATTATTACCTGAGAGGAAGATGTATATATCATCCACATAAAAGAATCAATTATTGAGGAAATTGTCAACCTTATGTATTTATATTCACTCACACACAGTTAACACACACGTAAAATTTATAGAACTTAAAGGATCAGGCCGGGTGCGGTGGCTCAAGCCTGTAATCCCAGCACTTTGGGAGGCCGAGACGGGCGGATCACGAGGTCAGGAGATCGAGACCATCCTAGCTAACACGGTGAAACCCCGTCTCTACTAAAAAAATACAAAAAAGTAGCCGGGCGAGGTGGCGGGCGCCTGTAGTCCCAGCTACTCAGGAGACTGAGGCAGGAGAATGGCGTAAACCCGGGCAGCGGAGCTTGCAGTGAGCTGAGATCCGGCCACTGCACTCCAGCCTGGGCGACAGAGCGAGACTCCGTCTCAAAAAAAAAAAAAAAAAAAAAAAAAAAACAAAAACAAACAAACAAACAAACAAACAAACAAGAAAGAACTTAAAGGATCAATAGGCACATCTTCAATCATAAAGACTTTAATATACCTTTTTCAATAACTGATAGCAAAAAGGATATAAAATATCAATAATAATACAGAAATTTAAAGCAGTAGGATTAAATACTTTGACATAAGAACTGCACCCAAAAATAGCAAAACACACAATTTTTTATAGTGTATTTGGAACATGTTTCAAAATTTACCATAGATATCTATAGATATCTCTGTCTATCTAGGTAGATACATGATGATAGCTAGCTAGCTAGCTAGCTAGATAGATAGATAGACAGACAGATAGATAATAGATAGATAGAGGCTGAGGTTAGGCCCAAAACAAGAATCAATAAATACTAAAAATTTGAAATACTTGACAGTGTTTTTTGTACAACAACGTTATTAAGCTGGAAATCTGTAGCAAGACTTTGAAAGTGAACAAATGTTTGGAAATTAAGCATCACATTTCTAAGTTATTCATGGATCAAAAAGGCAACTACAGTGAATATTAAAATGTATTTTGAATTTAATAAAAATGAAAGTAAAAATACTGCTTGTTAAAAGTTGGGAGACTTAGGCAAACCTCAGCTTGGAGATAAATGTATATGGTTACATAAATATGTTTAAAAAATTAAAGCTTGAAAATTAAAAATCTAATTGTCAATCACAAAAATGTAAAATGTAATGTCAAATTAAATCCAAATAATTAGAAAAGAGAAGATACATAAGAAGCAGGAGAAAAGGAAACAATCACAAAATAAATGAAATCAGCAAAAGCCAAAGTTACTATGCAAAGACTGATAAAAACATATCATGATTATGCATGAAATTAAAGAAAAGAGTATCCACAAATTCTAAATATCATGAATAATAACAAGGAAATCATTATAGATTCTATAGTCATGAGAGAGAAAAAGAGAATGCAATAAGTAACTTAAAAAATTTTGAAATAATTTGATGAGGCCGGGTGCGGTGGCTCAAGTCTGTAATCCCAGCATTTTGGGAGGCCGAGACGGGCGGATCACGAGGTCCGGAGATCGAGACCATCCTGGCTAACATGGTGAAACCCCGTCTCTACTAAAAAATACAAAAAACTAGCTGGGCGAGGTGGCGGGCACCTGTAGTGTCAGCTATTCGGGAGGCTGAGGCAGGAGAATAGCGTAAACCCGGGAGGCAGAGCTTGCAGTGAGCTGAGATCCGGCCACTGCACTCCAGCCCGGGCGACAGAGGGAGACTTCGTCTCAAATAATAATAATAATAATAATAATAATAATAATTTGATGAAGTAGATAACATTTCTAGAAAAATCATTAATAGTGACACAAGAATAAATAGCAAATCTGAGTAGCTCTGTATCTAATAAAAATAAAATTATAATTAAAGCTTTCCAAATGTAGTGAGTTTAAATCAAATAAAATATTAAAAATCTGAAATGTTTCCAGGAAGAAACAGTTAATTCCTAATATAAAATATAACATATTATATGCAATCCCTTTACTGAAAATTGTGAAATTTTATTGAGAGAAATTAAAGACATTCAACAGAAATAAAGATGTACCATGTTCCTATTTCATTCCTAGTAGTAGAAGAAAGATTCAGTATTTTAAATAAATCTATATTTGTAATACACTGGAAATCATAATACTGTGATTAGTAATAGCGTAATTTGTCTGCATTATATTTGGTGGCAACTGAAAAACTGACTGTAAAATGCAAATAAAAACACAGTGTATAAATAACTTTGAAGTAACAATATAATGTGAAGACTTACACTATTAGATATAAAGTTTTTATAAATGTATATTAATTATGACATAGAAAAGGTACAAGTATAGATATTTCAATGAAACAGAATGGAGAGTTCATAAAGTGAACCACACAACAATATAGTTAGCTGATTTGTGAAAAAAGTAGTGCTTCAGTACAGCGAGGAAAAGATTTATTTTCAACAAATCGTGCTGTCTTTCATACATCCATACAGAAAAAAATGAATATTAACGTCCAACCTCATAACATACACAAAAATTATTTCACGTAGAAGGCAATGTGTAACATAAAACAGTAGAGTTTTTAAAAAGTAATACAGAGGACACCTCTGTGACCTTAAGATTTAAAAAAAAGACTCAAAACCTAACCATTGAAGGCTAATAAATGAGATAAATAGGTTAATAAATAGTAATAAAATAACATAAAAAATAAAGATTTGTAATCATAAAATAACTCACTGAGAGTGAAAAGGCAAGCAACCGAATGGGAAATGAAATTTGCAAACATGAATACAATAAGAACTCTTAAAAAATAATTTTTAAACTCTACAAATGAATTTTTTGATAAAATCAAAATATGGCCAGGTATTCACACCTGGTATGTGTGTGAGTTAATGGTGAGTTAATCCCAGCACTTTGGGAGGCCAAAGTGGGAGGACCACTTGAGCCCAAGAATTTGAGACCTATCTGGGCAACATAGTGAAAGACCTCTGCTTCTACAGAAAGTTTTAAAAATTAGTCATGCGTGGTGGCTCTGGCCTGTAGCCCCAGCTACTCCTGAGTAGCTAGGCTCTTTTGAGTCTGGGAGGTCAAGGATGCAGTGAGCTCTGATCAACCACTGCCCTCCAGCCTGGGTGACAGAGTTAGGACCATCTCCAAAAAAATTTTTTTTAATAAGTAGTAAATAAAAGTACAACCAAATGAAACATCAACAAAGGTATCTTGCACTTTTAAAAGCACTTTACCATACAGAATTTAAAAAAAATTAAAGAAAGAAAAAAATAAACAAAAGGAAATCAAGCTACTTATAATTTATTAAATATAAATTAAAAATAAAATAAATTAAACTCTATAATTAGTAAAAAGCTTAATTTAAAAAAATAAAGTGTATTTAGGGTTTCTATAGAAGTTGCACAAATGAAATGAAATTTGCACGCATTTATGAAGGGAATGTAAATCACTATGACTCTGAAAAATATTCGACTTAATCTTGTAAAGAACATATCTTTTCTAGCTCATTGTCCAAATTCATCCTGACTATATACGCACATACGTGTTTGCATGCTTGTATGTATGTATACCTATATACTGTGTGTATATATACAGTGTATGTATATAGAAATACATACATAAATGTGTACATATACTTCCTCCTAAAGATATGTATAACAATCTTTCTAGAAGCATAATTTATATTAGCCCCAAACTGGAAAAATATATATCAAATATAGAATAAATAAGTACAATGTGTTATGTTTACACACAACCTGTATGTTGAGTGAAAGAAGTAGCTCTAAAGTATCAACAGATGTGAGGATAATGGTGAGAGGGAGAGTAGTTACTGTGTAGGGGAAAGAAGGAATTTCCTAGGATTCGGCTCAGATTTTATTATTTGACAGGAGTCATCTTTATAATGCTGTGTTCACTTTTGGATAATTTTTCAGGCTGTACATTTGATGTTGGTACATATGTCAGTGTTACACTACAATACATTTTTAAAAATCAACATTCCAGAAGTGTTATGAAGTAGATAAATTCCTTTAATTTGAGCTGCCTTTCTATATTTTAATTAGAGCTGCCTTTCTAACTGCCTGAAACTAGGCAAGTTAGTAACTTGTGTGTTGAGTTTACTCACCTGAAAAGAAGGAATTAATAAGAGTAGCACCTTCACAGGTTTATAATGAGACTTAAATCAGTTTAATACTTACAGAAAGCTTATAATTGTACAGACCTATATTAAGTTCCGTATAAGTGTATAATGAACAAATCATTATCAGTTATTAAATTAACACTACTTGTCCATCCCTGTAACAGGTGTCAGGACAATAAATGTTATCCATTCCTTCCCTTAAGGAAAACAAAAGTGAAAAGTGATGATAGCTATGGAATAGTGTTCTCAGAGTAAGATACTCAAACTATCTGTATAAGAATCTTCTCAGTGTATTTTTGAATTTATTCTAAAAATTATTGTGAGCATATTTGGCATTGGGGCTAGAAAAGTTCATTTGAAAAAATGGCAATGTTTTAAATGCTAAAAGTGAAGAGCCAAGGGTGTATATTATGAAAAAAAAAAAAAAAATGACACAGTAAGAAGTAACAATACAGGTTTGCTTATGAAGGTTAAGAGAAGCTTTCAAAAAATACTGAGATCCAGGAAAGGGATCTTAGAAAAGAATACAAGTTTTCCAAATGGTCAAATAAGTTAAAACTATTCCAGGAAAATTAAACCATATGAGCCAAGGCCAAGAAAGCTAAAAGTATATGTAGTATTTCAAACATTTAAAGTTTGATACAGCAGGAATATAGGTGCTAGTGAGAAGCATTTAGAAATAAAGTAAAAGGCAAATCTCTGTCATAAGATGTTTAGACACAATCAAATAAGCAGTGAGAAAATGAGTGAAAAGATTTAATCCCAGGAGAAAGGCACATATATATATTTAATTCTAGAAACACAAACACACACACACACACACACACACACACAAGCACACATGCTGTCAATGGAAATAAGGGTTAGAATAAATTACCAGTGAAAATGAATGTTGATTTTTTATTATATTTTTATGAAACAGCTTTATCCTTTTCATATCCTTTGCATATCCATATATGCAACCTTCAATAATGTAATTTTTATAATGATCATGATATTGTACTCCTCAATATTCTGACATTTCACTCTCAGTCTTCCTTTTATGTAAACTCCAAGAAACTTGTTCAGTTCTCTCCAGACTTTATTATCTTCTGAATTGCTGCCTTGATCAGCCAAGATCTTTCTGAACTTCGGGTAAGATGGATTTTATCAGCCAGCATCCAGTCAGATCAATTTGTTCGTGCCAAAATTGAGATCTCTTTTTATGTCCGTTTGATTTACGTGGAGTCGCAACTACCAGGGCATTCATTCCTCAGGGGATTTACCCACCAAACATTCACAAAAACTCTTTTCTTTTTTTTTTTCCCCCTTTTCAAGCATTTTGTTGCTTATTATTTGACAGTTTCTCAGTTGATATTCACTTTGTTCACTCTGCGCTGCTACAATAAGGATTGCTCAAAGAGTTTGTGATAATAATAACTTTTATCTTGGAACGTGGTAAGTAATTTTTAAAGCCCAACTACTCTAAATCACTAGACATCAGCATTGCTGTCACAAAATTAGTTTTACAAACACTTTCAAATAAGACGAAGGCAGAAACTAAGACAGTGGCAGAAGATGGTTAAGTAAAAGCGTTGTTAATTAAGCAGAATTGACACATTTCATTATCAAATGAGAAGAAAATGGTGATATTTTAAGTAACTCTACCATGTGTCTTGCATACATTAATCTAAGAAGGTAATATAGAAAGGAAAATTAAAGAAGAAAAATAATTAAATATTAGGTATTGGAAGTACCTGTTAAAAGTTCAGAAGTTCTCAGTAGACAGATGCATTTGTAGAAGTTTTAAAGAAATAAGTAGTAACAAAAGTGATGTGTGATAACCAAAGAGGACCAATTTCAGAACACTGGTAAAAATAATATTTAATGAGTGAACCAAACAACAGAAATGCATAATATGTTCTCCAAAGACTTGTACAAGAATGTTCATAACAGTTTTCATTACAATAGAGGAATATTTGGGAAACAACTCAAATGTTCATCAAAAGTACAATGGACAAATAATTTGTGTTTACTCATACAAAAGAGGTAAGAAAATGAATGGACTATAATGATATATAATATTGAAGCAATCTTCCAAACATTAGATTTATCATGCTGAGCAAAAGAAGCCATACATAAAAGAGTGCATAGCATATGATACATTTGTATTAAGCTCAAAATCAGACAAAACTAATTCATAGTGTTAGAAGTCAAGGTAATGACAAACCTAGATGGCATTAACTGGGAGAGGTCAAAATTATGATGATATCTGAGGTGTGAGGGCTGCTCTATTTGTTGATCAGTGTCTTGATTATATGAGGTTGTTCTATTTGGGAAACTCGTTGACCTACACTCTCATAATTTAAGACCATTTCTGTGTCTATATTATGCTCCAATAATACAAAGTAGCTTAAAATATAAAAGCAGAATCAGGAGAGGCTATTCCATGAATCCAAAAGGAAAAGCAGATCGGGCATGGTGACTCACATCTGTAATCCCATCCTTTTGGGAGGCTGAGGCTGAGGCAGGCAGATCACTTGAGCCCTCTAATTAAGACCAGACTGAGCAACATGGCAAAACCTTGTCTCTACAAAACTACAAAAATTAGCTGAGCACGGTGGCACAGACCTGTGGTCCCAGCTACTCAGGAGGCTGAGGTGGGAGAATCATTTGAGCTTGGGAGGTGGAGGTTGCAGTGAGTGGAGATAGTGTCACCATCCTCCAGCCTGGGGGACAGAATGAGGCCCTGTCTCAAAACAACAAACAACAGCAACAACAACAACAAATGAGAAAGCATTCTGGAAAGAAGGATGTGACCAGTAGTACCAGACTATGAAATCCATGAAGACGAGTATATGTCTAGGTAAACTCCTCAGGTGCCAGGAAAAGCTATTAACAGTGAATTGCTTCACAGAGAGGATGCACTATAAAAAAGGCCACAGGTCTCTTTGGGGAAGACATGGGGAAAGATTTACTGTGAGTGGTGCGACAATAGTGCCGAGTCCTCCAGGCACCCTATTTAATCAAAGGGCTCTGAGTGAGAAAATTAACATGGAAACTACGTGGTAGGCTATATCTACACAGTGGTGACTCTAGTCAAGTTTTTGACTCCAGACCTGAAGAATTTCTTGTTATATGAATTAAGCAGTATTCTAAAAGGGTCTCTATTTTGTTCCAAGGATGTCAAAATCATTTAGCCACTGTCAAAGTTTTCTTGCTCCAGGGCACTCTGATGACCTGTACAATTCTACCAGCCTTGATTGTAGATATGCCCACATTTTGTTTGTTGGTTAAGTGCTATAATGTTGCATCTGATTTTCTGGAATCTCATCATTCCTATTGAAATCTGTGAGCACTTCTCAATTGTGGCCTCCTTTATGGTCATATCTGGCCCACAGAAGTGAGCAAACAGAGAACTTTCAGTGATGGAAAATCTGCCCTCACCCACATGTTTCTTAATGCCTTAGTGAAGGGAGTCTCTTCTGGATCTTCTCTTGGAACGTAATTGGGGAGCGAGTGTGCAGAAAACACATGAGAATCCATTCCATTGTTAGACGGTTCAACCTGTGGGAATGTTTATGATTAATTGGCTCTGCGACAAAGACACTACTAAATAATGTAATACTGTTAGTTGATTAAACAAATTCTGTAAAACAAATTCTGTAAAATTAGCCCAAACAGTAGCTACAGAAATTATGTGTATTTTCATCTGACATGGCTCGGTAATATTAGAGAAACTATACACTGAATGTGTACACAGGTTGAAGTAGCCATTTTCTCTAGTTATCAGATAGGTAAGTAGTAGGACAGAAAAGCTGTTTCCTCTCTAAGCTATTCATATTTTCAAGCATTTATTCTGAGTGTGTTAATGATTTGTAAAACACATATGACGTGATTTTGATTTCTCCACCATGAATGGTGTTTCAGTACTTTGGCATCATGTAGTTTCCTTTACAAGTCTCTAAATTTTGTTATAGTCACACATTGTCATTACTTCAAAATGTTCACTTGTATACTTGTTGCCTCTGAACTGAAACATTTTACTCTTATTGTAAATAAGCTCTGCTTTTGAGGCAAAAAGAAAGATTATAATGCTGGCACATGACTTCTACAACATTTTCTGCATAACTAACTTGTTGAGATTGGACAGCATTGCCGGAGATCACCGGAAGCAGAGCTGTTTATGGAAGCAGACAAAACAATAGAAGAATCAACTGTTGGATTTCCAGGACATATCCCAGCAACAGGCAGAAGGTAAGCACTGAATAAATATTTGCTTAATAACTGAATGGTTGGATAAATGTCAAGTGCCCGGTAGAGACAAGAAAAATTAGGACTATGAGTAGGAGAGCTTTAAATGAAGCAATGTGTTATGACTTAAAACAATATTAAATGAGGAAAACTGGGAGTCAAAATTACTTTCACGAAGCTTGGTTGTAAAGAGAGCAAATCAAAGTTGCTACAAGTAAAATCATGAGTGTTTATTTGTTTGAAGACTCACTTGTACATGAGTGTAACATAGTGTTACACTTAAGGCTACCCTCTTAGCAAATTTCAAGTAAACAATACAGTCTCATTAGCTATAGTTCTGACTTCTTTAAAACTTAAAATCTTTCTCTTATGGCAGATTTTTGATATGATTAGATTTTCTTTGTAAAAAAAATAAAAAAAAATCTCCCAATCTTCAACAACAGAGAACTAAAGTACTAAAGTTCTAAAGTGGTGTTGTCTCGAATCACGCTTGTGACAAAGATGTGTTAATGTGTTGTATAGAAGTGTCAGAATCTGTTTTACTTATAGTTATATTTCTTGTAAAATTAATCTTTGGACTGTACTTCATACCATAATCTTCAATTAATACATTCAAGACTGATTCCCTCTCTCTGAGACCAACAATTGATCAAACGGAATTTAGGTTTATAATAGGATAAACAGCATTATGAAAAGATACAACTGATTATGACAGCTAAGTCATCAAATACTATAATGAGCATATACTGTCTGTTTCTATCAAAGAGAGAACAAGAGATAATTAATTTTATGCTCCTATGTATTATTTCATCCTCTTCTATCTTCTGCAATTCATAAAGTTATATGATAGCAGTTTGCAACTTATAGTCTAATAAATATTGTATAATTTAATTGAAATAATTGGGTCATCACATTTAAACTCTCATTACATTGACATTTTGTACTCAGGAAATAATTTGAGATTATTTCAGTCTTCCAAAAGATCGTGAGACATAGTTTGACTTCATTATAACAGTGTAAAAACAGTGTCTTTGAAATACTTTTTTTTATAGATAATAAATACTCTGAAGCTGAAAACTTTCAGCATTTTTCTCTTTATTTTCCAGTTCTACCATGACCTTAATACATTGACCTTGAGCTGAAGAAACAATTGTGTCTGTGAACTCTCCATTAAAATATATTAAATGAGAAAGCAGGAGTCATCTTCCTGTATTCAAATAGCAAAATTAGTATTTTAAAAATCTTAACTTAGAGAAAGATTTGTCATTCGTTATCTGCATGTCTGTGCTCTAGCGGTATCATGTTTCCTACCTACCACATTTTTTTTTTCTTAGAAATTAGTGGACAGAATTTTGAGAAGTGGCTTTGTTTTGTTTTCTTCACAAGTGATTCATGAGGGTCCATGTAATTATGTAGAAGTAGAATTGTGTTCCTGTTTTGATTCTTTTTCCTGAAATGCAGTGCCAGATTCTTCTCTTCAGGGACGACCATCAATTTTACAGAATGAACAATTTCACCCTCCTCGTTAGTTATATGCACCAGATTCACTTCTTGAGGGGTCATATTTGGGTCACTGCAATTAGTTAATAGGGAGATTCTGTATCGCAATATAATCATTTTGATATTGTATTTTTCTCACATAAAACTGCAAAGGAAACTCTTTTCAGAGTGAAGGCAAACCTGCAATCTATGGTTATAATGGAGTAGATCCTGCTAACACCTTGAAGTACCTTTTTAATGACTTGCATATTGAAATGAGTTCCTAGAGGTCACTGTATAATATGTGTGTCATATTGAAAAATGAAGTATTTCAGTGAACTGAACTCAAACATACAATCCTGTGATTTAAGTAAATGTCCCCTTTCACTCTATATCTTTCAATTTCTGCTAATGTTTTTGCTTCCTGATATTACTATTAATTGTAGGTCACTTAAACTTTATCATAGTATATACCTTTCAAATATTTCTTCCTGAATTTTTTCTAGAACCTTTCTCTTTATCCTTTGTTTTCTCATTTTTAATTGCTAGCATGATTTTTACCAAGATTCTTCTTTTTAACACTCTATATAGTCTGGTTGCCATTCTAGAAGGTGTTATTGCTCAGGCTGTACCTTGGTAAGTTTTTAGCAAGTACCTAATTGTGTTACCAGTTCAGCCTTATGAGTATTCTGCTTGACATTCTTTATTTTAACAATTCTCAGCTCTTTTGGTGACTTCATCTTCCTCTTGTAACAATTTTTTATTCTAGTTTAAATGCACCCTGAGGGGGAATAATGCCATATTTTCTTAAGCAATGTATTTGTATTTACTCAAACCAAAAGTAAGCTCTTATTATAGATGTTCAAAGTGAATTTAATTCACTTGGCCAGATTTGTAACATTTTAAATCGAAAATATTATCTTGGACAGCCTAAAGCTTCACTACATCAATTTGTATGTTTCATCCTTTCAAGTGATTTTCATCTTCTGTTATTTATGTAATTATGGCCTATATAGAGCTAGAATTCTGTAAGAAGTGTAACATTCTAAACTAGCCCTACAGAGAAGCCAGCTATCTTTGAAACAATGAGTAAGAGGAAATAGAAAACAAAAATTCTCTCACCACTTGATGATACTAAAATTTCTATTATATGTTTTATGAGGTTAGGGTAACATTTGTAACATTATCCATAACAAAGAAAGCAGAAGCACAATACCATAGGTCAATTTTATCTTGGACTAAAAGTGAGGCAGAGGAAAATATTAATGCCACTAAATGAATCAGTGGTTAGCCCAAACCCAGGGTCTATTAATAAAATTAATTATCAGTTTATTTCAGTTAACAATTATCAGTTTAATTCAGGACTGTAAAGATGGCTATGCATTATAAAATCTATTTTTTCAATGCACCAAAGTAGTTACCTAAAGTGGAAAAATATATGGCTAAAGTAATAGATAAGCAAAAGTTCAATACTTGGTTTTAATACAAACTCTTTGAAAACTAAGAGCTAAAGTAACACCCTATCCTGTAAACAGTAACAAAATCTATAATAAAAGTTATCTTTAAAGGCAGGAAACAAGATAAAGATTCTCACTATCAATATGAAAAAATATGATTACAGGCAACAAGTTGGTAAGGGCAATATGAATTAGTTTGGAAACTTCGAGATGCAAAATATCCACTTTGGGCAAGAAAATAGCCATTGTTATCCTTAAATATTTTTTGTGATTGGCTTCTTGAATATAATAGCATTCAAAATGGAGAAATCCCTTATTCAAGAATAAAAGCTGAAATATCCCCATCAACAATGGAGACAAGAAATTCTGCATTAACTAGCTCATAGAAGTTTAGTATGTATACAGTTTTATTTTTTATTCATTTCATCAAATTTTCCATATTAATCTTATAAAGAAAAAACAGTTGGGACTGTTAGCATTGTTTGAAACCATTAAAACTATACCTCTTGGACTAAAAGTGAGGCAGGCATGGGACAATGTCAAAAACATAGAATTAAATAGCTGCTTTGCAGTCTGAAGGCCTTGGCCAGAAAATGGGGAAGTGAAGTGGTATGGCTGGTCCCTCCAAAACTCATGTTGGAAACTTAATCCCTAATGTGGCAGTATTGAGACCTGAGGTCTTTAAGAGGGCTCTAACCTCATGAAAGGATTAGCCCATTCATTGTTTTGTGTATTTAAACAGTTAATTAATTAATTGGTTATTATGGGAATGAAACTGGTGTTTTTATCAGAAGAGGGAGAGAGACTTGAGCACAGCATGTTATCATATGCGGCATTCTCACCATGCGATGCCCTGTGCTGGCTCAGAAGTCTGTACAGAGTTCCCATCAGCAAGAAGGCCCTCACAAGATGCAGCCCTTAACCTTGGAATGCTCAGCCCCCATAACTGTTAGAAATAAATGTATTTGCAATATAAGTTACCCAGTCCAAAATAGTCCGTCAGAAAACAGACTAAAACAAGTAGGATTGTGAGGACAACGGAGAGTTGGCCTAACTCTGAGATCTGCACTAGACTTCAGCACAAAAATGAGATACAAGTCACGCTTCTGCAAATGTATTCAAACTATCAGTGATTATTTTTAATCACATGAATATATTGTCACACATTTATTTGAGAGAGTTTGGAAATTAAATAATAATGTGTATCATTAATGGAGAAGGAAACCAGGTTAGGAACACATGCCAATGTCCAAAGTCAGAGAAGAATGCAAACCTGTTGGGCAATATTCAGATGAAATGGTCACTTGTCAATACATGAGGAGAACAGATAACACTGTGAGGAAAGAAGATTACTAAAAGCAAGCATGTTCTACTAAATAATACTTGTTTACGCTGGTGTTATTAAATATTCATCAGAAAAATGTATTCTCCAAGAAGTATGTAAATACTTTTGAGATTCTCCCAGTTCCCATAGCAATAGTAAAAGTGAGAAGATGCTAGCCATAGAGCTCTCAAATCCCCTTTTTCATCCTCACTTGCTTTTGCTGACCTTCTTACTATACTGTGAAAAGAAGAAAGTGTCTATAGACTCTAATTGCCATATCTACCCTCCTTCTAGAACTTCTACCCATATGCCATGTTTTTCAACACCTCCTATGCATGAACTATGTATTTCTCTCTCTCTACAGACAATTGCTTCATTAGTGCCTTAGATCTTATTCTCTCTCATCTACTACAGAGTGCTGTAGTCTTAATTTTTCCTTATGTCTCCTTCATTACCAATTTTTCCACGCTACTTCCTTGAAGCGGCTTCCCTGTCAACTACAGAATAACTTATTTTTCTGCCTCTTCTTCCGACAAAATTTCTTGACAGAATGGTCCATTGTCACTATCTATAGTTATTTCTCTCTCTCTTTTTTTTTTTTTTTTTTTTTTTAACTTTTAAGTTCAAGGACACGTGCAGTTTGTTATATAGGTAAACTTGTGTCATGGGGGTTTGTTGTACAGATTATTTAGTGACCATGACAAATGTCATTTTGAAGTCGTGAAAATGGAAGTTTCGTTACTGTGGGTTTAAAAGAAAATGAAAATAATAATGCGTGTAATTTTTTTTTCATTTTCTTTTAAACTCAACAGTAACTAAACTTTCATTTTCATGACTTCAAACCAACATTTGTCAAGGTCACCACATACTTAATGTTGCTAAATCTGTTAATCATTTTTCAATACTCATAAGCCTTAACAGATCAGAAACATTTGATATACTTCCTCCACCTTGATACACATTCTCTGCTGCCTACAGCTAACCACTGAAGGACATTTACCTTGGGGGCATTATAGTCTTAATACAGTTTTTAGAAACATATTCCAGCAGATGGATGGCAGTACTGTGCCATGAGGAAAGGACGTATTTTTGATTTGCACAAAATTACCATTTGTGCTTCCTAGAGCTGGGTATCACATGCTTTTGATTTTTTCTTCTGTTTTATTTGCAACTCCATCTCAATCTCCTTTGGTAGTTTCTCTGCTTCTCCCCAAGCTGTTTACATTGGAGTACTCCAGGTGTCAGGCCTTAGACATCTCTTGTGTATTCATGCTACTGCTTTTGATGACCTCACTTGTTACCATGCTCTAAACACTCTTGAAAAGCCAGTAACTTACGTATGTATATCTCCATCTCATAACACTTTCCTGACTTTCCAACTTCTATTTGCATTCCACTTGAATATTCATGAATTCATGAATTCGGTTCACTTCACAACCGTCAGATTTTCAGGTAACAAACAATGTAAATTCCTCCTTTTCTTTTTATTTATTTATTTATTTATTTATTTTTTCTTGAGACGGAGTCTCACTCTGTCACCCAGGCTGAAGTGCAGTGGCCCTATCACTGCAAGTTCCGCCTCCCAGGTTCCCGCCATTCTCCTGCCTCAGCCTCCGGAATAGCTGGGACTACAGGCGCCCGCCACCATGCCTGGCTAATTTTTTGTATTTTTAGTAGAGATGGGGTTTCACTGTGTTAGCCAGGATGGTCTCGATCTCCTGACCTCGTGATCTGCCTGCCTCAGCCTCCCAAAGTGCTGGGATTACAAATTCCTCCTTTTCTTAAAGTTTAAATTCCAAGAACATTTTTGTCAAAAAATATTAGAAATGCATTTCTGCATATTAACTTGGGTTCACTCAGAATAGCATGTTGTCCAATAGAAGAGAAACAAAATAACAGATTTAAGAAAAACAGTTTACATATCTACTGTCATCTGATTATTTTAAGTTGAGCTTTTTATTGTTTCAATCAATTAATGACAAACACATATATGTGTATTTCATGGTTTAAGTGTTTCAAACTTCTGTTGCATTGCCACATATAATAGCTATTAGAAAAATTCATTTTGTGTCAGATATTAAGTTTTTTTAAATCAACATTAATGCCTTCAATCAAAAAAGTAAGCCCTAGATGGAATGTACTATTATTGTAGCAGGACAAGCGGCAGACAAAACTCCTCAGACACCGAGTTAAAGAAGGAAGGGGTTTATTCGGCCAGGGGCATCAGCAAGACTTCTGTTTCAAGAGCCGAGCTCCCCGAGTGGGCAATTCCTGTCCCTTTTAAGGGATCACAACTCTAAGGGGGGTGCGTGTGAGAGGGTCGTGACTGATTGAGCAAGCAGGGGGTATGTGACTGGGGGCTGCATGCACCGGTAATTAGATCAGAACAAAGCAAGATAGGGATTTTCACAGTGCGTTTCTATACAACGTCTGTAATCTATAGATAACAGAACCAATTAGGTCAGGGGTGGATCTTTAACTACCAGGCCCAGGGTGTGGCACTGGGCTATCTGCCTGTGGATTTCATTTCTGCCTTTTAGTTTTTACTTCTTTCTTTGGCGGCAGAAATTGGGCATAAGACAATATGAGGGGTGGTCTCCTCCCTTATTATGGCCCCCATTTCATGAATTACTGAAACTCAGAGGTGGTTGGGGCCAGGATCCTCATATACTCAGTTTGAATGAAAATTTATGTTTCTAAATAATACATCACAGTTCTAGACCTTTCACAACCCACAAATATATCTATTTTGCTATATGAAAAGGAAGAAAACATGAAAATAGGTAAACTATTGTTTATTCTTCTCAGCCAAGTAAGACAGGCACTCCACTGACATAGGTAACAATGGTTAAGGAGATAATAAATATTTAGAAGACACCTTCAAATTGCAATCCTTTAAACACATATGCAGAAAATGAAAAAGCTTTAGATCCTTATGTCAAAAACTGAACTACATTACAGATCATCTTTGAGGATCATGTATGTTTAACCAAACAAAAGATATGAGATTTTCTTGTTTGTTATAGGCAACCAATGCAAAAGGAAAATTATTTTGTCCTCACATAGAATTGATTACAATTTATTATTCAGTGTGAACCCAAAAGTGTAAAAACTGAGCTAAATTAGTGAGAAGGGTTGAATTTTAACACATCTTTGGCATAAGCTTGGTGCTATAGTTTGGATCTTTGTCCCCCTAAACCTCATGCTGATATTTGATCCTCAATGTTGGAGGTGAGGCCTAATGGGAGGTGTTATGGGGGTGGATCCCTCATGAATGGCTTGCTGTTGTCCTCACAGTAGTGAGAGATTTCTCACTCTATTAGTTCCCTGAAGAGCTTACTTAAAAGATGCTGACACCTCCCTTCTGCTCTTGCTTTCTCTGTCATCATGTCATTTCTGCATATGATGGATCCCCATCCCCTTCTGCCATGAGTGGAAGCAGCCTGAGGCTCTTACCAGAAGCAAAAGTTCATACCATGCTTCTTGTATGGCTTACAGAATTATGAATCAAATAATCTTCTTTTCTTTGTAAATTATCCAGACTCAGCTATTCCTTTACTGTCAACACAAATGGACTAAGACACTTGAGTACCTTATTTAATATGATCTATAGGTACTGACTGTGAAGCATTATTATTGCTATTTTTAAAAGAGTATTATCTGCCCCAAGGTTAAACAAAGTCAAATATACAATATTAAAGTTATTCTTAATGATTCGATTTCTTTCTTCTGACTACTATATCCCACAGAGCATTGTGAAAGTGAGAAGCAATAAATACCTAGTTCAGATAAACTTTTCCCTAATACTCAGGCAAAATAATTCAATTGAGTACACTAAACCACAACATCAGTCCTGCCATTTTACAGAAAAGTGTCCTTAGAATTTGCAATGTAATTATGTATTAATAGATTGCCCCATAGAGGAGAAACCTAAAAGTTATGATCAATATTTAAGTTTCATAGACAAGGAAACTATAACTAAATAATGGCACTTTATCACAAATGATGTATTGATGGTATTTCTTATTTCTCCACACCTCTTTTATACTCAGTAAAGTTCACTGAATTAAGGGGGCATTTTTATTAAACACCAGAGTATAGAAACCAAAGCAACATGATGTCTGTGAGTTCCTGCCAGAAGCTAATAGGGTTTTCACTCCCTGAAATGGAATTTCTCTTTTCTAGCTTACTACTTTTGTGATCAAGATATTTGCAAGAGCTGTACATTTGATGATCTTTGATATAATTCCCAGGTCTTGATTAAGATATATGCTATGGTGAAATTTTGGTCTCCTGAGTATGAAGAGCTCAGTAGGTAATTTTCCTACAGGTAAATATAACATATTTTGTTTTTCTCTATAGATAATGAGATGTCTCCTTTCAGTTATGTCTTGTGCTACAATTGCCATCATTAGATAAGTGATTTAAGTCAACACGAGCTGTGCTTTTAATAGGCACAAATATGTGGTTCTATTGATTTTCATTTAAATCTGTATGCATCTGGGGACATGTACCTATTTACAGAACATAGCATAAGTAAGAACATAGTTTTGTTGCTGAAAACAGGTATCTTGGTAAAAAAAAAAAAAGATGTGGAATTTAGAAACAAAGCAAATGTTCTAATTTAGTGCATTAGACTCAATATAAAGAAGTTTGACAGCTACTCCATGGACAGGGGTACAAGATGTATATATTCAGACA
Organism: Rhinopithecus roxellana; assembly: GCF_007565055.1. Lineage (NCBI taxonomy): Eukaryota > Metazoa > Chordata > Mammalia > Primates > Cercopithecidae > Rhinopithecus > Rhinopithecus roxellana. The sequence continues at coordinate 67,941,899 of NC_044559.1, read as the reverse complement.
AGAGAAAATCTCTTTTTTTTAATGTAAGGTAAACCAGATAACATATTAACATATTTTTCTGTTGTTTCACTGGTCAGTAGTCTGGTTGCTTTACTCCTGGTATCCATAAGAAGGTGACTTAGTTATTGGTCAGTGGGGTTATTAACAGTGAGATTTTGATGGCTGTAAATGCCTACTTGCAATTTATAACCACCTGCTTTACACTAACTCAGCTGTCAGTGCCGGTACTAAGAAATCCAAAGGGATATAAGTATTGATTTATTTTTCAGCTTTAGGAAAAAACATTTATGAGCTTGGTCATTGGACATTGATCTGGAAAAGTAATATTTTTCAACTGAGAATTGTCAAAAATACAGAGTTCTAGTTATGAGCCAACTTTCAATTTCATAAGTATTTAATTCTGAGGACACCGATGTATGAGGTGAAAAATGATAAAAATAGAACAAAAGACAGGGAAAAGTTGTCATTTAATAAATTAAACATACATAATTTATCTCACCCATGGCCTAGTAATTGCAGGCTTGAATAATTAACAAAACTTTTCAGTCTGAAAACAAAATCCACACCAACCCTCTTTGGCAAGGTTGACTGTGGAAACAGGGTCATTGAGGAAAGAAAAGGAAGGAGGATACGCAGAGGAAGAAGTTGCTGTGGAAGTAGAGAGAGAAGGCAACATCTCATAGTGGGCTTCTACCTCTTGGTGACAGATTACAGCAAAGTTGCCCTCAGGTTCCTCTTGCCTCAGTGTTGAGATGCCTGATTGCTATTTTAGCTTAGTTTTCTTTATTGCTGGAATCTTAATTTTATTCTCTGGCTCCTCTAGCTTAGGTTGTTTCTTTATAGATTAAGTATTCTGGAAATTGGATTTTCAAGTAGTTATTTTCATCTGACTAGGCAATCCATTCAGAATCAAACATTGTCCCTGATGCTCTATTGGCCTAAACATTGTTATTAATGATATCAATTACCCACTTCACAGTCACTGTATTTTCTATTCTTACCAGAGAAAAAGGTAAAGTAGAAATAAGGTAATTAATGCTTCTGAGTCTTTGTTCAGTTTGGCCTGCTTGGAATGTTAAAGAAATTTTTTTCTTTTCCTTCCTTCCTTCCTTCCTTCCTTCCTTCCTTCCTTCCTTCCTTCCTTCCTTCCTTCCTTCCTTCCTTCCTTCCTTTCTTCCTTCCTTCCTTTCTTTTTCTTTCTCTTTCTTTCTTTCTCTCTCTCTGTCTGTCTCTCTCTTCTTTTTTAATGTTTAAATTTTCATGTAGGCTTTTTGGGAAATGTTTAGTTCCCTCTTATTCATAGCTGATCACTGATTACTGTAATTGGGTCTAAGAATAAATTGACTTCCTCATATGTATCTTTTCTGCTTCTTCCAAGATATTTCTTACTAATTGTGAAATAAAGTCTTCTCTTCTAGTATTTGGTCTGACCCTAGTTCCTGACACAGAGCTTCTAAAGTCTTTGTAATTTCCTGACTCATATGAGCATCTTTTCTTCTAATAAGGTGGCTCTTGGTGAGCCTTTGGCTGGGGACTGTTCACCAGAAAGACCAGGCAATAATTAGAATCTTGGAGCTTTCTACCTCACATCCCACTCTGGAAAGAGGGGAGAATAGCTGAAAATTGAGTTAATAATCAATCATGCCTACATGATGAAGACTCCATAAAATTTCCTGAACTATGGGGTTCAGAGAGCCTCTGGATTGGGCAACACATCCATGTACTGGGTGAGTGACACACTGCAACTCCACAGATAGTGTCAGAATTGAATTGAATTATAGAAGACCCAGCTGGTGTCCACTGAATAATTTCTTGGTTTGTAAGCAAAAACCCCCACATATCTGAAAGTTTGTCAGAATGTTGTATTGAGTAATGTGTGAAGAGAGAAAAAAACAGAAATATGTAGAGATAAAAAAGTTTGCTTTTTCTTTAGAGTAATATATTATTGTATAGTCTTCTGTAGAGTTTATACAGTAATAATAAGCTTGAATGTTTCTTTATAGCATATACTATGATAATAAATTACACATTTACGTATTAATCAGAATTCTTTAGTTTGTAAATGCCAGAAACACCTAAGTCAAGGCAGTTAAATTAGAAAGGGTACTTTACTGATTCATGTCAGTATCAAGTCCATGAACAACACTAATATGGATGGTTATATACAGAATACTCAAATAAACACACTCACCACACACACACGCACATACACAACACCATTTTCCCAACTTTTCATTCCTCCATCTCTTACTTCCCTAAATATTTAAGCAAATTCTCTCCTCCTTAAGATTGACTTTCTTCAAAAAATTAGAGTCTTCCTCACTCTTTTTAACAGAATCTCAACTGCAGAAATGAAGAAACTAACTCTAAGTTTCTGAAATCTGATAATTAAACTTCACCTGACTTTTATTCCTATATGACTTGGTTTAAGATCAAAGCTGCCCAGATACATAATCTGGCTTGGTCTTATGCTGGTGTATAACACATGGGCTGTGCAAGAGTCAGTTTCACAAAAAGGGGAAGGGGTTAGATAAGTCAGGAAAACAAGGGTGGAGGGAAAGAGATTGTGTTGATGAGGAGAAAAACCCAGAGGTTCACTGCTAAGTAATTTAAGCACCAAAAGGATATGGTCTCTTCCGTATCTGTTTTAGTGTTAATCTTCATTTATAGACATAGCCCTAGAACGTAACTTAGTGAGCGACAAATTATAGAAGCTCATTAATATATATAAATGGCTATTTTTGCATCCTACATATGTCTCAGCCATACCCTATTTAAATGCAAATTCCTTTCCTCTTACTTTTTTGCTGTTGTTGTTGTTTTCGTTTTTTTTTTTTTTTTTTTTTTTGGAGATAGAGTTTCACTCTGTCACCCAGGTTGGAGTGCAGTGGTGCGATCTCCTCTCGCTACAGGCTCCGCCTGCCGAGTTCAAGTGATTCTCCTGCCTCAACCTCTCCGGTAACTGCCACCATGCCCAGCTAATTTTTGAACCTTTAGTAGAGATGGGGTTTCACCATGTTAGTCAAGCTGGTCTCGAACTCCTGACCTTGTGAATCGCCCACCTTGGCCTCCCAAAGTGCTGGGACTAGAGGCATGAGCCACCGCGCCCGGCCTCCTCTTACTTTTTTTGTAACTTTCACTAGCTTTGACTACAGTGAAATACTCTATTTGTATTTCATAACCAAAAGCATATGGGAATAGTTATGTCATCATAACAAAGTATCAGTGTAAATTTGCATTCTATTTTACTACAATTTTATTTCCCAAGTTATGAACAATTACAAAAATACAAAATGAAATATAAGTATCTCATGTATTAAGAAAATAGTTTTAATTTGTTATTTTTCTCATGTGTTCACGTTAAGGATCCACATCATTACAGACACTAAAACATTCTACAACTCTTCTATATTTTATTAAAATTTATATATGAAGCCAGGTGTGGTAGCTCATGCCTGTAATCCTAGCACTTTGGGAGGCCAAGGTGGGCAGATCACCCAAGGTCAGGAGTTCAAGACCAGCCTGACCAACATGGTGAAACCCCGTCTCTACTAAAAATACAAAACTTACCCGGGAGTGGTGGTGGGCACCTGTAATCCCAGCTACTCAGGAGGCTAAAGTGGGAGAATTGCTTGAACCTGGGAAGTGGAGGTTGCATTAAGCCCAGATTGTGCCACTATACTCTAGTCTGGGTGACAGAGTGAGACTCTGTCTCAAAAAATAAAAATATTATATATGCATATATAATCTCAATTTGAAAGATGATAGGGCAGAAAGCATGTGAACACTTTGGCTTTCTACCAAATACCACCATATGAGTTTAATCAAAGGAGATAAATTTTTTAACGATATTTCAACAAACAGTACAAAATACCACAACTTTTAAAATTTAATATTCCCTATTATAGGTGCAAAATTTTTAAAAATTTATTTAACATATCTAATATGTGATCTTTACTTCTTTTATATATAATATTGGTATGATCTTACTTCATAGGATTATAATAAGAATAGATAAAATATTACACAAAAATGTGATTCACACATACTAAGCACTCAGAAAGTTGTAGCTATTATTATTTTAGGTATCTTGGAATACTGAATATTCTTCCAAATTCCTTGTTTCTAACAGAGAGGATTTGCTTCACAATCTAATTCATTTCACTGATAATCAGAATAGAAAATGGTATTAGCTGAGTCTTAAAGGGTATTGGATTGACAGAAGCATTTCAGGAATATCACTGGGAAAAGTAATAATTGTAACTATTTGCCTGATAGTTTTCATCACTAAGAGAAAACTAAAATCACCTTCCAGCATAAATTCACCTATTTGACAATTTAATTAATTGAAAAAAGCTGATAATATTTCTCCATGGAATATTAATAGATACATTTTAATTAATATTTTAGTATTTGTATTTAATAATTATTTGTACAAAACAGTCACTTGTTTATATTATTTGATTTTGTATTAATTACCATATAAATGATAGCTCATTTTCAGTAACAACGAAAGAGATTTTCTAATATTAAGAATGTATGTTCCCTGGAAAAACTTATATTCCAACACATGTACAGAATTCTGTAACAGAATGATAAACAGGTTGATAGATACAATGTTTTCAAACAATTACATCGATCATATAATGATCAATTCTATCAGAGAGGTAAAAAGAGTATGTGAAAACACAATGAAAATAAAACAGCATGCGATTTATGAATAGTGAAAAAGAGAACATTAATATATGATAAATTTTTGGTGACAGGCATTAAATCACTATAGCTTTTAGATTCCATTCATTTATATAAAAATAAATATTTTTATCTTTAAAAATTTTTTAATCCTTTAATTATATACTTGGCAAATATCTAAAATATACATTTTTAAAATGTAATTTTAAATGTCAATTTAAAATCAGCCAAGGGATTACACAATACATTTAGGGGGTTTAGCGCAAATAAAAAAATTTGAGAACATATTTTACAACAGCCAATGCAATAAAATAGTGATGTAGGAGGCCTACAAGTTGTTAATGTAGTGACCAAGTAAGAGACAATTTGTGAACTGATAGAGACAAACTTCATTAATAATTAGAGTCTACATTTTAACAGGTGAAGAAGTGAATGTACGCAAACTGAGGACATAGAGACTCCAAGTTTAGATTACACATTTTCCATATGAAACATTAGAAAATGTAGAAAGTGATATTATTTCTTGAAAGAAAAATGACCTAATTGGAACAAACTTAATTAATTCATTTAAAACCTCAACATCAAGAAAGATGTTTTTATAGTTTTACTTACATCTTTTAAGAATGTAGTCGAGGAAGTTCTGCACACTAATTAGACTTTCACACAGTTGATGGTTTGATATTTTTGTTCAAAACTTTAGTGATACAAACGGACTTAGCATGATATAAATGAATTAGGTTTATATTCTACTTGGAAAGCATTCTACACAGTAAAAAGGCAGAAAACAAAATTCTTCACTAGTAGGAAGCTGTTTTGTGACTGTGTTGTTTGAAAAGGAACACCAAACTTGCTACATTTCTCTCATTCTTGGAACCCAAAAAAGAATAGGTATGAATCTACTAAACCAAACTGAAAAATAATATTTTAAAAAAGCTGTGCACATTTTCAACATATAACTTAAATGTATTAAGTATATTAAATGTTGAATTTTAAAACTCAGATGTAGACACTTCTTATAGACCATCATCATATGAGCCTCTGTCTAATGAAACAGTTGATTCCACTATTTATAGGGCTAACTTATTTATTCAATATCTACACACGTATTCTGTGCTAGGAAGTGGCACGCTTTGTCCACTGGGGATACAGAAATCAAAATATTTCAGAATTCAAAGAGATTTTATGTCACATAAACATTGTGGTGTGTCAGCTTGTCTCTCTCTCCTCCACCACTCTTCTCAGAGTCTTGTTCACATCCTTCCCATTTCTAACAGCTGCCACACAATCAAGTTAACTTTTAAAGAGAGGGGTGTTGTAGTATAACTGAAGACAGTAGACATTCTGAGAAGAGGTTGTATTGCCAGTATCAATAGTCTGATTTTCTTAGAGATGCTTGTTAACCCTAGATATCTAAAGACGTTACTGAACCCCAGTAGCCAAATTCCAGCTCTGTGGAACTCATCTTGGGTTAAACTACTGGGAGGGAATGAATTTTGACTGAACAATTACAGTAATTAACAAGAAATGTAATTATTTTATTAATTATCTAATTATCACAAAGAAAGAGAACGTTCTAATTTTTTAGATTACGTATTATACAAAGGCGTAACAGATTTTCCAGCAGCAACACCGCATGAAAGTTAACAACAAAATACACTTTTTTTCTTCCCGAAGTTGACTATTTCAGCACCTCACCAACATAATCAAAGACTCAGTTTCTATGTAACATTGTGCTCACCATCCTTGGCATGCTGGCATTCTCTTTTAGGCTGATTACCCTCATGACACCAAAATGGTTGCTGCAATTTCATGCTTTACCTGCATTTGGAAAAGTTAAAAGCCAATAGGCCTGAAATCACATTTTTAACATATTGTATACAAAGCACCGAGAACATAGACTCTTGTGTCTAGGTAAATTGTCATTCAATTATGAAAACTTAACAAAAATACTCAGATATCCTTTGCCCACTTTTTGATGGGGTTGTTTGTTTTTTTCTTGTATATTTGTTTGAGTTCTTTGTAGATTCTGGATATTAGCCCTTTGTCAGATGAGTAGGTTGCAAAAATTTTCTCCCATTCTGTAGGTTGCCTATTCACTCTGGTGGTAGTTTCTTTTGCTGTGCAGAAGCTCTTTAGTTTAATCATATCACATTTGTCAATTTTTGCTTTTGCTGCCATTGCTTTTGGTGTTTTAGACATGAAGTCCTTGCCCATGCCTATGTCCTGAATGGTACTACCTAGATTTTCTTCTAGGGTTTTTATGGTATTAGGTCTAACATTTAAGTCTCTAATCCACCTTGAATTAATCTTCGTATAAGGAGTAAGGAAAGGATCCAGTTTCAGCTTTCTACTTATGGCTAGCCAATTTTCCCAGCACCATTTATTAAATAGGGAATCCTTTCCCCATTTCTTGTTTCTCTCAGGTTTGTCAAAGATCAGATGGCTGTAGATGTGTGGTATTATTTCTGAGGACTGTTCTGTTCCATTGGTCTATAGCTCTGTTTTGGTACCAGTACCATGCTGTTTTGGTTACTGTAGCCTTGTAGTATAGTTTGAAGTCAGGTAGCGTGACGCCTCCAGCTTTGTCCTTTTGACTTAGGATTGTCTTGGCAATGCGGGCTCTTTTTTGGTTCCATATGAACTTTAAAGCAGTTTTTTCCAATTCTGTGAAGAAACTCATTGGTAGCTTGATGGGGATGGCATTGAATCTATAAATAACCTTGGGCAGTATGGCCATTTTCACGATATTGATTCTCCCTATCCATGAGCATGGTATGTTCTTCCATTTGTTTGTGTCCTCTTTGATTTCACTGAGCAGTGGTTTGTAGTTCTCCTTGAAGAGGTCTTTTACATCCCTTGTAAGTTGGATTCCTAGGTATTTTATTCTCTTTGAAGCAATTGTGAATGGAAGTTCATTCCTGATTTGGCTCTCTGCTTGTCTGTTACTGGTGTATAAGAATGCTTGTGATTTTTGCACATTAATTTTGTATCCTGAGACTTTGCTGAAGTTGCTTATCAGCTTAAGGAGATTTTGGGCTGAGACGATGGGGTTTTCTAAATATACAATCACGTCATCTGCCAACAGGGACAATTTGACTTCTTCTTTTCCTAACTGAATACCCATTTCTCAAAAGAAGACATTCATACAGCCAACAGACACATGAAAAAATGCTCATCATCACCCGCCATCAGAGAAATGCAAATCAAAACCACAATGAGATACCATCTTACACCAGTTAGAACGGCAATCATTAAAAAGTCAGGAAACAACAGATGTTGGAGAGGATGTGGAGAAATAGGAACACTTTTACACTGTTGGTGGGATTGTAAACTAGTTCAACCATTATGGAAAACAGTATGGCAATTCCTCAAGGATCTAGAACTAGATTTACCATATGACCCAGCCATCCCACTACTGGGTATATACCCAAAGGATTATAAATTATTCTACTACAAAGACACATGCACATGTATGTTTATTGCGGCACTATTCACAATAGCAAAGACTTGGAATCAACCCAAATGTCCATCAGTGACAGACTGGATTAAGAAAATGTGGCACATATACACCATGGAATACTATGCAGCCATAAAAAAGGATGAGTTTGCGTCCTTTGTAGGGACATGGATGCAGCTGGAAACCATCATTCTTAGCAAACTATCACAAGAAGAGAAAACCAAACACTGCATGTTCTCACTCATAGGTGGGAACTGAACAATGAGATCACTTGGACTCGGGAAGGGGAACATCACATACTGGGGCCTATCATGGGGAGGGGGGAGGGGGAAGGGATTGCACTGGGGAGTTATACATGATATAAATGATGAATTGATGGGTGCTGACGAGTTGATGGGTGCAGCACACCAACATGGCACAAGTATACATATGTAACAAACCTGCACGTTATGCACATGTACCCTAGAACTTAAAGTATAATTAAAAAAAAAAAAAATTAAAGGAGGAAAAAAAGAAAAAAAGTCTTGGCCTAACCCAAGGTGGCTAAGATTTTCTCTCCTAAAAAAAAATAAAAATAAAAATAAATACTCAGATAAACAAGCTATCCAAAAGCCTGCCCCACACATCCTCCTCTCCCCACATTGGAAACTGTTATTGAAGAGGAGAGACAAATCTATGAGAATCCAAAGAGGGGCAGTGAGTAGTACTGATCAAACATTACATTATAAGTAATTGGAAATGGTTATAAGTCATAAAATGCTGAAAAGCCTAGGAATTAAGAGAAGGTCTTCAGATAAAAGTACATTCAGATATTCTGTAATATGTGAATTATTTGTGAGCGGACAATATTATGTAAAATGTGTTTGTGTACAAACATGTACTGTGTATGCATGAAAAGCTAATCAACAAATAGTTTATCATGGATGGCACCACTCCTTTTCCTTGCCATTGCATGATCCAGGGATTGCATATTACAGATCTCATAGTGCTTATCTTGCTCAGACTGATTACCTCTCACCATTGAGGGGAAAAAATTAAACTGCTACTCACTTACTTATCTTTATAAACTTTTTTGTGCTCAACGAAACCCCTGGACAAAAATAAGTGCCTAGTATTAGTTTAACTAGATTATGACAGTGACTCAAAATAAATAATGAGTCCCCTGCCCCTTTTCTTTCCTTTCTGTACTTACCTTCTTACTAATTGAATTGTTTCTCTTCTTGGGATACTGTGTGGTTCCTACATGTACAAACAATAAAAACATAACACATAATAAATAACATATATCTCAAAAGAATCTGAAGAGAGTGGATAAATAGTTCACGTAAGGGATTCTTGGGGATTGAAACTGGTAACTCTCTTGACTGTGATGTTAGAACCTACACAGATCATAACACTGCTCATAGCATTTGCATGCACACACAAGCACACACAAATGAATAAAAGTAAAACTGGATAAATCTGAGTGGATATATTGCATAAATGTTAATATTCCAATGGTGATATTATACTGTAGTTTTACAAAATGCTAATGTCAGGAAAAATGGGTAAATTTTACCAAGGATCTGTCTACATTATTTATTTATTTATTTATATTTTATTGACATATAATATTAACAGATGTATGCAGTTTCAGGGTATATGTGATAAATTTAAAACAGTCCAATAATTTGTAAAGATCACATCAGGGTATTTCAGATATCCATCATCTTAAATATCTTAAATATTTGTTTTTTCTTTATGCTAGAACCATTTGAATTCTTCTCCTTTAGCTATTTTAAAATATACAACAGATAATTGCAAACTATAGTTACCCTACTGATCTGTGTAACACTAGGTCTTACTTTGTTTATTTAAGAGTATATGTGTACCCATTCATCACCTTGTCTCTAACCCTCCCCTTCCCACACCCTTTTGCAACTGCATGTGAATCTACAATTATCTAGATTTTTTTTTTAAAGAATCTGGTAAGTCACATCTTAGTGTGCGTATGTCAAAAATTACATTATATTTGCAGTTTGCATTTTCTTCTCTATATTGTTTATGAACTGTGTTTTCCTTGTAATAGATTGACAATTATCATCAAGCAGATATTTAACCTTTTAGGTCAATAAGGTGTTTGGCATCATGGGATGTAGGAAGCCTCTGACTCCACCTATAAGCAATATCATCCTTGTATGTGTATTAATTTATTCAGTACTTTAATTTATTCATATGAATAGATACAAATGAATTGTGCATAACCTAAAGATTGGTGCATAAAGTAGGCAGTACATGTGCTATCCTAATTGTAGAGATATGTATACATTTTCATTTAATGCCTATCTTTCAATCGAATGTAAGGTTCATGAAACTCCAAGTGGTTTAATGTTTTTTCCCCTTTCCTAGTAGCCTGCCTGGCATTCAATTAGTATTCAATAAATATTGGAGAATGAATGAACAGGTACACAATTCTGTGAAATACACAGAGAAAGATATTTCTGACTGGAGATAGTCAAATAATTTTGAAAAACGAAATGTTTGTAAGAGGACTTGGAACTGGATTAAAAATTATGAGCTAGGAAAGGAAGAAAAGAACATTCTAAGGGACTGCTTAACATCTGCAAAGGCGGGGAAGCAGAAAAAATTAAGAGCAAGACATATTTGGGGAATGGTAAGCAGGTTATAAAGGCTTAGAAAAAAAATTTTGAATTAATTTCTGAAACGTTCATATATCATGCTAGATATTTTTTATTTATTCAATAACCTTGACGTTTTCAGGCAGAGAAGAGAAGCAGTGAATTTTTTATTCTAAAAAATCTACATAGTGCTCTGGTATTTACATAGTGCTCTGGTCTTGCATTATAACTTTGTTTGTGGGGATGAGGTGGAAACTGGCACAGGTGTCTGTAAGAAAGGAGGAATAAGAATATGCCCCAGTTTTCTTGGGCTACCATAACAAAAGACAACATATTAGGTGGCTTAAGCAACAAAAAATTATTTCTCACAATTTTGAAGCCCAGAAGTCCATGATCAAGGTGTCTGCTGATGCTGTTACTCCTGAGGATTCTTTTTTGCCTTGAAGATGGCTGTCTGCTTTCCTGTGTTCACAAAGGGCTTCCCCCAGTTTGTGTGTTGTCTTGTGTCTTAATCTCCCCCTAAAAGGACACCAGTCATATTGGATTAGAGCCCTTGCATCGGACCACAATTTAACTTAATTATCTCTTGAAAGACCCTATTTCAATACAGTCACATTCTGAGGTACTACGGAGTAAGGATTTCCCTATATGAATGTTGTGGTGACACAGTTCAGCCCATAATAGAACACAATTATTAATTCTGATTACAAAAGGATTTTCATAATGTATATCTGGACATAAATGCTATGTCTACAGACAGTCATCAAGAAATATTAAAGTTTTTTTTTTTTTTTTTTTTTTTTTTTTTTTTTTTTTTTTTTTTTTACGTGAAAGCTTTATTTTCTGTACATGGAATCAAGTTTTCTGCAGCCCAGCCAGTTCATCAGATAAGAGTATTTGGCTAAACATCTCCAAAACCTTCTCTTTATAGTTCTATTTTCCTTAACCTCCCTTCCAAGACTGATTTTCATAGAAATAGGTGAGAGAGTTTCATGAAGTGATAAATAGGCATTCACACACTAAGCTGTTACCTTTCCTCACCAACAAAGATGTACTATCATTGTACTTCCTGGCTGTCACATGTGGCATCTCTGTGGCATACCTACTGGCCTTTTTCCCAAGACATTTTCAATGGTTGACTATAACCTCATTATCCTTTTAATTCCATATGTTACATCATAATAAAATAAATTTCTAATCATTCACCAGCATCAAAACTACAATCACTTCTCATGAAATTTCTTCTATTGAATGCACGTGGAATTATTTACTATCGGATGGAAAGTTAAAGACATTTCCACTACAGAATAAAATTCTAGCTAACTAAGTTGGTAATGGAACTTAGATCTCTCAAGTATGTTTCCATTTCACAATAACTTGAATTAACTAGCTCTAGTGATGCTAATGTGATTTTGACATTATTTTCAGTGACCTTAAACTCTTAGCCTATTTTAATCAATTAAATCTGCAGTTACATTAGAAAGTGTATAAACCATTTATTGAAATTATTATAATGAAGCAAAAAGCTATGAAAGCAATAAAAATATTTATTTCTGTAATTGAATGCATTGTGGCATCTATTTACATAGTGCTCTCATATTCTTTTGCATATTTCCATAAAAGGACATCCATATACTATCATAATTCTGTTTATAATATAGTATAATAAGTGTGATATTGTATACTATATATAATATATTTTATTATTATATAGAATATATAGTGTAATATATACTATATCTAGTATATTATTAATATACTATTAATATAATGTATTATTTTATGATAAAATATAATCTAATATAGTATAATATAGTATACTATACTATGTTATATATATATATGAGAATAGAATATAATCTATATAGTATACCCTGATATACTGTGGTATAATGTAATATAGTATAATATAATATACCACAGTATATTATATTTGATTATATTCTATTCTAATATATTCTATTCTATTATAGTATAGTATAATATATTATAATATACCATACTAGAATGTACGGTAATACATAACATAATATGGTTTATTTTTCTAATTCTTATTTTCTTCTATGAGCTATGTGAATGTATTTTTGCATCTTATTCTAAATAGGTAAAAATTAAAATGACTTTAAATGAATGCCTAGAAAAAATAAATGAAGTGTCAAGCATAAACATTAACAAACTGACAAGCACGGACACTTTCACTGTCTTACTCATTGCTTTGAACCTTATAAACGACTAATTTTTATTTGTGCTGTAAATTAATGACTAACAGAAAAAAAGCTAAAGTAGGATTAAAAATATCCTGAGCCAGCATGTATCTGATGTGACCCTAATTATTTGATGAGCCAAAGTTTTTCTCCCAGATGCAAAAGGAAGTCCTTACAATGCTAAAAATTGGAAAATAAGGATAAATAAAAAGGCAATTTCTGGATTTTTTGCAAAAACACTTTTTAGAGATTTTTCTACTTGGTGAAATATTATGAAAATAGATTGATGAAACTAAATTTGATCTGTTAACATAACTATTTTCCAGTTAGTTACAGTAAAATTTCATCTTTATCAAATGTTTGTGATGATTAAGGCATTACTTAATCATTTGATTTTGATTTCATTTTTAATTTACAAATTAAAGTGTAGGTTACAAAACCAAACATTTTTGCATATCCCGATGACATGTGAGTGAAATAATATAATATGTAGTGTTTTGAGTCTGTCTTCTTTTACTTAGCATGATATACTTGCAATTCAGTCATTGTTTCATTTGTCAATAGTTCATTCCTTTTTACTGCTAAGATTGTAATACTACATTTATCCATTCTCCAGTTGAGGGACATTTCAGCTCTTTCCAGTTTTTTGCGATTATGAATAAAGCCACTATAAACATTTGCTTACAGGTTTTGTATGAACAACAGCTTTTGTTTTATTTAAGTAAATACCTGGAGAAGGAACTGCAGGGTCAAATGGTTAAGTTTATACAGTATTTAATATTATTGGAGAGTTATAAACCATGTTTGCTTTTGTTTGTTTGTTTTGCATGCTGAATTTAGTTATCACTTGCTGTGTAAAAGGCTACCCCCAAAACTAGGTAGCCTAGAAGAGCAAACATACATTATTTCACAAATTCTTGGGTTAGGAATTTGGAACTTGATAGCAGGGTAACTCTAGCTCAGGGTTTCTCATGAGGTTATAATCAAGATGTTCCCAGGCTACATTCATGAAACACCTGTCTGAGAGGAGAAGGATCCATTTCCAAGCACTCACATTGATGTTGGAACGTGGTCTCTATTCTGCCACATGGAAATCTTCATAGGGCTGTTTTAGTGTCCTTACGACATGTTAAGGGAATCTCCAGGACCAAATGATCCAAGAGACAGACTGATGAGAAAGCAGCAATAACTAGTATAACGTAGTAACAGATGACACAGACCTGCATTTCCACAGCGTTTGACTTGATGAAAGTGAATTATTAAGTGCAGACAACACTCAAGGATAGATGAATTTGCCTCCCATTTGAAGGAGGGAGGAGGGAGTATATAAGGATTACTACATATATGTTTGATAACCACTGCACCTAGGGATATCTAATATCTCCAGCATAAATTATCAAAAAGATACCCCTTTTCTATTTGTCTTTGTCTTTCGAAAAGAAATCGAATAACCAGACGTATGTATTTTAGGACATTCTATTCTTTAGCATTGTTTTCTATGCCTCTTTTTTATTCAATAAAATACTGTCTTGATTAGTACAGATTTGAAGTCAACTATCAAGAGTTGTCTAGCTCTGTTCTTACTTTTCAAAACTGTTTTGACTCTACTGACTTCTTTGACTTTTCATGTAAATATAGTCAATTCCTTCAAATGTTCTTTTGGAATTTTTATTGGGATTGCTTAAATATATCGTACAGGTCCAGATGAACACAACTAAAATATTAATAATATAGAATCATAATTTATAACTACACTATATTTGTTCATCAACTTAATTCCTATATTTATTTAATCAGTGTTTTATAGTTTTATCATTTTCAGGATACATATGTTACATGTGTTTTAGGAGATTTATACTTAAGCATTTCATGATTAATAATGCTACTGTAAATGGTACTTTTTTTCTAGGATCAGTTTCTAATTGTTCATTAGTAGGATAAAAATGTTAACATTTCATATTAACCTTGAATTCTGAAAACTTGCTTAACTCATTAGTTTTGTTAGCATTTTGTTGGTTCTTCACTAATTTCTATCCAAACAATTTGATATACAAATAGATATAATTATGTTTTTCCTTTCCAGTCTGTATGTATTTTATTTCTTTATTTGCTTTATTGCATTTGTTAGGACCTCCTGTATGATACTATGTAGGAATTGTGATAGTTGATATCCTTGTTTTTTTCCAGACTTAGAGAGAGAAAACCCAGTTTTTCAGCAATATGTGGAAACATTATGTAGAACTGTGTGTGAGCTACAGTTTTTAATTTGTTTGTTTAAGATATCCTTTCTCAGATTGAAAACATGTTCCTCTATTTTTGGTTTTCTGAAAGTTCTATATTATAACTGGATGTTAGATTTTGTCAAATGCTTTTACTGCATCTATTAAGATTATCTTTTTTTCCTTTAGTGTGCTGATATGGTGAGTTACATTGGATGATTTTTCAACTTTGAATCAATGTTTAATAACCAGATAAACCAAAACTGGTCAAGATATATTATCAATTTCGTATGTTCCTGGATTTGATTTACTAATAATTTGTTAAAGTTGGTTGCATCTATGTTCATGATAAATAATTATCTATAGTTTTCTTTTATTATAATATCCATATTGGGTTTTAGAGTTGTATTAAGTATACTCTAATTAAAGTGAGTGATTTTGAAGGTAGTCCCTTCATTTTTTATTGGAGAACTGATTGTGTCAGATTGATATAACTTCTTCACTAAGTATTTAGTAGAATTATGCAAGAAGCTCCATGAATATTGAGATTTCTTTGGTTATATTTTTAACAACAAATTCAATTTTTTTTTAACAGATACAAAGTTACTCTCTCTATTGCGTCTTGGAAAATTTTCTGTAGTTTATTTACTTAAAAAAAGTTTCCAATTAATCTAATTGGTCAAATTTAAGGAGATGGAATTTTGTTAAAATATTTATTTAAAAGCCTTTTAATATTCCTTTTATAGCCTTTTCTTTCTTAAAATATTGTTTGCATTTTTGTCTTCTCTTTTTTCTTTTTGTATTTTTTGTCAGTCTAGCTAGAAGTCTATAAATTTTATTGATATTTTCAAATAACTATCCTCATTACAGATTGTATTTTACAGAATCTCTTTTGACTCTCTCTTTGATCCACAGGTTATTTAGATGTATGTTCTTAATTTCTAAATAGTTTTTTTTTCCCCAAATATCTTTCTGTTACCGAATGCTATTTAATTATGTCCCAATAATACAGTTTTATGAGGTTTCAGTATTTTGAGCTTGTTTTTCTGTGTCACCAAGGATATGATCCACCTGGATGAATAACACATGGGCCCTGGAAAATAATATATAATCTCTGTTTCTATAGAGCATTTCAGGATGTTGGGTAAATCACATTGGTTGACAGTGCTGTTTACTTCTTTATACTTACTAATATGCCCTGTACTTTATCTATCAAGTCTATGAAAAACTGATATATAAATTTTGTAAACTTGTCTATTTCTCTTTGCAGTTTATCAGTTTTGCTTCATATATTTTAGATCTCTACTTTTAGGTGTATGGACATTTCACATTGTTATGCTTTTTTGAGTAATTGCCACATTTATCATTATTTACTTCCATTCTCTCCTACAGCAACATCATTTGCTCCTCTTTTTCCACAGGGTAAGACTTTTATTTTTTTCCATAAGTAATATAGAAGAATACAATCTGCACGGACTTTTGTGTCTTTCCTCAGAAACTGATGTTCTGCTTCCCCAGGCATGCACCATGGGAATGGCTTTCTCGGGTCCCGTCTGTCATTCTGCCTTCAATCTTTCTTATGAGGACAGAGTAACATCTGTAACGTATGTGGAAGCCAGAAATCTAATCAACTTACTTTAATCTGAAATTTTATCCACCGAGTGTTCATTTCACAACCCTTTTATAGTCTGATCTTATACATGGAAAACTTGAAGCTTAAAGAGCTTTTAATTTGCCCAAGATCAGACAGCTAGGAAGTGAGAGAGCTTTGTTGATTCTTTATTTTTTACTTCACTTCTGGGGAAAAAAAATTATATTCAGAAATCAGATATATTTTAAACTGTTGAAATACTTGTTGATATCAGTAGATCAATGGAAAGACATTTATATGCAGTTTTTTTCTTTTGCGTATGTTTAGAATAATGTGAAAGGCTGGAAAAATATAAAAATGTTTTCTCAAAAATAGGCATATGGCTAGGGATATGACAATGAAATGCTCTTTGATTCTACTCCATTTTCTTGCATAGTATAATTTGACTCTATAATTCTAATAATTATTATTATTTTGAGACGGAGTCTTGCTCTGTAGCCCAGGCTGGAGTGCAGCAGTGCGATCTCGGCTCACTGCAACCTCCACCTCCCACATCCCGGTTCAAGTAATTCTCCTGCCTCAGCCTCCCGAGCTGGATTTACAGTCATGTGCCACCATGTCCAGCTAATTTTTGTGGTTTTAGTAGAGATGGAATTTCACCGTGTTGACCAGGCTGGTCTTGAATTCCTGATCTCGTGATCCGCCCTTCTGGGCCTTCCGAAGTTTTGGGATTACAGGTGTGAGCCACTGCGCCTGGCTAACTGTATTATTTTCAAGACTCTAATATAGTAGCATAATTGCCATATTTGAAAAAAAATTCTAAAATAGACTGTAATGTCATTGCAGTATCCATATATCCATAAGCAACATAAAAGCTTATATTTAGGAAATTGAAAACAATAAAAACGCTAAACATAGTAGTAAGATTTAGGAGCCGTGTGAGTTGAGGCTGGATATGGCAGCAGAGACTCAATTATATAAGGGAAGAACATACTTCTAAGACATGATAGTAAGTTTCAACTTTACCAGCAGACCACTGACAGCCACTGAAATACTTTTACAAAGGAAGAGATATGATTAGTTTTTATGGATGACACAATATCAAATTTTTGTGATGTATCTTAATTTCAAAGAGTTGAATAAAATATCTGATAAATACCACTATTGCCTAAAATGTATTTTAAATCAAAGCTTATAACTGAATTCTCAGACCATCAAAGGTATAAACATTTATTTTAAAGTATTAGCTTTAAATGTTATCTATCAATAGTTTTTATAGAAAATATAATGGAGAAATAAGGTGAATATAATAGTAAGGTAGCTAAAAAATCCTCTGAAGTGAGTATTTAAAAATATGACTTCATGATTAGACACGTCTATAGCTAAACCTCTTTGACTGTATATTACATGGTCTTAGTTACCATTTAATTAACTAAAGACTATAAAAACACATTGAATGGTACAATAAGTTGTACTGGTTATCATGATATATTGGTAAGTGTCAATCATATTGTGGATTTCTAAGTCCTTACTCTTTTAATAGAGCAGAAAACATAACCAGGAAGTTTTGTTAGGAGATGTCATTAAAATAGGGACAAAAAGGAATTCAGCAATTATTGTCTCTTCTAATTCAAAATGTCAGTTACAAGAATATACATCTTTCCGTATATATAATTTTGAAAGTGGAATAAGATGGGGTAAGGGAAGTTTTGTGTTTACATTGTTCATCAGCAAAATATAAAACTCAGTAAAATGTAGAATTAGTGAAATTGCCACATTTAAACTTTTTGTGAGTAGTAGTAATAGTAGAACTCTAAAAATGTTTCATATGTGTTTAGGTACTCCCTAGTCCATACACAGAATAGAAGAAGATTTCAGAATTCACCTAGTTCAAGATTGGGTAACAAAAGTCAAGGTAGAACAAAAGTTATTTTTAAAGAAGATAGTGTAAGAGCCTAATCCGCCTAAACCTAAGGCTAATCCCTGCATTCCTGTAGCCATATGCATGCTTGCTTTCATTTTTATTGCAGTGTAATATATAAGCTATAACGTTTATGAATTGTGTGACTCTTAAGTATACAGCTTGAATATGTTTTATGTATGTATATAGCCATGTCATCACAATCCATATCAACACATAGAAAGTCCAGGTTCCCAGAAAGTGCCTCATATCCCTTCCTAGTTAATACTTGCCTCAGAAAAAAACAAAAACATTCATTTGAACATCTACCATTATTTTATGCTATTTATCAAGAATTCATCCTCTTTTGAAATTCATATAAATTATTAGTGTTTACTCTTTTCTGCCTGGTGTCATTCACTTAGGATAATAAATTTTTGATTTGCAACTGTTATTCATATTAGTATTTTTATATTTTTAATTGCTATTTATTGCATTGTATTTCATTTGCCTATTTATGTTCATTTGGGTTATTCTCAATTTGGGGTTATTATTAATAAAATTATTAAAAATACATTGTTTCACCTATCTTTTAATAGGCATGCATGCTCATTTTTTTTCTTTGCTCTGTATCTAAGAGTGAGATTTCTTGGTCATAAAATTAGCATATGTCATAGAATTAGCCTAAGTTAATATCATTAAAATGTTCTGATGTAGTTTCACTACATTCTCATAAGGAATATAAGAAAATTTTAGTTATTTCATGTATTTTTAAGCCTTGGTATTATCTGTCTTCTTATCTTTTTTTAATTTTAACCTTTCTGATAGGTATATACTGATATTTCACTGTAGTTCTAAATGTGTATTCATATGATAACCAAAGGTGTTAATATAATTTTTAATATATCTACTAGCAATTTATATGTGTGTATATATACATAATATATAAATATATATTTATATGTGTATATATATACACAAATACATATATTTGTATTTATATAGGTGTGTATATATACACATATACACATAATATATATACACATATACATATATACACATAATATTTCCTTAGGCTATCTTTTGATTAATATGATGTGCTAAATGTAATGATTACATGTATATACATATATGATTATATCAGAGAAACATATATGCCACAAGAAGAACATCTGATTATCAGAATTGGGAATTTGATGTTTTCTAGTATTGAGACCTAAAGAAGAAATTGAAGTCATACTTCATAAACTATTGGAAATAATTTTTATATATAAGAACCCTTTGGAAAACAAAAAATTACACATTCATTTTTCATTAAGAGACATACACTGAAAGAAATTTTATCAGCAAGAATCTAAGACCTAGTTCTGTAAAATCATTGCCAAAAGGGCTTTAAAAGCTCAGGAAATCTAGGACTTGGAGAAGTAATAACTTATTTACTGTGTAAGACACTAAGGTAACCCTATAATTTTTACTTGCCTAGTGTTTGCTTTTGTATAACTACCTCCTCTTTAGAGGGACAGTTACTTGTCACCTGCACCTAGTTAAGAGAATATGGCAAAGATGACGAGATATTCCTTCTGTCACTATAGTAAGTTCCTTCTGTCATTACAGTAAGTTGTATAAGATTTCATCTTGCTGCCAACAAACCAAATTCGCTTTAAAGTGGATTAATCCTAAATCCAGTCTCCAGATGAGGACACAAACTGGCTAATAACCTGATTGCAGCCATCTGAGATCCTACATAGAGGACCCAGTTAAGCCATGCCCAGACTCTTGACCCACAGTAATTTTGAGTAATTTTGAAATAAATGTGTTGTGTTAGGAAGCTAAGTTTGCAGTAACATGTTAAGTAATGATACAGAGCTAATACTGTAACCATTAAATGTATAATTAATATAAAACAGTCAATCTACTCAAGTACTTATGTTTAATTATCACAACAATCAAATTCCCATTCTATCAAGTAGAATTTTGAAGCTCGAAGTGATTATGCAGTTTTCAAAAATTCAAACAATTTGGCAGTATTCAAGCCAAATTTTAATTTGGTCCTGTCATACTGGAAAGCACATTGCATTTCTTTCATAGTACACACCCTATGTAACATTTTATTCTATGGAAACAGACCAGGGTAATTCCTCAGTAACATCAAAGAGCTCAGGCATATTCAAATTGTTTTGTCTAAATGTTGTTTATGATGTTAACTGCAGTAGGATGTGAGATCAATGAAAACTGATAGCATAGGCATGATACATTGATAATGAAAGTTGATATGCACAAAAAGTTGATATGCATAGATGTGAGATCTATGAATGTTGGGAAATAAACTGTGGTCAACAAAATAGACTCAGTGTAACTTCCCTGTCACAACTTTGTTCTGTCCGCTCCTACCAATGAAGCTGTTCTGGCAGAAAGTAAGCACTACGTAGGTAGGGTACAAAAACTTGTGAAATCTTGAAAAAAATTCTGGAAAGGGAACCGTCTTGAAAATATAGCTAGCTACGAAGAAATTTTTCCTTTAGCACCTTTCTGCACTATGTTTCAATATTTAAGTCAAAATATATATGTATTCCCTTTGAAGAACATTACCTTCTGCTACTGAATAGCTAAGAGAAGGCTTGGGTTTTAAATAAGTAGTCTGGGCTCATCATAATAGCATAGATCATAAAAAGCTGATGGTCAAAATGGAATTAATTTCTGATCCTCTAGGAAAGTTAATAAACTGTATTATTTTGACCTAATAATCAAGACATACATACATATTGTAAGATAACTCCAATAATTACAAAAAAGTTCAAAGGAAAAAATGATTTTTAAATTTACAAATAAAATGTACATAAGTAGCTCATATAGACGTAGTAGTTTTAGTAAGAAGACATTATTTATCTTAGTAATGACAAGGTTTATATTTTTCTAGGTAGAATAGCTGTGGTTTTTACCATTCAACTTTGAATTGGTAAAGGAGATAATTAAGGCAAACTAGTTTAATAGGAATATGGGTAAACCTGAGTAAGAAAGTCCTTGGAATAGAGGAATGGCATAGCTGTTGGAAATATTCAAGTGTATTTGTGTAGCACAAGTAGAGCAGTGCCGGCCTGATTGCTGTGTGGGTGGAGGGATTCCTGGAGGTGTCACACTCTACTATTAAATATTTCACCTTGGAACATGTGACTTTAACAAGGTTACAAAAGAAACATGACAATGTGATTTTCTTAGGACAAGTCCTGTACAGTGTACGTTGCTCTGTTCCTGCCTTCTTGGTTCAGATCTTGTGTGTATGCAGGTAGCAAGCATAATAGAAGTTACTACATAACAATAACTCACCATAACTCAGGTCCTGAAAGAAAATATTGAATCTACACCTGTAAGGAAATCTAGGAAGTGGAAAACAGGAGAATCAGAAAACCACCAGATATGGCCACAGTTCCAACCAAATTTCCCCAGAGCAATGTCTGTGTAATTTTATATGAACCCCTGATGCTGTTGGAATCCAAGAAATACAAACCAGGGGTGGAAGAGAGTTTACATTTAAAAGAAGACTAGTAACAAATATTATTTTTAAGTTTGTGTATATGTTTTTCTTTCCTAGTTGGTCAATGTTATTTGCGCTCATTTTGTTAACTGTTCATGCAAAGCTTTCAGAAATAAAGTTTAAAGACATATTCCTATTTCTGTGAAATAAGGATGTAAAATTGAGACGTTTTTCTTATCTTATAGTGACCTAGGATCAGAGACTCATGCAGCAGAAGCACTGGTGCCCTACCTTTACATCCCTACTTCTTCACTTCAACAGTCTCAACTCTTAGTAGCCAACATAAATATTTCTTTGCCTGGGCTCTATGACCACCTGAGTGAAGTTTGCTTTCTGTGCTGCAGGCACATTTGGTGCCAGAATTGATCCTAAGAAGTAGATACTCAGGATGCAATTCTGGAATTGGTCACCAGACAGCTAAATGGCAGCAACAATTTTACTGCTGGTGAGTTTAGGGAAGTGATCATCCTTCCCATATCGTTGCATCACTATTGCTAATACTCTGACCTATGTTAAATTGTTATGGAATCAAGATGGAAGAGGATGCATGTGATAATGCAATACCCCTGTTATTCAAGAGCATGTAGTCAGCAATAATTCAAAAATCTGTGGAGATATTTGTGTACTACCAGTGTCATCTATGATGTGAAGGAAAGAATAGCTAGGCTTGGGTTAGACAAAGATTAACTCAGAGAATGGGGTAAATATAGTGTTAAATGAGCATTCATTTCTTGCAGTTACCCCTACCTTTGCTTATTTAATCCAAAGAAAAAAACGGGTCAAATATCAGCATGTCACATAGAAAGTACTATTTTAGATTTGGTAAGGGAGAAGGTTACAATGTTCTACCAAGGAGTTACCATACCTCGGAGAATGTGCTTAGAATTTTATTTTGAAGATGCTGGAATTGGAATTAGGTGATACAAGGCCAGGAAGAATATGGACGGAATTCTCTTCTATGCTTTATGACTGAATTTCCAGGCAAGGCACTTGGAGCTTGTTCTCATGCACTGCTGAGTATATCTTTGAAGTGTGGATACATGATGGCTTACCATGAATGGGGCAGAAATGCTGTAAATACTTTGTCAAGGTGTGGGAGAAATTGTCAAAAAGCTTAGAGAGGTAAGTCTGTTGCAATAGATATATTTCATAATATCAGAGAATCTACCAACTTACTAAATTATTCAGGAAGAGCCAAAGGACACACTCTTTACCAAAGCAGTAAATAATTTACTAAGTAGAGCAGTCACCAATATTGTTTATAAAGATAATGGTTGCTCTCTTCTGCAGGCCAGAGTTGTTCTTAAGGGATGATTCTGTAGCCAGTGGCAATTGCAACATTCCAAAATAGCATAAGCACAGGTAACTAATTAACTGAGACAAAGTGACATGATAGGGTATTGAGTAGCAAGGTCAACATGGCAATCACAAGACCTTAAACCACAGGGTCGGGAGTGTTGTCTAATAAATCTATATTGCACTATGGGTGAGCTAGATGACAGCCAGGAAGGACATTGCTTGACTTAGATACATGAAAAACCTCAAAAGTAGTTGAACAGAAGGCCAATGTTATCCATAATAGTAGGAAATCAGAATTTATTTTTCAATTTTTCAGGCTTAAGCTAGTACTCAGACTTAGAGGCCAGACATGGAAAGAGAGGCTTAGACACCTTAAGAAAAGCCCCAGCAATGCCTCAGAAAGTATACATCATAACAAATTCACTAATACTTTCATCAATGAGACCTATGACCATTTTCTGGAATAACTGTCCACTCTAGAAAAAGAAATATACAGCTGTTACAAGGCCTACTGAATGCAGGTTCTGAGCGGACATTGACACCAATAGAAAAACAGTCCCATCATAAACCCTGTTAGAGTGAACTTGTGCAAAGACAAAAATTCATATTGAAATGAGAATAAGCTGCCCTGATACCCTTCAATCATTCTTGTGGTCCCTATGTTTATAATCAGTAAGAGTATAGTTAGCATTTTACAGAATAATCATACTGGTTCCCAGGTCTATGGAATAAGATATACTAAAAAAGAATGGTTAATTGGAAGCTACTGAACTGACCCTGTCTTTAGCCAAGTAAGTAAATTAGAAACCATGTTTCATCCTATATAGACTGGAAGAGATTAATGCCACACAAAAAGACTTAAAGGAAGGTAAATTAGTGGTATCTATCTTATGTCTATTCAATTTATCATCCCAATCCCAGTAAAAGCCAGATGGGTCATTTTGCATGGCAGTGAGCCACAGTTAACTATTTGTTAGCCTAGTCACAGTAGCTAGGCTGGATGTAGTATTTTCACTGGAATAAATAGCTCAACACAACTTCTGAGACTTGGCATGTGTTAAACTATTTAGCCAGTATGTCATTTTTAATTCTCATGAGATAGGACAATGCAAATTAACCTTCACTTGGAAAGGTCAGTAATTCATTTCATGACTTTGCTCCATTCCTTTGCTCAATATCCCACTCTCTTTCACAAGAGATCATTTGGTCTCCACATAAGTACACCTGAAAAGTAGAAAATGGCACGTACTCCAGATTCTCTGGCAAGACACATGAATTCTAGCAGTTGGGTGGTAACCATGCAAAGACTCAGGGTGAACCACATTAGTAAAGATTCTCAAGTTTCAAGGTATGAACCATGCTAGAACACTCACTCTGAATGAAGGACAGTTTATTTTACCCTACATCTTCAACGCACTAAGAGAAAGCTAGAGAACTTAGTAGGCCTTTTTATATGTTGAATATATGTCACATTTGGAGAGTTTCATGTCCCCTACACAGAAAGGTTACACAGAAGGCTATTAGGTTTGAGAAGTCCAGAGCAAGCAAAGCTTCTTCAGAAAGTTCAGTGCCCTGGGCACCTCCTCTTAACACCTGGAATTCAGAGAAGGAACTTTGAGAGAGACACACTTTGGGACCCATCTAGAACCTCCATTCCCACCACCATGTTTACTCTGTTCTGAGGCTCATTGTGTAAGCATTATACAACTGGATATTTAATTCCACTTCTGTGGTAGAAATTGTCTGTGATCACTGACCCAAGACACTAAAATCCACACTTTCCCCCCACTCCTATGACATTCAAATGATTGTTTCTTTTCCAGACTTCTTTGTATACAGTTGTCTAAATTTGATCCTTCAAGTATCTCTTACCAGTCAAACCACTTGCCACTTTCCAGGTTCCTGTAATTAATTAAGACTTTCTTTATCCAATTGCTTTTTGAAATTTACTGGTATCCTGCAGACATAGTCAAATCCAATTCCAAATATGCTTTTTTTATTATTAATGTAGCCACCTTATGTTGTGATAATACCAAGTGTATTATGGACAATTGTAGATATATTTTCTTCCTTGGATAGGTAGCATTCAGTGAGTTTCAAATAGTGAATACTTCTCTGTTGTATGTGACCCAGGTTTGTCCCAGAACTCTAGAAGTTCATGAAGTGACTCTCTCAGTATGGTGAGGAGGATTGGGGCAGAGTGGATGGGTCTTGCTCTTTTTAATACCTATTTCTAGAATAACACTCTCCTTTTATCTGTTTTTTACTGGCTAAAAGGTGCAAAGAGTTCAAAGTAAGCAAAATTAAAATATACTGCTTACAAGACAAAATACAAGAAAGTATGAAGTTATATGTCTGGCTCTCTAGGGATTTGCAATCTACTATTAAAAATAACACTGAAATATTTACAGCTGCGCAAGAATGCACATTGATAGTACTGCCCAAATTATTCAGAAGTAGGAGGCACTTTTTTTCCAACTGAAAAAGAACTTTTTAAAAAGTGGAAGATAAATTGAATTTTTAAACTTGAAATTTAACAAATACGAGAGAATACGAGAGAAAACATATTGTAGGGAGGGAACATCACGTGATAACATCTTGGATATAAGAATTAGCTTTCTATTGTTGGGGTGGCAATTCACCAAAAGCTCAGGGGCATAAAACTAACTGAACTAATTATCATCCAGTGCTGTAGGTTAGCAGTACACCACCAGTCTCATGGGCTGACATCAATGTGCTGGCAGGATGTGTTTTCTTCTGGAGGCTCTAGGGGAGAGCTGATTACCTTGTTCATTGAAGTTACTGGTGTAGTTCAGCTCCCTGTCATAAGATTAAGATCCCCCTTATTTTTGTGTTGGTGATGAGCTGAGAGCTGTTCTGTTCCCAGCTTCTAGAGGGAACCATATTCCTTGGTTAAAATGAAAACTTGCATTTTTCTAACTGACATTTCTTCCTTTGCTTCTTCAGCTTCCAAGAAATCATGTGATTAGATTGTTCCCAAGCAGACAATTTGGGGTCATCTTACATTACAATTAACTTATAGGCAATTTTGATTCAATCTGCATCACCAATATCCTTATACCATGTAATATGATGCATCCCTAGGTCGAAGGGATTATTAAGTGGCAACCTTGGGTTGGGGGCATTATGGCATTATTCTATGGCATTTATTTAGTTCAGATATCTAAAAAAATAAATAAATAAATAAGGCAGTTGTCGGAACACAGAATGAAAATAAAGTCCTGGTGTGAGGTGATGTTGGAAAGGGAGTCATGGCTAGTATATGTACACTGTAGTCTTCTAAGGAATGCTGACTTTAATAAAAATCTATTGAAGGAAAATGAAATTGTTTAAGGTTAAGGAGTGTGTGTGTGTGTGTGTGTGTGTGTGTGCGCGCATGTAGGCAGGTGAGCTGGTGATATTATGATTCAATTTGCATTTTAAAAAGTTGGCTACATCTATATTATGAGGAATACATAGGAGGGAGCACAGCCTGATGGAGGTAGACTAATGAGGAAGCTACACCTGTAGATTATGAAAGAGATGAGTGTAACTTAGATAAGAGTGGTGGTAGTCAAGATAGTGAGGAGTAATTGAATTCCTTAGGAGATGAAATTGATAGGAATTTTTATATTCAAAGTGCTGTGAAGTATATTATGTATAGGAATAAATAGGACAGAATTAAACTATAGGCAGGAAGATTTCTGCTTAGAAGGTTCAAGTGATAGTGAAGGCATGGTGAATATATATTTCTGTAGAGCAGGAAGAATGGAATATAAGAGGCTGAAATGAAACATTTCTAACTTGCAAATATTTGAAAATAGAAAATTTCCTCAACTCAGCTTTATAATATTTATGTAAATGGTCCCAGATCCACTGAATCAGATTCTTGAGGAGGAGAGCTATGACTTTTGTATTTAATAAGCCCTAGAGAAGAATCTCAGAAAGTCAGACTGCCACTGACATACAAAGACTTTGGAACACAGCCTTACATAATAGTTATTATTCCTTGAAGATAAAAAATACTTAATAATTACTACATTGAAATACATATTTAAAAGATAAAATATTAAAACGCAGTGCAAAACTAAATACTTATACACCTACACTTAATATTTTGGGGCCTTTAACTTTTAATGTTTATACATGTTAAGCCATTTCCTCTGTCTTCTGACAGTGCTTATATTTAAAGTAACAAAAAAAGTTTGCTCCAAATTATAATGTGGTCTTACTTTATGGGGAACCCCCATTCAGAAAACATCTGCATTTATTACCCTGTGGTGTACTCCCTTGGGATAGTATCCAAAATACTATTCACAGAGAAAGTTGTTTCACACAATTTGAGAGCCTGGAGCATAATGAGAAATATAAGTACAATTCAAATGATTCTTTTTTTCTGCCTATGAGATTGGGTAGGAAGGAATGCTTAATTTGTACACTTGGGACACATCCTATCAGCAAATAAATCAGT
Organism: Rhinopithecus roxellana; assembly: GCF_007565055.1. Lineage (NCBI taxonomy): Eukaryota > Metazoa > Chordata > Mammalia > Primates > Cercopithecidae > Rhinopithecus > Rhinopithecus roxellana. The sequence goes on along the minus strand of NC_044559.1, from coordinate 67,913,916 downwards.
TCCTGGAAGCCTGCAACTGTTGATGAGGCACAAGAAATTTTTGAAAAGTAGATTTTACAATTTCTTCTCTTGGGAAGTCTTAAAAATTTTTTTCTTCAGTCACATTCATCTTTCTAACATACAAATATGATTATATTTTCTTGCCTACATCCTATTATTTTTCCTGTTGCCTGAAGAATAGATTCTAAACACACTAATGTGATTCTAAAGCCCCTCATTATCTGGCAGTCCTTTCCTATAGCCTTAGCTTTTAGCATTGATTTTCCTTTCTCCCCCATATGGTCCAACAGTAGAGAGTTACTAGGCAGTGAAAGACTCAGAAATAACAGGTATGCAAAGAAAAGCATCCTTAGATCCAGTCGCTCTGGAGGGACAACTCAATTTCCTAAGTACTCTTCATATTAGATCATTCTGTATCCTTATAATCAAGAACCCATTTTTGATTACGTATCTTGAGTGAGTTTACATTTTTTCCACCAATGTTAATATAACCATACAAGATGTTCACCTGCCGGAGTCTCAATTATAGCTACCTACAGTCCTGAATTGCATCCAGTTCAGCATCTCGTAGATTTCCATTTTTCAGCAATGCATCATGGTTAGGTAAATGTTATTGTTACAAAATGTATGAAAGTAACTGAGATTCTTTCCACAAGCCTTCACTTTTTACCTCCAGCTTCTGCTATTTTATAAGCAAGCATGCTCAGTGAAGATGGTTGTCATTTACTACCATTGCAGACACAGCATAGATAACTCCTTCCTTGCAAAGTACATCTTGCAAAATGAGTTCAGAAGCACAACTGGAGAGTCATCCAGTGTTTCTCTGACTGTGCTGGGCATTTGCTGAAAATTTGGCAGTACTCTCACAGGTAATCCTGCAGTGTTGAAAATGTCCTAATATTCTAGGTCTCTTGTAGGTCAGGTCAAGGATAAATATGGGGAATTGTACATTAGGTGCACATGAAATGTGCTCAGAAATAGGCTGCACAGCTCAGAAAAGTGAACAGAAATAGACTGTCATAGAGCTTATAGAAAACAGTTGAGCATTCTTACTGCAGTGCTTTGGTTTTAGTTTTTAGGAACACGTTTTTATTCTATAGTAAATCCTTTTGAAATAATAAGTTTAAAATAAGACTTTAGGTACTGCATTTTAAATACTAATAAATGTGGTGATTAAAGTATAATTTGAATAAAATTTTCATTGACATTTAAATCCTACCATTGGGGCTTTCGTGATTATAGTTATTTCACAGAAACCAAGAAAATCAGAAGATAAATCCACTGAAGCAACAATATCCACATCAAAGGTCAAATATTTAGAACACTATGATTGAAAACAATGGAAACACATTCAGCTGCAAAACACTAGTTTACCTATTACTGTAAGAAGCCTAACTTTCTATTGATACAAAAATAAAAATTGACCATTCTTGTGCTGAAATGTAAGTGAAATGATACCTTTAATGTTTTAGCACCATTAGCAGAAGAACAATGCAAATGTTGAAATTATACCTGATTAACCTCAGTGGCAATAGATGTTTCTAGTAAAAAATCAGGTTATCTATCATTCTTCTTTACAGGCATGGATAGTTTCTCAAATTACTTTTCTGTGGAGGGACAATCACCAGAGGGACCTGCTTTGTCATCCTGCTCTGCCCTCTTTTCTTCCACAGCGTGGTTCAAATTCAGGAGAGCTTTAGAGTTCTCTGTTTACATGGCCTGCATCTCCACTTAGACAAAGTATCTGAGCTATGGACCTGGAGCTGATGCCAGAGATAGTGACCTGTTTCTTTGCAGCCACTGCTACTTTGGAAGAGCTCTGGTTAGGAATGGCAACCTCTGGGCATTTTTATTTCCCTTTATCTTTATGTAGAGAAGAATGGAACCTCTACTCTATGAATGAGCTAAGTGGGAGTAGTTGGGCACAAGTATTATCAGCATGCTTCTGTGGCAGAGACATCATCTATGAGGGAGATCTAGTGGAAGAAGGGAGCCTCCAACCTCTTGGCCAAACTCTCCTGGAATTGCCTCTGTATCAGGTAGCTGGGGTAGGCAGAGAATGAGATTATTAATGTCCCACCCTTACCAGGAATTTACCATAGCCTTCAGATGTAAGGTGAGAAGAAATCCGATATTCTGGATGCACTTATTAAGAGTTAAAATCCATTATACTGTGGTGGAGGGACTATAGGAGAAAAGGAGTAGATTCTAGTTCAAATGCCACAGACTCTCAGTGCACTTACTGAATATTAGTAGATTTTTTTGAATAATTTTTTTTATTTGCAATTTCCGCTTAAGACTATTTCAAGAGATTTCAAATATTCTTTTATCTTTATTTTTCACAATTTATGTCTGTTTCACTAGGGAGCGTGTCTGTCTGCAGAGCTCCTCACATTGCCGTTCTTGAAGTGACAATCAGAACTCTTATTTTTAATCAGATAAGTTATATTACATTCTTTAATAGAAAATAGAAGACCAGCAATTTCATCCCATAACAATTTTGCTAAAATTCACTAAATAAGAAATGAAATTACTAATTGTATTATTTTTCTTTTATTTGTTAACAAAATACTCAATTCAGTCTAAGGAATAGTGCCTATTTAAATATTTGAGATAAAATATTTATGCATACTATTTATAATGTAAGATTAATAATGCCTGTTTGTTAGCAGATTTGATCTAACCTAGTTACCTTGGCTCCTAAAGGAGGAGTATTTTCTCAAAAAAATATATTATGATCAATTGAGAAATGTTGATTAGAATGCCAACAATTTCAAATATGTTGACCACAAAATGCAAATTTAAAGAAATGTTTTAATCGTGTGAAAAAATTAAAACTGATAAAAGTGTATTGGAAAAAATACTTATTCAGATAAATATCAACAGTTCACTTTTGAAAGATAATAATACAGGACTATATACAAAGAATGACTCTTGGCTTTTTTGATGTTTAGATACTCAAAATAACAATTTTTTTGTACAGTATAGATATATTATTTAAATATTTATATTTATAAAAATAATTTTTGAATAATTATTCTAACAATGTAATAAATCTGTGTTAAAATTATATAAGTATTTTGAAGTGATAATTGTTTTAATTATTTTAAGTGCACTACTACTTTATATTTGAGTTTACCTTGCTTGGATAAAAAGTTACTTTATCTCCCTAATGAAAGGCATTCATGTTAAGACATAAGTTAAAAATTTAGACTTAAAAAAAATCAAGCAATAGCAACTACTACAAATGTTGTGATTTATCTTAACTGGTGGTATCCAGAAATTCAAATAAATTAAAGGAGAAATTTATTAAATTATTCATTGTACTATTACTTTTTGTGAATTATAAAAAGTAGACTGGGGATTACAATTGGTTGGTTAAACCCATAGCAGTGTAGAGCAAAGAATGAAATCTGAATTATAGACAAAACTTTTGGCTTTATAATTTACGTAGTCAAAAGGAGGTCAAATTTAACCAAAATTTAGTAATTAAAAGATCACTGAATATGCCTTAAAATGTCTTTTAAATTAAATTTTTCTAAAGATTTAAAATATATGTATATATAGAGATTATTTTAATGATTCTAAATAAACACATCATCAAGATTGAATAATGCTTAACATGCACCATGTTTAATTTGTTTATTTTTGATTTACCAAAGTATTTGAATCAAGATTGTCATCATAGGATGTCAGTATGCAGCTTTTTACAGAAAGGATTGTTTTTCAATGATAGAAATTTGAAAGTTTCTTAATTTCATCTAACACTCAACACACTTTCAAATTTATTTGACAGGTCAAACAAAATAGTATTTTTATCATTTGTTTAATTGAAACAATAAGACAAGTTCTGGGGTACATGCGCAGAATGTGCAGGTTTGTTACATAGTTATATACTTGACATGGTGGTTTGTTGCGTCTATCAAGCCATGATCTACATTAGGTATTTCTCCTAATGCTATCCCTCCCCTAGCCCCCCACTCTCCAATAGACAATATTTTTAAAGAATAGATTTACTGGTTAGAAATCTTTTCTAATCCAACTTCATTGCCTTATCAGGGGGATAGTATCAGGTTTCCTTCATAATGTTCAGAACTCTACAAATACTATTGCTTCCTTATGGGTATGTTAATCTTGTTTTCTTAAAAATCATATTTATTCTATTTCCTGTGAACTGAAAACTAGAGGCGAAGGCCTCAGTATTTTTTTTCAGCCTTATTGCAAGATCATAGTATGATGTTTGTATGTATTTCATTTTACATTATATCATGAACCACTAAAAGTCCACATTTAGTGATGGGTCACCAGGTTCAAATTGTGACAGCTTGAACCCACAAGTGCACATTTCTTGTTTTCCCTTTATAAGGAGCAAATAATTACCATGGTGATACATTAATGTCTTGTGACTATCCAGTCACCAAACAAGTTTTCAAGTAATGGTTTTAATATCTGTTGATAATTGTTGACTGCCTCAATTGTATCTTTAGGGGTATTTAAAAAGCAATTTTATGATATATTTTCCTACTTCTACAAAACTCAGAATTTTTACAGAAAATTGGATCAAAAAAATTCCTGTTCTTTAATTTATCAATTTTCAAAGTAGGTATTTGGTACACTAGTTATTTTAAATAGTGTCAAATTATTATTTTTTAAACTTATTTTGAACTGTTGGACTTTTAGATAATTAATGTATCTCAATAAACTGCAGTAGTCATTAGGAGGTTAAATTTAACTAATTTTTATTTTCATTTTTGTTACTCTAATGATCACATCTTTGTCCTATAGGATCATCTTCAGACCTGCCACCCTATCATTTTGGTTATGACTCTTCAGGCTTTGATATTGTGCTTTTGGGTCAAAATTTTACATTCTAGTTCCCATTTTGTGTGTTTCTTTCCTGTCTCAGACTTAAATTCCATCATTTTTTCCAAAGAACATTAATTTCTTATATTTGAGAATGGAATTGAGAGACAAAAATATATCTGGTAATAATGTACACCATTACTGGAAATTGCTTCCTAGTAATCATTTTAGTAGCTAAAATTATGAAATACATATCTAAAAAATAAAGTAACTACAAAGATTTCCTACCACTATTCCTAATTTCCATTTAATATAACAGAGTTGTACTCATTTCTTTATAATTTTACTTCTATATTTTTTCTTTCAATGAAGAATTTATTCTAAATATCATTTCACAGTCTTTATTTTAACATTTTTCTTACAAAATAAATACAATTGATTGCTATTTTTTAATCTGAAACTTTAAAATGTCTGTACACCAGAAAAAAGTGAAAATTCTACAGGGTGAAGAACTCAAGGTAGGGAATATTTCTAGAGTTAAAAATTGAAGTTTAGTAGGCAAAAATCATGGCACCAACAATTCCAACACAGAAATAAGTTTAATTAAAATCACATTTTTGTTTTTCTTATGAGCAGTTATCAATTTTATGAATAATATAGACAGTGAGTAACTTGTATAGAATAAATATTTTGTTTTCCTGCACACAATTTCTTTATTGTGTTCTATAATGCTTTCCAGGAAATCAAAATTATAAAATGCTTCCCTGGTAATTTTAAGGTACACCATATACCAGTCCATGCCTTGACCGATGGTTCTCTAAAAGCCTTTTGACACGTCTTCCTACAAAAAATTAATTATTCAATGGAGCTAGTGACAGGTGATTCTCATATTGGCCCCAAATCATAGTAATTTGGAGAGCTGCAGGTATATTTCAGTCAAGTCTAGAAGCAGTAGGGTTGGGCGCAGTGGCTCACGCCTGTAATCCCAGCACTTTGGAAGGCAAAGGTGGGCAGATCGCATGAGGTCAGGAGTTCGAGACCAGCCTGGCCAACATTGAGAAACCTCGTCTCTACTAAAAGTACAAAAATTAGTTGGGTGTGGTGGTGGGCACCTGTAATCTCAGCCACTTGAGAGGCTGAGTGAGGCAGGAGAATTGCTTTCGCTTGAACCTAGGAGGCAGAGGCATCAGTGAGCCAAGATCACACCATTGCACTCCAGCCTGGGTGACAGAGCAAGACTCCATCTCAAAAATTAAATAAATAAATAAAATTTAGAATAGCAGCAGTAAAAATAAAGTCAGAAACAGAAAAAGGTTCTTATACTGAACTCTCCAATGAAACATAGCATTCTAGTTCTACAGATCATAACACACTTTCACTAGGCTGCATTTTTTTTAACTTTCATTAATTCAGCCTTTGTTGTAGCACACTAACCTGCTCCTGCGAACACTGTCAATATTCAAGTCAAACTTACGTTCCTTGAAAAATAGTTTGTACACCTCTGTGTTAGTCTTTTGAATTCTTATAGAGGAATACTTAAATCTTGGCAATTTATAAAGAAAATAGTTTTATTTTGGCTCACAGTTCCGCAGGTGGTATGAGAGGCATGCTTCTAGCATCTGCTTCCGGTGAGGGCCTCAGGAGGTATATAATCATGGCAGAAGGCAAAGGGGAGCCAGTATGTCACATGGCAAGAGAGGGAACAAGAGAGAGCAGAGGAGGTTCCAGGTTCTTTCAAATAACCAGCTCTTGTGTGAACTAAGTGTGAGAATTCACTCATTACTGCAAGGACAGCACAAAGCCATTCATGAGAGGTCTTCCCCCATGACCCAAACACCTCCCACTAGGCCCCTCTCCAACATTGAATGTCATGTTTCAACATGATATTTGGAGGGGACACATATCCAAAACATATGACTCTCCAACTGAGTCAAGTTAATCTCTATCACCTTGCTGCAGTAGAAATCAAAATTCATTTGCAGAAGCTTTGGGGTTGTTTAATTACAAGGATAATGAAATGATTAGACAGAGTGACAGCTAATATCCTAGAGTTGGGGGATCCAATTGCAAATTTAAATCGGTCCAGAATCATTGCTGCTTGGGCCTACCTGCTAGCATATGTACACTCCTTTAAAATATCATTAGGGACAATTCTAAATTTTATGCCTGGCTGGGATTTCTAAGACAATCATAAAGATTCTAAGAATCTCCAAATTGGTTGCTTCCCACTTTATACACCTGTTCCAAAGAGATTGGGCCTTAAGAATAATAAAATTTGAAGGTTTAATTTCATTTCTGTCTTCATTGCACCCTCCAACACACCCTGCCCCACCTAATAGAATAAACCTTTATTTGACAACAGCAACTGGGCAGAGACTGTGAGCTAATCACAACTTCGGTATGGGCATAAAAGATATAAAAGTTTTATTATTGTAATGTCTGACTTTTTTTTAAATAACAGGATTAGGAAACTAAAAAGATCTTAGTTTTAATACCAGTCATATTTTGAGACTAATTCCTCAATTAAACAATTTCGCTGAGCTATAAAAAACTTTGAAACTCATTCACTCCAACCTCTTATTTACAGATTAAATGTGTGTATTGTGTCAATTCCTAAAGTGATTGAGTTACCTCAAGCTAATTAATAACAGATAGACCTGGAACCCAAATATTTGTACTTGTAATTTAGTGCAAACACCAGGGAACTGCAGTTTAATACAGATGCTTTCTAGTGCCAGTCAATAGGTCAGTTCATTTTGTAAGCATAAATTACTGTCTCCGTAACATTGACTATATTCTTTCTTACTGGTTTAGGTAGGTTTTTCTTATTCTAGGTTTTGCATTGCTACTTTGGCTTATTAAAAATAAAAAACAAACAACAACAATAAATATTATGATAGATCACATAACAGAATTTCATATATTTCAGATACAATGAATACTATTTTTCTCCCTTCCTCTACAAAGACCTTATCTTCTCTAAGCAGCAAGGGTGAAAAGGAGAGAAATGATGAGGAAGTAACTGTGATCAAATGTTACTTTCTTAGTTTAGTGCAGACTCTTTTCATTATCTTAATTTCATTCTTGCTTTATGATACCGCAAAGTGAGGCATTTCTTTTCATCTTATAATATTTTCACTTTTTACTTAATTAAAATTTTAAACCCAGTTTCTTACATAAAATTTCCAGGTGGATCAAGACACCAAACCGAGGTAATGGCACTTTACAGACTATCAAGCAATCTAGTGGGGGCACTGAGCACATTAAAGGGAGAGAAGACTAGAAAAATCAAAAGAATTGGTGCCAAGTAGCCAGATCCACAGGGTATTGTGCATGATGCTAGCAAAACATTTAAGGTCTAAAGTCAAAAATAACGTTATCTCGTAGCAAGTAAGGAAGGCAAGAGGGATGTCTGCAGGAGAGAGGGCATGTATAAATGTTTATATTTAAAGCCCCTAGTTTTGAAGACAATATAATACAAAGATGGTTTCCTGAATTGAGGCGACTCATTGGAAATGCAACACAAAATGGCTTTAGGTCTCCCATACTTCCTTAGTGCTGAAAAAATTTTTAAATGTTGTTATTTTGTCTATTTTTCCTTTTACCTCATCTTAGTTAAAACAAATCTTTAAATAATCTCCAGAATAATAAAAATATAAACTCTTATCATCCTCTTCAGTCAAGCAGAAAATTTTATTTTTGCTTGACTCTTATTTTCTGTTTGCTGAGTGACTTACTTAATATTGAAAATCATGCAAAAGTATGCAGACATGACATCAACAAGCCCACTGTCTTTAAATGTCAAACTGACCTCAGTTATTAAAATCTGAAAGCTGGTTTTATATTGCCCTTTTTGAGCAATTTATGATTGCCATATATTATACTACCAAAAACTACAGAGGCCTCAAACGAGTCGGTCCATTACTGTCCAAATCACTGCACAGTAAAAGGAAGGAGTGACTACAGCCATCATCCATGTAGTGTCGACAAATTTCTTACAGATAAAATTTCTGAAATGTGGACAGCCTTAAATTACTTAGTTGACAGAATTTTGTCAAGAATTGTTTGGTAGTTTTTGGCAACCTTGTAGCCTAAACATATGCTTATCAACATGCCTGTATCCATTTTATTCCTGATCTGTGAGAGGAGAGAGAGGGCACAATGTACTCTCCTATGCATATTTATCATGGCTTGAAAAGAGAGTCTCGGTCTATTTCACACTTATTGCCACAAGTAATTTAAGTTTGAAATTTTGAATCTCTCTTTCAATTTTGACCAGTAACTTACAAGCCAAGTAACACCCTACCCTTACCAATACTCAGACATCAGTATTGGAAAGATGGATTAGTTTCTTAAAGCATGAAAATTAAATTAATTAATTAAATGATAATTCCTGGGACTGTATATAGTTCATAATTTTAAAAATGCTTTCACACATTTTATTCATTTAAATTTTATGATAACCTTCTACAATAGAATGCATGAGCATAATTGTTTGCAGCATGTGAACAATATGGGTGTAACCTGTTTTTACATCAGAATGTCAGTATGTCGGGATGTGTCTGGTACACTGATAAAACAGACACTAGAAGTCTATTTATCTTAAGGGACAAAGACGCTCCTGGGAAAGAAATATTTAGAAGGAAAATAAGCAAAAGCTACCAAGGTTATTTTAAGGACAATAGATCAGGATTAAAGGAGTAGAATATTCAAATGCATAGTATTGTACTTATGTCTGAGATTGCATTACAATAAGAATTTATAAAAATATGTCCAGGTCAGAGGGAAAAAAAGTTACAATTAAATTTAGTCTTTATTATAAATCTCTGTGAGATGCAGAGATCACAGAATATTAGAAGCATTGTCAGTTTCACTGACAAAGTCAGCTATCTGAATGGAAATTATTACGAGAAAGTTAATCCTCTCCATTTATAGCATTATCTAAGTATATTTCTGAAATTATTCCAAATCTTACGGTGTATTAATAACTTACGAGACACTCCATTTTAATTGTTTCTTCACATTTTACTCTACCATTGCTTAATCTCAGTCTACTGTTACATTGATTCCTGTAATTTAAAAGCTATCACAGCACCATTGTCAGTAAGAGGAATATATTTAACAATAGAGTCTACTTTGCTGAACAGCCATTTTATTAACAGGCCTAACTGAAAGACCATCATCATTAGTGTGTTAATTTTAATTCAGAAGCCCCAAAACTTCTGTCGATTTATACTGTATTAGCAATCACAAATGGTTTACAAGTTGTGGCAAAAAGACTAGGGTTATTATGAACTAGCTCTTAAAGAAATCTTTAAAAATCACTGGAAAACCGCCATGCATGGTGACTCACACCTGTAATCCCAGCACTTTGGGAAGCCAAGGTGGGCAGATCACTTAAGGTCATGAGCTCGAGAACAGCCTGGCCAACATGGTGAAACCCTGTTTTTACTAAAACTACAAAATTTAGCTGGGTGTCATGGCGGGCGCCTATAATCCCTGCTACTCAGAAGGCTGAGGCGGGAGAATCCCTTGAACCTGGAAGGTAGAGGTTGCAGTGAGTGGAGATGGCAACACTGTACTCCAGCTGGGGCAATGGAGCGAGACTCCACCTCAAAAAAAAAAAAAAAAAATCACTAGAAAACATCCTTCAATAAAAGTAGACACAAAAACTCTTAATAGAAGGAATAGGATAATAGGATAAATAACGATACACACGTGACCAGGAAAAGGAAAAGAAAATTATTATTTAGCAATAGCAATTTGTTTTAAAAGCTTTTGCTTTTAAATCATTCTCTTTCTTTTTCTAAATCTTTTATATTTGTGTGTGTTTTTTTTTTCTTTACTTACTGCAATAACTTATTTAACATGATGTGAACATAGTCACACCATTAAATGGCAGAACCTGGATTCATCATCGGTAGCATGGTTTCAAACACTGTGCTCCTAACCGCTAGAGTAATCTGAGACATAATTATAACATTCATTGATATATTTTTTAAACAGCATGCCTCTTCTAAATTTAGTTAATTTTGGTTGCTTTACAACTGTAATTATTAAAGCATGTGTACACATTTTTGAAAACATAATACTCCAATAGCAAATACTAAAAGCCTTATAGTAAAATGTACCAATCCTTTGCCCACTCCAGCTGATTCCCAGTTCCACTCCCCAGAATACTGCATTTAGTTCTTCAAGTGTATATTCTGGTTTATGCTTCTGTAATTTGTTGATTTTTGTTTTGGTTGTTAATTTTTTTGGTTGTTATTTGACTGTTACATACTATACAGTGGACAAATTGTTTTGATGTAGATTTAGTTAAATGACATATATTTTCCTTGACTTCCATTCCTTTCCTCCCAAAATATTATTTTTAGTTCCTCCCATCAATAAGTAATATCCCTGAAGCATTTATTTTATTCTAATAATTATAAAATAAATCTCTTTATCATTTTTGTTAATAATTATCTTAGCTCTCATGCAAAATTTCTTCCCCAAATCTAACATAGATGGTTATCTTTTCTAATTTTGTATACAATTGAACTGTCAACATTGAAAATCAATAACTTTTTATATGATTGTTATCAGAGTTTTATTATAATGTGAAATGATACCTGGTAATACATATTATTCTTGTTTAGTTTTGTTGATCCTTCAGTTTGTACATACATTTCTCTTTTTGTGCTGCTTTCCTTTGACTTATCCTTAAATTTAACAAATCTGTGTCATACTATATTCTCTGCACAGATCCTTCTCTCCACCACCTCTCACATTCATTTCTGGTCTAGATTTGTTACTTTCCGAGGCTTTCCACAGATTTATCCATTCATGATTCATCATTTTTTTCCACACCTCTCTTCAGTTGTATTCATTGTACCTTATGTCTTCTTTCTAAATGTAATCCTTTGTGTTTCTTGAATTCATCACCAAGTAATTTGCTTAGAGTTTGTGGATAAAACATTTCTTCTATAAATACCTTTTAAAAGTCTTCATTTTGCCTTTACATTTGATTGATAGTTTGGCTGTTTACAAAAATGTAGTTTCAAAACAATTTTCCTTCACAAATGTAGAAGCAGAGTGGCATTTCTGTGAGGAGCTTGGCAAAATCTCTCTCCAAACCGCAATGATAAAACTTTATAAACATGACAAAAGTGGTAAGTTCCTGGAAATTGACTCAATGCCTATGTTTATTTAAAAAATGCACTAGTGGATCATTGAAGGGGATAGTCAATAAACCCACTTCTATTTCTTTATTTTCTCATCTATGCATTCTACCATTTTGAGTCACAACAGGACACGATAGTCATTTATATCGGTTTTAGAATCTTTACAAGGCATTGCCTCCAAGTCATTATCTCAGCTGCATCTTAGAAGGACACAACTATCAACCTAGAATGAACATTTTGTTGAGTCACCAGATACGTGTACTAACTGAAGTCTTATATGAAGGAAAGACAAAACCATACCCTGAATTTGTGCAGACTTTGTGGCAACATGAATTACTACTCCTTTCAGTGTGAAACAGATTCAATGTAATCAACTTTCCTCTAAGTAACTGATTGATTTTCTCAAGTAAAGGACATCAGCAGCTGTTTTTTTCCAGCCCTTGGTTAAGGGAAACCCATAATGTTGGGCCTATACGTGGTCTTGATGTCTACTGTCTACAATTACTACTCATGCATTCAGTACTGCAGTAAGGTATGACAGTTTAAACTTACTAGACAACTCATTCTGATCGTTTAGTATCTCTTCCTGGTGATTGCTTTCTAGAAGGTATCAATAAGCAAAAATCTTTTTTTTTTTTTTTTTTTTTTTTGAGATGGAGTCTCGCTCTGTCGCCCAGGCTGGAGTGCAGTGGCCAGATCTCAGCTCACTGCAAGCTCCGCCTCCTGGGTTCACTCCATTCTCCTGCCTCAGCCTCCCGAGTAGCTGGGACTACAGGCGACCGCACCTCGCCCGGCTAGTTTTTTGTATTTTTTAGTAGAGACGAGGTTTCACCGTGTTCGCCAGGATGGTCTCGATCTCCTGACCTCGTGATCCGCCCATCTCGGCCTCCCAAAGTGCTGGGATTACAGGCTTGAGCCACCGCGCCCGGCCTCAATAAGCAAAGATCTTTATGTTTTCTTCCCCACTTAACATGTCTACGCATGCCATGTGCTATTTCCCCATTCCTCCTCCTCCTAATTTTTCTCTCTCTCCCATTTCAGAACTCTAGTCAACCAACCAAGTCTGTCACCATTACCACTGTATCCATATATTGTTCTAATTGCTGACAACTTCTCTTTCCAAAGAAAGTGGATATTCAAGGGCATTGCCTGCAACTCTGCCTTTTGGTAATATTTCCCTTCCACTCTTCTTCAGAGCCACCTAATAGTACAGTTGTCATGTAGCAGCAGGATCCTTTGGCACTAGTGGATGCTGCAGTGTGCCACTCAGATTTCTCTTCATGTGTGAAGTGCTCCTTTCTCTGCCACCAGTGTTCACTACTGTCCATCCCCCAGAACAGCCTGGTACATTCACCCTCAATGGACAAGCCATGCCTGATCAAATAACCAAACAGCTCCTACCCACACTTGACCTGTGAATCAGCCTAGCATGGAGGCTGTGTCTAAGAAGCTACAAGCTCCTGCTGCTTAGGCAATTGAGGCACTCACAGGCATTGATGACTACAGCTGAATAAACTGCATGGAGACTACAATACTGTGCCCACCTGGAACCTAGGCAATCTACCTTATCTAAATGACACCCTAAGACACATCTGCAGATGAAAATTTTTACCCATGAAAGCTACTCTAAAATATAAGAAAAGGTGACTGTTCCACTAGATGCACAGACATCAACAAACAGACACAAGAAAAATTAAAAATAAGGAATGCAGAATACCACCAAATAAATACAATAACTTTGGAGTAACTAACCCCAGAGAATGGAAATTTTTTATATACCTGAAAAGGAATTCATTTTAACCTTTTTTTAACTCAGCAAGATAAAGGAAGCACAGATAGAAAATTTGAAAAAAAATAGAAATACAATTCTGAATGACAATTTCCAAAGAGTAAAATATCACTAAAAAATTTGGATTTAAAAGTTTCAATGAGTAAAATGAAAAGTGCAACTGAGACTTTTGACAGCAGACTATATCAAACAGAAGAAAAAAATTCAGAACTTGATGACAAATATTTTGGAATAATTTTGTCAGGAAAAAATAATAAGAAGAAAACATAATAAAAAAAACCTACTAGATATATGGGACTCCATTATGTGAGCACGTTTTTGCTTTATGGAAGTTATAGAGAGAGAACAGATGGAGGAAGACACAGAAATCTTATTTAACAAAATAGTAGATGAAAAATTCCCAAGTCTTGGGAAACATATGGACATCAAGATCCATGAAACTCAAAGAATCCCAACTAGGTTCAGACAAAGGATGTTCTTTCTAAAGCACATTATGATCATACTGCCAAACTGAAAGACAAAGAGAATCCCAAGAGCCGCAAAATAAAAGCATCAAGTCTAATACTAGGGAATCCCATTAGATTATCAGCAGATTTCTTAACAGAAAACTTGCAGGCCAAAGGAACAGGATTATACATTCAAAGTGCTGAAAGAAAAAAAAAAATCCTGCCATTCAGTACAGTTATTTTTCAGAAATGAAGAAATAAAGTCTTCTCTAAACAAATGAAGGCTGAAGAAATTTATCACTAGACGAGACCTGCAACAAAATGCTTAAAAGAGTGCTCTCACTAGAAGTAAAATGGAGCTATTACTATGAAATCACATGAAAGTATAACCCTCACTTTTAGAGATAAACTCATAATCAAATTCATAATACACTATTACTATCCCAGTAGTATAGTATATAATCTTTCAGATCTCTAGTAGAAAAGTTAAAATTCAAAATGGTAAGCTATAATCCTAGTCACAGTAAGTTGTTAAGAAGACATACAAAAATGTAAATTATGGCAACAAAGTTACAAATTTTATGGCAGGGTGAACGTCTGAAACATATGCATGCAATTAAAATTAATATTTATCAGTTTAAAATATGCTTACATAATTAGAAGATTTTTTTAATGAAAATGCCAGATTAGCCACATAGGAAAAAAATTACAATATATTGACAAATGAGAAAGAGGAAGCAATCAAATCTTACTACTCCAGGAAGCCACCTAATCACAAAGGTATACAACACAAGAGGAAGAAGAAATATTTTTTCTACAAAATATTTAGAAAACAACACAATGGCAGGAGTAAGCTCTTAGCTATCAGTAATAACACTGAATAAAAATGGCTTGAATTCTTCAGTTAAAAGATACATAGTTTTCTAAATATTTTTCTAATATTTGATTGCTTTCTCTTTCTCATTTCTGATAAATATTAACTTTAATTGCATGGCAATAAATTTCTGCATCAAAAAATTAGAAAGATCTCCAACAAACAACTTAGCATTGCACATCAAAGAATTAGAAAGACCAGAACAAAGTTAATCCAAAATAAGTGTAATAAAAAAAGATCACAGCAGAAATACACAAAATAGAAGTTAATAAAGAAAAACAGATAAAACATTTTTTTCAAAGAAAGATAAACAAAACTGACTCTTTTAGCTAGACTAAAAATATAGATAATATTCAAGTAAATGCAATAAAAGATGAAAAAGAAGGTATTAAAACTGATAGCACAGGAACACACAGAAAGTATTATAAATGACTAGATACCAACAAATTGAGAAACCTACAAGAAATGTATACATTCCTGAAGACATACAACCTACCAAAATAGAATCAGCAAGAAATAGAAAATCTAAACAGAACAATAACAGCTAATAAAAATAAATCAGGAATAAAAAGTTTCCCATCAAAGAAAGGCCCAAGACCTGATCGTTTCACTGCTGAATTTTAACAAACATTTAAAAAACCAATACCATTTTTATATAACCAGTATTAAAACTGATAGCACAGGAACACACAGAAAGTATTATAAATGACTAGATACCAACAAATTGAGAAACCTACAAGAAATGTATACATTCCTGAAGACATACAACCTACCAAAATAGAATCAGCAAGAAATAGAAAATCTAAACAGAACAATAACAACTAATAAAAATAAATCAGGAATAAAAAGTTTCCCATCAAAGAAAGGCCCAAGACCTGATCGTTTCACTGCTGAATTTTAACAAACATTTAAAAAACCAATACCATTTTTATATAACCACTTCTAGATTTCTCAATTTGTTGGCATATAGTTGTTTCAAAGTCTTTCAAACATATTTCACGAGGCCAGCATCACCCTAATATCAGAACCAGACAAGGATAGAGTAAAGAAAGAAAAGTACAGGACAATTCCCCTGATAAACATAATGGTAAAAATTCTTAACAAAACACTAGCAAATGAAAATCAAAAACACATTAAAGTGATTATTCACCATAATAAATTGGAATTTATTACAGGAATTCAAGGGTGATTCAACATATTTAAATCAATAAATATGATACATCACATCAACAGAGTCAAGAACCAGCAATACACAATCACTTTAATAAATGCACAAAAATCATTTGATAAAATTCAACACCCTCTCATGATTTAAAACTCTCAACCAATTAGGTGTAGTAAAGATCTACAGGAAAGATCGATGTAATACAGGCCCTATGTGGCAAACCTACAGCTAATATCCTGAATGGGTAAAAGTTGAAAGCTTTTCTTTGAAGTTCAGGAACAAGAAATTACTTTCAGTCAGCATAGTACTAGAAGTCCTAGACAGGGTAATAAAGCAAGAGAAAGAAATAAAGTGCATCGAAATTTGGAAGGAGGAAATCAAATTGTCCCTGTCTGCAGAATACATGATTTAATATATTCAAAACACTATAGATTCTACCAAAAAAAAAAAAAACTATTAAAACTAGTAAGGCCAGGCGAGGTGGTTCATGCCTGTAATCTCAGCACTTTGGGAGGCTAAGGCAGGCAAATCACAAAGTCAGGAGATTCAGATCATCCTCGCTAACGCAGTGAAACCCTGTCTCTACAAAAATACAAAAAATCAGCTGGACATGGCGGCGTCCGCCTGTAGTCCCAGCTGCTGGAGAGGCTGAGGCCTGAACCCAGGAGGCGGAGCTTGCAGTGAGCCGAGATCCTGCCACTGCACTCCAGCCTGGGTGACAGAGCAAGACTCTATCTCAAACAAACAAACAGACAAAACTAATAATTCAGTAAATTTCAGTGTACAAAATTAACACAGAAAATTCAGTAGCATTTCTCTATGCTAATAGTATCTAAAAACATCAAGAAAGGAATTCTATTTACAATTACTACAAAAGATTACCTGTGAATAAATTTAGCCAAGCAAGTAAATGATGTATACAATGAAAGCTGAGTATTGATGAACAAAAATGAAGACTATAAAAATAAGTGAAAAGATATTCTTTCTTCATGGTTTGGAAGAAGGACTATTGTTTAAATCACCACACTAGTCAAAGCTAACTACAGATTCAGTTCAATTTCCATCAAAATACCAATGACATTTTTTGCAGAAAAAGAAAAAAAAAATCTAAAGTTTGTGTGGAAACACAGAAAACTCCAAATAACCAAAGCTATCTTGGGCAAAAAGAACAAAACTTGTGGCATCACACTATCTGACTTCAAAACATATTGCAAAGCCATAGTAACCAAAACAGCATGGCATCATCAAAATAGACACATAGACCAATGGAACAGAATGGGGAACCCAGAAATCAATCCACACTCATACAACCAATTGATTTTTGACAAAGGCAACAAAAATACACACTGGAGTAAAAATAGTCTCTTCAATAAACAGTGCTACGAAAACTGGATATTCTCATGCGGAAGAATGAAATAAGCCCCTATCTCTCAAAATATACTTAAGTCAACTCAAAATGAATTAAATACTTAAATGTAAGATGCAAAACTATAAAACTATTAGAAGAAAACATGTGAAAAGTGCTTCACAAAATTGATCTGGTCAAGAATATTTGTATAATAACTCAAAAGCACAGGCAAGGAAAGCAAAACTAAACAAATAAGATTATATAAAATTAAACAGCTTGTGCACAACACAGAAAATATTTGCAAATTATGCATTTTATAGGAGGTTAATATCCAGAATATATAGGAATTTAAACAAATCAATTGCAAACAAATAATCTGATTTTAAAATAGGCAACATAAATAGACATGTCTCAAAAATAGAAACACAAATAAGCAGCAGGTTTATGAAAAATTGCTCCACATCACTGTATTAGTTGATGCTCATGCTGCTATAAGGACATACCTCAGACTGGGTAATTTATAAAGGAAAGAGGTTTATAAGGTTTATAATTGACTTGCTGTTCCAAATGCCAGGCAAGGCCTCAGGAAACTTACAATAATGGCAGAAGGGGAATCAAACACATCCTTCTTCAAAATGCAGCAGAAGAGCAAGGTCCTGAGCAAAGGGGGAAGCCCCTTATAAAACCATCAGATCTTGTTGGAACTCACTCACTATCATGAGAACAGCATGAGGAGAGTGGGGGAATCATCCCCATAATTCAATTATCTCCACTTTGCCCTGCCCTTGACATGTGGGGATTATCACAATTCAAGATGAGATTTAGGTGGGGACAAAGGCCCAAACCATATCAGTCACTAATCATCAGGGAGATAAATTTCAAAACCACAACAAAATATCACTTCACATTTATACAAATGGCTATTATTCAAATCAAAAAAGACAAAAAAAAAACCAAAAACAAATGCTGGTATGAATATGGAGAAATAATAACTCATATACTATTGGTAGGAATGTAAATTATTATTTCCATTATGAGAAACAGTATGGTGATTTTCAAAAAATTAAAAGTAGAACTACCATATGGATCCTGCAATCCTATTATTGTGTGTTTATCCAAAGGAGATGAAATCATTATGGCAAAGAGATATCTGGACTTCCATGTTTATTGCAGCACTATTAACAATAGCCAAGCTATGGAGCAACTTAATTGTCCATCAATGAATGAATGCATAAAAATACAGACACACACACACGTATATGTGTATACATATATACATACACGTGTATATGTATATGTATATACACACACAAACACACAGTGAAACACTGTTCAATCACAAAAAGGAATAAAATCTTGTCATTTGTAGCAACCTAGATAAACTCAGAGGACATAATGTTAAGTGAAATAAGGCAGCACAGAGAGACAAACACCACGTAATCTCACACAGTTGCAAAATTTAAAAATCTGGTCCCAAAGAAATAAAGAGTAGCATAGTGGTTACCAGAATTAGTCAAAGGTGAAAAATTACAGATAGATAGGAATAATAAGACCTGGTATTCTATTACAAAGTAGGGTGAATATAGTTAACAATATTATATTGTACATTTCAAAATATCTAGAAGAGAAGATTTTGAATGGTCTTACCACAAATAAATGATAAATGTTTGAGGTAATTGATAACCTAATTAACCTGACTCTATCATTATACAATGTATACATGTTAGAAATATCACAACATACTCCATAAGTTTGTACCATTATTATGTGTTAAACACAAAATAAACCTTTAAAAAGTTGAAATTATCCTTGGACTCACCATATAACTTTCTGTTTCATCAATAGCTCCCATCATTTAATGTCTCTTGTATAATATCAGAAAGTGGTTTACCTAGTTTCTCACTTGTTTATGGCAGATCTAGCCTATTACCAGTTTCTCTGTTATAAACAGCAGCAGAAAACTGATTTTATTTTAATGAAAATAGTACTCATTCGGTCAGCACTGTAAATATTTTCAGAGAAATAATTTTGTTTACTCACAGTAAATACAGAAATTTTAGATTTAATTGATTTGCATATTCTATGTTAGATTTCACACGATCAGAAATATGTCAGACAACAAGAATGTAACAATACTACCATGTTATTTAAAATTCTTTCAGCGAATGCAAATTATTAGGAAAAATATGCTATTTGTAAAATTACCTCAGACTACTTGAAAGAAAATAAGCAAAAAAGTTTATAGATAGCTATGCTTACATTTTAATTCTTGAAATTGCTACTGAATGATGGTAGCACTATATATATAGTTATTCATTTGCTATCTGAGAAATAAAAGTTAATATCTTGCTTTTATATAGCCTAAAAACATTTCCCTATATATTGAGTTGGGGATGTACAACCTTTCTATGAAGAGGCAATGCAGGGATTTTTAACCCCTTTTGCTTTGAAATAAATCAAAAAGCAATAAATTAGTGATGACTAAATTGGAATCTCAGTTTAAACTTAGTAAAATTAAATTGTAATTACTTCTTTTTACACAATAATTTTATCTTTCATACACAGCTTTTATGTGGTATTACATTACGGTCATAAATTATATGATACTTCCATCTTTATTTCTCACCTTTAACATCTAAAGCCTCGGTTTTAATAAAAGTGATTGTTTACATAGCCTTCTTTATGACTATCAACCTTGGATTTATCCTGTGAAAATATTTTCTTACATATATGTATCCATCTTCCCTGTTTTCCAAGAAAAATTTTCAAATGTTGTTTTTTGATCTGTGTATGGTATTATATCTATTATCTGAGTTTTGAAAATTATTCTACTATAGCAATCCTTTGTTTTAGGGTTCTAGCAGCAGCTTCAATATTTATATTAAATGTTTATTATTTTGACAGCTCAAATGTCATTAAAATTACACATTACTAGTTTGAGTTCAGAAACCATTGGCATAAAAGAAGTAATGTGTATTTTGCAAAATTTATTGTACAAAATAAAGGATGCATATTTTAAGCTGTCAATGTTAATTGTATCTTTTTTCTGGATGAGCAATAAATAAGTGCTGTTTTGATAACAATGGTGACATGACATAGGATAAAGAGCAGGCTTCGAAAAAGGGAGTATTTCATTTAGGTCTCTATGTCCAAATAGTAAACATTTTCTCTGAATCATAGTAAAGTTTCTTTGAAAGTACTGTCAAATACTCATTAAATTTCTCTACATTTCTTTGACATAACACGTACTGAATGTGTTTTCACTTTTATTTCTACAATTCAATTACATCAAGTGAATTTTAGAATGTAGACAAAAATGATTGTGTTTTGTCATTTTAATATGTTGTCAGAAGTTGCTGAATATCTGTGAGATGTTAACATTTAGTGTACGTCGGGATGTGTAGCCAGACAACACTTAATATGATTACAGCAAGATTGATGGATCAGGTAAGAGGCTAAGAGGTAAAAAGTAAAGTACTGAAATAACTACAGAGAGCAGCAGACTTCTAAATTTCGTATGATATTTTTAAAAAATAAAATGTTGATTTAAAAAAGTTAATGACAAGGCCAGGCTCAGTGGCTCACGCCTGTAATCCCAGCACTTTGGAAGGCTGAGGCAGGTGGATCACAAGATCAGGAGATTGAGACCATCCTGGCTAACATGGTGAAACCCCATCTCCTCTCTACTAAAAATACAAAAAGTTAGCCAGGCATAGTGGCAGGCGCCTGTAGTCCCAGCTACTCGGGAAGCTGAGGCAGGAGAATGGCGTTAACCCAGGAGGCAAGGCTTGCAGTGCACTGAGATTGCACCACTGCACTCCAACCTGGGCAACAGAGTGAGACTCTGTATCGAAAAAAATAAAAAAAGTTAACAACAATGCTATATAGTAAGAATATATAAAGAATAGTACCATCTTACAAATATCAATGTTCCAGTTGGTTAATGCTTTCATCGTTTTGCAATCTTGTATTGAATATTCAAGGCCTTATGTAGGGAGCTACATCATAAGTAATACAGGCGGTTGTTCAAGTCATGAATGATTATGAAGATTATAGAATTAGTGGAGATGATGTTAAGGACCACAATGCAACTAAAGGTATTAGAGATATTCAGATTCCATAGGTGTTTCAGAGGAAAGATAAATTGCTTTAAACAAAAACATTTTTAGATAAAATGGAACTGGTGCTGACTTCCTCCTTCCAAGGTGACCTCAGCATATTTCACCAGGATTTCCTCCAGCCACCCCCAAAAGGACTGGTGCCTACACTTGTCATTGGGACATTTATAGGAAAGCTCACTGGTGTGACTCTGCCCAGCTTTGTCGTCCTGACTTTGGACTGAACAGGGAACTCAGGTCACTGGGCATTCTACAGACCAACCCATCACCTGAAGCGCCAGAGAGCACAACTTAATAAAGAAAATTAAGATCATACCCATCTGATTGTGCCACAGGCAGCTCTTATTTCTCAAAGTCAACTACTAGCCTGGAGGTTGAGTTCAGACAAGCAGGTCAACATATAATAATGGCAATTTCAATTCAACAAGATATTACTATTCTAATAATACATATGTACCCAACACAGGAGCACCCACATTTTTAAAACAAATACTACTAGGCCTAAGAAAAGAGATAGACAGCAATACAATAATAGCAAAAGACTTCAACATATACTAGTAATAGTACTAGACAGATCAACAAGACAGAAAATCAACAAAGAAACTGGAATTCTACTAGATTCTAGACAAAATGTAGCTAACAGACATTTACCATTCATTCTACTCAAAAACTTCAGAATACACACTTTTCTCATCTGTGCATGGAACATTTTCCCAAATAGATATTATGTTTGGCCATAAAGCAAGTTTCAATAAATTAAAAAAAAAACACTGAAATTGTATTAAGTATCTCCTTGGACCATAGTGATATAAAGTTAGAAATCAATACCAAGAAAAACTCTCAAAACTACACAAATGTGGCTGAGCATGGTGATTCATGCCTGTAATCACAGTGCTTTGGGAGGCTGAGATGGGAGGAGCACTTGTGGTCAGGAGTTTTAGACTAGCAAGACCCCATCTTTTTGTACTTTTTTGTACAAGAAAATTTAAAAACAATTAGCTGGGCATGGTGGCACATGACTGTAGTCCCAACTACTTGGGAGGCTGAGGCAAGAGAATCACTTGAGCACGGAAGATTGAAGCTGCAGTGAGCTAAGATCATGTCACTGCATTACAGCCTGGATGACAGAGTGATGATTTGTTTCCAAAAAAAAAAAAAGCTGTTCAAATTTGTTTATTTATGAAAACTAAGCAACTTGCTGCTGAATGATCTTTGAGTAAATGACAATATTAAGGCAGAAATTTTAAAAAGTTCATGAATTATACTACAAGCACAACATATCAAAACACCTGGGATACAGCACAAGCAGCACTATGAGGAAGGCTTATAGCATTAAATGCCTAAATCAAAATGACAAAAAGATATCAAGTTATTAACTTAATGTCACACCTCAAGGGCCTAGAAAAGGAAAGAACAAACCTAAGCCAAACTTAGAAGAAGAAAATAAATGACAAAGATCAGGGCAGAATTTAATGAGACTGAGACAATAAAAACAATGCAACATACCAATGAAATAAAAAGTTGGTTGTTTGAAAGGATAAACAAAATTGGCAGACTGCTAGCTATATTAACCAAGGGAGAAAAAAAGAGAAGATTTCAAGTAAACACAGTCAAAAATAGTAAATGTGACATTCTAACTGATACCACAGAAATATAAAAGATAATCAGAAACTACCATGAGCATTTCTATGTGAACAAACTTATAACCCTAGGGTAAATGGATAAATTTCTGGAAACATACAGCCTCATAAGACTGAACCAGAAAGAAACAGACATCCTGAGCAAACCAATAATGAGTAATAAAATTGAAGCAGTAATTTTTTAAAAAATTCTTTTTTTTTCCCTGAAAAAACAAGCCCAGAACCAGAGAGATTTCACAGCCAGATTTTAATAGATGCACAGTGAAGAGCTGTTATCAATTTTACTGAAATTATTCCAAAAAATCAGGAGGAGGAATTCCTCCCAAATTCATTTTGCAAAACCAATGTTACTCTAATATCAAAATCAGGCAAGTACACACACACGAAAAGAAAATTACAGACCAATAACCCTGATGAACACGGATGCAAAACTCAGCAAAACACTAACAAACTCAGTAAAATACTAACAAACCAAATCTAACAAAACATCAAAAAGATAATACATGATCAAATGGGTTTTATTCTAGGGATGCAAGGATGGCCCAACATATGCATATGAATCCATATGATTCACCACATAAGCAGAATTTAAAACGAAAACCATATGATCATCTCAATAAATGCAGAGAAGACATTAAATAAAATCCAAAGTATATTCATTATAAAAATCCTCAACAATCTAGGTCTCAGAGCAACATTCCTCAAAATAATTAAAGTCATGTATGACAAAGCCACAACCAACATCACACTAAATGGGGAAAAGTTGAAGCATTTCCCTGAAGAACTAGAACAAGACAAAATGCCCATTTTCACTACTCCTATTCAATGTAGTATTGAAAGTCCTAGCCAGTGCAAACAGGCAAAAGAAATAAAAGGCAGCAAAGTTGAAAAAGATGAAATAAAGTTATCTCTTTCTACCGATGACATAATCTTATAATACCTAGAAAACCCTAAAGACTCCTCTAAAAGACTGCTAAACTTGAAAATGATGACTTCAGGATACAAAATCAACATATAAAAATCAGTAGCATTTCCATAAAACAAGATCATTAAAGCTTAGAACAAAATCAAGAACTCAACCCTAATTATAGAAATGCTGTTACACTGTTGGTGGGAGTGTAAAATAGTTCAACCATTGTGGAAGACAGTGTGGCGATTCCTTAAGGATCTAGAGCCAGAAATACCATTTGACCCAGCAATCCCACTATTAGGTATATACCTAAAGGATTATAAATCATTCTACTATAAAGACACATGCACAGGTATGTTTATTGCAACACTGTTCACAATAGCAAAGACTTGGAACCAACTCAAATGCCCATCAATGATAGATTGGATAAAGAAAATGTGGCACATATACACCAAGGAATACTATGTAGCCATAAAAAAGGATGAGTTTATGACCTTTGCAGGGACATGGATGAACCTGGAAACCATCACTATCAGCAAACTAACACAGGAATAGAAAACCAAACACTGCATGTTCTCACTCATAGTGGGAGTTGAACAATGAGAACACATGGACACAAGGAAGGGAATATCACACACCGGGGCCTGTCAAGGGTGGGGGGCTAGGGGCAGGATAGCATTAGGAGAAATACTTAATGTAGATGACTGGCTGATGGGTGCAGCAAACCACCATGGGACGTGGATGCTTATGTAACAAACCTGCACCTTCTGCACATGTATCCTAGAACTTAAGAGTATAATAAAAAAACTCAATTCTATTTATAATAGCCACAAAATAAAATAAAATGCATAGGAATACATTTAACCAAGGAAATGAAAGAACTCTTCAATGTGTACCACAAAATACTGCTGAAATTGTAGATGACACAAACAAATGAAAAAAAATCCCATGCTCAGTTATCAAAAGGATATATTATTGAAATGACCATATTGCTTAAAGCAATTTACAGATTCAAGGCAATTCCTGTCAAATTACCAATGCTATTGTTCATAGAATTAGGAAAAACAATCCTAAAATTCATATGGAACCAAAAAAGAACATAAAGAGCCAGAGAAATCATAAGCAAAAAGAACAAAACTGGATACAACACATTAGCTGACTTTAAATTATGTTACATGGCTATAGTAACCAAAACAGCATTGCACTAATATTAGCATAGACACATAGATCAATGTAACAGAATAAAGAATCCAAAAATAAAGCCACATACCTACAACCAACTGACTTTCATCAAAGAAAAAAATGTGTAATGGGAAAAGATACCCTATGTAGTAAACGGTGCTGGGAAAATTGAATAGCCATATATGGCAGAATTAAACGGGATCCCTAACTCCTACCGTATATGAAATTAATTCTCAGTGGATTAAAGGCTTAAATGTAAGACCTGAAACTATAAAAATCCCCAAAGAAAACCTAGAAAACACTCTTCAGGACATTGGTCTAGGCAACATCTTTATGACTAAGGTCTCAAAAGCAAATGCAACAAAAATAAAAATAGACAAATTGGACTTAATCAAACTAAAAAGTTTCTGCATATCCAATTAAACTAAATGACATCTGCCCATCAAAAGAAATAATTAACACAGTAAATAGACAACCTCCTGAATGAGAGATAATACTTGCAAACCATGCATCTGAGAAGGTACAAATATCCAGAATCTTGGATAAATTCAATCAACTCAAGAAAATAAAATCAAATAAACCTATCAAAAAGAAGCCAAAGGCCATAAATAGACATTTCTCAAAAGAAGACATACAAGTGACCAACAAACATATGAAAAAATTCTCCATATCACTCATCATCAGAGAAATGCAAATGAAAACTACAGTGTGATACACTAGTACACCAGTCACAATGGCTATTCTATAAAAAGTTAGAAAACAACAGATGCTAGTGAGGCTATGAAGAACAGGGAATGCTTATACGCTGTTGATGGGAATGTAAATTAGTATTGTCTGTACGGAAAACAGTATGGATATTTCTCAAAGAACAAAAAAATGTATGCCATTTTACCCAGAAACCTTACTATTGGGTATCTACCCAAAGTAATAGTAATCATTATATCAAAAGCCATCTGCACTTCTATGTTTATTGGAGCACTATTCATCATAACAAACCCATAGAATCAACCTGTGTCCCTCTATAGATAATTGGATTTTAAAATGTGTTATATACACACCATGGAATACTATGCAGCCATAAAAAAATAATGAAATCATGTCTTTTGCAGCATGGATGGAGCTGGAGGCCCTTATTTTAAGTAACTCAGGAATATAAGTAACTCAAAAATCGAAAACCAAATATCACTTGTACTCACTTGTAAGTGGGAGCTAAACAGTGGGTAAACATGGACATACATAGGGAAGTAATAGACACTGGAGAATCCAAAAGAGGGGAGGGTGGTAGGGAAATGAGGGTTGAAAAATTACCTACTGAGAACTGTTCACTATTGAGGTCATGAGTACACTAAGAGACCAAATCTCAGCACTGCACAATATATCCTTGTAACAAATCTGCACATGTATCCCCGAATCTATAAAAATAAAAATTAGAAATTATGTTGTTTTATAGATATAATATTTCAATCAGATGCATTGGTAAAGTGCCATTTGTATGGAGTTTTAGGGGATATTGAAGAATAGGTCTGGAATATTGAAAAGCAGGTCTTTAACATTGTTTAGCCAGCATTTTTGAAGGAGGGATTCTCCTTAACAGACATGATTATTTACTTATCTTTAAAGGTATTCTTTTCAGTTTATCAAATGTCCTTTCATGATCTGCATGAAGTCTGGCATGCAATAATGTAATTGCATTGGGAAGCAGGTACCATAACTGAACACCTTGCACTCCTGTTTTAAAGACAATGTGGAATAATGAACTGTCCTATGTTTTGGGGATCAGACAGACTTTGGTTAAAATCTCATTTTCCAACACTTTAGCTCCAGTAAATTATTTCTGTTAGGCAAGCAAATATTTGATGCTGAAATCAGACCTCAAGTTTCACTGAATCTTGATAAATGCTTGAGTGGTTAAAATGATTTAAAATGATAGTTATATATCACATTTTTAAATTCAGTCATCTATTGAGGGACACAGAGACTTATGTTTCAAATTTGCACAACTTCCATTGTAAGGTGTAAATTATTTTTCTCTCTATATTATCATTTATTACTATGAGTTATTGAGCATGAATCTATTCCCAGAATGGAATCTCTGCTGAACGTATTTATAAATCTGAATTCCCCACACTGCAGAATGAGAAGCATGTAGTCAGTCTTTGAAGTTCTGTCTGAAATACTAAGGATTTTTTCCCGTCTTATTCATTTTCCACATTTTTTACCATAGTACCTCGTGAATTGGTTACAAACAAAAAAGGCCTCTTGAATTAGAAATAATAAAAGCAGCTAACAAGTATATGCTTCATAATTTAGTACACTATTCATTCCTATCAGTAATAAGGCATAACCTGCAAATCACTTAAATGATGATAGCTCTACGCCTTTCTTACATAAGGAGAAATCAGCTATACGCAACAATAAAATCTATGGAACCTACATAGTCAACTGAAAGGAAAAGCAATTTAAGTAAGGCAAAACCCAATTCTACTCATTTTTCTGAGAAAAAAACAAGCAAAAGAAAAAATCTGTTGCGTGACAATGACTCAAAGAAGAAAACTAAAACTTGTATATATTTTTAAATATTTAGCAAAGTGTTACATTAATAAAAATTTTTCAAACATTGCTTTTGTCTTAGTGGTAAAAGTAAGATGTTATAAAAAATGTACGTGTTTCAAAAGAGTTTCATGTACATTCACATACTATTGGGTTTCAACTCTAAACAAAAAATGTATAAATGGCAAAATTTACTTCTGATTTTCATGTTTGTCAAATAGTTTTAGCTAATTAAATATTTGATTTAGAGAAAGGTATTTCTTGGAATGCTTAGTGATTTCTGTGTATATAAAAGAAATATATTTTTAAATGATATGTAAGACTAAGATACTCATTTTAATGGATGGGTAATCTGGAATATAATCCTGCTTTTCTATGAGTTAGACAAGCTATAATGCAAATAACTTACGTAATATTTAACTTAAAATTTATTAAAATAGTGTGAAGTGTTTGGTATATATCTTAGAGCAACACCTCGTCTAGAAGTTAGATTATTCTCCCTCTACAAATATCCACATTAGGCAAAATACATATGTCGTCATGACAACTGGATGGAAAATTTAGCTTGAATACTTTTTTAATACATCAGGATAATGATTTTTTATCCAATAGTTTTAAACCACAGCATTTTTCCTATTCCTGGTTCCTCAAAATATTGCATAATTTAATTTATTTCTAAATAATGTACCTAAAACATATTTGCTTATCTGCCATTCAGACACATAATTTCATAAGTTTAAATAAATAATGTATATGGATTTATCAAGGTATATACATAAAACTGATGTATAAAAAAATTAAACATTTGCAGCAGCATAAACTATTTTCTAGATGCCATTTTTAAGAAATTCTGAAAACGTTAGAGTATAATATTTGTATAATGTGCAAATCCAAACTTTTGAAGACAATACTTATACTAAAATAATTAGTTGATACAGTTAAGCAAAATCATTTGATACCTGATTATAACATTTGCAAAAATGAAATTATAGACAAATGAACACATACATCAGTTCCAAATACTGCAATCAATCTTCTCTTTAAGTATTGATTGTAAGGTCTCAAAAATGGGACGATAAATATTTAATATATCACAATAAATACTACCTAAAAAATAATATAATGTTTCAATTTATTTAAAAATTGTTTTATTTCAATCAGAAATGGTAATATAATGAACACCAATATTACTTTTAAAAATTCTTAAGTACTTAACTGTAAATTTTAATTTTCTTTAATAGGAATAGAATAATAAGATTCAGAACTTATTCTGAGTACATTGACTTCGTTAGTATTCATCAAAACACTATGTGGGATCAAGCCATTTGCCCAGTCACATAACTGGAATCTACAATATCAGGATTCTGGCCTGGCTCTTTTTAACTCCAGATTGGCACTGTTAAACTCTCCTCATAGTGCGTTTGCAATTTATTTGTGACAAATAAGTTGTAACTAAATGAGTAAATGAAAACATTGCACCAAATCTCCAGTTATGCTGGATGCTTTTATTCCAAATTTAAAAGGGATATTTTATTTTAACTTGAATCAAAGAGATTGGAACAAACCTAAAACTCTTTCCAAAATTAAAATTTTCTTCTATGATTGCTTACTTGCAAAGGTAATTTTAACACTTGAAAGAAAATTAAACTGTTTTGCTTGCCATTAGGAGACTCACTGCTAATTACATAGAGAATTCCCTCAGAATCTCTAGGTCAAACCCATAGACACAAAAAGCAATTTGGAAAATCTGCTGGGACATGACACAAAACTAAAGTTCACCGACATTTCACCATGCCAAAGGGTAATTTTTGACATGTAAGTACACTTCCTTTTCTTTAAAAAAGAATGTTTTTAAAGAAAATGTTTCAGTGAACACGCATGTATATGTTTTTGTGTGTGGTGTATTGGCTTAGTATTAACAAACAGACATCTAAATATTTTAGTATTACATTGTAACAATTTCCCCATTCCATTAAGCATTCATGGAAAACATGGTTCCAATAACTCAAGGTGATCTTGTTACTTTATTGAAAGCATCTTTGAGGCTAAGAGTTTTCATATAAGAAAGCCTTAGTTATAGTATAATAATAAAGTTATTTTCTGTTATTTGCTATTTGGTTCTATATACAGTAGACAATGTAATTGTTTTGTGTTATTAAAATTGTTTTCTGGAATATTTAAGAAGCGGAAGTATCTTCATGGGTCCCTAAAATTTATCAGCACAGAAAAAGTGAACCATTCAGAATCTCAAAAGTTTCCCTTAATAATATTAGAAACACTCGGAATGATATGAGCTGCTTTTAAAATTTACCATTCATTACTATTGCATATTTTAGAGTGTTCAAGTACTTCATATACTATCCGTAAGCATGAAGATGTAAATTGAGAGAATAATCGCACAGGTGATACTAATAGCTGTCAGATACTATACTGTTAAATGATAACATCTCAAATTTTTGTGAGTGACACAAACATTCCTCTATATCTCAGAAAGAAAAAATGAAAAAATGAAGCAAGTAACTACTTTGTTCATTCCTCCTCACTCATTGACATACCTAATTAGATATTTTGATAAAACGGTATGAGAATAAGTGAATCAGTCTTTTTTCCTCGTTTTGAAATACTATGTCCTCAGACTCCATATGACTCCATTGCCTATGTTAGATAAATTGCCCCTATTCTACAACTCTGCAGTTCTTCACTTTGGCCATGACCTGATAAGTTTAGGAGGATGTCTTAAGAAGCCTTCTTAACCATAGACTAACCCTTATTCTATAATTATATTTATTAGAAATAAAACTTAAAATATCATACTATAACTTAGGAAGAAAAAGAATATTTTATATCCTGAAATTTCAAACTACATAAATAGCACAAGAATTAATATGTCATGAAAACAAACATTGTCAAAACTCTTCCAGGCTAAATAGATTTTTTCAATCAATAAAATATTCACATTAACAGGAAAATATGTGATAATAGTAACGCCTTATAGTGAAATGCTTCAGAGTTGAAGCCCAGGAGAGTGATAATGGCCAACTCTGATTGATTGCATATGAGTGTCCATTTGTGTTTGTAGGGTTGTGTGCAATCTGATCAGAGGCAATTATAAAATATACTCAATGATATGGATCACAAAAATAAAAATTAGAAACTGCTTGCTTCATACACAAGTTCTGTAATCAGGGGTGGTACCCTGAAATACAGGGAAATGCACTAGCATTAAGTCTGAACCCCAACCTGAGAAAGATAAACTATGGCACCCATAGGCTTGTGGACAGGATTTGAGAAAAGCAGGGAATTGTCACATAAGAAGCAAAAGGTTACTTTTTTCTGCTACCTTTGACTTTCCCCTGTTCAAAGTCAAGACTAGTACTGCCAAAAGAATAAGTCAGAAACTCAAGCATAATAACTACAGTGAAATAATCAAATGTGACTACAAATATGTTATCCAAGGCAAGAATGAGTCAGGGATACCTCAGCTTCAGTAAAGATTACTATGGTCAGAGTCAAGGGCAGCAAAAGTTGCATTGAAAGTGATCTGGAATACGGGAAGTTAAAAGAGGCAGTATACTCAGGCCAAATCTAGGGTGTTATTCGGAATATTTAGCAATAATGTGAGAAAAATAGATAACACTGGATGTTACTTAGGTGAACAAAAACACGCACCATAATACTATATGTTACTCTTCCAGATGTATAGAGACATATTCTCAAAGCCCTTATCCCCTTATCCACTTTCAAACACCCAGATACAAAAGACGCACACACACACACACACACACACACACACACACACTTGAATTAATTAGTTCTCAGGAAAGTATACAAAAACTCATAGAAGAAGGTGCAGGTGAGTCAAATGTGAGCAAATTTTGAAGTTGATAACTTAGAGGATGTATTAGTCTGTTTTCACACTGTGTGTAAAGACAATATTGAACTGGGAAGAAAAAAAGGTTTAATTGGACTTACAGTTCCACATGGCTGGGGAGGACTCAGAATCATGGCAGGAGGTGAAAGGCACTTCTTACATGTCAGTGGCAAGAGAAAATGAGAAAAAAGCAAAAAAGGAAACCCCTGCTAAAGTCATCAGACCTCATCAGACTTACTCACTATCATGAGAATAGCAAGGTAAAGAGAAGCCCTCATGATTCAGTTACCTCCCCTTGGGTCCCTTCCACAACACATAAGAATTCTGGAAGATACAATTCAAGTTGAGATTTGGGTGGGAACACAGCCAAACCATATCATTCTGCCCCTGGCCCCTCCAAATCTCATGTTCTCACATTTCAAAATCAATCATGCCTTCCAAACAGTCCCATAAAGTCATAAAGTGTTAACTCATTTCAGCATTAACCTAAAAGTCCACAGTTCAAAGTCTTATCTGAGACAAGGCAAGTTCCTTCCCCCTATGAGCCTGTAAAATCAAAAGCAAGCTAGTTACTTCATAGATACAATGGGGGTACAGGTATTGGGTAAATATAGCCATTTCAAATGGGATAAATTGTTCAAAACAAAGTGGTTGTAGAGCCCATGCAATTCAAAATTCAGTGGAGCAGTCAAATTTTAAAGATCCCAAATGATCTCCGTTGACTTGAGGTCTCACATCCATGTCACACTGATGCAAGAGGTGGGTTCCCATGGTCTTGGGCAGCTCCACCTGCGGCTTTGCAAGGTAAAGCCTCCTTCCTGGCTGCTTTCACAGGCTGGTGTGTTGTTTGCAGGTTTTCCAGGTACACGGTGCAAGCTGTCGGTGAATCTAACATTCTGCCTGTTACCCAGTTCCAAAGTCACTTCCACATTTTGGGGTATCTTTCCAGCAACAGCCCATTCCTGTTACCAATTTACTGTATTAATCCATTTTCACACTGATGATAAATACATAGCCAAAACTGGGAAGAAAAAGAGGTTTAGGCTGGATGCGGTGGTTCACGCTTGTAATCCCAGCACTTTGTGAAGCCGAGGTGGTTGGATCACCTGAGGTCAGGAGTTTGAGACCAGACTGATCAATATGGTGAAACCCTGTGTCTACTAAAATTACAAAAATTAGCCAGGTATGGTGGTGTGCACCTGTAGTCCCAACTACTCAGGAAGTGGAAGCAGGGGAATCACTTGAACCCGGGAGGTGGAGGTTGCAGTGAGCCAACTGCACCACTGCACTCCAGCGTAGGTAACAGAGCAAGACTCCATCTAAAAAGAAAAGAAAAGAAAAGAGAAATGAGAAAGAGGGTTAATTAGACTTCCAGTTCCACATGGCTTGGGAGGCCACAGAATCATGATGGAAGATGAAAGGCACTTTTTACATGGTGGTAGGAAGAGACACTGAGAAAGAAGCAAAAGTGGAAAACCCTGATAAACCCATCAGATCTCGTGAGACTTATTCACTATCATGAGAATAGCACAGGAAAGAGCTGCCACTGTGATTTAATTACCTCCTTCTGGGTCTCTACCACAACCCATGGGAATTCTAGGAGATACAATTCAAGTCGAGATTTGGGTAGGGACACGGCCAAACCATATCAGAGGAGAAAGCTAATGAAGTAATTCCAATACTGTGGATTGGTGTTTACAAGGAAATGGGAGACTATGACCCCTGTATAAAGTTGTATATGTTAACAAGAGATTCCTTATAGAAAACTCAGACAAAAAATAATGTAAAATTGTATGTACAGTGACCATAAAAAAGATTAGTCTTCAGAATATAGAAAGTATATGAAAAACAATTCTATTTAAATGTGGATAAAAAGAATAGTATCTAAAATAGACAAAATGTACAATTTTATATGTGTATACAAGAGAGAAAAGCAAATGCCATATTATTACTATTGAAAGAAATGCAAAGTATTTTACACAAAGATACCATTTTATATCTATCACACTGACTTAATATTATTAACTAGCAGCTTGAGTGAAAATTGTTATTATCCCTTTGGAAAATATGTTGGTATTATATTGTTAAGTATAGCTGGTAAGCTAGAAAATTTAATTTTAAGTTTATAGCATAGTTTATAGAAGCATATACAGTTGGTGACATGCACAAATATGGTCTTTATGAAAATTTTTACAATTAAAGAAAAGCACCTGGGCATGGTGGCTGGCATCTGTAAATCAAGCTACTCGGCAGGCTGAGGTGAGAGGATCTCTTGAGGCCAGGAGTTTGAGATCAGCCTGAGCAACATAGTAAGATCACCTTCTCTAAAGAAATAATTAAAAACTAGTCAGGCATGGTGGCATATACCTGTAGTTTCACCTTTTGGGAGGCTTAGGCCAGAGGATCATTTGAACGCAGGAGTTGGAGGTTGAAGTGAGCTATATTGCACCACTGCACTCCATTGTGGAGGACAAAGGGAGAAGTGATTTAAAATTTTTAAGCAATCTTAATTTTTTTGCAACAAATGAATTAATGTTTAAATATTAATAGAATGAGTTGGACACAGCATTTCAAAGGAATGATTCATGTCACTGCAGACATGAATAATAAAAATTTAAAAAATAAAAGTAAGCCAAAAAAGAATGCATCCTACGTAGAGTTGCTTATTAACAAAGCCAGAACCCAAACAGAGCATAGTAATCACATACACACAGTCCCACACATAAAAAA
This sequence comes from Rhinopithecus roxellana, assembly GCF_007565055.1. NCBI lineage: Eukaryota > Metazoa > Chordata > Mammalia > Primates > Cercopithecidae > Rhinopithecus > Rhinopithecus roxellana. Next base: position 67,879,324 of record NC_044559.1, on the reverse strand, counting down.
GTTGTGTTATGTGGATATATAATGCAACTATAGGAAAAATCATTACGATGTGTCCTCTGGTTTTGGTATTATAGATAAAATCTCGGACGATATCATCCTTGTCCTAACAAGAAAAATGTAAGAAACTGAATAGTCATATTCAAGCTACAAATAATTGAAGAAAAAGAGAAAATCTACAAAAAATTATGGGGTTGGGAGAAACAACTTACTTATATAGAACAAACAATAAGAATTATATAAGACTTTGCTTCAGAAACCATGAAAGGTAGAAAATAGTGGAGTAAAATATATAAACTATTAAACGAAAAAAAAAATCTTAACAACCTAGAATTCAGTATAGAGTAGAATTACTCTACAAAAGTAAAGATTAAATGGAGTTCTTTCAGATAAACAAAAACAGAAATTTGTTTTCAGTAGGCCTAACTTGAAATAAATGTTAAACTTTTTTTTCAGGAAGAAGGAAAATAATATGGAGAAAAATCTTGGTTCCATATAAAGAGAATATTGAAATAGGAATAAATTAAGGTAAAATAAAATTATTTATTTTTATATTATTAATTGATCTAACAAAGAACAGTATATTCAAATTAAAAATTAAATCAATGTACTGAGTGAATATAACTTTTGGATAAGTATGATATATGACAACAATCTTCCAAAAGATGAGAGGAAAAAACTGGAAATACATTGTCATAATGTACTTGCACTACCCATGAAACAGTATATTGTGATTTGGAAGTAGAATAAATTAGTAATAAATCTATATTTCAAGTTCAAGGGTGACCACTAAATAAGTATATGGTAATATGTTAATATTCTAATAGAAAAATAAATAGGGTTAGTCACAATAAATGATCTGTTAAAACCAGACAAGGCAGAAAAGGAATGAAAGAACGAAAATGGTAAGCAAATAATATGGGCCATAAACAGAAAACATCTATTAATATAAATATGGTAGAAGTCAATCTAATGCCATTATCAAAAATAATGGCATTAAATGTGAATGGACTTAATATCATGATTAAAAGACAGAGATGGGGGTCTTAACTGAGGATCCATAAGACCCCTGACATCTCAAGGATCTCACCTCCAGTACTCCAGCTGTTTTTCTCCAGAAGGCCCCAGGAGGCTTGGCTGTAGCCAGTGTCACCCTGTGACTTACAAGTACTGGGATTTTCATAGAGAGTACTCAAGAAAGCCACAGATGCCAGGAAATAAGCATGGCTGTGAAAAAAACTGCAGCACTACCAAAAGCCTATGTGCCAGCCTTTACTCTTTTAGGCATCATATATTGGGTTGCAGTCAAAACAATAACACCAAAAATAATAATAATAATAATACTCCACCCATATGTACCCTGTGAAACCAAAGTCAAAAATCCATCCGCAAATAAAAATCAATACACATCCTTGGCTCTCCAAAAGCACTCAGAAACAAAACCAATGGACTATACTCAACTCACACCACAGTAAAAGGAACATCAGCCCTTTCAGGTGAGATAGAATGAGTGCAACAACTCTGGGAACTCAAAAAGCCAGAGTGTTCCCTTATATACAAGTAAGCCCAGTATATACAGCTAGTAGCTGCCCAGCAATGTTCCTTAACTAGAATAAAGTTACTGAAATAACAGACATACAATTCAGAATCTGTATGACAAAGAAGCTCATTGAGATTAGGGTGGAAGTTGACATCTACACAGGAAATCCAATAAAATTATCCAAGAGCCAAAAGATAAAATAGCCATTTCAAGAAAGAACCAAACTGAATTTCTGGAACTGAAAAATTCACTACAAGAATTTCATGATAAAGAAAATTGTTAACAGCAGGATAGAACAAGATGAAGAAGGACTCTCAGAGCTCGAAGACCACTTCTTTGAATCAACTTTCAGACAAAAATAAAGAAAAAGGAAGTTTTAAAAATAAATAAAGCCTCTGAGAAATAAGGGATTATGTAAAAGGGCCAAATCTATGATCCATTGGCACTCCTGAGACAGAAGGAGAGAGGGTAAGCAACGTAGAAAATAAATTTGAGGACACAGTCCATGAAAATTTTCTTAATTTTGCTAGAGAGTTTGACATGCAAATTCAAGAAATACAGAGAAGCCCTGCTAGGTGCTATCTAAGACAATCATCCCCGCATATAGTCATCAGATTCTAGAAGATCAACACAGAAGAAAAAGTCTTAAAGGTAGCTAGAGAGAAGGGTCAGGTCATACAAAACGGAATACCATCAGACTAGCAGTGAACATCTCAACAAAAATGTTACTATCTGGAAAATATTAGGGTTCCATTTTCAGCATCCTTAAAGAAAAGAAATTCCAACCAAAATTTTCATATCCACCAAACTAAGCTTCGTAAACAAAGGAGAAATTAAATCTTTCTCAGATAAGCAAATAACGAAGAAATTTGTTACAAATAGACTAGCATTACGGGAGGTCATTAAGGGAATGCTAAACATGGAAATGAAGGAACAACACCTGCTACCACAAAAACAATTAAGCACATAGCCCACCGACACTGCAAAGCAGCTACACAATAAATTATATGAAACAACCACCTAACAACATGGTTACAGGATCAAAATCTCACATATCTATACTAACCCTGAATGTAAATAATCTAAACACTCCACTTAAAGAGATAGAAAGGCAAGCTAGATACAACGCAAGACTCAACTCTCTGCTATTTTAAAGAGAACATCCCATGTAACAAAATCCACAGGCTCAAAGTAAAGGGGCAGAGAAAGATCTACCATGCAAACAGAAAACAAAAAAGACTAGAAGTCACTTTTCTCTCTTTCTTTCTTCCTTTGCTTCCTTCCCCTTCCCCTTCCCCTTCCCCTTCCCCTCCCTTCCCTTTCTCTCTTTCTCTCCTTCTCTCTCTCTCTCTCTCTCTTTCTTTCGACATGGAGTCTCACTCTGTCGCCTGGGCTGGAGTGCAGTGGCACGATCTCGGCTAACTGCAGCCTCCTCCTCCTGGGTTCAAGTGATTCTCTTGCCTCAGCTTCCCAAGTAGCTGGGATTACAGGTGCCCACCACCACACCTGGCTAAATTTTGTGTTTTTTAGTAGAGACAGGGTTTCACCATGTTGACCAGTTTGGCCTTGAACTCCTGACCTCACGTGATCCCCCTGCCTTGGCCTACAAAGTGCTGGGATTACAGGCATGAACCACCACGCCTGTCCTCACTATGCTTATATTGGATAAAACACACTTTAAACCAGCAACTATTAAGAAGGATAAAGAAGGGTATTAGTAATCATAAAGGGCATAATTCAACAAGAAACTTAACTGTCCTGAATATATATGCATCCAACACTGGAGCACCCAGATTCATAAAGCAAGGTCTTCTTGACTTACAAAAATATTTAGATAGCCAAGATAGCCACACAATTATAGTAGGAGACTTCAATAGCCCACTGATAGCATTAGACAGATTACTGAAGCAGAAAGCTAATAAAGAAATTCTGGAATTAAAATTGATACTTGACCAATTAGATCTAATTAAACATTTACAGAAAACTCTACCCAATATCCACAGAATATGCATTCTTCTTTCCACACACTGAACGTATTCTAAGATTAACCACATGCCCACTCAAATAGCAAGTCTGAATAAATTGAAAAAAATCAAAATTATACAAACACATTCTCAGACCATTGTGCAATAAAAATAGAAATTGATATCAAGATATCTCAAAACTACACAAATATATGGAAATTAAACAACTTTCTCCAGAATAATCCTTGGTGAACAACAAAATTAAGGCTGGAATCAACAGCATTCTTTGACGTTGATGACAAATAGGAACCCAACTTATCAAAATCTATGAGATTCAACCCATAGGTTTCAGCGTTAAGGGGAAGTTTAGAGTACTAAACATCTTCATCAAAAGTTAGAAAGATCTCAAACTAACTTTACACCTAGAGGAACTAGAAAATTTAAAAACAAACAAACAAACAAAAACTCCAACACTAGCAGCATAAAATAAATAACTAAAATTAGAGAAGGACTGAATAAAATTGAGACACAAAAATTCATACAAAAGAGCAATAAAACAAAAAATGTGTTATTCATGAGAATAAGTAAGATTGAGAGACTGCTAGCAAGATGAATGAAGAAAAAAGAGAAGATCTAAATAAGTACAAATAAAAATGATAAAGATGACTTCACAACTAATTACACCAATATGCAAAAGATCCTCAGAGTCTATCATGAAAATTTCTGTGCATAAAAATTAGAAAATCTAGAAGAAATGGATAAATTCCTGGAAACACATGACCTTCAAAAGTTGATTCAGGGAGAAAGTGAAAACTTGAACAATCAAATAACAAGTTTTAAAATTCAATCAGTAATAAAGAAACTACGCCCAAAAAACAGGGGACCAGAGGGATTAACAGCCAAATTCTATCAGACACACAAAGAAAAAATGATACTACTCCTATGAAAAAATTTCAGAAAATTGAAAAGGGAGGCTCTCCCCTAACTCATTCTATGAAGCCAACATCAGCCTGATACCAAAATCTGGCTACAACATAACAGAATACTACAACTTCAGGCCAATATCCCTTGTCAACATAGGAACAAAAATCCTCAACAAAATGCTATAAAACTTGATCCAACACCACATCAAAAAGATAATAAACCACAATCAAGCAGGCTTTATTCATGAAATGCAAGGCTGGTTCAACATACACAAATTAATAAATGTGATTCACCACATAAACAGAATTGAAAACAAATATCATATGATCATCTCAATAGATGCAGAAAAAAACTTTCAATGCAATTCAATATACATTTATGACAAAACCCTCAAGAAACTAGGCATCAAAGGAGCATACCTCAAAATAATAAGAGCTACCATAACTTCAAAATAATAAGAGCTATCAGATCTTAAAAATAATAAGAGCTATCTATGCCAAACCCATAGCCAATATCACACTGAATGAATGAAAGCTGGAAGCATTCTCTTGAGAACTGGAACAAGGCAAGGATGTCAATTCCCACCACTCTCATCAACACAGTCCTAGAAATCCAAGCCACAGCAATCAGACAAGAGAAAGAAAGAAAAGGCATCCAAAAATGAAAAGAAGATGTCAACCTACCTGTCTTCACTGACAATATGATTCTACACCTAGAAAATCCTAAAGACTCTACCAAAAGGCTCCTAGAACCAGTAGATGACTTCAGTAAAGTTCCAGGATACAAAATATATGTACAAAAAATAGTAATATTTATATACTAATAATGTTCAATCTGAGAGCCAAATCAAGTACACAATCCAATTTATAATAATCATAAATACAAAATAAATACCTAGGAATACAGATAGCCCAACAGGTAAAAGATTTGTACACATAGAATTATAAATCAATGCTCAAAGAAATCAGAGATGACAAAAATAAATGGAAAAACATTTCATGCTCATGGATTAAATAAATCAATACTGTTAAAATGACCATATTGCCTAAACTAATTTACAGATAGGCTATTCCTATCGAACTACCATGACATTTTTCACAGAATTTGAAAAATCTATTCTAAAATTCACAAACCCAAAGAGAGCCCAGATAGCTGAAGAAATCCTAACCCAGTAGAACAAAGTCAGAGGCATCACACTACCTGACTTCAAGCTGTACTATCAGACTACACTAACCAATACAGCATGGTACTGGTACAAAAACAGCCACATAGACCAAAAGAACATAATGGAGAACCCAGAAATAAAGCTACAAACCTGCAACCATCTGCTATTTAACAAAGCTGAGAAAAGCAAGCAATGGAGAAAGGACTCCCTATTTCATCAATGTTGCTGGAATAACTGGATAGCCATAAGCTGAAGAATGATACTGGACTCCTACCTTCCACCACAGACAGAAATTAACTCAGGATGGATTAAAGATTTAAATGTAAGACCTCAAACGATAAGAATCCTAGAAGAAAACCTAGGCAATACCCTTCTTCACATCCATGTAGACAAAAAAATGGGGGCTACATCCCCAAAAGCAATTGCAATAGAGACAAATATTAACAAGTGGAACTAATATTGTTGGGATGTTTGTCTCCTCAAAATCTCATGTTGAAATATAATCCCCAATGTTTAAGGTGGAGCCTAAAGGCAGGTATTGTCATGGGGATGGATGCCTCCTGAGAGGCTTAGCACTATCCCCTTGATGATGAGTGATTTTTTTGTTCTGTTAGTTCATGCATGATCTAGTTGTTTTAGAATGTGTAACATCTCCTCCTTCTCTCTCTTCCTTTCACTCCCACGATGTGACACTTCTGCCCCTTCTTCACTTTTCACCATGATCAAAATCTTCCTGAACCCTCACCAGAAACTGAGCAGATTCTGGAACCATGCTTCTTTTTGTATAGCCTGTAGAACCGTGAGCCAGTTAATCCTTTTTTCTTTATAAATTACTCACCCTTAAGTATTTCTTTATAGTGACACAAAGCCAACTAACACAGGGATCTTACTAAACTAAAGAGCTTCTGCACAGCAAAAGAAACTATCAATAAGCAGCCTATGAAAATGAGAGAATATATTATTAAACTATGCATCTGATATAGACCTGATACAGGTCTAACATTCAGCCTCTATAAGGAAGTTAAACAATTCAACAAGCAAAAGACAAACAACTCCATTTAAAAAATGGGCATGAACAGGCACATTTCAAAAGATGACATACAAGCGACTAACAAATATGACAAAATACTTATCATCACTAATCATTGGAAAAATCCAATTCAAACCACAATGTGATGCTATCTCACACCAGTGAAGAATGACTATTATTAATAAATCAAAAAATAACAGATGTTGGCAAGACTGCAGAAAGAAGGGAACTCTTACACACTGTTGAGTGGAATGCAAATTAGTTCAGACTCTTTGAAAAGCAGTTTGGAGAATTCTCAATGAACTTAAAGCAGAGCTGCCATTCAACCCAACAATCCTGTTACTGGGTTTACACCCAGAGAAAAATAAATCACTCTACCAAAAAGACATAGCACTTGTATGGTCACTGCAGTGCTATTCACAGTACCAAAGACATTAAATCAACATAGGTTTCATCAATAGTGGACTGAATAAAGAAAACATGGTACATATACACCGTGGAATATTACACAGCTATAAAAATAATGAAATCATGTCCTTTGCAGCAACGTGGATGCAGCTGGAGGCCATAATCCTAAGGAAATTATTGAAGAAATAGTAAACCAAATATTGCATGCTCTCACATATAAGTGGGAGATAAACACTGAGTACACATGGACAGAATGATGAAAATAACAAACACTGCATACTACTAGTGAGGGGAAGATGTCAGGATCCATATGTTGAAACACGACCTATTGGATACTATGCTCACTACTTGAGTAATGAGGTCACTACCCCAAACCTCAGCATCACTCAATATACCCATGCAAAAAACCTGCACATATGCTCCTAAAACTAAAATAAAATTTAAAATTATAAATAAAAAAAGTAATAAAGAAGGAGGCCAAAGAGATATATTTAGAATGTATAGAACTGTAAAAGACTTACAAAAATTTTTAATAATGATGTATAAATAAGCAGAGGAATCAATGCAGTACAAACTCCAAAATGCAAAAAATTTGAAAGAGGATTTTTATTGAGCACTCACCAGGAGGTAGATATTTTTCAGGTATTGTTTATTTTTTCTCAATCTTTATTATGGTATAACTGACAAAAGTTTTACATATTTAAGAAAAAAAATAAAGATATTAAAAAGACAGAGTTTCAAAGTGTATCAAAAAAAGAGGACCCTGATGGACACAGTAGCTCATGCCTGTAATCTCACTACTTTGGGAGTCTGAGGCAGGAGGATCACTTGAGGTCAGGAGTTCAAGACCAGCTTGGGGAAAATAGTGAGACCTGGTATTTTTTTATATGTATATGTAAGATCTATCTAGATAGATAGATAGATAGATAGATAGATAGATAGATAGATAGATAGATAGATAGATAAATTTACATGGAAAGGCGAAGACCCAGAGTAGCCAACATAATACTAAAGAAGAGCAATGAAATTAGAAGACAGAAGCTAATCAACCTCAAGACTTGCTATAAAGATAGATAGATAGATAGATAGATAGATAGATAGATAGATAGATAGATAGATAGATAGATCTAGTCTATATGAGGCTAGGAGTTTGGGGCTGCAGGCTGCTATGAGCTATGGTCATGCCACTGCACTCCAGCATGGGCAACTGAGCAAGAACCTGTATCAAAAAATGTATGTATTGTTTACAAGAAGTCCACTTTAAATATAAAGTCACATATAGATTAAAAGTAAAGGAATACCAAAAGTTATACCATGCTAACATGAATTCAAAGAAGCAGCAGTAGTTATATTAATGACAGAAAGAATAGACCTCAATGGAAAAAGAGTTACCAGGAATAAAATGGGTATTATGTAATTATAAAAAGGTAAAAACTCTAAGAAGACATAAAAATTATATTTTTTGTGTATCTAACAACAGAGCTTCAAAATATATAAAGCAAAACTGATAGAAATGCAAGGAGAAATAGACAAATCATGATTATACCAGGAGATTTTAACACCCCTCTTTCAGAAATGAACAGATATCACAGACAGGCCATGTGGAAGAAATTATGACAACACTCTACAATATGTTAATGTAGTCCATCATATCAATACCCTAAAAAAATCATATGATCATATCAATAATGCAGAGAAAAATATATGACAAAATCCAACAGTCATTTGTGATCAAACCTCTCAGCAAAGTATGGATATAAAGGCACTTCCTTAACTTAATAAAGAACATCTACAAAAAACCTACATTATTCTTTAAAGTGAAAAAATAGATGTTTTCTCCTAAAATCAGAAACAAGGCAGTTATATTCCCTCATACCTCTCCTATTCAAGTTGATACTACTGGAAGATCTAGCAAATTCAGTAAGATAAAGAAAATAATAACCAGTGTTATACAGATTGAGGATAAAAAAAGTAAAATCATCTTTGCAGCTGAGATTATTTTCTATGTAGACAATTCCAAAGAATCAAGGAAAAAATTCCTGGAACTAATGAGCAATGATAGCAATGTTGTATGATACAAGTAAAATAAATCAAAGTTAATTGCTTTTCTATATATCAGCAATGAATAATTGAAATTTGAAATGAAAACAAAATACCAATTTACATTCATATAAAAATTGTATAAATCAAACAAAATACTTACAGCATCTATAAGAAGCAAACAGAAAAACTGTGATTAAAAAAGTAAAGAACTAATCAAATGGAGAGATATTTCATGTTCATGGATAAGAAGACTCAACACTGTAAGATATCTGTTCTTCCCAACCTGATCTATAGGTTCAACACGATCTTAATCAAAATCCCAACAAGTTACTTTTACAGATCTAGACATACTGATTTCAAATTTACATGGAAAGGCAAAGACTCAGAGTAGCCAACATAATATTGAAGAAGAGCAATGAATTTAGAAGACAGAAACTGATCAACTTCAAGACTTGCTATAAAGCTACAGTAATAAAACTAATCAAAGCTACATCAATCCATACAGTGTGGTATTCGTGAAAGAATAGATAACTAGGCCAATAGAACAGAATAAAGAGCCCAGAAAAAGACCTCACAAACATAGTCAATTGATCTTTGACAAGGGAGCAAAGGCTATTTAGCAGAAGAAGGGCAGTCTTTTCAACAAATGGTGATGGAATAGCAAGACTTCCACAGGCTGAACATTAATCCAGACACAGTTATTAAACCTTTCATGAAGAGTAACTCAAAATAGATCATGGATCTAAATGTAAAATGCAAAACTATAAATTTGAAAGATAACATAGGAGAAAATTAAGGTGACCCGAGTTTGTTTATTTTTAGAACAATATCAAATGAATCATCCATGAAATAAAATTTTGCAAATTGAACTTAAATAAAATTTTAGAAGTCCTGTTCTGTGAAAGTCATTGTTAAGAGAATGAAAAGACAAGTCACAAAATGGGAGAGCATATTTGCAAAACACTTATCTAATAAATAAGTTGCATCCAACGTGTATTTAAAAAACATTAAAATTCAACAGTAAGGAAACAAACAACCCAATTAAAAAGAGGCTAAAATACCTAAAAGAGGCTAAAACAACCCAATTAAAAAGAGACGTAAAAAGGATATACAGGTGGCAAAGAGACATATGAACAATACTGAAGCACCATGTGTCTGTAGGAAATTGCAGATTAACATAAGATACAACTACACAACTACATACCTAGTAGAGTAGCTAAAACCCAAAACACCGACAGTACCCAATGCTGGTGAGGATGTGGACCATATAAACTCATTGACTGCTGGCCAGAATACAAAATGGTATGGCCACTTTGGAAGATAGTTTGACATTTTAAAAAATATAACTAAACATACTTTCATGTTATGATCCAAATATTGTTTTATGCCAATTAGTAGCAAACCTGGTAGACAGAAAAAAACCTGCACACAAATGTTTATAGCAGCTTTATTAAAAATTATAAAAAATTGAAGCAATCAGGATGTCTTTCAATAGAGGAATGGATTATAATATGTGGTACATTTATAGAATAGATTATTTTTTTACAGAACTCTAAAAACAAAATTAAAATGTTACATTTTAATTAGAAATTATCTTTAAAAATTTTAAATGATATCTTATGTCTATCTTTTTCTATATTGAATTCGTAGACTGAGTAAAGTAGACTTCCCCAATGATGTGGGTGGGTCCCATCCAATCAGTGGAAGTCTTGAATAGAATAAAAAGGCTGACTTTCCTAGGAGTAAGAAGGAACTTCCTCTTACCTGAATGCATTGAGATGGGACATTGGTCTCTTCCTGCCTTTGGACTCAAACTGAAACTTTGGCTTTTATTGAGTGTCAAACCTGCCTGCCTGCCAGCTTTCAAACTGGAGCTATGCCACCATCTCTCCTGAGTCTCCAGATTGCTGATTGCAGATCTTGGGACGTCTTTTCCCTCATAATCATGCTAAACAATTCCTTATTTCATCTCCCCATCTCTTTCTCTCTCCTATTGGTTCTGTTTCTCTGCAAAACACTGACTAACATGATCACCATAACCGAACTCCAGATTGAAATTATGAGAGAAGTATGTAAAAGGTATTTACTTTTAAGAAAACAATAACATTTCTACTAATTTTTTTTTTTTTGGAAGTAAGTAGGTAAGTCTTGTTTTCCTGTAAAAGCATGTAAATGGACATTTTGACTCATTGCTGTTTTTTTCTTGTCTCAACTTTATTACTTAGAAAATATTGTATTTGTTTTACTTCTGAAAACATAAAAGCCTTGTTTTACTTCTGAAAACAAATGGGCAAATAATGTTCTACCTTCTCTTATTAGCAAATGCAATTATTTTTAATTTTTTCCAAAAGAAACAAGTAAATTTAGTGAAGGGACATACTTCAGAGTATATTTTTGGTTAATGCGAATTTTTAATTTTATGTTTGCTTTTTATATAGGGCGATTAAGATGCCTATATTATTCTGTTTTTACATATATCTATTTCACAGTTTTAATTTCAAATTTTTCCTGACTACAAATGCATGTTATAAATTCCTTGGTACATAACATTTTTGCAAACAATATTACTTCTTAGAGAAAAGCTAAAAATGAAATTATTAGGTCAGAAATATTTTATTAATTTCATATGTGAAGGCTTCATTTCTTCATTTTGGTATATTAGAAAATAAAGTATATTTTTAAAACACTCTTTTTAGGTATATTTTTATACTAGACTTTTTAAATTACAGAGTAAATTTTCATAGAATTATAATATGGTTTGATATTTAATATTTGGATATGTTTCTATTACTCCTGAAACAAATTACCAAAAATGTAGTATACTACTTTAGTGTATTATACCAGTATATTAGTATTAGTAAATACTTAAAATTAATATAGTATTATTTTCTGTTCCTATATTGTCCTGCCTCAATGCCTCATAAGAACTTTGAGCCCAGAATTATTATCTCAGGATTCTTTGACACACTACTGTAATCGGCAATTTAACATAGTTTCTAATGGTCTCTATCTCCTGGGATTCTCTATCTCCTCTATCTCCAAGGGATTAGCCCTTGTCTAATACCCTCCCCATGGGTGTGAGCTGGATCCATTTGCTTGCTGCTATTGCCTAGAATACAGCAAACATGATGAGATGTTGATTCTGTGATTAGGTGACAAAAGATGTGACTTCTGTCTTTGATTCTTTTCAATGGCTTTTTTTTTTTTTTTTTTTTGGCTTTGCACATTTTGATGAAGAAAGCTTCCATGTTGGAGAGGCTCACATTATATGGAATTCTGGACAACAGCTGCCAAAGTACTGAATCTACCAGCAAGCATGTGAGTGAGATTGATTATAACTTGTGAGAGTCTCTGAATAGAAGACCCAGTTAAACCACGCTCAGATTTCTGCCCCGCAGAAACTTTGAGATAATAAAGGTTGTTGTTTTTAAATCACTACGTTTTTGGGATAATCTGTGATACAGGAATTGACAAATAATATAAATACTTTTGAAATGTAGCTTTTTCATCTTAGTAAACATTTAACAAAGAATTTGAAGATGGATAATCACAGATACATCAATTTTTACCAACATAACCAGGACCCTTCCTATTACTTTGACTAATAGATGATCTTTTGAACATTATCACTTTGTAACTGCATTTCAGACTATGATTTATTTGAATCAACCAAAGTGTGTAATGTCTTTTAATGTGCACTATCAATTCTGTTCTGCCATAATGACCTCATTTTGAGTTCTTAACTATATTCATCTCAGTGTTGTGGGGTGACTCTCTCAAGAAGAATGACTGGTAATACCGAGAACTTCTGTTGTTTCCATAAATAACAGCCAAATTGCAGCCAGAACCTCAAGGCTGAGCACAGTTGCTCATGTTTGGAATCCCAGCCTTTTGGGAGGCCTAGACAGGAGGATCACTTGAGGACAGGAGTTTGAGATGAGATTGAGCAACAATGCAAGATTTCGTCTCCGAAAAAAAATAAAATAAAATAAGTTGGACTTGGTGTCACATGCCTTTAATCTTAGCTACTAAGAGGCTGAGCCTGGAGGATTGCTTGAGCCTAGCAGTTCAAGGTTACAGTAAGCTACGATAACACCACCACATCCCAGCCTGGGTGACAGAATGAGACCCTTTTTTTAAATTAAAAAAAAAAAAAAAAAAAAAAAAAAAAAAAAAAAACCAAGCCTGACTTCAGGATTTTCGTACATTTTGTAAAATTCCATAAAAACTGCATGAAAATTTTGGGCATGCATAATTTTTTAAAAATAAAATTCATGGATCCTGCCAGACTTTCTCAAATGTTAAGGACCAGAACCTAAGAAGACTAAGAAATCAGAGCAAGGGGCCAGGCACAGTGACTTACGCCTGTAATCCCAGCACTTTGAGAGGCCGAGGCAGGCGGATCAGGATGCCAGGAGTTTGAGATCAGCTTGGCCAACATGGTGAAACCCCGTCTCCACTAAAAATATAAAAAATAGCTGGTGCGGTGGCGTGCGCCTGTAATTGCAGCTACTCAGGAGGCTGAGGCAGGAGAATTGCTCGTACCCGGGAGATGGAGTTTGCAGTGAGCTGAGATTGTGCCACTGCACTCCAGCCTGGGCGACAGAGAGGGACTCTGTCTCAAAATAAATAATAAATAAATAAATAAATAAGAAATTAGAGCAATGTACATTTCATAAAGTCAGTGAAAACTTTCATACATTTTTAGGGAAGCTTTTTATAAGATACAAACCAAAGGTCCATGTTTTATAAGTTATTATTGATTTATTTATAGATATATTCAATAAATGTATACTTGGTTACTAGTATGTATGCTACGCTAGCAAATTGAGATACAACTAGTATTCTAACACGAACCCTAACTCTACCCACTTTAGTCTTTTTATCCTAACTCTCTCCTGACAGTTCTTACTGTATAACAGGTTAGCTATGTTAGTAAGTATGGCAACACATCGCAGTGTAGGAAGTGCTATAAGAGGAAATCAAGACCTAATGGGAATATCTAGGAAGTTCAGCCAATGTAGATTTCCACAAGAAAGCTAAACCTTAGATGATCCAAGAAAGATACAAAGATGTTAAGCCATAAAATAGGAGAAAGAAGGCAAGTTATATGAACAGAGAAAATTGCAACTGCAAAGATGATAGAGTGTGTTACAAAACACAGAAGGCAAAGATTTAGTATGATTTCAATATATTTTGTATGGAGGGAGAAATTAGAAGTGACATGGAATCAGTAGGCAGAGAATACATTATGAAGGGTCCGTCATGTTTTTGAATTTAAATTTATTTTTTTTACCTTTCTAATAGAATCAGGGGAAAAGATGACGATCCCTAGTTTCTAATGGAATGTTTTAAGACTCTTCTTATTTCTTTTAATTAAAAAACCTTCATTCAATTGAAAATATATACATTCTACCTTTTATGCATTTTGCTTTTAAGATATTTGAATGATTTATTATAATTTTACAGGCATTTCTCTTTTTATTGACACATAATTATAATATGCCTTGTACTTGCCATAATAGTTTTAAAAATATCAGTTAATATTTTGTACACTTTTATTTCAAATAAAAAATAAACATAATTGTTCCTGAAAATATAATCTCATACAACTTAAATGTTGAATAAATGAAAAATGTTCTCAAACCGGAAAGTTATAATAATTCAGACTGAAGCCCTGAGAGATTCAAGGCTTGAAATGGCTCTTTGAGAATGGTAAGCGAGGCTTCAATCTTAAAAATATAACTTTATTTACAAATCATAAAACATTAATTGCTGTTTACTATATTTGTTTTTAATTTTTTTCCTGACATAGAAAAATAAATTACCAGCTACCTCAGTTTTACCATAGACCAGTCTAATTACCACGTAAGATTTACACTCTCTCTTTGCTTTGTTAATTACAGGCAGAACCTATATTTTAATGTTTTTGAGAGTTTAATTTGCACTTAAATCACAACACTTCAATTTATCTTATTCATTTTGAGTTGCAGCTTTTTAAATATTGAATCTGTTATAATATTGCAGAATAGCTCACCACACTAAGAAAATTGCTTTCCCAGTCTCTTCCCCTTTCAAAGCACTTGCATTTGCACAAGTTGTCGAGAAGGGGCCAACTCCTTGTTTCACCATATGCTTTCCTCTGCATGAAGACAGGGATACAGAAGATGTCAGCACATATTTTCAAAGAGTACATAAATGAGTGAATAAATAAATTAGGATCATTTGATGAGGTTAGCCATCAAATGTGTTAAAACACTGATACTCAAAATTATAAAAATAACAATCACCAAAGTAAAACCCTAAGCCTGTAGGTCATAGATCTCATGTTAATTAGTTTACCACACATCCGGATCTGACCTTTCTTTTGGAAGATACCTATGCTGCTTTTGTCAAATTGTGAGTGACTGACTCATGCTTAAAACACACATAAAACGCAGTCTTATAGTATGATAATAAATAAAACATATCACAGAGAATAGCAATTGGTTGAAATCAGTAAATTGTCTCCCTCTGATTACTCTACATGAGAAGTCAAATTATAATCAGAAACAGGTTGAAAGTTATAAAGGGAGAGGGTCAGGCTACTAAAGACAAGGAGCCAGGGTTCCCTGATGGAAGCTAGAACCATTTAGAGGACGGGTAATAGTGTAGATGCCACCCATAGGAGAGGCGAAGGAGGAGGAACAACCTAGCTGTTACCCTTTGGGCACCGGCCAATTTCCTACACACTAGCTTTCATTGACTGAATCTGATCTGAAGCCAGTTGGCAGAAAAACTTGAAAAAATTCAATTTGCAGTATAGTCAATCCCTGAAAAACAGGGAATAACTAGGGGAGAGACGGGAAACATGTCTGAGACAAAACAGGCAAAGGACCAAGAGTGGAGTCTGAGGGTAGATAACTACATCTGCAAAAGAGACCAGAAAAAGAATAAAAACTTTGGAAAAATCATTAAAGTTCTCTTTAATCATTTTTTTGGCAGACTCTCACATATGTTTTCATTCAATACATCATGTTTTCAGTGTTACTTTGTTTAAAAAAATATACTGTGTGTGTATATTTATGTGTGTCTATATACACATAAGTATATATGTGTATATATATGTATAAAATACACATTTTTCCTTGCAATTAGTTTTTTGATCTATAGAGTTTTAGAAGAGTGTCACATAATTTTTAAATATCTTTATGGTAGTTTCATGCTTCTTGAAGTTTTAGATACCTTATTAATATTATTTATAATTTAATTGCTTGTGGTTAAAAATTTACTCTATGTCATGTCTATTTATTTAAAATTTTGAGACATTTTATGTCTCTGCAGATGACCTACTATGGATAATGTTTCATAAATATTTTAAATAAATTCAAACTATGCAGTTGTTGGTAACATTCCATAAATGTCAATTAGCTAAAATTGATCGTGTTGAATCTTCTGTATCTCTACTTATATTTTGTTTCCTTTTGTCAATTACTAACAGAGAAAGGTGTTAAAATTCCAGCTACATTTCAGTATATTATTTTATTTCTATCAAATTTTGCTTTATGCATTTTGAATTTCTGCCACTAGGTTCATTAAAATATAGGAGAGTTATATCCTCTTGATAAACTGATCCTTTTATTTTTATTGGTGTTCCTCTTCATCTCATGAAATACTCTTTTTTCTTGATGTCTTCCTTATCTGACATTAACATAGTCACATGGACTTGGGTTTACTGTTCGCATGGCATATTCTTTCCAATCTTCTGCATTCTTCTTGTCTGTATCCTTATACTTAAGCTATTTTTCTTATATGTGGAATATATACAACTTTTTTTTTTTTACTTTTCTTTGAAATCCAGTTTGAAAATCTCTTAAGTTTTTTTTTTTTTTTTTTCTTTGAGACGAAGTCTTGTCCTGTCTCCCAAACTGGAGTGCAGTGGCGTGATCTCTGCTCACTGAAACCTCCGCCTCCCAGGTTCAAGCGATTCTCCTGTCTCAGCCTCCTGAGTAGCTGGGATTACAGACATCTGCCACCACGACAGGCTAACTTTTGTGTTTTTAGTATAGACAGGGTTTCGCCATGTTAGCCAGGCTGCTGTCAAACTGCTGACCTCGTGAGCCACCCGCCTTGGTCTCCCAAAGTGCTGGGATTACTGGCATGAGCCACTGCGCCTGGCTCAAAATCTCTACTTTTAATTGAATTGTTTAGTTATTTAATATTTAGTATATTTAGTGTGGCCAAGAAAATGCTTATTGACATCTTATTTGTTTTTCAATTTATTGTGCCTCTATTTTTGTGTCTTTTTTGTTTGTTTCTTCATTCCTACCGTCGTTTGGGTTAAATTCTTTAAGCATTTAAATTTGTATTCTCTGTATACTTTTTAAAAATATCAATTTCGTTTAATGTATAATGGTTACCAAAGAATACGATATTCATACTTAACTGACCCCAGTCCTTGTTCAAAAATGTTTACACTGTAAGAATGTAAAAACCGGCCCGGCACGGTGGCTCAAGCCTGTAATCCCAGCACTTTGGGAGGCCGAGACAGGCGGATCACGAGGCCAGGAGATCGAGACCATCCTGGCGAACACGGTGAAACCCCGTCTCTACTAAAAAATACAAAGAACTAGCCAGGCGAGGTGGCGGGCGCCTGTAGTCCCAGCTACTCGGGAGGCTGAGGCAGGAGAATGGCGTAAACCCGGGAGGAGGAGCTTGCAGTGAGCTGAGATCCGGCCACTGCACTCCAGCCTGGGCGACAGAGCGAGACTCCGTCTCAAAAAAAAAAAAAAAAAAAAAAAAAAAAAAAAAAAAAAAGAATGTTAAAACCTTTCAGTGGTAAAATTCTACCCTATTTACTCCTTCTGTATTTTTAGTTATCCTCTATTTTAGATCTCCACACTTTATAAATTCATGATGCATTTTGTTAATTTTTCTATAAATACTCCATAAATTTTAATAAATTATAAAGCAAATTTATAGTAAAATGCCCTTTTGTAGTCACCTATACGTTTACCTTTTCCCTTTCCAGCAGTCTTCATTTTCCCCCACGTATTGGGTTTCCTTTGGTATCATTTACCATCAATACTTTTAGTACTTTTTTCTAGTGCAAATCTGCTGAATATATAACTTTTCTCATTTTGTCTCTTTCTGGAAATATTTTATATTCATTGTAAAAGGATATATTTTTAAAATATATAGAATTCTATTTGGCTATTTTTCTAACAGCACTTTAAAGATAACAGGGAAACAGGGAATAACTGGGGGAAAGATGGGAAACATCTGCCTTCTGTTGTTTCAGATGAAAAGCCAAGTATCTCAGTTCCATGTTTCTTTTTCTATATTCTCCAGGTGCTTTTAGATTGCTATTGTTGCTGTTATTCTTTATGTTGTTTTGTTTTCCTCTATCTTTCTCATCCATTTGACTATTATATACCTCAGTGTGATTTTCTTTATATCAGTTCTATTTGGGAATTGCTGAACTTCTTCAATGTTTGGGAAATTCTCAGGTATTATCTCATCTAATATGTTTTCTGTTTACTCACCAGCTCTACTTCTTCCTGAAATCCAATTAGAACTATGTTTTTCCTTTTGCTACTATACTATAAATCAGAGACACTTTTATTATTTTTTATCTTTGTGTTTCTGCATTAATTATTGTGGATCAGTATTTAAAGTAACTGGTAAGTTCTGCAGTTAACTTCAGTCCATAGTTAAACCCAGTGAAAGGGCATCTTAATTTTTTTCTATTTTGCCTTTCTGCTGTAGAATATCTAAATATTTCCTCTTCAGAGTTTCCAATGTTCTAGAAAAATCCCCAAAATGTTCATATATTTGTCCCTTTTTCTAGCAATACATTCTAATGAATATATCATCATTATTCTAAAGTCCTTATGTAATAACTCCAATATCTGGATCCTTTGTGCATCTGCATCAATGACTACTTTTTTCTCTTGTTTATATACTATTAATATATGTTCTTATTTTTCCTAATATAGTGGTTCATATTTTGTGATTATATCCTGGATATGTATACAGGAACAATGGAAAATTGGCAAATAATATTTACACACTGAATACAATGTTCATTTCCTCATCAGACCATTAGGATTGGGGTTTGGTCCATCTGATGCATTCCAATTTTTGTGCCCCTACCTATATGTGTTTGCCTAGAGACCTTTTCTGCTGCTTAGACCCCAACCTGTTCCTTCCAGAATCAGTAGACTCAGCCTTTTGTTTGCCAGGTAGTATCTTAGAAGGATGGACTTGTGTAACTGGTATTCTTCTATTAGTCATGTCTCTTTCAGTTGAATATCACAGAAATTCAACTTAAATTGGTTTGGGTAAAAAAATAGAAAGATAGTTGATAGAAAAATAGAAAGACAAATTGATGAATGGATAGTATCTATCAGCTCATAAAATTAAACTTCAGAATATAAAGTGACACTATCATGCCTCAGAGATACATTTAACAAGGAAGTCTAACGTCTTTAAGAGCCTCATATTTCTCCTGGGTTCTACCTTCGCCTCTATTCTCACCTCCTGTAAATAAGACTCTCCCACATATCACAATAGCCGTGGCTCCAAGGTTTCACATTCCCAATAGGATGAAAACAAAATTAGCCCTTTGATCTTGCTGCTCCAGTTGAATATCCCCATGGAATGTCTCCAATCAGCCTAGCTCACTTTAGTACTGTGGTTGATCCAGGTTCAGACCAATGACATTTACTGAAAATTGTAGGACCTATTCTACCTACACGATCAGAGTAGAAGCAAAGTAAAAAGTAATGAGACAGAGGTTCTGAATATAAAAACAAACTTATACTTTATTATATACTCTTGGAGCTATTTGAAAGGTATTGTTTGTACCACAAGCATAGTTTTATCAAAAATAATAGCTTGAGAAGTAAAAACTCTGAAGAAAAAACTAATTTTTCTCTTTGCCCATTGATCACACTCAATCATATTGAAATATATATTTTGTCTGTGTGATACAGTAATACAATCTAGCCCAAATATTATAATGCTGTTATTGCAACATAGCAAAAAGACAAGTCAAAGAAAAAAAAAAATGGTAACACAGGATGGGCTGCAGTAGATATATAATCCATCCTTTAATTTTTACCTCTGTCTTGTATTACTCATGAGAATGAAGGGTTCATAATTTGTGGCTCAGTGGTTTGACATCTAAAATAATCATAGGCCAGACATAGTGGCTCACACCTGTAATCCCAACATTTTGGGAGGCCTAGGCAAAAGTATTGTTTAAGCCCAGGGTTTCAAGACCAGCCTGGGCAACACAGTGAGACCCCATCTAAAAAATTTTTAAAAATAGTTGGGTATGGTGGCACATACTAACAGTGCCAGCTACTTGGGAAGGTGAGGTGGGAGGATCACGTGAACTTGGGAAGTCAAGGCTGCGATGAGCTTTGACCCTGCCACTGCACTCTAGCCCGGGTGAAAGAATGAGGCCCTGTCTCAAAAAATAAAATTAAATTAAAAATAAAATAATTATAAGTTAGAAAGGGGCTTTAGTTTCATGGAACATAATAAGTTTGTCCTACTAGGTTCAAATTTGTTGATAGAGATTGGGTGTTCTTTTCTCTTCTTCTGTCTTTGCTTCTGTTCTTTCCCTATCAATAGAAAAAGATTTAGGTTTATGTTACAGAAACCATAAATATTGTTATATACTGTAATCACATTTCTCTATTCAAGTTGCTTTATAGAAAAAAAATTGAATAAAATTTATAGCCAACTGCTACCAAATGTTTAGTTGCATGCACTTTATTTACTAACTTCACTCCAGACTCCATACTTTTGATTTATTATTTTCACTTGACCGCTATTTTATTTTATTTTATTTTATTTTATTTTATTTTATTTTATTTTAATGAGATGGAGTCTCACTCTGTCACCCAGGCTGGAGTGCATTGGTGCAATCTCTGCTCGCTGCAACGTCCGCCTCCGGGGTTCAAACAATTCTCCTGCTTTGGCCTCGTGAACATCTGGGACTACAGGCGCGCACCACCATTCCCGGCTAATTTTTTGTATTTTTAGTAAAGATGAGGTTTCGCTGTGTTGGCCAGGTTGGTCTCAAACTCCTGACCTCAGGTCATCCACTCTGATGCACTCCTCCCAGAGTGCTATGATTACAGGCATGAACCACCGTGACCAGCCTTGCTCTCTTAACAGTTTACTTTGCTTGCTAAGGCATGTGTTTAAGTAAGTATATTTTTAAAGAAAAAGGCAAACTGATAACTAATTAAGTAGAAAAATAAGAATACAAATAAGCCATTTGAATTTATATGTGTGTTTTTTTTTTTTTTTTTTTTTGTAAAATGACAATAGAGGGCATATAAAAGCGAATTTGTTGCCTAGTTCCTTTGCCAGAGGTAAGTGGATTTATTAGTGTAGGAGAAATAGAATTACTGTCAAACGTCCCCTAGATTATTTTCTTTTGACTCCCAAGGGCTTCGTATTTGCTCTTTGTAGATAACCTTCTTCTTTTCGAGAAGTTGGTCACTGACTGAAAAGTACAGAGGTTAAAATGTGGGTTCTGACTCAAAAAGATCTGCATCAGTGTATTACTTTCCTAATCCTGCTGTGACAAATTATCACAAATGTAATGGCTTTACAGCCATTATTTTATCTTTGTCTGTAGATCAGAAGTGTGACACAGATCTCACTGGCTTGATATTGTCCACAAGGTGCTGACCTTCTTTTAGGGTGAATCTGTTTCCTTGCCCTTTTCTAGCTTCTAGAGGCCACCCACGTTCCCTGGCCCATGCATGCTCCCTTCCTCCATCTTCAAACCCAGAGGTACCAATACTAGGTTGATTCCTTACCACAGAGCATCATTCTGACCTCCTCTTATGCCTCTCTTTTCCAGATTTTAGGCCTGCTCCAATAATCTAGGATAATCTCCCTATTTTAAGGTCAGCTGATTGGGAATCTTAATTCTATTGGCAACCTTGATTCTTTTTGCTGATATAACTTCACAAATTCACAGGTCCCAAGTATTAAGATGTAGACGTCTTTGAGAGAGCATTATTTTGTTTATCACAATCACATCCTGAACCCCAGACTTAGATCAGCAAACTGCCTCTCTAGCTATTAGAATCTGTCCACAGTATTATAACCTTTGAAAGCTTCAGTTTCCTTATTTACCAAGCGGGAATAATCATCCTGACTTCATGGATCTGTTGTTAGGAATAATGTGGTCATGTGCATAAAAAGTTTCATGTAGACCTAAACAAACAAGAAATAGTCAATAAATGTTAGCTATGTTATTTCTGACGAATACAACTGGAGGAATGGGACAAATCATTAAAAATGTACATCTTTTTATCTATTCCTCCTATATTTTCTTAACTTGTTCATTGGCTATAGCTAGTGTAAAGGTAACTGGGAAATGTTTAAATATAATTTGAAGAGGCATATCTTTAAGATCACTGTTATATTTTAGTACTGTCGCCATAATTGGTAACCATAAAACATTGAGTTGTTTAACAATATCTCTACTACTGCTGCAGACCTTGACCCAGCACAGGTGGGCCCACAAAATGCTAATCACTGTCCAGACAGACTCTGTGGACATTTTAAGGATGCCAGTACCACCCTGGCATCTGCCAAGGAAGCAGATGTTATTTGCATCTGCTTGCTATGACAATCACTGATAATGGCAGGAAATGAAAAATCTACATTTTAAGACAATCTTTTCAAATATTCAAGAACATACTTGACTTGTCAAGGCACTTTTAAAAAGTTGTTATAAGAGATGAGATTTATAGGAAATATAAATTATTAAGTACCAATACATTTTTTTTCTGAGTTTACTACTACTTGTGAATAAATATGCTGAGTATGGTTTCTAATCAATTGCTCTGTTGAATTCTGACACAGTTTTTGAGAGAGTAAGGACATTACTTTTCTTTTAAGACTTACACTAGAAATATTGACTATATTTGCCATCTACTGTGATTTTGAAACTTATTGTTTCTGTAAGTTTATATATACATATGTATATATGTATATATATGTGGGTGTATATATATCTCTAAGAAAATGAGTTTCATTATTTTTATAACAAAAGCAGGTTATAATAAGTGGAAATTCAATACTATGTACTGTCTTGTAAATTTAATCAATCAATTAGTATTAATATGTATTTTATTATATGTATTAAACCAACGTTATTTTCACTAAGAAGAGAAAATAAATAAAATATATTAATTATCTTTTAAAAGAGAAATAGTTGTTAGTCTACACAGTACTACAAATCTTGTTTCTTTGACTTGTCAAGGCATGAAAACAACAACAACAAAAAACAAAAACAAAGGCAAGGATGTGCTTATGTTACAGAAGGCAGCTTTGCTCTGATTGATTGCAAACACAGAGTAAGTTGATCCTTCTGGGCATAGTCAAGGGAAGTTCCTTTCCTAGGCGCTTTTGGAAACGTGGTCCTATGAGCCCTGGATTGTCAGAGTCCACGCTAACTGCCAGCTAGTTAGTACCCACTCTGCTGTGACCCTAAGGTCGACTGTTACCCGGGGAGTGGGGAGGAGGAACAGGAGCAAGCAGGAGCCTCGGAGCGAGTTGGGATGGAGAGAATGGGCCTACTGGGAAGAAAATGGGAGGTGGGGTAACCAGGAACAGCAGGTGTGCTGACCTCCTCCTTCTACTGGCGCTCTTGGGCACCGCGCGGGGAAGGCAGTGGCGCGCCAGCTGCAGTTCTCTGCGCGCCCGGAAGCGCGGGGGGAGCCCTAGGCCAGCGTTTGGCCGCCCTCCCGCCAGTGCTCCGGGCTCGCGGTCTGGTGGAAGTCGCACGGTCGCCCACAGCCCTTTCGCTCTGTTCCACTGGGGAAGCCGCCATGACTGAGCAGAAAACATTAGTTTCCGGACGCCAAGACTTGCGCGCTCCGGTCGCGCGCTTTTCTACCTAGGAATTGGTGACGAGGGCCGAGGGCTGCTATGCTGGGTGAGGGTGCTCAGAGGCTGGGGTGCCGGGGTTCCCTTCCCTTGCAGCTCCAGGCTTCGCCCAGTCCCGGGCCAGTCGAAAGGGACAGCAGAGGGCGAGATCCTTTTCCGATCCTTTTCCCATCCTTTTCAGTGGAAACCGATTACACGGGGAAGGAGGTAACAGTTCTTGGTGGAAAATCTCCCACGAACGATTCTGCTTTTGTTAGTGTCGTTTCTCCTTTGGGAAAGCACGTTAACGGGTCAGTGTAGATCCAGAGTTTTGTTCCTGGAGACTGGATGTGTGGGTGGGCGCAGGGCTGACCCTGTGGGGGCAGGGCGGGATCAATTCGGCCAAGGAGTACCCTCTCCACCCACCATATGAAGGGCGCTGTGCATGTCTGGCCATGGAGTCCGCGAGAATCTGATCTGCAAGGGATTGGAGTGACCCCTTTATCCTGATGTCCCGGTGATCCCGAATAACCACCCACCAGCCTCCTGAGCACGCCCGGCACCCCAGACTCCGGGCTAGAAGCTGATTCCCGCCGCACGCGGTCCGCGGGTGCGCTGGTTGCATCTGCCTTTGCATCTCGGTTCCTGTCCCCGCTCGCTCCGCACCCAGACTGAGTCAGGAATACAACCCAAGATTTCAGACTATGCTCCCCTGATCTGTGAAAGAGTGATGTTCCCTGAAGTCATGCCCTCCCAAAAAGCCTCAAAAATCAAGGACATGGGAAGTGGGGTTTGGGATGGTGGGTTGTGATCGCGAAATCCAGGAAAGCACTGCTGGCGGTGCCTTCTCTGCCCTGCTTACTGTGAGGAGGCCCTCCCCCTCAACCCGAAAGCATTCTGAGAGAGTGCTAGGCTTGGAAGACCTGAGACCTAGTGAGAGTAAAGAGTGTGAGCGTCAACCAAGCAAATTAACTGTCTCCCGATTTCTTAGAAAATTTCACCGGAAACGTATTTCTATGAAGAAAAATTAAAGTCAGTTTATGTTATTGACGCTTTTCCATAGCCCTTCAACGTTTTTCTCCCCATGCCCACTTCCTACTTCTTTCTGAACCTTCTGGGTATATTCTTCGCGGAGCAAAAATGCCGTCACTGTTGCCAGTTTCCGAAGTTTCTAACGCCTTTTGACAGTACTGCCTCTTTGTCAAGTTTGGTCATATTCTCCCAGTTCAGGACCAACATCAGAGGATGCTCTAGAAGTAGCGCATGCGAGCCTGCATGTGAAAGGCCCTGGCTAGGAAGAGAAGGAGGTTACACAGGAGAGCCTACAGATACTTGTAAGCTCTCTTAGTAGTCAACCTTCCCAACACAAACACGCGAGCGCACAACCACTTAACACACACAAAGTGAAAGAGAGAGACAGATTCCTTGACCGCCGCTAGAGGGAGGGCCGCTGGGCGGTTGTGCAAAATGGAATAAATATGGGCCCTGCTGTCCGGCGGAATTTGTGTTTATGTCACTTTAAAAATACTATTTTTATTTGACAAACCATAACTGTTATATAGTTATGGGATACATTCTGATGTTTTGATACTGTGTGCAGTGCAGGAATTATTAAGTTAAACTGATGTCACTTTTGAAAGACTTCAAGTGACTAAACAAGGAAGACCATACCTTGGTTAGGTTGGAACTAAATAAGGAAAAACATACAGCCGTAAATGCCTTCCACAACCACAGATTCCTTTGGTCTTGAGATTCTCCATTCCGTTACCCATTCTTCACTATTTTCTGCACAAGGCTCAAGGTGCTCAGCACAGAACCTGGGCTCCTAATAGCATAGACAGTATTTTATATGTACATATAATATACACATAATACACACACACACACGTATTTCCTCAAAGGAATTGTAGGAAAAGACCACAGTAACGTGAATTCCGTTTTTTTCCACCTTTGTTAGATTCTGTGGCTTTAATAGCTGATATACCACGCAAAAATGTAAAAACAAGTTGGAAACATAATTCATCACTTTACTCAGCAAAAATAAATCCACTTTCCATTATGTTTCTGAGTTTTAGAATTTAATTATTCACTGTCGATCTGGAAATAGATGCCGAATCCTCAGAAAATACCAACCACTTACAGAAAGGTATTACTATAAGAAATACAACTTCCTTGTGCAAAGGCTCTTTAAGTTACCAATGGTCTCTCAGTATGCAAATCGCCTTAGAATGCAGGGTAATGGTTATTTGAAGACACGAATACTTTCATCCATTGTGACTCTGAGTTAGGAAGCAGAAAGTGGGGGTTAAGGAAAGATTGAGTATTGCCTTGATTGGAATTTCAAGAGAGGAAATTCTAATCCCTTTCTTGTAAAAGATATCTCGGTAGATTTCAACTAACTTTGAGAAACGAATCAGAACACTGACTCAAACCAGAGCTAAAGAGAAAAGTGTTTTTTTGTTTTTTCTAAAAACCAGGTGTTGAGCTCCTCGGTAACCCAATATTGGGTGCGCGCGCGCAGAGTGGCCAGACCCCTCTCCAAGCAGCTCTGGCGCTGTTCAATTCGGCAAGTGCACTCACGGCGGAACTGCCACCGGTATAACGTCTGGACGATGGGCTTCAGGGTTTGACACTCCACAGCGCCACCAGCTCTGTTTTCTCCCCAAGTAAGCTACTCTCTACCTCGCGAGCAGCAGATCGCCCTCTGCGCGCTACAATCCGTGGGGCGGGGACACCTGGCGCTCACCCAGCGAGCTCGACTGGTGCTGACGTCCGTTCAGGCCTTTAAATGTCTCTGTCCCTGGGCAGGAGGGAACAGACTTTGTAGCAGTCACTTTGCCCAAAGGAGACGCGTCTCTGCTTTTGCAGGCGGCAGCTCGGACTCTCCTCACTCTTCCCAGCGCTGCGTTTGCCTCTGTCTTTGCCTCGAGTACCCCGCAGCCTCTCCAGCGGGTGGCGCTTTTGGTATTCGCACCCCGGGCGTGAACCAACAGGGCTTCCCATGCCCTGTGCTTTTTCATTGGGTTCGAAGATCAGAGATTAAGAGGTGCGCTCGGTGATCGCTCAAGGAGCAGGGAGCTTATTCCCCCTGATTTTGGTAGGGAGTGATTTTTTTTTTTCCCGAGCTGGCGAGAGCGTCCTCCCCGCTCCTGAAGCTGCAACTTGTTTTGGTTTCTTCTCAGTCCTGTGTGTGGTTACAACATCAAAGTTTTTCTCCCTTACCCTTCCAAAAATCTATCCTTTTAATCACCCCCCCCGCGCTGTCTCCGCCAGGCCTTCTCGCTGTGCGGTGAGTGGATAGCTGGGCGCGCAGTGTGGCAGTGGCGGCGAAGATTGGCGCTATCAGGAGGAGCAAAAGGGAAGGATCTGCTGCTGGGGGCTCCCTGGGTGACCCTTTGCCAGGCGAAAAGAGCCGGGTAAGGGCGCAGAAGAGGAGCCGAAACCTTCTGGGACCCTGGTGCCTGACACTGGATTTTGATCACCATCCTTGTTGTGTGTCTCTGTCCCTTTTTTTCTCAATTGATAACTAGTCGAGAGAGAAGCGCTTGGCAGGAGCTCTCTGCGGGACATAAGCTCCCTGGCTGCTCGGGATCCCTACGTCCGCTGCTGCGGAAGGAACGGAGGGGAGGACGCAAGCGGTTGCTTACTGGAGCCTGGAGGTAGGCAAGGAGGTGGGATCCTGATTCTCAGCCCAGATTCCAAAAGGGTGTCTGGTTTCATGGAAACATTCTTCTCACCCTCATTTATCATCGCACAACCCACCCCCGCTTTTCAGATCCAGGTTCAGGAATAACCAAATCCTTGGCACCCTCACAAGGTGGAAGTACCTTTCACAGCTCATCGCCTGAATGCCTTGCTCCTTACATATATATGTTTGTGTTGGGGGAATGTGAGCTTCTCAGGGAAGTTGATACCTTGTAGATTTTAAGAATGTCCAACTTGATTTTATTCAGTTTCTTAAAGGATGTGTTTCCTGTGGGCAAGGATTATGGGAAATAAATGTCAGTGTCATATACAACTGCAGTGGCAGCTCAGAAATCACCTTCATTGCCCCCCAAAAGTTTTCCCTATGCAAGTTTTCTTAATGTCCACATGTAGTGAATGGAGACTTGGCTTGTTCCATTATATGTAAACGGGGGGGAGGGGTCACATCCTTGTCTTTTAAATTGGGGGATATCAAAGACATTAGAGTTTCTCTCTTTTATCTCTCTCATCGTTATCTCTGTCTCTCTTTCTGTCTCTCACTTTCCCACCATCCTGACTTCTTTCCTTCTTTATCTTTTCTTCTCTTCCTTCTCTCCTTCCTTCCTTCCTTCCTTCCTCCCTCCCTCCCTCCCTCACTCCCTCCCTCTCTCCCTTCCCCCCTTCCTTCCTTCCTTCCTTCCTTCCTTCCTTCCTTCCTTCCTTCCTTCCTTCCTTCCTTCCTTCCTTCCTTCTTTCCCTCCTTCCTTCCTTCTTCTCTTTCTCTCTCTCTCTCATTTTCTTTCTTTCCATTTGCTGCTCATTAATAAATGTAATGTGAATTTAGAGAGAATGGAACACTTCTGCAATATACAGAGATGATAAAAGACTTCTTTCCTACCTTGCCTGAAGTTTTTTATTTAAGTTTCTGATCCTTTTTAGTTTTGAGGTAATTTGGAGGATGACTGAACTAATATCTTGGGTGCAATTCAGCATGGTAAGATTTTGTATACAGTATGTTTAATTGTTCCCTACTCTTACACATTAGCTAATAATAGGAATTACATGAATTATTAGAAAAGGCCCTTGATTTTTGGCAAACAATATTTTTGAACTGTGGGAAAATGTTAAAAATCAGTATTACAATTTACGTGGCAAGAATATGGATTCACAGGTGAAAAGAGAGAGGCAAGTTAACCTTAAGAGAGTGGTTTAATGAAAAATCAGTGCCTGAAATTTCATATCTACATACAGTAATCAGTGAAATAAATGAACCCGTTAGTATTCGGATCTTGCAATACTTAGTTCCATAAAGACACTACTGTACATTTTGTTTCTGATCTGATTTGTTGTAGTAGAATAATATTAGATGGTTTTATCCACTTTTTCACACATGTGTGCTGTAGATTTCAGGATATCCTATAAAGCAGTGGGAGGCAAGGTCCAAGATCTGGCCTCAATAACATCTCTGCTCTACAAGGATCCCTTTACATTAAACTGCAACTAGTAGAATCTGGAACTTGAACTGCTGCTGCTGCTCTGTGCTTGCTTGCTTTTTTATTTTATTTTTTTGTTCTCTCTCTCTCTCTTTCTCTCTTGCTTCTCTACACTTGTAGCTTCCAGTCTGAATGTAAATCTCCCTCTGTGCAATGGCCCTCGTTACTTGTATTCTTCCTCTTAGGGCAGCTCACAGTTGGGTTGCCCTGAATTAATATAAATTAATCCCCTGACAGTATGGTTTATACATTTCCTCGGTATATACTGTGTATGCCTAGGCTTCCTGCTGAGCCAGGTGTGTTGGAGGACATGGAGAGTATAGGGAGACCAGAGTACCATGAAAGTGGTGAGAGTAGGACTAAATTAGGAAGATGGATTGTACTGAAGGAGAATTAGGACAGTGTAAAAGAGGAGAAAATAAAGCAAAACTCTGAGGGGTGTGTGTTTGAGAGTGTGTGTGTGTGGAAGATGGATTATCATCAGCAGAAATCAACCTTATCTTAAATCTGCATGAACAGGTTTATCTCAAAGGGCAGATTCTTCTCTTGGTAAATGCTTTGAAAAGTCTTGAGAATCCCAAGGGGGGAAGAAACAGCTCTCATTTGTAACTATTGACTTTCAAATAAACTCTTTAGCTCCAGGCTCTAGAACAGTTTTTCTCAAATTTTAATGCCTGAAGATGCTTAACAATTGAGATTTACAACTCCTAACATGCAAGATATTGGTTCAAGAGGGTCCAATTAATTGCATATCTAACAGGATGGGTGATTTCAGTTCTCCTAGTTCAAGAAGTATTCTATGAAATTGACAGGCTTAGTGTTAATGAACTTGATTTTTGTGAGGAAGGGTGTCATACTTGCATTTTAATGTAAAAACTTTCCCTAGTATTTATCTTCTTGAAATTTTCTTGTTTTCTTCTATCAACGCCATTATTATTGTCATGGCTGTCCTGTTAGAAGATGGGCATTCTCAAATATCAAAGTTTTATCATTTGTATATTTGCAGCCTTGGATCGTGGCCCTTTGAGATTTAAACTAGAAAGCACTAGTACTGAGGTGACAGAAATGCTTCAGCATTATTAAAATCTTAAGTTAAAAAAAAAATCAGTGTACTGATGGGTTTGGTTTGATGATGAGTTTAAACATTATGATTATCACTTTCTGACTTGGATGGATACAAACTTTTTTTTTTTTATTCTCACCTTTTAATTTCATGTATTTATATATTTATCTTTTCCCTACTAATGCAAAGCAGTTCAGGTCACTTTCATGAAATTATACAAAGAGAAAGTGAATTTAACAGTGCCTACAATCATTTTTTTCTAGTACATCTCTTCATTTCCATTAATAAAACTTCACAAAGGTAACATAAAAGTGAAAGAGATGATTGATCACATTCTGAATGCAATGGTGAGTTAGGTCATTTTATTCAGCCTATTTTTGAAAATAACATCTCCATGAAATTCGTAATTTTTCCCACTCTTTCCAGCCTAAAGATGTTGGTCATTACTGTGGTGTTCAATCTGTGTGATGTTCATTGACACTATAGTGTCAGAGTTCCAATTTCTGCTTTTTGTACTATTTTCATATACAGTGCTACTTTACAGAACATGTTTTTGTGATCGTAAGCATTAGAGTTTTCTACCAATTAAAAAGTTTGCCCAATAATAGTACAGCGTCACATATCAATAGACAAAAAGAATATTGTATTTGCTTATTTTCTTTAAGTAACCACTTTACTCAACTGACATTTCCCAGTTGTCTTATGCTATATCAAAGTGTTGGCTGGCTTCTAGTTTAAACTATCTACATGTCGAAATTAAAAAAAAAAAAAATGCAGTTTGCATGCTTTAATGAAATGTCCTCTCTAATAATGCATGTAGTGGAATAATGTGAATTATAAGCTTATTCTTTTTTTTTATTGAAACTCTAATAATCTCTTTTGATATTTGGTTGGTGTTACACTAAGAATTTGGAAACCTGGGGATAAAAATAGGAAACTAGTTAAATTCTTGGAAAATAAACTTAACCTAAGAGAAGTTTGTTTTTGCTTCATATTAACCCCAAATCACAGGCATTATGATTGATATATTGATGTTGACACATAGTGACACAGCTTCAGAATTTCTGCCATAGTTCAAGGGCTTCTTTGTAAAATAATTATACACCACTGATAGGAAACACAATCAATTTCTATGTAAAAAAATATAAATAATTTTGTTTAGCTGTTCTAGAAATTCCTTTTACTTTCACATAGTCCCTTTCCCCATGGGGTGAGAGAGAGAGTAGTCCACAGGATGGCACTATTGTGATGCATAGTATTTTGAATAATTTTACCCTTGAGCCATCTTTAGCTACATTAATACTAATGGAAACATTGACTTTTCTCCAATGATAAATTTCTGACACTTTTTTTCTTCAAGCCAATGGATATCTATCAGAAGGTGTTAGTGCCCATTATTGCCAAAGACTGCCTTTTAAAAAATAATCCCCCAGGAGGATCTAGTAGCCACCACTCCTATCTTTTCTTTCCTCATCCTCTGTGATCTGATGAAAATCATATTATATCTGTAAATATATATATATAAAATAAATTGATTTCACATAAACCAGAAACATATATTTTTCATTAACTATAATGTTATATATATTCTCATCCCTGTCCTATATTCATAGAATGAGAATGGGTCTTCTTCCACATATTACATTTGCATTTACATTGAATTCATCCATGCTACCTAAAAAATCCATTCACACTAATATTGATTTAATGGATTCCTTAACAGGATTGATTTGTGTTTTAAAAGAGGATCACTAGAAGAAGATAAATCTTAACACATCTCCCCTGAAGATTTTCAAGTCCTTAAACAAAATGAAAAAACAAAACAACAACAACAACAACAACAAAACCATTACAACCTAGCCTCAAAAACCACAGCCACTTCTATGTAAGTCCAGTCCTACGACCTAGTTAAGGTCTGCATCTGTCTGATATCCCGTGTCTGGGAGTGCCAGAGCCTATTCAAAGTCTTCAGGTACAAATAAGAAACAACTTGTGTAGAAACTCACATTTTAACAATGAGAATAGGACATTAACATTAGAATATATATAGAACAGGAGGTAGAATCCAGGGACTAGCGATACTTCGGTGAGAACATGTTTGAAAATATGGAGAATAGCAGGTAGAATCCAGGGACTTGAGATGCTTCAGAAAGGTCAAACACATGTTAGATCCTCTGTCTTGGTATGCCATTTCTTGGTATGCCATTTGCTCAGTTTTATGAGTGGGATTAGACTAGATGACACATCTGTGGTACAGACAGCAAATCCAAGAGGCAGGAGAAATCACGGTGCCTCGGTCCAGCCTGTATTTTCTTTAGGAGTGGGAGTGGGGAGAGGACATTTGCATGCAGGTTTCTGGAGGTTTTTCTTTTGCCAACGTGAGAAACTATTTTATGCTATGCCAACTATTCCTGGTGAGAAGTGATTACTTTTCTTTAATTCTTAAAACTATTTCATGATTGTCTTCTAAGAATTGTACTTCTTTGGTTACTTTACATTGGAATTCTTATGGTTGATCAGCCATTTAATTTAAATAAAATATCTCACATTTTATGAAAAAATTCTCTTACACTAAGATGTTCTGGACTGCACCATACAGCTGCGTAAAGTTGGGTAAAATGGAAATATTGGCCTATGCTTTAAAGATGAGCAAATCATTAGAAATGATTCATATAACTATGTTTGTTCACTTTTCTAAAGTTCTTATTTGTGAATGACTCAGTTAAGTCTCCACCTCTTTTTCAGTGTTGAATTCCTTTCAAGAGTGAAGCGAGGAAGAGAAAGGAAGTACAATTACAATTTTAAGTTTTGACTTAAGATATTTAACTGTGGGCCAGGTGCAGTAGCTTACGCCCATAATTCCAGCACTTTGGGAGGCCGAGGCTCACTTGAGCTAGAGTTTAAGACCAGCCTGGGCAACATAGTGAGACCCTGTCTATATAAAATGTGTGTGTATATGTTATATAAATATATATTTATATATATAGAGAGAGTATATTTATATTTAACTATGAATGATCCTTAAAAAGGGCTTTCAATGTCACTTTCTCATTTTTTATACATTCTTCAAATCAGAAAAATCGTGTATATGTAAGTATATATGTCCACATATACATATGTATGCTAGAGTTTTTTCGTATATTTATTGAACTTTTTCTTTTTTTAATAATTACCACATGTACCCTTTTTCACCTTAACACGGCAGTCCTCAAACTTTTTGGCACCAGGGACGAGTTTTGTGGAAGAAAATTTTTCACAGACCAAGAGTGACTGGGTGAGTGGGTTGTAGGGATAGGGGTATGTGAAACTCTTCCACGTCATATCATCAGGCATTAGTTATTAGATTCTCATAAGGAGTGTGCAACCTATGTCCCTCACATGTGCAGTTAACAGTAGGGTTCCTGGTCCTATGATAATCTAATGCCGCTCTGAGTTCTGACAGGAGGCGGAGTTCAGGTGGTAATGCTGCCCAGCATTACGTGTCCCGCAGGTCACCTCCTGCTGTGAGGCCCAGTTCCTAACAGAACATGAGCAGGTAACTGGTCTGCAGCCCATGGGGTGGGGGACCCCTGCTCTACGGTGTTTTCCACATTGCCAACAAGGACAGACTTTTTTGAACAATGAATAAGTTATTAAATAATCTGTGGGCTTCACTCAAAATGCTTCTATACATAAATTTTTAACAGGACAACTAACAAATAGGCATGTTAGAAATCCATGATATTCCAGTTTTTATTTCTTCTTTGCTAAAACATGTAAGTTAAATTCTATTCAAATTACTCTCTCTACTGTATATTCTCATAGATTCCAATATGCTTAGGAGAGTAAAAATTGAGTTTAGCAATGCTGTGATTTAATAATTTGATGAATCAATGCAATCTAATTGCTGTTTAAAAATAGTTTTCTAACATAAACATAATATATGTATATATTCAGAACAGTTTTTACTAATGCATTATGTATTAAATTAACATTTGCATGACATATTATGTTCTTTAAAATGGGTTCATAAATGTATGACAAAATTTTAAATTATTTTTAATTTTAAAAGACTTTACCTGCAAAGATGTATTTGAGCTGATATCATTTGAGTTGTATTTTATATAGTATTATTTAAAAATACTAGGAGCATTGAGTTCTTAAAACTTAATATAACTGAAAAATAATATATTAATTATTATACCACTGCTAGATTATATATTATTTATGGCTTTGCAATATACTTGGGAACCTAGTACTTCATGTTTTTAAATGTCTTCTTATTTCTCTAAGAAACATTCTACTAAATTATTGAAAATGGAATTGGAAATTTTTAGGGTGCAAATATTCAAATTTCATACTCAGAATTATTGTTTTCCTCCTAAAATTCTAAAAGTTATAATAAGTAAATGTAATAATATAATAACTGAAATGTGACATTATAATCAATGGGTATTATGATTTGCTGTGTTAAGGTTCTGAAACATGAATTAACTAAAAAAAAGAGTAAATACTTTAAACTTCTGTAGATGTGTATTCTTGCTGACCATTTTGTACAGATGTGAGGGAATACAATTTATTCTCTATTTTTATAACTAGAGCTATAAAACATATAACCTACGCAAATGCTTGTAACACACATGCAAAAAAAATAATAGTTTTTCAGTAATATCTACAATTCCCAAGCTTCTGACAGTTATTCACTCTTTGAAATATGTTGTGTGTTGTTAGGTTAAAGAATGTTTTTCAATTGGTATTTAGAATACATCTGGACCACAATATACTGATAACATTTGGTCTGTATTAAGGAATAACAAACCCATTTTTAAACATCCTATTTCCAAAAATAACAGGTTAAATTTGGTGAAACAGTACAGTGAATCTGTATTATTAATTGTGGGCATATGCTTAGGCAAGGGCATATTGGTTATTATAATGAAAACAGAGAAAGGGATGGGCAAGAAAGGAATAGTACTCCTACCCATCTCCAAATGGGAAAAGAAAGACTATAAATTTGGAAATTAAGTCTTAGAAAAGGATACTAACTGTTCTAGGCAAACATTTAATTAATAAATAAAAAGTTGGCCAGTTCAGACTTACTTTAATGAGCTTCAAAATAATTTAAAATGATAGCATTTCAATTTAATAAATATTATATGTGACTTCTACATTAGCTACTATATTTTCATCTGGAAAGCTATAGTTTTCTACATGATAAGCAATGAAAAACACGTATTAGAAATTTTAATTATATGTATTTATCTGTTCAAAATAGCTCCAAGTTAAAGTATAATAAAAAATAAAAAAAGAAAAAAAGAAAATTTAGATATTAAAAATAATAATGAATTATGTTATAATTATTTTGTGCCAGTTATTACTTTAAGCACATTACATTTATTAACTCATTTGATTTTTGTAACTTTATAAACGCCTAGTATTTTCTAAACTTATTACTAGCTAGGCATGATATGTTCAGGAAAGTTTAAAACTTTGTCCCAAGTTTCCCAGTTAGAAAGAGATTGAGTGTGGATTCAAATCAAGGGTCCAGATACTGTGTTCTTGATTTCTAAGAGCTCTTGAGAGTATTTTAAATGAATACCACCTGTCATAATTTTAAGACTTTTGCTTGACGTTACTAAAGTTACCTCCAGCAGAATGTGATTGCTTATTGTCAGAACCAATTACGCTGTAGGTTTTTTAAAATTCTGATGCAGTTTTCACATGTATTATGTGAAAAAAAAAAAAAACCTTAACTGGTGCTTCTATATTTTACATTCTAAGACATTAATTTTGTTACTCCTTGATGCCTGTGTTTTTTTTTCATTACAAGAAGAAATTTCTGTTTTTAGTATATAAGCCAAAAAAAAAATTGGGTTTAGTACATAAACATATGTGGTTGCATTTTTTTACAAGTTATACAAGGTTTAGCTTATCCTAAAAAGAAAGTTTCACCTTCATAGTACAGTGTTGACTCAGTTTATTTACGATCATGCTTTTGTTATGTGTACATGAACATATTTAATTTTTAACTTGGTTCCAAATTCCCTTGTGTTCCTTTTTGTTTTGTAAAGCGTATTCACAGTTCTTTCTAATTTTTTGTCATCATGCTTAAGCATATTCTCTTTATGTGCTTTCATCCAGATTGGGATATTGTAGGACAAACAATTTTCTTTATGTCATGGATCTTAATGGGTTGATCTCTCATATGCCTTTTTAAATCAGTACACAATAATGGGCAATTGTACAAAGTGCGTAATTGGTCTTCCAGACTCTACTGTTTAGTTTCTCTAAAACTGGACATTTTACCTGAAGCTTCTGTGCTGCAGTTTCTTCACTGCTAATAGCACATGAGTATCACAAGACTTTAATGAGATAATTCAGGTAACATGCTGATGTCAGTGCTTGACACACAGTTCAGACCCTTTAAAAGTAAAGATTTTGAACAAGTGTTTTGGGGAAGAGTAGTAGAAAAGCATAAAATCAGATATGACTTCTTGGTAGTTTGATGTGTATATAAAGACCTTCTTATATAATCAAAGTGTTTGTCATGATCCTGAAAGGCAAAGTATATGAATATTTATTTAAGTAAAAATACAGCTGAAATTGTTAATTTTTCTTTCCTATTAGGACACTCCTAGGAATGTTCAGTTTCTCAGCATTAATAGATTCATAGACAAAGGACTACAACAAGTAACACTTGCGTTAAATGCTATGAAAGGATGACCAAGAAAGGATGACCTAAGTAAATTTTTCTGGTGAATGACTAGTTGAATTAAAAAATGAAACAAGAAAACAAAATATATTAACAAAAGAAGGGCAGTTTTACTGGTGTTCAATTTTTCAAAGCCTTCAAGTAGCTATAATTTAATAAAAAACAATGCAATAGAAAAAAATCCTAGATTCTTCTGGAATTGTATTTATTCTACATCACTAACTTGTTGAAAATTATTTGAAATGAAAGCATGGTTGTTAGACATAATTGTATTTCTTTTTATAAACACTATATTTTATCTTGATTTCATTAGAATTACATTTATAGGATTTACATGCCTTTCTTTCTTCATTTTTCAAAATAAAGCAGTATCCTTCAGGCTCCTTTGCTACTCAGTAACATCAATTAAAAGTTAGAGTAAAATTAACTGAAAAGTTTAGATGGAAAATAAAATCTCAGAATGTTCTAAAAGCTGATGACTATGAGTGATTTGTCTGCAGCCAAAATGTCTTTACCTAATGCTACTTTGGACTGAAGGATGTAATGTAATCAGAGTTTTCCCAATTCAAATGATCATTATCAGACAAATAATCAGGATAAAAATGGAAAGAAAGAGTACTGAAGAAGTTATTAGGTGATTTCACTCTAAAATAATGTAGAATCAATATCATTTATCTGGATATGCTTGCACTAATTGGTAGAAAGAGAATGTAAATGCAGTGGATTACCTTGCCCTGGAAGTATCTGGTTATGTCAGATCTTATATTCAAGCTCATTGGAATGTTTGATGATACAATTCTACTGATACTATTTGGTCTACTGTTCTAGTCATTTGCTTTTGTGTAGTTTTTCAACAGCAAAAATATAAGCATGTTATTGGCCTTTTACAAACACATTGCTTATTGTTTTAGAGTATTTTATTGTTTGCGGCAATTACAGTGAAGAGTATATCTTTCAAATATTACCAATGTGAGTATTCTGTAATGTAAAGTCTTAACCTGAGATCTGGTTATGCTCTCTTGATCTAAAACTTGTAAATAAAATCTCTCTGCTCTCCCACACACTCAGTGTGTAATGTGATACAGGAACAGGAAAACTACAGTAAACACTCCTTTTGGAAAGAAAAAGAAAGTTCTGTTTTTCTTTCATATAGGCATTTACAAGAAATACCTGAAGTTTTGTTTATGTTTGCAAAGCAATCAAGGTTGAGAGGCTGCTTATGAGGTCTGTCTGCTTTTGTGTGCTCAGGGATTCTTCAAGCTTAGTTACCATTTTAATGTATGAAGTAATACTATACTAAGTAATGTATTAATGTAATAATGTCCTTAATATATTATAATGTATTACATTATAATACATGCAATGTAATAATGTATTTAATGTATATTATACAATACTACATTAAATAATATTTTGATAGGTTTTACTAGCTATCCAGGCAACCCTTAGTCCATTCAAGTTGACATCTAAAATTAACCACCATACTCTATTGTAGGGACCAAATATCAACCGTGCTAATATTCAGTGTTCTTAGCTATGCTTTATGACACTGGAAATCATTAGGTACAAATACTTCTCAAGTCAGCTCAGTGCACAGTTTTATCAATATGTCACTGCCACATGTCACAGGTTCCCATTCTCCCTGACTGTGATGAAAATTTTCTTGCTGCTTTCAAACTGATTCATAGGTGGGTTTGTTAGGGACACATCTTATTTCTCATTAGAAATTTCTATATCACTCAGAGAGTTACTCTCTTTTTTTGGCTAATTTCAGCATAATACATTGCAATAATGAAAACTCAAAAAATAAAGAAAAATATATCATTAGTTCTAAAATTGAAAGGTATAACTATTAATTTGTAGTCTGTAATTCATCTAGCTCCTTTTGATTTAAATAAAACAGACTGTTTTTTCCATTTATGAATTTACTATGAACATTTTTATGCCAGTATTTTTCTACCATACAATTGTTTTACTGTTACTATGCAGTTTCATTGTATCTATTGGTACAGCTTGGTATCACGCTGAATTAGATTTATTGTTATAGTGTGTTGTTACTGTTTATGATTATTTAAAAGTGATTTTTCTGTCAATACTTGTAACTTGGTTTTTGTCTTAAAATTGGATTTTCTGCTTTTCTTTAAGAATGTGAAAAATTCAGAAGTAATAGAGCAACTTTGCTGCATGGTGAGGGTGAGCTGCAGCAGAGAAACTATCATCCCACTTAGATACAGCATTCTGACTCCAGATTTCAGTTGTCACTGGTGACTCCACCTTAATCTTGGTACCTTGTCTCAATGTGGCATTGATTTTGCAGTATTACAAATGCAGCTTTCAGAAATATCTTTATATATTTTTGTGCACCTTCTGAATTATTTTCCTTTTTATATGTGACAGGGTCTTGCTCTGTCACCCAGGCTGCAGTGATGGAATGATCGTAGCTCACTGCAGACTCAACCTCCTGGGCTCAAATGATACTCCTTCTCAAATCAACCTAGGTTCATATGAGTCTCCCAAGCAGCAAGGTTTCAGGTACCAGCCACTATGACTGGCATTTTTTATTTATTTTTATTTTTTGGTAGAGACAGAATCCCACTGTTTTGCCCACGCTGATCTGAAACTCCAAGGCTCAATTGACCTTATTGCCCCAGCCTACAAGAGAGCTTGTATTATAGGTGTAAGCCACCATTATTTTCTTATGATAAATTTCTAGTGGTAGAAAGCTATTGGATTAAAGTATACATTGAAGAGAGGGTGCTAGTATGCAATACATATATTTGCATTTTATTGCAGTAATATAAATTATCCCATTTATTGCTGTTTTACACTGTGTGTTTCTTAAAGATGAGGTGAGACTGAGTTTAAAACTATGATTATTTTTCATTAGTGTACCTTCATTTCTGAAATGATTTCATGACATTTTGCAGTGTTTCCAATGAGTAAGTGATTTTTATTGTTTACTACTGTTTTTCACAATTTGATAGCTTCAAGTTTTGATGGCTTATTTTCATATACGTAAGTTATATTCTTTAAATGTTGATGTCAAATCTATTAAACTTTTTTATTATAGTCACTGTTCTTAATTATTTGCATACAATTGTTTCACTGTACAATCATTTGAATATTCATGTTATGATTTGTATTTTTAAGTCTTGTTTTACTGTTTCCAGCTGAGTTAATTATTTTAAAGGACATTGTCAGAAATCTGATTTTTTACAATTTTCCAAATAACCCAATATCTAATGGCCATTTACTGAATGATTACATTATAAAATTAAAATGTGGCTCCAAATTAATGTTGAGAGCTTCCTATAAAAGGAAAATTATGCTGTTAGAAATAAACAATTTGCTGTTATTTGTGTAGAACATCTTGTATATTTTAATCAGATGGTATTAAAGGGTAAACTGTCACCCTCCTACCAAGTAAACCTTGGTTGGCCAGTTATGACTATATATGAATGACTGGTATACTAGTTATTAATCAAATTAGACAAAAAGCTATAGAAATAAACCAAAGACTTTGATTCATTTAAACACCTATGGTTTGAAGTCGATAGTACCCAAATAGTGACCAAACCACTTTAACAAACTGCATATTATCAAACTTTTAACATCAATAGAAAATTTTATTTAAATTTAGATCATAGTAATGTTACAATTTTATGTGGAAATCACCTTCAGAAGGAAGGGTATTTTGAATTATTTTACTGTAGGTAATTTCCGTTATAATAGAAAATACTATTAAAATGAAATGGTCTAACAAAAATATTTCTAAGTCTTGCTTTATCACTCATGCACTTAAAACAGTAGAACAAATTCCTTCCCATCAAGTACTTAGATAGCTACTTGGTTTTCTTTCCAATAAGATAGAACTTTTTTATGTTTCACTGAGAAACCAAAATAACTGCTATAAAGTTAATGAATATGTTTGAATTCATTATAATCTCTAAAAAGAAGCACTTTCTCTGTCTACCTCTATTTTAGAGATGAGTATAAGAAAAGGAACATGTTTTAGGTAACGTCGGTTCAAAGATTGAGTTTACTGCACACTTCCTGACTGTTAAGTGATATATATCTCACTTTTCAAATCTAAAATAAAATTTAAATCATAGAAAAAGAGTAAAAGAGTTTTGGTACTTTTTTTTTTTTTGAGATGGAGTCTTGCTCTGTTGTCCAGGCTGGAGTGCACTGGTGTGATCTCGGCTCACTGCAAGCTCCGCCTCCTGGGTTCACGCCATTCTTCTGCCTCAACCTCCGGAGTAGCTGGGACTACAGGTGCCCGCCACCACGCCCGCCTAATTTTTGTTTTTGTATTTTTTAGTAGAGACGGGGTTTCACTGTGTTAGCCAGGATGGTTTCGATCTCCTGACCTTGTGTTCCGCCCGCCTGGGCATCCGAAAGTGCTGGGATTGCAGACGTTACTTTTCTTTTAGTTTTAAATGGCTAAAAATGTATTCAGTAATTGAAAGTTGCATCAACACTTGTCCTATGAATGATTTGCGTCTTTTCTATTTTGCTTTGAGCTACGTGGCTAGCACTTTCTAGAGAGTAAGAAAAAAATAATACTAGGGACTTGTATGAACTTTCACAGACTTATTTAATACACTTAGTTTGTAGGACATTTGCAAATTTATAAGAGCAGAAAAAGAAATAGGGATCATTATCACCATTATCACAAATAATTATCCTTATGTGTGAACTTTGCGTTCCATCTTTTTGCTTTCCCGATGTCCTTTGAGTGAAAGGGAAGGAGGATGTGGATATTTAATACAGAGCATACATGTTTGAAAGTTGAATGTCTAGAAGTGAATAATCAGTTCACATATTATAAGGTGAGGCATGTATTCGAAAGTTTAAAAGTGGCGTATTTCTCAATTATGTTTTTTGTTGGTGCTGCCTCTATCTCTATGGAGTCCAGGTAACTTGATGTGAATATTCACAGATACCTAGGAAGCCTGGATCACAAGGTGGCAGGTAAAGAAAGGCTGTAGTGTCACCAGTTCCCTTCAAAGGATTTGCATCATTGGGCCAAGAATAATAACTTTTATTTGGGGCTTAAATAGAAGGTAAAGAGAAGGTGGTTAGGACACATGAGGCAAAACTAATAATGGATTACTGACTGAACACAGTCTGGAGATTCCACAATTAAGATCTGGGGAGTGCTTGCAGCAAGTCGAGATTGCGCCACTGCACTCCAGCCTGGGCGACAGACAGAAACTCCGTCTCAAAAAAATAAAAAAAGAAAAAAGATCTGGGGAGTAAATATGTATTGGAGAGTCTCAGCTTTTCTGACAGGAAGATAGTATCCTTATAGGGTAGATTGAGAATATCAACCCATAGCTTATTTAATAATAAAGTTTGTATATCATTTCAATTATAAAGTGTGAGTATTTGAAGTTTATGAAATGATATGGGATACATGTAGATACATTAAAAGCAATACTCAGAATTTGTAGGAATTACACTAGGTTGCTAAGACATAGATTGGTAGAGCTGGCTTGAGACCTCTAGAATTTTTATTTCTTTTGAAATAGTTTTTGCCATTGGCACCATTCTGCTATTCTGCATAGCACAGACTAAAACGTGTGTGGCTGCTTTGAGAGATTTTGGTTACCTAATCTCAGTAAAAACTTTGCATCTATATGATTCACTTTAAATAAAACCTTATATTTTGAAGGTTTTCGGTTTGCCATAAAATTTTAGTATTACGGGAGTTATAAGAATTTTCTTAAAGTATCTGATTTTCTTCTTCCAATAAGATCTTACACAACTGACTAAAAATATGAGTATATACAGCAGTCCACCCTTTCCTGTCTTTTTATGACATATTCTTTTGGATGTGCCATATTCAATTTTAATATTCAGGAAACACTTTGGCATAATAGAAAATGAAAAATCTAAATTCAGAGTCTT
Source organism: Rhinopithecus roxellana (assembly GCF_007565055.1). Classification (NCBI taxonomy): domain Eukaryota; kingdom Metazoa; phylum Chordata; class Mammalia; order Primates; family Cercopithecidae; genus Rhinopithecus; species Rhinopithecus roxellana. Next base: position 67,836,523 of record NC_044559.1, on the reverse strand, counting down.
GGATTCTTGACTCAGCTCCATCTTAATTTTTTGATAATTAATTATCATATGTATTTATAGCATACATTATGTTAAGATACATGTATACATTGTGGAACATTTACATCAGGTTAATTAACGTATCTTTCAACTCACATATTTATCATTACTTTATGGTGAGAACACTTAAAATATACTCTTTCAGCAATTTTGAAATATATAATACATTATTATTAACTATAATTACCCTATTGCTCAATAGATCAGTAGGACTTATTTCTTCTATCTAGCTGAACCTTGTACCATTTGACAAATACATTTTCTATTCCTGTTTAACCCCCCTCCTCCAGCCTCTGCTAACCATCATTCTACTCTTTACTTCTATGAGTCTGACATTTTTCAGATTTCACATGTAAGCGAGATCATGATATATTTGTCTTTCTGTACCTGACTTATTTAACTTTACATAAGATCCTCTAGATTTTTCCTTGTTTTCACAAATGACAGAATTTTCTCCTTTTTAAAGGCTGAATAGTATTCCACTGTGTGTATACACTATAAATATGTATATATAGTTTTCATTATCTATTCATCCCTTGATATGCACTTAGATTGTTTCCATATTTTGGCTATTGTGAATAATGCTGCAATGAACATGGAAGTATTGATATCTAGTCAACATGCTGATTTTAACTCCTTTGAGTATACACGCAGAAGTAGAATTTCTGGGTCATATAGTAATTATATATTTTTTTATTTTTGAGAAACCTCCCTTCTGTTTTCCATAATGGCTGCATTAATTTACATTTGCACCAACATTTTACAAGTGTTCCCTTTTCTTCAAATCCTCACCAACACTTGTCTTTCATTTTTTTTGTAATAGCCATTCTAAGATGAGTAAGGAGAAATCTCACTTTAATTTGCGTTTCTCTAATCAATGGTGATATTGAACACCTTTTAATATCCCTATTGGCCATTTGTATGTCTTCTTTGGAGAAATATCTGTCCAGGTCCTTTGACCATTTCTTTTAACAGGGTTTTTTGTTTTGTTGTTATTGAGTTGAGTTCCTTGTACATTTTGTATATTAGCTCTTTATCAGACATATGATTTGCAAATGTTTTCTCTCAGTTTGTGAGTTGTCTCTCTTCCCTCTGTTAATTGTTTTCTTTGCTGTATAGAAGCTCTCTGGTTTGATGTAATCTCATTTGTTGTATGTGTGTTTTTGGTCATATCTAAGAAATCATTGCCCAAACCAATGTCATGGATCAGCTTTGTCTTCTTATTACCTGTTTAATCTCAGCCTCAGTTTCAAATTTAAGAAATGAAAAGCCTAACTGAAATGATCTCAAATATTTCTTACAACAATGAGATTCTTTGATTCTACAAATGTGCTTTTTTATTAAAGAATATCTTCTCTTTTGGTAACTTGAATGAAGTGCTTAGGTATAATTTCACTCTTTTTAGCTGAAATATCATAGTGAGTTTAGTGCCTTAGACAACCACCCAATTGTTCGTTTAGATGTTGTAGTGACAGATTTCTGGTAAACTGTTTAATGTGGGGTTTTTTGTTACCCCATAAACACTCAGATCTTTAGATATTTTGATGACGAGCAAGTTTGACTCTGGGGGTATAATTGAGTTTTCAGTGAGCACTGTCAAAATAAATGTCTAACCACACCCTTCAATAGATTAACTGTAAAATTTTCAACAGTATCTTTTAAGCTCTTATGTAAATAAAACAGAAAAGTCTTAGCCCTTTATTTAAATAGCTTTAAGATTTCAAATAACTTGCTTTATTTAATGAAAGCTTCAAAAACTTGAAATGACTAGTACTTATCCTTTATCATCTACCAAAATGTTTTTTCTTCCAGTTTTAACACTCTCTGTAACCGAGATTAGAAGTTAAAGTGAGATAAAAACCAGTGAGTCAAAGTGAAGCTAAGTCATTAGAATAGTTTTTTTCTCCTTTCTGTCAACTGAACATGTAAATAATCACATAGAACCTGAGGGTATATAACCTGTATCACAGTGAATAATGAATGATTTAGTTCCAATTAAGAAGTTTCCTTTTAAAAAGAACACATTTAATGGCCCTCATGCATAAATTAAAGTTAGTTTGAAAACATGGTTTTGTTAAACAAATTTAAAATGCTTTTCCTTCACTTCTGAGGAGTTGCTGATATTGACTGGCCTTCCAGCTTTTAGAGCTTGCAACTTCCTCTTGATGTAGTCAACCATGAAATCTGCATCTGATGGATTCAAGTTAGGATTTTGTTTTGTTGTTGTGCTTGGCCTTATAATTACCTAAGATATACCTCTGGAAGTTTTCAGTATAAAATTCACAAGGTTTGAAGAACACATTCTATTTTGCCTATTATTTAAAAATAGCTTCAATTTTTTGCTCCTTATTATGACAGTTTAAATATTGTTTACAGAGCTATTTCTACTTGCTTTTCTATTACAGTTGACAATATATGGATCAGATATTTATTTTCTAAATATTACCTTTACAGAACAGTGCTTTTCAGAGCAATTCCACACATGAAATATCTGTGTGCAATTGTAACCTTATGTACCATATGAAGTGTTGACTCATTTTATGAATTATTTATCATTTTAGGCATATGCCTGAGCATAAGTCTAATGTTAAATAAAGACATAGCATTATTTTGATTTTTTTTCAGATTTTTGATATGTATTATTCTTGCATATACTATGTTATGGAGAGTGTACATTAACTTGAATATTTGATTATATAATATTTTTATACATAAATGAAGATGTCTTTCATTTTGACATATGATTCCAATAGTTAGGTACACAGGAAGATATAAAGATCTGAACAGTGGACACAATTTTTAGTAATACCTGAGAGTACCTAACAGTACTTTACAGATTATTAACAATTTTTCCATATTTGACATCACATGATTACCATGAGAGCTATGAGATGTTAAGGACGGTATATTTATAGCTATTTATGAATATAAAGACCATGGTTTGAAAGCATAGTGCATGCCCATCTTCATATAACTTGTAATGCTGGAGCAGCCTCTGAATTTCTCATCTCTTGTCATCTGGTGTAGTATGGTTGTATATCATGCAATACATTTAGACTGGTTACACTCATCTGAAAATGCAAATCCTCTCTCATCTGTTTTTGCACGTATAAGAATTACAACTCTTCCCAGTCAGGTCAGATGTCATTTTTACTCTGGAATAGCCAATAGTGAAGCATTTAGAAATGGACACAAGTCGAGCAACAAAAAGAAAATTACTCAAATATTGTGTGTATATATGTGTATGTGTTATACATATTTATACACACACACACACACACACACACACACACACACGTATAGTTCCATAGACAATTGTTTTTGGATTAACAGAAATTAACCCTTCTGGTCTTAAAGCTTGAAACTTACATTTGTTTTATCTGAGTTCCTTCCTCAGGAAAGGATCCCCAGGCCTCTCAGAACATATCAAAGAACTGAAACCAGATTATTGCATCCAGACAATGAAATGCCAGGCCCTTTCTTCATCATGATTGCTTTCTTATCCCACACTGAGCTCCTTTTATTTTCATACATAGTTACATTTCTTTCCTGCTATATAAACATCTAAGTTTTAGTCAGTCAGGGAGATGTATTTGAGACTGATCTTCCATTTCCTTGGCTGCAGGACCTGATTAAAGTCTTCTTCCTTGGCAATAGTCATTGTCTCAGTGATTGACTTCCTGTGTGGTGAGCAGCAGGATCTAGACAGAACCCCTGGTGTTTTGGTAACAGATATATACCAATTATTTATGGATATCTATAGCTTGAAGTAAATTAATGTGAGAAGAGATCTAACTTTTATATAGTCAAGGAAGAGTCTCATCTGCTTTAACACATTTTCTGCCCTACCCAATGAAGTACAGAAAATGTGTTAAAGGAGATGAGACTCTTTCTTGGGTCCTGGAACATAGTTCATTTCTAATTCTTTTGCTTCTTCTCCCTGCTGTCTTTTATTCTCTCTCTTCACCCCTCTTCTGCCTCCCCTTACCTACGCTTCCTTTCCCCTTCCCTATCTCTTCCATCCTCCCTTTCTTCCTTCCTTCCTCCAAATTTTGGAGTGCCTATACTGTTTTATAAATTATATTCACTTGCTGTTTCTCTTCTGCGAAGTTCGTAATTGTTTTTAGTCTCTTATCAGTCCAATTTATACTCTGTGTGTAATCCATTATTATTTCTACATTCATAGATGCTCCCATCTTTGTCTACAAGCCAAAGGTTTCTTGAAGATCTAGAGTCAGGTTTTGTCATTTGACCAGCAGGCTTGTCACTGCTACTCATCGATCTTCTCACTATTTTGTTACATTAGATGAGTGTACTCTTCTAGCTGTTCTTGAGAAGCTTGTCTGTTCGGGGGACTTGGCTAGAACTCTCTGTGTGAAGCTTTTTCTAGTTAATTTATTATTCCAAAGATGCAAGGGTTTGTCTTTGCTTTTTGGTGCTTGATATAGTTCTTTCATTGTTCCCTTACGGTACTATATCTATTGCACCAGAATAAGTAATTTCTATCTCCTATACTTTTGTCTAGGGTAAATGGTTTGATTTAAGTAGTTCTAATAATACTTTTTAGCAAGGTTTGGAGCTGGAGCTGTCTCAAAGTGATCAGGCTATAATGACATCTTCTGGGTGTAAGCTGAATACTTTGGGTTAAGCTACATTTTGGTTTATCCAGGCGCACTTTCCGGTACACTTACTATGTTATGACTTATATCCTCTATACGTGTGTAGATAATTATTAGTAATAGTGATTTCTAGAGCACTACTTGAGGAGGGTGACAGGCATTGTGTGCATGCCTTATGGCCTTATTCAATCAAGCATTCTATTCTTGATTTACTACTAAATCCTCCTTGATCCTTCAGATTTCATGAAGGTTATCATGAGATTTTTCTGGATGTAGAAAATGTAGCCCATTTCTTATCATCCCATGGGCTACAACTTGACCTAATGTTTTAATGTGCACACTTGTGCTTACTTTATGCTTTTCTTAGGGTTTGCTGAAGATTGTGGTATATAGGCTGAGTGACAAGAGATGGTGAGGTGTATTGGAGTTCATCGATTATAGAACAGGCTCCTCTAGAAGGATATAAAGCACTGCTAAGTCCTTTGAGTTTTAAGCTGCTGCGTGTACTCTGGCGAATAGTCTTGTTAATATAACAATTTGGGTTTGGGGCTAAGCAGAGTGGGGTTTCTAATCTCAGTTTGTGCCTTCGCTGTTGTGTCCTCAGGACATTAAAGTAACTTTCGTGGTATATTTTATTTTAGCTGGAGTTTTTTTGTGATTTAGCTGGAGCTTAACTTTATTGAGTGCAGACCTTAAACACTCTTTATGCCGAGTTTTATTAGCTTGGGTTAATTGTGTGGCCGCGGTGGCTGGCACAAAATTTACCAGCCCTAAATATTAGTGTAGTTTAGTCATACTTTCACTTATTGCTTAAAATGTATCACTGCTGTTTCCCGTGGCGGTGTGGTTGAGCAAAGTGTTTTGAGCTGTGTTTATACGTGCTTGATAACTGCTCCTTTTGACCCAGGTGATCTGGAGGGCATTCTTACCGGGGCGGGGATGCTTGAATGTGTAATTTTACTGAGAACTCATAAAAAGGCTAGGACCAAACTTCTATGTTTATGGGGTTGTGTGGACCCATCTACGCATTTTCAGTGCCTTGCTTAAAATAATTAAGCTACATTAACCGGATGAAAAACATTTGAGTGGTATTTTGAAATACTAGGGGGATGTCAGCATCTTGTTGGGTATAAATCTAAAGTGGTCGTTTACAGTCCTGGAAGTTTAGGGCCTTTAAAATAGTTGAATTAGCAGAGGTTTTGGCTGAGGGGCGACATGTAGTTGAAGTTATATTTGATTTAGGACTATAATATCTGGGATACACACTTTTCAGAGAGGGATACTTGAACTATTATATAAGTATTAGGACTGAAATTTAGTTAACATATAAATTGGAGATCTTATTTGGTTGGAGAATATTAGGATTTTTTAGAAAATTACGTTAATCGAGGGACTAGTGTTGGAGTGTTCATGGTTAAATTATGATTTTTAGAGCTCAATTTAAGTATCTTGTTTTTGGGGGTCGGCAAGAGTACCTCTTACCTAATTTAACAATAAAGTCAGAGATGGGGGGAGGTCGGATTTTCGGATTTAATCGGAAGCAGCCCTTTAAATGGTACGTGAACGTACGTGTGTGCGTGAAAGGACGTGTGCGTGAACGTACGTGTGTGCGTGAACGTCTATTGATTGTTACGCCCTTCAAGCATGAATGAATTAGCACATTATGGTTGGGTATGCTGGCTCAGAATATTCAAGATAAGTCCAGCTACAATCGATTCCACAGGGACCAGGCTCCCGCCATGGTAAGTGGCAGCATCCCGAATATTAAAATATACCAAATGCGTGACAGTGCACCCATGACCAGTTCTTAGGGTGATAGTCACTAGTACACTGAGATACAAAGTTTGCAAATATTTTCCCCCAGTTTGTAGGTTGTCTCTCCACCCTCCACCCTCCTGTTTTCTTTGCTCTGCACAAGCTTTATAGTTTTAAGTAATCCTGTTTATCTATTTTTGCCTTTTTTGCCTCTGCTTTTGCTGTACAAACTGAATCCTCAAAAACCTGATTATCATAGTTAAAAGATTTATTTTTATCATATTCCAAATAGTTTAAAATGCTTTTGCTGGTTTGTTTGACATAATGGCATCAAATATAACGTGGCATAATGTCATACTATTACTCTCTCACTTAAAAATCAAAATGTAAAAAAATCATTTTTAAATATGGCAGAAACGTACATTAAAATACATTAAATGGTAAATAACAGACTGCTGTTAAGCCCACATATAATCATGCCTTCCTTTTATAATACTTTGATCATTATAAAGTGATTTTCTATCTCTTATTATATTTTATAATAACCTATGGGATAACTGGAGTAGATATTATTTTCTCTGCCTTGCATGTGCCAAAAACGAGAGAGGGAGAGAAGTGGAGTTACTTTCCCTGTATTACAAAGACACAATGGTGCAGAGTTGAAACTTTACTCTTGTTTGAAATATTTTACAATTTTTCTAAAACATAGTGGGATCTAGGGACTGAGTGTTATACCCAGCCCTGTTTGAAAATTTCTCAGGATATTGGTTCATCTTTTATTAAAACGAACAAACAAAAAAAAGTAGGACCAAATTAAGAAAAGCAGAATGTTTTGGTAGGATTAGGATCTCAAAATAATTATCTCTAAGCCAATCAGGTGTTACATTATTTTTCTTGCTTTATTTTTAATTCTTTTACTTTTGCTGTGTCTGTATGGTGGTGTAATAACCTGAGAAAGATGGTTCTAATCACACATGTACTAATCACAACCATTCAACATAGTTTTAGAGTAAGATTTAACCAGGACGTAAATTTAAAAGTTCTTAAAAGTATACAACTTCTGTGTCTATACTTAAGACTCCGTCTCTAGGTACCTGTTGATTATGCAAGTAGGATTAACAATAATTAACTTATCAACCTAATATTTAAGCAGTGCAAGCATTATTATTAGACTTTCTTAAATGGGCACTATAATATATATCTTGATTGAGCTTATTTCATGGAAGAATGGTATTCCTAAAATTATTTTAGAGATTTTTGATATTCAATCTCAAATGTTTAATGTATTTTCCAAAATTATCAAATAAGGATGAGCAGTAGCATACTCTAATATTTACAGGAAGATTGTAAATAAAAACACTTGGATTTCTAGGTTCTTTAATAATCTCAATGCCAGTATGAATTCTCTAAGTCTGAAAAAATTGCCTTTACTTGGTACTAAGATCATTATCAATTCAACCATTATTTCTTAAAAAAAAAAAAAAAAAAAACTTAAATAAAAGTTGCATTTACCATTATGTGCAGTGGTTCTCAACCCTGGTTATTCCTCTGTAGTTTTAAAAATTACTGATACCTGGGTCCTTGGCCCAGTGATTCAGCATAAATTAGTTTCACATGTGGCTTTGTCATCAGGCGCTTAAACAGTTAACGTGCAGCTGAATTTGAGAACTACTGCTTTAGTCTTTTGAAATGAGGCCAGGTGTACATATAAGGCCTTACTGTGCAAAGCTTTAAATTTGGGGGACATTTTGGTCGTATAAAGCTGGGTAATACAGATGACGTTTAAAGGGAACAGACTCTCACCTACCAGATATACTAATACTTTGCAGGAATCAAGATCATTGTGAGATAATTAAAAGGAAGAGAAAAATAAACTTCCTGAATGTTGAATTTATAATTACATGTTCAACCTTTCCTTATTATACCCTCTTGATTGATGGTTAGGATAAAATTTCAGAGAATTTGAAACTTAGCCTAGCATACAAAATTATATTTGTGTATTTTCATGTTCAACGTATTTCAGTGAATTTCAATGATTAAAAATTAATTATCCATGGGTGATATATATGATTATTCCATTGCTAAGATTGTTACATTAAGTAAGGCAGCCAGTTCCCAACGGATCTAGAAATCAATGTTGCAATCTGAAGAAGGCTTTTAAAGTCAATATTCTTAGGTACATATATAATTTTTTTATAATCTCCATATTATCACAATTCAGTTCTACAGAAGACCTTTCTTGTCACATCACCAGTCCAGTGACACTGGTAGAGTGTATCAAGGGAAATGTGAATTGTCCTCTTAAGCTTCCAAACCAAATAATAGAGTGAATTGATTTATATTTCAACCTTGAGTATGAAACACATTAACAATTATGATCCATAGTAAAAATCCTGTTTTTATACAGTATAATTTATTGAAACTCATTTAAAATTCACATAACATTTGATTGAATTGGAAGGTGTTTACAATTGTAAATTTTGCAACATTGAAAACGCCAAATGTGTTTGATTAATATCAACTTCCTGCAGCCACACCTGTATAATATTTATGTCTCTAAATTACTATTTGTGGTAGTTAGCAGTTTTTCCATTGCAATTAACCAACCTCTACCTTGAACATTGTCTGAGATAGCTTAACTTTTTATTTTTTTCTTAGTTGAAATGTTTTAATTATATTTTACTTTGTGGTTTTAGTTTTCCTTTTATCTTCTTGAAGTTTAACCTCAATAAAATTTTGAGTTGGTTCTTATTTATGTGCATCAAACAACTGTAAAATGTAATACAAATTATTATCACTCTGTCTACATGGAAAAACATTGTTAACAAATCTGTGAATGACTTAATCATTTCAACAATTAAGACATACATACACACACACACATACACATACACACACATACATTTCTTCTAAAAAGAATGGTTAAAACTACCTATACATTGGAAACATATTTTCACATAAATTTTTCATTATTATTTGTGTTTATATTGTGCAAATTATGTCACTAGCTTGAATGACATGTATTTGACAAGAATAAAGGTGGTTTCATATCCCAGCCTCTTAAAACACACTTTTCATTTTAGGACACAAGCACTCTAAGGATATGACTGTAGTCCTCATGTCTGACATCTAATTCCTATGAGTTTCCTTCAGTTAATACTAAATACATGTATAGAAATTGCCATAAACTGAGCTGTATGATGGTAATAATCCCCAAATGACAATTCAATCATCCAGATCTCTGGGTTGTCCTAATTCCATTATAACAGGTGGATATAATGGTCATTAGATCCCTAGATATGAGGGATCCCTAGAAAGGTATTTTCTTAATCTTAGATAATAGTTTTCAATGCTTTGGTGAAAATTGTTTATGGAACTCTTCTATTTTAATCAGTCTTTGAAAATGCTCTTTGAATGGTTGATAAGGTAAGTCAGCACACAGTACTTCTATACTGAAAAAAAAAAGCTAAAACAAATTAATCTTAATATACATTAGGTATTCAGTACCTCTTATTTCCAGATGTATACAATAAGTTCCTTTTATATCTTAGAGCTAAAACCAGAGAAAAAATTGTCTCTCTGCATAAACCATGCACTCTCTTTTGTTAGATAAAGAAAAAAGTGTAATTCCTCTTTATCTTCTCTGATATGTGACTTTACATTTTTATTTAAAAATTGAACTTATTGATTTTTTTCTTGATACATAAATTATACATGTTCAGTGTCTATAGCACACATAAACAACAGTAAAAATTGTTAAAAACACCTAAAATCTCAGCAAACAGAAAATTTATTTTATTTTAGTGAAAATATTACCTAACCTTTTAGTTTTCCTAAGTATCAAAACTGTCTTATCAGCATACATTTTCAAAAAGAAATTTTATTCTATCTTTTTTAATAACATGCCAGTTTTTCCTTATAAGTATTTTGGACATATATTTGGGTCACTAAATTCTATTTTAAAAGCATGGATTTCATTTGTTAGTATTCCATAACTAGCAATTATACAGTTGGACAGTTAGATTTATTTCAGTTTTCAATATTCACTTATAAAGAAAGGTTACAATGAATATTTCTGTAGTTAAATCTAACCACACATGCAAGATTATTTCTTTAGAATACATTTTAGAAGTGGTATTACATTAAGGCATTTGACTTACACTTTTAAAATCTCTTTGGAAAATGTTCTTTTATTATAACGGTATATTTTTGTATGCCTTGTATTATAATTTGTATCAAATATATTTTTATATACATGGTATATATAAGAACTGCAAATCTAATTAGATGAAGCAACAAATATATTACATAATTAAGTAACAGTTTGACATAGTTTTAAGTGTATTTTTGAAAAATTACTGTGCTAAATTCCTATTGTCAGCACCTAAACTAATTCTTGAAAAAGATCCAGAAAACAAAGGTCTCAAATTTCTAGATATTTTAGGTGTACATAAAGGTCTCCAAAAGATAACTGATGTGGTAACTTGAGAAATATGGAATAAATATTTGGGCACCCCACAGGGAAGCCACACAAGGATAGTCTGGAACCTCTCAGTTAGTAATAAAGGGGGCCTGGTATCATTCATAGTCCTGTAGGGGAGAGGTAAATAATTTACTAAAATCCATAGACAGAGAAGCTTGTGAGGACAGGGCTGCCTGGCTGGATCTTTGACTTTTGGTTCAAGGAAGTAGTTAGTGCCAGCATTCCTAGAAGCAGGAGGGAGCCAGAAATGTAACTACTTGCCACACCCTTGTCTCTTCCTCCAGTTCTTGCTCTTCTCCCTTCCTCCAGTCACTTGCTCCTGCTTTTTATTGGCTGAACCCCACTGACATCAGGCAGTAAGGGAGCCCTGTAAGTAATACATTGTACATTTCAGCCTCCTGGGTGCACAGAGCAGATTTGAGAAGAATAGAGATTGGATTTGCCAGGGCAAATGAAAGATATCCAGTGCAATAAGAAATCTCCACAGATAACTTCCTCCTTTTACTTTTTCTCATGACTGTGTCTAGACAAGGGAATTCATTTTTCCACTAGAAATACTTTATGTATATTCATTTATGATTTTCACTCTAAGAGGTATTCTTTCAGTGAGATCTTGAAAATCCTAAATTACTTTAATTTACATGTAGAACTCAATGTCTATGAAAACAAGTGTAGCATGTATCATATATATGACATATACATAATGTATGTGTATTACACATCTAATACACTATATCTTAGTATTTAATAATCTATGACTGTTCAAACAAATCAACATATAAACTAAAAATATACATGCATTGCTTTTTAAATTTTTTTTTTGTTATGTATTATGTGACTGTTTACAATGGAAAAGGACACACAGTTCAGTATGACGGCTGTGTGTCAAATGAAAGCTAAACATCCTACTCCTAGCCAAGTTTTCCTACCTATTCCTCCTTACTCCTCCCCTGATACTCGGACATCTTCAGGTGAAATTTTCACAGGAAAAGAAAGCAAAAGTTTGTCAGATAGGATATTCCTTTAAATCTTGAATTTTATTTTAATTATGTTTAATTATTGACCCGTTGCTTTTTCTTTAATGAAAAATGTGTATGATGACCACTTGCCTTTCTTTCATACTGAAAAAGTTCTGCCTATCATAACTTTATTTATTTATTTATTTATTTATTTATGAGAGAGAGTCTCACTCTGTTACCCAGGCTGGAGTGCAGTGGCCTGATTTCCACTCACTGAAGCCTCCATCTCCTGGGCTCAATCAAGCCTCCTAACTCAGCCTCCAGAGTAACTTAGACTATTGGTGAACACCATTATGCTTGGCTAATTTTTTTGTAGTTTTGGTAGAGATGGGTGTTGTACAGGCTGTTCTCAAACTCCTGGACTCAGGAGCTGGGATGACAGGTGTGAGCCACCGCAGCAGGACTTCCTATCATAACCTTAAATATTTTATGAAGCAATGTATGTAGACTGCCAAACAAGTAAATTGCTAAAATGAAAACTATCTCCTTTGTTTTTGATGGAACAGTAAATGTTATTATATAGTTACTAGATAAGTTAAGGCAATGGAACCTCTTTGTGAGATTTTGTAACTTTAATCCTTTCTTCCTTTTTTTTTTTTTTCCTGAGATGGAGTTTCGCTCTTGTTGCCCAGGCTGAAGTGCAATGTTGCGATCTTGGCTCACCACAACCTCCGCCTCCTGGGTTCAAGCGATTCTCCTGCCTCAGCCTCCCGAGTAGCTGGGATTACAGGCATGTGGCACCACGCCGGGCTAATTTTTTATTCTCCATGTTGGTCAGGCTGATCTCAAACTCCCAACCTCAGATGATCCGCCCTGCTCCGCCTCCCAAAGTGCTGGGATTACAGGTGTGCCGTGCCGTGCCCTGCCTAGTCCTTTATTTCTAACAGTTTTTCATAGTGTTGCTAGAGCAAAAATTTGTATTCACCTTTTTGACTTCATTTTCTTCAAAATGACCCAGTTTTTCTTAGCTTTACATTTTTTTTTTTTTTTTTCAGAAATGATGACAGAGCAAAGGTTTGGTAATACTAGAGGTTTTATCCTTTTTCTCTTCTTTGATCTGCCTCAAATATTATCACATGGCACATGATCATTATGACTCCCATCTTAATAAAATTATAAATTGACATTAAATTGTTATTTTCATACCAGAACTGAGACACACCGTCTCATGGTCTTCTTGCATTTGTGCAGGCTTTCTTTATTTTTGTGGGTTTTTTGTTTCATTTTTGTTTTTATACAAACCACCATCCATTTTGTATTTTTGCAAGCCATCTATAATACATCTATAATAAGCCTTGAATTAATGTCAGCTTTGAGCAGTAAAAATTTTCAGAAGCAGGCAACTTACAAATCTCGTGAAGAAGTTTGTGGGTTTGGTACCATTCAGATAAGTAAAAGAGTCTTAGCTGCCAGCAACTTCTTTTCTGGAATTTTTTATTGCTGTCTTTGCCATAAATATCTACCAGATAGTCAAAAATGTAGCCCCAGGTTTGCATTTGCTGATAAGATGCCAGAGGCCTATGACAAGTCAAGACAAAATAATATAACACCTCCTACATCAAAGTTTTAAGCAATTTAAAATAGAGGATCCAAGTTGCTTTGTCCATTAGAAAAGGTCAGCCCAGGTTAATCTACCTTCTCACTCGCACACTAGGTTATACCTGGCCATATGCTGTCGATTCAGCACTTGTACAAGTGTCAAAACCAAAGCTGTTTATTTGCTCTGCTTTCTTTCTTTTTTCCTCTTATTCTTTTTTTTTTTTTTTTGATATGACTGACATTATTCTGTTTCAATTCAACAGACCTGTACTGAGCACCCACTGTTCAGATAGTCTCTCAGACCCAGGCCTCAGGGAACTGGAAAGCTAACAAATGACCTCTTAACAAGAATTTCTTGAGGAAAACACTTAAAATAGTGTAAAAAATTTCAACTGTCAAGAAAGCATCTTTTCAAAGTAGATGGATCTAAATTATCTTTATATCAAACCACCATTGTAAGATGTATTCTTTAAAGTTATTATATTTGAGAAGTCTCCTTTTTCTTTTAATCTTCACAAATGTTTTTTCTTTTGTTCACTCTAGAAGATTTTGATGTATTACTTTTGAATGACCAGGATTATTTCAGAAGGATTAAACTAATAAAATATTATAGGCAACAAGAGCAGTGAGGTGGTGAGAGGCATGTAAAACTGTGAGCCCATAGCATTTAATAGAAACACTCACAGAAGGGAGCTAAAAATATATATATTTGGTACCAGAGCCTACTTTTCTTACTAATAATACTGAAAACAGCAAATTTGAACCTATTTAAATAATCACAAATCCTTAAATATGAATATTGTCAACATTAATGTTGATTTTAAATAGAATGTAAACATAATTGAGAATAATTTGCTTGACAGTTTATACAACCTGCATCTTTACTATATTGAACATACTTATGTTGAAGTATTGTAATTATAAAAATGTTTATCTTGAATATATAATTTTCTTCTCTTGTATAACATGTATAATGTATATAGTACCATTCATATTAGTGTGTTTCTTCCCTGTTAACAATACAAAAAAGGTATGTACATCATGTACATCATTAAGTCTTTTTCTTTGAGAGAACATTCAGAAAGCTTAAAAACAAATTTTAAGTGAAACAGTAGCAAAACTTTGACCTTTATTAAAATTGTACCTCTGTTCCCACTTTAACCTGGTTCTGTAGTTTAGATTCTGATTTTATTTGTCAAAAGAGATGCCTATGTACTCAATGCAAGTGACATAACATCCTTCATTCAATAAGAATACAAATGCATGAATAAACACACGTCTATTGAAAATAAAATAAAAATAGAAGCAGAGCAGATAATTATTGAGGTATAATTTTTTTGACCAAAATACATCACTCTCTTGTCATAAGAGCAAAAATATATTTACCAGTATAGCATGTTAATAATGGGTATTTGTAAATGCAGCCAACCGTATTTTTAATCAACTTAAAACATACATTTGGTAGAACTTAAGCTTAGCTGCATAAATGAGAGTAATGAACTTAGTTGCAGACTTTTTGGACACATTTGCCACTATATCTAATTAAAACAAATTAGTAACATTAACATTTAATGCTGCTTTATATTTTCAAAAGGATTAGTTCAGTAATGATTATAAATTTCCCTGGCATCTTTGCAATTATCATCCTCCTCAAATTTATAGATGAGGGAATTTTCAGAAGGAAGTTAAGTACTTGGAATAGATTTTGAATCCAGTGGGTTTCAGTTACAAGACTGGCCTAGGCTAGTGCAAGGAACTGGTAGTTTGCATTTATTCTAGAAAAGAAGGCAAGGCTTTTGGTCTTTAATCAAATTATTTAAAATACAAATTATTTAAAATACAAATAATAATATTATTTGAAATATTATTTGAATTCTGGGGTTTGTAGTAAGTTGGATGAGAGTTCAAAAACCAGCTTTGCCACTCATGAGTCATATAATCTTCAGTGAGCTACTTTGGCGTTCATTTTTATACCTATTAGGCAAGGAAAATCATAGTACCTATGTCATGAGATTTCTGTTCAGATTTAATGAAATGACTCTTCATGCTCCAGACTTAGAAAGTAGACAGCATTTGTCAAATTTGAGTACTGCTATTTGATGAT
The DNA here is from genome assembly GCF_007565055.1 of Rhinopithecus roxellana. NCBI lineage: Eukaryota > Metazoa > Chordata > Mammalia > Primates > Cercopithecidae > Rhinopithecus > Rhinopithecus roxellana. Next base: position 67,820,965 of record NC_044559.1, on the reverse strand, counting down.
GATGATGATGATGATGATGATGATTTCCAGACAGATTAGGCTAAATTCACATACATAAGTGAGAGCTGGATACAGTCTTTTACATTTAGACCAAAAATGTGGAGATGTATCCTATATAGAGACTCCATATTGGTGAAAACAGCGGATTAAGATCAACAATTGCCTGGCAGAACAGTAGTTCTGTGTATAAGTTGACAAGCAAATTATCCTGAGTTGTGATGTTTCCATTATAATTGAATGAACAGGATAGTCTCTCTCTCATATATATATTTGAGATGGAGTTTCACTCTGGTGCCCAGGCTGGAGTGCAGTGGTACCATCTCGGCTCACTGCAACATCCACCTCCTGGGATCAAGCGATTCTCCTACCTCAGCCTCCAAGTAGCTGGGACTACAGGCACCCGCCACCATGCCCAACTGACTTTTTGTGTTTTTAGTAGAGATGGGTTTTCACCATGTTGACCAGGCTAGTCTTGAACTCCTGACCTCAGGTGATGCGCCCTTCTTGGCCTCCCAAAATGCTGGGATTACAGGCATGAGCTACCAGGCCCAGACAGAAAAATTATTTCAAGAGAAGTGAAGTGTTGTAACAGAAGTTTGGCGTCTAATGTAAAAGTGTTTATAGTGTTCTGAATCTTTAAAAGAAGATATAGCTGAGAATTTGATTCCTGAAAGGCCAAGGAAGCACTGATTTTCTTAAAGAACGTTAGTTTCTGTTATCCATGTAATTGTTTACCCCCAGGAAGAGTGAACAAAACAATCCCCAGTAATCCCATGAGGCTATAAGCTCATGATTTTTAGGTTATTTGAAAAGAGTTATTCTTATTACATACTGGCTGTTCACAGGAAGGTAGAAAAATGACTACAATAATTCCATATATATAATATGAGAAATTAATTTTATAGATTAATTTATAATTCTCCATTATCTGAATAGAACATGAAAAAAATTACCAAATAAGAACAGTTTACTTAACGAATTAATGATGTCAAAATTTTCCAGGGATAAAACAAAAACTACATATTAATCAAATATTACTTTCAAGTGCCTATGATTTATTCATTTACATATAATATATTTACATATAATTTATGTGCTCATACAATAATTCCTTTTGTATTTATAGCCTAATATTTTACCAAATTTTAAATTGATCCAACTCTGATCTTCAACAAAATCCTAATAATAAATATAAGATATTTATATCTATCTATATGTGTATCTACATACCTGTATCTATTTTAGAGATGAGAAAGCTGAAGCCCTGGGATTTTAATTTTTTTTTTTTTTTGGTGTGATCTTGGCTCATTGCAACCTCTGCTTCCCGGGGTTTAAGCAATTCTCCTGCCTCAGCCGCCCAAGTAACTGGGACTACAGGCACCCACCACCACACCTGGCTAATTTGTGTATTCTTAGTAGACATGGGGATTCACCATGTTGGCCAGGATGGTCTCAATCTCTTGACCTCGTGATCTGCCCGGGTCGGCCTCCCAAAGTACTGGAATTACAGGTGTGGGCTGCGCCTGGCCTAATTGATTTTTTTTTTGTTTTGTTTTGTTTTCCTTAAGGAAACTTCCAGAATTAAAATTCCAATGCTGAGACTTTTTTACATATACTATTTAAGTTATGTGATTTTTCTCCCACTCATCTGATGAGACTTGACTTTCAAGACATCTAGCAAATGTAAAATCAGGCAAACTTCACCTCTGAAAATAATTTTAAAAAGTATTGATTTTTAGAAAAAATGATACTAAGATGGGTGTGGTGGAGCCTAGTACTTTGGGAGGCCGAAAGCAGGAGAATTTCTTGAGTGCAAGAGTTATTGGCCAGCCTGGACAATGTAGTGAGACCTCGTATCTACAAAAGATTTTTTTAAAAAAATTAGTCAATCATCGTGGCATGACCCTGTAGTCCCAGCTCCTGGAGAGGCTGAGGTGGGAAGATCACTTCAGCCTAGGAGATGGAAACTGCAGTGAGCCAAGATCATGCCACTGCAATCCAGCCTGGGTGACAAAGCAAGACCCTATCTCAAACAAACAAAAAAATTGTATATATATAAAATATTATTTTTCAAAATATATTTATTAAAATTTTAGGAATCTTTTTATGTTGTATGTTTTATAAAAGTGGTGAAAAGATCACATTTATGTAACTGATGTTGTTGAATTCTCTGTGTGACTAAGATAGTGTTGGCCGGGCACAGTGGCTCATGCCTATAATCCCACACTTTGGGAGGCCGAGGTGGGTGGATCACCTGAAGTCAGGAGTTTGAGACCTGCCTGGCCAACATGGCATGGCGAAACCCCATCTCTACTAAAAATACAAAAATTAGCTGGGCATGGTGGTGCATGCCTGTAATCCCAGCTACTGGGGGGCTGAGGCAGGAGGTTCGCTTGAACCTGGGAGGCGGAAGTTGCGGTGAGCTGCGATCGTGCCACTGCACTGCAGCCTGGGCAACAGAGTGACACCCCGTCTTAAAAATGAATGAATAAATAAATAAGATAGTGTTAAGACCAAACAGAGCATAGACTTACACAAAACAAGAAACATTGTGGGTCAAGTTATATTCTATTGGTGCTATATAAATTAATGGAATGTGTTAAAGATACAAATGGTTTACAATTGCATAATTCTTCCTGTGAAAACTTTAATCTTTGGCCTCAATATTTTTATTTTACTATAAACGTGATTAGTTTTAATGCCCATTATACTCATTATGTTTGTACCATGATTAATGTGGCGAATGTTAAATTTTTATAATTCCATTTTAATCAGTCATGGAGATTCATGTTTTAATTAGAAGAGCACCCCATTTTATAATAAATTAAAGAATGATTGTAGGAAAAATGTAAATAAATCTTGATATTATGAAAGTGATGGTCAAAAATTTATGGAGCAAGAATTTGATATCTATAGCTTAATTTATGACAATTTCATCATGATAACTCAATAAAAAGGGTTTTACATTCCTAATAATGTTTTGTGAATATATTAATGGCAATTATGTATTTATACTATCAAAATCTAACATTTGCATTTAATTTTCAATATTATTTTAGATCATTAGTGAAATATTCATCAATAACTCTTTCTGTTCATATCACATTAATAAAGTGACCATTTTGGTATAACTGCTGCCTATGGATTTAAATAATTTATTAATTCTTCTAAGCCTCATTTTCAAATGATTACAGATTTAAGAAGGAATTTTGTGGTTGGCTGACCTGTGGTTCCATTTCTTATTAAGGCTAGGTTCATCAAATATAGCAAAAAAATACACACACACACACACACACACACACGCACGCACTCACACAGAATAACCAGTTTGAATTTCAGATCAACCGCTATTTTTTTAGGGACATATAAATATGTCCCTATATTTTATCTGCCAACATAGATATATACAAGGTAAGGCACATAATAATCCCAATTCCTCTTTTCTAGTCTAAAAACTGTATCTGGTTACATTAAGAAATGTACATGTAGACATTTCTTTTATAAGTCAAGAAGAAAGGAGCAGTTTCTGTTGAGGAAGGCGATCCTAGGAATGCTCAGGAGGGTAAATTGCATGGTAGGTTGTTTACTCAGCACTTTTAGGATTAAAGACAGAGAAACAAAGGCCACTATTCAGAAACTGTTGCTCATGGATGACTGGATGAGCTTCTTGGCAGGGATGAGACTTTATGAGATTCTAGATTGGTTGCACAGTACAACACGGCTTTGAGGAGGAAGCCATTCTTGCACCCTGTGCATGGAACCAGGAAACTTTCTCAGGCACCACTGGGATGAGAAGTGGTGGAGGCCCCCCTGTCCACACCATTAGCATAGGCACAGGACAGACAATGCTTTTTAAAGGCAGTGATCGGGGTTCCCCAATTAAATTCCACCATTACATGGTGGCATGTAATCCCAGCTCCTCGGTAGGCTGAGGCAGAATTGTTTGAACCCAGGAAGTGGAGGTTGCAGTGAGCCGAGATTGCGCCACTGCACTCCAGCTTGGGTGACAGAGCAAGAATCTTTCCCCCATGTCCCCCACACCAAAAAAAAAAAAAAAAAAAAAAAAAAAAGCCCACATGTATAACAGTGTGAACAGTGTGTGTGTGCACTTGTGTGTGTGTGGTAGACTTTAGTGGATTTCTTATTTAATTACTGGGGCTTCAGTCTTTTTATGCAGAAGCCCATATACCAGGTCCTTCGGACAGTTGTCTAATAAATGTCTTCTACTTTTATCTTTTATTAATATATCTTAATACATCAAGGAACTAAAATTAAGTTTTAATTTGCAGATAGTTTAAATTGACCCATAATCATTTCACATATTTTTGTGATATATGTGACGCAGTTCACTATTGAACATATTTGCACTTATATGCAGAAAAAAACAACAACAACATGCTAAGATAGAAGCGAAATTTAAATTAAAAAAACGAATAAATAGCCCTCCTTCATACTTAGGTAGTCAGCAATTGAAAGGCATTTATAACTGGATATCTATTTAGATTGAAAATTAAACATTTTTAATTTTTTATTTGTTTAATTTTCAATCTAAATGTTTAATTTTCAATCTAAATAGATATCCAGTTATAAATGCATATTTTTCTGAAAATTAGCATTTTCTATAGTAGATTTTATTTGTTTTCTATTTTTGCTATTACTTAGTTCAAAAATTAGTTTAGTTTTGGAAATATTTTGTCCTTGATTATTTCACACAGTACCAAGTCATAAACTAAACATTTAAAAAGTCTCCTGTATGTTTACTTTCCTAAAAGCACTGCTGACTGTATGTATGGCCATAGGGTAAAGATTCAATGAAAATTAGACAAAAATGTGTATTATGTACATTCAAAATATTGTATAAAATTTTGGTACATTTTTTGATTCCAAAGGAATCACTGACTCCCGATTAAGTTGCATCTTCAGAGAACTGGATAAGCAATGTATCTCACTGTGGTTTTCACATAGAGGAAAAGAGAAAAGTGAGGAGAAATATTTCCTCTGTCTCGATGGAAACTGAGTTTTCCATCTATGATGATTCATGAACTTCAACAATGTATGGCCTATACTAAATCAGCCACCAGATTCCAGTGTAACATTCCTCAGGACAATAGTCTGTGAAGATGCAGTCTGATGCCGAATAGAAGAACATTGACTAGAGGCAATGGAAGGTGGTTAAAAATTAGCCATTTTTCCTATTAGATTGGAAATAGATTTTGATTCCTAGATATGTATGAACACTTGAGGATTTTTCAGGTAAAAGGCATAGTAATGGCCAGGTGCTGTGGCTCACGCCTGAATCCCAGCACTTTGGGAGGCCGAGGCGGGCAGATCATCTGAGGTCAGGAGTTTGAGACCAGACATTATGGCAAACCCCCGTCTCTACTAAAGATACAAAAATTAGCCGTGCGTGGTGGTGGGCACCTGTAATCCCAGCTACTTGGGAGACTGAGGCAGGAGAATTACTTGAACCCAGGGGGCAGATGTTGCAGTGAGCCGAGATCCTGTCACTGCACTCCAGCCTGGGTGACAGAATGAGATTTCCTCTCCAAAAAAAAAAAGGCATATTTTAAGAAGCCATTGGGTATTGGTGAGTTATATGAATAATGAATACACAGAAAAATATATGGGTCTTAAAAGCATAGTGTATAGTGAAAATAGTTAAGAAAATTAAGTATATAACAAAATGTTATTTATATAAATTCACATGTGTGCATATAAAACAACAATATGTGGCCGGGCACAGTGGCTCACGCCTGCAATCCCAGCACTTTGGGAGGCCAAGGTGGGTGGATCACCTAAGGTCAGGTGTTGGAGACCAGCTTGGCCAACATGCTGAAATCTCGTCTCTACTAAAAATACAAAAGTTATCCAGGCGTGGTGGCGGGTGCCTGTAATACCAGCTACTCGGGAGGCTTAGACATGAGAATTGCTTGAACCCAGGAGGCGGAGGTTGCAGTGAGCTGAGATCACTCCATTGCACTCCAGCCTGGGCAACAAGAGCGAAACTCTTTCTCCAAACAAACAAACAAACAAACAAAAATAAAAAATAAAAAACATAACAAACAAAGGCAACCAAAAAACCCAATATGCATTGCTCAAGTAATCTATGAGTGAATGGATGAGTAAGAGTGGAGGGTGAGGGCAAAGGGACATTGGTTAATATTGATTACAATTCCTATCATAATGTTTGCTGCCCTGATCATAAATATTTTTGACATCTTTTTTTTTTTTCTGAGATCTTAGTCATCCACTAATATTAGCTACATATATTTTTGCTTCCTTCCATAATAACTAATTTTGCCAGGTCATACAACAAAGTTGCTTAGGAGAAACATAGAACAGTGTCTAGTTAGAATCTTGAGGAACAGAAAGTCACTTAAAGAAATCATATAAAAATTTTAGTTCAGGACAGTTACAGAGATGAGTTGAACAAGTGGGTGACCCAAGGGAGAGTATGGAACTAATCAGGAATTACTTCCTGAAGGAGCTGATGTTTGCAGTGTTACAGTAACAATGCTTTTGAAATCATTTTAAAACCCTCACTTCTATGATAATTGTGTCATCTAGCTACTGAAACATCTAAAGTACATTTATAGTACTTTTATATTATTGTTAGTCATCTAAAAGTATTTCAAATTGGAGATCTGTGATACTAATACAATCAGATATTTCTGTGTAACATATTGTTTCTATCAAAATTCTAAATTCAGTAACTAGATATAAAATAATAAACAAATCTCATAGGTCACATATGCTACTAAGAAAATTCTGTTGTTAAATTAAAAAGTATTAATGATTCTCTTTTGTTCCAAAACCATGAAAGTTTGAAAACATAAACATGTTTTAAAATTGAGAAGTAACATCAAGAGCTTGTGCATATTCTTCTATTTTCACATTGAAAATAGTGAGGTTTGGCTGTGTCTCCACCCAAATCTCATCTTGAATTGTATTTCCCAGAAATCCCACATGCTATGGGAGGGAACCCGTGGGAGGTAATTGAATCATGGGGGGGGGGGGTGGTCTTCCCCATGCTGTTCTCATGATGGTGAATAAGTCTCACTAGATCTGATGGTGTTATAAAGAAGAATTCCCCCACACACTATCTTTTGTGCCTGCCACCATGTAAGATGTGGCTTTGCTCCCCCTTCTCCTTCCAACATGATTGTGAGGACTCCCCAGCCATGTGTAACTGTGAGTCTATTAGACCTCTTTCCTTCGTAAATTACCCAGTCTCGAGTATGTCTTTATTAGCAGTGTGGGAACGAACTAATACGTACATTGAATTAAAACTAAAATCAACAGCAATGAAAGTGCAATTGGTATAATTCAACCAAATATAATGAATGACACATTAGGAGTTATCACTTTAAAATATGGTGTTTCAGGCAGGGCGCAGTGGCTTACGCCTGTAATCCCAGCGCTTTGGAAGGCCGAGGCGGACACATCATGAGGTCAGGAGATCGAGACCATCCTGGCTAACATGGTGAAACCCCATCTCTACTAAAAATACAAAAAAAAATTAGTCAGGCGTGGTGGCAGGTGCCTGTAATCCCAGCTACTTAGGAGGCTTTGGCAGGAGAATCAGTTGAACCCGGGAGGTGGAGATTGCAGTGAGCCGAGATCATGCCACTGCACTCCAGCCTGGGTGACAGAGCGAGACTCTGTCTCTAAATAAATAAATAAAAACAAAATCTTGTGTTTCAGTTAATTTGAACTTTCAACCTGGCTTAATTAGACAAAGAACAACTTAAAACATTTAGTAGTATTTGTAAGTTTTAAAAAACCATGGGTATATTAACCTTATCTGTTTTGATTCTTAAGGTTAAACAAATTTTAGAAACTTTTAGCAATTTTTCACTTTCAATTGTTATGGTTAAATCCAGGGACTGGAAAAGTAATACTTGCTCTCTCTCTCTCCTAACTTTAACCTTTCTTTAATTAAAAGATGGACTTTTAAAAAAGTTAATTTTCTCTTTTCTGAAGGGTTTGGAAATTCAAACCATTGAATTTACCACTGTGAAAAGATTCTTCATTATGATTCTTATTTTTTTTATATAAAAGATGTCAGCAAATTAACAACTGAATTCACATTTAAGAACGCTGCTACCATAGGCTGTGTTGATTGATCACCAAGGTGAATTTAACATTAGGCTTTATCTCCAAACTTAATTTCTATTGAAACCAGTGTTAACTGACTCTTTTCAATTTTCAATATATTTTATTTTTTGTCTTTTACTGTGAATATGGTGGTTACCCATAAGAACAGTGTTTTCCTTTTTATATAAAACTTAATGCTATAAAAAGTCTTCAAATAGTTACTGATAATAATTTACATGATTTTAAGTAAACTAATAAGTTCTTGAGGGTAGAGCTGGAATAAATAGTTGTAGAATAAATACATAGTTAAAATAATTATTCTTTCTTTTTCTTCAGGTATCTCCACAGAATTTAGTATAATATTAAAATTGATATTAGTTATATAACAACTGCATAAATGTAAAGATCTAAAAATTTTTCTAAACCTTTATGTGTTTGTGTATGTACAAATAAAATCTGAAAATAAATTTTGGCCAAGTATAAATATGAATTCAAATCACTTTTTTTATTTTTTTTGAAATGGAGTCTCACTCTGTCGCCCAGGCTGGAGTGCATGGCGCAATCTTGGCTCACTGCAACCTCCGCCCCCTGGGTTCAAGCGATTCTTCTGCCTCAGCCTCCCGAGTAGCTGGGACTACAGGCATGCACCACCACACTCAGCTAATTTTTGTATTTTTAGTAGAGACAGGATTTCACCATATTGGCCCGGCTGGTCTCGAACTCTTGACCTCGTGATCCACCTGCCTTGACCTCCCAAAGTACTAGGATTACAGGCATGAGTCACCACACCTGGCCTCAAAACACTTCTTAAACAATTTTGAAGTTTCATAGTGAAATATATTATACTTCAAAGCATGTACCGACATATATAGTTTTACATTTTACATTACAATGAATTTGAGAAATTATTTTTGTTTTGGAGATGAAATGCAAATAAGTTATGTTTTAATAGAATTTTAGTTAGACAGGTAACATATATTCTTGCTTTCATTATTTTGTCCAACTCTGTGTTTTCATTTTAGGCATTAATTTTTTAGATATCTGTTGTTTTGTTTTGGCATATAAATGAAAGTTTATTACAAAATTCATATTATCATCAAGCACGTCTGCTTTTTTTTCTAATGGTTTATATTGACTTGAAACTAAAAACATTTCATGGATGAATGAAGTTTATTAATCTTATTACAAATCCTTTAGAAAATTTGACCATTACTCCATCTGGGAGTATTCATTTCCATGTAGCATTATATCAAACATGCAACACACATTATCCTTCTCCCAAAGTGTAATATAGTTGACCCTTAAACAATACCAGTTCAAACTGAATGAGTCTACTTACGTGTGGATTTTCTTTCACCTCTGCCACCCATGAAACAGAAAGACCAGCCCTTCCTCTTTCTCCTTAGCCTGCTCAGTGTGAAGATGACAAGGGTGAAGATCCTTATGCTGAGCCACTTACACTTAATTATTAGTACAGACATTATTCTCTTCCTTATGATTTCCTTAGTAATATTTTCTAACCTTTTTTTGTAATAATATAGTATGTATTAATAATACATAAGACATGAAAATATTTATTAATTCACTATGTTATCACCGACTTCCAGTCAACTATTAACTATTATCTGTTAACTGCTAGTAACAGTTAAATTTCGGGTGAGTCAAAAGTTATATGCAAATTTTGGACTGCACTGTAGGTGGCAACCCCCATGTTGTTCAGGTGTCAACTGAATATTCAATTCAAATAAACTAAGAGTATTCAGTGAGATGGTGAATGGAGTGAAAGTGAACGGTTCATCGTGAAGCATACCACACATGGATGCCCCATTCTAGAGCATGTTAATTGATAAAGATTAACTGTCAAAGCAAGCCTTCTCTCAGAGAGTATCTAATTTTATTTGGTTTTGTTCTTTCTGAATGGATGACCTTTTCTAAGTACCTTGAAGAAGTAAGGATGATATTCAAGTGTGGTATTTCATTGCTAGTCCAGAGGGAATTGTTCGTAAATTTCCTCCAAGTGTCTAACAGTATTAAAGAGCAATGTGTTTTTGGTACTTTCAGAAAATGACAATAGCATCTTGGAGAGAAATGCAGTATGGACATGCACACTTGACAACTAAATAGAAAGTGGCAATTACAACTTGTAAAATGTTAACATTTGTTGATAATTTAGCTTTTCAATTAGGAATACACCTACTCTGAAAGACTAGTCTTTTATAGGCACTTCATTACAAGCTATGGACATACATTTTCTCTAAAAATTAATTAATTATTTTATGTTGTTTTCCAGTATGGGGTTGAATTAATGGTATCATTTGGCTACCAAGTCTATTGTACCCAACTTAAACATTGGAAAATAGACTTTTGAAAAAAATACACTTTTATTTGGCAAAATTTTATGTATTGGGTATTTTCTGACAATAACTAAATCTGCATGGTTTTCTGTGAAAACATTATTTGTCCTTTTTTACCTCTGATTATAAGGATGGGTCTTAAGTCCTTATAAGATTACAAATCCGACATATTAACCAAAAGCTGTTTGGAAGTATTTGTTTTGGAAATGTCAAATTTGTACCAATGTGACTATAACACTTTTATATATTAATGAGTGGGCAGTTACAGAAATCAATATTACTAGACTGATTCAGATCATGTGTTATAAATGGAAGTTAACTGCTTCCACTGCAGTCCTTACAACCAGAGGTCAAATAAGAGAGCCAAGGAAGAGCTCTGATTTTTGTGAGTAAAAGCTCTGAGTTGAGATCATTTGAAGGAATCATACACTTTATTACTACTTGTTTCCTATTTGGAAGTGTATATAGAGATCATTATGTTGAAAATAATAATACATTTTCTAGGTTCAACCATCAAGAGATGTTACTAAAAGTCTATTATTAGAGAGGTCCTATAAAGGAAGCCAGAAATATAACAATAAGAAGACAGATAAGCTATTATCCTCCCCAACCTTCCTTAGTATAATATCCATCCTCATAGAGTTTTTCAGGTTCTTGCAGCAGCTGCATTTGATCCAGGGACATAAAATCTTCATATCTATTATATTGTTGGTGCTGTCAAAAGTACTATTACTAGATTTTTCTTTCTTTTCTCATTAAAAGTATAGAGTTTTACAGTTTGCGATAATTAGCACCCTGAAACTAAGGTGTGACTTGATTCCAAGTTTAAACCATTAAAACAGTTCATACATTTGCTGTCCAGTAGTAGATTTCATATTATAAAAGGGAAAATAGAATATTCCCCACTACCTACCTAGATTTTCCTTCATGTTGCCAATAGCAGGAGGCTTGGAAAGCAATACTCTGACATTGTTTTGTGATATTCATTGATTGTTCCAAAGTTGATTGCCTACTCTGTGAAAGGAAGGCTCTAAGAGGGAGGAGGTATGTCCTGGTCTCTAGAAATTTGTGGTACAGAAACATCTTTTCCCATGTTCTACTCCATGGAATAATGTTTCAAGGACATATAAATATGTTCATTCAGAGAAACCCACAAATTACCACTATTTCATTGTCCTATTGTACATATGGTATGTCAGACTCAAAAAAGTTCTGTAATAGAGAAAACTATCCAATTATAACTTGCTAAAACTCATGACTAAGGAATCATTTGGCAGTGCATATTAACATTGAAGGACCAAAGAGTGTTGATTGGGTCTTAGAGTGAAAATGTTGGATGAATATATTAGCTCTGAAAGCAGCTGTTTCATTCTTCATTGTAGTTTCTTTGTAAGTGACAATAAAACTAAGAATAAAGAATAAAGTTCAAATTTTACAGAAATATTATGATATATTAATAAGGATACCACACTATGACCTAACATGTTTTTCATTTAATGATGGTAATATGAATATTAGCTTATATATTAATATATTTAAAAGAAACTTGTTATAATAATATATGATAATTAAAGCAATGTTACAAATCATTGACTTCAGATAGGAAATGGAAACATCATAGATCATACATTGTTTTACACAGAAAATAGGTCAGACTTTGATACTAGCAGGATATGCCATCAAATAAAAACACATCAAAACGGTAAGCTTACCTTATTGGCTTAGTGTGAAATATATGCTGAGTTGTCACATAATTTGATACTGAATCTGAAAATTATTGCTAATTTGAATTTTCTTTCGTATAAACAGTTAAAATGTCAAAAGCTTTGAAATAGACTTTTACATGTGATTATTTTAAAATATCACAGGTTTTCAATGAGATCATAAAATTTGATGGAATCTCTATTGTTGCAAATGACAAAATTCGCTAATATACAATAAAGAAATGTAGTAGAATTATTGAAAATTTATAATTATTTCAAACTTCTGTTTAAACTACAATGTTGAGAGAAGAAGTTTCAAGAAACTTCATCCTGAAAGCCAGATCCTGACACCTATCTTTCTTCCCAACTGAACACTTCATCAGGAAGCGGCTGCTGGAATATAAGGGACTAGAATTGTTAGATGATCCATCAATTTCTTTCAAGTACAGCTATACTGACAGTTGGCAGTTGAACATTCCTCACATCTAATTGCGTTTACCTTTGTTGCTTTAAAATTTTTAGAATTTTTGTCATCTAATTTTCTCAGCTCCTTTTCACTTACAAAGAAGCAATATTAGAGAAACTCATTACTTCTGCAGCTGCAAACTAATGCTTTCAAATGTATTCCCTTGGTGTTATCATAGCACTACATATCTTGAAACAGGTGTTTTCCACTTACGCCTCTTTAATGATCCATTCTTCTTGTCATGTTGTCTAATAGAGTAAATATAACATCATAATTACTAAAATTTTAAGAATCAATTCACTGCAAACAGATCAATGTGTTTGTTCTAGTGACCTCTCTGAGATAATTTTCTACCATGCACTGCTTCTTTGCTTCAGCCATACTAGTCATCTTGTTGCTCTTCACGTACTCCAAGCCACACCAAGTTAGACCTTTTCAATTTCATTATTGCACTTTACATGAACACTCTGTTCCCTAATATCAGCATGCCTTTTACACTGATTTCATTCGGCTCTCTGCTGAAATGAAACCTTCACAGACAGACCTGTTTTCTCATAGTATCGGAAATATTGCCCTCAACACCTGCACCACCATTTCCTTCCTTACATGATTTATATTTCATCACAACCAAAATCCCTGCATGACATATTCTGTATTTGCTTGTTTCCTTGTTTGTTGTTTATCTCTCTTCATTTACTCCTCATGGACTGTAAATTCCAAGATAGCATAATTGTATGTGTTTTGGTCATTGCATTTCTTTAGTGCTTAGAAGAGTGCCTGGCATAATGAAGGCACTAAATAATTTTTTAATAATTAATATTAAAAAATTGTAATATATTAATATACTAGCTAGGTGGTTTATATTGCATAAAGTCCTATTTTCTAAATCCTTGTATTAGTTTCAGAACTAAAAATAAGTGTGAAGGAGACAGAATGTACTGGAGCTTTTTGAATATTCACTATGCTTAATACACTCTAATATAAATTACTTTCATTTTATATTAAATATTATAAGGCAGTCATTTTATGAATATTACTTTAAATAATTTTGGGGTACCTGTATCCAAAAAGAAACCAGAAAATTTCTCTAAACATTACTGTATGGCTCTAAAAATATCAGCAGTTTTATTTTGCTGATTTCAAAAGCAGTTTCCTGAGGTGGAAAACTGCTCTAAAGAGAGCACAGAGCCAAGTATTTGTCTGATAATCGTTCCTTGGGAATATTTTACAACTCCCTAAATTTATATTTCAGATTATGCAGTTGTCTCATATGTGTGATAATTTTAATCTAAAGCAAAGGCAATGTAATACTTGAAATACAATTCTTATATTTTTACCTAATAACAGATTTTGAAAGATCAGTAACTAATTTGAAGAGATTTGTTCTAGTTACTGATTTGTTTTATGCGACCACCAGAGCCGGCGCCAGAGAAAAAGGCAAGTAAGCAAGATAAAAGGAAACTTTATTAGCTAGCCAATGTAAAGAAGGGGCAAAGTTCACCGGTCTCCCGCGGCGGAGGCCGAGGAAGTCGCTCCGGCATTCCCGCTCGCAGTTCCTGGGTCCCGCGTATGAGGAGAAGCCGAGGAAGTTCGTGCCGCGCGCCTGCCGAGAGCTCTTTAAAAACCAACTCTCACATGAACTCATTACTGCAGGGAAGGCACAAAGGTATTCATTAGGGAGCCACTCACCATGATCCAAACACCTCCCACCAGGACTCACAGTTCAACATGAGATTTGGAGGGGAGAAAACATCCAAACTATATCCTATATTTAGGGAATTTTGCTTTTGATATGGCTTTTATAATAGTGACCTTAAAAAACAAAGTTTTAACATGGCGAACAACTAAAAGTAATGATTATTGCCTTTGCTAATGCCAAGTTAAACAGACGACAACATTTGTAAGAAGAAATAGTGTATAACAGATAATAAGGAAGTTGTGATAATAAGTCTGTTTTCAGAAAGTCAAGCTTTTCATTAAGTCTGGATGGAAATCAATAGCATTTGAGAACATTTTCAACTTTGCCTTTGTGTATATAGGCGAAGATATGATAGATATCTCATAGTAAATCCTGCATTTAGTGTAAATCACTGCATTCCTAGAATAAGTAAATATATATTACTTTATACAAAAAGGCATTCTTAAAAGTCATATATAAATCAGATTTTATGCTCTTTGAATATCAAGCCATATTTCTCATTGACTGACACTGTAATTTCAGAGATGTGTTCTCAAAGAAAAATAATTGGTTCCTGAGCCTCAAAATTTCATATCAGAAAGCAGCAAACGTCTTTCTAACTTAAATTTTAAAATAAATGAATATTTTTATAATAAATTATTTCTATTAATACTTAAGTGGAAAACTATGCTTAGAATCATCCAGTATTGTGTTAGACACCTATGAAGACTAACTCTAAAATGTGAAGAAAGCAGCGTTGTCTTTTATAAAATATTTTTCTTTGTAAAAATTGTCTAAGAACCTCTTAATAGTGTTTATCTTTCTACTTCTTGGTGGCTGTATTTGTTCACCTGCCAGGTCTTTTCTAAACATGGTTATTACAGATGATAAAGCTGTCAAAAAATGTAGCATCAAATTCCAGTATTTTTAAGAAACAAGAGAAGTTATTTATAAATGTAATATTGGTGTAAACAATTCAACTAACTGTAAGAATTTAAGATGAAAGCTCTTCTGACTGTCCCATGTTTGAGGGAAAAAAAGCTCTATTTTGCCCCAATTTAAGACACAAATATGCCTTTTGGATTTGTCTTTGTTTTTGTATTATGTAGGGAAAAATAGCACTATTATGATAAAATGGCAGTGTTAAATGTAGTTTTTTTTCTAAATTATTATTATTATATTCTCTCTGCCTCAGGAGACCAATATTTAGTTTAAAATAAATATACTGGCATTAGGGTGATGATGTATAGACATAGACAGAAATAGAACTATGTTCACATGATTACTCTGAATGATTTTATATTAAATATCATACTTTTTATTGCAGTATTTTACTGAGCTTTATGTTTTCTTATTTCTGAAAATAGCTTATTTGGATAAAACTAAGACCACTTTCAGTAATGTAGAAGGACTCACATTTCCTTAGAAACACAGTAAAATATTCTGAAGATATTCTCATCATGATATTTCACTTGAAATTGTTATTTCTGTTATTTTTTTGAGAAAATTCTTTGAGAAATCAAGGATGAGTTCTCTGAGTATTTGATACAATTTGGAAATTTCTGTTTGTTTTGATTGTTTTTAAAATTTATTTTTTTGAGTAATTAACCTTTCCACACCTGATTAAATGAACATTTTTTGACCATTGTTATCCTAGAAGTGGACAGAGTATGGATGAGCATAACACTAAACATAGGTAACTTATAACAGATGTTTATATATGACCTGGAAAGCTAAAGGTTTATCTTGCTGCATTTCTATCTGCAGTAAAAGGTCTATCACATCTTGTTTGATACTTTTGAAAGCACTGAAGCATCTTATTGCATAGGTAATTTTACTATCTTCATGGTCCATAAACCATATACATCTTTTAAATGAATATTTATAGTAGTCATTCTTAAAGGTGTATCTTATAGATCCAGGTCATTAGTAGCTTAGGAGGGACCAAGTTAAACATATTACATGGGAGTACGGTAGATGTGGTGATGCGTAACTAGGAGAATTGTGGACAAAGTGATTTGTCGCCTTATTGCCTCTTCAAAGGAGGACGTGTTGTCCCAGCATTGAGTGCTTTCTGCAAACATTCTTTCTCTCTCAGCAACACCACTCTCTCCACCATTCCCTCTCTCAGAGATTTCAACTAGCATCAGACAGCTGCCTTCTCAAAGTTACCCCTCCCAGGATCCTGCATGCAGTGACAGATGCAGCGAGGGCATGGCTTTAAGACCTGGCTATCTTTGCTCAGTGATGAATAATGTGAGATTTTTTTTTTTAATCTCCAGAGCATCCCTAGTGATCAAGGCCCTGTGGAGATGACTCAAAAAATTACATTTTCTCTTCCAACTTCTAAGCGTGGAATCCTTGAATGACAATAGCGTTAGTAACTGGCATTAAACTAACTATATTTCATTAGATACTTGACATCCTCTTTTGGATGTCCTGATAACATGTCCAATTAGCTTGTTCAAAACCAAACTCATAATTCTGTTCTTTTAAACCAGGGTTTTGTTTGGTTTGGTTTGTATGTATTTATTTTTATTTGTTTATATTCTCCAATTTTGTCTTTTGGTACAAATACACATAATGTAATTATCACTAATTACATTTATATTATTGTTCAGTCATCATTATTGTCCATCCCCAGAACTCTTTACAATCTTTAAAACTGAAAAATTTTCCCTCCCTTAGCCGCTGGCAACCGTTATTTCACTGTCTGTTCTGAGGATTTTGACTACACTGAGTACCTCATATAAGTAGAATAATAGAGTATTTGCCTTTCTGTGACTGGCTTGTTTTACTTGATATAACAACCTCAAGGTTCACACATGTTGTAGCATATATTAGAATTTCCTCCCTTCTTAAGGTTGAATAATATTTTATTGCATACAAAAACCACATTTTACTTATCCATTCTACTGTTGATAGACTCTTGAGTTGCTTCTAAATTTTAGCTATTATTAGTAATGCTGTTAACAACATGGGTATAAAAATACATATTTAAGAAACTATTGGGTACATACCTAGAAATGGAATTGCAGAATCATATGGTAATTTCACGTTGAATTTTCAAGGATTCACCATACTATTTTTCACAACAGTTTCACATTTTATATTTATTCCCACTAACAGTGCACAAGGGTTTTATGTTCTTTACATTCTTGCCAAATCATTATTTTCTGATTTATTTTGATAAACACCATCCTAAATGGGTATGAGCTGGTATCTCATTGTAGTTTTTTTTTTTAATATCTGATGGGTAATGTGCTGATGTCGTAACAAGGTTCGAGGGTGGCACATCTTGCACCTGCATGTGAACACCCAGTCATCACGCTTATGAACTACAAAATAATCTCATTGTAGTTTTTATTTGCATATTCCTAATGATTAGTGATGTTGAGCATGTCTTCAAGTGTTTATTTGCCATTTGTATATCTTCTTTGGATAAATGTCTATTCAAGTGTTTTGACTATTTTTGAATCAGGTTGCTTGTTTTTTGTTATTGAGCTTTAGGAGTCCTCTGTATATTCTAAATATTAATCCCTTACTAGATATACGTTCTGCAAATATTTTCTTCCATTGGGTAAATTGCCTTTTACTCTAGTGATAATTTTCTTTTGAGGCATGCATTTTTACTTCTTTTTTTTTTTTTTTTTTTTTTTTTTTTTTTTTTTTTTTTTACTTTTTATTAAGCTCGTTTTCCTCTTTTTAATGTTGTGTGAACATCAGGTATCTAATAATTGCCAAATCTGCAGTATTAAAACTTATCTTTCTTGTAAGAGTTTATAGTTTTAGGTCTTCCATTTAGGTCATGGATCCATTTTGACTAAATTTTTGTATATGGTGTTAATAATCCAACTTTATTATTTTGCATATGGATAGCTCATTTTCCCTGCAACATTTATTGAAAATACTGCCTTTTCCCCATTGAATACTCTTGACACCATAATTTAAAATCATTTGACCATATATGTGAGACTTTACTTCTAGGCAACCTTTCCTATTACACCGGTCCATATGTCTGTCTTCATGCCAGTACCACAATGTTTTGATTACTGTAGCTTTATAGTAAGTTTGGAAATCAGGATTCTGAGTGTTCTAGCTTATTCTTTTCCAGGATCAATTTAGCTATTTGGAGTCCTTTGAGATTCCATATGAATTTCAGGATGAGTTTTTATGTATTTCTGCTTTAAGACATCATTGGGATTTTGATAAGGATTGCATTTTCTATAGATTTGCTCTGAATCTGTGGTGTTGACATTGTAACAATGTTAAGTCTTCCAATCATGAATATGCCATGCCTTTTCATTCATTTTTATATTCTTTAATTTCTTTTGGAATGTTTTGTAGCTTTTATAGGACAGATCATTTATTTTCTTGGTTAAATAAAAAGTAGTTTATTGTTATGATGCTATTGTAAATTAAATTATTTTATTAATTTTGTTTTTGGATTATTCTTTGTTATTGTATAGATATGTACTTGATTTTATGTGGTGACCCAATTTATTGGTTCTGCCATTTTTAGTGGAATCTTTATCATTTTCTGTAAATAAGATTAATATTATCTGTAAACAAAGATAATTTGACTTCTTCCTTTCCAATTTTGTGCCTTTTATTTTTCTTTTCCTTACATATTTTTTTCTGGCCAGATCTTTTTGTACTATATTGAATAGTAGTAAGCTCAGATATCCTTGCCTTATTGCTTATCATAGAGGGAAAACTCTTAAGTTTTTCACGATTGTCTATGATGTTTTATATGGGACTTTTACATATGAAATTTTATTAGGTTAAGGTGGTTTCCTTATATTTCTACTTTGTTGAGTGTTTTTTTTTTTTTTTTTAATCATGAAAGGGTGTAAAATTTTGCCAAATGCTATTTATGCAGCAATTGAGATAACCATGTGATTCTTACCCTTCATTGTTAATACGGTAGATTACATTTGACAATATTTGTATGTTGAAATATCTTTGATTTCCATTAGTATTAATAAATCTCTTTTGCTCATGGCCTATAGTCATTTTAATTTGCTGCTTATTAACTTGTTTTGCTAGTAATTTTTTGAGAATTTTTGCATCAGTGTTTACAAAGGATATGTCTATGGTATTAGGGTAATGCTGTCTTATAGAATGAGTTTTGGAAATGTTCCCTTATGACAACATTTTTGGAAAAGTTTGAAAAAGATCGATGTTAGCTCTTTAAAGTTTTATGGAATTCACTGGTGATGCCATCAGGTCCAGGGCTTTTGATGTCGGGAGATATTTTATTACTGATTCAATCTCTTACTAGTTATCAGTCTGTTTACATTTTTATTTTATCATTATTTAGTCTTGATAAGTTTTGTATCTCTAGGAATTTTTCCATTTCATATGTTATCAGATTTCTAAGCACACAGTTTTTAATAGTACTCTCTTATAGTCATTTTTATTTCTGTAGAATTGATAGCAAAGTCACCATTTTCATTTCTCATTTTAGTAATTTGAGTCTTCTCTGTTTTTCTCTTAGTCCGTCTAGCCAAAAGTTTACTAATATTGTTGATCTTTTCAAACAACCAGCTTTTGGTTTCATTGTTTTTCTATCATCTGTTTTGTCTTTCTCTGCTCTAGTCTTTATTATCTCCTTTCTTCCACTTGCCTTCAGTTTGTTTTTCTGGTTTAAGTTGTAAAGTGGTTGATTTGAGATCTTTTTCTAAATTAAAAGAAAATATTTCTTACTTTTTAATGTAAGCATTTATACCTATACATTTCTCTCTTAGCACTGCTTTTTCTCTGCCTCATAAATTTTGGCATGTTGTGTTTTAGTTTTCATTTATCGCTAAATACTTGTACATTTCCCCTGTTATTTCTTCTTTGATCAATTGGTAATTTAGAAATATATGTTTAATTTCCACAAATTTTTTGATTTTTCCACTTTTTCTTTTGTTACTAATTTCTAACTTAATTTTGTTGTAGTTGGTAAAGATACTTCATATGATATCTTTTAAACCTATTGAGATGTAATTTGTGGCCTAACACATAATCCAACCTGGAAAAGGTTCCGTGTGCACTGGAGAAGAATGCATATTCTGTTGTGGGGTAGAATATTCTGTAAATATCTCTTACATCTTGTTGGTTTATTGTGTTTTTTAAGCCCTCTGTTACTATTTATTTCTTTACTTATCTTCTGATTGTTTTATCCGTTAATAAGGGTAGATTTTGAAGTCTTCAATTATTATTGTAGAACCATTTATTTTTCCTTCAATTATATCAAAATTTCCTTCTAATGGTCTGTTATGTACACATTGATATTTGTTATAGCTTCTTGGAATATTGAACCTTTTATTAATAATGTCTTCCTTTGCCTCTTGTAACCTTTTAACAGTTATTTACAGTCTATTTTATCTGGTATTAGTATAACCACCCCAGTACTCTTATGGTTACTATTTACATGGCGCGTCTTTTTCTATCCTTTCACTTTCAGTCTGTTAGTGTTTTCAGATATAGAGTGAGTCTCTCTTAGACAGTATATAGTTGGATCATGTCCATAATCCATGCTGCCAGTATCAGTCTTTTGTTTGAAGGGCTTTGCCATTTAAAATTAAAGTAATTGTTAATAAGAAGATAACTATACCTGTCATTTTGTTATTTTCTAGATGCCGTGTAGCTTTTATATGAATTTCTTGTATTACTCTCTTTTTTAGTATTGAATTTATAATTTATAGTGAACATTTAAATTCCTTTCATATGTGTTTTAATGTATATTCTATAATTATTTTCTTTGAGGGTACCATGAGTATTAACAGTCAACACTCTAAAATTATGATACTCTAATTTGAATGTATATTAGCTAAAGTTCAATAATATACAAATCTCAGCTCCTATAACATCTTCAGTCACTTTTTTTCAGTTATTAATGTGACAAAATTATGTCTGTATACATTGTGCATTCAAAAACATAAAGTAATAATTTTTAATACATTAGTATTCTCCATTATGTAGAAAACAAAATGTAGAAGTACAAACCAAATTTATAATAATGGGAACTTTAATAATTGTTTAATATATTGGTCTCTTAAAGTATGTGGAAAAGATAAACTGAAGTTACAAACCAATGTTACAGTAACACTAGCTTTTATATTGTCCATGCATTTACCTTTACTGAGATACTTATTCATATAGCTTTGAGTTACTATCTAATGTCCTTTTATTTTAAGCTGCAGGATTTCCTTCAGCATTTATAGCAGTTAATGAACTACCTTAGTTTATGTATGAGAATACTTTATATATTCTCTGGGGGATAGGTTATGGAATTTTCATTCAGTTGTAATTTTCAGCTCCTGAATTTTTTTTGTTCATTTTTAGCCTTTCTATCTCTATTGATATTTTCATTTTGTTCATCCATTGTTTCCTTGACTTTCTCTATGTCTTCCTTTAGTTTGTTGGACATCATTATAATGGTTATTTTAAAGTATTTATCTAGTAGATCCACCATCAGATCTTTCTCGGTGACTTTATTTTGCTTTATCTGTTTTCTTTAAATGAATCATACTTTCTTGTTCCTGTGTGTGCCTTGTGATGATTTGTTGAAAACTGGACATCTGAATTTAATTAAATGTTAAATCTTGAAATCAGATTTTCTCCCTTCCCTAGGGCTTGCTGTTTTTGTTATTATTTTGTTTATATTGTTGCAGACTGTGTTTGTGCTGAAGATCAGCCTGAGTTGTAAACTTAAAGTCTTTTATTAGTATTTTATGAACCTGCACCATTTCTTGATGATGCACTGAAACTTTCTAATTTTCCTCATGTTTGCAGTTGCTCTGGAAATATACTATTCTTCAGTGTTTGATTCTCAAAGGGGTAAAGGAAAAATGGTGGTGGTGGTGGGGGAACAGCCTTTTAAGTCTCTTGGAAGTCACATTAGCCAGGAAGAGTGGGTTTTAGAACAGAAGGGAGTGCAACAACAATGGCTACCACCTCTTTGTCTCTCCCATTGTGCTCAGAAGCAGCAATCAACCATCAGAGCACAGATCCTTGATAACTGAAGGGTGTGGTCATTTTTGCTCATGGTAGTTTTTGCAAGCTAGAGACAAGCTGCAGCAGAAATACTTGCAAAGCTCCCTGTCTTGGGATTAGGGGTGGGGATGGATAGCTGCTCCTGAGCTAACAGCTGAAATTAACTAAAATTTATTTATTTTTTTATTTTAATTTTTTTTTTGAGACAGAGTCTAGCTCTGTCGCCCAGGCTGGAGTGCAGTGGCCAGATCTCAGCTCACTGCAAGCTCTGCCTCCCAGGTTTACGCCATTCTCCTGCCTCAGCCTCCAGTGTAGCTGGGACTACAGGCGCCCGCCACCTCGCCCGGCTAGTTTTTTGTATTTTTTAGTAGAGACGGGGTTTCACCGTGTTAGCCAGGATGGTCTCGATCTCCTGACCTCGTCGTGATCCGCCCGTCTCGGCCTCCCAAAGTGCTGGGATTACAGGCTTGAGCCACCGCGCCCGGCCAACTAAAATTTATTATCCACACTTCCTCCTGGAAGTTGTAAGTTTCACTAAATTCAAGAATTCCAAAATAGTTGTATCAGAGAGATTTTGCCAGTGTAATTACTACTTGTGTATAAAGAGATTTCCAGTGCTTGCTTTTCCATCATCTTCCCGGAATTCTCTAAACCTGACTCTTTCACAATATTTCCATGAATGACATCACTGTCTATCCTGTTATGTAAACCAAAATTTATACATCCTTCTCTTTATCCCACATGTATCATTTCTCACAAAGTTATTTCAATTTTAACTTATAAATATCACATAAATAGTTAATTACTATTGCTTGGGTGCCTGCATACTCCTGAGCACTGATTTCATATCTTTTAATTACGTATCTCAGCAAGGGCTTGGTATGCTCAGGTATGCCATGTGGACACTGGAGTTTATAGATGTATGACACATTTCTCAACTAAGTGACAAAGCTGGGTTTTCTATACAGGTCAATTCGATTCTACACATTTTACTAAACATGATGCCTCACATTTATTTTCTGGAAAATGGCTTCCAGATTAGGCTAAACAAAAGTTTTAAAACTATTATGAATAAATATTTTTAAAATAATATATACAATTTTTATATCAAATATATAGATTTCTAATATTTCAAAACTATTTTAATTCATCCTTATAATAACTGTATAAAATAGCTAATCTTATTCAATTTCACTGATTAACAGTGTATAAATCAGTAAATAAGGGACAACAATGGTATTCCAGTATAAATTTCCAGCTAAACTGAAGTTCCCTGTTCTTCAGTGCTTTGTTATAATGTCCACTTGGAACAGTAAGCCCTTAAAATGCTGACAAAATCATGAATTGTTAAAATAAATTCACAAATGTTGCTACTCTTGAGAAAACATGCACAGACAGAGCACTGAAAATATGACAGAAAATCAAAGGATGTCTATGGTTAATGTGTTATAATATTAAATAAAAAGCACAACTGTAGAAGCTCTGTCAATTAATGACTATTAATAAAAGTCTCCTGACTTGCCTCCCAGACTAAAAAATCATAAAATGACATTTAATATTTTAATTGAAAAATTAATCTTAAACTGGGGCAGTCTCTATTACTAGCAAATGTTATGACTGTAATAATATTGGGTTATTTTCTTATTTTACTAACCATGCTACTTTCTTTTTTCTGTTCTCCCCAAAATGAATCCAAATTCAAGAAATTTGAAGTGTCAGTTATTGGCATCTTGGAAAAACAGGCTGCTCTCCTCTTTCCACAAGTTTACTATGGTATTTCCTTGAAATAATTGGTTTTAAAATGTACCAGGTAAGATGTTTGTCTTAAGGCAAACATGTGGTACTCTCTTCATGTAATTTATTTATGTACTAAGTGGATTAAGAGGCATGTTTGGGAACAGGGCATCTTATCAGCAGCCTTCAAATAATTCTATTTCAGAATTGTACTCTTTCGAAGACTATAATTAAGACACCTGAAGAAATATTATCATTCCTAAACAATCTTTATTGTCCTATCATATTTAAAAGTTTAAATGCAGACAACTTTTGGACAAATGCATTCTAGCTATTCCTCCTAATTCTTAAGCATTTATGATGACAAAGTTTTGTTTGGTGTGATAGTATATTAACTTCCCAGTTTTCAAAGGTCATTTTAGACATGTACTTTTACCTGAATTTCTTTCTAAAGATTAATTTCTTAACCTTTGTTTTGTGAAAATATTTTTCAGGTTACTCCCTAGGTAACACCTGAGTTATTTTTAAAATATGTATTCTCTCTTGTATTGCATTAACATGGAATACAATGTTTTAGAAATGTTTCCAGAACATTTCTAAATAACCTTTCCAGAGTATCTTAAATGAATTACTGAATTTGTTTTAAAAATAATTTTCACCAAAGAAGGCATATTTCTTAATACTTAAAACTGTGAAATTGGACTTGCATTTATGAAATTTTTGCAACAAAATTACTCTTTATTTTCCTATGTTTCCCTTATTCATATGTTAGCATTTATATTTGCATGTTAGTCTTTATCTATTAATAACCCAAAAATCTAACATCATTGACTAAAAAGGATATATTAATGGAATACAGCTGGCCAATATGTCACAGGACTTGAAGCTGGAAATGTGAGTAATAAATACAATGTCAACAAAAGGGAAAGTTTGAAGATCATTGATATTATATGGTGACATTACTCTTTTTCATTATTACATTGATTTACAGATGACAGTCCACTGCGTTTTGATAAGTGGTGAAGGTTTTAGTGCTTTCGAAATGCTTACTTTTGGATATATGGTGTCATAATCATCTGGGATTTCCTAGGTTTCAGTGTAGAATTATGGTCAGAATTTCTCAGTGTGTTACTCAGGAATACATTTTTGAAAGCTCCACAGATAATTTTAATTCACTATCAGTTAAGGCTATCACTGTTAGACAACCAAGACAGAAGGAAAATAACCAGATTCACTGATGTGCAAATGTATGAAGAACGTTATTGGGTGTGATAAGTCCATTCATAATGTTGGAAAAAACATCAAGCATTCCCAGTCTAAGAATTACTGGATTGTAAAATATTGTGCATATTAAGTGCTGCTTTGTGTCCTGGACATTTTCCTGCATTTTTTTTCCTTCAGTGTATCCTCTACTGGCTGAGGGGAAAAAATACTCTAAATTTTTTCCTGTACCTAAGAGTCTATCCCAATAACCTAAATTATTACAGAAATTTAATTCAGATTTCTAAATGTAGCAGGCCATTTTACAAATGATAGGAAATGTTTGTTTGTAAACATTTGAAGGAGGAGAGTAGAAAGTTCACATGAATCTCTTTCAATGTAACTCTTAAATTCATCGGAAAATGGTTTGTCCTTAACGGCCAACAGAGTTCTATGAGTCTGGGAGTATAATCAGTGCCTGTTTTATAGTTTCCTTATGGTGGCATTTGGAGACCTTTTTAGTGATGATTGGAGAGTGCAATGTTTGTAGGAGTCTTTTGGTACTTTGAAGTATTATAAAAGAGAGCTGTACAGAAGAGAAGAGAAAAACATTTTTCTTTATTAGGAAAATTATATCATTACTGAAGAAAACTGTGTTGGGAGGAGATGTACACTTTCACATCTACATGTGTAAGACTGAATTCTGCTGGCAGAAATTTTGATTCAGTTAACTGTCTATGAAAAAAAAAAATTCCACACTGGGATTTTTTTCTAGTGAGAATAATTTGTATTGCATTAACATGGAACACAATTTTTCATTTTAATGTCAGTGGTTCACTTTAAAACTAGTAAAAACAAACCTATTAACTACCTTTACTTGTGATAAGGTAAATAATGCTCTGATACTATTCTCCATAACATAATTTTATTCATTTCTCACATATGAAATGCTAATATTCCGCAGCTAGCCTTATAGTGCTTGTCATTTATAATGGCCACATATGATTTGCTTTTGAAAATAGTTTATCATTGTCTCTACATATTATCCTTCTTTAAAAATAAAATTCTACTACACTGTATTTTGATTATATTCTGTATTTTGATTATATTAATGTAATAAAAGTTGTTATACAACACTTCTTTTCAAAATTTAAAAAGCTATTATTCAATGTGAAGTTTGAATAATTATAGGAAATTATTTATTATTCATTTAGCATAATAATAGGCCCATTGACTATATTGGTATACATTTGATTCTATTTGGGATGCGGTATTTGTCCTACTTGATCATCTGTGATGTGCCTTACAAAGTGCTGTGTGAGATGTAAAGTGGAAGTATAGGGCCATAATCAGGAGTGAAATACAGTTATAACACTTGCAAGCTTACAAGAAATCTATGGTTATAGAGTCTGGACAGAGAGTTGGCACTGGGAGGTGCCATAAGGGAGAATTCTAGGGAACTGTTAATGTTTTTATTTCTTTACCTGTGTGGGGGTTACACAAGTGTTTTCACTTTGTGATGGTTTGTTTATACCAGTAATATTTTTTCACGTATCTGTACATGTATTACACTTCAATTAAAATGTTAACAAAAATAACAAATACCTTATAGCAATACTAAAAGACTATTTCTATTCAAGTTAGGTAAAATGGAGAGAAAAACATTTCAGGAATCTGTGAGGGAGAAATTCTGAAAATAGAAACTCATGATATTACTAGGTCATTTGAGTTATATTCTAAATAATTTTAACAAGTTTAAAACAAATTTATGGCAATGGTAGATAGTGTTATGTGTAGTGCTTTTTAAAAAAATTGTATAAAGCTAATAAATAAGTACTTTTGTAATGCACACTAATTGTATGCATAGGCATTATGCATTATTTTTATAAATAAAATATTCTGCAGTTGTTTTAAAACAATTCCCTGTGGATTATTTTCATATAAAATAAAAATTAGATGTAAAATGAGTTCTTTGATTTAATGCAGTTTTGCACAGGACCTTGTTCAGCAGCTCAAGCACTCTGAAGGTCTTGAATAGAGGTTGTAGCTGAACACCTGTAGACATGAAGGCAAACCAAACCCACACCCATCATGTGAGTCAATTCCAATTGAGACAAATTATTTCTTTAAAAGTGAGATGATCACAATATCATCAACTTGTCCCCAGGAAAGTGATTGATCTTCTCAAACTATAGTGCCAGATGGAAAGTCCAGCATTTGTCTCTGTGGCTATCAGAGTAGATAATGATTAGCAGTGGCTGTAAAGAAATCGGCCTTGGTGAATAGAAGCCCATGCTATGGAGTCTGGATTAGCCTCCATCTCTGCTACCACAGTCTCTTCACTGATGCATCTATTATGCCAGCACTGGGCTATCTAATGACAGAGGTTGGCAGATGTCAGTTGGCTTAGTCATTTTATCTACTTGGTTGTCTATGGTGAATATTATTTAGTTAGCATTAACATGAGGTTCAAGAGTCTTCATAACTTGTTGATATTTCTGTGAGTCCATCAAATAGGTTTTCCCCAATGCGCTTTCTCTTCAGTTTAATCTCTGTATACCCAGACCACTGATTTAACCTCCAAACTCTTTACTGCTTCATATGTCAGTATATTTTCTTATCTTGCTTCTTTCTTCTTTTCAGAAAATATGAATGAAGTAGTTAGTGTCCATGGGGAAAAGTTTTCTGATTTCTGTCCTGTGGGATCACTACTGATTTGGCTTTAAGACAGCAGCAATCTTTCATTACTCTGAACCCCATATTAAACAAACCCATCTATTAAGCTAGCTGGACCTTTTTTCACCTCCATTACTTGGTCATAATAACCCCAATGAACGAAAGCCTGAATTGAGGCAAAAGCCACAGTAAGAGAATAAGGGATGACAAGGGGGCTATCATCTCATGCAGCTTATTTGTGTTCTCTGATTCTACTTCTGCCTAATCTTGAATTCATCACTTCTGGCTTATAATGGCAGGCCTACATTTAACTTGTTGACTTTGACCAAATCCAGTTTATGGTAACCAGTTCTGATCACATAGCCTAATATCACAACATTTTCCAGAAAAGCAAAAATTAGTCAATAGTCTAAAACAAATGCTACACGTCTAATAGTCTTATTATATTATGAAAATATGATAAAATAAGTTTACAGATCAATCGACTTATGGGTATCCACTCAATAGACTGACAAATGTTTTAGCAAATCAAATGAAAGATGTATATAAAAATATATTGCAACTAGGTTTGTATTTTAGTGCTATATATTGCACATTAAAGGCATAAGACATTAAAAGATAAGTTTGGCTATATTAAAACTGATACAATTGTGAACAGGAATGCTAAAGAATGTGTTTGCACAAAATGTAAGCAGCAGAGAGATAGTCACCGGAATATACACAGAACTCATAAAAATCAATAAGGTACAGAAACCTTCCCTCTGCCAGTTGGTCAAACAATATGAAAACACATTCAGTAAAGAGCAAATGCACAAATACACATGATAAATAAATTGTGATTGAATACTCAACTTTGCTAGCTGTTAAGGAAAATACATTATAAATAACTTTTTTTGTTGTGTTTTGTTTTTGACACACAGTCTCCCAGGATAGAGTGCAGTGGTGCAATCTAGGCTCACTTCATAATCTGCCTCCTCCACATAACCATTGCCCATTATCTGTGAAGCAATACCCTTATAATTGCAGGATTAACTGAAGTTTTAAGTATTGGAGAAGCAGAAGAACTTTGAGAGAAAATAAAAAGGCTTTCTTATATTGAAAGAACTGGGTGATATAATTGAAATTAGAAGTCAGCAGCTTTAGGGCTCAGCTCTACTGATAAGCTTTATGAACAAGGGAAAATTATACAATTGAAGAGCCCGTCTTCTCATCTTCTTTGAAGATAGGGATAAGTTGATCTATCTTTTCTGATCATTGTAAGGATTAAGTGGATTTGAAACACTCAGGATAATTTCTTAAAATAGTAGTTACTAGTATTAATTTTAATTAGTTTAGAAATATCTTCTGTGATCCCAAAGATTATTTTAACGTATCATTTTAAAATGTCTTCAAAACAGAAAATTACTTTATTAATTATAGAAATACTGATTTTCTCCAAATAGTAGGGCAGAGGTAGTTGATATCTTCTAATTAACTTTTCTAGACTTTCCCAAACCCATAAACCCTGTTCAGGGGTAAAACATGACACAAATATCAGTTTAGAGGCATGCTATATTATACCTGGCCAGTAAGCCTTACAACTATCTATATCATCAAAAACAAGAATCCCAAGAAGAGCTTAAGGACATAAAACAACTAAATTTTAAGTGGTATTTTGGATGAAATACTAGAACATAAAAGGACATTAAGTAAAAACTAAGGAAATCAAAATTAACTATGGACTTTAGTTAATATAGTTGTCCCTCATTCTACACAGGGTTTGGTTGCAGGACCACCTGCACTAATACTCAAATCCACATAAACTGAAGTTCTGCAGACAGTCCTTCAGAAACAATGTGTAGGAACATTCAGCCCTCCCATATGTGTGGGTTTTGCATCCCACAGACAGTGTATTTTTGATCTATGTTTGATTGAAAAATGTCTTCATGGGAGTGACCCTACACAGTCCTAACTCAAGTTGTTCAAAATTCAACTGTAATAATATCAGTATTGGTTCATTAATTGTAATAATTGTACCTCACTAAGACATGAATTTGTACATAGGAATATAATGGGCCAGGTCTCAAAGAGAAGATGGCTGAAAATACAAAATCATTGAGTCTTCGAGAAAGGAAAAAATACAGAGTTCACTAAAATGCACGCATGTGCGCACACACACACCCTAACACTCACAGAAACACATGCATGATTCGTAGGATTTCCCACTATCTCCCCTCTAGTCTTTTCTCCTCTATTTGCCATACCAATTGACCACGATAGAGAACACAGCAGTTGCCTTTGTTTCCCACTTTTGTCTCTACTGACAGCATTAGTGACAAAACAGGACCTAAGTCCCCTACTCAACCTGTATAGAGACTTAAGGCAGGAAACATATTCTCTTCTTATGACAATTTCAAGTCATTAGGAGAAACATTGAAAAGTCAATGCATCAGCCAAAGACAACCGAATAACCTAAATTGAAAGGCAAAGGAAAATAAATAAAAGAACAGGAACTTCTACTTTTAGCCCATCTCACTTACCACTTTTTCTTTCTCCCTGCCTCATTCTCTTTCCCTGTGCTGTTGGTGGTGTCGCACTTACTTACTACCTAAGATTCACCCGGCTAAGTGCATAACACTGACACAGAACCTCGTTAAAAAGAAAATATACTGTGATGTTCAATTGATGCATTCCCATCATCTAGGACTTTTTAATTTTGTTTTACTGAATGTTGTAAGCAAACTCATATTATTTTGTTTTCTATAATAATTTTAACGTATGTAAAGGGCTATAAGTAATCAATGTTAAATTACCTTTTAACTGAAAATGCATTGAACTTCTATTTATTGTTAATATTATTAGAGAATATATTTTAGTAATTTAAGCACAGAAAAACAGAAATATAAATGATCTGAACATTGCTGAGAGGAAAAAAAAAAAAAACTCTTCTTCCCTAATTAGATATGTCAATTCTTCAGTAGACTGAATTGTAGCTATGTTTGGTTATGTTTTAAAATGAAAACAAGATGATTGAAGTGTGTGTTATACAATGTTATGTTAATATATTTTTATTTCATTTGTGGCTTCTTTGGTACTAATCTATTTCTAATAAAATGTGTTAAACAGGTTAAATACTAAAATTATTCTTTTTTTTGTTTTCTAAACCATCATCTTTTTTTAAAACATTTTATCTCTTTTACTCAAACCTTCCATTTTTAATGCTACTCTCACTTCAGCTGTCATTTTTATATACATTCTTCAACACTTACTTCCTGGTTTCTATCTTATTCAAAGACTTCACGGTTCCCTACTCTCTCTCCTCCTTTCACTTCCTGTGGTTCATTTTGTCTTATCTCCTGACCCTTAAAACTTTCTTTGCTGTGCAGAAAGTACTCATGGAAAATACTTTCTATGTACTCTTGCTAAAGTGTATGCTTTTTGAAGGTAGAGGGTTTTAAACTTGATTTCTGTTTTCCAGCTGACATTCAGCTTTATGCTGAATGTTATAGAATAAACATGACCACAAGAACTGCCTCCTGAGTAATCTCCCTTTCAAGGTTCACTTATTTCTAATCCATTATTTGTGGATTATCTAGAGAGTGACCTTTCATATTTGTATTTCAGACTCAGTCATACTTAAGTTTATCCTTTAATAGCTCTGCATTGCTTTTCATATAGAACTCAAAACTCCTTGGGATTGAAACAAGGTTTTTACAGTATACCCTCAGGTGACCTCTTAGACATTTTCTTCTTGCCATTATGTCTGTTTGTTATATCTTGCTGTGTAACAAACCACTCCAAAACTTTATGACATAAAATAACTACTGTTCATTGGGATCACATTTGTGTGTGTGTGTGTGTGTGTGTGCGCGTGCATTAGGCATTTAGAGAGGGTTTGGCAGGAGCAGTTTGTTTCTGCTCCTTGATGACCAGAGTCTCGGGTAAGGTGTCTCAAATAGGTGGAGAAAGCTGAAATAATTCATATCTCCCAGTCTTAACTTTCATCTGGATTTTTCATTCTTTTTCATGTGATCCTGGCCCTAGAATGACCAGAATGGCTTCTCAACTCACATGTCTGGCACCTAAACTGGAATGACTGGAATATCTAGGCCTCTTCAGCTCTTTCTTTCTCTGTTTCTCTCTCTCCCTCTCTCTGTTTCTCTCTCTCTCTCTGTTTCTCTCTCTCTCTCTCTCTCTCTGACTCTCTCACACACACATACACATCACCTCCCTGGTTCCCCGCATTGTTAGCCTGGGCTTCCTCACTGCATAGTGATATCAAGGTAGCAGGACTCCTCCTACACACAAGGTGACTGGTTTCCCTCAGAGTGAACATTTTAAGAAAGCTAGATGAACTTGTAATGATTTTTATAGCCTGGCTTCAAAAATTCTATAATGCCACATCCCCTGCCTTCTAGTGCTCAAAGAAATTGGTAAGGCCAGTCCATCTTTATACTGAGGAAAATTAGGCTACTTATCTCAGTGGAAGAAGATACATATTTGTGGTCATGTTTAATGTTTTGTTTGTTTGTTTCTCACTTTAGCCATACAGAATTGAAAACAATTTGTGATTAACAGCACTCACCTTACTCACCTTGCTCTCTATGTGTTGCAGCCTTTATATAGACTACTGGTGCTGCCAAAGCTTTTCCCTCTCCTTTGTTAATCTGGATATCTCTGTCTCATCCTTCCTGACTCAGATCCAATAAGCCATATCATAACTATTACCTCTCTTTCACCTGAGTTACACATCCCTTTCTTTGGTCCTCAGAGTATCTTACTCTAATGTGTATCTGCTTCTAATATAATTGTTTATCTTATGCTCGTACCACACTCTGAACTTGTGCATAGAAACTGTATCATTGATATCTATGATGACCGTGGAGGGGATCCTCTCTGCTATGCCTTCATATTAGTTAATGGGAAGCTTTCAGCAGCTGCAACTTCGGGATCTACTGTAGCACCCGTGTCAATGTAGATCCTGGGCTGCTCCTTGCCAGTGACTGATCCCAGTGGGCACTAGAGCCAGGCCATTCCTGCCTGAGCAAAACTCCTCTAATGGGTGTTCTTTGTTCTGAATCTCCTTATCAGACTTTTTGAGATACATGTATTTATATATATATATACACACACACATATATGTGTGTATATACATGTATATATGTAATATATGTGTGTGTGTGTGTGTATATATATATATATATATTTTCTTTTCAGAACTACACTACATTTGGATTCTTTTCCTATTCTGTTTCCCTTCTTTCCCCTCATTCTTTCACAGGTACCAGACCTGCCTCATGGACTGAAAGCTCCCACTGCCCTCTGCTTCCTTTCTCCTTCATCTTTCCCTGTTGTTTCTCTTGCAAAATTTCTTGTTATTCTAATTCTGTCTGTTCATCTGAGCCTCAGAGGAGTTCTGCCGTATTCTAGTGCCTAGTACTATTCCAAGAACAAGATGGGAGTTCAAGTAAGGTTATCAGTAAAAATAGACAAATACTTGAACAAGTAAGCAGATAAAACTATGTCTCCCTTAACCATCTGCATAGTATCCAGTCTGAGGAAGCTCGCTGGTATCCGAAACTACAGGGAAGCTGAGAAGAATAACATGCTCAAATTGTCTATTTGCTCTTGTGCTATATTGGTAAATAAAGTCTCTAGCTTTATAACACATATAGTCAAAATTGTTTTGAATTTACGTTTGCCTCCTGTAAACACTGTCTTTAAGACAGATAATAAAATCATAAATGACACTCAACAGTATATAATTTATAATAAAGTTAATAATTCAGAGCATATATATATTCTTTAAAAACAGCACTGAAATACGTCTTCCATTTTCTATGAATTTATAATTATTCATCAAATCTTAACATGAGAAATGGTATCTGTACAACTAATATACTGTATTATTTGTATTATTTCACTAACTCATATCAGGAAAAGTATTACCAGCAACAGAAATATCAATTATGAAAAAATAAATAATGTTTTTTATTTTGTTAAGATCAATTGTACATGTTTTTCCCTCTATGTACATTTTTCTTCCATATCAAAACCAGTGTTGTGTTTATATATATATATATATATATATATATATATATATATATATATATAATTTTAATAAAAATGTTGTGGGTTTATCACTTTGCTTGCTGAAATAAGTAACATGTCACATCTGGTATATCTTTACATTCAGAACTAAAAATAATTATTCATTCAGTGCCATCTGTGAAAACTTTGCCTTAAGAAATAACATCATTGATTTTTCTCTTTATAGCATTTATTTTATTAATTAAGTTGAAAAATTTTCTGTAAACTTTTTGTATGTCCCAGTGTGTCACTTTCATTCCCTTCCAGTATGATAAAGTATTAAACGTTGGATAGGAAGTGATAGGGTACAATAAGAAGATGAGGGAGACAGAAAAATATCTTATATAACTCAACTGAAAAAAATATTTTTAAAAGATTCTCAATAATTATTTTTAAATTTCCTGTATATTTATTCTACTTCTTCTGATAGATGAAATTAAATTTTAAGAACTGAGCATCTTGGCTGGGTGCGGTTGCCCATGCCTGTAATCCCAGCACTTTGGGAGGCCGAGGCAGGCAGATTACCTGAGGTCAGGAGTTTAAGACCAGCCTGGCCAACATGGCGAAACTCTGTCTCTACTAAAAATATAAAAATTAGCCGGGTGTGGCAGCGTGCACCTGTAATCCCAGCTACTCGGGAGGCTGAGGAAGGAGAATCACTTGAACCCGGGAGGCAGAGGTTGCAGTGAGCCAAGCTCGCACCACTGTATTCCAGCCTCAGAAACAGAGCGACAGAGTGAGACTCCATCTAAAATAATCTAAAATAAATAAATAAATAAATAAATAAATAAATAAATAAATAAATAAATACAATAAAAACAAATAAAAAAAAAAAGAACTGAGCGTCTTCATTATTTTTCCACATTAGTCGAAATTCTTATCTTTGAGCCAATTGTAGTGACTTGGAGTGACACAGATTTTGACAGACTAAATATTTTGTTTCTATGCTACTTACAGCACGGTAGTCTTCTTTAATCATTCATTTGATTCCTTGGACCTCTTTTGCCTCTTGTGGTTGTAAGCAAGTCCGGCTAGGGCATATTTAGGGAACTCTAAATGGCATTTCTTTGAAGATACACTTTAAAAAATTATACTACCTATAAAGTGTTTCTTGAGGAGTTTTAAATTTTTTCCTTTAAGTTTTCTGGTTCTAAGGTTTGTTGATGCATGTGCTGTGAGATCTGCCTTATGCTTCTTACGGTGTTAGAGCATTCCTTGCATAAAAGTGACCTCCTCTGATTTACGTGTAAGGTTTTCTTTTCCCTGTCTGTTCTAGGTAATCTTGTGTATGTGTATGTATATGTTTCTGTGTGTGTCTGCATATGTGCACACATATGCCTGTGTATTGATGACAAACAATACACCAAATTAAAACTTCAACATCTGTGATACTCTTTCAGCTGGGCTTGTGCAGATTTTCCCCTTTACTATGCATGGTGGTGTCCAGTGTGAAGTTGTTATAAATGGAAGAATAAAATTCATACTGGACACCATCGTACACAAAATAAGAAGATCTTCTCCCTAACAGTAAGGAAAAAATAAACAGAGATTTTAATACTTGTTATGCCTGGAAGACAAAACAAGTAATGATCTTTATGCCCTTATTTTGGTTTTATATTAGAGAAGATTTTGGAGAACAGACATTTGAAAAATATAAATAGTTCAGATATCTTAATGTGTGCCTTTTCACTCTTGGATATTTAACATAAATTCGATTTGTGAAGAAATCCAGTACTCATTCAGTGTTAAAAGGCTCAACAGTTGTGTCTCAGAAAAGTCAAAATTACCTGAGGAAAACTAAATGTAGTAGATTTCCACGTGTAGCCAGTCCACTAACTAAAAGCCATAATCTCATAATTTCTATCTTTATATACATGTATAAGTGTAACTAGCTACATATATGCATATATGTATACTGTCAGTATAATATATATACATGTATAAAATTTGAGGAAAACTAGAGAAAAATATTTAAACTTAGTTGATCTGCATCTTACCTGATTCTGTGAATAAATGGTGCTTAATGAGAAGTTATTTACATCAACTACAGTGACTCCATGACTTATACCAGTAAGTAATGTGTCAGTTTTCTTTTTATCTAAATTCTCAAACAAATGAATATTTTAAGGGAGAAATTTACTAATCCTTACATGCAAACAGTTCATATTTAGGAAATTTTTGAAGAAAAAAAGGAAGGAAGGGACACACAGACATTTTCATCAAGATTAAGAGAAAGTAAACATAAGACTTTGAGAAAATACAGTGATATATGATGGTAGCTTATACATTTATCATTAATAATTCCTTTTTTAATATAAGAAGATCACAATCTTATGTTACTCGTTGTAGTTTGGGAGAAGTACATGGAATCAGATTTTTCTGGTCTGTAAAATGTCAACATCCTGGTTTCCAATGGCTTAAAGAAAAAAAAAGGCAAGTATAAGGTATGTGACTTGATCTCTCTAAATACCACTTTTGTTATCTGTAAAATATCCCTGGTAATTTTTTCTGACTAGTGTTAGCAATCAAGTACTGATGGAATTCCTGACATATTAAGTAGATTAGCTCATTAAATATTAATTCTAATCACCATTTCTATGAACCACTATTATATATATAATGGTTGAGGGGTACACTATTTATATATACATATATATATATACAGGCATTATATGACATATTTAAATATGAGACAAAATTCTAAGGTAGAAAAAGTGGGAATGTTTATAGTTTACTTCTTTGTCTTCTCTATCATTTACTAAGCATGAATTTGCACATATATATACACACTATATATATATATACACACACATTTATAGTTATAATTATATATATACACACACAAACATACATAGTTGAGGAGGATAGTGTATATATGTACACATATAGGCATATATTGCACATATGTACATATATGTATATATAGACATGTATACTGATATACTGTACACATGTACGTGTGTACATATATAGACACTGTATATTTGAAATTTTTGATCCACAAAAATTAAACATATTAAAGTACATATTAAAATACATATATATTACATATACTGTAGACATACTGTACATATACATATGTATACATATACACACACTATATATAGACACACATTTATATTTATATACACACACAAACATATATATTCAAGGATCATAGGGTATATATGTATGTATATAGACATGCTTTACATATGTCCATATGTGTACATATATAGACATAATGTACATATGCACATATATAGACATATACTCTACACATGCACATATATAGACATATACTGTATATGTACATATATAGACATATATAGTACTTTCTTTGTGGTTACAGGTTCCAGAGGTCCTTCCATATTTGTCTGTTTTGGTAGGAAGTGATATGTCAATCCTGTTAGATTGACATGGAAGAAATTTTAGAGATCATTTACAAATTTTATTACATTGTCCCCTCTCAGGTTTATATATCATATTCTTCTGACTCATTTGTTGTAGCATAATTGAGACAAATTTATTCATTTTTTGATATTTGGCATCCTAAAGTAGAAACTTTTTCTTCCTTATGGTTTGGGAAAATCACAAATCTCTCCTTCTTCTGAGAGAGGTGGCTTTAATATAATTCTAGATTCTGGTACTAACTTTGACCACGTTAAATGATTTCTGAACATCTTCAGACAAAAACAAAAATGTAATTAAATGAATAAATGAATATACAATAAAAATGAATACTGTCAATTTGATGCTTCCGAGGATTGGATTTCAGCCTTGCATTATTGAAAAACCTGTTGATAGTTTAGTTGTTTCAGAAAATATAAACAATATTGATTAAAAGTAAATTTATGATGGGTAATTTTCTTAGTATGACAAATATAATTTTTTTATAAAGATAATAGAAATTAAATGAACATCTAAAGCACAGTAAATAAAGAAAATGTATACAATGATCAGAGGGATGTTACATAAAACAACGTAACACCTATTCAGATATCTTAGTGATTGCTTAGTATTCCTAAATCTATTTTTCATCCTCAATTTTGGAAAAACAGTAAGAAGATGTAGATTACTTTCCTTTCTTCATTAAGAAAAGTGTTAATATGATTATAAGACTACTGGGTGTAAAAACAGTAAGAAGATGTAGATTACTTTCCTTTCTTCCTTAAGAAACGTGTTAATATGATTATAGGACTACTGGGTGTAATTAGATTAAATGACAGAAGAAATCCTTAGGGATATAGTTGGCACCAGAGTCAACATACCTAGATCTTTGATTTTTTTCTTTCATAATGCTGGCTTTCTTGATTAGAACAGCAGGGTTTTCCATGAAGAATGATTCAAAGTTTATTAGTGTAAATTATATTCCACATTCAGATTACCTTCAGAAACAAAGTAATGAATGTGTATTCTTAGCCTCTATTTGCAAAGTTGCCTGCTTCTAAACCTTACACTGTGCAACATTTATCAGGCACCCATTCTCTGCAAGGTCCTGTGCCGAATCCTAGGTAGACATACACATAAATGAAAAAAATAGGATAAATTCCCTTTTATTAATGAGTTTTGGTCTAATATCAGCAGTTAGACATTAATATGTTGTCATTTAATAATGCAAGCTTTATATTTAGTGGCAATTCTACAGACATTATATGCAGTATTTTAAATATAAGACAAAATTCTAAGATGGGAACATTTGTAGCTTACTTCTTTGACTTCTCCATTACTTACTAAGCGTGAACTTGCACTTTGGGAGTTGCAATAATCAAACAATTCACTTCAAATAACGTATCATCATTCTCAATAATATTGGGGAACATATTAGATTTTGATCTATGAAATAAAATTGTGGATTTAGTTGTTCGAGGAAAACCTGTCCTTTAATTGATATTACATAATGTTTCCTTAGAAACTTTTACAGTAACATCTTTAATTTTTTGCATAAGCCTAGAATTTTCTTCTTAAGATCCCTTTATTCTCTTTCCATTCCCATCCTCCTGAGAGAATTACAGTCTGGTGAAGATTTGTTTTTTCATAAGTCTGATCATTGAGATTTTATGCAGTAGGAAAACACACACATCTTCTCTCTGCCATTCTTTATTGCTGACGCAACCCTAGGATCTCTGCTCTTATCACTTGCTTCATTCTGTTTCTCAGTATGCCTCATGTCCATATTATTTAAATGACTTGACAAGATGGAGATATTGTATCTATAGGATGGAAAATCCAATCTGTTCACTTTGCAGCATTCTTCTTAAATCTTTTGATGAACTAATTGTATTATATTTTTAGAGTCATCAAAATTTAGCTTAGAAATTAAAAATGAAGATGCATTTATTTTTAAAAAGCATATGTCACAGAAAGCACTCTACTCACACAAATGGTCTGTGCACTTGAAAAATACAACTCACAATCTGAGTTGTATCAATTGGTGATAACTTTTTACTGTAATTTATACATGTTTAGCAGTTTGGTTAAAAAAACAAACTCTGTTGTTTGACAGTCTGGATTTGAATTCTTGCTCATAATTACATAGGTATACTATCTTTGGCAAACTGTGTAT
Source organism: Rhinopithecus roxellana (assembly GCF_007565055.1). Classification (NCBI taxonomy): domain Eukaryota; kingdom Metazoa; phylum Chordata; class Mammalia; order Primates; family Cercopithecidae; genus Rhinopithecus; species Rhinopithecus roxellana. Next base: position 67,781,457 of record NC_044559.1, on the reverse strand, counting down.
CCACTTCCTGCCTCTGTCTCCTGTTTTAAGTAATGAGACTAATGACAGTAACTAACTCAAAAGAATTGTGAGGATTAACTAAGTTAATATCTGTAAAGTATATACAGGAGTACCTGGGTCATAACTGACACTAAATTTTTTTCTCTTATTATGCAACATATTAAAATGCATCCCAAGTTATTGATGTTATCATTTGAAAAATTAAGCATATTAAAATACATTTTTAATACAATAATAAAAAATCAACATATATAGTGTGAAAACTCTAAATAGCTTAAGTTTAGACTTTAAAATGTCAAATTCATTATGAAAAGTGAGAATTGGAAATGAGTTTTGAAAATAAAATTCTGTTCAATGGCCACTGTCCAAAAACGTTATCGAATATTAATTTGTGCATAGTATTTGGAGTTCTATGAATTACAATGAGAAGTTTCAAGTTATTTGGATACATCCTATTAAAGCATTTAACTTTCTTTTGAAGTACTGCCTAAAGATGGTTTATGTTAGGTTTTAAAATATTTTAACAATATAAAATTTATTTTGAACTAAAATATGAGGGAAGTACAATAAACAAGATAATTGCATGGTAGATGTCTGAGAAAGGATGATAATAATAATGATAATGATGATAATGATAGTAAAGTGATAATAATGTAAATACCATAATTATTTTCATTTTGATTATGAAGAATAAACTGATGTGGCTCAGCTTTCTAGTTAGGGTAACTGTGGGTGGTAGAAATAATAATACAAATGGTATGTTACTTTAAAAACACTCGGTTAATATATATTATGAGTTAGTGTTTGAGGGAAAAGAGATATTAAATAAATATAAGGGGAGATAATAGTATGCACATTAGAAGAAGGAAGAAAGAACGGAAGGGAGGAGGGAAGCCAGGAAGAGAGGGAGGGAGGGAGTGGGGAAGGGAGGAAAGAAGGAAAGAAAGAGAGAGAGAGAGAGAGAGAGAGAAAGAGAGAAAGAGAGAGAGAAAGAAAGAAAGAAAGGAGGGAGGGAGGGAAAGCTTTCCTATTCATAACATGAACATTTTTATCTATGAAAAACTCTTTATTTAATCCGGATGGGGAGGAGTGATTCCAATAAATCTGTAAATGTATAGTGAAAATTTATTTGATAACGACAATGGTTCTATTACTAAGTATTCAAATAAAACTGATAAATATATTGTGACTTAACTTAGAGGCTTTTGACTGTGAAGTTGAATCCTAGGATACAAGGTAAGGAGAATGTCATCTGTGATCCTGCAGACTGATATCAAAAGGCTTAAACTGTGCAGCTCTTTAAAGGAAATTATCTGATCCTGGACATCTATCATTTCTCAAGTCATCATTCTATGTAATGTGTTCTAATTTAGAATTGAAGTATTAATAGTTCATTCAAGTGTGATTTTACCATTGTAAGGCCCTGAGGTCTCAGATTTGCTTATTCTTAAATTATATTTAAAGCTAGAATTGTATATTTTATAGATAGAACAAATCGATAAATAAAAAACAAATATGTAATATCTTCACATCTGTTGAAGACTTGTGATGTCACAGGTGTAGAATCTCTGAAAGGTTGTTTCAATAAATATTATTTTACTATAGGGTCAAGAGAGAGAGCAACAATAAAGAAAACACAGTTATTATAAATAGGAGGTGTGGCCGGGCGTGGTGGCTCATGCCTGTAATCCCAGCACTTTGGCACGCCGAAGCTGGTGGATCATGAGGTCAGGAGTTCAAGACCAAGATGGTGAAACCTCGTCTCTACTGAAAATACAAAATTAGCCAGGCATGATGGCACGTGCGTGTAATCCCAGCTACTCAGGAGGCTGAGACAGGAGAATTGCTTAAACCCAGGAGGCGGAGGTTGCAGTGAGCCGAGATCGCACCACTGCACACCAGCCTGGGAAACAGAGCGAGACTCTGTCTAAAAAAAAAAAAGAAAAACAAATAAATAAAATGAAATAAATAAAAGAAATAGCAGGTGTTCAGTATTGGTGTATAACTATATAGAATGAAATGTAGCCAATAATTTAAGCAAGAGCAAAAAATGATGACACAGAATTTGATTAACTATAAAATTATTCAAAAAACTGCATTTCTCTTAAATGTGAAAATGCATTACGGATATCTATGTTTATCTAAGATTCTCTGGCATATATTGCTATTATTTTCTTTTCTAGTCTTACCTTGTAGTCTGGTTGCACTGGTATCAGCATTAATAAATTGTAGTCACTGTTAATAATATTTTTTCCAGAAACGACCTTCAATCTAATCTAAACAATTGCACAAATTCTGTACTATCGAAAAGAAAACATCTGGGAATTTGGGGGCTAGATGACAAGCTCATATGAAAGGACAGGACAGAAAAAAAAATCTAAATTTATAAAAACATAACTTTAGTGTGATCATCATCACCTAATGACAGTGAGGGAGGATGATGTCAACAATGGCTCGCTCGTGTCTGTAAAACAAGAATTTAGACTCAATTGTAATAGATATATATATAGATAGAAGTTGCAGCTATATTGAAATAAACTGCTATTTCAGCAATGAAAAAGTATGGAGAGAAGATGATAAATTTTGTGTTGGGCAATTTGAATTTCGTCAGAAAGTACTTACATTTCTGCTACAAAGTTAGACATTCAAGCCTGGAAATTAAATAAGAGAGAGCAGTAAAAACAAATATCTGGTATTGCCAATTTTAGAATCCTTCACCATTTTCTCTCCCCAGGTGAGAGAGAAAGGAAGTGAATGAAAAGTGCTTTTTTCCAAATGCTTGTATGCTTATGTCTTTTGTGAGCTCAAGAAGATCCTCAGTGGTTAAGAAAAATACCAAGGAAAGTAGATATACAAATGCTACTGATATTTTCATATTTTAATATTCATTTTTTCAGTAGAGGAAATTTGAAAACCTTCACATTTAAAGATAGAAACTCTTTCAAATACATATTGAAAAAATTCTTTGAGGTACAGCAGTGCAAATTAAGCAGATTAGAACTGTTCAATAGAATCCGGGAACAGACAAATTTTGGGACATAATGTGTGCTCTTCAACAAATATATAGTAAAAAGCATTATAAAAGAAAGTGCACAAAATGTTCATATGATACAGGAATAAACAGCGTTAGAAAATTGGAGGATTAGTGGCACACATCAGTTTCATATCTTGAGGTTTTAAATTTTGTAATTTATTTCTTGAATATGAAATAAATATGTCGTTTAGGCATCTTAAAATTACCTTGGGAAAGATTGGTGAAACTTAGTAATCAATTGCAATGTGATACAGCTTTTTTTAGTATAGATGCTGTGTAACATGTCGATGAACTCATAGTTACTTTCAGTTTATCTGACTGCATCAGAGGAGAGGAATAATTGAAAGTATACATTTTTTAAATGCTAGGATTTCCAACATTTGACTGCATTCTATTTTAATATTTTAAGCAAGATGTAAATAATATATAATGTATGGTCGGATGAATTTTAATATCATCTCTTTTCAAAGATGACAGTTAACATTTAGGTGTATCCCTAAATAGAGTGGAAACAGATATTAATTTGGCATGAAGTGTTAAGAAAGATTATCCAAACTTTTAAAATAAGGCAAAAAAGAGTATAAAATGTTCTTTCGTTGTCTCTCTGGGCATATTTTAATAGTCTTACTAAGGACTATTTAATTCTCTAGGACAATATATCTGCTTTTGCTTTGCCTTCTTCTAATTGATTATTTCCTAGAAGGTGCGAAGTTAAATGTTAACTTGCATATTTCTTTCCAGAAGAAATGTTGACTCCATTTTAACCCATAAAATCTCTCCCTTTCTCTGAATTTCTTTAGCATCTGTAAATGTAGTGTCATATTGTCTTGTACGTTGGAGTTGTCTTTTTTCACTTTGGTGCACCAAGTGTAGACTTTACAAATAATAAAACTGATAAAATAAAAAAGAAAAGTTGACTCCAAAGATTATGATTTTGTTGCCCTGGTACAGGCTTATTCTATTCTCCATCTAATCTAGTGATCTTATTCTCACATTTTTTTTAATTCTATAAATTTACAGTTCTTCAAATATTCCTGGAAACATCTTTACGACCTTACCAATTCTGTCAATATTGATCATATAAATATTTCACACGTGTATTTTCTATGTGTGCATTACAATGATTTTTTTTTTCAAAATTAAACTTCTATTTTAGATACAGGAGATAAACGTGCAGATTTATTACATGGGTATATTACATATAGGTAGTGAGCAGAGTACTCAGTAGGTAGTTTTCCAACCCATACTTTACCCCCTCGTCCATCTACTAGTCTGCAGCATCTGTTTTTCCCATGTTTATGTCCATGCATGCTCAATGTTTAGCTCCCACTTATAAATTAGAATATGCATTTTCTGTTTCTGTGTTAATTTGCTTAGGATTATGGCCTCCAGCTCCATCCATGTGGCTGTGAAAGACATGACTTTATTCATTTTTATGGCTGTGTAGTATTCCATGGTGTATATGTAACACATTTTCTTTATCCAATCCATTGTTGATGGACACCTAGCTTGATTTCATAGTTTTGTTATTGTGAATAGTGTAGTGATGAATATACAAGTGCATGTTTTTTTTGGTATAATGATTTATTTTCCTTTGAATATATACTCAGTATTGGGATTGATGGGTCTAATGCAGCTCTGTTTTTAAGTTCTTTGAGAAATACCTGCTTACCACAGTGGGTGAACTAATTTACATTCTCACCAACAGTGTATAAATGTTTCATTTTCTCTGCAACATTGCCAGGATCTGTTGCTTCTTTACTTTTTCATAGTAGCCATTCTGACTGGTGTGAGATGATAGCTCATTGTGGTTTTGATTTGCATTTCTCTGATGATTAGTGATGATGGGTATATTTTCATGTTTGATGGTCACCTGCATGTTTTCTTTTGAGAAGTGTGTATTCATGTACTTTGTCCATGTTTTAATGGTGTTATTTGGTTTTACTTCTTGATTTGTTTTGGCTCCCTATACATTCTGGATATTAGGCCTTTGTCAGGTGCCTAGCATGTGAATATCTTCTCCCATTCTTCAGGTTGTCTGTTTACTCTATGATAGTTTCCTTTGCTCTGAAGAAATTCTTCAGTTTAATTAGGTCCCACTCATCAATTTTCATTTTTATTGCAATTACTTTTAGAGACTTAGCCAAACATTCTTTGCCAAGATTGATGTTGAGAAGGATATTTCCTAGATTTTTTTTCTAGGAATTTTATAATTCAATGTCTTTAAATCTTTAATCCATCTTGAGTTAATTTTTGTATATGGAGAAAAGTAAGGATTCAGTTTTATCCTTCTATATATGGCTAGCCAGTTACCTCAGCAGCAATTATTGAATAGGGAGTCCATTCCCCATTGCTTGCTTTGGTCAACCTTGCCAAAAATTAGGTGTTTTTAATTGTGAGGCTTTATTTCTAAGTTTTCTATTCGGTTCCATTGGTCTGTGTGTCTGTTTTTGTAGCAATACTATGCTGTTTTGATTACTACAGCCTTATGGTATAGTTTGAAGTTGGGTAGTGTGGTGCATCCAGCTTTGTTCTATTTGCTTAGAATTGCTTTGACTATTCATGCTCTTTTTTTGGTTCAGTATGGATCTTAGAATAATTTTTTTCTAGTTCTGTGAAGGATTGGTAGTTTGATAGAAATAGTGTTGAGTCTGTAAACTGCTTTGGACAGTGTGATCATTTTAATGATACTTATTTTTCTATTCAATGAGCATGGAATGTTTTTCCAACCATTTGTGTCATCTTTGATTTCTCTCATCAGTGTTTTGTAGTTCTCCTTATAGAGATCTTTCACCTTCTTGGTTAGCTGTATTCCTAAGTATTTAATTTTATTTGCGACTATTGTAAATGAGACTGTGTTCTTGATTTGACTCAGCGTGGACATTATTGATGTATAGAAATGTTACGGATTTTTCTACTTATATTTGTATCCTGAAACCTTACTAAAATTTTTTATTAGTTCTAGTAATATTTTGGTGAAATCTTTAGAGTTTTCTAGATACACAATAATATCACCAGTAAAGGTAGAGTTTTAGTTCAGAAGAGAACTTCCTATTTGGATGCCTTTTATTTCTTTCACTTGTCTGATTGCTCTGGGCAGGAATTCCAATACTATGCTAAATAGGAGTGTAAGAGAGGGCATACTTACCTTGTGCCATTTTTTCAAGGGGAATGCTTTCAGCTTTTGCCCATTCAGTATGATGTTGGGTGTGCATCTGTCATAAATGGCTATTAGTAATTTGAGGGATGTTTTTACTTTCTGAAAATTTACTTTGACAGGAGTTCATTTGGTCAGTGACTGACAAAGAAGGAGATGTGTAGGAATTGGTCATCTTAATGTCCTGAGAAACTTTAAAGAAATGCCAGGGTTACAAAACGGTGGTCAGTTCTGTCTTCCTGAAGCCTCATGATCAATCATGAGTTGAATCATGACAGTAAGATTATAAACTAGACATAATTCCCTTCATGGGAATTCCAGTTTATATTATTTCTGTCATGGATTCTGTGAAGGAGGGTTATTAAGGATATTTTACCCTGCTGGCAGAAATGTATACAGCCTGATGTGCAGGAATTCTCCAGCCAGACACCTGTTCCCACCTTCACACCAACCTGTCAAAAACTATAGCATCTAACTGCCACCTCCTACACTACTAGAATTGCCCACTGGCTTCAGAGGCAGCCGAACACAAAGCTGCTTCATCCAATGTATTTGGGTTTATACTTTTTTCTTAATTACGTTTGATTTTAGGAAGTGTTAAAATACTAGAATAATAGCTTCTTTAAATTACTAGTTTATAACTTCGACTTGAGCAAAACTATTTTGTTTTATTCACTTTTGAATCCATTGCACCTATCACAGCACATAGAAGTCACTCAGAAAATGTTTGTTAAATAAGTAAACTTCATGAGGTTGGAATTAATGAAGCGACTGAGTATAGCTACCCTTAATTATGGAAAATAAAGCAGAAAAGATTGTGAAACAAGTTTCACCAAGTACTAAGATGTTTAGAGGAAAAAGGTTTAAATCTGGTTGTGCCTCTTACTAGTTTAGTCAACATGAGCAGCTGCCTTTATCCTTCAAGAGACTGTTTCCCAATATGAGAAATTTGAGAAATTATTGTGTACCATTAAGCTATGTCCTGTGCATTAGGTAGTTCTTGAGTCATGTAGTATTTGCTTTATTGATTCTCTTTTTATATCTTTATGATAAATAAATATTAGAAAATTATAATTAGCTATATACAACTGTTATTCGTAATTTAGATATTTTATTCACTACATTTCCAAAACAGAATTACTTACAAAGAGCAGATCTTTAATTTGATAAAAAATATCTATTTATTCACTTCTTCATATTCAATGAAGTCTCCAAGAATTTTTCTGTTACTTCTGCTTTCTCGATATAAGCATTTTTCTTTCAATATGCTAATTGTTTTAAGGAATTTCTTACACAGGTCTGCATATAACCACTTCATGACATGCTATCACTTGCTCTATTAACACACAGAAGATTAATCTAGTGATGTTATATGTTGCAAAATAATTCCTTGTGCTTAGTAGTTTCTCATTTACATGAATGTGAGAATGATCTGGCAATTTGGCTACAACATCTGTTATTCAGTTACTCGCCAGAAATGATTCCTGCACATTTCAATAATTTTAGTCACTGCCACAGGTGTGGCTCTCCTTTCTTATCAAGGAAAGATCTTCTTAATGAGGGATATTCAGAAGGTCAACTTTGAGTTGTAAGAAATGAAGGGTATTTTCATATTTCCCATAAAAAAAAAATGTGGCTTTCAGAATTGGTTTCTAATTAAAATATCTTGCAGTTCTGCTTCCAGAGATTCTTGTGTATTTTTCAAGATGGTATTCACACATTGGTAAATAGCTCTTTAGTCTATTTTAATAGCCATTAATAAGAGCCATTTATGTAAAAGATTACCTATTTTACGAGGTAAAGCATGTTTGAAGGAAACTGTTGCCTAGATAATGAATTCAAGCTGATTTGATATAAGATAGATAACGATTGATCATAATGTGTCCTCAGTCTACTTTTTTCCTGCTTTTTGTACCAGTAGGCTTTAAAGGTAGCAATGAGGAAGATAATCTACTGAATTAATCAAATTAATCTACTGAAAGAAAACTTGTCACATTTTTTACACAGATTTGTGAGCAAATTGTAATTCAATAAATTTAAAAATAGCTGAAACACTCCAGTTAGTAACTAGTAGACAGACATTACTGTTGAAGCCAAAATAAAATCATTCACCTGTATTTCTATTTGTAAAATACAACTGTGCTAAAACAAACAAACAAACAAACAAACAAACAAACAAACAAAAGCAACCCTAATTTGTAGACTTTGACAATTGTGATGGTGCAAATACTTCCACTTCAGCTGATAACAAGTAACCAGCATGGCATCACTGAATGTAGAGTAGAAAATAACTGTACATAAACAATTGAAAGCTATAAGAGCCATCAGCTTCACTGCCAGACCTACAATAATTTTATGTATAATTATTTTTAAAAGAATCTTTCTTCTACTATGCATAGAATTTAATTAAATATATTTGGATAGCTTAAAATAATTAATTTTCCAGAGATAGACCACAAAGAAATTTATGTGATGATCAGGCCCCCAAAAGACAAAAATAAACCAAAGAAAATAAATTATGTTTATATTTATCATGGGGAACATTTTCCCACTTCTCTAACTTTATTCTATTAATTCAGGGACTCAGGTTGTTAATTTTTATTGGTTAAACATCCTGATTTATAACAGTGTAAAAAAGAATAGATATTCACCCAAAGATGCTTAATAATTTAAAGAACATAGCTGGGAAAAGCAAAATTGTAGTCAATCCTACAGAATCAGAATAGATCCTCACTCAAGATTTGGCTCCGGTCATGTACACAAGAGGGAACGATTTGGTTTAGATGTCAGAGTAATGGTGCCACATTCACATACATATTCAAGAGGATATGAATTTTTTTTTTAATTCATAGTGAAGCTTTTTGGGGAGAGGACTTCCAATTGAGCTCAAAATTAACTTGAGATGGATAAGAAAGAAGATTGGCTTAATAAAAATGATGGTTAGGGGATTGTATAGGGATGAGGGTTCTTGCACATACTCTGAATTCCCAGCACATACAGGGGTTCTGCTCGAAAGCCAACAACAGTTAAACATTTAAAAAACTGAATTAGACTCCTTATTATAAAAAAGCATGAACTTAAAAATATGTCATTATTACATACAAATAGTTAAATAAGGCACATTAGATTGAAAGAGATGAAAAGTAATGAGACAATGTTCATTTTAATAAAGGTGATTTCACTTGTTATACTCCTATTGCACTCAGATAATTGATTTTTTTAATGCTTTGCAATACTCTGGATAACATTTTTTTTTGTCAGTTTTAGAGTTGATTAACTCATTCCTACTAACCTTGTAAGTAAATACTTTGAGGAGCATTAACATAGCATATCCATGATTGAAAGCTCAAATCTCTTTATTTTTATGCATGAAACTATAATTCTGGCATACTTTTAGGCACTGTGAAAAACATATATATTTGTGGTAATCAAATGTATATATACACATGCACATATATGTATACACATATATATTTATTTATAATCACTAAAGGCAGAATTTATGTCAATATTAGTAAAGAACAGAAGTTGTAAGATCAATCCTAATACCTATATATATGATCTTAAAAGAAAAGTGATAAAAAAGAAAATGCATCTTGTAGCTCTCACATGGATTTGTAAATAAACTGTAATTTAATATATTTTTAAAATTGCTGCCCAGGAGCAGTGGCTCATGCCTATAATCCCATCACTTTGGGAGGTTAAGGCAGGAGAATTTATTGAGGACTGGAATTCAAGTCCAGCCTGAGCAACATAGCAGGACTTCATCTCTACAAAAAATAAGATAAAAAATTAGCTGAGTGTGATGGCACATGCCTGTAGTCCCAGCCACTCCAGAGGCTGAGATGGGAGGATCACTTGAGCCCAGGAGGTTGAATCTGCAGTGAGCCACACTTGTGTCACTGCCCTGCTGCTTGGGCAACAGAGTGGGACCTTGTCTGAGAAAATTTAAAAATAAAATTAAAAATCTAAAGCACTCAGGTAGCAGCTAGTTGAGACCCATATCAGCGTAGTTTGCTTTCTCTTCTGTCCACAAAAAATGCTATTAACTTTTCTTGGCATTTGTTAAGTACTCAGAATTGTATCTTGGTTTTATAAAGAAGCATATTAGCTACCTCATTGTTGTCAGAAGAAAAAAAATACCTATTTTTGAAATATCAAATATTTTATTTTTTAATATTGGATGCACTTTAAAAAAATACATTCACAACAGCTGAAGACAGGAATTTTAGGGTGCCAAACCATTAAATTTAAGTCATACATGAAAGTCAAATTTTTGTTTTGTTTTTATTCTCCTTCTCTTTTTTGATTTAATATTAAATTTGTTATTAAGTTTGACTTAAGAAAGAAAATAAAATTGAGATATGTTCATACTTTCATATTATTATTAGTTAAACTGTGTCCCTTATAATATTATATATTGAAGTTCTTACACCTAGAGCCTCAGAATATAACCGTATTTGGAAATAGTTACTGATGTAATTCCTTAAGATGAAGTCATCCTGTAGTAAATCCACCCTAATCTACATAAATGGAGTCTTTATTTTTTTTAAAAAAGGAGTACTTTGGACATAGGCACTCCATAGGAAGAATGCTATATGAAGATGAAGCTCGATCTACAAGATCACCAGTGACCCATCAGGAGGTAGGCAAGAGGCATGGAGCAAATTCTTCCTTACAGCCTTCAGAAGGAACCATTCTGGCTGACATCTTGATCTTGGATTTCTAGCCACCAGAACTGTGAGACAATATGTTTCTCTTTTTGTAAGCTACTTAATCTGTTGTACTTTTTTATGGCAGTCATAGGAAACTAATATACACATGCACCAGAGGCAGTGTCACCTATGAAATTAACCCATTCTCTCTTTATTTGCTTGCTGCTGCAAATTTTAACTATGTAGGAGAAAATTCCCATCTAGCTCCTTTAATTCAACTGAATTGCAAATAGACCGATCACATTTATACTAATTTAAGCAATACTTGCCAGGGGCAATAACTCTTCTTTATACATAATAAAAACAATTAGGCAGTGTATAGATAACTGATACAGATTTGTACTTCCACTTCATGACGTTGCCTATAAATATAACCTAGCAGTAACAATAGAAGAATTTTAGCAATGTCTAATTCATATGAATGATATGACTTTTGTGACCTAATACCTAATTTGAGAAGTTGAAAGTCCATTCCTTTGAATTGTACAAGTGTTCTCCTATGAATCTTTAATTAGGAAATGGCAAGTTTGGAAATATTTACTGACAAGTTTTAACGATATAGTCACAAGTTTAAATTATAAACCTGATTGTGTTGTTTGAGTGTGATAGTTCGTCAAAGACCCCAAATCAATAGCAGAGTGGTGCAAAGATGCATTTGAGTAGAGAATGAGAAAGTACTGCTTGATGGAAAGCACTCATGTATAACAGTGATTTTGTATGGTAGAAAGAGTCTCACAATAAGGTGCTGTGCTAAAGAAAAAAATATTAAAAGGAAGCCTTGCCAGATATTAAGGAAACAGAGGGAAATATTAATTACATTCTGGGGCTAGTTGAACCTTAAATAACAAATAAAAAATAAATTACTGTACAAGTATTTGGCTAAAAATGTTAAGAATATTGTGAATTTTGCCATCCACTAAATCCACAAAGATTTATCAAGTATATACTGTTTTCTAGGTACTGGACATACACAGATGAATGTGTCTTAAACTTCAGAATAATGATAATTTTTACTATACTAAGTGAAAAAAATAGAGTTATGTTGACTATCTATTATAAGTCAATGCTTAGAAAGTTTAATAGCTAATTTATTAGTCAAATACAACCACCGTCTTGTCTATTAGTAGCAAAAAACCTATTCCAGTCCAGGGTCATTCATTATAACTTAGTAACACCATTAAGTGAGGGATAGTGAATATCTGAGAAGGAAATAATTTTAAACAAATTGCGTATGAAGTTAGGTTAACTATAAATTTAAAATGCACATTTATTGATCCTGACAGCTCTCAATCTAATGACTCATTTTCATGAAACAGAGTCTTGTCAGGATGATTAGCTATTTTGCAGAATGCTGTCAATCACACAAATGCTGAAGGTGTCAGTTTCAGTTTGCTTCTCTCTGATCTTCTGTGCTCCTTGCTGCCACCACATTATTGATTTCACCTTAATTCTGCAGTGATGAATAGTAAAATTATGAAGACAGATTTAGGAGTTACTTTGATTCCATAACATGAAAATACTTTAAAAGAACATGCTATATTCCTAAATGTATTTCAGTTCAGGAAAAATTATATTGTCTGCCAAATTGCAAAGATAATATATCTTTGGGTTTTGGAAGCTTAGATAGGGTTTGAAATTGTTTAATATGTCATAAATAAAAAAGTCTTTCAACTTACAACAAGAAATACATGTAAGCCAAAAGTAGACTTCCTTATAAGCCAAAATACTTTAAAAATTGAAGAATATTGCAATGAATATTTTGATAACATGATTTATATGAGAAGTGAACAATTTAAAGTGTTTAATATATACAAGCCTCAACCTTGAATAAATGCTCATTCTCAGATTATTTATCTATCTAGTAACTTTCCCTATTATAAAAATTATGATGAGAATATCTTACCTAGGGAATGAAATGTGTCTTCACATATTGTTTATAGTTCGGATGGTTGTCGCAGGGTTTTTAATTAAAAAAAAGTTCTGTAAAAGCCATTTGTCTTTCTAAATTCTGAGATATTTATAATATTCAATATGAATTGTAATTTTATTTTTGTAACAAAAATTCACAAAACCAAAATCCAAATCTGTTACTCTTGTCTATACCTTTCTGTTTTATTCTACACAGTGCACTAAGATCAACCTACTCTACATTTCAGAGTTCTGTGATGCATTCTTTCCTGGGTGAATGATTTCTCTACATCTCGGTCATTTTATAAATATAATTTTAAAGTAATGGAGTGTAGTAGAGTGGCAATGGGAGGACGTATACATAATCCAGCAAAGGTGGAGACATTTGACATAAAATTACTACTTAATGGAAGTCGGTAATTGCATTTAAAATATCAGTTTCATTTGTTTAAAAATAACAATTTAAAGCTGTATTAGAAAATGTTTTCATGCAAGTTAACTAATTGCCTTAATGGATGTTTATATTTATTTTGTTATTTTAAAAGTGAAGCTAATCAAAAACCACTTCAAGAGCATTTATTGAATGTCCACTGTGTGCCAGTCATACAGCTGTGCTTTGGGAATAACAAATAAGCTATGGACAATGACTCCAATACCTCACCGCTTTCTGAGGTATCAGAAACAAATGCAAGCAATATTGCATCCTACAATAAGATGGATATTTACAAGTGATATGGGTAAAGCAGTATGAAATTACCGACCAAGAGAAATCTGTTGCAACATACGTATGCAATTTTAAAATTGTTAGTGGTTTCTTAAAGGTAAAATTAAATAGATGAAATACATTTAAGAACATAAGTCAAATATCAAAAATATCATTTCAATGTAAAATTGTAATTAACACCGTTAATGAGATGTTTTACATTTTTTTACATACTAAGACTTTCTAATTCTTATACCCACATTTCAAGGGCTTATTAGCTACATGAAACTGGTGGCCACTGCATTGGAAGTGTGGCACTATGGAATTACAGAGGAAGGAGCTATTTACTTAAATAGAACCATCCCTTGTCTCTCCTTTCATTTTGTACCAAATCTCTTCTGATCTCAAAAACCTTTGGCCAGAAGAATGTGCCCACAAAGTAAACCGGTATTTCTGAATTACTTACTCCATATACTTTTTCTTCAGTACTAAATATTTAGTCAGGAGGTTCTTTAACCAATTTCAATTTCATGGTAATAAAGAATAAAAAAGTAACCTTGAATTACAAGGTAGTTATTTTTAGAAATGCTACTAAAAAAAAAAGGTTTTTATATCTATGCCAGTTTTCAGCAGTGTTTTGGGGTAAGTGGCAGCATAGAAGACTAATTAAGAGTACGTTGGCCTGAGACTGTAGAACTGGGACAGTTTAATAGGTTCAGAGTATCGTGATGAGAGTGTGGGCTTTGATTCTACATCCAGGTTTAAATTTTATTTGTTTATGATAAGAGATGACATTACTGTCCTGAAAACATTATTGTAGGGAAAAAATGCAATTGAGAATGTGTTACTACAATAGAGATTAGTATATAGATGTTGGCCTTAAGCAATGTTAATCAACTTTTCTACTTTGATTAGCATCGTTATGATTTGTCTTCCATATGGAATTTAGTAAGATTGAACTCATGGAAATAGAGATTAAATCATGGTTACCAGAAGCTGGGGGTAGGGGGTTGCAAAAAAAAAGGAAACAAGTTATTAATCAAAGAGTACAAAGTTTCAGATAGACTGAAAGAATTGGTGTTGATATCTATTGCCCCGTGAAATATCTATAATGCATTATATATTCCAAAATAACAAAGATAGTAAATTTCAGATGTATTTTCATAAAAAATGATAGGTAAGCAAAGTGAGGGATGTGTTAATTAACTTGATTTAAGAATGCAATATTATATACACTTATCAAAACATCACATTGTATTCCAGAACTTCTACAATTATGGTTTATACATAAATATATTAATAGCTTTTTAAATTTAAAAACTTTAAAAAAGAAATTTGCTACTTAGATGAACAAATAGAAAAATGAAAGAAACAAATGAAGAAAATATATGGCACCTATGAAACACCAACAAACTAGTGAATAAACTCCTTGTGGAAGTTCTAGATGGAGGAGAGGGAGAGAAAGTGGCAGAAAGTTTATTTAAAAAATAATTGCTGCAAAATTTCCTAATCTTAGGAGGAATATGAATGTTCAGATTCATGAAGCTAATAGATCCCATAAAAGGATCAACCCAAAAAAGATTACTCTGAGGCATAACACATTAAAACTGTCAAAGACAAAGTTGAAGTTGTTATCAGTTTAAAACAGACTGTAATGACTATGTTTTATGTAAATCTCATGGTAATCACAAATAAAAATTCTCAAGTAGACACATAAAAGTTAATTAGAATGCAATCAAAATATACCACTACAAAAAAATCAACAAATCACAATTAAGACAACAGAGGAGAAAGAAAAGAGCAAATAAACTACAAATCAGTCAAAAAACAATTAACAAAATGGTAATCATAAATCTTTACTTAACAGTAATTCAGCGAAAAAGAATTAAATTTTCCAATCAAAAGAAATAGTGGATAAGTTAATTTTAAAACATCCAATAGTATTCTGCCTATGGAAGACTCACTTTGGTTTGAGGACACACATAGGTTGAAAGCGAAGGAATTGACAATGTTATTTTATGGAAATGGTAAACTAAATAGAGCAGTCATGGCTATACTTATATAAGACTAAAGAGATTTTTAGTCAAATCTGTCACAAGAGACAAAAGAGAGTATTACATAATGATAAAGAGGCCAATCATCAAGAGAATATAATTATAAGTATATATGCACTCAACATTGGAGCAATAAAATATATAAAGCAAATATTAACATAACTGAAAGGAGAAATAGACAGCAATACAGTAACAATATGGAATTTCAATGCCCCACTTTCATCAATGGATAGATCATCCAGACAGAAAATCAATAAGGAAATAGCAGATTTGAATAACACTATAGAAAAAAATGGACCTATAGAACAAATAACAATGTGTTTACCATCTCTATTCATCAAGGAAATGCAAATTAAAACCACAGTGAGATATCACATCTGTCAGAATGACTATTATCAAAAATACAATATATAACAAATGTTTGCAAGGGTTTACAGAGAAGAGAATTCTTAAGCATTATTGGATAAAATGTAAATTGGCATAGCTGCTGTGGAAAACAGTACGGAAGTTCCTAAAAAAATTAAAAATAGAAGTACCACACGATCCAGGAATTCTATTTCTAGATATACAGATTGGTCAGACTTATGATGGTTCAAAATATGATTTTGTAACTTTACAATGATGTGAATTCAATATGCATTCAGTAGAGACTATAGTTCAAATTTTGAATTTTGACATTTTCCCAGCTAGCAACATGCCACACGATACTCTCTCATGATGCTGGGTAGTAGCAATGAACTCCAGCTCCCAGCCATCCGTGCTAATGTAAATGTTCTAAGTGCATTTAAGGTAGGCTGTTCTACACTATGATGTTCAGTAGGATAGGTGTATTAAATGCAGTTTTGACTTACAATATTTTCAGCTTACCATAGGTTTATTGTGATGTATCACCATTGTAGATTGAGGAGCATCTCTATATCCAATGTAAATAAAATCTGCATCTCTACAAGATATCTTCACTCCCATGTTCATTGCAGCATTATTCACTGTAGCCAAGATAGGAAAACAATCAAAGTATCTGTGGACAGATAAATAGATAGAGAATATTTGGTAGATACAATGGTTTGACTTACGAATTTTTGACTTTAGGATGAGTTTATCTGGATACGACCCATTATAAGTTCCAGGCCTCCTATGACTTATAATGAATTGATAGTTTCTACTGAATATTGCTTTTGCACCATCGTAAAATAAAAAGAAAAATCATAATGTGAACTATTCTAAGTTGAAGTCCGTTTGCTGTGCTGCCAGTATTAAATGCATTTCTGACTTTAAAATACTTTCGATTTATGATGAGTTCAATGGGGCACAACCCTATCATAAATTGAGGAGCATCTGTATATTCAATGCATATTATTTAGTCAAAAACAGAAGAAAATCTTGCCATTTGTACCAGCATGGATAAATCTAAAAGGCATTATGCTAAGTGAACTAAGCCAGGTAAAGAAAGACAAATACCATATGATCTCACTTCTATGTGAAATCTAAAAACAACATCACATAAGCAGAGAGTAGAATGGTTGTTGTCAAGGGCTGGGGGTTAGTCAGAGATTCCAAACTTTCAGTCGTAATCAAATAAATTCCAGGAAGTCTGATATACAGCATGGTGACTATAGTTAGTAATACTGTATTGGATACTTGAAATTTGCTAAGACAGTAGATCTTAAACATTCTTGCCACAAACACACACACAAAGAAACACACACAATAATAACTATGTAAGGTGGTAATATGTTAATTAGCTTGATATATATATATATATATATATATATAAAATCATCACATTGTACACCTTAAATATATACACATTTTGTTAATTATATCTGAATCAAACTGGAATTTTATTTAAAAGAATACAGAAGAAAGTCAGAGAGATATATCTCTTATTCATTTATAGAATACTTTCACAACAGAATATTTGCAATAGATTGTTAGTAGATTATGAAGTTTCATTCTCAATCATTTTGAATGCTTACTGGTAGGCAAGTTAACATTATACTATAGAGAATTGTTACAGTGGATTGGAAATATTATGTTCTGTTCCTAGAATAAGAATGATTTATGTTCTTCCTAGAATAAAAAACATATAAATAAATATATATACATACATATATATACACACACACATATATACACACACACAACTAATGATGTTTTGAAATAATTCTGTAAATTAATTGCTTCCTAATCTGATTTTCTCTTTCAAATAAATGAAACTCATTTATAAATAGTACTTATAGTACTTGTAGCTACTGAGTTTTGAGTTTTGCCATGTGGCAATGTATCTCTATATATACCTTATACACATGTCATTCTTTCCTCAAAGATGTACGTTATGGTATTAGGTACATTTATCACACATTACTGACTTGATTAAAGAGGTTTAGAGAAGTTAAATAACATTCAGTATCACATATCTATTAAACATTTTCATGTTGCATTACCTCTTCAAGAGGTAACATACATCATATGTTTACGATGTGTAATATACATCATATTCTTAGGTCTTAAGTAACAACAAAGAAGTTGCTTGACATTTATAGTAAAAGCTTCTGAGAGAAACAATGCTTTTAATATAATTTTACAACTGAGAAATTGTAAAAATCAAAGATACACATAATCATAAATTTTGGAGAAGATCTATCATATATTTTAAATATATAGCTCTATACATTTTCTAATGATCATAAATGCACTTTTATTTTTTCTTTAAATTATATGTTTGTAAAAAGTTATAGAAATTATACAGAAAAATATAGTATACGCTTTACTGAGTTTTCCCCATAGTAACATCTTACAGAACTGTAATAGAATATCAAAGCTAGAGCTTTGACTTTGATACAGTCAAGATGCGTGACAATTCCATTGCCACAGGGGCCCTGTATCTTGCCTTTTTATAACCACACTCACTTACCTTCCACCCATCCCCACACACCTTGACTTTAACCCCCAGAAACCTTGAATCTGTTCTCCATTTCTATAATCTTGTCTTTCCAAGAAGGTTATGCAAATAGAATTTTACAGTATATAATCTGTTGGGATTTTTTTTTTTTTTACACTCAACATAATTCATGGGAGGGTGATCTGTAAGAATTAAAGAAAGAGGAGTGAAACATGAAGAGTGGGTTTTCAGTCAACAGGGATAAGCTTATTTTAAATAAACCTGAGGGGGTGTCTGGATGAGTGAGATCAGAGCCACACTCTCTTACAGACTAAGAGGCTTTTTTTTTTTTTTTTTTTGAGATGGAATCTCACTCTGTTGCCCAGGCTGGAGTGCAGTAGTGCAATCTCTGTTAACTGCAACCTCAGCTTCCAGGGTTCAAGCAATTCTTCTGCCTCAGCCTCCCAAGTAACTGGGACTACAGGCATGCGCCACCTTGCCCGGCTAATTTTTTGTATTTTTAGTACAGACGGGGTTTCACCATATTGGCCAGGCTGGCCTCAAAATCCTGACCTCGTATTCCGCGCGCCTTGGCCTCCCAAAGTGCTAGAATTACAGGCATGAGCCAGCACGCCCAGCCCAGACTAAGAGTTTTTAAAGATTAGGGTGGGAGAGTTTATCAGAGGCTTGGACTACTTCTGTGTCTCTTTGTTGTGCTTATCTGGGAGGGAGAGTTATGTGTCTGTTCCCATACATCTTCCTGCAGCTGCAGGCATATCCCCTGAGTCTGCTTAGTGCACCTGAAGGGAAAGGAATGCGTTTATTAAGGCCCACTATTTTACTGGGGCCTGTTGTGTGAGGGTGAAGTTTGACAGTTACACAAGAGACTTTCCCCCAACCTCCCTCTGTGCCCTAGCTATCTTATCTGTGTTTTACTGTCTGCTCTTTCTGTCTGCTTGTAGTCAGAAGAGAAGTGATTTCCTTGAAATGCATGAGGCTAGAAAGGGAGCTGGAACTTAAAAGTGGCAGTAGTTGTCTGAGATGATGGTGCTCCTGCTCTGTTCATAATCCAGACTGTTACATATATTGTCAAAGATAAACAAAGCCTGACATGTGTTAGACTAGCAAGGATAGATTTTGATCAGTAAGCTATTATTGCAGTAGGAAAAAGAGCAGCATGAACTGAAATGCAATTTGCATAGATAGGTGATTGGGAATTTAAGGAGGGAATGACAGAATAAGGAAGAGGGACTCAGTAGGGTTAGGGAAGTGAAACATTACAAACGTGGGAGAAGGGAGTTGTTGTATGTGAAACCCATCTTCGTTTGTTAACTGCTGCTAATCGAAGTTATGTTCCTGTCCTCCAACAGAGACTGGGAGACAGGGAACTTGTCTTTAATATTAGCCCCTGTCTCTCAGCCTTCAGTTTTCTCAGGTGATGTTTAAGGAGAGTTAGGGTCATTTTAGGGATGTAACTTTAGCTGTTAGAAACTAAACTATGTACTGTTTTGTTCAAATCTTCATAGGCCAAGGTTTAGTTCTAGTCGAAAGAGAGCTCAGAGAAGCCTGTCTAAAGTTGGTCAAAAAGATAATGTTTGTCACTATTAATAGTATATTCCTTTGTATTGCTGAATAGCACTCCATGGTAGGGATGTGGCACAGCTTGTGTAACCATTAACTTGTATGGATTGTTACCAATTTGGGCTACAAAAACAAGGTGTGATAAGCATCTATATACAGGTTTTTGCATAAACTTAAGTTTTATTATTCCATGAGGCAAATTCTCAAAACTGCAATTACTGGAACACATGGTAGTTGCATGTTTAGTTTTGTAAAAAAAAAAAAAAACAACAAAAAACCAAACTATTATCTTTATTTGGCCATTTTTTGTCCATTTATTTCCTCTACCAGCTTGTTTTTTATTTACTAAAATTTTATGCAAATGTATAATTTTAGTAAAATGTAAAACAATGAATGATGAGTAAGAGTAAAAACCAAGCATCCATATTTTGACTTTGGAGCTCATGGGTCACAGTTTTCTCAGCTATTAAAAAATAACTGTAGAGTTTCCAAGTTAAATATATTAGAAGTGCTTTTCGATCCTAAAATACTGAAAACTAATAGGACTTCAGTGCTCAAAATATTTAATATTTGTTAATTTATATCCTGTTTTTTCTGGAAGTAAAAGAAGCAAACAACAACAACCATCAGTATTAACCAATTCACAAATAAAGTGTTACTTGAAGGACTTGCTGACATTTTACTATTAAATTTGACTTACCAGTTCTTTTTTAACCTCTCTTACCTCTAAAATCATGTTAAATTAATTTTCTTCAACCTCTTTATTTATATTATTTATCTTTTTCTAATACCCTTAGTAGTTCTTTAGTCAGTTAATTTAGCTTTATTCCTATATTTGTTTATAAGTGTCATTTCTCTTCACAGGATTTGTTCTTCTGTACTCATTTTGGAGAAAATCATTAACTTTTTAGTGTCATTTTAAATTTGAGCCTTTATAGTTGGTAGCAGTTTATATAAAGTCTCCATTAGCTGATATAAAATTACAGAGGAGCAGTTATTGAAATACATGACCATGTGATCAAATTCACAAAAAAATCTGAAATATTTATTGCCTAGACGGAATGATCTATCTGATTGTATTAAATTTTGGCTTAACTTGCAGTCACAAAGCACTAAATATCAGATATTATGAATCCCAAGGTATCTGGTCAAATATTCCTATAAAAGAACTTATTACCTACCATCCTTTTTCTCACCAATTGATTCTAAAATTTATGGAGAAGACTTGAGTAGTAAAAAGTAACAACTGTGTGATTTGCAGATGCTGTGAAGCTAGCAGAAAAAAAAAAAAAAAAATGCTTTTGAGTGTCTTCTGCCATCTCCAAGGGAGAATCAGGCAGACATTGCTATTCAGAAAGACACAGTCTGAGTTGTGTTCCTCCTTGTTTTCACCTGAAATTATTTTCTTTAGTTTTTGATTGATGAGTGGTTAAAGAATTGTATTAGTCCCTTTTTAAGCTGCTGATAAAGACATACTCGAGACTGGGTAATTTATAAAGAAAAACACGTTTAATGAGCTCACAGTTCCACGCGGCTAGGGAGGTCACACAATCATGGCAGAAGGCAAAAAGCATGTCTTACATGGAAGCAGACAAGAGAGAAAGACAATGAAAGCCAAATGAAAAGGGTTTCCCTTATAAAATCATCAGATCTTGTGAGATTTATTAATTATCATGAGAACAGTATTGGGGGGGAAACTGCCCACAATTCAATTACCTCCCATCAGGTCCCTCCCACAACACGTGGGAATTATGGCAGCTACAATTCAAGATGAGATTTGGGCGGGGACACAGCCAAACCATATCAAAAAGTATACATTAAACAAGGCATACAGAAGCCACGTAGTAAGGATAGCAGAGATAATTTTCTCGAAGAATGAGATTAAAAAGCATGCTTTCCAGGGAGATGAATATGTGTGGAGCTTAACATTGGAAGACTGTTCAGTACTTTGGAAATCTGAATTCCTACAACACAAACCAATAAAGGATAAAGGTATATTTTTGAAAATTCTTTTTGAAAGGAAGATGCACAGAAGCCTAACAGAGAGTAATAATCCACAAAGGCTTGAATGTAAACAATTATGGGGATTAAATACAAGAGAAGTAGCCACATTAGAATAAGGATATACACATGTTCAATTTCTTGATTTGCATGATGACTTTTTTTTAAGGTGGAGTTTCTCAACCTTTTTGGTTACAGTATATTTTCTTCATTCTTAAGAGTTATTTAGGACCACAAAGAACTTTTCTTTATGTGGGCTATACATATCAATATTGACTAGATGAAAACTTAAATTGTGAACTTCAAAATAACTACTTATTAATTAATTTAAAGATAATACTAAATCTGCTGTGTTTTAGTATAAATAGCATAGTTTAATGAAAAAAATAATATTTTCCAAACAGTAGTGGGAAAAAAATCTACCTTAATGAAAGACACCTAGATTATCACATTTGCTTCTGCATTCAATCTTTTATAACACTTTTATTTCTTGGATTATGATAAATACATTTAGCCTTCCAAGATTTATAGTTGAAATACAAAGGGGTATTTAGTAGCCTTTTCAGACAGAAAATATTATCAGGTGCTGTTGGGACTCAAAATCAATGCCCTGGCCAGGTGCGGTGGCTCACCCTGTAATCCTAGCACTTCGGAAGGCAGGATCACTTGAGGTCAGGAGTTCGAGACCAGCCTGACCAACATGATGAAACCCCGTCTCTACTAAAAATACAAAAATTAGCCGGGTGTGGTGACGAGCTTCTGTAATCCCAGCTACTCAGGAGGCTGAATCACTTGAACATGGAGGCGTAGTTTGCAGTGAACCAAGATCGCACCACTGCACTCCAGCCTGGGCGACAGAGCAGGACTCCGTCTCAAAAAAAAAAAAAAAAAAAAAAAAAAAAGAGGGAGAGAGAAAAAAAAGTATATATATATATATATATATCTCCCCCCAAAACGATGGCCTCAAAAGCAGCCTCAGAAGTCAAAGCTTTTCTCTGACCTTCTCCTGCTCTCCTGCCTGTCAGTCCTATTGTCCACCTAAGCTAGAGTAGAAAGAATAGTAGAATCTCTTTCTCCAAGCAGGTCATAAACACTGGAACTCCATTTCCCCACAGCCAGCCATAAAACTAAAAAATATTATTCTATCTTCCCCTTTGCCTTTCTGTGTAAAAACTGGTCATAAAGAAATTATTTGACCTGCTTTGTTTGACTGTAGGTCATAAAACCCTTATCAAGAAAAGGTCCTGTCCCATACCAGAGGTAAGCAATACATGCTCAGAGAGGACAAGAAGAAATCTAGACAGACAAGTATTGCTGGGTTTGCCCACTCAGTCTGTTAACATTTGATTACACTTTTTTTGTCTAATCATATTTTTACATGGCTGTCTATGCTTTGCCGAACCCAATAATTAAAATGCACAATTTTCCATATATCTTTAGGTTTTCATTCTAAAGGCTCCCAGGTACATGTTAATAAATTTGTAGGCCTTTTCTCCTATTAATCTGCCTTTTGCCAGTGATTATCAGCAAACTTTCAGAGGACAAAAGGGAAGTTTTTCTTGACCTCTACAATACTAAACCAAATCTCATCAAGTGGTAATTTCTTAAAAGTAGTTTCAATGAGAAATCTGTAACCACATACAAAAACGTTTTGTATTGTTTCTAAAATGCACACTCCAATCTTGTAATTTTACTGCATCTCTTACCTTGAGTGATTTTGTAACATCATGCATCAGTCATTTGGAAAATATTAGTCACTGAGTTATGTAGGTATTCATATATTAAAATATTTTATT
The DNA here is from genome assembly GCF_007565055.1 of Rhinopithecus roxellana. Taxonomy (NCBI): domain Eukaryota; kingdom Metazoa; phylum Chordata; class Mammalia; order Primates; family Cercopithecidae; genus Rhinopithecus; species Rhinopithecus roxellana. The sequence continues at coordinate 67,757,627 of NC_044559.1, read as the reverse complement.
ATATGAAATCTTCACACATTCTAAATCCTTAGAAAATTGTGACTATATACTCATGAGAGAATGGTAGTGAGTAGAAAAAATCATCTTATTAATATTTAGAAATGGTTTTACCTTTGAAGACTCCTCAAAAAGATGCCAAGCAGCCCCATGGGTCTCTAGTCTACCCGTTGAGTGTCTTAGTTTAAAGAAAATAAGATAAAATTTTGCATCTGAGATGTGAAATGTAAATATTTTGATGTTTGGTACACCTTTTTAAAAATGTGATTGAAGTAGAAGATTAGGAAGTTGGCTACAAAAGATAGCATCTGATAAAGTATTCTAAAAAATACTGTTGTTTTGTGCTAATATACAGTTAGCAATAATTGCAGTCTAAATGTCCTTTGCTTGTACACATATGAAAAGGATACTCAGAAAACTCCAAGAAACAGCAAGATTTATAGCTACTGTTCTTTCTACATCTTTATATCAATATAAAAATAAAGTTTTAATAGTATTTAGTTTATTATAATTAAATGCTTATTCATGATTAAATTTCACAACATTTAAACCACAAATATTAAATAACTTATTTGCATTGTTCCAATATTATCCATCTGTTTTATCACCTGTGATGTAATTGTGTGTTTATAAACAAGCATTTCTGACATTTATTTCATTTAATTTTTAAAAATATCTTTAATATGATGTAATATTCTAACCATGAGCTCTAATTGAAAGAAAGGTAGATAAGAAAAAAAGGCATAGTCAATACTAGAGAATACTACATAGATGACCAAGATCAAGTTTCAGGCAGAGCAAAACAAGTTGAGGTTTTATTAGCAGAACTGAGTACAACAATGCAGTTTTGATGTCATCTGTGAGGCAGGGACACACTACATACACCTAGGTAACTAAGTGAGAGCCTGACTACAGAAAACAGAAGCCTTTCGTAAATCTTTGTTTCATCTGTTTCTCACAGTCTTTATATGAATGTGGATTGTTGGATCCTCTAAGTTTCTACAAAGAACATTAATCACATTGTCTTAAAATCTGCTCAACTATTACTTTTTACATCTTATTACTCTTTTTGCCAGTGGTTGTTCAGTCAATCAGTTAATCACCAAAGTTATTAGGTGTCAAATATAGGTAAGACAATGTTCCAAATGAAGCCAATATACGCACTAGCACTTGGTAATAGGTTGCTGTAAGACGAGTTAAAGATTTAGGAAAATCCTTGAAGATTTATTTCTCCCTTAATTGTGCCCTTATTTCCAGAATGTAACAAATTGCCATTGTCATCTTGGTTTCCTGTAGAGGAGGAAGAAATTGTATTTAATTACTTCTCCTTCTGTTCTTTCTGCTTTGGGAAAGCAAGTGACTGAGAATGATAAAACACTGAAGCAAATGTCTGAAGAAATATGGTATACTAATCCTTCCAGTGGCTTGGCCTAGACCCCTGTGGTTAGAAAACAATCTTTAAATTTAATACACTTCATTCTTCCAACTGCCAATTGTATTTACAAAAGGTGTCAAGGTTCTTAAAATAAAAGGCTCTCTGTGGTATCTGAGCAAGGATAAACCAACAATTTTCTCCCCTAGGTTCACTGGAAGAATTCTCAGATACCTGTTAGTCATTGACCTAGGGAAAGAGAGATGGTCCACAAAATCACAGTGGAAGCCCTCAGGGTACCATGAATTATTTGCCCACGGCACTATCCTGTAGCTAAACTCCAAGTTCCAAACACTGTGTGGAAGTACATTCTAGGAGCATTAATCCCATAAGATGCCCTAGAATAACAAAATAATTCTTAAAACAAGTTAGTTTGGAAAATACTAAATCCTGATTATAAAGGATACAATGCAAATAGCTTTATTAAATTAAATTGCAAATATTGAAATAAAGTAGCCAGTCTAACAGGGTTTAACTACTCTCAAACTTTTTATAACAAGACGTTACTTAAATTTCCACGAGTCAATATTCTCATAAATACCATTTTGATTTAAGAAAATGGACTAGTTTTAGGTGAAGTTAATAGCTCTCGTTTCCAGCATCTCTTTAATTGCGTTTTATTAAAGTTCTTTTAGTACTTTAGTGGAACATTTTTCAACACTTATCAAAATGTTTTTCTCCTTCAGAAGGAGCTCTGATATTAGGCATTAATAAGAACACTAACTACCAGTTAATGTATTATAAACCCTCTCTCCAAATCTCCTTGAGAATAGCCACTGAAATAGGGATTTCAATAGCCAGTGAAAAGGTATGAGTGGCGTTTATTTGGCTACGTTCTTTACTTGAGTCAGTGAATTAATATTTTATATTCAGTCCCCTCTAGATAATAATGATATCATTTCTAAGCTTCTATATGATTCTCATGAACATACAAACAGCAAATACATAACTGAATCAACTAAAGTTTTGGATTTGGGCTTAATAAAAGAGGTTGCTTTATTAGAGGAGCTTTGCATTAAGAAGGAGAGAAATACATCAAACTGCTTATTTGCCATATGAAGATTATCAAAATTATTTTTTATGTCTTCACCAAACCTAGTAAAAAAAAAAAAAAAAGGAACAAAATTTTTGAAATATGTAGCTAAATCCCTAAACATTTAGTGAATTTTGTCCAAATGGCATTTCTATTTTAATGTCAGAAGAAAATGTATGAGAACAGAGGGTCTCCTAGTATCAAACCAGTGTTTTGATAATACTTTTAGAAATAGAATAAGAATGATATCAGGTTCTGTCAATGTTCTTCTCTATGGTGGTCACTGTGCCTGATATTTTTCTGTATGTCCTACATTACCTTGCACATACAAGGCAATCAGGAGCACGTATAGACTTGGTTAAAATATGACAAAGAAACTTAGTGTCTGTTACCAAAAAGGATAGATCAGACATTTTTCTTTCCAAAATGGCTTTTTTGGGACAATAAATATTAAGGAGAAAATATTAGTGAGTGAATGCTTTCTTTAACATATAAAATAAAACGTGTGGTGACTCATGCCTGTAATCCCACCACTTTGGAAGGCTGAGTTGGGAGGGCTGGTTGAGGTCAGGAGTTTGAGAACAGCCTGGGTAACATAGAAAGACCCATATCTGTAAAATAAATAAATAAATAAATAAATAGATAAATAAATAAATAAACAAATTACCACTCATGTTGGTGCATGTCTGTGGTACCAGCTATTTGGGAGGTTGGCATGTGAAGATCACTTGAACCCAGGAAGTTGAGACTTTAGTAAGCAATGATCGCTCCACTGCACTCCAGCCTGTAGAAAGAGAAACATCCTGTCTCAAGTATGTGCGTGTGTATGTATATATATATTTTATATGTAGTATATATGTGTGTACATATATTAACACACATGTATATAATAAATGAATATATATGCTTATAAATGCATAAAATATTTCTAAAAGTATAATCAAAAACCTAAATCAGTGTTTGATACAGGGAGGATAATTAGTTTGAGGTCTCAGCAGAAGGAAAAATTATTTTCCACTATTCTCAGTTATTTTTACTTTTGAATTTTAAAGAGTTTTTTACAGGAATAAATAAATTTTAAAAGCTAAATTACCAGAACAAACAAGGAAACACCAGAATCTATACTCATCAAATCTTCCAGTAAGAAGGTGGACTTTTAAGATTAGGACACAAGTTGTTGAAATGTTTGTAGTTTAGAAACTTTTTTTAAATAATAAAGGGAGAAAAACATGTTCAGCTAATGATTTTAAACTATAGCTTTTCTGAAATTATTCGTTGTAAATTCCACACTCCCACATTCCATACTTTCACAATCCCTTTGTAAATTTACCTGAAATATTAAATAATGACCTTGGGGGAAAAAAGTACCAATAATTTGGTTTTGACTTTAGGAGTATGTTTTTCCAAATCAATATGTGATTCTACCATATGAAGAAAAAATTTGGCTTTTTCCCATCCAAATATTCAAAAAACATATTGCAGTTATTAAAACACTATCAACATTGCTATAATTTACTCTAAGAGAAAATCAACATTTTTTAGAGTTAATATATTCAGTTCAGTAGAACTTTTTAACACATATCTAGCAGGCCATAATACAAAAAAAGTCTCTGTTGTTAATCTGTTATATATTATGAGAAGCAATAAGCCATAGTGGAAGATAGTGGCGAAGTTTTCATTTTGGAGTCAGGAGACACAAGTTCTAATCCTGCCTTCACTATTAAACTGTAAAGCCATTTGACAATTTCTTGATCTCTCTAGGTAGCTATTTCTTCATCTCTAAAAAGGTTAGATTGTCTCCAAGGTTCCTTCCAGCTGGGAGTTTCAATAGCTCTATGATTTGTGACTCAAAGTTACAGTTGTTTCTTAAGAATAATAAATAATGCTTTGCTGCTGATGTATGACTTACAGGTTTAGAACCCAATTTTCTGCAAGTTTAAAATGAAATGCAGATTGATGTCAAAGTCCTTATCAAATTGAATGTGGAGAAATTTGAGAAGTTATGTAGGGAAAAACAAAAGGTAATATGTATCATGACATATTAATTTTGATGATGGTTCCCTAAAACACTTGTGTAAATTGTTCTCAATTGGTGCAATTAATTTAATGGGACGGCCGTATAAATCACACATACATTGTTAAGTGGAGGATTCTCCCCTAATTGAAAAACAGAATATATGTAGACTAAGGAATTTGATTAGTAACTATAACCTTGAATTCTTTTTTGAGTTATACCCCAGATGTTCCTCTGAAGCAGGAGAATGCTGTTAAGTCTGAGAGCCTCATTTTCCTTCCTCATCTGCTTGGTTTGGATTTGGTTTTTAGGTTTGGGTTTTGGTTTTGGACACCCAGTGTTTATTGTTTTTAACAGCGAACTATGTGCTCTAATATTTGTCACGGTCTTCACCTTTCAACACTGTATTGCAGCAGGAAATTTTATACATTTACTATTTACTATATCCTAAAAGCTTTTGAGGGCATTTCAGATCATTGTTCTTGATCCTTGATTTTATTTCTGAATTAGCCCAGATGTTTGGATGTGTGCATACTTTGACAGATTGGTTGGACTTATCTCTCTTTGCCTTACTCCAATTTCTTAAGTAATTGCTTTCTCTGACTTTCTGTTCTGTCATGTATTTGCATCAAGGTAACTAACACAATAGTATATTAAGTGTATTTTATGTATTTTCAGCTTTTTTGTTATGAAATAAAAATATTTTTTGTTTCGTTTTGTTTTGCTTTGCTTTGCTTTGGTTATTTGGACCTGACATTTGAACTTGCAATATTCAGTTACGTTTATGTAGGATAATTTGACAGCAGTTTTGCTTCCTAGCTTTTATCCTGACCACACAACACAATACGACTTCCCACTTTGCCTGATTTCTTTATTATAATTATTAATTTTATTATACTACCCTGTATACAGTATAGTGCAGTACCTAATATTCTCTTGAAATAATGTAAAATATTCAATAGAAATAACTTTTGAATAAAAGTTCAATACAATTTCCCCAACCGTTTTAGAAAGCTCACAACTTTGGAAATTCTATATCAACTTTTAAAATCTGATGTTCAAAGAAGTTATATAAAAAAGTAACTCAAAGTTATGTGCATGGTTAATCTCATCTGCAGGTTTATACATTCTGGGACTAATTGAAGCCCAGATAAAACTTTGAGTTAAACACACTGACATGATTAGAAATTTCTGAGACGCTTTTTATTTCAGTTTCACTGCTTACCTGAAAATGTAGCAATGCTTTTTAAACTAACCGAAGTAAAATCTGTACTGATTTCAATTGATATCCACATAGGACTCTTGTGTTAGTTTTTCAGTTTGGAAAAAATAATTTGTAATATAATATATGAAAGGATAAAAAAATGGAACTGCTCTCTTCCCATGCTAATTTCATTGAACCAAAAGATATTGCAGTCCTTACAGAATGCCGGCATGCATGCATTTCTATTATTTTCTAAAGTCATGCTAAAATTTATGGTAGAGCCAAAACATGTAAAAATGTATCCCACTTTAATTATGGTCACCCCACCAAGTCATAATAAAATCTAATTTTAAAAACTTTTCAAAAAATAAAATCCTAAATAAGGGTGTCCAGGATGTTTCTTCTAAAATAAGTAGGGTAACATTTGTCTTGTTTGATTATCAAAATCACTCAAATCACAAGTTCTGATATTATACCTCAGTTTATACATGTAGATATCCTTTGGGTTATTTTTAACTTTGAAAAGTGGCACAATGATTACACATTGTTTTAATTAACCAGAATAATTTTAATTTGGATACCTTAAGTTGATCATGGTTAAGAAAAACACCTCAGCTCTTGCTCATGTCTAAATCTGAAAGATTCCACACAAGGAACCATTATCTTTTCTATGACTAAGCTTTTGTATTTAGGTATTTGTGGACCCTGAGTCATTAAAATGTCAAATTATTATATAAATCATGCAAATTCATAAAGACTCAAATTGGTCACTTTCTGGATCAGTTTTTCCCAATTGTGCTATACGAAAGTGTTTATATTCAAATGGAAGATCACGCCATTGCACTCCGGCCTGGGCGACAGGAGCTAAACTCCATCTCAAATTAAAAAATAATAAAAAAATTAAAAAGAAAAGAAACGAAAACTCAAATTACTTGAGTTTCTTTATTTTTATTTTCATAATATTGATTTTATAGCTTAGATTATAATACTTTCAGAAAGGATATAGAATCCAGTGGTTTCCAAACATATCTGCACTCAGCTGGTGTATGTGTATATATGTGTGCATGTGTATGTGTGTGTATACGTGTATGTGTGTGCGTATGTGTATGTTCATGTTCATGCAGATGTAGATGACAGCCACTTACCTCCCAAGAATTACTGTGCATTGTGTTATCAAAAGGTAGTCACATATTTTATGATTGTGATATAAATTAATACTTGTTGAATGTTTATTTGCCTGATACGTGGTAGATGCTTTACATGCCCTTTTTTTCATTTAATCTCCACTATAACCTGTTGAGTGAGATTTTTTAATACAAATTATATGGCTTTGATCGTATGCAATTTCAAGATAAAATTATTGTTATATTTTAAAATTTATAGATGCTGTGGTTAAGATTTTTTAGATTCTACTTAAAAAGTAATTATATGTATATACCTATATATATAATCTTAATTTAACAAATATTCCACGTTTTCATGAGCTATGTTACTATTTCACATGTTAATCTTTAAAGTCACTGAGTATTCAATCAGCTTTCAGAAAACTGTAGCCATTATTATAGTTGGCAAAATTTTGCGTGTTACTATGCAAAATAAAATAAATCTATTTGATTTGGGCTTAAAAATGTATTATGAAATTGAGAACTAGACACCAATAAGAAATAGCTCTAAAAGAATATCAAAGTGTATGTGAGATATTATATTCTGTATATGTACATGCTGAAGGATTCAGAACCTTGCCATATACTTCTATAAATTACACAATCTCTCAAGAATAAAAATTAGAGCCTTGAATAAAGTATTGAGTTTTCAAAATATTACCCTGTTTGTTCCTCCTCAGTATGTCTTCTAGTTACCTTAATTCCTTCATCATCTGACTTTTCTTTTTGAGCCTTGCAATGGTTCAATTGTGAACCCTTTGGTATTCCAATCAAATACACTTTCTTATGTATCTCTCTACTCATGTAGCTTTATTTGTCTCTTCTAGATAGATGACAGAGTTCCCAGACACACAAATAGTATTTTCTAACTTTAGACACATGAGAAGCCTTGCTTTGTGTCTTGCATTATGTTATCACACACTGAGCTATCTATTCAATAGCTTCCTCGGTACTTCTCAGGAATCTAATACTCAACACATTACATACTTACCACAAGCAGATTTCCTTCCAAACTGTGCAAACTATGTCTTCTCCAGTGTCCATCCAATTAAAGAATGTATCACCATCTACTTAGTTATCTAGGCCAAGACACCTTCATCTTTCTCCTGGAGGGACACATTAGATTATTAAATGGTATCCCCAAACTCGTTTTCTACTTCTAATCTGTCTTTGCACTAGAATCAATCTGATGTCAATGTCATCATTCTTGCATCATTCATGTGTTTAAAGCCTTTCATGGTATTTTTACATTTTCATGTTAGTGACCAAAATCTAAACATAGTCTAAGGTACCTGAATAATCTGACACCATTTATATTCTAATCCTAATTTAATGCCTCTTTTCTTCTTGTTTTTGTACTTATATTGATTTTTCAATCTCCTCTTTACTTAGTTAAAAGCCACTTGGAGGTTCAGCTAAAATGTCACCTCCTCAAGGAAGTCTTACAGGACAGAATTCTCTATGACAAGTTTATCATATGGGATTCAGTAACAAATTGCATAATTATTTATTTTATAAGTATCCTTTTAGGTCGGATAGAAAATTTTTGAAGGACTAGATTCTACTAGTCTTGCTGATGGCTATACCTAGCACCTCTTACAACATTACCTGATAAATGTTTGTTGAATGAATGAAATGTATAAATAAATTGAATTTAAATTCTCCTGCCATTGCAGACTCCTCAGGTCCAATTCAGATGACAGACTTTACCTAAGACATGGACTCCTACCTTCCATATATTGTCTATCATTGTGAATCTGTCCAGCTCAAGATTTTTGAGTCATCTGTGTATTTTTATTCTTTGGCTGTTGTCACAAAGTCACCATGTCCTTGTCTACCAATTCTCTTAAAATTATTTTATATTAGTCTTATTATTTTCTTAAAGAATCAAGGTTATCATACCTTATGGTAACCTCCCAATATCTTTATTTTCCAAATTACTATGAACTCTAATTTCAGTTAAATATCAATAATAAATATTTATGATCATAATTACTTTCACTTTAATAGCTCATAATTGCTTAAACCACTAATTAATATTACTAAAGTTAATTTTCAAGATGGAGTTCCAAATTAGTTTTTAAGCCCTAACTCTTATATAAACCTTCTACTGCAGTATAGATTTTTGTATAAGTATTCAAATATTTCCTGTGTCTTCTCATTAGTTCATATCAAAGTATTCTCTAGAGAAACAAAAACAAGGCTGGGCGTGGTGGCTCACTCCTGTAATCCCAGTACTTTGGGAGGCTGAGGCGGACAGATCACGAGGTCAGGTGATCGAGACCATCCTGCCTTACATGGTGAAACCCCGTCTGTACTAAAAACAAAACAAAACAAAACAAAACAAAACAAAACAAAACAAAACAAAACAAAACATTAGTCAGGCATGGTGGCGGGCCCTTGTATTCCCAGCTACTCAGGAGACTGAGGCAGGAGAATGGCGTGAACCTGAGAGGCAGAGCTTGCAGTGAGCCGAGATCGCGCCACTGCACTGCAGCCTGAGTGACAGAGAAAGACTCCATCTCAAAAAAAAAAAAAAAAAAAAAAAAAAAAAAAGGAAAGAAAAGAAAAACAACAAAAAACCCCAAAAATCTTACCTTCAGAAAATTTTCAGTGCAAATCAGAATATTGTAAAGCCCTGAAATTAGCTCTTATGACAAACTCATATTTGTTAATATGCTACAAGATATAGTTTGACATGGCTGAAATTAAAAATATTTTGTCTAATTGAAGAACTAAAACACTGAAGTACGTATTTTGATTTGAATTTTCCTAGTATTTTTCAGTAAATAATTTTGTTTCTAAAAGGAACTCATTTAAATACATGCATTATATCTATGTATTTATTTTCTGAATGATAAAATAGAAAATATTTGTTGAATTATATTGTATATAAGATACAATACAGATATAAAAATGACAGTATAATATGAAAATATTACGTGATGTATTTTTTATTAATAATAGCCTCTATTATTCTTTATTGTATGCTGTTATTATTTGATATGCGTTTGGGTGAATTTTTTTCTTTTCATTCTAGTTGATTAGAAAAATTCTACTCTTCTTTTTTTTTTTTTTTTCATATGATGAAAAATGAAGCTTAGAAAAGCTAAATTACTTCCTAAAGTCACAGAGTCAGTTATGGTTGTACTGGTAATTAAACCCAAATATCTTAACTTTAGAATTTTTGGTTTTAAACACTTTACCAAGTTTTAAATCACATAGTTACAAGTTTTTGTCTTTGAAGCATCATTTACAATATGTGAGCACTTTTTAATTGTTTTTAAAAATAATGAAAGATATCCAACGTATTTTAAAATAATTAACTTTATTTTTAGAGCTGTTTTAGATTTACAGCAAAATTGAGATTTCTCATGTAACACCTGCCCCACATGTGCATAGGTTTTCCTGTTATCAGCATTCCTCACTTGAGTGGTGCTTTAAAAAAAATTTTTTTTTTTATTATACTTTAAGTTCTAGGGTACATGTGCATAACGTGCAGGTTTGTTACATATGTATACTTGTGCCATGTTGGTGTGCTGCACCCATCAATTCGTCAGCACCCATCAGTTCGTCATTTATATCAGGTATAACTCCCAATGCAATCCCTCCCCCCTCCCCCCTCCCCATGATAGGCCCCTATGTGTGATGTTCCCCTTCCCGAGTCCAAGTGATCTCATTGTTCAGTTCCCACCTATGAGTGAGAACATGCGGTGTTTGGTTTTCTGTTCTTGTGATAGTTTGCTAAGAATGATGGTTTCCAGCTGCATCCATGTCCCTACAAAGGACGCAAACTCATCCTTTTTTATGGCTGCATAATATTCCATGGTGTATATGTGCCACATGTTCTTAATCCAGTTTGTCACAGATGGACATTTGGGTTGATTCCAAGTCTTTGCTATTGTGAATAGTGCCGCAATAAACATACGTGTGCATGTGTCTTTATAGCAGCATGATTTATAATCCTTTGGGTATATACCCAGTAGTGGGATGGCTGGGTCATATGGTACATCTGGTTCTAGATCCTTGAGGAATCGCCATACTGTTTTCCATAATGATTGAACTAGTTTACAGTCCCACCAACAGTGTAAAAGTGTTCTTATTTCTCCACATCCTCTCCAGCACCTGTTGTTTCCTGACTTTTTAATGATTGCCATTCTAACTGGTGTGAGATGGTATCTCATTGTGGTTTTGATTTGCATTTCTTTGATGGCCAGTGATGATGAGCATTTTTTCATGTGTCTGTTGGCTGTATGAATGTCTTCTTTTAAGAAATGTCTGTTCATATCCTTTGCCCACTTTTTGATGGGGTTGTTTTTTTCTTGTAAATTTGTTTGAGTTCTTTGTAGATTCTGGATATTAGCCCTTTGTCAGATGAGTAGATTGCAAAAATGTTCTCCCATTCTGTAGGTTGCCTGTTCACTCTGATGGTAGTTTCTTTTGCTGTGCAGAAGCTCTTTAGTTTAATGAGATCTCATTTGTCAATTTTCGCTTTTGCTGCCGTTGCTTTTGGTGTTTTAGACATGAAGTCCTTGCCCATGCCTATGTCCTGAATGGTACTACCTAGGTTTTCTTCTAGGGTTTTTATGGTATTAGGTCTAACATTTAAGTCTCTAATCCATCTTGAATTAATTTTCGTATAAGGAGTAAGGAAAGGATCCAGTTTCAGCTTTCTACTTATGGCTAGCCAATTTTCCCAGCACCATTTATTAACTAGGGAATCCTTTCCCCATTTCTTGTTCCTCTCAGGTTTGTCAAAGATCAGATGGCTGTAGATGTGTGGTGTTATTTCTGAGGACTCTGTTCTGTTCCATTGGTTTATATCTCTCTTTTGGTACCAGTACCATGCTGTTTTGGTTACTATAGCCTTGTAGTATAGTTTGAAGTCAGGTAGCATGATGCCTCCAGCTTTGTTCTTTTGACTTAGGATTGTCTTGGCAATCTGGGCTCTTTTTTGGTTCCATATGAACTTTAAAGCAGTTTTTTTTCCAATTCTGTGAAGAAACTCATTGGTAGCTTGATGGGGATGGCATTGAATCTATAAATTACCTTGGGCAGTATGGCCATTTTCACGATATTGATTCTTCCTATCCACGAGCATGGTATGTTCTTCCATTTGTTAGTGTCCTCTTTTATTTCACTGAGCAGTGGTTTGTAGTTCTCCTTGAAGAGGTCCTTGACATCCCTTGTAAGTTGGATTCCTAGGTATTTTATTCTCTTTGAAGCAATTGTGAGTGGAAGTTCATTCCTGATTTGGCTCTCTGTTTGTCTGTTACTGGTGTATAAGAATGCTTGTGATTTTTGCACATTAATTTCGTATCCTGAGACTTTGCTGAAGTTGCTTATCAGCTTAAGGAGATTTTGGGCTGAGACAATGGGGTTTTCTAAATATACAATCATGTCATCTGCAAACAGGGACAATTTGACTTCTTCTTTTCCTAACTGGATACCCTTGATTTCTTTCTCTTGCCTGATTGCCCGAGCCAGAACTTCCAAGACTATGTTGAATAGGAGTGGTGAGAGAGGGCATCCCTGTCTTGTGCCAGTTTTCAAAGGGAATTTTTCCAGTTTTTGCCCATTCAGTATGATATTGGCTGTGGGTTTGTCATAAATAGCTCTTATTATTTTGAGGTACGTTCCATCAATACTGAATTTATTGAGCGTTTTTAGCATGAAGGGCTGTTGAATTTTTTCAAAAGCCTTTTCTGCGTCTGTTGAGATAATCATGTGGTTCTTGTCTTTGGTTCTGTTTATATGCTGGATTACGTTTATTGATTTGCGAATGTTGAACCAGCCTTGCATCCCAGGGATGAAGCCCACTTGATCATGGTGGATAAGCTTTTTGATGAGCTGCTGAATCTGGTTTGCCAGTATTTTATTGAGGATTTTTGCATCGATGTTCATCAGGGGTATTGGTCTAAAATTCTCTTTTTTTGTTGTGTCTCTGCCAGGCTTTGGTATCAGGATGATGTTGGCCTCATAAAATGAGTTAGGGAGGATTCCCTCTTTTTCTATTGATTGGAATAGTTTCAGAAGGAATGGTACCAGCTCCTCCTTGTACCTCTGGTAGAATTCAGCTGTGAATCCATCTGGTCCTGGACTTTTTTTGGTGGGTGGGCTATTAATTATTGCCTCAATTTCAGAGCCTGCTATTGGTCTATTCAGGGATTCAACTTCTTCCTGGTTTAGTCTTGGAAGAGTGTAAGTGTCCAGGAAATTATCCATTTCTTCTAGATTTTCTAGTTTATTTGCATAGAGGTGTTTATAGTATTCTCTGATGGTAGTTTGTATTTCTGTGGGGTCGGTGGTGATATCCCCTTTATCATTTTTTATTGCGTCTATTTGATTCTTCTCTCTTTTCTTCTTTATTAGTCTTGCTAGCGGTCTGTCAATTTTGTTGATTGTTTCAAAAAACCAACTCCTGGATTCATTGATTTTTTGGAGGGTTTTTTGTGTCTCTATCTCCTTCAGTTCTGCTCTGATCTTAGTTATTTCTTGCCTTCTGCTAGCTTTTGAATGTGTTTGCTCTTGCTTCTCCAGTTCTTTTAATTGTGATGTTAGAGTGTCAGTGTTAGATCTTTCCAGCTTTCTCTTGTGGGCATTTAGTGCTATAAATTTCCCTCTACACACTGCTTTAAATGTGTCCCAGAGATTGTGGTATGTTGTATCTTTGTTCTCATGCCATGATCATAAATTTTTTAAAAAAATTTTCCAATTGATGAATCTACAATGATACGTCATTAGCATCCGGAATGCATAGTTTACATTAGAGTTGACGTTTGGTGTTCTAAATTCTATAGGTTCGAACAAAGGTATAGCATATATTCACCATTATAGTCATACAGACTTGTTTCACTGCCCGAAAAATATTCTGTTCTCCACCTACTCATTCCTTGCTTTTCCCAAAGTCCCCTGATCCTTTTACGTTCTCTATAGTTTTGTCTATTCTAGAAGTCAAACACAGTTGGAATCATAGAGTATGTAGCCTTCTCAGATTGGCTTATTTGGATAAATACCAAGGTGCTTGGTTGATGAATCATATCATAAACATATATTTAAGTATGTAAGCAATTGCCAAACAATCTCCAACATGGCTATACCATTTTGCAATGAATGAGAATTCCTTTTACTCCTTGCCAAGATTTGCTGTTTTCAGTGTTCTAGATTGTGGTAATTTTCATAAGTGTGTAGTGGTTTCTCGTTTCAATTTGCATTTCCCTGATGACATATGACATGGAGCACCTTTTCATATGCTTATTATCTGATTATCTTTTTGGGAGGTCATTATACTATTTCTAATACTCATATAAATGATGTTTTATTTTCACAATATTACCAATACTGTAAAAATTATCTTCAGTGTTGTCCTCTGGCTTCTTATGCTACATTTCAGATTGTATGAAAATCTAAGACTTCAATGTAATTCATTAAATTTTATTATCAATGTAAAATAAATAAAGGTTCTATTACATAGAAATAGTCATTCCATATATTTAAATATATTTTAATTAATACAATGCAATTTTAAAGTATTTAACTACTTAGAATATTTTATATTTAAATTTATTTTAATTAACAAAACTTGATTTTAATATTAGAAACTTACTTTATTTAAAATTTAATTCAAATTATGCATATATAAGATTATTGCAATTTATGAAAACCTTTGTTTGTCTCTGTTAATTGCAAAACTTTGTAGTTGTATTGAGGAAACAGTGTAGAATTCTGATATTCCCACTCTGAAACCTAGAACTTAACTCATAATAAGCATTAAATATGCATGTTTAATCAATTAATAATTCAAAACTAGTCACTTTCTTTCATATTTGATGCATGGTTTCCTATTTTTATAAGATTTTTTTATAAGATTTGTATATTTTTACAAGATTTCTTTAATATTTGATGCATGGTTTCCTATTAAAAACTAATGAAATGAGTTAATCTGTATAATTTAGGAAAACATATGCTGTTTTGCTATTAATGTTTAATTTGTCTCATATAAAGGTGGTCCTTCAGAAATTTATTTTGCACAGTTAGGTTACATTTTGATAAGCAGTTCATTTATGAAAAAACAACCTACTGAGAATCTGTTTCTTAATATTGGAACTATTTGTTCTTCAAAACATGAAAAAAAAGAATAGCAACTATAAATAAATTTTTAGTGTGTACTATATTTTAGTCAATGCACTACACTTTCATATCACATCCTTTATTAATAACCACGTTTAGGATAAGAAAATTGGGACTCAAAAAGGGAAGATAGTTTGACCAATCTAACAATCAGCCTGATGACTATTAGAGCTTAGAATAAAGTTCAGGCATTATTTCACCAGAAATCCTCTATTCCTTGACTCAGAAAACACCGACTGACTGTTTACTAAAGTTTCAAGCACTCTTTTAAGTCTTAAGGTTAAAAAGAAGTGTGAAAACAAACTTTATCACTGCACAATAATACATATTTTGATCTGATAATAAACGTAACACTGCAAAGTGACATCCATATTATGATGGAGACATACACGTGATCATGATAGTGTATATTAGAAGTATTTCACTGATTCAGAAAATTGATGGAAGCTTTTTTCAAGAAAATATGATTGGTGGGGTTCTAAGCTTGAAAGGGTGCTCTCTGGGCAAAGAGGATGAGAAGGGGCATTACTGCCAATGGAACAGCATATGTCAATGACACTGTAACTAGAGGAAGCATAGTATTTAGGAGGCATGGCATAAAGGACAATATAAGTGGGACAGAAAGAGATTGGAAATGACGTGCAATGTGAGTCTGAAATGGCAGTTCCATAAGGAGAAATGATAAAGCCCTGATGTTTTAAGGCAGGTAGGAAAAATAGTAAGGTAGTCATTGTTTAAAATTAATTTTTACTTAGGAGAGGGTTTTCTTACATGTGAATGAATTTTTATTGCAAAAGTTTTTGGTCTAGGTATCACACATAGTTACAAAGACCTACAAGTGGGAAGGATGTAAATAAATTACATAAGAAAACACATTTTAAAATATTTTTAAAAATTTGGCTAGGTAGTAATTGCCTTGTTAAAAGATTGCTTTTTCATTAATGTTCTCTTAATATGTCAAGTACAAAGTTAGCGTGGATGATGGAATAATTAGTTGATTGATTAATTGATAATCAAGAGACTGATTTTTAATCTGGACCATGGGACTGTCCATTTCACCACACAATTACAGGCAGTTTAAACAATAACTGAGATTCTGTTAGTTTATTGCTACCATTTATTATTTGCACAAATGACATAAGTACTCCAAACTTGTAACTTATAGCTGGTATAATTGCGCTTTCTGATTCACCCAATCTAATTTGGCAGTTTTAATATTTCAGAGGAAATAATTAATTTATTAAAATACCTTTTATTTTTTAAAACACTATATAACTATCAAAGGGTATTATCTCATTTTTTAGCTTGAGTTTACTTCACTACCTCAACAAAGTTTTTTCTTACTACAGATAAAATTAAAAACACATTATAATAGAGAAAATTATAAAATGCATAATCACTATCCAATGCTATTATTTGAATGATTTTGAGTAGCCCCCATATATGATTAAAAATTATATTAGTTTCCTAGGACTACCATAAGAAATTAATATAAATTGGGTGGTTTAAAACAAAAGAAATTTAGTCTCTCACAGTTCTGGAGGGTAAAAGTCCAAAATCAAGTTGTTCTCAAGGCTATGCTCCCTTTAAAGCCTCTGAGGTGGATCCCTCCTTTCCTCTCTCAGCTTCTGGTACCCCAGGAGTGTTCCTTGTCTTACTTATTGAGTGATACTTATTGTATCACTGCAATCCCTGCCTCTGCCATCATGTGGCAGTCTTTTCCCTCTGTGTGTCTGTCTTCTCCTCTTCTTATAGGGACAGAAGTTATATTTGATCAGGGCCTACTTTAATGACCTCATCTTAACTTGACCATATCTGCAAAGATTCTATTTTCAAATAAGGTCACATCTGCAGGTATTAAAGATTAGGAGTTTAACGTATCTCCTTAGGGACTTCCACCCATTAAAATGTCCAACTGTTGTTAATTTTGATCACAAGTTCAATCTCACTTTGAAATGCATTGAGGCACTGTGTCATATAAAGAGTCAACTAATGAATATATATTTGTGAAATATAACATATCTAGTATATGTATTTGGGTTAAAAGTCATAGAAGCAAACTTTAATACCGACAGCATTCTAACTTTATGTTAACTCAAAGATTTTACCTCTTACCTAAGTTCACATGGGTTGCCCAAGGATGTCAGAAATATTACGTAGTGTAGACACAGATTTCTCTCCATAATTCTATAGGAATGATCAGGGTCTCACTATTTCATGTGAGATCATTGGGCCAGCAGCATTGGCATCACTTGGGAGCTAGTTAGAACTGAAGAATTTGGGTCTCTGTTCTAGTCCTGCTGAATTAGTATTTTCATTTTAATAAGATTCCTGGGAGATGCATATTTATATTACAGGTAGAGAAATGCTGCTCCAGAGAATTTTGCTAATTCTTTCAACACTCGATAGGAAATTTGTAAAACTTTCTTGTATCCTGACAATCTCTTCAACCCTCTGACTGCCTCATGTAAAAGTTTAATAGGCTAATCAATTTAAATATAAAAAATAATATAAGATAATATACTGTTTCATGTAATTGCTTCAACTGGCTTTATAGTCCTTCATATTTAAATCTTCCTTTGAATTTCAATACTTTGGCCAAATTTATCCTAAAGTAATTGGTGCAACTGTAGGAAATTTTAAAATATCATACATCCTAATACATTCTTAAAGATATCTCTTTCTGTAGTCATTTACCAGAGTTCTACTGTTCTTATTTAATTTATTAAACTGTATTCAACTTCAAGATACTGTTCCCATAATCACCATTAACAATTTCTTTTCTGACTATTATAAAAGTCATAGTTTCACTATGACTCGTTTTAGCTAACATATTTATCTTAGATATTACATTTTGTATACTCTTTTTGCATCTGATGGAAAACAGGTATCTCATAATTTGCAAAAGGTGTGCATTTTTATATTCACACAATAAAAATTATGTAATTATTTCAATGCATTAAGCAGACTTCAAAAACAGCTTTCACATTGACTTAGCCTATTTTATGTGATATTTGGAATCTTTTATTCTAAAAGGAACTATTACCAAATAAATATAATTTTATTAATTTAAATCATGCATTTTAATATTGTACTTCAAGTTAAACTTAGAATAATTTTATTTTAACTTGTTATTTAAAACATTAGAAATTGAACAGACATAAAAATTACATGTCAACGTAGAATATTATTTTGGACTACTTTCCTACAAATACTAGGGGATGCATTTTTAATTGGATAACCATTCATTTATTTTAGCCGAGTCAGGGTTCGATCTTGACAATTAAAACAAATTACGTAAGAATTTTTAAAGAATGTACAAAGACATCTAAGAAAACTGATTAAGATTTTATTTTTAGAATGAAGAATAAGAAGCCTAGAATAATGAGACATGGTGAGAGATGCAACATTATTTGTGTGTGTGTGTCTGTGTGTCTGTGTGTCTGTGTGTGTATGTAGGGAGTCTATAAAAAGAAGATAATTTAAATTACTCCTTTACAATTATTTTAGGATGGTTGATAGCATTTTTTTGTATTCAAATATATTTTTCTCGAATCCTCTGAAATATCATATGAAAATTGTATTAGTTTCCTATTACTGTCAAATTACCACAAATTTAGCAACTTAAAATGTATTTATTATTGCTTTATTCATGTAGGTCAGGAGTCTGGGTTTGGATAAGCTATTTTCTCTGCTCAGTGTCTCACCAAGAAGAAATCAAAATTGCTATGGATGCATATGAAAATTAGATAAAAATTCAGTACTCTCCCAATCTCACCAATTGTTTGTAAAATTCAAAAATGTTCTGTAGTTGACAGGCAACAAAACAATGACCAAAGTCCACAATGTGTTGCTAGCTGTCAACTAGAAACAATTTTTCAACTCCTAGAGGATACCTACCATTCCCAGCCATCTGGCCAACATGGCAGTTTATTCCTTCAAAATCAACAGGATGGTATTTGTTGCAGCATTGAATTGCTGTGACTTCTATCTGTAACATCTGGGCCCCCTTCTGTAAGGGGTCATCAAGATAGCCTATCCGAACTCCTGAGGCCGTTATGTAGCATGCATAGCAAGGGATAAGAATTTGGGAAGCTATTTTAAAATCCTGTCTATCACAAAGGTCACTGTCACCTTCTGCTTTAAGGTTCAGGTGCAAGTTCATTCTGAAGATAGCAATCATCTACTATAGCTGCCACTTGTATAGTACTGAGTATATTTCGTACTTGGCATAGTATGACTCAGTTTTCATTGTGCTAATATACAATTGAGTATTGAAAAATGGGGTTATGTATAATCAGAATTCATTTGTCACTTCAGGAGATATCAGACACATGGTGCCATGTTTATGTGCTTCGTTTCTCATTTTAGAGTGTCTTAATGAAAATTAGGTCACTTGAATTTTTTTTTATTTGAGGTAAGTGAACACACTTCATACATTGTGGATGCTTCATTTGCTTTCATTGGGTTCAACTATGCTGTGGAATTTCAAGTCATTTTACAAGCACACTAATTTTATATTCTGCAGAAGTCTTTTCAGTTTATCAGAAGCTATCTAGGTTCAAGTATCATGCAGAATCAAATACCCCATGCCTTTGTAGACATTTTCATCAATTACAGATCTGCAATGAGTCATTGAGACTCAGAACAAAACTTAAGTGTAATTTTGACTTTAAAATATAACAACTCAACCTTCTTAAAGATGTTTAGAAACATTTTGGTGGAGATAATTGCATTCTTCAATTGCTCAGTCATTTTGCATTTGAATAAGGAACATGGAATCTTTGGAATCCATTTTCTTCTTCAGAAGCATAAACATTAATGAAGCTGCACTTAAGAGTAGATATAGGCTAAACCCAACAGATTTATACTTACCCGTAGGTAAAAGAGAATTTAAATCACAGGATTCTAGAAATTGCCAGCTAATCTTATACATTTTGAACTTGATAGAATTTCGAGAGAATTCACTTTTTCATTTCACATCTTTCCACTTACGTTTATCTACATGTAGATAGAATCATCTTGCCAGATATTTGATGTAAGCTTATGTGAAATAAATGGACTCAAGTAGTTTGAAAGACGGGGCAACATTCAGAGAGAAAGATTCTTACAAAATGGGTTTCAGAACACTCAAACTAAGTCTTTTCCTGGAAATAACTTTGAGCATTCAGAAACAATGTTTTATATCTTCTATTGGTTTACTCTTTTAATTTAAATGCTGTTAATTTTAGTTTTAAAAATATTTTATTTTCAATATACAAATATTTTCCAAAGGAAATAAACATTTTAATGGCTGAAATTTTTTGAAATTGTGTTATCATTATTAATGATCAATTCATCAAAGCTGTGTTATTACTTACAAAAAAGTAAGCCAAGCCAATTCAAAATCAAAGCTTTTTAAAAAGTACTTCTTTTCAGCCAGGCGCAGTGGCTGATGCTTGTATTCCTAGCACTTTGTGAGGCCAAGGTAGGAGGATTGCTTATGCTCAGGAGTTCAAGCGTGGGCAGCATAGTGAGACCTTGCCTCTACAAAAAGTTTAAAAAAAAAAAAAAAAAAAAAAAGCCAGGCATCATGGTGTGCACCTGTAGTCCTAACTACTCAGGAGGCTAAGGTGGGAGGATCTCTTGAGGCCTGGAGGTCCGGGCTACAGCGAGTGATGATTGCAACACTCTACTCCAGCCTGGGTGACAAAGCAAGATGCTGTTCTCAAAAAAAAAGAAAAAAAAAAATTACATGTGAAATGATGTATTCTGATGTTTTATTACCTCCTTTAATTTTTTTCATTTTATCTTTTATTGAAATTAATTTGTTCTAACCTGTCATTTTCTACAGAACACTTTCCCAATAAAAATTGCCCCAAAAGTATTCTGGGGTTTAATAAATCCAGCTAAACTACATATTTTGCCTATTTTGTGGAGACTCATAAATTAGCTTTTTAAAATCAATGGAAAGTTATGCAGAGATTGTTCAAAACCTAGCCAATTATGAAAGCAGTCAATAATAACTGAAACATTAGTTTAAAACAATATATTAAGATTATTCATCTTGCACATTTGGCTTTTTCATATCAGTTTTCCATTGTATGATTACCATATATAAGCCCATATATAGTATGTATAGAGACAGACACACACTCACATATATATATACCCATATATATGTCTGTCTATATTTTCCTAGCTATTCTTATATGCTGAAATTAAAATGAATTCAAACTAATATATCTAATTAAATTAATCAGCACAAGGTTTGTATTTCCCCCCTCACTTGATTATTTGTAAAGTCTTTCTCTGGCCATTAAAAACGTGGTTCCTATTTTCTATAGTGTAGTTACTTGTCTAACTCTGTATGTTAATTTTAGTTTTAAAAATATTTTATTTTCAATATAAAAATGTATTCCAAGCAAATAAACATTTTAGTGGCTGAAATTTTATGAAATCGTATAATTACTAATGATCAATTCATCAAAACTGTGTTATTACTTATAAAAAAGTAAGTCAAGTCCGTGGCTGTGTCTGTGTGTGAGCACGCGCATGCATGTGCATTTGTGTGTGTTTTTTTTTTTTTTTTTTTGGATCACAGTTCTTTGACTATTTTTTTATGATCTTCTGGTTGATGAGATTTCTTATGAGAAATCTGTGGTTTATGTGTTTAAATTTCATTGAGATATAATTCATATACAATACAACTCACCCATTTAAAATGTATAAGCCAAAGTTTTTAGTAAGTTCCCGCCGTGTGCAATCATCACTGAAATCAAATCTAAAATTATTTTTCCTCCTCCCCAAAATATTCAACCCATTTGCAGCCACTTTCCATCCCTTTGAATCTCACCCTACCCCCACCTGTAAGAAACCACCAGTCTACTTTCTGTCTTACAGATTTGCCTATTCTAGACATTTTATAAAAATAGAATCCTATGATATAGTCATTTGTAATCATTCATTTCTTATTAACAAATAAAATTCCATTATATGCTTAGTCAACATTTTATTTATCCATTCATGAGTTGAAAGGCACATGAATTGTTTCCATTCTTTGGCTATCATGAATAATGCTGCTTTGAACAATTGTATATAGTTTGTGTGTGGGAGTGTGTTTTCACTTCCCTCTAATATATAAGTAGAAGTGAAATTCATGGGTAGTATGTTGAACATTTTGAGAAAGTGAAAAATCTGTTTTTTAAAGAATCTGTAATCTTTTACATTCCCACCAGTAAGGCATGAGTATTCTAATTTCTCTACATGGACCACACAAGTTATTATGTGCTTTTGCATACAATCATACTAGTGGTTATGAAGCTATTTTTCAGCATTGTCTTGAGTTTCATTTCCCTATTCACTAATCTTTGCTCCTCTTTTGGCCATTGTATATGGTTTCTGGGGAAATGTCTATTCATACCCCTTTCCCATTTTTAATTGGATTATATGTCTTTTTATTATGGAGTTCTGATAATTCTTTGTAAATTCTGGATAGAAGTCCCTTATCAGATTTAGGACATTTAAATGTGTTTTTTTTTTTTTTCCCCACTCTGTATGTTTCCCTTTTACTTACTTAATGTTAATATTTGTAGCACAAGAGTTTTTAATTTTCAGGAAATAGAGTTTATATATGTTTATGTATATTTTAGTCCATTGATTGTAATTTTTGTTTTATATTTAAGAAATAATTGACTAATCCAAGACCATGAATATGTACACCTATTTTCTCCCGTAAGAGTTTCGTGGTTTTAACTCATACATATTTAGGTATATAATCCACTTGAGCCGACTTTTGTGTATGGTTTGATATGGGTCCAATGTCATTTTATTGCAGGTGCATATCCGGTTGTACTAGCACTATTTGTTGAAAAGCTATTAGTGACACTCTTGTCAACAATTAATTTACCATAAATACTAAGGCTTATTTATAAATTTAAAATTTGATTCCATTAATCTGTGTGTCTATACTCATGACAGTACCTCACTTTACTTATTACTAACACTGTAGTAAGTCTTACAGTTAGGAAGTATGAGTTCTCCAGCTTTGGATTTCTTTTTCAAAAATGTACATACATAAGTTTGTGTGAAGAAATAATTATAACAAACTTATAAACGTTTATGTTACATATATATTTCAATAGCGTGAAAAGAGAGGGGGATAGAGTAGAATCATACAGGAGTAAAAATTTTATATTTCAGTGGACTTCAATCACCATAAATCTGAGGTAGATCCTGATGGGATGCATGTTGCAAAATCTAGAGCAACCACTAGGAAAATAACCAATATATAAATAAAAATTATTAAATGGAATAAAATTTAACTGTAGAAAATATCCACTTAACAGTAAAATAGGAAATAAACAAAAGACAGAAAAAAGAAAAAGTCAAAAAGAATAAAAGAAGCAAAATGGCAGATATAAATTCAACCACAAAATAATAATATTACAAATGAATATATTAAGCAATCCAGTCAAAAGTTAGTTGATTCAATTACGTGTGGTTTGCAGGGGACACATTTTAGACTCAGAGATGCACAAGTTTAAAGTAAAATGAATGAAAAAATATAAACCCAAACAAAAAATTATGAAGGAGCTAAAGTGGCTATATGAATATCGAAGTAGACTATAAAATAAAGAAACAATTATTCAGTAATAGTAGTTGAAAATCTTCATACCTTACTTTTATTAATGGGTAGAATTATGCTGAAGATTGACAAGAAAATGAAGTGTTGAACAAAATTATAAACAAACTAGATCAAACAGACATTTGTAGAACATTTTATCCAACAGCAGATTATGCTTTCATCTCAACATGTAATGTATGTAGACTTTTCTCCAGAACAGACTATGTGTTAGACCATAAAACAAGCCTTAAATGTTAAAATGGATTCTAATCAAGTAACATATTTTCTCTGTCAATTATGAAAATCACAAAGAAACTAGAAAATATAGATTTATGCAATTATCTAAATTTGTTGAGGAAAGGAAGAATGTATGTGGCACTATACTCTTTTGTAATTCTATAAATAATGAACTTTTCCATGACTCTTTCCTTCTTATTTGGATTTGAATGACTGCCCAGAATCACTTAATTTCAGTCTGAAGAATTTCCTCCAACATATTTTATAAGGCAGGTCAGCTATCAGCCAGTTATTTCAGTTTTATTTACATAAGGATGTCTTTATTTTGCCTTCATCTTTTGAAAGAGCTTTGGTAGATATAAAACTTTTGATCATATATTTCTTCTTTCAGGACTTTGAATATGTCATCCTTCTGGCTCAAATGTATGCAGTTAGAACTTAGCTATTTATTCTTTCCTTTCTTTTCTGGAGACAAGGTTTCTCTCTTTCACTCAGGCTGGAGATCAGTGGTATGATCACGGCTTACTGCAACCTTGACCTCCTGGGCTCAATGAATTGTCCCACTCCAGTCTCTTGAGTAGCTACAGGTGCATGACAACACACACAGCTATTTTTTGTAGTGATAAGTTTTCACCATGTTACCCAGGCTGGTCTCTAACTCTTGGGCTTAAGCAATTTACCCACCTTGTCCTCCCAAAGGGTTGGGGTTACAGGCATGAGCGACCATGCCCCACCTAGCTTTGTTTTTTAACAATATGACTATAGCATATTTGAGTGTGAGTCTGTGCATTTGCTCTAACTAGTGTTCATTGTGCTTCTTGGATGTGTTAAGATTTTTTCTCAAATTTGGCATGTTTTCAGTCTTTATTTATTTGAATATTTTTCTGTCCCTCTCTGTACTCCTCTAGTTATACTCATATCATGTTGCAGCACTTATTGGTATATCACATTTCTCTGAGGCTCTGCTTACCTGTATTTATTCTCTAATCTAAGAGATTGTATAGTCTCTTAGCCTCAACTTTACTGATTATTTCTTCAGCCACCTCAAATCTATTGATAACATCATCTAGTGAATTTTTCATTTAGTTATTGTACATTTTAACTCCAAAATTTTCATTTGGCTCTTTTTTTATAATTTTCTTCTCTTTATTGATTGCATATATTTTGTAAGACATTACTATCAAGTCTTCCTTTACTTCTCTAAACATCATTGACTTTAATTATTTGAACATATCTCTAATATCTTCTTTGAAGTTTTTTTCTGCTGAACCTAACATTTGAATGTCTTCAAAGGCCATACCTATTGCCTGCATTTTTTCCCTGTGTACTCATCACGCTTTTGTTGCTGTTATTATCATTGAAAATAGAAAATATTAGGTCTTACACTGAGTCATTATTGAGACTGATCCTACTTCTACTCACTGATCCAGAGGGCTACTGCTACCTGCTTGGCTATTTGTTTACTTGCTTAGTGACCTGGTGGTACTAATTCTGTAAAGTCTGTTTACCATGTATTGTGTAACCCGTGATGTCCTCCCTTGTATATGTTACCCTTTTTATGATCTTTTAGCCAATCTTGGACTAATAAATGCTTGTATCAATCCAGGGGCTATTGTCTAGAAGGAGTCCTGAATTGATATAAACATTTATGGGTCAATTGATTGTGTCAAAATCCCCTTTATCAGTTGGATTTGTACCTTTAAGCCTTGAATGAGAGAGTGATTTGAGGAGAAAAGGCTGCTTTTACAGCTCTGAGAGTTATTTTTTTTCCTTTTCTTTTATCTTTCTTTGTTGTATGGTCAACCCAGAAATAAAAGCTTATAGATTCCCTTGTGAAAATTTCTGAGACATTGCAGTTTTGCTCATGCACAAAACTTTCAAGGCAGCCAAGAATTACTGCTTTTATTTTATTTTTAAGTCTGTATTCCTGTTAGTCACTCCTAGATCAGAGTGGCTTATTGTTCAGTCAGTGAGTGGTCAGAAGTAGGGCTAAAACTTCATGGACCAGTGAGGGTTTTGCTCTCTATTGATGATTTTTTTTGTGTGGCTTGCCTAATGCTCTCAAGTACAATCCATGCATTCTGTTCTGATTGCCCTTGAGTAGGTGCAGCTTAGTGCCTGTGCACAGCCTTCTCAAACACTGAAGTTGAATGGGATCGCAGGAGACCTATTCTTAACTGTCCTCCTCTTTTTTTTTTTTTTTTTTTTAATTAAACAGGCTGTTCTGCCATTTTTGTTTTCTGGAGCTGACATTTCTTCTTAATTGTTCTTCACCAAGATTTCTACAAATTCTTCTATTTAGAACAGAATTTGAAGAGCTCCATGTGTAAGATTGAAAATAACAACCTTACACATGGAGCTCTTCAAATTCTGTTGTAAATAGAAGCAGCCCTTTCAGGCTAATATGCAGTTTTGTTCATTTTTCTGGTCTGCCTCTCTCCCTGGCTAAACCCCTGTGCCATTGCACAGAAGTTAGAGGCCAGACTCATTTTTCTGGAATTACTCCCTGATAACTGGGTAAAGGTGGCAGCTCTTGCAGTTCTGATTTTCCCCAACGAGCGTGAAACCTCCATCTGAAGAGCAAGATGGGGCAGGGGAAATAGGAGCCACAGTATTCTCAGCATGCTGTGACTGATGTAGAATCTCAACCTTATGTGGACTGACTGGGTGGGAGAAGTGAGACCCAGTCCTTTCTACCATGATTGCTGAGAATTAAGCTTTTACAACTGGGTCTAGAGGTGGAATGAAAAATACTGGCACTCTATCCTATCCAGGGTGAAATCAGATGTAGACTGAGAGATGGAAGCCAATGGAGCCTCTGTCTTCTTAACCACCCTTTCCTGCAATAAAATACACAGGGTAGAACTTCCAAAACATATCTATAAAAGAGAGATAAAGGAGGCTGATTATGGCTGAAATGCCGAGGATTCTCAATGAAATTCAGCAGGCTTTTGAGCAAACTTTTTTCCATATGCTATATGGTCTTAGAAAATGTTCCAGACATTTTACATAATTTTTAAGATATAGTTTCACTAATAGTTACATTGTCGTATTATTGGAAATAGGATCAGCCAAACTTTTTACTGTGCCATCCCAGAAGTCCTATCTCTCTGTAATTGTTCGTATCTTTCTTCCTCTGAATGTAATATGTATTTTGAAGGCTTTAAATTGGCTTTTTATCTGGCTTTTAACAACTTCATTATGACATGCTTTGATGTGATTTTATTTGTGTTTATCTTCCTTAAGCTTTATTGACCTTCTTGGATCCATTGCATTATGTTTTCTATTAAATGCGGTAATTTCTCAGCTGTCATTTATTTAAATATTTATTTTCTGTCTTCCACACATGCCTGCCTAGGCAATAGAATTAGATATAGGTTAGACTGATATTATCCACCTCAACCTAATCGTTTTGATGTACGTTTTTTAGCTTTCTAAAGTAAAGTCTAGTGTAGCCTTTACTCTAGGGCTAAGTAGCTCCACTACAAATATGTGGCTTTTCCGAGGTCCCTAGGACAATCCCTATATATTCCATGATGTCACTTTACTGGCTATTGGATACTCAAAAGATTTGTAGCACTTTATGAGAAAAGAAAATTATTTAGCTTATACATTCATGGTAAATTTTCTTTATCAATTGTTCCTTGCCCAGACTCATGGAGTTTTGTGTGCAGATTGTTACTCAACCATAGACTCATGGGTAGCCCTGTGTGTCTGAAGCTCTTTGTGGAACTCTGTCTCTTTATAACTTCCTCTTCTTAATTTCTCTGTCTTGCAAATTCTAGGAAACTTAGTGTCCCTCAACTCTGATCTCTGCCTCCTCAGTGTGGCAAAACCTTTGATTCAGTTTGTGTTTTCTTTCTGAATTATAGTTGCTAAATTGCCTCCTGATAGAAAACTAGGATTGTATAGAACACTTTCTGTTGATTTCCCTTTTTACATGCATGACAGTCCTCTGCTGCCTGTTATCCAATGTCTGTAAATTGTTGTTTTGTTTATTTTTCAATTTTTTTTCTGTTTGTTTTGGGAGGACAAGTTTTATAACAGTTAAAACTTCATGGGTAAAAGCAGGTTTTTAGGTAGAAAAACAATTTTTGAGTTTTCTGTAAACTTTTAGTTTATTTTTAAACCCAGACACTTCTTTCTAAGTTCCTTTGCTTTAATTTCTTTTACATTGGGGAGTCATTAATTTTCCACATTTCACATAAAGTGTTGGTTTTTAAAAAATTGTTTAGTTGTTTGAGCCATTATTTGTGTATATTTAGACTGATATCAAAATAACCTAATGCATTGAATAATATTTACTCCCCAAGCCAGCATAATATTTTGATGCTTTAGAGGCGGCAGAAAAATAGAAGACCATGTTTTTGCTGTCTGTGTTTAAATAATGAGCTTTAGAAATTCTTAAAGCAATATTCGATGTTAACTACTCATCTCTCTTGGACAAGCAGATAGAAATGAAAGTACTTCTTACTTGAGATGTATGAGAGATTTACTGCGATAGCTTTCCATACCAGAATTATTCATGGGGTAACAGTGGGAAGTGAATGTTACGTTAGGAAGCTAAGTACTGCCTATAAAGTGTAAAAACACATGTTTTAAAGTGAAGATATTCTCTGAAAAAGTGAATGTAAAAATGAAATAATGAGATTCCATATTTATTCCTTCTCAATGGCTTTTAAATAAAATTTTATGGTATATCAAGACAGAGGTAATTTTCTAACTGCTGGTATGGTAAGACTAACCTGTTCTATTTCTGACACATTTATTATTGGCAGAAATAAAATTCTGTAATCACTATTCAAATGACAATTTTTAGAGAATGTTGAAAGATAAGTAATGCATTGAGTTTTAATCTTATAACTAAATTTATAAAATTGCCTCAGTGGGTAATTATTTTTCTTTTAAAAGAAAATGAAAGTGATGTGGTTTAAGTATTTCAAGTGGTATATGTCTCTTCAGTAATTGATTTATATTGAATTGAGTATATGGAAAATAATATTTTTATAATTAAATAATAATATTCAGTTTGATTTGAATGTATTAGTGCTAATGTCTTATACAACACTACCAGTTTTTTTTTCGGTGGTACTAAACTACTTGAAATATCACTTTAAAAGAAAGATTACAACACTTTTTATTGCATTTACTTTCTGAATATTATTCTAGTGTGTTTCTTAGTGCATTGCTGGATAATATTTTAGCTTAAAAACAAGCTGTTTCTGGCTGTAAATATGCACCAATAAGGCAAATATTTCTCCATTGACAATTTTGAATATCTAGGCAATTGTTTTATACTTCTCATGATAATTTTAAATTGGTGATGATGATTCAATCGCTATTGTTCTTCTGGGACAATTTGGGAATAAAATTATTCCCAAAACAGATTAAACTAAGTTTCTTTTTCAGCTTTTATCCTAATTGGCTCTGAGAATTCTAGGAAAAAAATTCAAATTGGTGTATATATGTAGTTTAATACTTAATTAATAATAATGGTCTGATAATAATACATCAACAGAAGCATCTGATATTTATTTGAAATGTCCAAAGTCAAAATCAATTACCTTTCCTCTGCCTATAATGAAAATTCTCCAGTTCAGTTCTGCTGCCAAAGAAATTTGACATGACTGCCTAACTTGCTATGCGTTGATTGATACTAGGCTAAGTTCTGCTAATGTACTAACAGCTGTTCTATTTAGATAATTCCTTAAGGCGCTACACTATAGACACTCTCATAAGTAGGAATCAATTGTTGTTTATTGAGAAAATAAGCCTCATCTCTGAGAACATCTTAAAATAAACCTTAGCCAAAATAATTAAAATGTTTTGTTAAAAAAAGTATGAAGCCACACTTTAAATTACAGAATTTAAAGAAAATATACACTTAGTACCAATTTAAAAATGGTCGGTGGGATGTTTGTGACTTGGAGAAAATTACAATGTTCTTCAGATCTAAACATAAATTGGCAGTGTTTTATTTGGAAATGTTACCTTTATCTTGATATTAGCCACTCATAAAATAAATTGCACGTTAGATTTGATAAATCCTGCAGGACTGAACCTATCTATATTTTAAATAAATCTGAAGGCTAACCATTCTCTCTCTAAAATTTTATCATTGATTATGACTTTGAATTTATTAAAATTTTATGTTTACCTCTTTTTAACTTGAGTATAGGCTTAATGATATACTGTCATTAAGACAAATGTCATAATTAAAATTACAATGTGATAGGTATAGTCAGTATCACAGAACAGACTCTAAAAGACATTTAGGCTCTGGTGATACATGCTATACATGTGTGTTTTCAATACGCAAATATATGCTATTGGTGATGTGTAGGAAAATCTAATAAGTAGCCAGCTGAAATTAAATATTGCATGTTATTGTGCCATCAGATTTCATAGCAGCACTCTAGCAGTAATCAAAAGTGGTATGATAGCTGGATTTAAGCAGGTTATTGTCAGAGAACATTCAACAATGAGACAAAGTAAAAGAAAGTTGTGACTGCTGGCTATAAAATGCTTAAATAGATGTGCCTCAGACAGATGCTATGAGAGGAAGAGAATGAAGGAAGGAAAGGAAATAAACACACAAAGGAAATGGGTGGATTCTTTGAGTGTTGCTATACACTTGATAAATGGGT
The DNA here is from genome assembly GCF_007565055.1 of Rhinopithecus roxellana. Lineage (NCBI taxonomy): Eukaryota > Metazoa > Chordata > Mammalia > Primates > Cercopithecidae > Rhinopithecus > Rhinopithecus roxellana. Next base: position 67,727,165 of record NC_044559.1, on the reverse strand, counting down.
GTGCAAGAGTTTTAGAATTCAAGGAGATGGTAAGAAAGAAAAATGCTGAGTGTAAATGAAGTTGAAAGAATCTGATGATGACAAACCTCAGTTGTGCTCATGAGTTTGTGCCCCTGAAGTGGGTGAAAGTGGAAGATATTAAAGCTGATATAAATAAAAGCTGTCAGCTAAGTTTCAGTGCTCTGAATGTGGGTGAATAAGTATTCCACTGAGGCAATAATGAGGACCCATAAATATCAGAATAATTGGTCAAACAATGTAATTATAAATATAGAAAGCATTTGGCTTATAAATATCATGTAAATAGTTCAAATGGCAGTAAACAATATGTCTTTATACTGTAAATGACTGTAACCAAATGTCATTATAATTTGTATAGATTTAAAAATAAACTTCTATTCCATGAGCAAAAGAAAAAAAAGTCTTCCATTTAAGTCAAGCATGAAGTACAAGCATTTTGTGAAAATGTTGAAGTTTTAGGAGGTAGGGAGATTTTCTGCCCCATAAAATACTGGTTCTTGATACACAGTAAAACTGCTTAAAGGGAAATGAGCAGCGAGAAGAGACCTCTGTTTAGAAGCATTGATTAATAAGAACGTAAGCTCCAAGCCAGGTGCAGTGAATCACACCTGTAATATCAGTGACTCCGAAGGCAGAGGCAGGAGGATGACTTGAGGCCAGGAGTTTGAGATGAGCTTGATCAATATAGAAAGACCTCAATCTCTAAAAATATATAATAAAATAAAAAAAAATTCAGCAAAACTATGAGCCTATACAAGCCTAGGAATTTTCATCTTAATAGCATTCTAGAATGAAAGAAATCAATGATCATTACCTCTTTCTAAGTACCCTATATGGACAAGACTAATTCATGTCTCCAGAAAAAAAAAGCATAATTTTATTGTATGCTTTTATAAAAATAACCTACATATTTTACTTATTAATACAACAATGTACAACATAAAAATTATTGTATTTTCTCTATGGCTATGGTTTGAAGCATTTCTGATTTGAATAATATATATGTTGTATGTAAAAAATTATTCAACCCATACATATAGAAAAAATTGCAAATATATATTTATCTATATAAATAGATATATTTGGTTTATTACTCTTTTCACTAATTGAGTAACTATATTTACCTTTTATTTCTTGTTTCCTTCATTTATCTTTTAGTTTAAAAACTATTATGGAAGATATTCCCAGGATCACCCTGAAGTTTGGTTATTAGATAATATCACTCATAGGAAATGGTCATCATTGTATTCACAGTTATAATTTATTACAGTGAAATAATACAAAACAAAAGCTGCAAAGGAATAAATGGAGCATAAATAGAGCACATTAGGCACAAGTTTCCAGGAGTGCCCTCCTAGTAGAATTGCAAAACACACGCTTAATTCATCCATTAATAAGTTTTGACAACATGTGCAAAGTATTTTTTGACAGGGAAACTCACCTAGCCTAGAAATCCAGGAGTTTTATTATGGATTAGTTCCATAGGGACATAATGTCTGTGTGACTGACTACGGTTATTGAAGTTCCAGACCCCAAAAGGAAAGTAAGTGTTTATCGTTAATCACACTGGAATGCAAGTATCTCTTCAATATACTGATACAGTTTCCTTGGATAAATGCCTAGTAGTGGAATTACTGGATTGTATGGTAGTTCTATATTTAATTTTTTAAGGAACCTCCATACTGATTTTCCATAATGGCTATACTAAACATGGATTGCAGGCATCTCCTTGACATACCTATTTTAAATCCTTGGCATATATATATACAGCAGTGGGATTTCTGGATCATATGATAGTTACATATTTAATTTTTTGAGGAACCTCCATACTGTTTTTCATAATGGCTCTACTAGTTTATATTCTCAAGAGCTTTTCTTTTTCCACATTCTTACCAATATTTGTTATTTTTTGTCTTTTTGATAATAGCTATTCTAACTAAGGTGAAATAATGTCTTATTTGATGTGTACTTTCCTGATGTTTGTGATCAGCATGTGTTTAACCCATTTATGCCTGAGGTTGCAATTGTTTGAATTTCTGCAATCAGACCTTGGTGATGACCTTGAGCAGTGGGATGTAAATAACTCCCACATGCTGAGCATTCCAATAATGGAACACTAGGCATAAATGTGACACTTATTGGCTATATGCATATCTTCTGTTGAAAAATATCTATTCAGATCTTTTGCCCAGTTTTCAGAAGGATTATTAGCATTTTTTGCTATTGAGTTATGTTCCCTATACACTTAAACACGAATCATTTGTCAGATACATAGTTTGCAAACATTTTCTTCCATTCTGTAAACTATCTTTTCATTCTGATGATTGTTTCCTTTGCTGGGCAGAAGCTTTGTGGATTGACAAAATCCCATTTGTCTATTTTTGCTTTTGTTGCCTATTCTTTTGAGGTCTTAACAAAAAAATCCTTCCCCAGAACAATATCATGAAGTGTTTTCCTTGGTAATTTTTTCCAGTAGTTTCAGAGTTTTGGGTGTTACATTTAACTCTTATTCATTTTGAGTTGATTTTTGCATATGGTAAGATATAGGGGTCTAGTTTTATTCTTTTGCCTATGGATATCACATTTTCCAAGCACAATTTATTAAACAGACTGCCCTTTCCCCATTGTGTGTTCTTGGTGCCTCTGGCAAAAATCAGTTGGCTGTAAATGCAAGAATTTGTATCTGAGTTCCCTATTCTATTTCTCTGGTATCTGTTTTTATGCCAGTAACACGCTGTCTTGTTTACTATGACTATACAGTGTTTTTTGAATTCAGGTAGTTTGATGTCTCTGTTCCTTTGCTCAAGGCTGCTTTGGCTATCTGGGATCTTTTATGGTTCCATACAAATTTTAAGATTATTTTTTCCATTTCTATGAATAATGTCTTTGGTATTTTGTTAGGGATTGCATTGAATTTGTAGACTTCTTTTGGTGGTATGAACGTTTTAACAATATGAATTCTTCCACTTTGTAGGATGAATATAGGATGACTTTCCATTTGTTTGTATTCTCTTCAATATTTTCATGTATGTTTTGGATTTTTTAATAGTAGAGATCATTTATAATTTTTATAGACATCTTTCATAAATTTTATCCTTTTTTATTTTTTAACTTTAAGTTCAGGGGTACTAGTGCAGGTTTGTAATATAGCTAAATTTGTGTCATAAGGGCTTGTTGTACAGACTATCTTGTTAACCAGGTATTAACTTTGTACACATTAGTTGTTTTTCCTGATCCTCTCCCTACTCCCACCCTCCACTCTCCAAAAGGCCCAGTATGTGTTGTTCCCCTCTCAGTGTCCATGTTTTCTCATCATGTAGCTCATCATGTAGCTCCCACTTATAAGTGAGAACATATGCTATTTTGTTTTCTGTTCCTGTGTTAGTTTGCTAAAGATAATGGCCTCCAGATCCATCCATGTTCCTGCAAAGGATGCGATGTCATTTGTTTTTATGTATGCATAGTATTCCATGGTGTATTTGTACCATATCTTTATCCAGTCAATCATTGACGGACATTTAGGTTGATTCATATCTTTGCTATTGAGAATAGTGCTGCACTGAATATATGCTTGCATGTATCCATGTATCCTTTTTTTTTTTTTTTTTTTTCTGTGAGATGGAGTTTCACTCTTTCATCCAGGCTGTATGCTGTATTGCAGTGGCATGATCTCAACTCACTGCAAACTCTGCCTCCCAGGTTCAAGTGATTCTCCTGCCTTAGCCTCCCAAGTAGCTGGGATTACAGACACACACAGTATGTATCTTTATAATAGAATAATTTATATTCCTTTGGGCATATATTGAGTAATGGGATTTCTGTTTTGAATGGTATTTCAGTCTTTAGGTCTTGGAGGAATTGCCACATTGTCTTCTACAATGGCTGAACTAATTTACACTCCCACTAACAGTGTATAAGTATATTCCTTGTGTATTCCTTTTTCTCCACAATCTCACTAGCATCTGTTATTTTTTTATTTTTAATGACCATTCTTATTGGTGTGAGATGGCATCACACTGTGGTTTTCATTTGTGTTTCTCTAATAAGCTGTAATGTTGAGCTTTTCTAAAGATAATTATTAGCTGCATGTAAATCTTCTTTTGAAAAGAGTCTGTTTATGTACTTTGCCCACTTTTTTTGTGGAGCTTTTTTTTTTTTTGTAAAAATTCATTTAAATTCTTTACAGATTATGGACATTAGTCTTTTATTGGATGCATAATTTGCAAAAATTTTCTCCCATTCTTCAGGTTGTCTCTTTACTCTGTTGACAGTTTCTTTTGTTGTGCAGAAACTCTTTAGTTAGATATAATTTGTCAATTTTTCTTTGGTTACAATTGCTTTTGGCTTCTTTATAATGAAATATTTGCCCATGCTTATGTCCTGAATGGGTTTTACATTTAAGTCTTTAATCCACCTTGAGTTAATGTTTATGTACAGTGTAAGAAAGGGATCCATTTTCATTGCTCTGCATATGGCTAGCCCATCATTCCAGCACCTGAAAGAGCTGGGAAGAATGGAACCAACTTGGAAAACATATTTAAGGCAATCATCTATGAGAACTTTGCCAACCTAGCTAGAAAGTTCAACATTCAAATTCAGAAAATGCAGAGAACCCTCTTAAGATACACCAGGAGAAGATCATTTCCAAGATGCAGAATCATCAGATTCTCCAAGGTTGAAATGAAAGAAAAAAACGTTAAGGGCAGCTAGAGAAAAAGACCAGTTACCTGCAAAGGGAAGCCCATCAGACTAACAGAAGACATCTTACTGGAAATCCTACAAGCTAGAAGAGATTGGGGGCCAATATTCAATGTTTTTAAAGGAAAGAAATTCCAATCCAGAATTTCATGTTCAGCCAAACTAAATTTCATATGAAAAGGAAAAATAAGATCCTTTTCAGACAAATAAATGCTGAGGGAATTTATTGCCACCAGACCTGCCTTGTAAGAGCTCCTAAAGGAAGAAATAATATGGAAAGGAAAGACCATTAGCAGCCACTACAAAAACACTGAAGTTTAGAGATCAGTGACACTATAAAGCAATCATGCAAACAAGTCTGCAAAATAGCACCCTAGCATCATGATGAAAGGATCATATCCACACATAACAATACTAACCTGGATGGGCTAAATGCCACGATTAAAAGGCACAGAGTGGCAATCTGGATAAAGAACCAAGACCTATTGGTATGCTGTCTTCAAGAGACCCATCTCTCATGCAATGACACACAAAGACTCAAAATAAAGAGATGGAGGAAAATCTACTGAGCAAATAGAAAACAGAAAAAGGCAGAGGTTGCAATCCTAGTATCTGACAAAACAGACTTTAAACCATCAAAGATCATAAAAACCAAAAAGGCCTACCTAATGGTAAATGTTTCGATTCACCAAGATTTGCCATCCTAAAAATATATGCACCAAATACAAGAGCACCCAGATTCATAAAGAAACTTCTTAGAGACCTTCAAAGATACATAGATTATCACCCATTTATAGTGGGTAAATTTAACACCCCACTGACAGTATTAGATCATTGAGACAGAAAATTAACAAAGATATTCAGGACCTGAACTTGGCGCTGGATCAAATGCACCTGATAGATATCTATAGAACTCTCCACCCCAAACAACAGAATGTATATTCTTCTCATTGGCACATGGAACTTACTCTAAAATCGATAAGATAATCGGAAGTAAAACACTCCTCAGCAAATGCAAAAGAACTAAAATAATAACAGTCTCTCAGACCACAGAAGAATCATATTAAAATTCAAGTCTAAGAAATTTACTCAAAACTATACAATTACATGGAAATTGAATAACCTGCTCTAGAATGACTTTTGAGTAAATAATGAAATGAAGGCAGAAATCAAGAGTTTCTTTGAAACTAATGAGAGCAAAGATGCAATATACCAACATCTCTGGGACACAGTTAAGATATTGTTAAAAGGGAAATTTATAGCACTAAAAATCCACATCAAAAAGTCAGAAAGATATCGAGTCAATAACCCAAATTTGCAACTAAAAGAACTAGAGAACCAATACTAAACAAATCCCAAAGCTAGCAAAAGACAAGAAATAACCAAAATCAGAGCTGAACTGAAGGAGACAGAGATGCTAAAAAACATTGAAAAGATCAAAGAATCGGCCGGGCGCGGTGGCTCAAGCCTGTAATCCCAGCACTTTGGGAGGCTGAGACGGGCGGATCACGAGGTCAGGAGATCGAGACCATCCTGGCTAACACGGTGAAACCCCATCTCTACTAAAAAAAATACAAAAACTAGCTGGGCGAGGTGGTGGGCGCCTGTAGTCCCAGCTACTCGGGAGGCTGAGGCAGGAGAATGGCGTAAACCCGGGAGGCGGAGCTTGCAGTGAGCTGAGATCTGGCCACTGCACTCCAGTCCAGGCGACAGAGCGAGACTCTGCCTCAAAAAAAAAAAAAAAAAAAGATCAAAGAATCCAGAAGCTGTTTTTTTGAAAAAAAAAATTAATAAAATAAATAGACTATTAGCTAGATTAATAAAGAAAGAACAGAAAAGACTAAAATAAATACCATCAGAAATGATAAGGGGAATATTACCATTGACCCCACAGAAATACAAACAACCATCAAAGAATATTATGAACACCTCTATGCACATAAAATAGAAAATCTAGAAGTAATAGATAAATTTCTGGACACATACGTGCTCCTAAGACTGAACCAGGAAGAAGTCAAATCCCTGATCGGACCAATAATGAGTTCTGAAATTGAGGGAGTAATAAATAGCCTATCAATCTAAAAAAGCCCAGAACCAGATCGATTCACAGCTGAATTCTACAAGATGTACCAAGAAGATCCTGCACCATACCTACTGACGCTATTCCAAAAAATTGAGAAGGAGAGATTCCTCCCTAACTCATTCCATGAGGCCACTATGCTCCTTATACCAAAGCCTGACAGAGATACAAAAACAACAAAAAAGACAACTTCAGGCCAATATCCTTGATGAGCGTTGATGCAAAAATCCTTGACAAAACACTGGCAAACTGACTCCAGCACCACATCAAAAAGCTTATCTACCATGATTAAATAGGGTTAATCCCCGGAATGCAAGGTTGGTTCAACATACACAAATCAATAAATGTGCTTCATCACATAAACCAAGCTATAGGAAACAAACACATGGTTATCTCAATAGATGCAGAAAAGGCTTTCAATAAAATTCAACATCACTTCATGTTAAGAAAAAACTCTAAATAAACTAGGTATTAAAAGAACATACCTCAAAACAATAAAAATATATATGATAGACTCACCACCAACATCATATTGAGTGGGGAAAAGCTGGGAGCATTCCCCTTGAAAACTGGTTCAAGAAAAGGATGTCCTCTCTCATCACTCCTATTTAACATTGTGTTGAAAGTTCTGGCCAGCACAATCAGGCAAGAGAAAGAAATAAAAGGCATTCAAATATGAAGAGAGGAAGTCAAGCTATTACTGTTTGCAGATGACATGATCATATATCTAGAAAACATCATCATCTCAGCCCCAGAGCTTCTTACACTAATAAGTTCTACAAGTAGAACTACAAATCACTGGCAAAATAAATCATGCATGATACAAACTAATGAAAAAAAAAAAAAAAAACATTCCACGCTCATGCACAGGAAGAATCAATATCATTACAATGACCATACTATCCAAAGCAATTTATAGATTCAATGTTGTTTTCATTAAACTACCATTGACATTCTTCACAGAGTAGAAGAAACTATTAAAAAATTCATATGGAACCCCCCCCATAAAAATAGCCTGAATAACCAAGGCAATCCTAAGCAAAAAGAACAAAGCTGTTAAATTTATTCTTACAGGGTTTTTTTTGCAGCTATTGCAAATGAGATTAATCTCTTGATTTCTTTGTCATGTAGTTTGTTACTGGCATATATAAATGCTGCTAATTATTGTATGGTGAATTTGCATCCTATAACTTTACTGAATTCATTTATTAGTCTTGAACTTTTTTTGGTGGAATCTGTAGGGTATTCTATATATAAGATCATGCTGTCTGCAAAGAAGGATAATTTGACTTCCTTTTTTCCAGTTTACTTCTTTCTTTTGCCTAATTGCTCAGGCTATGACATCTAGTACTATGTTGAAGAAAAGTGGTAAAAATAGTCATTATTGGCTTATTCTAGATTTTAGAAGCAAAACTTTTAACATTTCCTCATTCAAGATAATGTTAGTTGTGAGTTTGTCATGTGCAGCCTTTATTGTGCTGAGTTATGTTCCTCCTATAAAGAATTAGTTGGGAATATTTATCATAAAGGGATGTTGTGGATGTTATCATAAGGGACATTGGTTTTTATCAAATGCTTTTTCTTCTTCTATTGAGATAATCATATGGTTTTTATCCTTCACTCTGTTGATATAATATATCATGTTTATTGATTTGCATATGTTGAACCATTTTTGCATCCCTGGGATAAATCCCACTTGATGTTACTGAATAACCTTTTTGATGTTCTCTTGGATTTAGTTGACTTGTATTTTTTTGAGGAATTTTACGTGCATGTTAATCAGGTTTATTTGTCTGAAGTTATCTTTTTATGTTGCATCCCTAGCTGATTTTGGTAGCAGAGTAATGCTGACCTCATATAATGGGGTTGGAAGAATTCTCTCCACTCTAATATTTTTGAATAGTTTTAGAATAATTGGTGTTTTTTCTTCCTTGAATGTTTAGTAGAACTCAGCAGTAAATTCGTCAGATCCTGGACTTTCCTCTTATGGGAGACTTTTTGTAACTGATCTAATCACATTAATCATTATTAGTTTGTTAAAGATTTTTATGTCTTTGTGATTCAATTTTGGTAGATTATATGTGTCTAAGAATTTGTCCATATCCCCTAGGTTTTCCAATTTGTTGGTGTATGGTTGCTAATAATATTATCTAATGATCTTTTAAATTTCTGTGATATCAGTTGTAACATCTCCTTTTTCATGCCTGAATTTATTTATTTGAGTCTTGTCTCTTTTCTCTTAATGTTAAAGATTTCTCAATTATTAGCTTTTAAAAGCCCAACTCTTTATTTCATTTTTAAATATTTTTCTTATATGTTTAGTTTATTTCTTCTCTAATATTTTATCATTTATTTCCTTCTAATTTTGTGTTTGGTTTGTTGTTGTTTTTCTAGGTTCTTCAGGTACAACATCAGCTCCTTTAGTTGAAATCTTTCTACTTCTTTCATGTAGATGTCTATTGCTATAAACTTTTTTCAAACTGCTTTTGCTCTGTTTCATTATAGGTTTTGGTATATTGTGTTTCCATTTGCACAGGAATTTTAAAGTTTCTTTTTAAATTTATTGATTGACCCATCAGTATTTCAAGTTATGCTGGTTAATTTTCACCTATCCTGCAGATGTTGCATGGAATGTTTTTAAAATATCTGGTGGGTCCATTTAGTCTAGAGTCCAGTTTAAATTCTGTATTTCTTTGTTGAGTTTCTGTGTGAATGATCAATCCATTGCAGAAAAGTGGGATGCTGAAGTCTTATACTATTATTGCATTGCATTCTCTGTCTCCATTTGGTCAATTAATATTTGCTTCATGTATTTAGGTGCATCAATATTGGATACTCATGTTTTTACGTTTATTATTTCCTCTTTCTGTATTGACCTGTTTATCATTACATAATGGTCCTTTCCATCTTTTTATAGTTTTTTTTACTTAAAGTCCATTTTATTTGATATAAATATAGTTACTCCTGCTACTTTTTGGTTTCAATTTGTATGGAATATTTTTTCCATCTGTCAATTTCAGTCTATATATGTCCTTACAGGTGAAGTAAATTTCTTATAGACAGCATATAATTTGGTCTTGTGTGTTTTATCTATTCAGCCACTTTATGTCTCTTAATTAGTGCCTTAGTACATAGTACCAGTCAGGCCAGGAAGAGCACTTAAGTAGTATTTTCCACTTGCACTTCATTCATTCATTTACTCATATTTATCAATGGGGTATTCTGGCCTGAGCATGGTTCTAGACACTTGACTAGAGTGGTGAACAGAATAGGCACATCACTTACCCTCATAATTATTACTTTCTAATCAACATATGAGGTCAAAAAAGTCACATTAACAACACCAAATGATGGCATCTCTTGTGAAAGTGTTTGTGCCAAGCACTTTGTTTCTACCATGCACCCAAAATTTATAATCCATAGAGATAAAGGGTACCAATGAGTTCTGGACTGGCATAGAGTGACCATTTTCCATCCTTGCCAGGCTATATCCTTAAGGCACTGAAGCAGTCCTGCTTACGACCAGATTCTAATAATTCACTTTTGAACAATCTTTTGACTTCTGATTCACAAATCCTTATCCTTACCCTTATGCTGTCTCTTAGGCAAATAGTATGTTTGAGTTCTGTCCTTCATTATTTAACCACAGTTTCTCAAACCCAGTCTGAGGAGTCATATTGAAAGGAAGCCATACCATACATTCAAGCCACACCATACTCACCTTCTGCCCTCCATGTCTCTTTTACTACCAAATGCTTTTCTTCTATCTGAGAGGAAAAAAATGATATTCGTGTCCAACAATGAATGATAATTATATTCTTATGTTTGGTATCTGTTGGGCAGGAGCTAGGGGTATCTGTACTAGCTAAGTTGGTTTTCCTATTCCAACAGTGAATAATACACTAGTACACACAAATAATTAAGGTATTATTGCTTGCATTTTACTGTGTTAAAATATAACATAACCTTGGCACTTCACATGTTTTATTTGTGAAAGTATCATATTACAGGACCAACACCATCATGAAGGTCAGAAATATTAAATAAAACTGGATTTTGTTTCTCTTAGTCTGTAAAGGCACGAAGGGAGAGGCAGCACAACAAGTGAGGAAAGAAGATAATCAGGGACAATCTACAGAATCTATTTCTTTGAATAAGTGTCATTGCAATGCTCTTTAGTTATATTTTGAACGCAAGAGTGCTTGGAAGGAAAATCCTACAGATTTTAACATTGGTATGATAAGTAAGCATTAAGCATATCAAGTGTGGTGGGATTATTATTTTTTTCATGCTTAAAATTTTACAAAGCCAAATAATATATCAATCCAACCTGATTTATTTTCTATACGTTTTTTCATTGTTTCTTTTGGAACTGTATTTTCCAAGTATGCAGTAGTCAAACATCAGTCCTTTGCTCTTTCTATGGTGGATTATATTTTATATGCACGGTAAAATTTGGGACTTTTTTTCCGTTTCAATTTAGCTTCCTAAGTAAGAGAGAACATTCTTGGAACATTTCCAATCATTGTCTATTTTAAAATGACATTATCAGAAGAACCTGAAGTCTAGTATTGGAAGCTGGCTGCATGATGATGGAATGAGAGATGCTATTCTAGAAATGACTCGTTTGACTGCTGCTTTGTCTCATACTTCAGATGCTTTTTTAAACTCTGTCCATGACTGAGAAGCCTCTTTTTCTATTCTCAAAGGCAGCTTTTCTAAAATCTACAAGCATTTTGTGGGTAGAGAAAGTGCCTGGGGCCCTCTGAAGTCTCTTAGAAACATAAGTTACACCCTAGCATATTCCATAGCAATCAAATCAATCCAGTAATTGTTTTAGCATGTACTTATTGAGCCTCTACTGTTATTGTACTGCATATAAAGCAATGAACCAAGCAAAGTTCTTGTCCTCATGTAGCCTACATTGTAGTGTGGGATTAAAGCTAACAAATAATTGAATACATAACTGTCCAATGAAATAAAACCCAGAAATATTTACCTGAGATGACTATTATTCAGATATAGTGCAACTGGCAGTTGATAGCCAGTTTGCCTAATTCTGTTCTCCAATAAGGGCTCTCTAAAATTATAATTTTCAAAGAGAAGGGAAGTGGATAGGAGATAAGTTAGGAAGCTACTGCTTTGTGATTGCTTGGGACCATATTATTTCAGGACAAGTTGTGTATCCCTTATCCAAAAGACTTGGAACCAAAGTGTTTTGAATTTTGATTTTCTTTTTAGTTTGGCATATTTGCATATACATAATGAGATATCTTGGTGATGAGACTCAAGTTTAAACACAAAATTCATTTATCCTTCACTTATACCTTTTATACATAGCCTAAAAGTAATTGTGTACAATATTGTAAAGAATTTTTTTGTATGGAACAAAGTTTTAACTGCAACCTATTATACAAGGTCAGATGTAGGATTTTCCACTTACGACATCATACCAGGACTCATAAAGTTTCAGATTTTGAAGCATTTCAGATTTTGGATTTTTAGATTAGGTATGCTTAACCTGTATACATTTTTAACAATACAGGCACATCTAAAAATGTTTTCCACTATCCTCAAAATAATGTGATACCTTAATAATTGGGCATCTTATCTGTTATAGTATTGTTGCAAGTTTTGCTAAATAATATCAGTTAGAAATAAGAAGCAGGTAAGAGATTAGAAAGTAGTGTTGCTATGGTTTGGATGTTTGTCTGTTCCAAATCTAGTATGGAAACTGGGTCCCCGTGTTGAAGATAGGGCATAAAAGGAGGTGTTTGGGTCAAAGTGGATCCTTCACGAGTAGATTAATGCCCTTCTTTGGGGTGAGCTTTCATTCAGTTAGTTCCCACAAGATTTGATTGTTAAAAAGAGCCTGGTACCTCCCTCCCCTCTTTCTCTTGCTTTCTGTCTTGCCACGTGATGTCTGTACACATCCCTCCCTCCGCCTTCCTTTATAGCAACACAAAATGGGCAAAGACAAGTGTTTTGAAGGTACTAATTTTAGTTAGATGGCCAGTAGTCACCCCTTTGTAAAGGTGGTATTTTGAGCAGACACCCCAAAACTCAAGTAAGCAAGCTCTTTGGAAATTTGGAGAGAGTATTTTGAAGATAGAATTGACAGGGCATATTCATGGTAGACAGTGTATTTTGAAGGAAGAATTTACAGAATTTGTTAATATTAAAATATGTGATTATCATACAAAAAAAAATGTGTGTTCCAACAATCTTATTTGGACTTAAGTCTTCTGATCCTGACTTGAGTCTAACAACTATGTTTGAGTGGCAGCAAATTGTCAGGCTTAACTCTTCCCAGCCGACTTGAAAGGGAGGTATCTTCTCATTGTTTTCCTTTTGATACTTAACATTCTTTTAAATTGTGTAAGTAAACATTATTTGAATTAAGTGGAATATGATAACTTATATTTTGAGAATTACATAGTATCTGAGGCCGTGCTGGAGTATGCAAAGTCAGAGATGGAGACAGATGCTCACCTGTGAAACTCCCTACTAGCTGACTCAGGGAAGCTCATCTAAAAAACTTTAAAAGTTGGCATCCTGCCAAATATACATACTTCAGTAAATTACTAAGATTGTATTTTTCTCCCTGAAGGTAATTTTAGAGTTTAATGATTCAAAAATATAAATTTGTATTTATGAAGGTTTTTCTGTTATTAAAATGATGCTACTTTCTGCTCAGTGTGTCAGTACTCCTTCCATTCAGTGTAATATACTGTAATAAGATCTCTGACCTCCTGAAACATCAGCTATTTCTCTTCTGTCTGGATGCTCCTTATACTTCCTCTATATTTCTTATAGTTTTTAGTTATTTTTACCCAATTTCATAGTTAATGCACACACATCTGATCTTGAGTTTTGTTAATGTAGAAAATTGGTAATATTCCCTTTTTTAAACTTCAATCCAACATGAATGTACTATTGTATGGTGGGAAGTGGCATGGTCTTGCATGCCAAGTAGGCTGGATTACATATCTTAGTTTTCCACTTACTGGCCATTAGAGTGATTTAGTTTACAAACAGCTTTCCCAAGCCTGGATTTTGGTTATTAGTTAAATAGGTTTAACAATTATATCTAACATGTAAGATAGTTGTTGAAAATAAGGTAATGCATAAATAAAAATTGTCTAGTATGCAGTGACTTCTTAATAAATATTAGCTTTATTGTTTTACTTTTAAAAGTGCTCAACAAATGAAAGTTTTGTAATCTATTAGAGAAAAAGCATACCAAATTTTCCTTAATGCTATTGGAGGCAGATTAGTGGACATGGGATTATTAATAAAATTTTTGCTGCATAATGGCAGACCTATATTTAGGTCCATCACCAATAGGGGTTATTTTCCCTACAGGATTACAGTCTACTCAAGAGAGAAAAAAGCTGTTCTATGTGAATACTGGTTCAACTTGTTTCAGTTGTGATAATTTATGAAATATATCACAACTCTGTTTCAAGGTGTTCTTATCTGTAAAGTACTTCTTCCATGTAGCTGTTTTAATGATTACATTAGATACTTTAAAGTAGCAGCAGTGTTCCATGACTACAACTTTTCCTTCAAGGTAAAAATTCTTATTGCTGAGATTGCACTGGCTTGTGGTCTTTTTGTTAGAGGAAAAAAAATGATTTAGGTGGTTTTCTTTTCTTTTAATATACCCTACTTAAGTTATTATCTTTTGAACTTTTGCATTTATTCTTCAAGAGAGTGGGTAAAAAAGAAAGCTATAGCTGTAGGAGGCCAAAATTACACTTTCTTAGATGTTCAGAAAACAATGCATTGCAACAATTCCACAAACCTGAATTAAACGCAGAGTCTATTCTGTCACCACGTTAAAATTAGAGAAAGTAAACAGTCCTCAACTGGTAAGTTTGTTTCCATTTGTATAACTCTGGACTTTTCAAATTTGTGTTTTACTGTTTCTACTCTATTCATCTGAATTAGGACATTAATATCATGTTTTTGCAAAATTAATAGCAGGTTACATGTATAAAAGCAAAATCCCATAAAAATACATCTGACATTGAGTATTTTTCAAGATAATTTTATCCATCACAGAACAATAAAATTATCTTTTAATAAAGAACACTTAGTGATTTTCAAGGAAGGTTTTTGTCTTTATAAAACCTTAAATTGAAAAGTTCAGGTTTTTTTTCTCCTTTTCAAATGTATATGTTGGATTCTTCCTATTATTAGAGTCAGGATTCTGGTACCCATTCAAAAAAAAAAAAAAAATAGCTAAGTCAGAACTATGATTCTGAAGAACTCTCTTCCAAATAGCATAGCATTAAAATGCATATAATGCAAATTGAAATTAAAAACTAGGAGAAATGTGAAAAAACATAATCATAATGGAAAAACTTAATTTACTATTCTCAACATGTTCCTGATTAAGTTGAAAGCATAATTGGCACTGTAGAGAAATCTGGAAAAAAAAATATTTAATTTAAATGGGATATAAGCAAATTTAATAGATACATGCCTTAGATGAGGTTCCTTTTAAAACAGAGATTAAAAAACTACTTGGATATAGTTAATTTATTTCAGAGATGATCTCAGAAAGCACAAAGAGAGGAGGAAAGTAAGAGAATGGAGACAAACAGTAGGTTGTACTAACGAGCAAGTTACCACTGTGAAAATCTGGAATTTAAATGCACTGCGAACACTCTGAGAAACCCTACGTTAGCCTGCTTCAGCCTATCTCATCGGATGATGGGAAAACTGGGCCTAAAACCACCAACCTCCTTCCATATTGTCTGTGAGTCACCTTCCACTTTTCCCAGGGTATAAACACATCTAACTTTAGTTTGGCTTGTTTGAAATGAGCAAGATCCCCTGGTTACAGCACAAATAGTCCTGCATATAAGGGAAGAGGCAAAGATTTAAGTAAAAGTTGTGAGCTTGCGGAAATTGTCTCACAGTTGTAAGTAAATGCCAAGGTAGGCGTGGCCAAGGATACTTTGGTTAGAACAACAGCTTCCACTACAATATTCAGTTATTCAATTTGGAAAAATAATCTGTTTTCCTGTGTTCACAAACTAACTACCCAGCCAAGGCAGGTGGATCACTTTAGGTTGGGAGTTCGAGACCAGGCTGGCCAACAGGGCTTTAACCAGAATGTGGTTTCATCAGGCCATGGCAGTAATGGAGAGCAATAATGTTCCAGATAAAAACGTCAAACATATTACAAATTATAATCAGTTAATAATATAATGAAAACTCTTTAACAATTCATATTAACATGAACTGTCCCTGCATAAACTTAACCAGTCATGGTTAATTTAGTGATTATACAGTATGTGACTTATTCATAAATTATATGATTTTTGTCAAATTCTGCATTATTCTCTTCTTGAAAATGTTGGTTCTTAATAAAAATCTCTCTAAAATCTAAAGGCTATTTAATATGCCCTAATAAACTAAAAGAGCACAACTTTTATACTCATTAAAGTAAAGTTCAACTTTGTGTATGTGAATGTATAAATTTAGTGAAGAAACTTTAGGGGAAAGAAGAGTAACAGTATGAACTATTAAAACCTATTGTTGAGTTGAAAACATATGTTTCCACTAAAATCAGTAAAGATGTTTAAGCAGCATTATTCATAACTACCAAAAGTTGGAAACAACCAATGTATCCTTTAGTAGGTGAATGGACAAATACACTGTGGTATATCCTTATAACAGAATATTATTCAGCATTAAAAACAAATTAGCCATCAAGACATAAAAGGACATGGAGGAAAGTTAAATACATATTACAAGTGAAAGAAGCCTATTTCAAAAGCTACATATTCTAAGATTCCAGCTTCCATATGACATTCTGGAAAAGGCAAAACTATGGAAATAGTAAAAAAATTCAGAGTTTAGGGAACAGTGAGGGATGAGCTGGTGCAGCACAGAGGGCTTTTAGGACACTGGAAACAACTTTGTGTGATAATCTGATGATGAATGCACATTGTTATACATTTGTCCAAACCCATAGAATGTACAACAACAAGAGTCAACTCTAACGTAAACCACGCACACTGGGTGCATATAACGTGTCACTGTAGGCTTATCAATGATAACAAATGCACCACTCAACAGACGGATGTTGAAAAAAAAGCTATGCATGAGAACCTTCTGCGTGGAATTGCTATGAACCTGAAACCTCTCTAAAAACTAAAGGCTATTTTAGGCTCACGCCTGTAATCCGAGCACTTTGGGAAGCTGAGACGGGCGGATCACAAGGTCAGGAGATCAAGACAATCCTGGCTAACACGGTGAAACCCAGTCTCTACCAAAAATACCAAAAAAAGAAAAAAAAAAAAAAAAACCCTGGCGTCGTGGCTGGCGCCTGTAGTCCCAGCTACATGGGAGGCTGAGGCAGGAGAATGGCGTGAATACGGGGGGCGGAGCTTGCAGTGAGCCGACATCACGCCACTGCACTCCAGCCTGGGCGACAGAGCGAGACTCCATCTCAAAGAAAAAAAAAAAAAAAAAAAAAAACCAACCACTAAAGGCTATTTTAAAAAACTGTTATCAAAGTATACTAATCAAACTATCATGATACTAAATTACTTAAAAAGAATGAAGAATTTAATAATATATGGATTTCTGTTCATTTATCAAGCTAACAATAAATTATTTAATAAATGGGGCAGGGACAAATACTTAACCTTTAACATTTTTTTTTTTTTTTCTTTTTGAGAGGGAGTCTTACTCTGTCACCCAGGCTGGAGTGCAGTGGCATCTTCTCAGCCCACAGCAACCTCTACCTCCCGGGTTCAAGAGATTCTGCCTCATCCTCTTAAGTACCTGGGACCAAACCGCCTCACTTGGCTAATTTTTGTATTTTTAATAGGGATGGTGTTTCACCATGTTGGTCAGGCTCATCTCGAACTCCTGACCTCAAGTGATCTGACTACCTCGGTCCCCCAAAGTGCTGGCATTACAGGCCTGAGCCACGGCGCTTGGCAAATACTTAACTATTTAGAGAAAGAGAAGAAATTGGATTCATATCTGATGTTTTAAGCCATAATATTCTCTAGATTAAAA
Organism: Rhinopithecus roxellana; assembly: GCF_007565055.1. Lineage (NCBI taxonomy): Eukaryota > Metazoa > Chordata > Mammalia > Primates > Cercopithecidae > Rhinopithecus > Rhinopithecus roxellana. The sequence continues at coordinate 67,709,320 of NC_044559.1, read as the reverse complement.
AAGCAATTACAGTATTTTTTAAAAGTGGAAAAAGTCCATGAAACACCAGGAGAAAAGATGAATACATATTGCTTTAATGTAATAATTAGAATCTTAAATTTAATATTTAATTTTATATGTTAGCTTTTTAAGTATGGCACAACTACTAAAAGCCAAAAGTAACATTATTAAAAATTTGAGAGGCCGGGCGCGGTGGATCACGCCTGTAATCCCAGCACTTTGGGAGGCCAAAGCGGGTGGATCATGAGGTTAGGAGTTTGAGACCAGCCTGACCAACATAGTGAAACCCCATCTCTACTAAAAATACAAAAATTAGCCGGGTGTGGTGGCGTATGCCTGTAATCCCAGCTACTCAGGAGACTGAGGCAGGAAAATTGCTTGAATAAGGGAGGCGGAGGTTGCAGTGAGCTGAGATTGCGCCATGGCACTCCAGCCTGGGTGACAGAGCGAGACTCTGTCTCAAAAGATAAATAAATAAATAAATAAATAAATAAATAAAGTTAAAAAAATTGAGAAAATGAAAATTAGCAACTTGGGAGATAATGGTTGTGGCAATATAAGGAAGAGCTAAGATTTAAAATGTATGCATACTATTCTTTTTTTTTTTTTTTTTGAAAAGGAGTCTCGCTCTGCCGCCCAGGCTGGAGTGCAGTGGCCGGATCTCAGCTCACTGCAAGCTCCGCCTCCCGGGTTTACGCCATTCTCCTGCCTCAGCCTCCCGAGTAGCTGGGACTACAGGCGCCCGCCACGTCGCCCGGCTAGTTTTTTGTATTTTTTAGTAGAGACGGGGTTTCACCGTGTTAGCCAGGATGGTCTCGATCTCCTGACCTCGTGACCCGCCCGTCTCGGCCTCCCAAAGTGCTGGGATTACAGGCTTGAGCCACCGCGCCCGGCCACATACTATTCTTAAAAATTAAATAGTTAAATGAAAACCCCTTATGTAGAAGTGGAAATCTTGAAAATATTTAACCTTATAAGGATGATAATATTTATGGCATTAATTTTAAGTGGAAAAAGAGAACACAAGTTAAATTTCATTAATGGAAAATGTTATATAAAATTGAGCAATATTCAATAGCAATATAAACTATGAAGCATATCCTTATGGATTGTAATGAAAACAATTCTAACATACTGGCAAGGGAAACACCAATGTTTAGAAAAATTATAAATTTATTTCTCTAAAAAATATTAAGGCTCAGATCAGATATATGCATACATATGTACATACATAAATATTTTTTAACAATTTGCTTAAAAATATGGAAAATAATCACAAAGTAAGTTGTTGCAAGTTAATGCACAAAAGGCTATAAATATATTTTAATACCTAAATATGGCAAACCAGGGAAATGTAAATTTTCAATACAGGTGTTTAATTTCTTTCAAACTACCTGTTGCCTCTATATTTTGTTTCCTTTTCTCTATTGTATCACCCATAAACCACTCTTCTTCTGTCTTTGGATTTCAGTACTTGTAGATCTGTAGCTCTACTTAATATTTTTTTCTCTTTCATTGTTTCTTGATTTTTTTGATTCCTAAAATGACAGCTTAAAACATTAATTTGATTCCAATTTATGAGATGCTTCTTTAAAAAAACCACACATTTTTTTAAATTCACCATGACAGTTGATGTTTTAGCAGCTCATACTGGATGAACATAAAGCTAATTTTGGTAACTTAAAAACAGGATCAAAGCACAATTCCCCAAGCTTTTGAAGAATTAATTAGGTGACAGTGTGTGAAAATAAGAGATAAGTATTATGATTCTTCTCTTGCTTTAAAGCTGGAGATATAGTTCAGGGTATAATGTTTTGCTTAAATTTGAGCAAGTAAAAAACCCTGTAAATTTGTTAGTACATTTATTAGCTTGAATACCACCTATAAATCTCAAATGAAATTCAAATTTTTTAAAGCAGGTGTTTTATTAAGTTATCACTAAAGACTAAACCTTAGATAAAATCTGTAGCAGAGGATAACAATTAACAATTACTCAAAATGCTTTATTTATACTGTTCAGATAAACATTTGCTTTAATTACATTATGATAGATAAAAATATATTTCTATTTTAGAATTAAAGTAAGTTCTATAATCTATGTTTCACAGCAGGAAACAGACCTTAAAATCCATTTTCACTTTTTAATTTTTCGCCCACAAGTTAAATTTTAAGAATATAGTGGCCTTTCCCTGCAAGGAGGTGGGAAATTTAATGCTACTCAGGAATTAGCTTTCAGCTCAAAATTCCAATCCAAGCTTAAACTATGATTGAAAAGAAATCAAAGTGTTCTAAATTCCATTTTCCACTTCCCTTCTTGTGATCTAATGTCCTAACAACAACGACAACAGAAAGTCACTAGGCAGACTTACCTGAGTTGTAAAAGTTGGAAAACTTTCTAGGAATGTTTTTAGTGTTCTCTGAGGAAGCACATTCCTAGGAATAAAGCTGTTTACACATATTTATATCACTAACTTTTCCCCCTGCTCTTGAGAAACTGCTTGTTTACCAACAGATTTCTGGCATTTTACAAAGATGCACATTTATACATTGAAGAAATGATTCCCTCAGTTAAGAAACTACTATTGGGTGGATGGAAGGAAGGCCTGGCAGATTCATTCACTTTTAATTCTTAGTCACACTTGTTGCTCTTTTTCTGATAGCTTTGTTCATTTCTGAGAGACAATTAGAGTTTAAAATATACTGTTTATTTCTACCATTCTGTTATTGGAATTTAAATATGGTTTAACTAACAGTGATAGAATATGGCTAAAAGCCATCCCATGACATTAAAATATATAATTAAAACTGTTGAGAGTTAAGGTTTATAAAATGTTCATTTTGTAGATATTTTTGTCTCAAATTAATCATTAAAAGAATAAATCTCCAGTCAGGGCAATGCCCTAGTTAAAAAAAAAAAAAAAAAAAGACAGAATAAAAGGTAAAAATAAAGGCAGGCCAAGATTAGACTTTTCTTTTCCTCCTGATTCCTTTTCCTCTCATGGGAGAGAGTGGTCAGCAACTCTGTCTCTGCTCCAATCTTGCTGTCAGGAACAAAATCCTGCTGTACTAGCCTCAACCTGCCTTTTATCTTTTCCTGTTTTGGTTTTTGGTTTCATTTTATTGGATTTTTGTTTGCTTTAAACTGGGGCATTGCAAGAATGAATGAAAGAGATTCATTCTTTCATTGAGCAACTCATAAATGAATACCTATAATTGAGGAACTCTCCTTGAGGGTGTACTCAATCCCTGAGGGTGACAGATATGCCAGTAAATAAACTTGAGCAACCCAAGGGTGATGTGAAAAATGTCCTGAGAGCCAGTAGATAGAGCAGCCTGAAAGGCTCCCAGTGGATAGATCAGGGAGCATTCACTATGGGCAAGAAAGGGAAAAAGAGCACATCTCTGAAAAAAGACGATTTTCTCTCTTGGCAGATATAAATAGGTGTGCTGTGTTTTGGGTAATACGCTTGATAAGGATTGCCCATAGTGGAAGACGATAGAAAGAAGTAGGGAGAATAAGAGTGGGAAAAGGGTCTCGGGAGAATGGTAACTGTTTTGTTTTTTCCCCATTATATTCTTTCCTAGGTGATTTCAGTTCCTTCCTGTATCTTCCATGGTCATCTCTATATGAATGATTTTTTAAGTCAGCCTTTTGATGCCAGACATTTCTCTTGAGTCCTTCTCCTCCATTCCAATTTTTCTTATCTTCTGTTTTTATTCTGATTTGACCAGGAATTAGCTGTGTAACTTGTACAATTCCCCTACAAATTTTACACATTTCCTCATCTGCATAATTGTAGTTACTGCTTCCTATGTTTTTATAAAAATTAAATGAGTCAGTGGATGTAGGCGCTGAAAGTGTTTAATACATAGTAATTGATTAACAAATGATAACCATTATTATTTATTTATTGGGGATCATCATATAATATTTCCCCTACCTCCAATTAGATATTTGACTCCTTAAGTAACATGAATTATCTCTATATGATCTATCAATTTCAACATAAAAAATTAGGACAAAATAGATATCTGATATATTATTGATAAATTTTACTTATGTTAATTAACCTGTCTCTAGTATACTTTGATTTTCAGTTTTAATATGTGGCATATTTTCCTTTTTATTCTATTTTTTAAATTTAATTTATTTATTTTTATTTATTATTATTATTATTATACTTTAAGTTCTAGGATACATGTGCATAATGTGCAGGTTTGTTACATATGTATTCTTGTGCCATGTTGGTGTGCTGCACCCATCAACTCGTCCTTTACATCAGGTATAACTCCCAGTGCAATCCCTCCCCCCTCCCCCCCTCCCCATAATAGGCCCTGGTGTGTGATGTTCCCCTTCCTGAGTCCAAGTGATCTCATCGTTCAGTTCCCACCTATGAGTGAGAACATGCGGTGTTTGGTTTTCTGTTCTTGTGATAGTTTGCTGAGAATCATGGTTTCCAGCTGCATCCATGTCCCTACAAAGGGCACAAACTCATCCTTTTTTATGGCTGCATAGTATTCCATGATTTTCATCACTTCATCCATGTTTGTAGTTCACCGAATTAAGGAATAAATGATATAAATAGTAATCTCTGTGCATATTTTCATATTGGCTGGCTCCCCATTAGTGATGAGCTCCAGAGGGCAGGCATTCTGGAGGTAATCATTATACACCCACTGTCTACAGAAAGGCAGAGCTCACAGTGGGCATGCAGTAAATGTATACACTGAAGTTCATTCAGTGACACTGATATCGTAAAAGCAATGGCAAGTATTTTCCCCTCGGAAAATATAAGGTAACTGATTTGTAGATACTAGAATTTTCTTGTTTACATTATTACATTATTTTAAGTATGTAATACCGTGGAATAACATGGATTTTGCATCGTATTAATTTTACTTTCACTTATACTTTGACAAACTCTTCTCTATACTAGGTAACGAATCAATGTCAGAGAAAGAATTATGTTTTGTTGATGTACCACCTACATCTAGGAATGTTTCCCGTAGCCCCGGGCAAATACTCAAGACAATGTGATGCTATATAGTAAATCTGTGAACTTGAGCAATGCTCAAATTTATATCTCTGACATACGAAAGATGATACACTGCTCCTAATTATTTCTAGATACCTCTACTTCCCATAAAAGTGGTTTTTATCTCTGGTTGCACATCAGAATCACAAGGGAAGTTTTCAAATTAAATAAGACTGATGAAAAGCGACTGCAGGCAAAAGCTCTGCAGTTGGTCCTACTTGCAGCCAGGTCCGAGAACCACTGCAGTACACACCAGTACCGTGTCTGGCTGGTCTCCAGTACAATACACCTGTGCATGTACCATCCAGTGCGATTTACACAGTAGTCCTGGGAACTCCTCTAAATTATTTAACAAGTTCCACAATAAGGGAACCTATTAAAAACCAGTTCCAAACCTGAAGAAATACTGTCTCCACATTGTTTTGGACTCAAGAATGCCACTCAACCTTTCTATGGGTCTCCAGCCTGTTAGCCTACCCTGCAGATTTCCGACTGCCAGCCCTCATGATCCTGTGAGTCAGTTTCCTAAAATCAATCTCTGTGTGTGTGCATGCACACCCTGTTGATTCTGAAGAATACTCATACACCAGCTTTACATCTGTGTTTCCAAGATGAGTTTAAAAGTCACTTTGCCATCTAGTGGTCAGATCTACAATAGGGTTTGCGTTTACCCAACACTAGTTTAAAGGAACATACCTTTCAAGGTATCCCTCTTCTTAAAAGCACTTTTTTTTTTTGTTGTTGTTGTTTGTTTGTTTCTTTTGTTTTTTTTCAATTTAACCATCGCACATTATCCTTATTACCAACTTGTAAATTGTGAAAATATCAAGGATGGGCACAAGTAGGGCTAAAATGAAATAAAATGCTTAAGTACAATATGACTACCTTGGAACTGAAGGAAATTTTTATCATTGTAACTTACCCCATTATACTGTTGCATATATATACTCCCATTTACTGCTTTAGGCAACTTTTATGGCGCTTGAACTAAGAATATACCTTTATTCAGCTGCCTTTGGAATAGAGGTGGTGATTTCCACTTTCAAACACCACGCAAAGCAATGTGAGTGTTAAAACCTCCTCAGTGGACCCAAGCCATCTTCCTTGCCATCTGTTGCTCCGGTGCTCTGGGACACCTACCTTCTTTTTTTCTCATTGTTTTCCTTATTGTTCTCACTCAGAGTTGCATTTACATTTTTATTAAACTACAAAATGACAATATAAATGTAAACAACTTCTTGGAGGAAAAAAATGTTTAATCATAACAGTGTTGTACAATCTTGATTCATCTTTATGATGTTTCTCAGCATCATTGTTCTGGTGTATGTTTATAAATGCATACTTACTTTGTAATTACTTATAAAGCTATAAAGAGAGTCTCCTAATTGAAGCTATTGACTGAAGACTTACTCCTTGTACCTTTCTTAAAGATTTTAAAGGAAGTGCTCCCTCCATTAGAAATGAGTTGATAAAGGAAAGGGTAGTATGAGAATCTCAACGTCTGTATCATAGATTTTCATATGAGATGAAAACATATTTGTGCACACACACATACACATACACACACAGGAAAACAATGACTCTCACTCTTTTCTATGTATTCCTTCTGGGAAATTTTGAGTTATCTCCCTAGTACACTTAGTGATGTGTATACTATAGTGCAACAATGATGATTAAACAAAACTACATTGGTTGATCCGGCTCCCAGTAGGGAGACTCTTCTGTTTATGTGTCAGTACTCCCTTTCTTTCTTTTTCTTTTCTCCTTTTCCTTCCTTCTTTCCTTCCTTCATTCCTCTCTCCTTCCTTCCTTCGTTCCTCTCTCCTTCCTTCCTTCCTTCCTCTCTCCTTCCTTCCTTCCCTCCTTCCTTCCTCCCTCCCTCCCTTCTTTTTCCTTCCTTCTTTCTTTCTTTCTTTCTTTCTTTCTTTCTTTCTTTCTTTCTTTCTTTCTTTCTTTCTTTCTTTCTTTCTTTCTTTCTTTCTCTCTCTCTCTCTCTCTCTCTCTCTCTCTCTCTCTCTCTCTCTCTCTCTCTCTCTCTTTCTTTCTTTCCTGTCTCATTCTGTTACAGAATTCAGGTAACAGAATTCTGTCACACTATCTCATTTAATAATTCATTAAATACTTTAAATTATTACATTTGTTAAAGCCCAGCGAAAAGGACAAATGTATTGTTAGACTGATCATACAAGGCTGCTGATACAATTGAGTTTGACTCAGTTGAGAAATGTCATGCTGGAGTTAAGATTAAATAAGTAGAATACATTTAGTAGCATGGCTTTCTCAAACAGTTTAACCTTCAATGTCACATACCTTGTGCAGTGGCGTGATCATGGCTCACTGCAACCTGCACCTATTGGACTCAAGTGATCCTACCACCTCAGCCTCTCTAGTATCTTAGATTACAGGTACATACCACTGCACCTGGCTAATTTAGTTTTATTTTAATTATTTTTATAGAGACAAAGTCTCGCTTTGCTGCCCAGGTTGGTCTTGAACTTCTGGGCTCAAGTGAGCCTCCTTCCTTAGCCTCCAAAAAGCCAGGATTACAAATGTAGGTCACTGTGCTCAGCCTTCCATTTTTTGTTATGCCTCATAGGCTAGAATACATATCATCATGGAATAAAATATCTGCAGGATGATATACATTATGTTAGATTTCTTATCAATATAACTCTAGTCATTCTAGCATATGGAGTTTAAATATGCTTGCTTTATTCATATTGTTATAGAAAATTGCAATAATCCCATTCAGTCTGAAATTGTTAAATCATACTTCAGATCATTGCCAGGTTTCAGCTTTTTGTTTGTTGGTTGTTTTTTTTTTTTTTTTTTGCTCTTGGAACCTGACCATTCCTATATTTTATTTCAATTGCAATTACCCACTTGTTTGCTTGTTTTTGTTCACATACAAAGAGATGAATGTCGCTGATGGGCAGTGTGCACTTCGCTTCATATCAACACATAATACATAAAACACTTAAACACAATCAGAATAAAGGCAGAGCCACTTCAAAATTCTTCTTTATTAAAAAACAAGCTTCTTCTGGGGGAAAATGATGCACACTTTATATTACTTGTTAGTCTCAAAATATTTTGGATTTAGTATAACATATACCCTTTGTATTTACTACAGTTGGCAAACTCAGCAACCTTTAAGGCTTATTACATTTGTTGAAACCTAAGGAAAAGGACGAAAATATTGTTGTATTGATCACACAAGGCTGTTGATGTAATTAAGTTTGACCCAATTGATAAAAGTAATGCTGGAGTTAAGACTAAATAGGTACAATACATATAGGAGCATGCCTTTCTCAAACAGTTTAACTTTCAGTGTTACATACATTTCCTTTGGATTCATACTGTTTAGCAACCTGTGAGGACAATTTTACTAATGGACGTAACTATGAATGCTTTAAAGCAACAATGGAAACATTGTTACTCCTTGCCATACTTGGAAGAAGTTCTGAAATTTCCTGGCCAGAAAAATGTCTTATACTCCAATTCTCTTTAAATTGTTTCTAAAATGAGCAAAAGGAATTTGAAAGTTTTATTTGTGCATTATATGTGTATAATGTACTATGAGAAAAATCCAGAAGGACCTGTGGTTTGTTTGACCAAAAGGATATGAACTTCCTTGAATTACGGAAAACAAAATGTGATTTGTAACCCAAGTTTGGTCATATAAATGAATACATCGTAAAAACATGAACATATATGTCACAGATTATTACAGAAATTCACTGTATTTGGAAATATATATGAAACTCTATACTATATATTTTATGTCCATAAAAATGTATTATACTTATCAATTAGTAAGTGGCTAGACCTGTGGGAGTCAAGCTATGTAAACTAATATCTATTTACCCTTGTTTCATAGAGTAAAAAAACCCACAAAACCACGACTCTTTCAGAGCCATAATGAAAGTAGTCTTGACCATCAATGAGTGTGACCAAATTCTCTAAAGTTGGTAGTGGCATAGTAAGGATGTTTCTATGGTAAAATAGTGAATGCTTCATTAGAGACAAACAGTAATTTCAACTGAGATGAATGATAATCACAATATAATTTTGATTATATTTTTGACAGTGTCTAGTATGTTTTCTGTTATTTGTGTAAGTGAGAAATAAAATGTGCTGAAAAATAAGTCCTAGAAGCCATTGATAATCAGTAGTTTTCTATTCTGTTAATAATGTAACAACCTCGGTTATCATTACCTCCAATGGTGTCCAATAAAGTAAAGATAGTTTCTGTTTTGGTAAGAAACTGAAAAGTTGACCTTTTATTTGGGGTATTTTTTGAATCAAAGATACCTGTGCATCAATATTAACTATGTATGATTTTATTATAAAATGAGCCCCAGAAGACAGCTAGAAATAAGATCAACATTCTGTGTCTACTAAACTCATATGCATTAAGTCAAAACATGCTACTTCCTATAAAATAATTTTCCCTCAAAAATAATTGAATTTAAATTTAAGCAAGTCCCCAAATCTTATAATGTAGAGATTTATAGGAGAGTAGAGGAATATTTAAGTACATGCTGATGTGAAAGCCATCCTGACTAAAATAGTGTAATACGCACTGTATTTAACTTCTTGCCTGAAAGAGTTTACTGCCTAAAGAGTTTCTAGACAGTGGTGCAGGGAGGAGTATCCCAGGGAAATCTGAACTGACTCCCTGAATTGACGGCCTGAAGAGATCATAATGCATAGATGTCCTAGGGCAGAATACTGCAGAAGAGAGCCATACAGAGAGAAAGCTCTAGAGATGTCAAGTATCCAGTTGAGTACCGATCAGTGTGAATACTTGAGAAAACTACCTAAAGCTTGAAAAAAACCACCCACAGGATTAGAAACAGTAGTGTCTGGAGTTAACACAGGGCTGAGGACAGTGCCTGTTCACATCAACCCACTGGAAACCTTAAGATTCAGGTGGTTTGGGGTAGAATACACATAATATTCTTGCTTCAGCAGTGGGGACTTATTGATGAGCACCGCATGGGTCCTACCTAGCAAATTTTAATATCAGGACCTGAAAGTATCAAACTGTTTCCAAGTAACTAAACTATGTCCCAGAACAAAACCCAAGTGTATTTATTAGGAGAGAAAAATATCCAGTGCTGAACGAGATAAAATATAAAATGCCTGCCATACAATTCAAGATAGGCGTGCAAAGAGGCAGGAACATAGGACCCATAATGAGATAATACATTAGGTGCATTCAGGGTAATGTGGCAATTACATAATTAATACCCAGTGCTGAAACAGAATTTCTGATAAATATATTAAAATAATTTTTATAACTATGTATGTTCAAAGTGTTAAGTAGAGGCATGAAATATGTTTTAAAAAGGCCCAAGTTGAAGTCCCAGATACGTAAACCAAAACATGTCCAGTGAAAAATATACAGACTGGGATAAACAGCAGATTCTATGTAGACAAAGAAAATATTAATTAATTGAAGACGTATCAATAGAACCCATCCAAAATGAAACAAATAATTCTCGAAGGAGGTTCCTACAATGGCTTTCTCCACTTCCTTCTTGTGTGTTTTAACTGATTCCAGTATAGTGCCTACTACATTAAATGTGCTTCCATAGTCTCACCAATACTTTTATTTTAGCCATCCCAGTACACATGATAATAAGAGTATTATGGAATATAATAATAATATTAATAACGCAATAATAATAATAGAATAATGAAATATAATAATGATACCCATTAATAAGATATTAAAAGAATATTAATAATATTCTTAATTCTGAAGGACTCTACATAATTTTTCTTGACAATTTTTCTTGTCAACGGTCCATGCTCCCTCTGGACTACTTCATCCATTTTTATGATTGCAGTTACCATTCATATGCCTATGATCTCCCAATTATTTTCTCCAGTGTAATCATTCAATTATTCTTTAATTATTTTCTTTTTTTAGTTATATTTTTAATTGAAGTTTGAACATAACCTCTCATATAGCCATTTCAGCACACCAAAATAAGTATGTCCCATTGCCTTCTACCCGCTAAGGTCTTCCAGATTTCTTAAACTCACCAACATTAACCATTTGCCCAGACTAAACCTTAAGTGTTTTCTTCTCTCTCAGCCAGTCATTGAGTCCTTCTAGTCAACCAATCAAATACCATTTTGATTCCTTGTCTTTTCTCTTACCCCATAACCACTACCAATTTTGAGGCTCATGGCCACAATTTTTCATTGCTTAATCATTTCTAGTCTTTTGTTCCAATCACTTCTTCCCACTTCATCTTTGCTCGCACAAATTTTAGATGATATCATGATACTTTTCTCATTAAAACTATTCAAATCTTCATTTCTCTCCAGATAAAATCCAAATTACATAAAAAAGTTTAGGGTTATCATTATTGATCTCTGCTTATCACTACAGCCTAATCTCTTTTCAATCATTTACTCCACTGGATTTCAGACAAGTGGGGGAAAACTGCATTTTTCTGGCTGCATTTATTTAGCTAAGGATTCAAAAATTCCTGGGAATGAAGTAGCTACACCAATTAGGGTAATTTAATGTGAATATTTTGCAAGATTTTTCTTTTTCTTTCTTTTTTTTTTTTTTTTTTTTTTTTTTTTGCCTCCAAGGGCACTCAGCTGCTAATTGCCCTCTCTATTTATGTAAGGTCCTTCAGAATTAAGAATGATAATCAATTCTTGCCTGAACATTATTCTCTTGTACTTTTGCTTCTATCATCATTCCATAAGAACTTAAAATAATAATCTATGTACTTCCCTTTATCTGGTTCTTAAATCAAACCTAGCACCAGCAATTGTGCATCCTCATTCTGCAGGAGAAAGCAGAATCACTTTGTATTTGTTCTCAAACAAGTTTCTGCGTTCAATGTTATAGTCCAAATTGCCTGCTGTACTGTATTACATGTTCTCATAGTTATAAACTTTTTGAGTAGACTCCTAAAACTATTTTTAGTCATTTACCATTTTAGTGTTTTTATCTCACTAGTCTGTACATACTATCTATAAAAAATAGCACATTGTCTGCCATTTAACAGCCTTTGATAAACTTTGATTAATGAATAAATAATTTTATATGCAAAGGAACTCTGCTTTATGTTTTCTCCATCTGTTACCTATTGGTTGCTTTTTGATGATTCTTGCCTTACTGATTTCACCCTTTAGAGATTTTAGTTCTGCTATTCATCATGCTTTACCTAATAATATCACATTTATATTTTGGAGCTATAATCCTGACATCTAATAGACACTGGGGTTTCTTATTTATTTTCCACTAATGAGAAGAGATTAAATGGAGAGAAGGTTGCTTAGGCTGTTTGCAATATCATGCCCTAAATTTGTATTTTTCTTTAAAACAGACAAATTTAAATGGTATGATTAATAGGAATCATAAGATTCTCCAAGGATATTTTATAGATAAGAGAAGTTAATTGCCTTTTCAAAATAAAATGTACAATAGAAACAAATCTGGGTTAACTCTTTCACTGTATCATTATTACATGTTCTTTATTATATTCAAGTCATCAGCAGAACCTGCAAGTGAAGACCCTCTATGGCTTTATTGAGTTCTTGGTATGTTGCATTTAAAAGAGAGAAGATATTCACAAATCAATGGCAATATATTTAGAGTTTCTAATTAGACCTTTTAATAGCTTATTTTATATGTTTAAAAGTTTACCTCATAAAGGATCCCTTTGGAATAAGCTAATACTGAAAACAAATGTGGAAAATTCCATTATTTATTAGGTAATACAGAATCCTGCAAGATTTATAATGAACCAAATATGTATTATCTAATGTTTCTAATGTGATATAATCCTCTATATATGCATATACAACGATTCCTTATATTGCGCACATGATTCGATCACTAGAAATCTAATAAGCCTGTGCTTGCTAAATATCTAAAAAAAGTATAAGACAGATTGCTATTTTATAAATACTAATCCAAGAGACTAGTTATTCAGCTGACTTATTAATATAATGACACCTACAGTGACATTCAGTATATAGGCTCCAAATACAATTTTTACTTTGAAAATGATTTGTGGGAAATACAAAAGAGGATTATTGGTTTAACCTACCATGCACAGTCTAGCCTAAAAATGTCTGTCTTCTTTCTATAAGAATCATAATGAAAACCATCAATGTATAAAAGGAAGCCATCAGGTCCTCAGGGGTGTCTTGGTACCAGGTCATCCACCCTACCCTAGGAAACATATTGGAACTTGCTAATCAATTGTTCTTTGTCTCCTAAAAACATAAGAAGGGTCTGGGCCTTCTTGGATACCCACAGCAGATTGCAAGGAACACTGAGTAGATTTTAATTCTAAAACTCCATGCCTTTTCTCTCAAAACTGTCACCTAGTGAAAAGCGATGCATGTTTGCGTCAAGAAAAACTGTTTTACACATATCACACATGGACATATTAAGTAAGCACATGATCTATGCATGTTTGCATCAAGAAAAACTGTTTTACACATATCACACATGGACATATTAAGTACGTACATGATCTAGTACACAAAAAATCATATAACATCATGTAACTTTAATGTTTATGTTTAATTACATATTAATGCAAAATGAGTACAAGTTACTTCAACAAAGATTATTGAATTTTAGTTGATTATTCTGTGTGGCAACAAACACAAATTAATTCCTAATTAATTTAAAAATTTTGAATTACCCTAAGTAAATGACTGAGTTTTCTGTAATTATTTTGATAATGTTTGAGTATTTTAGGATACTCAATTATAAATACCATCCCTACCTTTCCTTTTGAAACAGACATTTGTGATATGTCTTTTTAGGACTTTGTACTTTCACATTGTATGCTTAACTCATGTAATTCTGGATTTTGTTCTTCAATAGTCTTTTAAAAACAAGCTTGCCCCCGTATTTGTATGTCTTCACTAGTGGTACAGTTAAGCTCAGTGGCATTATTAATTTGTGATTTCATTCAGAAAATACAGCATTCTTTCTGGTAATTTGCTCAGCAAGAATGATAAAGCCTCTAATGCTAATTACCAATTACTGCTCAGGACTTTTGCAAGATGAAGTGTTCACAGAACCAGACTCAACAGCATTATCATCCGTGGTTTCCAAAAAATGATTTAGAACTTTTTTTTTTTTTCAGAATCAGACAAGCCTGTCAATTTAGACTCCCACTGGCATACCTAAATTTATGAATCTTACATAATTCAGGCCATATCCAATAAAAGTTTAAGGTACTTTTATTTTCATCCAAAATGTGTTTTGAAAATACTATATAATTAGTTTTATAGACTGAAAATATTCAAGAAGGTTTTCTCCCCACCTATTTAAACTAAGCACCCAAAGATAAATGGACTGATTTCTGCTCCCATGAAATGACATTTTATACCACAAACACGGGATAAACAAGAGTTGGTGAATTTAACAGAGATGAATTATTTATAAAATGTTTAAAACAGAATGCATGAAGGAAATAAATGATCATAATGTCCATATATTTTATTCACCATTACAATATAAAACTTACAATTTTAAGAATTCAAACCACATGTACAAACCAAAAGCAAAGAGTTAACTTTTCTTGCTCGCATCTGCAATCCCTCTCTCCATAGGTAACCACTATTAACATTTTCCTGTTTTATTTCAAAATACATACTCAAATAAAAGTATGAACTTATAGGCACACACATGTGTCATGATTTTATTTTGTTTACCACAAAGCATTATAATCATAGATGCTATTATGTATTTTGCTTTTCTCATGTTAGAGGAATAACTTTAGATAAACTAAGCAGAGTTGAAGGTATATAGAGAAATTATCTGATTGACTACAACTGGCATATGCCCTATTTTCCATGGCCACCTTAACAGCCATGATGAGTTGGCTATCTGTTCTTGGTTTAAACTGTTACAATACTAAATCAAAATTTAGTTTGTTTATGTATATACAAAGTAAGGTTTCAGTTCATTATGTGGGAACTCAATGGGGGGCACAGCATCAGGTTAATGGCTTCCTGCTTACTTCATTTAACACTCAACTCACAAATATCCCAGACTTTTTAAAACAAGTCCTCTACTGATGGTAATTATACCTTATCATTTCTTCCGGGGAACCTTGTCTATAAATATATCAATAGGTTAACTTGAAATTAGGGAGGTCATTGATAAATATTTACATTTTTATATAGGCAAATGGTCCTCAAAAAGTGCTCTACTAATTTGTATGCTCAGTGAATTAGAGTGTGTTATTCTTATGCTGAATTTAAGGTAAGCAAAAGTACTTACTCACTTTTTTTTACGATTAATAATATGTCATGGCAATGAAGAAACAATACATTATTGAAATGTCTAAAGTTTTATGATAGCTCTGATAATGATTTTTAAATATTAGAATTATGCTATAGTTTTTTGTAAATGGAAATTAGTGATATTGTATGGTAACTTCCTGCTCTTTTCTAGTGTCATATTAAGAATCTGAATGCTAGAATTAGCTTGATATAACAGCATCTGAAAAGTAATCTTGAAATAGGGATAAATATAGTGTGAAAACACAGAATATTTTATCTTCCATAGATATTTTACATTGTAGCTAGTGAACTATAAATTATAATTTACAACCTGTGATGACTGCATACATCCACAAGACCCAGTTTGGGTGTAATCTGTTTGCTAGATTGGGGCTGTTATCCTCATTTTACAGATGAGTATTAAAAGCATATCAGTTTGTGCTTAGGTAGAGTCAGAAAATGGCCTACTGGATTTGAACCCAGATTTTCTCATTCAGAGATCATTTGTACTTTTGCTATAATATACCATGCAACCAACGTTGACTGAGGGTACAGAGCAATATCTAGGTGCTATTTGTAACCACTTACATAAAGCATAAGATGAAGATATGTATGCATTTATCCATTGTATACATGTGTATAAATATGCGTGTATGTGTCTATATATATGTATACTTATTCATGTATACTCCATTAATTTCATAATACAACTCAGGAAAAGCAAAACTTTTATAGGCTTGACAAGTGTTTCAGTATCATTTATATTTTATTTGCCAATACAGTATAATAGATTATCTAGCTAAACTTCTAAGATAGAAATATTACTAACAACTCAAAAAGGGAATTTATAGGATATTACAATTCGATATCTTTTATGGTTTTGTTTTTCTCGGTTTCAATACTGTAATCCTGTTTAATTTGGGGGGAAGTTGTATATTATTGAACTTACTTTGTATTGAAGGACTGATCCAGCAGTTTAAACTGTTAATAAAAAAAGAAAAAAACAACTTTGCTCAGCAATTCTTAATTGATAAGCTAAATTACTTTGCATGTATTCTGAAAAGTTCCTTTAAATGGCACATAGTATCATAAATGAAGCTTTTAGTTTTAGATTATCAGAATAATAATGTGCAGATTTATTTTGAATATTGAATGAGACACATTCTCATAAATATAAATATCCATAATATCTTTCTATGTTATGGTCTGGTCAACAGAATCATTTATTTAAAATTCTTTGAATTATTTTATAGAATAAGACAAAAAGTTTCTCTTCTCTGGTGTTTTATAATTACATAAGAGTGAGAACCATTTTTTTTCCTTTTTATTGTATATGGGATTTTATTCTGATGGGAAAGGGTGAAAATGATAAATATTCATAATTTGGCACTCTTAGATTATCCAGATATAGCAGAAGCTAAATGAGATATCCTCAAGAGATAGTCTTTTTTTTCAAGATATAAAGAATGGTATTTTAATACAAGAAGATGCACTGTCTAAGGTATAGAGGTAGGAGAGCGTGAAGGCTGGCTTGGAATTGGAATTGTGAGAGTGTTTGCAGTTACTTGTGGAAAGGGCCCTATAGTTGGGGTCAGTATCCAGCATTATCATCTAGAGAAATTGTAGTCAAAGCCAGGAAAATGGGACTGAGAATTAAACACAGAATCTAGTTGACCCCCTGAACCCTCCAAACTGGTGGCAAACTGTAAGTTGGTATATGGAACAAATCAGAATCAAAGTTCAGAAAAAGGAAGTGGCTGAGAAAATGAACAAGGGTGGAGAAGAGGTAGGCATAGTAATTTAAACAAGGTAGGAGGCTACCATAAAGAGGCTGGCTTTTGTGTATTTTTCATAGCTTCCTACTCAGCCTCTTTTCTCTTATGTTTCTATTACAAAACCTAAACATGCATGTACAGGTGCTATGTCAGATTCACTGCAGTAAGAAAACAATATTTTATTGTCTGTATTTCAAATCAGAAAATGTTATCATGTGGGAGGGCATCTAATCCACCTATCCTCTGGCTGATGATCTTATATTTTCACATGTGATGTCCCAACATTCAGCTTGACACATGCAGAGACTGGAAAAGCAGACTGAAAGCACAGGGCTAAGTGTTTCATAGGGAATAATGCCTCAGCTTGCTTAACCCTCAAATAACTTTGAGATTTAGACTAGTTCTTACTTTTAGGTATCACAATGAATACATGTAGATATATTTAATTTATTTGTACTTATATGTTTTTAAAATCAAAATATAAATTCAACAAATGCAGAGAGAGTGCTTCATATTCTTAAAGTCCTCCCTCATTCTCTACCTTTACTGTTCTATATTCCAAGGCCCCTCCTAGGTACATCCTACTTTGCATTTAATATTTAAGAAATATACTCTTTGAAGGTGTTACTAGGATATCAAGATTAATTGTCTGACATCCTTCTTCATTCTGAATATTTTTGACTTGTATTTCAGTAGCTAGGTTAGTCATAACCTAATAACAGTAGTTTTTTTTATGGCTATTAATATGATTAATACTGTTGAAATGTTGCCAGTGGAAATTTGTTTCTAGGGGGTTGTTGGTTGATTGGTTGTTCAGCATTTTTGTCTCAAAATCAGAGAGGTTTACTAAGAAAACATTACATGCAGCATTTCAGATTCTGGAGTATACACCATAAAATAACAAAATATATTGATAAGAAAAAAATGCATTTTGATTATTTTCTGAGTGCTAGAATGAATTATTCACTGTTTCAACGCTGGGCTTAGTGTTAGGATAAGAAAGGAAACCAGAATCTAGATTCCTGTAACAAAATTGGAACATAAGCATTGTACAGCAAACCTTCCTAAGTGAATTCGGGATGGGACAAATACTGTACTCTAACCTTGGCCTGTATCTGCCCTCTGGGGTCCTATTATCTCTGAAGTTTCCCTGAGTTAGTTTCTGGCTATGGGTCAAGGTAACATGCAGGCCAAACATGTGGATAATTAGGTTTACTTCAGAGACAACCTAACACAATGGCAATTTACACTCCAGTCTTTGGTTTTAAGAGGCACTCATAAAATGCAGTTTCAAAGGTACTTAAAATAGGCATGTAATCATTTTTCAAACTTACCCTCATTGAAGGACATCCTTGAATATAACTGTCTTAATCAGAGTATTATTCTGTCTAATAAAAGGGTATGCAAAAATGGAAAGACAAAAATATCTATTTCTAATATTCAATGTTTTTAAGATGCTGATAAACTATTCAGTCATATCAATATTTAAAATACATTTATTCATATACAATTGGTATAACTATACAGATTTAACTGCATTTTTCAATATCCCGAAAGATGTGGTATCTTGCCTTCTTTCAAAATAGAGAACAGAGACCTATCTTGAGAGATACAGCTAAAGCTGTATAATTCCAAGTGTTTAGAAACAATCAGATAATCATTAAACATAGTTAGACGAATAGGTAATAGATGTGTACATGCACGCACTTTGTATTTGGCTTTTCACTTAATATACATGTCAACTCAGAATCGGAGCTAAAAATAATATAGGTTTTCTCTGTGAAAATCATCCTGAACCAAGCTGCGTATATTTAATCTTGGATCTTTAGTAGTATCACACATGTTTCATGAGCTTCTGAATGAATTCATTTTTACAATATTTGTTTAAATTTTAATGTGTCACAGTATGGACCCAAACTGTTGTTATTTATTTTTTATATTTTTTGAGACAGTCTCACTCTATCTCCCAGGCTGAAGTGCATTGGCGCAATCTCAGCTCACTGCAACCTCCACCTCCCAGGTTCAAAAGATTCTCCTGCCTCAGCTTCCCAAGTAGCTTGGATTACAGGTGCATGCCACCATGCCTGGCTAACTTTTTGTATTTTTAGTAGAGACAGGGTTTCACCGTGTTAGCCGGGATGGCATCGATCTCCTGACCTCGTGATCCACCCTCCTTGGCCTCCCAAAGTGCTGGGATTACAGGTGTGTGCCACAATGCTTTGCCACAAACTGTTTTATTTTAGAGGAAAAGGGAACGTGAAACAACACATAGGCCAGGGCAGTGTAGCATAATAAAAGGAGCATGGGCTCTAGGTTCAAAAAATCTATGTTTAGACCTGAGTTGTGCTCACTCCTGAGAATTGCCTGGTCTATCATGCCATTGTGCCTCTCTGAAATCTCTTTTGCAATCCTCTATGTAAACGTTGGAGTCAGCTCATATGGTATGCCAGGATCATACTATACACATAGTTCATACCCCTTCTTCCATATACCTATTTCTTAAAATACAATTTTCACATATTTTATTCATATTTGAGAGACCTGGAAGAACATTTGCGTGTCAGAGGATTAGAGATATGTGAGATTGCTTAGCTGGATAGTCGGAACCAGTCTCTTTTTTAGTGTCAATAACATTGATTTGAGCTCACACAAGACAAAAAGAGATTCTACAGTAACACCTATACCTTAACAAACAGCTAGGAAACCTGGTAGCAGAAAGTGTTTACTGCTTTTAAGTGACCATACCAAGACTATACAATAAAACTACTGAAAATTGCAATGAATTTGAACAGTGTACCAGTTAAAAAACAAACAAACAAAAAAACAAAAAACAATTGTGCAACATTTGGTGTCTTTGATAATTTGCTTTTAGTACCGAAAGAGTTCTGATCATTTAACTCTATAGGTAAATGCCCGAGAGGGATCAGCTGCACTGGTATTAGGCTATTAGGTGATTTCCTGAAGATTTCAGGGCTGTCAAACTCAGCAGATGCCTGCAGGCTATTTCTAACTTTGCTCTACTTGTTGTCTTAAGCCATCTCCTGAGAGTGAGTGTAATCTGTTATCCAAAGTGACAGTGCCTGTCATCACTGACCGTTTTTTTTTTTTTTTTTAATTCCTTCAGATTCTTTGAGACCATGATAAACTTTTCTTATGTATAAACAAGCCTGGGAAATAATTATATTTTATGATTGCACTGAGCTGAGCTGTCCATTCACTCTTAGCTTGTCTCAGGTTTCATTCCTCTTGTGGCAGTCTTAACTGGATTTTCCAGATTACATTAGAAGTCATTACCTACATTATGCATGTAGCTTGATATTATAGAACACTATTGCATATCCCCTTAGTTCCTCAGAAGGATTTTCTAAATAAATAAAGGTTAAAACTAAAAAAATGCTTTAAGCCATGTTTTAATGCATATCTTTATATTTCATTTGTTTTTGTGTTCCCAGAGTTCTCAGAAATACCTACACTCAAAATGATTGGCTTACCTGGTGATATTATGAAGTCCTCATTAATGTATTTTGGGGGTGTTGGAAGTGAAAACGAACACTATAATGTTCTTCTGGCACAACTGAACGCTTATTGTCCTCAGGAAAAAAAAATAGTGAAAGAAACAGAACTTATGACCCAGGGGTTCTCGTATTCACCTTTTCTTAAAATGAGAAGCCTGAAAGACAAATGAAATGTTGCCATCAAAGAAGATAATTAAAATATATAGTGATAGTCCTAATAGGTATCTCAGATCTTTAAGATTTATATAAACATCTATAAAACTTTATTATTCCTATCATATATTTTGTTTTGTATAGGATGTTTTAACTAAAGTATTTTATCTTCTCATGTCCCTTTTCAGTTTCATTTCTTTAAAAATTGCATTCACTTGTTATTTTTCATATATCTTCCTCACCACCGTATTTTGACCTCTCATTTAGACAGGGCAATCTTTCTAATAACTCCAATACATATGGATAGACACTGCATTGCAGGTGTGCTCTTTGTATTTTATTGCCTATTGTCGTGAGCCTCTTATGATTTATTATGTTAAATTCTGTCCAGTTTAGATTTCTGGGGTACTCGCAAATCAATATTTGTTTCTGATGCAACAAACATTGTACAAAATAGTAAAAAGAATCCTAAAATCCTGTAATAGCATGTAGTGGTATCATTCTGTACTGGAACATTAACAGTATAGTCAGCAAGCTGAGCTTTGGATTTAAAATGAGGCTTTATAATGAGAATGAGGTGATTGGTGACATTTTTGAGATTGTATTTATACTTGAAAATATTTATAATTACTTTTACTCAATTTAAAGGCAATCTTTAATGATAATAATTACCTTAGATCAATCAGTGCCTAGATCTGTCTACAAATCTGATTACAAATATTAAGCATATCCATTAATACATGTTGGGATTAAATATAAAGTATGAGATTTAGCTTATGATTGTCTACTTAAAATGATAGAATCAAACATGATAAAAAATTGAAAATTCTGCTTAATTAACAATTAATTCTTTTTTACATATCCCTGAATAGGGTGGCTTCTTAATCTCAGTAGAATGACAAATTAAGAAATGTATCAGATACAGAACTGATTGTTTTCAGTTTTGAAGTTCGTTCTCCTAAGTATACAATAAATAAGTCTGAGTATACTGACTTTCTTAAAAATTACTTTTCCAACTATTGTGGGCCCTTCAGGAAAATATTTTAGACATTAATAATCGTGATTATTAATATATTTTGACAGATTTGTATCAGACAGAAACTGAGGATATAAATACATTTCCATAGTTAATCATTGCCCTTTCACAGTTCAAATGTCTGCAATAACTAATAAGAAGTTCTAAACTTTAAAATGTTTACTTAATCTAAAATTCTCAAATTTCCTACTGAAAAAAATTCTGTTTTTGTTTGCTGCAGTAATTATTCATGGGTACCATATTTTTATGAATTGGAAATGATTTTGCAGATATAAACTTATCCTATAACACACATTTTCCCAAGATATGGAAGAACAAATATTTTTAAAGAACTGTACTTTGAAAATATAGGTGAATCTTGATTTGTTTTTCATAGATGATATATTTAATGTAATGTAAAATATTATGTAAAATGTAATGTAAAATGTTAATGTAAAAAACACCCTAACCTACTCTTTGTAACTTTTTGCACTTAGTCTTGTGAAAAATGCAGTTCCATGTTTGATTTCTGACAACTGAGGAGGTTAGAGCTAGCTTAGCCAGGCCATTAGATGCCTATGGAATTATGATCCCCCTATGTCTCCCTTTTCATTTTGTATTTTAGTTTCTTAATTATTTTAAACTGTTGTTTTTCTTTAACATAATTTTTATCAAGTAATATGTATCCAGATTTAGATGTTGAATAGTACCATAAAATTCATAATGAAACAGATTAACAACCCTCTGTCTCTTTCTCCCCCCAAATTATTCACACAACCCAGTGCTAACCAGTTTTATCCTAGCTCTTCCTTGGAAGCTATTGTGTGTGTGACTCTTGATTTTTCAATCGTTGATATTATTTGCAGACTTTCAGCGGTGAAAAACAATGATTTAGACTCCTTACACTTATACTCCACTATAAAAACCCTCCCAACACACTTTCCTTCACTCCAATCCTCTGATGCCCTAATGTAACAAGTTTTAAATTTATAATATTTTAATGATGTGAACATAATTCTAATCTTAATTCTGTGGTTTTTATAACTATTTTTAAATTTTATTTCACAACTATTTTTTAAGTCCTGAAGTTAGAAAAATAATGCACTATTTTTTTCTTTGGTTTAGTTTGCAGAGAATCTATTTTGTTCCCACACTTCACAATCATTTATATTTTGTTTTGCTGGCACCATTTTCTTGTTTCCTCCTGTTTGATTCTATTGCTCATTAAGCCTGATGCATTACTGGAGACATAGGATCTCATGTCAGCATAGTCTAAAAAATACTTTTTATTTCTCTTTTTCATTGAATGATTTCCTCAAGGGGCTTATTAAGGAAGCATCCCTGGGACTTAGACATTCTATGATATTACATTTCTATCATGCCTTTATTCAACTCTTACCCTGGAGTATAAATTGCCTGGATATAGAATTCTCAGTTGAAAATAATTTCCCCATGGAATTTTTAAATCATTTCTCTACAGTTGTCTCATAGATACTTGTTACTATTAACAATACTTAATGGTTTCCCACTTTATGGTTTCTATGAAAACTGTTTACTACACTTACCAATGCCTTCAGAAAGTATGGAGTAATTTCATATCCATTTTGTTACTTAATATCACAATTGTTACTTGATTTGTATCTGTTATTATTATAGTCATTATTATTATACATTGTGTTTGACACTTCTTTATGCCTTTGAAATTTCAACATTACATTCTCTTCAGTTTTTGAAATTAATATTTCTTTGATCATTTTATGACTTCTGTTTTATCTGTCTCTCTGTATTTCTGTTAGCAGTCACTGTGTACAAACCACCTCAGAATGTAGACTTTTATAAGGTTCATTAATTTTCTTATTATTCTGCTTTCTTACTGGGTTTGATTACTTCACAAGCCTTAGCTGAATGGTGCTGCTTCACACTACAGATCTGTGAGTCAGTTGGAGAGACTCAGCACCATATGTCTCTCAGAGTAGTGGATTAACTAGATATGTTCTTCAGATGGCAATGGCAGTTATGCAATAGGGCAACTGGAAAAATAAAGCCTCTTAAGACACAGGCTTAGTATTAGCACACTTTTGCTTTCATTAGAAACATTAGAAAAGAAATATATTCCACCCATGATGAGACTACAGCGAGTATGCACATGTAGATGAGGCTCAACAATTGAGACCAATAATGCAATCCACCACGTGCTAGAACTCTTTTTCATTGGATCTTACATTCCCTCCATGATCATATTTAGCTTCCCATTTTTATGATATCACATTTTGGGAGATTCACTTTGACTTTTTCTTCTAACCCTTTACATAGATTTTCTTCCATTGTTTAAAAAATATTTCTCTAGAACCTTCATTCTCTGAATGTTTTCTTTTTAGAACTTATTTTTATCTTATTAAATAAATTTTTGTTTCTCTGAGAATATTATATATAGATATACACATATCTATCTATGTATATATGTGAGAAACTGCTTTGATCATAAACATGATGTTATTTTCCAGGTTTCTTTATTCTGTTTGTTCCTATTGGTGTGTTTTTGTGTGTGTGTGTATGTGTCAATGTGCTTCTCAACTACATGGTGATATCTATTAATTCATTCTCTTTTTTTTTTTTTTTTTTTGAGACGGAGTCTCACTCTGTCGCCCAGGCTGGAGTGCAGTGGCGGATCTCAGCTCACTGCAAGCTCCGCCTCCCAGGTTTACGCCATTCTCCTGCCTCAGCCTCCCGAGTAGCTGGGACTACAGGTGCCCGCCACCTCACCCGGCTAGTTTTTTGTATTTTTTTAGTAGAGACGGGGTTTCACCATGTTAGCCAGGATGGTCTCGATCTCCTGACCTTGTGACTCGCCCATCTCGGCCTCCCAAAGTGCTGAGATTACAGGCTTGAGCCACCGCACCTGGCCTAATTCATTCACTTTTAAGACTGAAAAATGAAAAAGTTAATTAGAATCTCTCTATATAGGAGTGGTTGCAAACTGGTTGACCTCAGGCATACATGAATACTCTAACTTTTTTTGCAGGTAAAGACCTGACTACCAGCATTCTAGGTACTGAATAGAAGAACTGTTTTGCCTTTCCTTTGTTTAAATACAATTATTTCTGGTAAACCTCTTGTTTCTAGTATGTCCCCACTTACCACCGTCATCTGTGTCTGGTGTTTCTCAAGTGAAAGGCTTCTCTGATTCAATTTTTCCAAAGAGTAATTTTATTTGAGTCTTTTCTTAAGGTACAGGAAGGGTAGTGGGATAAAACTGTATGAAATGAATCAAAGGATCAAGAGGTATGAAATGCAAAGTTGCACCTCATCCTCCTGTTTTCATCACCTACCTACATCTGATGCTTACATTTGTGAAGTTCTTGGAATATTTTTGGTGTTTTCAACATTCTTTTTAATAGAGCTTGACAGGAAGTGAGATACATTGTGTATTTTCATTTCTTACCACATTAACTGAAATCCCAAACAACTCTTCCTAGTGTATAAAGCAAACCACAAAAAGAATACAATTGATTTCAGATGTTTTGTAGCATATTTATTTTTCAGTGTCTCTTTGTTTTATGTAGTATGGGCTTTCAGATATAATTACTACTATTAGTATTTCTTTTAAAGATGAAACTGAGGCTCAAAAAGGTTGAGTAGCTTGACCCGTGTCTCAGAAGTCAGAATACAAACAAGGTTGAACTGAGACCTGGTTCACACTTAATTTTCTGGTAACAGAGGAGTTGAATAGTATTTTTCCCTCTCTGGTAACAGAGAAGTTAAATGGTTGGGAGTTTTCATCCCTTTTATTCACTGTAATTTAGATTATTTACCAGGGATGGAGAAAAAAAAAAAAAAAAAAAAAGCAAGAAAACCAAGGTGTTCAAACACCAGTCTAGGAACTTAAACAGACTTTTCTGCCTCATTAAGCAACTATTGAAGAAAGAAAAAGCAGAGAGAAAGCAAGACCTTGACACTGACATGTCTATATTCACAATTTTTATATAATTTCAAACTTAGACATCCCAATAGGCATGATTGGGAGTTTAATGTTCCCTCTCTTTTTTTGGCAGCTTCATTCATAGTTAATTTTCCAGTCAATCCTTTTTCCTTCACCTCCCTTCTTTCTCCATTTAATGCTATGCATTTGAATCTATAGAATAGTATGAAATATCCAATATATTCATCCTTTTCAGCTTAGTTCCTCTTTTTCCTTTTCATCTGTCACTGGAAGAATGTGTGTTTAAATGTCAATTAGCATAGTTCTGAATGTTTTTCAGTGTTAGCAAATATATTTGCAGCTAGTTTAGGATTCAACAATTTTTCAATTTTAAATACATTGACATAATAGTCCTTTTAATATTTAAGGTGCCTTCAAATGGAAACAGATTTATATGAGAATACTTGACAATACTTTCAGCTTTTGTTACTACAAGAGAGCTGGATTTAGATTTCTTCTTCCTTGCTGTTTTGGCAAAAGATTCTAACTTCTAATAAACTTTGGCAATTTATTTGTTTTACTTTATTACCTAACCTGAAGACAATGTTTTATTTCTCTATTATTTCATTTGAATTAATAATCAATTAACAATAACTGGTTTTATTTTTCTTATGATATTTGTATCATATCAGGAGTGTTCAATTCATGATTTATTTTCCAATTTCCTAAATACAGCAATCATAAATTAACAGGTCATCCCAATTATTAGTAATTTTTAGGAGATGGGTAGCTTTTATTAATAGTGAGACATATAGATGTACATGCATATTTGTGTGTCTGCTTATAAAATAGAAACTTTAAAATTAAAAAATAAAACTAGCACTCTTTTTTTTCTTTTAAAATTACACTTTAAGTTCTGGAGTACATGTGTAGAATGTGCAGGTTTGTTACATAGGTATACATGTGCCATGGTGGTTTGCTTGCACCCATCAACCCGTCATCTACATTAGGTATTTCTCCGAATGCTAGCCCTCCCCTTGCCCCCCACCCCCTGACAGGCCCCGGTATGTGATGTTCTTCTCCCTGTGCCCATATGTTCTCATTGTTCAACTCCCACTTATGGGTGAGACCATATGGTGTTTGGTTTTTTGTTCCTGTGTTAGTTTGCAGAGAATGATGGTTTCCAGCTTCATCCATGTCCCTTCGAAGGACATGAACTCATTCTTTTTTATAGCTGCATAGTATTTCATGGTGTATATGTGCCACATTTTCTTTATCCAGCGTAACATGGATGGACATTTTGGTTGGTTCCAAGTCTTTGCTATTGTGAATAACACTGCAATAAACATACTGTGTGCATGTGTCTTCATAGTAGAATGATTTATAATCCTTTGGGTATATAACCAGTAACGGGATTGCTGGGTCAAATGGTGTTTCTAGTTCTAGATCCTTGAGGAATTGCCACACTATCTTCACCAATGGTTGAACTAATCTACACTTCCCCCAACAGTGTAAAAGTGTTCCTGTTTCTCCACATCCTCTGCAGCATCTTTTGTTCCCTGACTTTTTAATGATCACTATTCTAACTGGAGTGAGATGGTATCTCATTGTGGTTTTGATTTGCATTTCTCTAATGACCAGTGATGATGAGCTTTTATTTCATATGATTTTTGGCCACATTAATGTCTTCTTTTGAAAAGTGTCTGTTCATAACCCTTGCCCACTTTTTGATGGGGTTGTTTTTTTCTTGTAAATTTGTTTAAGTTCCTTGTAGATTCTGGATATTAGCCCTTTGATAGATTGCAAAAGTTTTCTCCCATTCTGTAGGTTGCTTGTTCACACTGATGACAGTTTCTTTTGCTCTGTAGAAGCTCTTAGTTTAATTAAATCCCATTTTCCAATTTTGGCTTTCGTTGCAAATGTTTTTGTTGTTTTAGTCATGAAGTCTTTGCTCATGCCTATGTCCTGAATGGTATTGCCTCGGTTTTCTTGTAGGGTTTTATGGTTTTAGGTCTTGTGTTTAAATCTTTAATCCATCTTGAGTTAATTTTTGTATAAGATGTAAGGAAGGGGTCCAGTTTCAGTTTTCTGCATATGGCTAGCCAGTTTTCCCAACACCATTTAAGCAATAGGGAATCCTTTTTCCATTAAACTAGCACTCTTCAATTATGACTACCAAGATAACCGGTGAATTCTAAAAGGTAAATTTCTCTATTTATCCTAGATTTGTACTATAATATCTATATTTTTTTCCTCTTGATCTGGAATTTTCCATTCTTCTGCTTTTAAAAATTGGGACAAAATTTGATACACAATTATCACTAAACTTGCTTTTGGTGGGTGCCAAAGGAGATCTCATTGAATTATACCTCTTTTTTAATCTGGAAAAAGAAATGGCTAACATAGGTAAAAGTAGAAAGAATAGAACAATGAACATCCATGCATTCACAATCTAGTTTATCATTAACATTTGATTTGCAGTTTTTGCATCCATATAAACAAATAGAATAATATTTATTTACAGTATCTCTTTTTTTGGCTGAATTAATTAAAAGTTACAGAAACTTGATTCTGAGTCATAGTTACAAAGGCTATCACCATCCATAGATAATAAAGATGATAACAATGAATTTATCACAGATAAATTCAGTCTAGACTTCATGGTATGTGACTGAAGCCCCAGCTTACACATATATATATGTGGCTATATATATATATATATGAAATCAAATTAAGAAAGCAGCTATTTCTATTTTATTAAGTTTGTGAAAACCAGAAATAAACATTGCCTTTTTGGTAATTCAAAAAAAAAAAAAAAAAAAAAAAAGCAACATGTGACTACATATTACTTTTCTTCTACATCTCATAGCTTAGTTAATGGATGTACTAACATCGAGCCTTGAATGCAATCGTAGAGTAAATCTCCATCATCATTTCTTAAAAATCTGCCAATACATTGTTCTTTTTAACATATTGCTTCATAGTTTTGCATTTTTATTACTCTGTAATTCTCTTTTCTTTCCACTTTTAGCAGGGTTAGATACCTGTTAGTTTCCTGTGGCTGCTAACAAATGACTACAAACTTGATAATTTAATAACTATTTACTGTCTCACAGATTTTAGAGGCCAGAATGCCAAAACTCAGCCATCAGCAGAGCCACATGCCCTTTAATAGCTCGACAGATAATCCATTCCTTGCCTCTTCCACCTACTGGTGATTGTCAGCATTCCTTGGCATGTGGCCTCGTGTCCTTCTGTTTCATCTTCACATAGCCTTCTGCTCTCTCTATGTGTCCAATTTCCCTCTGCTTCCTCGTATAAGAACACTTGTGATGCCATGTAAGGCCCATCTGGATATTCTACAGTAATCTGTGCATCTCAAGTCCTTAATTACATCTGCAAAGGTTCTTTTTCAAATAAGATCACATTCACAGGTTCCAGGGTTAGGAGACTGTCATATATTTTTTGAGCCAACATTCACTCTACCACAGGTATCATTGCTACTTTCACTTTTTCTGTGCTTCTTAAAATGTTGTTAGGATTATCTGGTTTCTGAAGGTGTGGTAGGATTCCACTTTGAAAATATATAAGACTGTGTCTTAGTGTGGGTAGGAAAGAGGTCTTAGATAAATCCCACTACTTAGAAAATTGCAAATTAAACCTTCTGTCTCTGCTGCAGTCAGTTTTTATGAAATATATTTTCTTAGAAAAAGTGACTAATTTAATTAGTTTCCTTCCTTCCTTTCCTTTGCTCTTTCAAATTTGTTGTTTTAAATTTCCAGTGTACTGTAACAGACAATCTCTAAGTTTAAAATGTTTTATTTGGGAACTGAAAATTTGCAATTCAGAACAAACACAAAGGCTAGGTGGTCTTCAGTATGTCCAAAGAACGAAGACAAGATTGGAGATTTTATAAAAAGAAGAAATGTATTTATTGTTTTGAAAGAAAGTTAACAGGCAAGTTCTGTTTGGTTACAGAGATGGGTATAACTAGTCTTAGAGTTACAGCTGGTTGTTTCAGGAGCTATTAGGTAAAACTGCTTTTAGGTAAGAACAGACTGTTTCAGAAATTAGGCTTGTAGAGAATTACATTCTTAGAGTAATGTTTTGTGCCATGATATGATTTGGCTCTGTCCCCACCCAAATCTCATCTTGAATTGTGGCTTCCATAATTCCTACATGTGGTGTGGAGGGACCTGGTGGGAGATAATTGAATCATGGGGACAGTTGCCCTATAGTGCTCTCATGGTAGCCAATCTATCTCATCAGATTTAATGGTTTTATATAGGGAACCCCCTTTTACTTGGTCCTCATTCTGTCTTGTCTGGAACCTTGTGAGATGTGCCTTTTGTCTTCCGCCATGATTGTTAGGCCTCCCCAGCCACTGTGGTACTGTGAATCCTTAAACTTCTTTTTCTTTATTAATTGCCCAGTCTCAGGTATGTCTTTATCAGCAGTGTGAAAACAGACTAATACATGCCCTGAGTGCTTTTTACTCCTGGCCTCTTGACTCTGTTACAGTTAGTTATGTAAAGAAAGACTCAATCATATGATCAATTTTTACAGTACCGATTATTTATTTTCCCTTATTAGTTTTGGTGTGTGTGTACATTTCTGACTTCTTTTCTGAATTCAGATATTTTTCAAAGAAACAGCATATTTATTGGCCCCAGTGTTTTTCTCTATTAAAATATACATTTTACTTACATCTTTCTCTCATTTTGTTTACTTTGCCACTTTTCTAAATTTTTAGTTCTATGTCTAATAAAAAATCCACAATAACTACCTCATTAATTCGATCAGTTGGCTTGTCTATACTCTTATGCATTTCTTGTCCACATGATTTGTTTCGCACTAAGAGAAATGCGTCAAAGTTGCATATAACTAGTGCATTTCTGTTCTTTTATTTTAATTGTTTGACATTATGAAGAATATTGCTCACTGCTGTGTTGTTTGGTGTCCTACTTTGTTCCATTTTATTATTTGATGTAAATTATAACTTGTCAGATATCCATATCATCACCCTCAGTTTATTTTTTGTTCACATTTGTTTTACATTATATTGACCATTTTTTAAATCCATTCCAATTACAAGTAAAATATGTCTTTTATATAAGAGGTTTTTCTACATATGCCAATAACCACACATTTTGCTTTTAATAAGTGAGCTAAGCTTATTTGCATTCATCAGTACAATGGACCTCTTGTCTCAGTTCTTCACTAAAATATTTTGCTACTATACATTTTATATTGTATATACACTGAATTATTCATTGTGTTTTCAATTTCATTGCAATCTTAAACTTTAGAGTTTTGTTTTACTTTTTTCCTTGGGAAATTCTGTTTCATTCTAGTGTTTGCTTCCATACTAAAACTTTTTATAGTAGCCTTTTAACCTTTTCCTTATTTCAATTCTGCTATCCTGTTTGTCAGCTTTGATTATATCTCAGACTTCCACCTATTACCTACCAAGCAATCAGTGAGTGATTTCTGTTTGTCTCTTCTCCTTTCTTCATCCATATTTCAGTTATATGTTTCTAATTTGTCATAATATTAAGTTGGTGCAAAAGTAATTGCGGTTTTCATTTAAAAAATGGCATAAACTGCAATAACTTTTGCACCAACCTAATGCATATTTACTCTTATCCCTCTCCCCAACCTTTATTTTAATCTAAAATCTTCAGCTACATTAATTAATTATTTTGCTCATTTTTTTTTTTTCTACTTATGTTTTCTGGAATGAAGGTCATTCTCTTGTCAAATGATTTTGACTGGAAAAAATAATTTGGGAGACCAAGGTGGGCGGATCACGAGGTCAGGAGATCAAGACCATCCTGGCTAACACGGTGAAACCCCATCTCTACTAAAAATGCAAAGACAAAAACTAGCCAGTAGTGGTGGCGGGCACCTGTAGTCCTAGCTACTCCAGAGGTAGAGGTGGGAGAATTATGTGAACCTGGGAGGCAGAGTTTACAGTGAGCCGAGATCACAAGATCACGACACTGCACTCCAACCTGGGTGACAGAGGGAGACCCCGTCTCAAAAAATAAAATAAAATAAAATAAATAAATGATAATAATAATAATAATAATAATAATATTTTCCCTGGCAAGTTCTGAAACCTTGAATTATGTAGATTCAAAGGCCCCGACCCCATTTCAGGAAGGATTTCTTTTTAAATATTAATTTTGTTCTATTTCCAGTCTTCAGTGTATGCCATTTTCCTGTTTCTGTAATTATTTTTAATGTGTGATTTTATTTCTATTTCTTTTCTCTTTCTCCTTCTATACTCAATATTCCTCGTTCTGAATTGTTTCTTTTTGTGCTCAGGCATCTCTTCTACATTTTCCCTGTATTTTATCATCTATATTTTACCTCTTTTTATTGTTGACTTATTTGTGGAGGAAAACATAATCTGTGATAATTTTCTCAAGGAATTGTGATTAATAGGATGACAATATAAATATATTACTTTAGTCATTATACTTCAGATTAATCAGCAGATTCTTATTTAATAAAGGTATAAAACAATGTAGATACTGAGCTGACTGTTGTATCGACTTTAACTTATTTCCTACTGATTGAAAATTTCATATTTAATAAATGTTATTTTCAATCCTTTATAGTCCAGGGGGAAAGATATTTTATATCATATATAGAATAGTGTTAACAGTTGTAACATATGCTTAGGTGGCACAGTAAAATAGTATTTAATGAGCATGTAGCTATTTTGTGTGTGTGTGTGTGTGTGTGTGTGTGTGTGTGTGTATATAACATTTATTTTTTCTTAAATATAATCTCTTAGAAATAAGAAAGAGAGGCCAGGCACTGGGGCTCATGCCTGTAATCCCAACACTTTGGGAGGCTGAGGTGGGCGGATCACCTGAGGTCGGTAGTTCGAGACCAGCGTGACCAACATGGACAAACCCCCTGTCTACTAAAAATACAAAATTAGCCGGGTGTGGTGGCACATGCCTGTAATCCTAGCTACTCAGGAGGCTAGGCTGAGGCAGGAAAATTGCTTGAACCCAGGAGGCGGAGGTTGTGGTGAGCCAAGATGGCGCCATTGCACTACAGCCTGGGCAACAAGAGGAAAACTCCGTCTGAAAAAAGAAAGAAAGAAAGAAAGAAAGAGAGAAAGAGACAGGGAGAGAGGGAAGGAGGGAGGGAGGGAGGGAGGGAGGGAGAGAGGCAGGAAGGAAATAAGAAAGACAATGTGATCCATTTGGTTCATTTATCTTCTGTTCTTTGTGGTACTTTTTAACGATACTTGATTCTGATGTCTTCTCCACACCC
Source organism: Rhinopithecus roxellana (assembly GCF_007565055.1). Classification (NCBI taxonomy): domain Eukaryota; kingdom Metazoa; phylum Chordata; class Mammalia; order Primates; family Cercopithecidae; genus Rhinopithecus; species Rhinopithecus roxellana. Next base: position 67,676,321 of record NC_044559.1, on the reverse strand, counting down.
TCACTTTACACACATTTGTGTTGTGTTTCTAGATCAGCTATAGTTAGAAACCGTATGGGAGACGGGTTAGATGGCATATTCAGTTTGATTTTTTGTTTCTTTTACTACTTCTATTGTTTCTAGAGAGAAGTGTCATATCTTCAATGAATAGTGCTTTCTGTCTGTTTTCTAAACCTTTAGTACTTATATAAATAGTGCCATTTTTTTCTTTATTAGACTTCTTTACAAAACCAGACATCACCATCCAAGGTGCCTCTGTTCCAAAATTGTGAACTTGAACCTCCACACTTTCCAAGCCCTTTCCTTTTAGCTTCCTTGTAACTATTCTTCTGAACCCCCAGAACTCAAATTTCCTTTAAAATGTTTCACTTAGATGTGGAGAATAATCTTCTGGGTGGAAGCTGTGGGTATATTTTCAGGGCTTATCCACTTTAAAGGGTCCAAACTCTCCTTTTCTGTGCATGCCCTGCCTGATTCTCTGCTAAGGGGCTGACTTAGCAGCTCTTATTCATTTCTCCAATTACACGTATATTGAAACTTGAGATCCTTTTGTCCCCTACTTCCTCTGTAAATTTGGGATAAGAGTGTTGGTATTTGATTTTCCTGTTCATGTGTGTAGCGTCTAAAAAGAAGATGGAGAGATTCAAATTGTATGGCCATCATTATACTCATCGTTTTTATATTATGTGAAACCAAAACTAGGACAAAACCACATGTGGAAATCACCCACAAATATGGGAACAAAATTACTCTTCTGAGGTAAAATTTGACGTGTAAAATATATATAGAATTCAGAAATTAAGATGTGATAGAAATCAACGAAAACATTTTCAACAGAAGATAACCCTTTATGAAGTTTTTGTTATAGTGGAGGCAAAATTATTATTTTTTTCTGAATGATACAATGGAATTTTTCAAGCACAGTAAATGTTCCCACTTATAACCACCTATCTTGATAGTTACCAATTACAAAATTTACCTAACTGGACAGAAATGCCAGTTTTTAAATACTTTGCCCTTTCTATAAGTGCATAATAAATGCATTATCTTTATGCAAATTTGCCGAGACAATTAGTATCGGTAGATTTATTTTCTTGTATAAACTTATAACTCAGTAGGATGGAGTCTTTGTGAACTGAATTTAAACTTCTCACTGATGGTAGTTAGGATCTCCTAGGATAATTTCATTCCATTTTTCTAAATAATCAGTAAAGCATTCTCTGGAAACAAACTAAAGCCCAAGAGAAAACAAAATTAAACAAAACAAAAGCCAAAAATAAACCTACATCTTATTAAACAGTATTTATACAAGATATAATAATTTATATGTCATAATGTTTAAAATGTTTATAATACAGCATTGAAATTCCTGTTTCATTAAAACTGAAAAGTTATTTAAATGTTTTAACCAAAACAATTTTGTCTCAGAATTGTAAAGGCACTGATACTTGTAATATGTTTCTTGTATGTTTATTCTGGTATTTATCTTTTCTAATTTATGTTTTAATATTTCACTAAGGGAATCTTAAAACAGGGAATTGGAAATCCAGGGCCTTCTAAATAAAGTATTTATGTTTGATTTGAAAGGGTCAGTCCTCCCTTTACAACAGTAATATCAAACTCCTTAACTAGGTTGGATATGTGTTAATTGCTTTAATTAATTTCCATAATTAAGAATTTTCGGCATTGGTTTAAAAAGATCAGATACTGTGCTATGAATAAAATAAACAAATATTATGAATAGGTAAACAAAATTTTAAAAATGACGAACTTTTATTTGTGGCTATGGAATGTTATTTTAAAATATTAACACATTGGATATAACTTGATTAATAAAAGTTGACATGGAAACTACTTTTGCCATGCACTCAACTCTTTCATAGCATGTGGAAAAAACATTTCTCTATTACAAGTAATTAAGCAAAATTCTTTTACAGCATTGAAAAAATTCTATTCATGTGCCTTTATTATTGTAAATATATGTAACTTCTCTTCCAATGTACTATCTATGGCTTTCTATAGATTTTGTTTTCATTTCTCATACCTTTTCTCTGTTTCTCCCTGTCTCATTGTTAGTTACCCTGATTTTCCACTTTTTTTCCCATCTTTAAATTTTCCATTCTTAATTTTTAAAAATTTAATTGAAGCAATACTTTGCAGAGCAGGAGGATGGGAGTTAAACAATGAATCTCAGTTTCCCTGATTTGTGTTTTTTGGATTAAAGAAAAATGGAAGAGGAAGGTAGATGAAATCTTGGTTATTATTCCAAATGTTAACAACAGAGTTGTTAGCTAATGGCCAACTGTACCAAATGTTCTCACTAATTTGTATACTTTTAAATCATTTAATTAACTATTTGATAATTTTCAAAGTAACAATACATTGTCAAAAATGCAAGGTGAACATACTGCGGTATATTAAAAATAATAGCTAATATTCTCTTCTTCCCCAATTACTCTTGTAATGCCATGCCCTCCAGGTAACCAATGTGGGTTGTTTGTATCAATATCTTCATACCTTTAAGCTTATACAAAATAGGTATATATCTATATAGTATCTATATTTATGAAAGCCTTGAACCTTATTTTTTCTTTACCCCACAAAGCATCATTCTTTACTTATTTTTTTCTGATTTATTTCACTTAAATTCCTTTTGATTTCTTACATTACACATTTCCATCTTCCTTTCTGACTAAAACTTTGCCTCAGCCAAACTTTCCCTCATTATAATTTACCAACTGTATGCATTTATATTCTTTAAGTACATGACTATTCATGTTTTCATAAAATAAGTATATCTTAAAATTAGATTTTTCACTATTAAAAGTTTTGAGTTTAAATATTATAACATCAGGTCAGGCATAGTAGCTCACGCCTGTAATCCCAGCTCTCTAGGAGGCCGAGGCAGGTGGATCACAAAGTCCGGAGTTCAAGACCAGCCTGGCCAATGTGACAAAACCCCATCTCTACTAAAAATACAAAAATTAACCGGGTATGGTGATGGACACCTGTAATCCCAGCTACTTGGGAGGCTGAGGCAGGAGAATCACTTGAGCCCAGGAGGCAGAGGTGGCAGTGAGCCAATATTGTGCCACTGCACTCCAGCCTGGGCAACAGAGCAAGACGCTGTCTCCCTCTCTCTCTCTCTCTCTCTCTCTCTCTCCCATATATATATATATATATATATATATATATATATATATATAATGTCATGACTTTGTAATCGAATAATTAAATATACTTTTGAAAGATGTTAATAAAGAGGTAGAGAGATATTTTATGCCTGTAGATATGTAAATCTGATGTTAATATGTTAAATATCTCTGTATTTTAACCCCTAAGTTGACATTTTAATAAAAAACTATACCAATAATAACTGGGAAATTATGAAACTCATTTCAATATAAATATAGACATATAAATAGCCAAGAACAGAAGCAATAGCGTTTGAAAAAGCGGAGAATTTGTTTTCCTTATATTACGATTTATCAAACTGCAGTAAATAATGCTTCGAATATGTTAAAATATAGATAAAGAGCATTAGAAATGATAGAACCCAGAAATAAACCACACATATATGAGGACTTCATATACAACAGATAGGGCACTGCTTCTCAACAGGAGAAAGAAGGATTGATCAATAAACAGTGCAGTGACAGTGGTTGTACATATGAGCAAAACAAACAAGTATCCTTGCCTTGCACCAGGCACAAAGATATATTCCAAATGAATTTAAATCATAGAAATAATAATATAAATATTTACAAGAATGTTTAGGGAAATGCAGTTATGTTCTTGGGGAAGAAGAGGATAAAAAATTATAAATCATAGAAATGAATGATACATTGGATTACATTAAAATTAATAATGTTTGTTAAAAGATTACACAAAACATAGAAAATGTTTCTTCTAGTTATTTTTATTTTTTAACTCTTATTTTAGGTTACAGGGATACATGAGCAGATTGTTATATAGGTAAATTGCATGTCATAGGGATTGGGTATACAGATTATTTTGTCACCCAGGTAGTAAACACGGTACCCAATAGGTAGTTTTCTGATGACCTCCCTCCTCTCATTCTCCACCCTTAAGTGGGCCATGGTGTCTTTTGTTACTTTCTTTGTGTCCATGTGTACTCAATGTTTAGCTACCCCTTATGAGTGAAAACATGCAGTCTTTGCTTATGGCCTCCAGCTCCATCCATGTTGCCTGCAAAGGACATGATCTTGTTCTTTATTATAGTTGTGTAGTATTCAGTGGGGTATACCTACCACCTTTTCTTTATCATATCTATCATTAATGGGAATTTAGGTTGATTCTCTCATTTTGATATTGTGAATAGTACTGCAATGAATATATGTATGCATGTGTCTTTATGGTAGAACAACTTATGTTCCTTTGGGTATACACCCAATAATGAAATTACTGGGTCGAATGCTACTTCTGTTTTAAGTTCTTCAAGTAATTGCCACACAGCTTTACACAATGATAAAACTAATTTTCATTTCTGCCAGCAGTGTAGTAAGGAAAAATGTGTGTTTTATATCAGATATCTAAAGCACCAGAAAAACTCTGAAATATCTCTTCATATTATACCCAGAATCAATCTAATTTTTATCCCTACCACTTGGTCCCAAGTCACTATTGTTCTCTTACCTGCATATTTGTAATAGTCTCCAAACAGGTCTCCAACTTTTCATCCTTGCTTTCCAATAATACGTTTTCAACAGCTGCCACAGTGGTTTCTTGAAGTGTGAATTGGAAAATATCAGTCCTCCACTCAGGACCCTGCAATGCCTTCCATAGCATTCAGAATAAAATCAAAATCTATTAAAACATCATATTTATATTGTCTACCCCAATTTATCTGTGACTTCATATCTTCTAGTCTACCCAAAACTCATTCTTCTCAGCCACACCAGCCTCTTTTCGAAAACACAGATTGTTCTGATTCAGATCTTTGAACATTTATCTGTAATTCTGTTTTGCAAAATATCCATATGCCTCGTCCTTTACTTTATTCCAATTCCTGCTGAAATATCCACTGATCAATGAGGTCAATGAAGGAGTATATAATTGGAGAGATTTGTGTGTGGGGTGTGTGTGTGTATGTGTGTGTGTGTGTAAGTGATAGCTCTGCCTATCCCAATTACTCTTGCTTTCTTTATTGTTCATAGTACTTCTCACAATCCGACAAAACATATGTGCATGAAGATGTTTACAGTATTATTTACTACAGTCTGCCTAGAGAGCTTAGATAAGTGTTTGTTGGGAACAATATATATAAGAATAACAACCTTCATGCATAGAATAATAGTTACCCACAAGATAAAGAGGAGGGAAATGGAATCATGGAGATTTGTGTAAGAGGCTTTACAAATCTATATGGGCTCTTTTTTTTTTTTTTTTATGGGGATGACATTTGGGTTTCAAATTTATTAGTATTATTGTCATTCCTTTTTGAATACATGAAATATTCCATTAAAAGTAACATAAAATTTTGGAAAACACATAAATGGCTTACTCATTTACTGTGTTTTAGTTAGTGGGGCAATGTAATGACAAGAAAATTTGTCTTAAGAGATTTGCTTGGAGCATGCACATTCCACGTAGATTGCTATTTTGAAAATAATTAGGTTTAACAGTTTTAGAATTTCAAATTAATTTTAATTCCAATGATACCAGATATCCAATTAGCTAAAGTTTTTAAGTTTTTGTGAGTCCTAATTATTAGCTTTACGACCTGAATTTTTTCCCTCAGAGCTCACAGATGTAATTTTTAAGAAACACAAGTAGCATAAATTAGCAACACTCTGGAAGCGAGATATGGAGCCGTAGTCTTGACAAGAAGATTTTATGTAGGCAGGAAACAAGCTATGCTGTTTCCGTTTCATTGTGATTGCAATTCCATACATTAAAACAAAAACAAATTAAAGACAATAGTGAGAAGATTTCACTTCATTCAAGAAGATAGTGAATAATCTGGTCACCAAACATTTCAACAAAAATTCACTATTTTAATTTTTGATTTACTTAAAGCTGTTGTATACATACATTTTTTTTTTTTAAGAGATAGTGATTTAATACTTTACCGAATCATCTTTCTAAATCATGTCAAGGGAATAAGTTCCAGCCAGTGATGCCTAATCCTGAGATAGAAATTAGAATTCATCTTGATGTGGAGTATTGCATATTCAAAAGTTGATAGTAATACAATGTTGATCTCTGTGTTCTCAACATTTCATTTTTTCTATACATAAACTGGGTAGTCGTGAATTCCTAATATAATTATTAACTAAAACCAGTTTAGCATGCATTTGATTTATTGGCATGCATTGACTTACCGTTTCAAAATAAAATGGCAGTTTTAATTAATTTTTTGAATTAGATATGCAGAATATTAATTCTAAGTGTCTTAATATTCTTTGTGTTTCTTATGCCATTTAAAAATTTTATTTAGTAATCTTTTCTTCACTGGGAACATTTTATTTTCCAAAAAGAATTAAAGGAATAAAATAACTGGCCTTGGTGGGTAAAAACAGAATATCACTTTTTCTCTGGGCCAAAAATCTTGCTTTCAGGGCGAATAAAATTAAATTATCATTAGGAACTTTCTAATCTCCATGGTGAATGCACTTAGCTAAACAACAATGAGGTTCAAGCCAAAATTCTACTGAATATTACATGTCAAAATCTATCAAAATGTAAACGATTAAACCTTTGCTTGATTCAGAGACAATGTAAGCCAGATTCATTTGGCTGTTTACCTATCCAGATATTTCTTATTTCCTTTTTTTGCCCCCTTCCTCTCTCACTTTCAACTTACTTATTTATTTATTTTTGAGTCAGAGATTTTTTCATCACCAGGCTGGAGTGCAGTGGCACAATCTTCAGTTAACTGTAGCCTCAACCTCCTGGACTCAAGTCATCCTCCCACATCTGCCTCCTGAATAGCTAGAACTATAGATACATACCACCATGCCTGGCTAACTTCTTTATTTTTTTATAGAGATAAGGTATCACTATGTTGCCCAGGCTTTTCTATCTACTTATTTATGTATTTATGTACTTAACTATATTATATACCAATAACAAATTCTTGGTGAATCTTGATTTAATTTAAAATTATGCCAATAAATTAAGTGTTATAGTTAAATAAAAAATAAACTATTACAAATTATTCATCATAGAAAAGGTTAATTTTGGGAATTAAAACTATATATTATTAAGGAGCACAAAACTAAAGATTAAATGTAAACAGAAAACTTACACTATTATGTAAATGTAAAATCACTTATTATAAATGATTACTTATTAAAAATAATTACATGATATTCCTGCACCTAAAAGTGTTAAGAGCCCAAGTTCCTGATGTTTCATATTAAACTGTAGCTGGACTAGATTGTTACTGATTAACATAAATATAATAAGTAAAATGCTTCTAAGATTTGAGGAGGCAGAGAATATTTGTTTCTTCAGATCAGTAAAAGGCAAATTCCCTTCAAAACAAGTGAGTGTCCTACTTAGCCAAATTGCAGTACATCAAAAATTATAACTTCTGTTCATGATATGAAAATAACCTAATTCCTCAAAACCAGTGTAAAGATAAAAATCTTATAAGCATCAGCAGAACAAAAAAGACACATTTTGTAGAAATATATAATATAAGCATGACAGCAGATTTCTCATCAGAAACAGTGAAAGAAAAAAAGCAGACCAATGGCTTTAAAGTATCACAAGGGAGGTAAAGCGTAAGCCTGTATTACTAGCGTCCTATCATTAGCAAAAACATCTTTCAAACACAAAGTGGAACAAAGACATTTCAGACGTGTAAAATATAAAATACTTAATAACCAGGAAATCCATATTATAAGAAGTGCTTAAAATGTCCTTTGTACCAAACAAGATAGCAGATAGTAATATAAATCTATTCAAAGGTAAAAATGCCACTAGAAATGGTTACTACATGGGTAAATATGTCAGATTTTTCATATTATAAAAATGCCTTTAAAGAATAATTGCCTGTTTGTAATAGTAATAGCAATACAATGTGGGGTTTGTGGAATGTGTAGAAGTCAAATATGTGACAATAATTGCACAAAGGCTGGAGAGGAGAAAATAAAGAATGCCGTGGTAAGTTCTCATGTTCATTGTAAAGTGGTAGAATGTCACATTAATTTAAACTAAGGTAGGTAATACTGTACACTCTAGACCAATAAATTATCAGAAAATGGAAAAACAATGGGAAAAATGGATATTAATAACAAAATAAACCAATAAAGGAAATAAAATAGAATACAAGTAATTCACGAGAGTGCACAAAATGTATAAAACAATAACAACAATATTTTAATAGGAAACAATAGAGACTTAAACTTTAAAAATCATGTTAAACTTACATGACCTAGTTATACCATTTAAAAGACAAAATTTATCAGATTGAATAAAAAGTAAGCTCTAAAATATGTTGTCAAAAAACTGCTTTAAATATGAACACATAGTGCTCTCTCTCTCAGAGAGAATTTATACATATGGATGTATCTATAATGCAGTATATATTGCATTAACACTAATAAAAAGATAGCTGTAGTCAATTTAAGAGCAAAAATATAGGTAGAGTAGATTTCAGAACCAATTCTATTACAAGAATGAAGATCATTTCAGAATGATAGATAACTCAATTCATCTAGTACAAGTAAGTGTCCTGAATTTTTTATACATACTAACAGAGATGCAAAATGATAACTGACAGATATTCTAGAAGAAATAGATAAATATACAATTATATTCTTAAATTTCAGTGATAATTTCACAGTAATTGAGGGGATAGGTAGATGAAAAATTATTAAGGTTAAAGAATGCTTTAATTGATTAGGTCAAACACTAATTGATTAGGTCAAACACATCATTCTACAGAACTGAAAGACACATTCTCTCTGAATGTATGTAGAAATAAGCTAAAATATAAAACATTCTAAGACATAAATCAAGTGTCAAAAAACTTAAAATAATTCAAGTTATATGAAGTATGTTCTCTGATTAAAACTAAATTAAAGTAGAAACCAGTAACAGAAAGGTTTCTAGAACCTCCACAACATCTTAGACACTAAAGAACACACTTTTACATAATTATTTCAAATTATTGAATCAAATTCAATAATTGTGTGTTAATTGATTTAATAAAGAATTGAAAGTTAATCTAGAGATATTTAGAATTAAGAAAATTAAAACACAATGTAAAATTGTGGAAATCCACTATAACAATACTTAGGAGAAAACCGATGGTACCACACCCCTATATAAAAAGAGAAGAAATATATAAAATTCAGTGGCTTCATGTTACATCTTAATTAAATAAAAAAAGAGAGCAAGTTGGAAGAAGCACAATAAAGGCTATATTAAGATAAGGGTTGTAAACAATAAACAGAAAAATGATAGAGAAAATCAATAAAAAATCAAAGCTAAAACTTTGAAAAGACCGATAAAATTGATAAACCTCAACCAGAATGATCAGGAAACAGAAGCAGCAAATTACATCAAGAATGAATAAATGACATCACCAGAGATTATACAGATATTAAAATCTACTAATAACTTTATGCCAACTATGAGACAATTTTGAATAAATAGACACATTCTTTGAAACACAAACTACTCAAGTACGCTGAAGAATAAATAGATAACATGAATACTTAATATCAATTGAACAAATTGAGTTTGTGCAAAAAACCTCAACAAATTTAACTCCATTACAGGTAACTTCACTGTTAAGGTGCACTGAACATTCCAGGAAACAATAACAACAATGATACACAAAATATTCCAAGACATTATGGAGGAGGTAAACCTTGCTGAAATAATTCTGTAAAACCACCCTGATACAAAACTAAGAAAAACACTTTAGAAGACAAGAAAATGAATGACATGCATCCATCATGAAACTAATGCAAATATTGTTAATATTTTAGCACAGTGAATATAACAATATATTGAAAAAGTAACACATCATGACAAACAGGAATTTTTATAGGGAATGAAAGGTTAGTTTAACATTGGAAAAATCAATTAATGAAACCACAATAAAGGAAAACTAAAAAGAAAAGAAAATTGTTATGATTATTGCAATAGACAAGGAAAAAGCATTTGAACAGAATCTACTGTGATTCAGTGACTCTCAACAAACTAATAATATATGTGATTTTACTTATAGTATCTATAAAAGCCTCAAAATGTTAAAAGATACAGTATTTTCCTTCTAATAGCAAGAAAAATGCAGAAATGTCTACTCTATTCAACTAGCTGGCATTGTACTAGACATTCTAGTCAGATCAATAAGAAAATAAAAATAAATAAAAGTCATCCAATTGGGATGGAAGAAATAAAAATGACTTTATTTGCAGAAAACATGAATACCCGTGGAGAAAATTTAGATGGAATGTGTTATAAGGATAGTAGAACTTATAAATGAGTTTTGTCAATGTTGCAAGGCAAAAGAACAATATACAACAATTACTGCTATTCTGTATGTTAGCATTGAACAAATGGGAAATGAAATTAAAATCAATTTTATTTACAATAGAGATCTGAAATATGAAATACTGAGAGATAAATCTGAGAAAAGATATAAAAGATTTGTGTGCGAAAACTTGCAAAACTGCTGAGAAAAGTTAAAGAAGACTTTTATTTCCATAGTGATGGAAAACATACTATGTTAATAAGTAAAACAACTCAATATTGTTAAAATGTTAATTAGTCACAAATTACTATATAGATATAATGCAATTCCAGTTAGAATTCTAACTGGCTTTTGGGTAGAATTTGACAAATTGATTTTAAGATTCTCATACATATATAAAGTACTTATCTTAGCCAGATCAGATTTGAAAAAGATCTGTGTTGGAGGACTAGATCTACCTGATTTGAGTAATAGAAAAAAACATATGATATTGTCAACAAGATAGAAAATAGAATAGAATAGAGAATTCTAAAGGAGATTTTTACATATGTTTAATTAGTTTTCAACAAATGACTATATGCAATTAAATGAAAATGGTATATTATTTTTAACAAGTGGTGCTCTAATTGAATATTTGTTTGAAAAAAAAAAAAACTTTCATTAGACCACCACTTGTAGCATATAAAAGTTTAACTAAAATTAGCCAGGCATGTTGGCTAGCACCTGTAATCACAGCAACTCGGGAGACTGGGTCAGGAGAATCACTTGAGCCTGGGAGGTGGAGGTTGCAGTGAGTCGAGATCACACCACTGCACTCCAGCCCGGATGACAGAGCAAGACTCCATAAAAAAATAAAAATAATAATTAACTAAAAATTGATTGTAGATCCTAAATAGTAAAACCTAAAAGAAACAGAAACAAATAAAATTTTTAGAAAAAAATACAAGAACATATTTTTCACCTTGGCTTAATCAAATCTTAGACATTAAACCAAATGGTACAACATTATTCTTTTATGATTCAAGAAGTGTTAAATTTATAAATTGTCCTTTATTTAAAAAAAAAATCACTTCCTCTTGAAAAGCACTGTTAAGAGAATAAAACGACCAGTCACAGACTGAAGAAAAGTACTTGTAGTCTTTAGATACAGAGTTAGCTGCTGTAATATTAAATGACTCTAAGACCACTGGGACAGTGAATATTTTTTTTCCTCCTAATATTGTGATTCAATTGGTTGTGTAAAAATGGAGAAAAATACATTTTACTTATTATCCTGGTATACAAAGGAGATTTTTCCAGGTTTTGGATTTCAAGTAATTTTCTAAATCATAAAATTCTGTAAGATTTTATACCAAGTAAAATCAATTTTTCATTATTATTTATGTTCTATGAGAATTACTAAAAGGTGTTTATAACTCATAATATTCGGTTATTGACCTATTTACTGTATCATGTATTATTTGCATTATATCGTGGAGTATAATACAGAATTTCAGTATCTTGTTTTCCCCTATTTCATTGCATCATTGATACAAGAGGATGATGCTCTCTGGCATTGATAATCAGGACTGGGTCTTCCACCTTTTATGAAGACTAAATACCTTGATGCTGAGAATGTTTCACCTCTGTTTTACATTCTTATAGTTTTGAATCTTCCCTTTTAATAATCCAAGTAGTCCCTCTGAATCAAGCCTTATAATCACTCATTTTCTTATCAAACTCATCAGGCCTCCAACTAATCCATGGTATCCTGACACACAGAAACTCTCTATTATCTTCCTTTGTATCATTTGCATTTGTCCCAGTACCAGAAATGTAAAACATACATATTTATTTTTAAATTGAGTAAAGATGTATTTGTTATATAAAATATAACTCCTCAAATTCAATCTAATTGACTTCCCCTTCAACAGAGTAAAAATGTAGTCTCTCTCTCTGTTTGAAATTAGATCTTTTTCCCATAAAAATTATGGATGCTGGCCCAAATAACTCTGTTGTTCTTTAAATAGATCATAACCTTATACATTTTTCTCCAAAATTATATTATTTAAAATGCTATTTGGAGACACTAAAAGATCCTAATGCTGAGAGTTAAATCAATAAAACTGTGAAATAGATGTTTAAACATGATATTTAATAATTTACTTTTTATTAATTTAGAATAGACAGCCAGTATAGATTATACATGAATTTGGACAGAATAAGATTATAGAGGTATAAATCTAAAGTGTTAAAATGGTCAACTAAACATTTAGTAATGGATTTTTTAAGTCAAGTATATGAACCCATTTGTAAACACATTTTTCCACCACTCCAAGATGCCTTCTAGCATATGCAAACTAATACAGAAACATATTTCCCTTTTCTTAACCTGAGTTGAACTTTGTCCTTATTTTATATGCCACTCTTCATTAGTGTCATTTTGTCTGCATTCAGTGTTCAAGTTTCTTCAACTAGACTGTTAGCCCTTGAATGGAGGGAATCCTCATACCTGAAATTCTTTTGTGTTTTTCAGAGTTCAGCATTGTATCTTAATATAATAGATATATTATGCAAAATAAGTACTCAATACACTTAGTATTTTAGTACTTGACACCCTTGTAACATTGTGTTCTCTTTATCCAACATGTCCACATTAGTATGGTATTGTTGCAGGTACCTTAGGTTACTTTGGTTGAGATTCTTATAAACTATTTACAAATGCATATTGTAATATGAGGGGAAAAGTATGGTCCAGATTTTATACATCTAGGGATTATAAGTTTAAATAAGTTGAGCTTGATTGTAATGATAGGGACCGGAGGCAGGGAGGTTCTGGGAAGATGAGGGCAGGTCTCCGGTGAGGGCCCACCCCTCAATCTGAAAAGCATGAAGCTGTGGCCCAAAGTGAGAACTTACATCCCTGTTTTCCTGTTCGAATGTTGCCTTTTCCAAAAAAAATCCATGGCCTGACCTGCCCACCATCCTGTGTCCATAAAAACCCCAAGCTCAGCCATCATAGAGAAGAGAAACAGGTAGAGGCAGGAGACTGTAGTTGGATGACATTGGAGAGAAATGGCTTGACTTCAGTGGGACAGCTTGATGGCATAACTTCAGAGAAGAAATTGGCCAGAGGTGGCCGGATTTCAGGAGAAGATAAGCTTCCCACCCTATCTCCTTTTCAAGTCCCCTTCCATAATGGCAAGAAAATCATCCGCATTTACCATCCTTCAATTCATTCATGAGACCTCATTTCTCCTGGACATTGGACAAGAGCTTGGATACCACCAATGTGGATGTGAAAAGGCTGACACTTTGCCCTCGCTGGTGGAAGGCAGCCACCTCACATGAAAAGACAGAGGGTCCACTGAGTTGTTAACCCTTACACGATCCACAGACGGCAGAGCTAAAGAGCACTGTAACACTCCCTCTGGGGCTACAGGTTTTGCGGGCATCCCCACGGATGCTGCCACAGGGCTGGCACATAGTTGACTCCTGCCAGCACCCAAAGATTCTGCGCCACTCCTGTACCTGCTCACCTGAGTGACCTCTCCCACGAAGGGTGGATGCAGGGGGTCCAACTGAGTACAGTTTGTCCCTGCCGGCACCAGAGCAGCCAGATGACTCAAACGCTGGTGTACTCCTGGTCATGCCTCATTTGAGAGCTCTGGGCTGAGAAAACCCGACACTACCTTCACCAGTCCCACCAAGAGGTCAGGGGAATATCCGGCTTCGTTAAGTCCTGAAACTAAGTATAAGCATGTACTTCAAGAACTTTTACATAATGCATTTAATTATAGCTTTTGAAGTAGTTCTTATTCTCCTTCATGACACCATTACCTACTTTGAAAACTTTATTTACCATAGTGTTATACTTCTTTAAAGAGTGAATTGCTCTTACCATGTGTAGGTTTGTTAGAATTTTTCCAAGCCATTTTAAAACAAGTATTTTGCTATGACTATACCATTTCATTTGTTTCACATATATGCACATATAATTAATATTTCAGTTAGTGAGAGCTAATATAGAAACGTTTTACAATTTGAAATTTTAATTTAAGAAAATACACTCATTTTGTGTCATAAGTTTGACATTTGTCATAAGAAAATACACTCATTTGTGTCATAAGTTTGACATTTCACAGCATATGTTAATAGCTTACAAGACAAACATTCAATCAGATGCTTTGAAAAAGATTTAGAATAAAAGCCACTGCTGATTCTGAAGTTAGAAGTTTTAATGAGTAACACTGCTTTCTGTGTGTGTGTGTGTGTGTGTGTGTGTGTGTGTGTGTGTGTGTGAAAAGCTAGTAGCAGGTAACTCTTCTCAGACCCACAAGATATTGTTTTTTTTTAAACTGAGATAAAGATATTTTACATTAGATTAGCAATAAAATGAAAGGAATGCACTTGAGAATTTGTGGAAAATTGTTATATGATTTCTCTAAGGTATAAATACAGTATTTTACATAAATAGGTTGTTTTCTGACTATAACTATATGTGCTATTAATTTTAGAAAGTCTCTAATTATGATAATACATCAACACTTTTGCTTTGTTTTCTAGCATCATTATTGCTATGTAAAATTTTTGAGCCATTGCAGTTTATTGTTAGTTTTTCCATGACTTTTAATTTGGAGAAATTTTCCTCTTCTGCAGCATTAGCAAAAGAGATTGTCACCAAAATTTTACAAACAATACTTAGACTCAAAATGAAATATGTATAAAATGATAATGGAGTCACATAATAAGTTATAATTAAGTATTATAAAATAATTTAATTCTATTATATAATTTAAGAGTATATATAGTGATTACTCTTTGTCTTAAAACAAAATTTAAGTCATTTCAGAATTTCTTAATTTCTTTCTAATTTTTTCTACATGGAGAGATGAGCTTTTAAAAAAGTATCATTTGTTCCATTTAATATCATACCTTTAATACTTTTTATAACTTGATCTATTTCTTAAAAGTGTTTGCAATTATAGAATTAATTTTCCATCTAGTTGCAAACCATTTCATATGTGTAAATGTATAAATAATTATATTTTTAAATATCACAATTTTTTAAATTGCCACATCAACTGTTGCAATTAAGGTGCCAATTAATGACTATCTTTGAAAACATAATTGGAATACAAGCAGAGGACTAAAAATTGATGTTTGGCACTTCTGGAAAACTATTCCCTCGGAGTGAGAGTTTGGCAAATTAATTAATTTGTCTTTTTCCTCGTATGAGCATTTTTTTCCCCTCATATAAGATTTTCCAGCTCTTTCCTCTACACCAAAGCAGTTCTCAACGTAAACGGTAGTACAACCCACAGGCATTCATAGCATTGCGATGAAGTTGTCTTATGTTTTGAAGACATGGAGCAAATGAGAAAAGGCAGCATTCGTCTGTAGCCTGGAAAGTGTTCATTAGCAGGGTAGATGCCTACAATTAGATGAGGCATTGTTACATAATTGAGAGCCAGACAAGGATGCCCTGGGGCTATTTAATTAATTAAAGTTTGCATAGGTTTGTAATATATGAGACCTTTCATAGTATAAGACGAGGACACAAGCAACCTTTCTCAGGTCTAAGGGCACTACTAACCATTGGCCAACATCCCACTTTTAATTTTGATTATGTAAGGAAGATAAGCCAGGTAGGGTCTCATGATACCCCCTGACATTACTAGGGAACACACTGCAATGCCTCAAATCCAGCACAAAGAATAATTAGTTCTATCCCAACCACAGCAATAGCAATTATGGGATGTGAATCCCAAAATAATTGTGTGTATCTTAAAACAGGACATTCATCTGCCACTTTTAGTGTTCCTTTTTGGAGAAAGGCTAACTATCATCTTCTCATACATTTTCTTGTGGAGTTGGACATCTTGTCATATGTAACATCTTTCACTTAGCCTCATGCAAAAATAGATCTGAACAAAATAGTTTGAGGTATTAGGCTTTCTTCTTGTGTGTCTTCCTCAATTTCTGGTAGTCAACACATCAGAATTATTACTGTGGATTCTAAAGCCTTTTTAAAACGGAGAAAGTGTAAACTGATGCTGCTTATACCCTCTTAAAACTTTTCCTTTTCTATTTAAAAGCTTACATTTAAAAAATGAAGATAATCTTGTCCTTATGATATGCAAGCATTAAAATTATTGGAATATAAAAACATGAAGTTTGATAAATATCTTGCTTAATTAAAATCTTATTATCTGTCCTGCTCTGTCTGCCCCTGCTGCACAACAAAGTATGTTGCGTATTTATTTAGGATTTTCACAGGATCAGAAAATTTCCATCCTCTGTAGTCTAGTAGGTGGTAAGGCTTCCAGCCTTGAATGGGCCTTCCATCAGCAAGCTCCTGTGTAGAAAGCAGTTAGTATTCCTTGCTCTAAACATAGGAGTTTTCCCTCCTTTCCCTTATAAGTGAGCTAGTTAGCTCTGGAAACAGGGTGCATTCTTAGTGTGACTATAGGCATATGTGTGCTTGTGTATGTTTTTTTGGTTTTCCTCAACCATTTGTTTCATTCTAGCCCAGCAAAGTTCGTATGTATATAGTATATATAGGCATCTTAGATGTTGGCATGTTAGCTTATCGTTTTATTAACGTGACAAAACTTTAGTTCTCTCTGTATGCATACAACTGTATCTGATATTCTACAGTGCATCCTACCTTGAGGAATTCTGTTGCCTTTTCTTTATTCATCCTTCCCTTTACATTTTAAACAAGTAAATAATTTCAAGTGTGTTAATTTTCTCTATTGTTCACCCTTTGCCCCCAGAAAAGCATAACAAATAAAACAATTTTTAAATAATTAAATAACTTGCAGATGTATGATAATTTTTACTCTGACCCTTTAGGAAACAATGTGTCTTCTTTTAGGGATCACATTTATGAGTAAGTCTAGGTTGTTGCTGGGTATAACTAAGATACATGATAACTTCTAAAGTCCTTATTTTTAGTAATTTATGTACATTGTACTCTAAATTATACTCAACACACTTTATCTGGAGTAAGGAGTCTCTTGACAAGTGTATCAGCAAAATGTTATTATTTTCCTTTTGTTGATTTATAGAGATAGGCAAAATTATGAACTATGTGACATTTGTTTTATTCCTTTAGTATTCTTTCTTATCTATAAAATAAACTTATTAAGGTCATGTCTACCTTTTATAGGTACTGGAACACATAGTATATGCTGAATTAAATTCTCCGCCTTCCTCATTCCTTATTGCCTTCTTCTTCCCATGCCAAGCACAACATACCACTGGATTGTTTTAATATGCTCTGCCTTCTTGTTCTTAACAAAATCTGAACTGAATAAGCTGCTATGTTGGAAAAGAGCTTTCAATTTCTTTCACAGTCTAAACTGCTAATAACAACTTAAAATAGAATGTTATTTTAAATTCTAAATTAGTTGTGAGACATGTTCTGCAGGTTAGAGGAAGGTCATTACATTTAACCTACAATTTATATCCCAGAGGAGACTACTTGCCTACTTTTTCATCCTTGGCTAAAATGTTAAAACCATTCTTTTGTTGATTGAATGGTTTAACATTATGGGAATGTATAGGAATAATATTTGATGGTTTCTCGTGCACAACTCAAAATATGGTGCCTTTTCCTCTTAATTTTATAAGCATTCTATATAATTCTATTTTGTTACATTTTCTGCTTACTGTTCTTTAAGGTATCTTTGAATAATGTCAGTTAGATGTTTCTTATCAAATGAATACCTACTTTATAGGCTATAATCTGAAAACGTCCAGAAAAAAAGGCAAGTCTATAGAAACAACTTTTAAATTAGCCGTTGTTATGGGCTGTGGGTAATGGTGAATAGAGAGTGACTGTTAATGGGTATGGAGCTGTTTTTGGAGTAATGCATATTGTCTAAAAGTTGACAATGCTGAAGGTTGGGCTAAATATACTCAAAGCCACTTAATTACATACTTTAAAAGGGAATTTTATGTGATATGAGTCATATTTCAATGACTAGGCTAATAGAATTACCATTATTTTTACCTTGTTGTCAACCATGCATATAGGAAGAAAATCTACAAAATAGATGAATCCCAGGTAATAATTTTGTGTGATACTAAAAACTGAATAAAATATTCTGAAGTAAAATGTTTAGAACATTTGTTGGAAAATACGATTCACAACAAAAGAGCATGTAAGTATGTTATCTACCAAATCATCTCTAGTGAATATCAAACAACATTTCTTTTTAATCATCTTAGAGTGATGAAAATATTAATTAAGTTGGAACATGTTAATAAAATGATATTCATTAACAGTATCATTTTCTCTAGCAGTGGGTCATAGGAGATCATTTTAGTCTCCTGATAAAATTCCGTATTTAATATTTGAATTCCAGATATGTTATTAGTAGAAAATGGATAGATTCAAATCTAGTATATTATATGAAATGACTTTCTATTTTAGCTACAATGTAAATTAATCATAGTATGAAAATCATATGTAATATATACATACATTTATATACAAATATATATGAATAATTATACTAAATTTATGCACAAAATTTTACCAATTTCTTTTTCACTTTTGTTAAAAATAAAAGGTTATTTATAAATGTTTCAGGTTATCTCACTTAAAAACTTTATTAGATATTCAATTTTAAATTAGTGTATTTTTTAATTCTTAATGTAAATCTCATGGTCTTATCTTCTTGCCTTGACTTATCTGAGTTTTATCTTAAAAGGTTTTACGAGTAATCATCTTGACTTTAAAACATCCTACTCAATGCTTTTTGACTTCTTTCTGGAAGCATCTTATACCTTTTGACTTCCATACGTTTAGATCAGTTGTGTTTAGATCCCCCTTCCTCTTTGTTACTATCTTAGGCCAGTCTTAAAATTTCACTCATTCTGTAATTCATTTTTAGCTCAACAACTTTGTCTAGTTACCATAAATGGTTTCTAGCCTATTATATTTTTACACAAACGGTCTTTTCTCCTATTTGTTAAAGTAATTTTAAAGCAGATAATCCTTTAATTTATCTTCTTGATGTTTTTTCTTCTGGGCTTTCATTTTTCTACAAGGTAAGTTTCTTGGTTATTATTCCTAGGAATTAGCCCCATACTTGACACAGAGTAAGTTCTGATTTGTAGTTGATCATTAGATGGAATTTAGTGTAATATTTTTCACATGGGCCTCAGTCTCTTAAGTCATTGCCTACATTTGATACATTTTATTGAATAAAAGTTAAGACAAAAGATAACATGTAAAATGCAGGTAAAATAGTGAGAACTAATTTTTATGTTCATTGGTGGACCTTTGGGTTATAATTCCTGTTCCCCATGCTCCAGTCTAAGACAGCTAAAAACAAAATAAGACAAAGCAAAATAGCAAAGTGATTCCTTGGGATTTCTCTAACTGAGTGTCATCCCCCTCCTAAATGTAGAGACAAGGCAACTATACTTCAGGTACTACTCTGAAGATGAAGGGAGAAAAAAAAAAAAAAAAAAAAAAGCAATCCTAATGATCCTATCAACATATCCCTAACCTCAGCTTAGTGAGAGTTCCCATTCTTGCCAGCCTCCTAGGGAAGGGGTCTGCAAACTCTTCTGTATAGGCACAGAGGGTAAGTATATTAAGCTTTGCAGGCTATATGATCACTTTACCAACTACTCAACTCCAACACTTATAGTACTGAAGCAGCTATAGATAATATGTAACAAACGGAACTGTCTGCTTTCCAATAAAACTTTATTGACACCGAAATTTTAATTTCATTTACTTGTCACATGTAATTAAATATTATTTTGAAGGAAATGAAAATACATATGCTAACGTGTTTGTCTTAGAGGAGTATGAGCAATATGTGGAATGGATGCAAGCCTAGTTTAGATCAATCAACCCTCATCTACCCAGTGGATTTTCGAGTTAAATAAATGTTTAACGATATTACTAAGTATTTGCTGATCTTATTACATGCAGATTAATTTTCACTAGTGAGCCACGCAAAAAACTGGAGGTGATCAGATTTGTTTTGACCTCCGTTTTAAGATTGAAGTCTGTTTCATCTCCTAATTTGTTTTTTACTCTCTGTTCATATTTTTTTGCACTTTTACCCCCAGTAAAATGCACTATAATATACATTTTAATCTTTGCAGGCCAATGTGATCTCGTTGCCAACTAGTCAACTCCAACACTTGTAGCCCCAAAGCATTATAGATATTATGTAAGAAATGGGTAAGTGCTATGGTAGTGTGTAGAGATAGTTCTAGAAAAATAATCTAAAGAAAAAATCATTTCTGTTGGCACCAGAGTTTCAAAAGTCTCATTTTAAATGAACATGACTTTGGGTCTTTAAACCACTATTGTGAGAATATCTTCACTCCTTTCTCCTGTCTTACAGCCGTTGATAACTGCTACTATCTGATTAGTGCAATTCTTTCTCCATTGAGTCTGTCACTGTTAACATTGACTTGTGGAAAGAAATACAAACAATCTCTCCTCAGATGTTTCTCTTTCACTGCTGTTACAGTTCACATCACCTAGTGCTGCTGTGTAATAGATGGTTTCAGTGGGATACCTTATTGTGTGGAGTTTTGTAATGCTGGAAGATCTATGGACACCTGCTTACATACTGTCATCAAAATCCCTGCAATCTACAACTAAGCATGGCATTTTCCCACATAGAAAATTTATTTGGTGTCCTAAGAGCAAATTTCATTATTGGACCTTCAACAGTTTCCTGCTTCAGCTCCGTCAAACTGGCCTCCCTCCCTATTTCGCTTTCTACCCTAGCCATCTCACATTTGTTCACACGCCTTGTAGCTATATTGTCTGCCATCTCATTATTATAGGAAGTTGATTATGCTGGGCTTCAGTTTACAAACACACTTAGAGATATATGAGTTTTCTGCATAAACTGAGACTATAAACTTTCCTGTGTTTAAAAAATTGCTATTTTGTCACAAACATTTTTAATTCAACCTTATAAAACAAATATAATACATAGATATTATAATTTTTCAAAAGCCTGGAATATATAAAAGGAATTCATGAGGAAAAGCAGCATTCTTCAACTCTTTCTCATGTTGAGAGCTAAACTTTATAATAACTTTTGTTTAATTATTTAAAGATTTGCCTCCAACATTTCAAAAGTACTTATTTAATTAATCAACAATAAGAGAACTTGTCAAATCTTTCCCATGAAAGATAAAAGTCTGATTTTATTATGACTTTCATTTATCTTTTCTCTTCTAATATTAAATTCTTTTATTGTCATATTTCCCTCGTCTTTTGATTATTTCATAACCTTCAATATGAAGTTACAAAATATTATCCAGAGTTAGAGGCCCATCTTGCCTATGAGTTCTGTGTGGTCTGCATCATGTGCTAAAAAACAGTTAAATATCTGGTGGGTGACTGCTTACAATAGCACCAGTCCAGCACACATTTTCTTACACTCGCTGTTTTCTTTTACTCATTGATATGCCTTAGGCACTGGTTTTTGCAATTCCTGTTTTAAAGTATATACTTTTGTCCCCATTTTCCACTTTTTAGACATTTTGATCCCACTACACACATAAGACAGTATTCCATTTACATGCCATAGAGAATGAGAGTATCAGTGCCCTGACTTTCCTCTCTAACTCCAATCTCCCACAATCAGTAGCACTTTTATTTTCAGAAAAGATTCATATTTCTAATGTTGTTAACAGTTACATTCTGCGCTAAAAAAAAAAAAAAAAAAAAGACATTATTTGTGTATAGGTTGGCTATAAATGTTGAAGAGTATTAAAAAAATCACTTTCATTATTAGGACTATTATTATGATGTTATACCTTTTATTTATTCCTTGACCATGTACTGTTCTATGATTACATTTCCTTTTGTTATGATTTAGATGCTTTGAGTCCTAAGCACTTCAAAGGTAGAATTTTCCTACCTTCAATCCCAAATAAATATCTTTTCCTACTGGACATTCTTTGCTTAAAATTTGTTTCTCATTTTAGTTGTATTTATATATGTACGATGATTTGGTGAATTTTTATTTTTTTCTTGAGATATTAATTGCATTTTTTCTGGTTAAGCTTAAAACTGTCTCTTGTTAAAAAGAATGTGATGCATTTAATCATGAAGTACAACTCTAATTCTAAATCTTCTCTTCTTGTGTTCTGGGTGGTTTGTTTTCAAGATCCAATCTCACTTGTTTTTTTCCCCTTCATTTTGCTAGAATATATCCTCAAGTAAGACTTTAAAATTGGATCACAGCCAATATATTTTCTGAGTCCTTATCTGTTTGAAAATGTAATTATTCTACCCTATATTTGGATATTTCTCTGGCTATAGAATCCTAGTTTAAGAATAATTTTTATTCTTAAAAACGTTATTTATTTATTTATTTATTATTTTTTTTGAGACAGGAGTCTCGCTCTGTCGCCCAGGCTGGAGTGCAGGTGACCGGATCTCAGCTCACTGCAAGCTCTGCCTCCCGGGTTTATGCCATTCTCCTGCCTCAGCCTCCCGAGTAGCTGGGACTACAGGCGCCCGCCACCTTGCCCGGCTAGTTTTTGTATTTTTTAGTAGAGACGGGGTTTCACCATGTTAGCCAGGATGGTCTCGATCTCCTGACCTCGTGATCCGCCCGTCTCGGCCTCCCAAAGTGCTGGGATTACAGGCTTGAGCCACCGCGCCCGGCATATTCCTAAAAACTTTAAGAGCATTGTCTTCTATCCCCTACTATGGCTGAAACACACACACACACACACACACACACACACACACACACACACACACACCTTATTTTTCTTTTATTATGCCCATTATTTTGTTTGGCTGTTTTGTATTATAGAATACGCATGAGCAAATATCTCTGTAAAAGGGGAGATAGGAACTATTTTAGGCTTCATATTTTACCTATTACTTTTCCATTTTTATGATTTAGATGCTTTTGAGTCTTAAGCACTTCAAAGTAAAAATATCGTACCTTCAGTACCAAATAATTATTTTTTCCTATTGATTATTCTTTGCTTATAATGTGTTTTTCATTTTAGTTTTATTTATAGATACACTAGGATTTGGTGAATTTTTTTGGGGGGGGGGCCACAGGATCTCAATCTCTGCTGCTGTAGTTTCGGTACTAATACAGAGATGGATAATATGTGAAAATTAAAGAGTGGCTATGTGCCAATAAAGCTATTTATGGAGAATGAGTTTGAATATGATGTAATTTCCAAATGTCACAAATACAGTTTTTTAAATTTTTTTCAGTAATTAAAAAATATTCCTACCTCAATGGCCATACTAAAGCTCAGCGTGAGTGCTGGGTTAGACGCATATAAAGTCTTTCACTGACACCTTTTTTGATTTTCGTATGTCTTTATAGTCCCTGTTAGAAAATTTCACAATACTATATCAACATGTTTCTCCACTGAGCCTCTCTTTATTTATCCTAGAGAGCATTATTACACTCACAAATGAAGATCTCAGAAAATATAAGAACTTTTTTTTGTTTTGTAGTGACATCACATGAGAGACACTAGCTTAGATGTCTATATATGAAATTGTATATCAGAAATTCAAGCTTTGATTGCTTTCGGACTTACTTGTCTCTTTAATTCTCTGTGGCCAGGGTTAGCTTTAACCCAGCAGCAAAGCCCTCAGAAAAGATCTGGAGCCCCACCTCTACGGGCCCTCTTGTTAAACTCTGAATTTAGCTTTTCCTGCCTACTTTATCCTTCAAATTGCTCCATATGCTTTCCTTTCCTCAAGTTTGATGATTCTCCTGATACCCACCCCTTAGCCCTGAACCCCATTTTCTTCTCTTCACTGTTGTCAATTTATTCCTTTTTGTGCTTTCATAGTTTTATTTTAGGAGGATCCTAGAAGTGATAGATGACATATGTAATTACATAGTCATCCTGAATAAAAATGAAAACACTTTCATTTACAATCGATTTTTTCTTTCATCAGAATATGATGGAAAGCAAGGCTTACTTACAGTGGTCATCACTGTTTATTCATCTGAATTGAGGCTAACTATGATAATGGCTAAAGTTCCAATAACCAGGAGAATGTAGGTATTTTCTTGTTTTTCTGTTTTGTTGAGGTTGGGGAGGTTGTTACCAAGGGAAAGAGCAAGGATAGAAAATATTGCATAAAACCTATTAATTTTGGTATTTATAATGAAAAACTAGTAAAATTACTTTTTAGTGTTACTTTTTTGTATATTATATATGTCCTTATTTGGGAGTTCAGATTTTTTTTTTTTTTTTGCCTTAAAATATTTTAACAGTGTGGTTTTTACCAACTGTGAAATGTTGAGCCTCTTTTTGAAACTTGAAATTTACTACTGACATAAGCAAATTCGAGAAGAATAATATGGCTCTTTATACGTTTTGCTAAGACAAACTTTTTATAGAACAACCTCAAAATGCCCTAATACTCTTTTTCAGTCAACTCATTAAATTAGCAGATTATTTATGAATGGGTATCTCGATCTTCCCATCGAGTTGTTAAGTCAAAATCCCAAACATAAGTCATTCCTATTTCCTTTAGTCATGGTAAATATGTACTCTTGGGAATACATATAAAAACAAGACAATCATGACCAACTTCTAGCTCCAACATTATGCTTCATAAGGACATTGATTTTATTTCATCCTGGCCTCCCAACCCTTAATATGATCTAACTTGAAAATTAGTGATTTACTATAGCTAGTTAATAGATACCATTGGTGACCCTTGTTTACCATACTTAGAAAAGTGGGAAGTTTGAGAAATGAGATGATCATAATCAGAAATGGAGAAAGGTGTCTAATTGTAAAATGTCCTTTTATCTCCTCTAGTTTTAAATGTCAGTATTTGGAATGTCAAATACTTTTTCCAGTGGATCCTAAAATAGACTATATTGTGCAGTTTTCTGTTTATTATATGACCAAGGACAATTTTAAAAAGGATTATTTTAGCGGTGCTCTGATAGTTTATAAGGAAGTGGACAGTCTGTACGATTTCTACTCTGAAATATAAAGAACATATTCAACAAGAAGAAATTCATCTCTGGAATATAAGGTTTATACCCAGCAGAAGATTACACATACAGAAATCAATTAATGTGATATACCACATTAACAGAATGAAAAATAAAACCACATAATCATTTCAATAAGGGCCAAAAAGCATTTGATAAAGTTACACATCATTTCATAATAAAATATCTTGTTAAATTAAGCACAAAAGGAAACTCCTTCACTTAATAAAGGCCATTTATAAACATCTTACAAGTAACATAATCAATGGGAAAAACTGAAAGCATTTCCTCTAAGATCCAATGCAAAAAACAAACATGCCCATTTTTATCACTTCTACTCAACATAGTGCTAGATACTAGCAAGAACAATTAGGCAATGTAAGTAAACAGAAGGCAACTAAATCAGAAAGGAAGAAGTAAAACTATCCTTACTTGCAGATAAAAGTAATCTTATATGTAGAAAACCCTAAGGACTCTATACACAACACACACACACACACACACATACATACACTCACACACACAGACACACACCCTGTTAGAACTAATATATGAATTCAGTAAAGTTGCAGGATACACAACTAACATATAAAAATCAGGTGCATTTCTTTACACCAATAATTATCTATCTAAAATGAAATCAATAAAACAATCCCATAATAGCATCAAAAAGAATAAAATATTTATTAATAAATTTAACAAAGGTAATGAAACATTTATACACTGGAAACTATACAGCATTGATAATTAAACTGAAGAATACATAAATAAGTAAAAACATATTCTGTGTTCATGGAAGAATTAATATTACTATAATGTCTATGCTTACCCAGTGTGATATCCAAATTCAAAATAATATTCAAATTTAATACAATTCCTATCAAAATTTCCATGGCACTAGAAATATAAGTGATGGGTGAAATGAATCATGCATTTTTTATTTAGAACATTAAGAACTACTCTTCATCGGGTTGTACTACTACTACTTAGCAGTAATGTATGAGTATACCAACCTACACACCTAATACTATAGTGGTATTTGGTTCTTTGTCATTCTGAGTTGGCTTTTTAAATTCAATCTATTTTCTGTCCTCTTAATGACAAAGTGTGCTTAAATACAAAGGCACACTTTTTAATGAGGCAAGATAACATTGTTAAGAAAAACATTTTATGATTTTAAAATTAAATACTGTGAAGCCATTGTTCATTATTTAGGATTAAAAAAAAAAACTTTTTCCTATTTTAAATTATTATTATTAGGGATAAAAAATATGCTGATAAACATTTTTTCTAATAAACCGTTATAATATTATCTTATTCTTATATCTGTGCAATATTTCCTATTACATGTCTTAAATAAATGCCCACACAAAGATAATGGTTATTTTTGACTGCATATATATATATAAGCTAATGAGCTAACTTCAAGTGGGACAGAAACGTGAACTCTTCATTCAATGTTTGATTTTTATTTTATTCTGTTTTCTCTAACCTAAAATAAATTTCCAATCTAAATTTTATTCAGAAATTGAAGAGATTTCTGAGACTGAAAAGTGTGTTAAGATGCAATTCCAACACTTGCTTATAAAGATACCTTGTAACCTGAAAAATGCTTTGTATGTCATTTAATATCCAAAATTTACTATGGCATTTTTGTGAGAAACAAAAGGAAATACTGTAAAATGTATCATTTATTTGAATAATGGAGTCCCTTTTGTTTAAACTTGAATATATATATATATATATATATATATATATATATATAAATCCAAATATATAGAATTTTTAGTAGTAGAAGTCCCATTCTATTTTGGAGCAGACTTCATCTATTCCCTTTAAATGTAAAAGTTGACTATCATAGACCTTTTAGAAAAGTCTACACTAGGAAGATAGAAGCATCCTAATAAAATTCACTTATATAGTCCTTCACTTTAAAATATACTAAACATTTTCTTTCTAGAACATCAAGTCCATGAAGACAGGAATCTTTATCTCTTTTTTTTTTGTTACCAGGATTTGAACAGTGTGGAACAAACAATAAGTGCTCAACGAATATGTGAATCAATGAATAAATGTAAATTAATTTTAATTCCTATCTGACAGATTTATAATAATTGGTAGAAGGTATTTATATTCTTAATACATATTTTTAATCTTCTGCTGGGTAAGAATTATATAAACAGTGGTATTAACATATACCCTATATGTGTTTTACAAACTAAACTAGTTTTTCATAAGATTTAGTTTATTCATTAATGATGCATATGTTACATGACGGTCATCATTTATAATAATGTATGAATCTCCTGCAGCTTCAGGGTAACTAGTGATTTTGTTTATTCTTTCAATTATACAAGACACAGTTGCAGCTCCGTTTGCCGTGTGTGTGTGTGTGTGTGTGTGTGTGTGTGTGTGTGTGTAATTATTATTGACTAAATCTTTTGTCAGGAATGAAATGTAGAGGGATGTATGCAGCAACATGTGCTCCCAAGGTAAATATGACTGAAATTCCCTCAAACAATACTGAAAATTTCATGAGCATCTCATATTATTCTGGTTCTCTAATATTTTTGTCTTCATAGGCATTGAGATAGTGCAACAATCATGAAACATTTTTAGAGTTTTGTGTTAACCTCTCAAGTGTTCTTTGGTATTCCAATGGTTTTTCCATTTTATGAATCCCTCTACCTTATAATTTAGCCATTCTTTATATAATTTGATATCCCTAACACCTTGATTTTCTTTTAAAAAATACTTTATTGTGCCATTCATATTTTGAATCCAGTCTCGCTTTTCAGATTTCTCGCAGGGAACTTCTTTCATGTTCGCTACCTAGCCACACTCCCTACTCTGCACCATTGCACATACGTAGGCATGCTTTTGTCTACCAAGCATTCTAGGTACAATCTCTAAGGACTATTAACTTATCCAGACCTACAAAAACACCAAAGATGTCAAGAGAATATTGGCCACAGAGTTGTTTTTTAAAAAGAAAAATCAAAGTCAACATTCATCTAAATTTCTAAAAAAAATATTAATTTTACGCCAAATAGTCACCTGCAACTCAAATCCCCTCCATTCAATGAGAGACTCAGATGCAGCTTAAAAGTTACTTGATGTGTGATGGAACTTGCAAACTAAGAAGCTCAGGCCAAGAATTTCATAAAGCCCCCATCTGTTTGATTATTTTATGCTGCGCTGATGATTTCACATTTTCCCCTCTGATCATAATTCTCTTTCTCTTCTTTGTAAACATTTCCACCCCTCCAATCTCAAACATTGCAGACTGTAAAATGTTTTCTATATTTTCAAATAGCCAATCATTCCCACTGGAATTTCACAGTTTACCTATCTATATATAATATCTCTGTGTCTATCTATCATTTATATGTCTATCTTAATTTATATTGTTATTCTATAATTTTTAATTGTGCAGCTGCTATAGTTTACTAAACTGCAGGATTATCTATGAAGGGGACACAAAGTATGCCTAAGACATAATAGACTCATTACTTATTTACAGAATTAATCAATGACAATTTACTACTTTCTCTTTGAGCCATTAGATACATCTGACTTATGCAGTGGAGAACAGAAGAAAATATGTTTCGTAGTCAATTTACCTCCAAGTATGTGGTAGAATATATGGAAAACTGAGTGTAAACTGTCCAAAAATTAGGTTGTAGAATGTAAAGAAAATACCATATGAATGGCATCTTAATGCATTTTCATAGCCCCTGGGGAAAAATACTTGATAAGGCAAATAGTAGTTTAGGGGCAGAAGTGTTAACTATGCCTTGGACATAGTATACCCTAATTGTTACCCAAGTAGTAGTAATAGTAGGAATAAATTTTCTTGTTGTTTTGCTATTTATTACTAAAAGTAACATGGTGTGTTATATAAAATTGGTAATAATATTTGTTCATTGTAGTGCACAATTATAGTAAATATAAATTATTTATTGAGCCTGTTTTTTTGCTGGGTATTATGATAATCAGTCTAAAAAGATAATATCATTTTATTTGATTTAATTATTCTGGCAACACTGGGCACAGTTTTACAGCTGAATAAACGAAGATGTAGAGACTTTAACTTAATTATACAAGGAAGGAGGAAAGGCAAGATTCCACTAGTGTTTCTAAATTCAAATCCTGCATGATTAACCACCTAAAATTGCTACACTAAGGACATGAAATCCTGTTTTTCTTCATCATTTCTTTAATCTTATTTTCTTCCTTTCTTCAATTCCACCTTAATTACTCCCACTTTTATTAAAATTGCTTATAAAATAGTAAGTATTCACTCTATTCAGTGCTTGGAGTTTTTTTCCAGTAAAGGTGTCAGGTACATTCAAAGTAATAACTGAACACTAGGAAGGAACCTACTTGAAGGGCCTGTGGGACCGGTAGCAATAATGTGTACATGTCTAGTAATAGCCCTAGAAAAAGCAAACGCCGGCTTGAACATGGGGAAATGGGACTGGGAGTGGCACAAGAGGTCACTGTTGCTGCTTCCTTGTCTGACATTTGGGAGGAGTTAATTACTGAGCAGCAGTTGTTTTCTCAGCAGACAGCCTCCAGAAAGCAAAGCTGGCAGGCCTGCTTTCCAATAATAGCCACTGATCCAGCCATTGTTTGGCACAATGAACCAAGCTCTTCGCTCCGGGAAATGTTTCATTGTATTATCTGGGATTTCTTCCAGCATGGATCCCATCAGAGAGAACTGCTTTATCACATTATTTTTGACTGACTGGGGTAAGACTCCAGGTTTTGCTTTTCTAAAAATCATCTTGCAGCAAATCAACTTTGATTATGGATAGAATTTACAAAGCTATTTATTCTTCATCTCATTCCCCAGTCTCAGGAACTCCAGAGTGAAATCCAGTACGATATCAGATTATGTGGTATCTCTTAACTTCCAGCTTCCAAACCTGTCTGAAGATTTAGGGAAAAAAAAAAAAATAATAATGAAGATTCATTCATGTTATTTCACTTAAAAGTGAACCTATTCCAACTGGCCTCTGTCTCAGTCCTAGGAAAGTCAATACAGTGTTAAAATACGATCAAGAAATTTCACATTATGTTTCTAAAAGTGAGTTACAGCTTATATTAATGGCTTCTTGTGATGTGTAATTTTTGGAGGAAAACAAACATTTTTGTAAGTAACCAATAAGGAGAGTAAAAAAAAAAAAATCAGCTATAATAATAACAACAATAATAACAAAAGCATAATGGTTATCCCTTATTTAATACTCACTATACATCAAGCTGTGCTAAGTCCTTTAAACACATTTTCTAAAATTATCTTCAAATAACCCTAAGAGGTAGGAAATATCATTTCAGTTTTTGTTTAAAACCCACATTCAGAGATTTGAGTTAATTATAGCCTTCAGTTCTTACTACCCTATCATGGTTGGCCTGTAACCACAAATTTCTCTTTTTCATTAGGTATGTGTATTTAATATGTTTCTCCTTTCCAGTCCCCATGTTCATTCTTTTCTTTCTCAAGGGCAAATTAGCACTTTAATGTCTTAATGTATGTCCCTGGATGTGCACATATTTACATATCTTTGCTAAATACACAGAGCTGTGTATGTTTTTACTTTCTTTTCTTTTTTTTTTTTTTTTTGAGACGGAGTCTCGCTCTGTCGCCCGGGCTGGAGTGCAGTGGCCGGATCTCAGCTCACTGCAAGCTCCGCCTCCCGGGTTTACGCCATTCTCCTGCCTCAGCCTCCCGAGTAGCTGGGACTACAGGCGCCCGCCACCTCACCCGGCTAGTTTTTTGTATTTTTTAGTAGAGACGGGGTTTCACCATGTTAGCCAGGATGGTCTCGATCTTCTGACCTCGTGATCCGCCCGTCTCGGCCTCCCAAAGCGCTGGGATT
The DNA here is from genome assembly GCF_007565055.1 of Rhinopithecus roxellana. Lineage (NCBI taxonomy): Eukaryota > Metazoa > Chordata > Mammalia > Primates > Cercopithecidae > Rhinopithecus > Rhinopithecus roxellana. The sequence continues at coordinate 67,644,996 of NC_044559.1, read as the reverse complement.
ACAGGCTTGAGCCACCGCGCCCGGCCTGTTTTTACTTTCTATAACTGCTATTGTGCTATAGATTTTTCTTTTCTATTTTTTCAGCACTATACTTTAACTATCTACTTATGGTGCTGAATGAATATCGATTTTGTTGTTTCTAACCACTGAACGGTATGGTGATCTACCATATGAGCACCTGCTTTCATGAAAGGTAATTTTGGCTGGTGTGCTGAATAGAGGAGAACCAGGGAAACAAACAAACAAAAAAAGTGCACTGAAATATTTCATTTCATTTGTACCTTACTGGCTTTTCAGTGAAAATCATAAAAATAGGCCATATTCTACATATATTTTGAGTGATTTTATGATTGGATAGTTACATATGAGAGACAAAAACAGGAATTAAAGATGATGCCAGGGTGCTGGAGCTGAGCATATAAAAGAATGGAGTAGTCATCAGATGAGGTGGAGACAGTAGCAGATGAAGCAGGTTTGCTGGGTTCACTAGGGGTGCTACCGGGGCAATGTGAAATCTGAGGCACTTTTTAAGTATACACATAGAGACGGGGAGTGGGCAGCTGATGTCTGATGTTCAAGTGTGAAATTCGGGAGAGAAGTCTTAGCTGAACCTAGGCATTTTGGAGTCACTGATCTATTGAACACACCTACAGTGAGGTGTGTTCAATAACTGAGAAGTACCTAGGACAGAATCCTGAGATACTTCAACATTAAAAAGTGCTACAAATCAAGAGATTCCAGTAAAAAAGACAGAGTGTCAAGTGAATTAGGATAAAAACATAATGTCAAGTAAAGAAAAAACTTTTAAAAGGAGATGGTGATTCACCATGCCAAATATTTCTTACAGGTTAACAAGCAGAGAGTTTAAAATTGTCCATTGGGTTTGTCATAGTGCAGATCATCCATGATTAAGATAAGATGAGCTTTAGTGCAGTGATAGCAAGGAAGTCTGATCATAGAGTTGTAAGAGGGAATGAGACTAGAGAAAACTACTTAAAAATTGTGATTTCCAGTATGTTAAACACTCTGCATTTGTGATAGCTGGGAGTAGAGTAACATACATGTCCATTATTAGAGCATATGTGCATATTGTAAACCATCCTTACATTTCTGGCATAAGTCTTACTTCAATATTTTAATATGTTTTTGAATATAGTTAGTATTTTATTTGGGTTTCTCAAATTTATGTTCTTAAACAAATTGAGCCTATGTTTTCTTTTGTCTCATATTTTCTTTACCAATTTTAGAATCAAGGTTATGACTGGCCAAGGTGACTCACGCCTATAATTTCAACACTTTGGGATGCCAAGGCAGGGGGATCACGAGGTCAGGAGTTCGAGACCAGCCTGGCCAATATGGTGAAACTCTGTCTCTACTAAAAATACAAAAATTAGCTGGGTGTGGTAGCGGGTGCCTGTAGTCTCAACTACTCAGAATGCTGAGGCAGAAGAATTGCTTGAACCTGGGAGATGGAGGTTGTAGTGAGCCGAGATCACACCACTGCACTCCAGCCTCAGTGACAGAGTGAGATTCCATCAAAAAAAAAAAAAAAAAAAAGGTTATGTTATTTCAGTCATAACATGAGTTAGTGGTTTTCCATCTCTTTCAATTTTCTGCAGCAAAAATTGAACATTTGTTAGAACTTAACTGTAAAACCCTTGGGTCCTTAGTTCTGTGAGGGCAAGTTATTGGTTACCATCTTGGTATCTTTATGGTTAGTGTTGGAGAGCACATTTTTGCTGCCTCTGTGAGATCTCCTTTGATCCCTTTTTGCAGCATCCATATTCTCCTCCATCTACATCCTGTATGAATTGCTGCTAACTGCTTGTAATTGAGACTTAGAGATGATCGCCTTGGGTCAGAAAGTCTTGTTGAAGTCTTAAGACAAGAGACTATTCAGATTCTTTATTTCTTCATGCATCCATTTTCAGATTTTATGCTTTTCCAGAAATTTAGGAATTGTTGCCTTCTCCTTTCTAAGAAATGTGGCTTTTAAGTAATCGATACACATGCTTGTGTGTGTTTGTGTGCATGTACACATGTGCATGCACTTTGGAGGTTGACTAGTGAGGCTCACTGGTCAGAAATCTGCCTGTAAATCCTCATAACTCCTTGAAGCATCAGTTCTTTTCCCTGCTGGAGAAAAGATCCCCTAAGATTCACATTAATTTTTGTTGATTGAGACTTAGAGAGGTTTAAGAATGATAGACAGGAAGCCTGATAGATGAAAGAAGTTAGAAGATAGTTTTTCAAGCAATTCTCATCTTGTGAAGACTATTTTTCATGTGGAAAGAGAAGAGTCTATACTATTTCTCCATCTCTCCATGTGAAGGACATCAGGCAGTATTTACCCATTTGAACTCTAGTTTTTATCCCCATAACTACCAAAAGGGCATTGCTCCAGACATTCCCTACTCTTTTTCTTGTACGTCATCAATTATTTTTCTGACATTAGATCATCCAAGATGTACAAATATACAGTTATTTTTTTCGAAATTAAAAAAGAAGGTATTCCTCGACCAATCTTGGCATGTCGGTTGCCTTCACATATCTCTCTTCACATTTTCTACAAAACGATCCATGTGTCTTCAGTTCCTCAACACTCTTTCTCTCCTACACATCTCCAATCAGGCTTTCATTGCTACCAGTTCACTAAAGTTCATCATATCAAGGCCATAGATGATCTGCACTTTGACAAATTCAATGGTTATTTTAAACTCTCAGCTTGTTAACATATAATAAACATTTGGCATGGTGTATCACTCTCTCCTTTTAAAAAAAAAGAACTATTTTCTTTATTTGGCATTATGTTTTTTTCCTAATTCACTTGTCATTCTGTCTGTTTTACTGGAATTTCTTGTTTTGTATCACTTTTTAATGTTGAAGTGTCATAGGATTGTGTCCTAAGTACTTCTCAGTTATTGAACATACCTCACTCTCCTGCAAGTCTCATGCATTTCAGTTCTTTATATACCATTCATAGGTCAGTGACTCCAAAATACCTATGTCCAGCTCAGACCTCTCTTCTGAACTCCACAGTTGAACATCCAGCTGCCTACTCCTGATCTCTACATGGCTACCTGAAAAGTGCCTCAAATTTAACATTGCCCTGGTAGCACCCCCAGTGATACCAACAAAGCTGGTACATCTGCTATTGTCTCCACCTCATCTGATGACTACTCCATCCTGTTACATGCTCAGTCCAAGTACCCTGGCATCATCTTTAACTCCTCTTTTTTTCTCTTATATGTAACTAGCCCACTATGAAATCTCTCAAAATATTTTTAAAATCTGAGCCAAATTTATCATTTTCACTGCAAAGCCAGTAAGGTACAAATGATGCTCCTTTGTCACTTGAAATATTTTAGTGAGCTTTTAATTGGCTTCCCCATTTCTCCTATACTCAACACACCGGACAGAATAACCTTTTATATAAGTGGGTGTTCACTTTAGTCATCTCTTCAACAATCAGTTGTCTGTCCCCTTTTCACTCTTGGTAAAAGCTACAGTCCTCTCATGCATACAGGATCGTATGCATTTTTACCCCTATTTCTCTTTCAGGAACTCTAGCCTCCTTTCCATTACATGAACATATTTGGCTACTCTGTTGCTTTATGCCTTATTTTTAAATGGGAACGTGCTGCCAATCAGATAGCCACATGACTAAATATCTATCATCACTTCCTTCAAATCTTTGCTCAGATATAATCTTCTCATCGACACTGACTCTGATTCTTGATTTAAAATCAAATATTTCCACTTCTACTACTAGAACACTCTATTAAACTTACCTGGAGCCTTTTTTTTTTCCGCATAACATTTGTAAGCTTCTAACGTTAAAAGTAACTTTCTTGCTTATTGTGTCTGTTTGTATTGTCTGTGTACCACTGCTGGAATTAGGAGCTCCATAATGGCATGGAATTCTCAGTATGTTCTGTCTGCAGAGGTTTTAGGATAGTGTGGAAAATACTTGGCTTATGGTAGATGTACATTAAATATCCGTTATATACATAAAATTTCTTAAATATTTAGTTATACTTTCTAAATTCTGAAATTACATATTTTCGTTGAAGTCCATATCATTTTAATAGAAATACAAATTATGTTAAAACGTCTTTTGTAATTAATTGCATGTTAATTCTCAAAGACACTTACTATGTGTTATTGAGCTTAGAACATTGCAAAAAATTATATAGAGGCAACTTCCATTTAAATTTGAGGTAAATAAATAAATGATTTAAGTTAGAAAAGGCAAAGAGTGAAAAGATGACACATATGAGTGGTGTTAAAAGACATGTATTTAAAACCAAAGGAGTTTTTCCTAGATAAAGATTACTCCTTTATATTATGACAGCATACTACATATTATCTTTAATTACAGGACATTACATGATTTCATATATGTGTGCATATATATATGTATATGTGTGTGTAGATACATGTATATTCATTAATGAGATACATATCACTCTATAGAAAATACAGAATTCATCCACATATTTGGTAGGTACTTCCAAAATATCATTTTTCTATCTGTATGATTTATATTTTATGCCCCAATTCCAAAATAGTGCAGCAATATAATCTTTTTTGTTGGTTGTTTATTCATGTATGCTAAGTTCAAATTCAGAACATATTTCTGAACATTTCTGTTCAATTAAGTGCCATTTTCTAAAGGTCAGCTATGAGCTAATTAGGTGGAAGAAGACTTGTAGTTCATAAATGATCTCATATGACTTCAGATATATTTGATGATATTTGGTTCACTTAGATAACTAGGTATATCAGCATGCTGACTAAATATAAATATGTAGACTTCCTTAGGCTTTTAGGTATGTCTGATAGTATTTTTTATTATAGATATTATTTATATAAAATGATTCTTGTATTAAAATACACAGATGAAGCATCTATATTTTTATACATTCAAATGTTAAACATGTTAGTCCTTTATGCATTCCTACTAAAGACATAATTATGACATTCACCAGATATTTGCCATTACATGTAGGATATACACAATATCCCCGGCTATCTTCTTTGAGGTGTATTATACATTTTTGGGCTTGAGTTCTAACCCATATATTCATATTATATGAGAGCCATGACTCCCCACTTATAGTCTGATCACTGCATTACATACATAAAACTTTAAGAGAAAAAGAACGTTTGGTCATAATATACTTTATACTCATCAGATTATAATAAGTAAAATTGTCCTAGTGATGTTCAGAAAAAGTGCCATTGCAAAACCCTAAGTGCTGTCACAGGATAATAGCACTTTCCATCATGGAATTAACAGAGCATCTGGACCTCATCAATCACAATATCTGTGGTCACTTTGCTGATGTGCAACTTGTTCTTTACCATCATGGGTTGCTATGCTCATTTGGTTAATAATGTTGGCATCTGCTATAGGCTTACTGGTATGTTCTTATCTAGATTCTGCACTTCCCAGAGAATTGGGACTAGGATAGCTCTTCCTAGATATTCCAATATCCCAAGAAGAAAATGTGGAGTGATATTCTTACTAATCTATAAATTTAAACATATTTTGTCTATATTTACATCTTAGTAATTGTTCTTTTCTATTAGCATCCACAGATTACAGTGTGACACAACCATCCAGCAACTTTAACTTTCTAGAGTTAGACTGTATCCATTTAAATTTCTGTTTTCAGAGACAACCTGAAAAAAGTGATTGTTGTCAACGTAAAAGTGATACACTTCTTCTATCTGGGGTTTAACTTCGGAAAGAACTTGAATAATGGTCATTGGTTCTAAAACTGGTTTGTTAATGTTATTTATAACATATAAATTAAAAACAAATCCTCTTAAACCTCAAACAGACAAAGCAATACTCAGCAAAAAGAACAGAAATGGGGCATCATACTATCTGACATTGAAATATAGTATAAAACTATTGTAACCAAAAACAGCAAGGTATTGCTGTAAAAACAGACACTTAGACCAATAGAGAATAGAGAACCTAAGCAAAGGTGCTGAGAACATATATTGCGGAAAGAACACCCTCTATAATAAATGATGCAGTGAAAACTGAGTCTCAATGCGCACAAAGAAGGAAGCTAGACCCATATCTCTCATCATATCAAAAATCAACTCAAATAGATTAAAAATTAAATATAATACTCAAAACTATAAAAATACTAGAAAAAATCACAGGGGGGATGATTTAAGAGAGTGGTGTGTGCAAAGATTTTATGACCAAGACTTCAAATAAACAGGTAATAAAAAGAAAAAGAGACAAATGTGACTATATTAAACTAAAAAGTGTCTGCATAGTCTCAGAAACAATCAGCAGAGTGAAGAGACCACATGTAACATGGCAGAAAGTATTTGCAGACTCTTCATTTGACAAGGCACTGACACCTAGAGTACATAAGGAAATCAAACAACTCACTAGCAATAAAACCCACAAATATTCCCATAAAAAATTGGGCAAAGAATCTGAATAGGTATTCTTCAAAAGAAGACATTCAAATGGCCAACAGTCAATATCACTTCAAAAGAAGACATTCAAATGGCTGACAGTCAGCATCACTTCAAAAGAAGACATTCAATCGGTTAACAGTCAACATCATTAATTATCTGAGAAATGCAAATCAGAACCACAATGAGATATCATCTTACCCCAGTTAGAGTGGCAATTATCGAAAAGACAAAAAATAACAAATGCTGGCAAGGATGTGGAGAAAAACTCTCATATACTGTTTTGGGAAATGTAAATTAGTGCTGCCATAATGGAAAACAGTATGGTTGTTTTTCCCAAATCTAAAAATAGAACTGCCATATGATCCAGCAATCACACTATTGGGTATTTATCCAAATGAAAGGAAATTGTTATATCAAAGGGACACCTGCACTCCCTAGTTTTTTACAGCACTATTGATAGTAGCCAATATAAGGGATCAACCTAAGTGCCCATGAATAGATAAATGGAAAAAGAATATGTGGTATATATACATGTTGAAATATTATTCACACATAAAAATTAATGAAATCCTGTCATTTGTAACAACATCAATAGAAGTGGAGATAATTATATTTAGTTAAATAAGCCAGGCAGATAAAGACAAAAATTGTATATTCTCACTCATAGAGTAGAGAGTAGCATAATGGTTACTAGAGGCTGGAGAGAGGGGAAAGGTTGGTTAGTGGGTTCAAACATACAAGTTAGACAGAAAGAATAAGTTCTAGTGCTCCGTTGCACAATATGGTGACTATAGTTGACAACAACATATTGTACATTTCAAAATAGCTACAAAAGAGGATTTTTAATAATCTTAATATGAATAAATGATAAATGTTGGAGGTGATGAATATTTTAAATACTCTGATTTGTTCATTGCACATTGTATGCATGTGTCAAAATATCATACGTACACCATAAATATGTACAATTTTTAGGTACAAATAAACAAATCTCATTGAAATAAATCAGAACTTTCTTCCCAATGGTTCTTGCCAAAGCACTGTGTAAGACATTGATTTTAAAAAATGGCCTCATTTTGCAAATTAAGAATCTTTTCCTAAGAAACAGGGTCTGTATGAAGCACCATGGGCCACTCAAGAGTGAAGTGATAAATAGAAATATGTACCCAGCTGGGGACCTTTGCAATTAGAGGGAACATTCTTTCATCTTTTTGCAAAGTCGGATTCAATTAACATGTTCAGTGGACAGTGGACTCCTGGCTTTTCTTTATAACTTGTAATAGGCTCAATTATTCTTCAGGGTAGCATCCATTCTGTAAATATGCCAATATTGCCTGGTTTAAAATTAAACATTTTTTTTTTTTTTTTTTTTTTTTTGAGACGGAGTCTCACTTTGTCGCCCAGGCTGGAGTGCAGTGGCCGGATCTCAGCTCACTGCAAGCTCCGCCTCCCGGGTTTACGCCATTCTCCTGCCTCAGCCTCCCGAGTAGCTGGGACTACAGGCGCCCGCCATCTCGCCCGGCTAGTTTTTTTTTGTATTTTTTTTTTAGTAGAGACGGGGTTTCACCATGTTAGCCAGGATGGTCTCGATCTCCTGACTTCGTGATCCGCCCGTCTCGGCCTCCCAAAGTGCTGGGATTACAGGCTTGAGCCACCGCGCCCGGCCTAAACATATTTTAATGAGAACTGTAGCTCTTAATTTCCATCATTCCTAGACATCTCATACAAGCGAGACTGATAGCCAAATATCAATATGTTTTGCCTAAATGTATGTATATCAAATGTAAACTTCTGATAATAATTCTAACCCCCTTTTGGTCTTCCCTTCCCCTAATCAGCATTATCTATTTAACACAGCATTATTGGGTAGATTTGTTCAACCTAGTGGCTACTCACTACACACGCGCGCGCACACACACACACACACACACACACACACACACAATCAGTGAGGCAAATTGGTCCAGTAAAGAAGTGGTAACTCATGTCCGTTAGTGATCCCAATCTATTCTCTGCTACAGTAATAATATGCTGAAGATAATTGTCAGGGCACAGACCTTTGCATTGCAAATACACTGATGTACTGTGGACAGGATCACGACACTATATATTCTATCATTTTTTCTTTATCATTTCTGTGGCCAAATTCCTCCCATATGACTACAAATTATGTAGCAGAAATTGACAAAAAATTAATCTCATAAGTGAGTGCTGAGTAAATATAGTTTTACCAGGCTGGCCAGGGAGATAGTCTTATCAATATTAAGCTACCATCCTGGCACACTAAAGACAGGAAACCTGGGTATTATCTCTTTGTTTCTGTGCTTTACTCATTTGCTATACAGGAGTCCACATTTTAGAAGCTGGTAGTGTTCCCAAAGCTAATTTGTGAATCAATTGTTTGGAAGTTGGAATGCATTTTACCGTAGAAACAATATTAAAAATGATGGTTGGGTTCCCAGGACGACCCATAAAATGTCTACTTAATCTATAATAAACATTAATTCTAAAACCTAACCAAGCTGTATAAAATAGGCTTGATTTGTTAGTGCTTCAGTAAGATTATATTTTTACCAAAAGGAGGAGACAGAACTCCATCTTATCTCCCATGCCACCCACTATGAACACATATGAACAAATCCCAGTTTCCCAATATCTGAATTTTAGAGTGAACAAATCATAGTGCACATAGTTGTGGTCCCACTGAATTAGTTTAGGATTCATCTGGGCAGAGATGTTTAATGAGGGCAAGTTAGGAAACTCAAAGTATGAAAGACTAAATGAAAGATAGGCTTCTGCAAAGTTCCTTAAAAAAAAGCTAAAAAATGCAAAATTAAAAAAGGATATTAAATAGACTGTAAAAGGACACTTGTTTACAGTATGAAGGCCTTATTTGACTTCAGTTGGGAATGTGCATATCAAGTATCTTTGTTAACTGCTTTGCACTTGTTCAGGAATAACCATGGGAGCAGCGAGAATATTGTTTTTGGGGTTACAAAAAAATTTTAGTGAGTAGGTGAATTCACAAATACAGAAGCCATAAATTACATGGATCAACTCTGTTTTAGTTTTATTCTAAATGTCATGAATATGTTAGGAAACACTCTGTTAGGATGCATGCTAGCTTACATGGTGTAACAAACAACCTTTAGTGACTTAAAGTCAGTTTTATTTTTCACTCCTTTAACTTGGTGGCAGAGACTTGAAGGCGAAATTCCTGGTCTGTGTAGTCACTCAGCCAACATCACAATAGTTTACATTCATCATGCCAGAGCAAAGCAAGCTTTAGGAGGATTCCATTCCAACAAATAAGAGCCATAGTCTGCAAGTGGCCAGAACTAATCACCTACCCCATCCAACCCCAAGATGAGTAGACTTGGGATCTTACTATGTGTCTGAAAACAGGATGAGGTGAATATAACAAGAAAATCAGAAATATTTGCTGAAGTTTTAAAGATTGAACACATAGATCGTTAATAAATTATACCCAAACAATACTGAATAACCACCTGGGAATTTCCATCACTAACTTTGAAGATCTCATGTTAAAAGTTGGAAGAACGATATTAAGGAAGGATCAGAAAGTCAAAATGCCAAAATAATAATATGTGGGGCTTTGTTTTGAATGTGTATGTATAGGTTATTTTAAGCTACATTGTGGGATTGTATTTTTTATATTACATAAAACCAAACTGAATTTTTCTCATAAGAAAAATAGACTTGAACAAAAGGATTTTACTTTAAACCTTTTACTCCCACCAATATGATGAAGAATCAATTTTATGATTTTGCTTTTGTCCTTGAACAGTACAAAAGACCCCCTCTCATATATGAGACCTTCTTCAGACAGCCTCAATCCATTTCCTTGATTCCACTAAATCAAGCATGCATTGTGAAGTGAGTAATATAAGATTTATTATAATCAGTGGGTTCAAAAACTTTGTTGCTCTGATTCTTACACCTTGTAGGGCTTGAAGCAAAATTTGTCATGTAGAGAGTGGTCAGTGCTTAGTAGTCATTATTTTCTGGTCTTCAAATATTGGTTTATTTTCTGTTAATTTTAAAATGTTTCAATTTGCTGGATGGAAAATATTCACACACATTTTATTTTTGCTTTAAAGCTCTGGTCTGCTGAGCTTTTATAGTTCTCATAGCATAAATTGCAGTGTTTTCAGTGGCAGAATATTTTCCAATGCTAAAATTAAAATAAATATTTTAAATGTTGTGTGAGATTATTTCAAATCTGCTGCTGCTTCTTTGTATTTGCTGACAGTTAAAATACCAAGAATTTGCTATTAGGTAAGGACATAAATCTGTTAATAAAGTATATTTAACATTTATTTTATACTTTTTCTGCTACATATATAATGATTTTTTGAACAAACCAAGCCTTTTTGAATACCAAATGAATTTTGTACTTACATATACTTCACAAATTAAAATTATTTTTTCAGTAGCCTGTTTTTTCACAAGATGAGTAATTGTGCCATATGGATAACTTGTTCATTAAATTATATTTGAATATAATAGTTATTCTATACAACATTTTGTCATTCATATATGTATGTGTCATTTTAGAGAACATGAGAGTTCTTTCTCTTTTTCTTATCCTGTAAGAGTGCATATTTCTTTCTGATTAGTTTATCTATTATTTTATTCATTTAGTAAATATTTACTGAGTACCTACTATGTCTCTGCTACTGTTTCAGTCTGTGAGATATGGCAATAAAAAGACACTAAAAACCCCAATACTTGGCGAGGGTATAGTTTAATGTGTGAGACAAATAGTAAGCAATTAAGTGAGCCAAGCATATAATATGCCAGATGGTGAGTAGTGCAATGAAAGGGAAATAAAACTGGAAAGAGAAATAGGTTCTGTTATGACTGGGTCTATATCTTTTGATTTGATAAATTATATTTACACAATTATGAATTTATTTGTTTAGCATCATCATGTTTTATTGCTTCAAACAGGTTGGGGTTGGGGACAAGGGAGAAAAGAGGAGAGAACATTCAAAAAAGAAACCTTCCAACTAGCAATATGATGTGAAAATGCCTCATCTGCATAGAACTTAATACTTTTCATATTCCATTTATCATGGGGAACTGATCAGGATCAGAAAAATACCGAAACACTTCTTTGTTGGCCTAACCCAACATCTACAGGGGCTTCCTCTAGAGAAATGGTGAAAATAAATATTTTAAGTCTTTCTCACTTCTACTCTCTTGCCTGACATGTATTCATTCAGGGGCCTAAAGTGTTTCCCTGCTAAGCTAGTCACTCATTTTTCAAGTGTTATAACAAAGAAGGGAAACACTAAGGGATTTTTTTTTTTTGTAAAACAGATGAATTGTTTTTTTTGAAGTACTATACTTTTATTATTTTCATTATACAGCTGTAGAAACTGATGTACACAAAGATTAAACAACCTCCCTAAGATCACATAACTAATATGTGGAATCTACGTATTCTGAATCCAGAGCCCTTACTCCAAATCAGGTTGACTGTACTGCTTCCAGGACCACCTTTAAAATGTGGCAGGATCCCAGATAAATATTTTTTTGCAAGGTTCTTAAGTATGTAAACAATTTGATTAAAATATCTACTGCAAAATCCATGGGCTCATGTGAAATGTAATGTTTTATTAATGAAGATTTGAGATAATGGCTAAGGAAATGGTACTTACATATTTGTTTACTGTTATGTCAGTGCACATAAAGCTTCTTGGTGGTGTCTAGGCAGTGTTCTTGTTCAAGTCTAAGTACCGTCTCTTTCTGTCTTTATTATCAGATGCACCACTTACGGTTATTTTCACATCTCCTACATAACAAAAAGTAATGATGCTATTGTTACTCTTCAGAACCTGTTTGTATCAAGACAATATAGATCTTCTTGTCTTTATAGCTTCCTATCATTTATTTAGTGCTAATTAAATCATCTTGCCACCTGTGAATACTGACTTCTAAAGACTCTCCCAGTGGTTATTACTGAATTTCATTAATCATGACCACAAATTCAAGTCTTATGCAGAGGATATGGTCAAATGTGAAATGATCACTTGTTTTCTGGATTGTTAAATATACCCTTTGGGATTTTATAATATAAATATAAATATAGAACAACATGCCTTCCAACCATGGCTTTTCTTGAAATTTTTTTTAGGCCATAATCACTGCATTCCTTGAGTGAGCTCTTTCAATGTTTACTGCATCCCTATCTTACACTGCCACTAGCAGAGAGAATAGGTGAGGGACTGTTGACTTAGTGAGAGGAGCAATCCCATTGGTAGAGGCTCTCTGATACTCTTCTAGCATGGCTGAAGATCAACCAGGGAATACCCCCTTTATTTTATTTTATTTTATTTTTCATTATTATTATACTTTACGTTCTAGGGTACATGTGCATAACGTGCAGGTTTGTTACATATGTATACTTGTGCCATGTTGGTGTGCTGCACCCATCAACTCGTCAGCACCCATCAACTCGTCATGTACATCAGGTATAACTCCCAATGCAATCCCTCCCCCCTCCCCTCTCCCCGTGATAGGCTCCCGTGTGTGATGTTCCCCTTCCCGAGTCCAAGTGATCTCATTGTTCAGTTCCCTCCTATGAGTGAGAACATGTGGTGTTTGGTTTTCTGTTCTTGTGATAGTTTGCTAAGAATGATGGTTTCCAGCTGCATCCATGTCCCTACAAAGGACACAAACTCATCCTTTTTTTTATGGCTGCATAGTATTCCATGGTGTATATGTGCCACATTTTCTTAATCCAGTCTGTCACTGATGGACATTTGGGTTGATTCCAAGTCTTTGCTATTGTGAATAGGGCCACAATAAACATACGTGTGCATGTGTCTTTATAGCAACATGATTTGTGATCCTTTGAGTATATACCCAGTAATGGGATGGCTGGGTCATATGGTACATCTAGTTCTAGATCCTTGAGGAATCGCCATACTGTTTTCCATAATGGTTGAACTAGTTTACAATCCCACCAACAGTGTAAAAGTGTTCCTATTTCTCCACATCCTCTCCAGCACCTATTGTTTCCTGACTTTTTAATGATTGCCATTCTAACTGGTGTGAGATGGTATCTTATTGTGGTTTTGATTTGCATCTCTCTGATGGCCAGCGATGATGAGCATTTTTTCATGTGTCTGTTGGCTGTATGAATATCTTCTTTTGAGAAATGTCTGTTCATATCCTTTGCCCACTTTTTGATGGGGTTGTTTGTTTTTTTTTCTTGTAAATTTGTTTGAGTTCTTTGTAGGTTCTGGATATTAGCCCTTTGTCAGATGAGTAGATTGCAAAAATGTTCTCCCATTCTGTAGGTTGCCTGTTCACTCTGATGGTAGTTTCTTTTGCTGTGCAGAAGCTCTTTAGTTTAATTAGATCCCATTTGTCAATTTTGGCTTTTGCTGCCATTGCTTTTGGTGTTTTAGACATGAAGTCCTTGCCCATGCCTATGTCCTGAATGGTACTACCTAGATTTTCTTCTAGGGTTTTTATGGTATTAGGTCTAACATTTAAGTCTCTAATCCATCTTGAATTAATTTTCATATAAGGAGTAAGGAAAGGATCCAGTTTCAGCTTTCTACTTATGGCTAGCCAATTTTCCCAGCACCATCAACAGCCCTTCATGCTAAAAACGCTCAATAAATTCGGTATTGATGGAACGTACCTCAAAATAGTAAGAGCTATTTATGACAAACCCACAGCCAATATCATACTGAATGGGCAAAAACTGGAAAAATTCCCTCTGAAAACTGGCACAAGACAGGGATGCCCTCTCTCACCACTCCTATTCAACATAGTGTTGGAAGTTCTGGCTAGGGCAATCAGGCAAGAGAAAGAAATCAAGGGTATCCAGTTAGGAAAAGAAGAAGTCAAATTGTCCCTGTTTGCAGATGACATGATTGTATATTTAGAAAACCCCATTGTCTCAGCCCAAAATCTCCTTAAGCTTATAAGCAACTTCAGCAAAGTCTCAGGATGCAAAATTAATGTGCAAAAATCACAAGCATTCTTATACACCAGTAACAGACAAACAGAGAGCCAAATCATGAATGAACTTCCATTCATAATTGCTTCAAAGAGAATAAAATACCTAGGAATCCAACTTACAAGGGATGTAAGGGACCTCTTCAAGGAGAACTACAAACCACTGCTCAGTGAAATCAAAGAGGACACAAACAAATGGAAGAACATACCATACTCATGGATAGGAAGAATCAATATTGTGAAAATGGCCATACTGCCCAAGGTTATTTATAGATTCAATGCCATCCCCATCAAGCTACCAGTGAGTTTCCTCACAGAATTGGAAAAAACTGCTTTAAAGTTCATATGGAACCAATAAAGAGCCCACATTGCCAATACATTCCTAAGTCAAAAGAACAAAGCTGGAGGCATCACGCTACCTGACTTCAAAGTATACTACAAGGCTACGGTAACCAAAACAGCATGGTACTGGTACCAAAACAGAGCTATAGACCAATGGAACAGAACAGAGTCCTCAGAAATAATACCACACATCTACAGCCATCTGATCTTTGACAAACCTGAGAGGAACCAGAAATGGGGAAAGGATTCCCTATTTAACAGATGAAATTTTTGACATCCAAAATAGTAAAAAGGAGATAACTTGGGTTAGAGTATAAGTAAGAGGCCTATTACACAGTATATTTACCTTATGATAGATAATTACTACATCACATGTCAACAAATAAAAATAACGTTGATTTTACTATTGGGAACATTAGAAAATGAAATAAAATTTGTCCTTCCCATAAATCCTTTTGGGACCTTATTTACCTCATTAGCATTGATCCTCACTTCAGTCACTGGACATCCTCAAATTTAAAAGGCAGCATACAGGCTGGGTGCGGTGGCTCATGCCTGTAATCCCAGCACTTTCAGAGGCCAAGGCGGGCGGATCACAAGGTCAGGAGTTTGAGACCAGCCTGACCTACATGGTGAAACCCCATCTCTACTAAAAAACAAAAATTAGCCAGGCATGGTAGTGCACACCTGTAATCCCAGCTACTCAGGAGGCTGAGGCAGGAGAATTGCTTGAACCCGAGAGATGACAGAGGTTGCAGTGAACCAAGATCGCGCCACTGCACTCTACCCTGGGCGACAGAGCGAGACTCTGTCAAAACAGACAACAACAACAACAACAAAGGCAGTATATAGGAGACAGAAAATGAAACACACAAACACGAATGAAAAGAATACAATAAAATAGTCCTTTTTGTTACTTCCCTTAAAGAATTTGCTATGAAAAGGGGATAGTTTACAAAAGTAACAAACAGAACAGTATGATGATAAAGAAATGGCTTTCACTTACAGCTAAAATAAATGTTTTACAGAAGAGTAACATTAATTGACTAAGTAATTACATTTGAAAAAGATAATAATGACATGTTAACCGCGGAAACTTTTTTCAACAAGCCCAATAGAACATAAATGTAAAAATTCCAGATTTCTTATCTAAATGACAACAGCTCTCAATGTAGAACAACTTTGAAAATATAGGGGGCTAATTATTCAGTTGTCCTCAAGCTTTGAGTATAATGAACGCTAACCAAGGAGATATGTTAATAACGGTTCTTAGATCATTTATACTAGAATATTGTTGTAGCTATTACACCTAGTTCTCCTACTGCCATTGTTGAGTAATTTATGTAACTACATATCAGTTTCACTTTTGAAAATAACTGGTTCAAAATAGGAAGTGTTCTTAGGTGGGCTGAACTTTGTCCCCTCAATACTGGAATATTTTATTTCTAAGGGTACTCACACTGTGTGACCAACCTCCCTCTAAATGGATTCAATTATTTATACAAAAATTGTGGAGGTTTTTTTCCCCTGTAGGAGGAACTTACTTAACCCAACCTTTCTCTAATACTGCATTGGAAAAAGTTCTGTGGGTTCAGAAGCGATCATAAAAGGCATTTTGCAGCCTTTAGGAAGGTTTTTTGCTATACTCCATTTTGACTTACCACCTTTAGATAAATAAATCTTTGATAATTCTCATTCTGGGTGCAAAACTGACCATGTACAAAGTATCTGCTATAGGAATCTGCAATTGCAAAACAGAGCGTATGACTTTGTGATTTTGAAAAGCAGCTCACATTTGAAATAAAAGTTTTCTTTGTTTGTCTGCGTCATTCTAATATTTCTTACATGGCTCTTCTGTTGGAAATCCTACCAGTCTCGATTAGACCTCTCTTTTAGCAACTCTGAGGATGACAACCTGTCTGATGCCACCTTAATATAAATCTTGAAGACACCACTTAAGCTATATTTTAAGGTGAAACTATTACTATAAAATGTTCAACTTTGATAAAAGTCTACCCGTATGTATTTTGGATGGTGTGAATATTGACAGGCTAGCATGAAACATAGTTTATATAGATAATATGCTTTTAAGATGCAAAGGCTGTTCTTTGTTTTATTTTCCTATAATGACTTATGGTGTAATGTTTTCTCTTCTCTACAGGGTTAAACAGGCAACAGAGAGATGTTTCTAAAGTGCTGAAATAAATGATAGGGAAAAACCTCAATACTGCCTTTAATTCCACTGATGCAAAGACATATTTCACCTGAGAAAGAAAACAGCTTTCCAAAAAGCAATAAATCAATTGTGCTAAGTACCAAAGACATTGATACATATTTCCTTAGAATTTTATTCTATTTTTTAATCTCACAAATCCAGAAAATGCTAAAATATATTTTTTGTAAAACTGCATTACTATGCTAACTTATGTAGCATTTGTGAGATTAGTTGTGGAAGGCATATGACATTATTTGGGTATAATTTAGATTGAATACAAACGTTTCTCTAATTTTCAATTATATTTTATATGCTGTGATGCATTGTATTATAAGTTTGTTTTGTATTTTATGTTTGTTTGCTTGTTTGTTTTTGTAATATAGGAGGATAGTGAGACCAAATTTTGTTTAGATGTGTAAAGAAAATCCAGAGAGGATAGTTTTCTTTATATTTTGTGTTGATGCAGATTCACTGGTGCTTTTATTTAACAATGTAAAATAAAACAAAGAAGCTGGACTTTATAGGCTAATTTTAAACTAAAAAATTTCCACACTTACTTACCTGCTTGAAATTGCTCCTGTTCTAAATTGTACAGGCTAGAGAAAACTTCAATTCTATAGGCTTAAAAATTACAAATATCCACGTCTGGCAAGTTTAAGAAAATTAAGATCAAACATGTTAATGTATTCCATTTATCTTCTTAAGGGGACTTATTGTGACTTTAAAAATGTATTTCCGATGTATTTCATTACATTTCAGTAAACTAGGAAGCAGTGATCTGATTCACATGTAATGATCTATAAAAGAGGAAATCAAAATATTAGAAAGTTGCATAATAGTCTGAATATCTTTTTAACTATCAGTAACTGGGAATTTGAAAGCCAGACAGAGCAATTAAGACTTAACCCAGATTTAGAACGAATTAAAGTTAGAACCCATAGAAATCTACACATTAAAACGTACATAGTCTCTCTCTCTCTCTCTCTTTCTCTCTCACACACACACACACACACACATTTAAATAGAAATATCTGTAGTCATCTGTAGTCCCTAAATCAAAGGCATGACCAAATAAAGAAACTGAAGCAATCCCTTTGATAATCCTTTTTTCAATTTGTCTTTTTTAAATTGCGATTATTGTTTTATAAGATCTTTAACATGTGTTTTCATAGCTAAGTGTTATTCCAATTCACATTGCCCAGGTTAAGAAACTGAAACTTAAAGAAGTGATTTGTTTTAGGATTTGGTGCAGGCAGCAAGTATATGGTTGAGTGAGAACCGAAATAAATCAAATTTCCAGTATTCCAGAAGATATTGATAAATGAGCACATGTATAGAGACAAAATCTATGATGTTTGTTGATTTTTAAAATATATCCAAACACAATCTGAAGACAGGACCATTAGCACTCTGCTCACCATTACTTCTTTAATCATATTACACTTAACTTTTTCACTCTTTAAAGTTTTTTATTTTATTTTATTTTATTTTATTTTATTTTATTTTATTTTTTTTTTTTGAGACGGAGTCTCGCTCTGTCACCCGGGCTGGAGTGCAGTGGCCCGATCTCAGCTCACTGCAAGCTCCGCCTCCCAGGTTTACGCCATTCTCCTGCCTCAGCCTCCCAAGTAGCTGGGACTACAGACGCCCGCCACCTCGCCCTGCTAGCTTTTTGTATTTTTTAGTAGAGACGGGGTTTCACCGTGTTAGCCAGGATGGTCTCGATCTCCTGACCTCGTGATCCGCCCGTCTCGGCCTCCCAAAGTGCTGGGATTACAGGCTTGAGCCACCGCGCCCGGCCACTATTTTAAATTTTCTACCAGAAGATGTGCTTTGCAAGATTGAGGAATTAGGAGATAAACATATAATTTCAGTCTTCCAGCCAATATCCTCAATGACTTCAAGCAAGTCTCTTTCATGTAAAATAAGAAGATAGGACTAGAATTGGAGGCTTGCAATCCTGGCTGTATATTGAGATCTGGGTCAAGGGGTGCTTTTATCGAATCTTGTAATAACAGCATGGTAGTTTTTTGTTGTTGTTTTTTCTTTTGTTTTGTTCTTATTGCTTTAAAGCCTTCTCACTTAGAAATTCATGTAAATTTTGTATAAGGGAAATCACATCTGGGATTTGCTTTCAAATAGACTTCAGAAATAAAAAAATAAAATAAAAAAGAGCATCAAGAAATAAATATGAAGGGAAAAGAAGAGGGAAGAAAAGAAAGTGAGGCCAAAGTAGGAAAGAAAGACTAGTAGTAACATAAAACAAAATAGTGTTGTAATTGTTGAGGCTGGTTGATCGTGTTGTCCAAAAAAGTCAAGATGGCTAAATAGTAGAAACGAGGGCTTTGTTGGTGATACTGGGCTTACAAACCTGGAAGACATAGTGTCTGGTATGGACTGAAGATGCTCTCTCTTCAAAGAGGGAAGGGGCTGGTTGAGTTTTATGCCTCACGGGGTCCATATGACACAATAGGGTCACAAATATTCTGCAGATTTGGAGAAAAAAAATTATGTATATTTGTAAGGGGAGGCAAGCACATGTGAAATGGGAAAACATATATGTAAAATATATCCATGTTCAGTTTTGGGAGGGATTTTGACATTAAAATGAAGTGGCATTTGGCTCTTACTTTACAATGTGAACTATAGGACAGAAAGACAGTTTGTGCACAGCTTCTATGAGTTACTGAACCTGGTTTAAGATCTATAGTTGCTTATCAAAAAAGAATGCATGTAAGACCAGTCTTTGGTCCAATCAGATTTGTGATCTGGGTTGTAAATCAGAGTTAGGAGGAATCTGATAATTTGACTGATAACTCCTATTGTTAGAGAGTTCAGCAAAAGTGTGGGTCTTCTTATAGCTTAAGGAATTTAGAAAATTATTAATTTTGCCATGCCAGATGGGCCCTGAAACGCTTGACCCACAGGTAACTTTTGTTTCCTTAACCTTAGGGTCTGTCTTAGTTGATGAAAGAGCCTCGGTTTTGGTCTCTCAGTTTACAATTGTTACATGGGGGTTCATTCTGCCTATACTTTTGTATGGTTGCAAAATTTCATAAAGCAAAAATAACAAATAACAACAAACTTTGGTCAGGCTTTAGTTCTACCAGTTCTAGAGATTCTGATTTGGTATTTTGAGTCAGTAGTTTCTACAGTGTGGTGTCCAGACTAATGTTACTACCAGGGCAATTGTTTAAAATATGAATTATTGGGATCCACTCCAGATCTACCGAATCAGAACCCCTGAGGGAGGGACCTAGCAATCAGTAATCTTAATCCTCCTCATAATTTTGATTTATATCTACATTTGAGAACAATCAGTCTGACTAAGGCTCTATATTGGTGTTATATTTAAATTCCTAGGTTATTCTAACATGAAGATCACACTAAGAACGGTAGTCAAGATGATCTCTGAACTCAGAAGTCCTTGGACTTTCATTAAAACAAAAAGTTAAAATTCAGTAAAAACTAAAATATTTATACACACACATACACTTTAGTTCTTAGATTGATGTTTGCTTCATGCTATGGATTTCTCAAATAAAAATAAGAAAAATAATTTTAATGGTTTAGAGGATTAAATGAGCTAATACATTAAAAGCATTAGAATGTGTCTGATTTACAAGAAACGCTAAATAGTTTTTGTTTTAGTTTCTGTCATTTATTTCTATTAATTTGCAAATGACTTCTACAAATTTTACTATGAAACAGTCTAAAAAATATTTTAAATACATTTTGTTTAACCATCTTTTAAATACAATATATTTTATATCAGCAACCAGAAATATTTCTTTACCTATATTGAAATATATTAATGCTTGGCCTGACTATTCATATGTAAATTAAATAGCCATATTTCTTTGATCACTTTATTTTGGTTGACATAAATCAAAATGTATTTTCTCCACATTTGATTGCAAAGGCTCAAACAGGAGCCTAAGGAGACATGAGGACCAACTATACTGTAGAATCCTGGATTGGATGCTGGGACAGATAACTATACCTTAGTTTTCCTTAGGTATAAACTAAGGAAATTTGAGTGAAAGATGAACTTTAATTAAAAACAATTGTGACAAATACACCATAATATCATAAAATGTTATTACTACAAGCATACTTTGTTTTATTATACTTTGCAACTGTTGCATTTTTTTTTACAAATTGAAGGTTTGTGCCAACATCGCTTTTAGCAAGTCTATCACCACCATTTTTCCAAGAGAATGTGCTCACTCTGTGTTTCTGCCACATTTTAGCAATTCTTGCAGTATTTCAAACTTTTGCATTATGATATTCATTTTGGTGATCTGTGATCAGTGAACTTTAATGTTACTATTTTATTTGTGTTGGGGCACCACAAACCATGCCATATAAGACTGAACTTAATAGATAAATGTGCGTTCTGATTGCTCCAAGACTTTCCCCAAGGTCTCTTAATTCCTTCTATCAGCTGATTCACAGCAATAATGAAACTAAGCCAGTTAATAACCATACAATGGCCTCTAAGAGTTGCAGTGAAAGGAAGCATTGCATGTCTGTTACTTTAAATCAAAAGCTAAAAATGGTTAAGGAGAAACATGTAGAAAGCCAAGATAGTCTGAAAACTAGGCCTCTTAGGCCAAACAGCTGGGTTGTGAATACTAAGGATACTAAGGAAAAATTATTGAAGTATTCTTACAAGTGCTACTTCCGGCCGGGCGTGGTTAATCATGCTTGTAATCCCAGCACTTTGGGAGGCCGAGGAGAGCAGATCACAAGGTCAGGAGTTTGAGACCAGCCTAGTGAACATGTTGAAACCCTGTCTCTACTAAATATACAATAAATTAGCCTGGTGTGGTGGTGCATGCCTGTAATCCCAGTTACTCAGGAGGCTGAGGCAGGGGAATCACTTGAACCCAGGGGGCAGAGGTTGCAGTGAGCCAAGATTGCTCCACTGCAATCCAGCCTGGGCAACAGGGCAAGATTCCATCCCCACCCCGACCCCCTCAGAAAAAAAAATTGCTACTGTAGTGAATGCACGAAAAACAAGAAAGCAAAACAGAGCTTTATTTCTGAGATGAAGAAAGTTTTAGTTGTCTGAACAGAAGATCAAACCGAGCCAACACTGACTTAAACCAAAGCCTAATACAGAACAAGTACCTAACTCATCAATTCGATGAAGCCAGAGAGAGGTGAGGAAGCTGCAGAACAAATGTTGGAAACTAGAGAAGGTTGGTTCATCAGGTTTAAGAAAAAAAAAATAGCTGTCTCTGTAACATAAAAATGCAAGGTGAAGTCACAAGTCCTGATGTAGAAACTACAGCCAGTTATCCAGATGATCTAGCTAAGATAGTTGATAAGTGTGGCTACACTAAACAACAGATTTTCCGTGTAGACAAAGCAGTCTTGTATTGGAGGAAAATACCCTGTAGGACTTTCATAGCTAGAGAGGAGAAGTCAATGCCTGGCTTGAAAGCTTCAAAGGATAGACTGACTTTCTTGTTAGGGGCTAATGCAGTTGGTAACTAAGTTGAAACCAATGCACACTTACCATTATGAAAATCTAGGGTCCTTAAGTCTTAATGCTAGATCTACTATGCCTGTGCTCTCTAAATGAAACAACTAAGATTGGACATCTGTTTTCACAATGATGTACTGAATATTTTAACCTTAAGGGTTGAGAGCTACTTTCAAAATATTACTACTGCTCATTGACAATGTGCCTGGTCACTCAAGAGCTCTGAGGAAGATGTACAAAGAGATTAATGTTGTTTTTATGCATGTTCACACAGCATTCATTCTGTAACCCATAAATTAAGGAGTCATTTTTACTTTTAAGTCTCATCATTTAAAAAAATATATTTTATAATTCTATATCTGCAGTAGAAAGTGATCCCTCTGATAGATCTGGGTAAAGTAAATTACAAATGGTTTCGAAAGGTTTTGCCATTCTAGATGCTATCAAGAATAGTCATGATTCATGGAAGGGGCTCAAAATATCAACATTAACAGGAGTTGACTCCAATTTTGAAAGAAGTTCAACTATAGGAAAAATGTTATCAAATATCATCGTATGCTACAGAGAAATCTTTCGTGAAAGGAATACTCAGTCAATGCAGCAAACTTCATTATTGATTTATTTAATGAATTGTCACAACCACCCCACTCTTCAGCAGCCACCAGTCAACAGCCATCAACATCAAGCTAAAACCCTTCACCACCAAAAAAATTAAGATTCACTGAGGACTCAGATGATCATTCATACTTTTTTGCAATGAAGTATTTTTTAATTAAGGTGTATACCTTGTTTTTTAGACATAAGGCTATCATACAATTAATAGACTACAGTATAGTGCAACCATAAATTTTATATGCCCTGGAAAACAAAACAAAGCAAAAAAACCTCATGTCACTTGCTTAATTGCAGTATCAGCTTTGTTGCAGTGGTCTGGAACTAAACCCACAATATCTCTGAGGTGTGCCTGTAATAACATCTCACATGGAGTATAAGGAAACTCTTTGTAATCTGCTCCTAATTTTCTGTAAATCTAAAAATATTCTTAAAAATCTTCTTAAAATAATTTAATATTTTAAAGTTTTACTATTGAAACAAGATTTATAATTTATTCAACATTTTGCAGGAGATTATCAAGCGATTTTTGGATATTTATTTTTAAAATGTTTCACAAATAGGGCATATTTTGGTATTTAATATTTCTCCTAGAGCTTCAAAGGTAGGACTTTAGGGTTATTTCAGCTGTTGGTTTGATGATATGTATGAGAGTTGCTGAAAATTAGACTTCGTTGTTCAAGAGGTTTTTGTAGGTAACTTGGTATTTCTCTTATGAAGATAAGAAAAACAAGACAGCTTTCCAGGATGCCAAAATTGTCACTCTAGAATTGTAGAGGCATTGGGGAAAATCTGGTTTGATATGAAATATATGAAGATTTTATAGAATTTCTGTTAACAACTCCACATATTTCTATTTTTAACTTGGAACTGCCTTCCTTATCATTTCATTTTCATTTTATATTTATTTACCATCCTTTTAGGTCTCAAAGGAATAATACAGTTGCAAATTAGAAAGAGAAAAATTGAGATGGTAAAACTGACTATAACAGAGACATACTTTAGAATTTAGCAACAATATTTGAGTTTGAGGATGAATTATCTTTTAAAATGAAAAGAAAATCACTGTAGTGTTGTTCACTGACTTGTCTAACAGAGTTGCTTTGTTGAATATGTTTCATGTCCCCTCTATTTTTCCACCTCAATTGACAGGTCTTCACTTCTTTCCTCTTCTCAGACAGCATGCTGACATTTCTTAGACTCTCCTCACCCCATTCACTTTCTTTAAACTCTCCCTCAGGAAAACTGAAATGTCATCTACTGACTCTGAAAAAGGTTGATTCCTCACTGGGAGTTCATTTAGCCTGCATACTATTTTTCATTGTTATTTTTTGAATGTTCATATGCAAATACATGAACACAATTATGAGAAAGAAATGCAATCATTATTTTCAGTCATGGTCTTCATCCTTAATTCAATTAGGTGATTTCCTACAACTGTAATTCAGAGAAGGAATTCATATCTAATAATTTCTGAATTTTTCTCCCAAACCCCCAGTATGGCTTGCAAATTACTAATGACTGAGTTCCAAATGATGGGGGAGACATTAAAGTTTAATATATTCCCACAAACTAAATGTTACTGCTCTATCCAATATATTGGTAAAATGTAGTCTAGAAACTGGTTGATATTCCATAAAAATTAAGTGCACCATAGTATATGTGGATTTTTTATCTTCCATTTCTTTAATTTTTTAGTAAAACCATAGTCTCCGGGGGTATGGGTTTTTGATTAACAGTGTTAAGTTCCCCATTAATATTAGTCAGTTTATAGTAAAGAATACCTGTAATTGTACATATAGAATCGCGTTTAGGACTTAAACCATTTATTTTCATTATTAACTCAGCAAAATCTAAAAACCCCTTTAATTTGTTTGAAGATCCTTCCTATAAAAATACCTCCACCCAGACAGACAGAAGTTTAAGTCTTGTCTTGGATCTCAATGGAGCATAGAACAAAGAAACCATTCGTTGCCCTGGGGATAGAAAAGTACAGTGGCACGTCAACAGGATTCAGAGAGAGTGAACCATGTTAATGAAAATTAAGTGCAGAAATGAGGGTCAACCAGCCATCAGAAAAGGATCAGCTCCTAAGAGTTATAGATCTAGAAGGAATCCGATGAAGAATCCGGTAGCCAATCCTGGTAAAAAATAATGTTAAACATATGGGGAAGAAGTCCCAATTTTAGGAATTAAGCTTGGCAGGAGAGACTGATATTTGTGAAGCGGGGTTTCCAAGAGCATCTGGAGGACATGTTCCTGCCCAAGCTACAGAACATAGGAAGAGAAAATTGTCAGTAAAAGTCATCTATTCCGCAGAGCACTATTTTTTTCTGATTTTGAAGGGGAAGAAGACACAGTAATGTGTCTGACACATATAGGCAAACAGATTGTTCATTTTGTAATCAAATATTTGAGCCAAATGCATTTTAAATAATAGCCAGAAGTGAAGTGAGGTAGAAGACATATTGAGCTGAAATTAGAAAGGAAATTTAATGATCCAAGCAGAAACTTTAGAAACTAAGCCAAAACTTGAAAATGGAAAGCTCTCCTTATTAAAAAAAAAAAAAAAAAAAAAAAAAAAAAATACCACGTTGTGTTCTATGAAGTTATAGGTTCCAGTAATTTGTTCTTCAATCAATGTGGCAGGCTGATATGAAATGACTGCTATCTGTTTTGTAAAACCCAGACAACCTTACAGAATTAAATGAAAAACATTTTGGTTTTGTATTTTTCCTGTTTGGAAATTTGGCTCTTAAAGTGCCTATATTTTCCTAGATACTGAACCATAGTCAAAATATATTCAAACAAGAGAAGTATAGGTGTATGAGACTTTACTTATACATATATACAGCTGTCACATTTCAGAAAGAGCTCTTTATCTGTTATGGAATTATGCAGTTTAAACTAGAACTATCCAACGGTTGTTATGTAGCACCGTTGACAGCTAGGGGGATATGTTATTAATATGTTCGCTTAGGTAAGGAATTTTCAAATTTTTCTAACAGTGAAAATTTTCCATTCAAACAAAATATTTTGTGTCACTTCAGTTATAATATAAAAAGTGACATGGTTTGATCGAAGTTTGTGAGAGTGGGCCAGATTTAGCATAATTCTGACTGTGTTTCCTCCCTTTCAGCCTCCACACTGGGACTAGGGAACTATCCGCCATCCTAGGGCCCTCTGGAATGTGATTTAAAACCACTGTTGTAAAATGTATTAAATTCAGCCATGAAAATACTCAGCTCTTGGATCATATTTGTTAGTTTGTTGAAGTCATTTGGAAGCTATTTGGAAATTATTTTGTTCTTCCTACTTAATTTAGTTCAAAAATAATGGCATGATATTTTAAAAAATCAAATAATAAAAAACTTGTAAAAATGAATCAGCTTCGCATTATAATTTCTCTATTCTATTTTACAGATATGTTATTGTTAATAGTTTCTCATGATTTCTTCCAAAAATATGTGTAGACATGCACACAGCCAGCCATGTTACACCAACGAGGAAATAAAAATTATACTAATTTGTACATTAATGTGTACACCTGAGAATAAATCTTAGAAATCATTCCAAAATTAAATATGTAGTTACATCTCGCCACACATTACATACCATTTCAATGTTTGTATAGTCAAATATTCATTTTAGTATTATTAATAAACTATTACCAATAATAATTGGATAATGACCATCTTTTTATAGAAATACTTGCAAATGTTTGAAAGTATTTATGTAAGGTGGAGTCCTAGAGATGGACATGCTGGATAGTTATTTCAGAATTGCCCTTCAATGACCATGGAGAGTCACATCAACAGTGAAATGAAAGGGACATCCTCCACCTTGGGGTATGTCATTGGATCTATGTTATCTTTGCTGGAGATTTGAAAACAATGTATTATTTTTTATTTTAACTTGCATTCTCTAATACAATAGTGGGATGAGCATATTTTCATATATTTAAAGCAGTTTCATTTTTTTGTGTGAAATGCTTGCTCAGACCAGTATCCACATTTTGAAATTAATTTTTAAGAACTCTTCAAATATTAGGGACATTAATACTTGATACATGGCTTGAAGAAAGTTTTCAATTTGTTAAAATTTTATTTCCGAATTTATATTTTATATTACCTTATTTTATGACTTCTGGGTGTGATATAGAAATTAGTTATGAGTAGTGGCAGAGACTGTTTTTATGTTAGTTAGTGACCTGTGTGATATCCACCATTAAAACAAAATTTCCCTCTGAGTCTAGGTAAATTATACATATCTTGTGTAGTTAGTGTGTTTCTTTTATTTTAATAATGAGAAATATACAATATTTTATTTTATTTGACTTCTGGTGCTGGAAACTTCACAGTCAAGTTGATAGTCAATCAAATTTATATTCGCTGCCATTGTTAATTTATTGTCCACTTTACACTGCTTTTCACTTTAGATCCAAATTTTATTTTGACAGTCTGAGAACAATGCTATGTATAAAAATGAGTTTGTAGATATATATGTATATATAGATATTTAAATAGATACATGTCTGCATATTGGTATATGTATAGGCAGAAGAAGAAGAGAGTGGGCGAGACAGAGACAGAGGGAATAGGTTGCAAGCAGTCTTTAGTTATTAACCTATACAGAGATTCCAAAAATTTGTCTTTCTTGTAATTAGAGCAATATATATTCTGGTTATGTGTTTCTACATAATAACTGCCATAAAACTTAATGGCTTAAAATAATATATTATTATCTTTAATGATTTTGGAGATTGATGGGCCAAACCAGATGGTTGTCATTTGGAGTCACTCATATAGTGGCAGTTCGATGGTCGCTGAGATTGGCATCATCAAGAAGCTTCTTCACTTTCTTTCACTTAGACTGAGATGGCTGAACTAAAGGGGAGGAATCGAAATCTATCTTTCCATTGGTAATCTGTCCTTCCATGTGACCTCTCCATGAGACTATCTTGATCTTCCTCACACACTGGCAGTTTCAGAAAAATTGTTGTGTGTTTTTTTTTGTTTGTTTGTTTAATAGTGGGTTAGAACTTCAAAATATTCTAGGAGAGAAACATAGACCTTGATTATTATGGATGGGATCTTCAAAGGATTTGTGACCATCTTTCATTCTCAGAAGCCATGGAATCATAACAGCATGTTAGAATGAATAAAATTGCTTAAATTTATATATATATATGTATATATATATGCACACACATATATATATGTGTGAAATATATGATGGAATATAAATAAAATGGAATATAATTACATATATAAATATATACAATTATTTACATGTACTATTCACTATTCATTATAATGAGGACATTTTATTTCTCTTACCTGATTTCTTCCTCACGACTCTACCACATAGTTGTTATAATTCATTTTTTTAACATATTTGTAAATAGACACAGAGTAATTGCTGTGACTCAGTGATATCGGAGCTATTTATCCAGGGAATTTCTAGGATGATGTGAATATATAAAAGAGGGGGCTCAGGAGGAAATATAACAAAATGGTCATAGGCTTATAGAATTATAGCAATTTTAAGCTAGGCAGACATTTGGGGATTATCTTTAATGTCATTTTTTGCATGATAAAGACATTGATTTTCAGAAAAATTAGGATTTAATGCTATGAAGTTCAGCGATTGTAGCTTGACAGACCTGGCATGTAATCCTGGCTCTGCCCTTACATTCCGAACACTGTCAGCTGTGGAACCCCTGAACACTGTCAGCGAGTTTCTTCATCTGTACCATAGTTATCTGTTCAGTCTTGTAAACTGCCTCAACACTTAGAGGCTTAAAACAATACAAATGTGTTATACATCAGGATTCTACAGGTTGTCTGGGAGCTTTTTCTGACACTTTTACCTGAGTTCTCTCAGTTGACTGATCCTGAGCTCAGTTGAGACAGTTGAGTTGTCAGGAATCTTTCTGCCAAAGCTTTCATCTCAAGCTTCCTCACTGCGTGGTAATGACACTATGATAGAGTAAGGAGGCAGAAAAATTATAGGTAGAAAATGGTGGGTCCCCGACAAAACCCCACTGGTCCGAAGTGAGAACTTAGATTCCTGTTTTCCCTCTCAAATGTTCCCTTTTCCAAAACCACCTATGGCCTGCCCACCGCCCCCATCCTGGGCCTATAAAAACCCCAGAACTCAGCCAGCAGAGAGGAGAAGCAGCTGGACATGAGAGACTACAGCTGGACGTCAGAGAGATGCAGCTTGACTTCAGAGGGACAGCTTGATGAGTGTAACTTTAGAGAAGAATACGACTGGAGGGGAAGATTACCTTTCAGCCCCGTCCCCTTTCCAGCTCTCCTTTCCACTGAGAGCCACCTCCATTGGCAATAAAATCCCCCACATTTAGCATCTTTCGATTTGTTCATGCGACCTCATTTCTTCTAAATGCCTGACAAGAGCTCAGGTGCCACAAGTGCAGATGCAGAAGGCCGTCACACTGAGCCTTTTCCCTCACAGGTGGAAGGCAGCCCCCTCACGTGAAAAGGCGGAGGGTCCACTGCGCTGTTAATTGTCCATGGATGGCAGAGCTAAATGAGCACTGCAATACTCCCTTTGGGGCTTCAGAGGTCACAGACACTCCCCCGCTCTCTGTTGCAGGGTCCACATGTAGTTTTGCTCTTGCTAGTTCCCCAAATCGCTCCTCCTGGCTCCTCCACCCACTCACCTGCATGCTCCCTCCCACAAGGGTTTCTGAAACACAGTGGATCTGAGTGAGTCGAGTTCACCGCTACCAGCGCCAAAGGCGATGGCTGGTTCCAGCTTTCGTGACTCCAATTACCCCCTCAGTCCCCGGCATGTTCCCTCTCTTAAAGAGTTGAAAGTTGTGGGCTGGGTGAGAAACCCCTGTCGCAAGTCCCTTGAAGGGGTCAGAGAAATATCCTGCTTCAGTAATCTCAGGGCAGCACTGCACAAAATGCAAAGGCTAGAAGTTGCAGTCCTCTTGAGGTCCAAGCTCTGAAACTCACACAATATTGTTTCTGCCACCTTCTATTGATAGAAGCAACACACAAGGCTGGACCACATTCAGGGTATGATAAAATAGATTCTAGTTCCTGATGGTGGGATGTGCAAGTAATATGTAGGTATATTTAATCTACCACAAGTCTTAAAAATACCAAATATGAAATATACCTAAAACTAAAAAAAAAAAAAAAAAATAGTGTATGTACAAAACGCTAAATGCAGTACCTAGTACACAATACATTTTTCACAAGTAATGTTTTTTCTGTTTAGCATTGCTATTTTTTGAAGATGTCTTGAGATTATACAACCAGTTATTGGCAAATCCGGTTTTTATCAAGTTACATAATACACATTTTTGTATTTGCTATTCTCTAGATAGTGGCTCTAGTTGGCATGTGATTCAAATTCCACTTCAACATTAAAACTAATTTAATTTTGGACTACAACCTCCTCTACTCCCATAACTGGCCTTCCCCGTCTCCCTTACTCCTTTTTGTTTTCTCTCTATGGTGTATATCACCACCCAACATAAAGATATGTTTCTTTTATTTCCCCTCATTTATAGAATGTAATATTTGTGAGCATAGTAACTTCTTCTTTTTTTTAATCTCGTGTAACCCCAGAGACCAGAAATTAACTGATACATAAGAGGTGTTCCATGTATGTTGGTGAATAGATGAATGAAGGAATGGTTTCTACTGTTGTGATAACCATAACACATCAGCAAAGAGTAGCACAAGCAATTGAACATGAACTTCATATTGATTTTCTTGTAAACGAACTTAACAAAACTTGTTTAAAGTCAGCTGCTTTTTGAATATTTGGTTTTATTTTGATGAAACATAGAGAATTTCCTGCCCCCATCCCCTAAAAACGAGCATCAGCTGTATGACATGACATTCATTTTCTATGTTTAAAATATCCCTAAAAGGAGAAAAAAAAACAAAAACAAAACAAAACACTTATAATCTCACATAACATTTTTTAATATCATTTTTAGCTCTTGACTCAAGAGCTATTTTGTTCAAGAACCCTACCAATCCCAACACGCCTTCTGAAGTTCACATATGATACTGTGGAATAATGACTATTTTCATCTCTACATAATTATTTAAAGAGACTGAGAAGCATTTAGTTATGGAGAAATATCTATGAATTATGATAACTCATGACACAGTGCTCTACAGCCATGTGCCCCTAAAGACCTTTTGGTCAACACTGGGCCACATATATGAAAGTTCTCATAAGATTATGATAATATATTCTTATAATACATATAATATGTATTTTTACTATACCCTTTCCATGTTTAGATATGTTTAGATACATGTATACTTACCACTGTGTTACACTTGCCAATGTTATTTAGTAGAGTAACATACTATGCAGGTTTGTAGCCTAGGAGCAATGTCCTATGCCATGCAGCCTAGGTGCATAGTGGGGTATACCATCTAGATTTGTGTAAATGCATTCTAGGATATTCACACAATGACAAAATTGCCTACAAGGCATTTCACAGAATGCTTTAAGAGATGTATAACTGTACTTGTGTATTGCAGTTAATATGTAAAGCAGAGTGTATTACTTTATTTAAAACTCAAAGTGTAAACCTGTAAGGCTTCACAATGACATGATAAGGTTATATGGCAATAAGACATTATTTGGAAAAAGTTATTTTATTCTCAGTGGGAAATCCTATTGTTACTACAATTTAGATATAAGCTGACTTTTAACACAGAATATGAGACTGCAAAACATATTGTAAAAGCACCCTTACTTTTTTTTTCTTTTTTTTTTTTTTTTAATTTGAGACAGAGTCTTACTCTGTTTTCTAGGCTGACGTGCAGTGCCTTGATCTAAGCTCATTACAACATCTGCCTCCCAGGTTCAAGTGATTCTCATGACTCAGCCTCTGGAGTAGCTGGAATAACAGGTGCACACCACCACGCCTGGCTAATTTTTGTGTTTTTGGTAGAGAGGAGGACTTCATCCTGCCTGACCAGGCTGGTCTAGACCTCCTAGCCTGAATCGATTTGCCTGTCTCAGCCTCCCAAAGTGTGGGGATTACAGGTGTGAGGACAGTGCCCAGACAAATCACCCTTACTTCTTAATCCCTCTTTTATGAGGTTACTGATACAAGTAAAGATAGTTAACTTCAATAAACATAATAAACACAAACATTAAATGCTTTTTCAAAGTAAAGAACAGAATGTAATGTAAGTACAAGGTTTTACATGGGCATTTTTGTTTGTTCTTTGTTTTTCTAAAGAGTTTGTTGGGTCCTCGGAAAGTAAAGGGACCTGTTATAGATCACTTTTCTGCCATGATGAATGTTATAAAAATAGTCTTTTCTTTATTTTCCAGTGTATTCATTCTCATCATTTACCTCACTTGATCTAAAAATAGAGCTATGAAGAAAATAAAATAGATATAATTACCTGCATTTTTCAGGTAGAAATGATGAACTTCAGGGAGTTTACATCTCATTTTTAGGTCACACAGCTAATATGTAGCTTAGCTAAGATTGGAGTCTGGGTGTTCTAATCTCTAACCCATGGGTGCTCCTAACATAACCACAATTTCTATATGTTTGAGACTAATAATCTACTATATCATGACATTTTCATGAGAACTTGATTACATAAATCCTAATATTCTCACTTTTCATATGGGAAAATTGAGGCTCTGAAAGCATAAATAGCTTACCTTCAGGTAAGAGAGCTAACACGTGGCAAAGTGGGCAGTTGAACACAAGTTTGTCTAAATATAGCACAGATCATCTTTCCTCTCTGCTGCATAACCTTCATCAGTATGTTATGTGGATACTATTTCTACTTTTGTTTCTACTGTTTACTAAAACTATTATTGCACTAAGGTTAAGAATTAAAAGTGTATGGAGTTGTTTGTTGCAGTATCTATATATAACTCCCTTACCTGCCATCTCTCTCTCTCTTTCTCTCTCTCTCTCTCTCTTTAAAAAACTTTTTAACCACCATGCCAACTGCTACCAAATAAAAAATATCAATGTGCTGTGGTGTCGCTTGCTCTTTCCCAAGTTCAAGGTGCTTACAATCTTATTCTGAATTAAATTATCTCTTTGATTTTTCAAATCCTATAAGATGAAAAGCCAAGGCTGAGAATTCACCAGGGGCGTAATGACTTTAATATGATTTGTGACAGTTCTTCAAATAGAACAGCGAAGATTAGGAATTATTTCCTGTAAAGATGATGCTGATTTCCATCTTTCAAGAAATCTTGCCAGAAGAATAGAAATTATATTCATTCTTCACAAGCCAAAATAACTTTGTCAGATATATATAGGTACTATTTTAAAAAATCATCTTTATGAGAGCTGATTTGTGTAAGAATTAGAAAAAAAAAAAAAACTCCATTTATGAATAGTGGCTATCTCAGCTTCATTTAACCAGTTCAAACTCAACTTAAAACAGAATGAGGTAAAGCACCCATAGTTCCATTCTTTTTATTACCTAGGTGCCTGTAGATTGAATTAACACAGAGATTGGAATAACTGTTTCCCCTAAGGTGTAAAATCTTGTTCTTTAGCAAAAAGTTAGGAATATCTATCTATCTATCTATCTATCTATCTATCTATCTATCTATCTATCTATCTATCTATAATCTATATCTATATATCTATATATATTTTCCATCTGCTCTCCTTGTTCTAGTAAGTGGTTACCCATGCCATTTTGATAGCACTGAGATTGGTAATCTAATTGTATTATCAGCATAAAAATTTTCTAAAATCCAATTAGAAATGAGATAAAATTTGTCAAGAACTTTTAAAAACATATTTGAAGAATTTTTAAGGCTTTACACTACAGACATAAGGGGAAATGACTAGCATATACCACAATTCAAGAAATAATTTTAATTTAAATCTTTATATATCAGTATAATTACTTTAGTATTTGAATAGAACATACATGCTTATCTTCAAAAAATAGGGTGTCTTGAGTTTAAGAAAATTGCAATGTTATGAAAAACAAATGCTTATAAGCTCTCAAGCTTAAAACGTGCAACCTGTCTCAATTCTCTGTGTTTTACATATATGACATTGTTTAGGCCAAACACATCAATTTTCTTTATTTAAGTATATGGAATTATTTACTGTCATGTAATTCTTTGACTCCCTTGAGTTTTATCATAATGGCATGTTTATGAATTTTCTACATTAAAGGCAAGATTTTTAAAGTGATCTAATAAGTCTGTAATTATGTATCCTTTATAAATATTTTTGCTTTTCTCTTCAAATTTGAACATGTTCATAATATACCTATATGTAGCTAGAAAATTCCTGATGTGAGTTTATTTTTGTCTCTGCTTTCAGTTGTGCTTGTTAGTAAATTAACACGTAATAGAGTAAATAAAATTTCAAAAATCTCAAAAAAAGTCTTTGATCCACAGTAGGTGTAATGAATGATTGCAGTAAAGAGAGAATTCCAAAATCTGATCTGTTCTATTTATTGAATTTGTATTATCTAAGTATTTATTTTCATTTATTCCATGCTACCTTTGTATCTTGTAGCATAATATTTCAAAAGTACTTATATTTTTTAATGTTGCAATAATATTTTATTAACAGCTTTGTCAATCAGATAAACTTAGAGAAGAAGAACCAGGGGAATCAAAGAAAGAAAGAAGATAAGAGCCTTTCATTTTTTTCTCCTCTTACTGAAAAACAAACAAACAAAACCAGATGATTCAGGTTAATTTCATTTTGTAATGGCAAATAATTTTTCCATCAGAATGAAGATGAATTTCTTCTTATCATAACATCATTGTAAGTGTTTTTATTTGAGATAATAAGTTTCAATATTTAATTGCCTTCCTTCGAAATTAGATTTTAAAATTCAAATTTATTAAATTCAACAAAAGTGAAATATAAACATTAATTTACCAAAATATGCAACGGTAATATGACATTTTAGATAGCCACATGATAATCTTTGTGAACTATTTTTCTTCAACATGTGAAAAGAGATTCAGATCTCCTCAAAACAATATTACAACTCCCAAAAGGAATATTCAGGAATGATTCTTAGATATTTTATAATTGGTAAACAGAGTAAACAAAATCTAAAACTGTCCTGGAGTTATGTTTTATATGCTATTACTCCCTGGGAATGTAAACAAGTCAATGCATCATTATTTAATATTTTATTACTTATTAAGTATACTGTCTTAAATATACAATTTACTGAGAGTATGAAAAGATTCAATGCTTTTAACACAATAATAGCTACTGGTGTTCTCTTTCTTTCTATTATTTTATATATTTAAAATATAATGACACATCTTTTTGCATGTGCTTTTGTATGATAATTCAGTGATACACACTCTACAATTCCCCAGCTAGCGCAAACATGTGGTTTCTTCAGATATAAGAGTAAAATTTTCTGAAATCCTAGATATAAAATATCTTTTAGAGGGAATAGCTTGGACTCTGATTCCCTTTGTCCCAGTCATATATGTTTAAAGAAGATAAAAAGCAGTTCAGGACAACAAGAGATACATATCAAAACTACTATGAGTGTCTATGAGAATCCTTGAGAGATTGAGATTTAATCAGCTACTTCAGAGCCAATGACAACATGTGAAAAGCTGCAAAGAAGCTCATTTACTTCTCTCAAACAAACTCTAAATCACTGTGCCATAGAAACTGTCATTCCATAATTAGTATTGATACAGACAGGAGGCAGGGAAATAGAGGGTAGAAGAGGGTGGTTCCCTGGCAAAGGTTCCATTCTCCAGCCTGGATACTGTGGCCTTAAAATGAGAATAGTTATTCCTGTTTTCCTGCCCAAATGTTGCTTTTTTCCACAACCACCCCAGCCTGCCATGCCCCTCATCCTGTACCCATAAAAACCCCAAACTCCACTGGCAGAGGAGCAGAGTGGTGTGGCAGTGAAGGAGAGAAGAGAAGAAGTGGTTGAATGTCCAGGAGAGAAGAAGCAACTGCATGTTAGAAACTACAGATAGACACGGCTTAACTTCAGATGGCATGATTTGGAGAGGACCCCAGTTGGAGATAGCTGGGCTTCAGGGAAAGATCGCCTTCTTCCCATACCATCCATCCTCTTTCCAGCTGCCCTTCCACTGAGAACCACTTCCACTGCTTAATAAAATCCTCTGCATTCATCATCTTTCAAACCTGAATGTGACCTGATTCTTCCTGGAGGCCATGTTAGAACCTGGGTACCAAGAGTACAGTATGTAAAAGACTGTCACCCTGACTCTCCACTGAGCTGGTTAATACTTAGCCATCCACAGATGGCACCTGCTAAAAGAGCATTAATTGTAACACACCCGTAGATGCTGCTGTGGGCCTGGAGCCCAAAAGTGCTTGCCATAGCCCTGGCTTCCGGTTGCCTGAGTGCCCCTCCTCCCACAAGGGGTTTGAGCACTGCAGTGGCCAAGTAGGTGAGGCACAAACCTGTCTCAAGTCCCATGAAGGGGCCAAGGAACTCTCCCATCTCAGTATCATCAAGGCCAAGATGAGTCATTCCAGTAGACTCATGGCCATAGGAACTGAATTTGAGTGGGCATATTAGTTTTCTATAAATTTCCTGAGTGAAGAGCCGAAACAATACATACTCATTATAATACAATTCTATAGGATATAATCCAACACGTGTCTCACTGGGAGCTCACTTTTCTGCTCCTGCCTGGAGGAGAGTAAACAACCAACAACCAAAGCACATCAGGGGAAAATTGTTTCTTTCCCTCCTCTCATTGCTCAGCCTCTCAACACTTATTAACAGATTGGACAGTAGGAAATCCTTATTCTTTCCTACCACTTGGGTAAGAACATTTACTACATTATCCCAAAGAGGCTCTTTATAATTTCAAATAAACTTTCAGAGGACTTTGAACCTTTCATGTTCTAAATATCTATGTCTCTGTCAGTATCTTATTCCTGTCATCAAATCTATCAATGACTGTGAAGGGTCTGACGTTTTACTTTGCAAGATAACACGTTATCTAGTCACAGTTTCATGGATGCTGGCAGAAGTCGTGAGATTTCCAAGTGAGAGACAAAGAACTTTATTATTTACGGTGTAGTGGGCAGTATGAGCATCATGTTTGCATTGCTGGCCCTTTGTCCCTTCTCCAAGTCCTGTGTGGCAAATGCAGAGGTGGATTGAGGTGAATACTGCATACACAGTGGGAGCGTATGACAGGTCAGGAACAGAGACTAGAAAGATCTCAATTTTTGGAAGAGGCTGCTAGCAAATTCTCCTAAGCTTCACCCACTAAGGGGGACACTATTTTATAATACTTTTCAGCAAACAAATTTGTTTTTTGCACTATCTTCCAAAGTTGTTTTCAATACTAACATCCTTGAAAAAGTGACAGAACAAAAGCTATTATTTCTTTACTCAAAAGATGTATAGAAACTGGAGAGACCCATAGAGAATTGTCTCTCATAAGTACACCCTGTATCATTAATCACCAGGCTTGTAGTATCAGAGAGTTCTTAAATTCTTCAAACTATGGCTTAAAACCAATGTTTTCACGTATTTCTTTCCCTGTGTCTTTTTAGTGACATTGTATCTATTTTTGCCCACTGAATATTCTTTGGATGACTGTTACACCATTTACTCTCTTTATAATTCTTTCTACCTCCATACATTGCCTGTCACTTTATCAGACATTTATAAATTGAGGGAAATAGACCAGTATTTATTTTTCTCATGTGAGCTCTGGCTCTGATCACAGTCATTTTTCTCTAATAGTTTGTAACTGACCTGACTGTCTCTAACTTACTTTTTTAATCCTTCTCTTTGACACTAAGTTATTGACTTTCATTGGTTTCTTGGCCTACATTTTCAGGCTTTATTCTTTGGTTACTATTACTTTATTTTATTTACTCTCTAATACCCTTAGCACTTCTAGAATCACTGCCTTCTCTGGTAGAAGGAGATTTTTATCAGCCAAAGGAAACACAATTAGAGCTATGTTTCCTAATATTATTTCTCCCCCATTTTTTTTCCTATAGTAAACAAATGAGTCTGATGCACTTTGATTCCCTTTATACTTGTGAACTATCTTCTCAAGGAGCCCAAATCAGAAATCCTGCTTTTAAATGAAATATTATGCATGTGGGGGTAAATATAGTATTTGAGGGTATGGATTCTGAAGCCTGACTGCCTGGGTTTGAATACTAAGTTATTTAACAGTAGCCTTGGGTGAATTACTTAACTTCTCCCTGTCTTAATTTGTCCATATATAAAGTAGTGTTTTTAAAGGGAATAAATATATTGATATTTGTGACCTATAACATACTATATACTAATTTATCATTTAACACTAATGAATAAAGTACAAAATAAATACTAATATATTAATTCATGCATTGGTTTCTAAATAGTTTTTTTTTATACTGATTCAGCTTTTATTTTCACTTTTACCCTTTAAATAATTATTTTCTTACCATGGTTCTACACTCCTGGACTATTAGTATATTGAGAGGGGTGCATTAGGTGAAAAACACATTGAAGAAAGCCTCTGTGATTACCAAAGACCTTAGACAGGATAAAAAGGGAGGTGATTATCTACAGTTACATCTGTAGGGGAAAGGCAGATTCTTGATCTGAGGGTCTTAACAAAGATTTGTTTTCCCAATAAAAATATTAATAGGCACAATACATATATTTATATATGTCAATGTATGTGCCTGGCATTCCGATGTTCATTACAAGTTTGTTTTAAAAATAGTTCCAAGTGACTCTCTTCCTAAAATGTCAAAACAATTGGGTTGGGACGATGAAAAAAAAGTTAGAAGTTGTGTGGACTATTATATGGGAAAAATAAGCAATTGAATATTTTCATTCTATTTATAAGTACACTAAGGACAAATTTAAGAGACAGAGAGAGAGATGGGGAGAGATAAATAAAGAAAGGAAGACAGGGAAAAGAAAAAGAGAGCAAGAAAAAGCAGGGAGGGAGAGAGAATGGATTTATATAAATTGAAAAACCTAATGCTGGTTAGTAAGGTGTTATGCCTCATTTGGTCAAATTTATAGATTACAATTCTTTCATCGATGCTTTCATTTATTCACTAGAATGTGGTCTAAAACTGTTGAATTGAGGAATGAAGAAGTTTGTTCTGGAAACAAATGGTTATAGCATTATTTTGTTTACTTTCTAAAGATATTTTATAAGTTTTTGGTTGTAATTTACGTTGTGAATCAAAAATGAGGTAAACAGTTTCATAAAAAGTTAAGCATATCCCTTTAATACTTCTGCTAAGTGAATAATGCTTCAAATGTGTAGTTCCCTTTAAGGGGATATTTATTCCTATCTTACAATATGTGCTGGGTCAAGTATGAGAATAGCACCAAATTCCAACAGTATTCTCTTCCAGAGCATTTTGTCAACATATTGTGATTCATCTCATTCTCCCTCCTTTGACAACTGCTGATGTATATGCCTCATATCCACTTATGTTCTGTAAGGCACCTGAAGACTTGTTTCATGTCTACTTCATCTTGGAAACCTCTGCCAATAGCTGTCATAATATCTTTTATTTGTTATACTTTAAATTCTGGGATACATATGCAGAACGTGCAGGTTTGTTACATAGGTATAAATGTGCCATGGTGGTCTGCTGCACCCATCAACACATCATCTGCATTAGATATTTCTCCTAATGCTATTCCTCCCGTAGCCCCCCACCCCCCGATAGGCCCTGGTGTATGATGTTCCCCTCCCTGTGTCCATGTGTTCTCATTGCTCAACTCCCACTTATGAGTGAGAACGTGTGACGTTTGGTTTTCTGTTCCTGTGTTAGTTTGCTGAGAATGATGGTTTCCAGCTTCATACATGTCACTGTGAAGGACATGAACTCATTATTTTTTATGACTGCATAGTATTCCATCATGTGTATGTGCCACATTTTCTTCATTCAGTCCGTGACTGATGGACACT
This sequence comes from Rhinopithecus roxellana, assembly GCF_007565055.1. NCBI lineage: Eukaryota > Metazoa > Chordata > Mammalia > Primates > Cercopithecidae > Rhinopithecus > Rhinopithecus roxellana. Next base: position 67,604,938 of record NC_044559.1, on the reverse strand, counting down.
TGGGGTGGTTCCAAGTCTTTGCTATTGTGAACAGCAATAAACATACGTGTCATAATATATTTTATACTGCATACTCAGAAAGTATATGTGAAATGAAAAGCGTATCAGAATATATATGGTGGTAAATGGTTAGTACAAGGTAGACCAAGTTGTAATGATCAAAGAGGCCGGCCGCTATGTAAAAGTCAAATATAAATGTTATAACAAATGACTTATTTTATTGAATTAGTTTTATGAGAACTTGAAACATATAGCAACTAAATATAGCAAGCTATTTTACCAAATATAGTAAGATATTTTACTAAATGTAAAATATATAGTAACTATAGTAAGCTATTTTTATAGAATATGAAAATCAAAATTTTCCTGATTTTAAATAAGCCAGGAATACTTGTTTTCCTTTCCAAATCACAAATTAATGACTAATTTATTTTAATAAGATAGAATTTATAAGATAGTTATCTTTTATCCTACCCCAAATACTGGCACTGTGGGGTAGAAAATAATTTTCTTATGACATATAGCAAGTCAAAATTCTTGTAGAATAATTAATGTTTCCCTCTTTTTGTTGTAACTTAAGTAGTTTGCCTTGGAAATTTAAGAGCCTAGGCCTGGTGACAGTACTTCCAGTCTTTTTTTTTTTTTTTTTTTTTTTTTTAATGAAGAAAGAGTTATCACAAAGTTAATAGCCAAGAATCATTTCAAAGGCATGGCACAATTGCCCAATATATGAACTAATGTTCTTACTAATAGTGCTTTCTCATCAATTACATTTAAACACTAATGCCTTGCCTATCATTGAGAAAATGTGTTTATTTTAAAATATGACTTAATAGTTAGTTTTTTTAAAAAAAAAAAAATAGGGATATAATTTCAAGCCAGAAAGCAAATATTTAGCATTCTTGCCTAGAATATTCTATTTACATTTCATCACATGTAACACTAATACTACATTTTGACCTGCTTAGTGAAAGTAAAGCCACGATTTCTGATGAAGAACATATCTGAAATACTTAAACCATTTTCACAAAGTATCTATATATTTCAGTGTTAAATTTCATTTGAAAAATCCACTTATAGATGTGTTGACTCTCCAAGAACAAGAGTAAAATCTGGAAGTCCTGAACTAATTTGCAATCTTGAGGCTATAAGAAATTTTAGTAGAAATAAGCCAATAAGATCAAAATGTTAATTATTAGAAGGTCATATTTATATGGGAATGTTACACACCTTCTTCTTCAAGTAATCAAAGCTTAAAATGGGAGTCTCTGGAAAACTAAAGCAGAACATGATTCAGATACTGTAAGTCAAAAGTCAGATAAACACTTCTGGCCCTTGTAGAGAGAAATCATTGCTTTGAAAAATCAAGGACAAAGAGATAAGCTTAAATAGAAGCCAAAAATAATGATATTCCATGAATAATGGCTCCTGTGATAAAACCTGAGAAGCCAAAGGCAAGAATTATTTTGAAGTCCCAGTTTTCTCACAGTCATAAGGCTTAACATAATGCAAATCCTGTGGGATAACATAACTTATATCTAACTGGATTGCAAACTGGATTCACCTTCACAAAACAGAAAATTAAAATAAAATATCCTACATAGTATTTGGTTGCCTGTGGAGTTCTACATAATACTGAAATTTAATCTCAAACCAAACATGCAGATGAAGAACAGGAAAGGTGAAATTTTTAAATATTAGGAAATAGTTATCATCTAATATGTATTTTGTTATGATTAATTTCTGTAATAATCTTTTGATGAATATAAGCACTTGTAAAAGTTATGATCTAATGTGATAAATATGGTCCTAAACTAAAATGTTATATTAACTATTTTCATAGATACTGTGAATAAAACAACTTATGCATCTCTTTTAAAACACTCATATTTATTAACATATTATTTTCAAAAATTACATATTTTTTTATTCCTATCATACATAGAATGATGGTAAAAACAGTATATCTAATCATATTTTTCTGATGTTTGTTAAATTTCTATTTCACTAAATTTTCTGCAATTCCCAAGGGCAAATGCTAAAGAGAAAGTGTTAATTAGGTAGGAAGTTAAAAAAAAAAAAATCATCTGGCTGATTAAGCAAGGGAACATCACAAGAGACTGAAGGTAGCTAACAAAAAGCTTTTGTCTTTTTAATTCTGGCTGTGGAGGAGAAACCAGTGCAAGTACTCTAAGGTATCAGATGCAAGCAATTTGGGGAAATAAATCTGATAACTTTTATTTGGATTGTCAAAAATCAGACATAGAGAAGACACTCTCCCCACAGCATTTAAAGATGCAAAAGAACAAAAGCTTTAGAAGTTCTGACAATATTCTGATCTAGAAGTTGTGATGATGCAGATGAGATATAATTATTACATCATCATTAACGTGGAGTTTAAAATTTTAGAAAAACTTTCAATAAACCACGATTACAGGAAACAATGACTAGGAAATCATGATTCATTATAAAAACATCCCATATTCCAGCCTTCACTAATTTTGACTAATTTTGGTCATAGGAAAAAGATATCACTTAAAAATCGATTTAACCATTACTTCCCTGCCATCCTTTCTTAAGTTTTCCTTAAAGAATTCTGGTACCTTTCAGGAACACTCACCAGAAAGCAGCCACATAGTTAATGCTTTTGTGACAGAGAAAAATCAAAAGTATTAGCCCTCAGTCCTTGCTGTGGCAAACTCAGAATTGACGTTACCACATAACACAGTTACCAGAAGAGGTCATTTGTTTCCAATAACTCTTACATAACTAACACAACATACATGTGGTGATGAACTGGAAGCAATTGTGTAACAAACTCTGGATGAAAAGATAGAAGATAGTTACTTGATAATTGAAGTGTAGATCTTAATTTTAACAAGATTCCTCATAGTAAATGTTTATGTAGAATGTCATTTTATAGAGTTTCCTTTCTACTATATTTTTATATTGTTGCTCAGATCAATAATTCCTTCATTTATTCATTCATTTTAATTGAAATCATATTTATGGAATGCCAGTGAGGTACTGTGTAATGGCTGCTGTGCATCACTCAATTTTTCACAATAAAAATGATGCTTTCAGGTATCTCAAAAATGGGTCGATAAATAAATAGTAAATATTAAAATCATTTCATCCATTTTTGTATTCATGGGTAGTAACTGTGTAGAATCTTTTTATTTTTACATATACAAATAGTATCAACATTTATTTGATTATGAATTTGAATGCATGCCTATTTAAAGCTGCACTTTTTTCTCATATTAAGTTTCTGACTCTTGTGTATGTCGTGGGAAGCTATTCTACTTGGCATCTGTCAAGCAAGTGGTATCTATTGCCTGTCACCAGGAGGAGAGGCCCGAACACCTTTTCTCATTGCATCTTGGTATTGGAGTCCTCAAGGAAAACAGAATTCAGTCAAGCACTGGACTGAACAAAGTTTTACTCACATAGAGAAAAGACAGAGCAAGATCAGCTTTAGTAGTGAGTGTCAGTCCTCCATGGCCAGAGGGCCTCTTCCAGCAGCTGACTCAAGGCCATTGGTCTGCACACATCCCTCTTCTGCTGAAAAAACAAAAGACCTTATCACCATGCCTTCCTCACAGGGGACAAATGTAGCAGTAGTGTTGGCCAGGTGCCATATGACAAAAAGCAAGTCCAGCACAGACTAAATCTCTTAGTAAGAAAGAATCAAAGCCCAAAGCCCATTCTTTTATTATTATTATTATACTTTAATTTCTGGGATACATGTGCAGAACCTGCAGATTTGTTGCATAGGTATACATGTGCCATGGTGGTTTGCTTCACCCATCAACCCGTCATCTACATTAGGTATTTCTCCTAATGTTATCCGTCCCCTAGCCCCCCACCTCCCAACAGGCCCTGGTGTGTGATGTTCCCCTCCCTGTGTCCATGTGTTCTCATTGTTCAACTCCCATTTATGTGCAGTGTTTGGTTTTCTGTTCCTGTGTTAGTTTGCTGTGAATTAGATCATTAAAGACTTAAACGTAAGACCTAAAAGCATAAAATCCCCAGAAGAAAACCTAGGCAATACCACTCAGGATATAGGCATGGGCCAAAGCTCAATCTTACACAGTTGGATGGGGTTCTGAAGCCTCCATGTACAAGTCTACCTTTTCTAACAGCATCATTCCCTATTATTTCATTTCGTTATCATAAGAGCCTCTCTGATCTCTCACTAACATGGTGGCCTCATGTTACCCTAAATTCTTAATATTTTTTTTCCTTGGCCAGTGGACATCTTTTCTTGAGATTACCGATACTGTCCTTTTGTATTTTAATGAGGTCTAGGTATGATCTCACTCAGCTTTCTTGTATTTATCTATAGCGATTGCTTGGAAATGCTGCCATTTTGAGATTATATCCCTATTTGCATCTATATTTTATAGAAGGAATTATCATCTGCCCGTTCTAGCACAAATTAATACTTTCCCCCGTGGAAAGACTTTGTTCCAGTTAAGTAGTTGACCTTGTTGTGCCCAAAGATATCATGGATATTTCTACTCCTGTGTTTTCAATACATGTGTCAGAGCTGCCTGAAATAACCTTTCTATATAGCTACATAAATGATTAAAGTTCCATAAACCGAAGTCATGGAGCTTTCCCCTTAACAGCATAAAGCTATTTCTGTTGCTTCTTTAGAATTTTCAATATAGTTTTTTGTCTCTCGATAAACCTGTCTTGTAGGTTTATTGCTGTCTCTATGGCTTTGGTTCTTGCTGGACTAAGAATTCCTTCAGGTCAGTCGTTTTTTATTATTTTTTGAATCTCAATGTCTAGCTCAGCACTAGACTCACAAAAGCTACAACCTCCTAAAAAATATCATGGTGTATTAAATTAGCTTCATTTATTTATCAGTTTTTTTCTTGTTGCTATCCTTTAGAAATAGAGTAATAAATAGAATGTTTTTATGTGGAGTTATATTTACTCATTATGTTTCAACTTGGTTTAAATCTATTGCTTATCTAGTACTTTCAAAGTCTTGGGTGAAGACGATGTATTACAGCAATGATGTGTCAGAAGGGCATCCTCATAAAAGGCCCTGGTGATATGAGAGAAGTAGTTGAAGATTTTGGAAGGAGAGCTGCATGAGCCCAAGTATAATGACACACTAGCAATTTGGCTTAAGTTTGGCTTTGCCTCACCATGAGGGATTTGAAATTTGGATGAAGCATGTGAAAGGCCTCCTCTTGCTCTGACTCTGCATAGCATTAATCTCTAGAATACATACAGCTTTAACTATTTTCCCTCATGCACACTGGTCATACATGTCTATGTGTCTAAATATTGCTGACCTAACTGGGTTGTAATAATCTTGAAGATACCCTTTGGTTGTTTGGTTCTTAAGGGATTATACAGCAGTTTTGTATATATTTCCAGTTAATACTTTCTACAATAGAGTGAAAGGTTCACCATTTAAGAGCTGGATAATCTCGAGTGAGTGCATTTCTCTATAAGTGTAGAAAACAATAAATACGTGCCCTATACATTTTCCAGGTTTGTTATAAGATCAAATGGGAGCATGGATGGGATGATTATATTAACTTTATATTGTGATTTTATTTAGTTGAAACAATTAGCTGATGATTGTTCAAATTATTCTTCTTTAAAATATCTAAATTTCTGCACTTCCAGATCACTTGTGTGAATCTGTTTGAAGCTGAACAATGCAACTTTCTATTTAGAGAAATTACTTTAGGCTTTAAAAAATCTTCATGTAAACATGAATTTACTTTTTTCTTCACCTTTACCTACATACTTCCTTAGGACATTAAAACATATTATTTAGTAACAGATTAAAAATTTTTTCCATATATTTGGATTGAAAACTACATATCTATTTGTATTACTCCATTTTCGCACAGCTATAAAAATCTACCTGAGACTGGGTAATTTATGAAGAAAAGAGGTATAACTGACTCACAGTTCTGCAGGCTGTACAGGAAACATGGCTGGGAGGCCTCAGGAAACATACAATCATGGTGGAAGGGTGAAGGGGAAGCAAGCATGTCTTTACCATGGGAGAGAAACAGAGAGAGAGAGTGATGGTGGAAGTGCTACACACTTTCAAGCAACCAGATCTTGTGAGAACTCACTCAGTATCACAAGAACAGCAAGGGAGAAATTCTCCCCCCATGATCCAATCAATTTCCCTCACTTCCCTCCTTCAATAGTGGGGATTACAATTCAACATGAGATTTGGGTGAGGACACGGAGCCAAATCATATCACTATTGCACTGGTTGTTAAATTTTTAGCATCCTTCAGCTGGAGGGCTTTTAAAAGTGATTATAAGTCCCCTCCACAAATTTCTGATTCTGAAGCTTGGGGTAAGGCGCAAGAATTTTAATTTTAGCAAATTGCCAGAAATTTGGTAATTTGTGCTGGTATGGGACCACATTTGAGAATCATCAATCTGTAGTAGTCTCCCTATAATTGACTTCTCTGAGATTAATTTCTCATCCTTTTGATCTATAATCTCCGTATCTCTGTCCTATATTTTAAAATTATTCTTTCCTTAAATTATTTTATATAGCTATATTTTATCCTATTATCATGTGAAATTTGAAACCATACTACGACTATGATGCAAGAAAACAATAGAAACTCATGAAAAGTTTGGCCTTGCCTTCATTTTCGTAACTCAAAAAATTGAGCTACTAGCTTTTCTCTGTTGTCACACACCCAAATTCAGATGCAACTCCATTTGTCAGGACCTGATTTTGCTTTCAAGAAGTGATAATATAATTGGTGCAACCCCATTTGTCAGGACCTGATTTTGCTTTCAAGAAGTGATAATATAATTGGGGACCAATATCTATGTTTGATAAGAGAAGTAATAGCTATGCTACTGCAGAGTGAGTAAATTGGATGAATTATATGTTAGGGATAGTGTGAACCGTAGTAGGGGTGAGTTTGAAGATAATCAGGAACGAGTTGGCCTGTTCAGCAACTATGTCTTAAAGGTATAATTCTGATATACTTTAAATAGATGATTTCTGCTTTATTTCAAAATATAAAAAGGGTACTGACATAAAACAAGAAACAATTTGTAAGGATCACTAAATATAACATTAATTATGACTGAACTTCAGAAACAATTCTGAATAGACAGTTTATAATTAAGAAAGGGCACTTTTATCCAGAAGAACAGTTGATTGCAAAACCAACAATGACCGAATAGGTAATTCATTCTTTGTCTTTTTTCTTTTCTTTTCTTTTTTTTTTTTTTTTTTTTTTTTTTTTGAGACGGAGTCTCGCTCTGTCGCCCAGGCTGGAGTGCAGTGGCCGGATCTCAGCTCTCTGCAAGCTCCGCCTCCCGGGTTTAGGCCATTCTCCTGCCTCAGCCTCCCAAGCAGCTGAGACTGCAGGCGCCCGCCACCTCGCCCGGCTAGGTTTTTTTGTATTTTTTAGTAGAGACGGGTTTTCACCGTGTTAGCCAGGATGTTCTCGATCTCCTGACCTCGTGATCCGCCCGTCTCGGCCTCCCAGAGTGCTGGGATTACAGGCTTGAGCCACCGCGCCCGGCAGTCTTTTTTCTTATACATTCAGAAAAGGCATATTTCAATTTTGCTGTGAAAAAGAAATGCACAATACAAGAAAAAGGCATGATTAGCAGTTAATTTAAAGTAACTGAAGTGTATTAGTCCTAGTCAAGTGAGCAGTTTTATTTTTATTGCTGTCTTTAGCAATCACACATGTATGAGTCATTTAAAAGCCAGTCTGGTTGGTTCAGCGCATGCTGTTTTATTGTATTTTTTGTTTGCCAGTGTGCACATTTACCCATAAATGGTTCACATCTGTTCTTTGTAATTTAGTGATTATATGAAGGCCTCTGTGTCCTCCCCATTTATTTTAAACAGAAAAAGGAAAGCTTAATTTGCATGCAAGTTAAGGAATAATCTAGATTTTTGAGGTTCTTTGGTTACTTACAGAATCTCCCTACAAGTGGATATCAAATCTTAAAAGAAATGATAAACATTTGAAATATGTTAAAGTTATTTTCTATCATCATTTGAATTTAGGTTATATAATTTGATGGATGATCCCTGATTTTTTTTCAAGCTATTGCCATCACTTGACCATTTTGCTTTCTAGCCAAAGATAGACCAGTTCATTGGAATAAGCATGTGTCTCAGTCTCAGGACAGACCCTCTTTACATCTGTTGTCTTAATGGAAGTATTAGTTTTCTTTATTTTTTTTTTCATTCTGAAAATCGTACACAATTGGGTGACCAATTATATGTTTATTCTGGGTTATGAGGCATGACTGTTGAATAAATAAGGCAAGGCATTAGATAATATGATCTCACATCCCTGTGGAAGAAGCCTTAATATAGGTGGCTGCTAACTTTAAATTTGTAGGTATCAGAGTAAAACTTTAGGAACTAATCTGTGGTTAAAAAACACAGTAATTATAGGACATTCTGTTGTATTTTAGATTATATTTTAAGTTAATATATTTGTATAGTCTGGTGCATTTAATTTATTTGTTATGGTGCAAAATAAAATACGAATCAATTTGTTCCATTGTCACTTTTGGATAAATGCTCTTGCACCACTGTGACCAAGGGTACTTTTTTCTTTTTAGACTTACTAATAGCATCTAGTCTTTCTGACTGTAGGTATTCAATATATACTTTGTTGATTTCTATCTGGCTCATATATTCAGAGACCTGTGATAAATTTTAATTTTATTTGAGTTAGAGAGCCAGGTGCTTGATAGAGGTGAAATCACCCTTAAAAATGTGTAGAAACTACTTACCTAGCCTTATGAACAATTCTGTTTTAGCTGAAATGCTGGATTTCCTACCAAGAACTCTAGGCAGCAAGAAGTCTCTGTGTCAATATCCTATACTTGCTTTAGTTGATAAGGTTACAGAGAGATTTGGTGCTGTGAGAAATATGAATTGAAACTGAAACTGAGGATAGGAAAAGGAATTGACCTTCTGACTATGATCATGTTTCAATGTTCTTTCTGTGGGTTTTTTTTTTTTTTTTTGGTCCCAAAAATGAGATCAGTACTATCCAAGCTGCATAATAGGTAATAAATGATTTTATAGAGAGACTTTGGTTATTATAACCACCAAAAGAATAAAAAAAAATCTCAACACATATTCTTCTTATGCAACCTGTAGTTTTCTGCTTACATATAAAAAAAGACACTTATCTGATTTCAGTAAAGCATTCAGTGAGAACTACAGCTGATTCAAATGTCATTTGAGTGTCATTTTCTTAGGAGTTATTCATAGCAATGGAAAGAGTACATTATACTTACTTAAAGGACTTTCAGCCAATACTCACTAAGTCTTACTGTGTAGATAGATATGGTATTATTCTTAGAACTACCAGTGTTATAGATATTATTAACTATCCATTTCACAAATTATAAATAATGGCAAATAACTCTAAGATTTCAGACTGTGTACTTTAACAGACATAGACACATTTGAGTGACTCTAAGAGATATTTATTCTACAGATAGAGCAATCAAACTTAAATGCAGGCATATTTTTAAGATCACCTAGAGCGTCAGAGTTTCTTAGGCTTCCAGAATAACTTTAAGTGATTTCTAAGAAAATTCAGTGCAAGAGTCTTTATATGTGGTTATTTTTAATTGACAAAATAAATCAAGTTGAGAGGCTGTGTATATTTGTAGTGTATGCACTTTTGCTCACATGCCTATGTTAGGGCAATGCTAAGAAAAATAGTTATGTATGAATTTAATATAAAATGATGTTATGTGTATGCTGAAAATTGGTTCCTTGCCATTATTGATTACATGAAATCATTGACAAAAATGATGTCTATTCATAAAAATAAAATGGAGAGTGAGAGAGAATGAGAATAAATATCATTCTGTCTTATTTATTGCTTTAAGATTTAATTCCTAAGGTATTTGTCCACTATACTTAATAACATTATTATTGGACCATCCTATTATAAGTCATAATTGATAAATACAGCAAAAGTTAAAGGATTAAGTTGATTTAATATTTATCTGTCAAGAGAAAAACGTGTGTGTAATGGGAGGCCAGAAATTTTTACACTTGAATTACTCTTGGGAAGTCCTGTGTTTGGAAGAAATAAGCAGATAAACAGTGTTAAAATAATTAATTTAAAGGCTCAGATGGCTCCAATGTGTTGGGTTCCTAGGTAGGGAAACTGAAGTCTGAGGTAAACAGTAAAACCTATCAGATATCTAGGAGTGGAAAGGGAACTAATCTAAGGAGTGGAAAGGGAACTACCCATAGGATACAATGGGAATTATGTCATGAGTTTACCATGAATCTATCAGCTAGTGTATAAGTCTGTTTTCATGCTGCTGATAAAGATGTACTCAAGACTGGGCAATTTACAAAAGAAAGAGTTTATTGGACTTACAGTTCCATGTGGCTGGGGAAGCCTCACTGACATAGTGGAAGGTGAAAGGCATGTTTCAGATGGCGGCAGACAAGACAAGAGAGCTTGTTCAGGGAAATTCTCTTTTTGAAACCATCAGATCTCATGATACTTGATCACTCTCATGAGAACAGCACAGGAAAGACCTTCCCCCATAATGCAATCACCTCCCACTGGGTTCCTCCCGTGACATGTGGGAATTGTGGGAGCTATGATTCAAGATGAGATCAGGGTGGGAACACACCCAAACCATATCAGCTAGGTTGCCATTATCTGAAAGATTAATGTGGGTAGATCATGCTCACTCACAAGGTTATTTGCCAAAAGCTCCAGCTCCTTGTTATAGAGCTGCTCATAACAAGACAAGTGCATTCCACAGAGTGAATGATCCAAGGGGAAAGGAGAAGGACAGTGTCCAATACAGAAACCACAGGGTCTTGTTATATCTTCACTTTAGAGTTAACATACATCAAATCTGCTGCAAACTGTTGGTTAAATATGTTGTTCCTAGTGTGAGAAGGAATGAGTTTAGTCTGTTCCTAGGCTGCTTGGTGGGCCATCTTATATTCTGTGTATTCTGCTTAACACAACTTACAAATAATTGAGGAAGTCTGACACATTCTCAAGGAAAAAGAAAATCAACAGATGTCAAAGCTGAGAAGAAGAAAATGTTGAAATTACTGGACCATAACTAAAGGAATAACTAGAATTATGCTCCAAGAAGACATGGCAAATCTGCTGAAATACATGGAAAGATAGAAAATCTTGGCAAACAAGAGAATTTTTTAAAGAACCAATTGAAAAATTTATAATTGACAAAAACATATTTTTTATATTGTATTACATTTTTAATGTATTAAAATCATAGGACTCAATAACAGAAGGGAGACAAAAGAGGGAAGAGTGTGTAAACTTGAAAATACATCAATAGAAATCTTTATAGGACTAGAGAAAACACTGCATGGAAATTTAGCAGAGCTTTAGGAATCTGTGAGGACAATATCAAAAGGTGTAGTATTCATTCCATGACAATCTCAGAAAAGAAGGAGAAATATTATGGCACAGAAAAAAATTGAAGACATGAGGCTGAAAACTTTCTAATTAGGCAAAAGACACAATAAAACCAAGTGCCTCAGTGCAAACCAAACAAAGGAAATCCAAAGAAACATATGCCTACAGCATCACAATAAAACTGCTAAAAACCAGAGATGTAGAAATAAATATTTTGTAAAAATCCAGAAAAAAATACATTATATATGAAAGAACAATGACTCAATGACTGTACATTCCTCATAAGAAACCATGGAAACCAGAAGACATTTTTGAAGTGCTGACAGAAAAGAACTGTGAAGGCAGAATTCTATATCCACTAAAAGAGAATGTGTAATGACTGTTAGATATGAGGAATAATGTATTAATCCATTTTTCATACTGCTATAAAGAACTGCCTGAGACTGGGTAATTTATAAAGGAAAGAGTTTTCATTGACTCACAGTTCAGAATGGCTGGGGAGGCCTCAGGAAACTTACAATCATGGCCGAGGAGGGGGAAGCAAGGCACTTTCTTTACAAGGTGGCAGGAGGGAGTGCCGAGCAAAGTGGGGACAGAGCCCCTTATAAAACCATTAGATCTCATGAGAACTAATTCACTATCATGAGAACAGCGTGGGGGAAAATACCCCCATGATTCAATTGCCTCCAACTGATCTCTCCGTTGACACACAGGGATTATGGGGATTACAATTCAAGACAAGATTTGGATGGGGACAAAAAGCCTAAACAGGCTGGGCAAGGTGGCTCACGCATATAATCCCAGCACTTTGGGAGGCTGAGGTGGGCAGATCACCCGAGGTCAGGAGTTCGAGACCAGTCTGGCTAACATGGTGAAACCGTGTCTACTAAAAACACAAAAAAGAAAAAAGTTAGGCAGGCGTGGTGGTGCATTCTTGTAATACCAGCTACTTGCTAGGCTGAGGCAGGAGAATTGTCTGAACCCAGGAGGCAAAGGTTGCAGTGAGCCAAGATCTTGTCTTTGCACTCCAGCCTGTGCAACAAGAGAGAAATTTCATTCCCCCCAACCAAAAAAAAAAAAAAAAAGCCTAAACATACCAAGTGATTCATTGTACAGCCTGGTAACTGTAGCTAATGATGATATACTGTGTTATTAGAAAATGTAAAGATAGTGTGTCAGTGTTCTTACTGCACATAACTGTTGACTTCTAATGAAGCAAAACAAAACATACACTTACCACATGATCTAGCAACTACAATCTTGGGCATTTATTTCAAATAAGTGAAAATTCATATTCGCACATAAACCATATTTGACTATTGATAGTCACTTTATTTATAACAGTTAAAATTGGAAACAACCTATATGTCTTTTAGTGTTTTACTGGTAAAACTGTGTTTGAGTATACATTTATTCGTACCATTAAATACTCCTCAACAGTGAAATGGAATGAGCTATTGATACATTGATACATGTAAGAATGTACTGAATATTCATTGGTACATTGAAACATGCAAGACATCTTGGATGGGTGTCTAGGAAATTATGCTGAGTGAAAAGAAAGTCTACCTCTAACGATTACATAAGGTATGATTCCAGTTCTTTAGCACAAGCTTTCCAACCCACAGCCCATGGGCAGAATGTGGTCCAGGATAGCTTTACAGCTTTGAATGTGTCCCAACATAAATTTGTAAACTTTCTTAAAATATTATGAGAAATTTTATTTTATTTTATTAGCTCAGCAGCTATTATTAGTGTATTTTATGTGTGGCCCAAGACAATTCTTCTTCTAGTGTGGCCCAGGGAGGCCAAAAGATTGGACACCCCTGTGATCTTGAAATGATCAAATTATAGAGACAAAGAATAATTTAGTGATTTCTATAGATTAGAAAAGGGGGCAAGGAAGTAGCTATGGCTATTAAAGGATATCTTGAAGAACTCTGTTGTGTCTTGACTGTGGTGATAATCACATGAATCTACACAAGTGAGAAAATTGCATAGACCTAAGCATGCACACATGCATGTGCACACACACACACACGAGTGTGTGTACAAGTGATGAATTCTGATTAAGGCAAAAATATTATATCCATCAATTTCATGTTGTGATACTGTACTACATTTACGCAAGATTTTACCATTAAGAGAAACTAGGTGGAAAAACATCCAAATCAACTAGAGTGTCATTTTCTGCAAATTTGTCTAGATCACATGCAGAGGGGAACTGATTAATTCTCTTTAACAGCTGGCACAATCTTAAAAATCTGTCTCTTCCACTAAACTTCTTGAACAAAGGTTGTATTCATCTTTGTTTTTTCAGAGTTTAGCACTGTATTCCAAGAATCTAGCCTGGAATGGTATAAATGTGCCATAAATATTTCTTTTACGAATTCATAAATAAAATACTGAAATTCTGCAAAATAAAAAAGCACCACGAGTATTTTTTCAGGCTTACTGAGAGTTACATAAAAGTATTTTAAAAAGAAGTGCTTAATTTTATGGGTTAAAGTCTCAGTTTTTTTCTCTTTTATTGAGTAAGTTAGCCTATTTTTCCATCATAAAAGAAACATGACCAATGGAAAAATGGTGAATACTGTGTCTTAAATAGCCACAGAAGATATAAGTATCTAATTTCTATTAAGTTGAACAGAAGAAATCACATGGCTGTGCTGCTGTTTATATATTTCCAATGTAATTTCTCATTCAAGAGAGGAGATTTTCTCCACAAGCAGACTAGAGGAGCAGACTAGAGGAAGTCCATGGTAAACATAATATATGAATTATGTAGCCCCCCTCATTTCAAAGTGAATTATTTTATATGATCTTGGGTATTCATTTTAAGAATAATAAATGAAAACATGTGTTCTATATAACACTGTACATTTGTAATGAGATATCACAGCCTTTTGCTCCTATTGGTCTGACAGTGAGGCTTGAAAGATAGAAGATATAAATAAATGACAGTAAAAACTACTTCATCTTCAATAATTCAAATTATGCCATATTTATGAAGTGAGCTTCATTCCTATATTCTTTTATCTTCTATGCCATTTCATTTCCACAGACATTATTATTGTTCATATATTTGAGGCTATTTTCTATGATTAGCAACTATCAAATAATTCCTTTATCTCACTCATGTTATTCTGAAACTTTTTAAATCAAATCAAAGCAGAGTAAACATATGAGATTGTACATAATGAAAAATCATGTTAGAAAAAGCTTATCAAATTTCTAATCGTTTTACTTAGAATATTCAATGTTATAGATTACAAGTTTGTTAGACTGCAGGGGAGAATCATGGCTGACTGTGATTTGATTTTCCAGTATGTTTGACTATTTATACAGTTAGTTCAATTTTATAAAAAGAAGATGATTAACAAGGGCACACCCCAATGAAATTTTATAAAATAGACAAACATCACTGTAAACAGCACCACATAAAGAAACAAAGCATTTCTGAAGCACACACTTGGGCTGTATCTAATCTCATTTTATCTTACCACCACCACCACCACCACCACCACCTCCAAGGATAACCACTGTTACACCTTCTAACACCCTAGAATAACCTATTTTTGAACTTTATATTAATGATATCATGCAATATGTACTCTTTTGTGAGTGGCTTATTTTACTCAACACACTTTGGAGACTCGTTCATGTTTTTGGTTGCAATTGTAGGTAATTCAGGAAATGCAGTTTGTGTTGCTATATAGTATTCTCCTATATGAATATATCATAATTTATTCATCAGTTTATTCTGAATACATATTTGGGCTGTTTCCAGTTTGAGATATTTTAAAGTGATTCTATGAACATTCTTATGCATATCTTTTCATGAGCTTAACTATGCATTTTTGTATGGTTTATAACAGGTATAGAATTTCAAATTAATGAGAAATGTGTAGGTTCATTACTGTTAAATGCTGCCAAAATGTCACCCAGAGTGATTGTATCAATCTATACCTCCACTGTAAACAAGATCTAGTCATAGAATAGAATATCCTTTCATTGTTTGAGCCTTGAGGTGAGAACATAGAGATATCGTATTGTAGTTTTAATTTGCATTGCTATGATAATGAATCAAGTTCAGCCCCATTATATATGTGTATTATCCATTTGGGTATTCTCTTTTATGAATTGCAGGCTCAAATTCCCCAATTTTCTATTGCATTATCTGCCTTTGTTGTTTTGTTGTTGTTGCATATATTTTCTGGATATGCAATTTTTCCTCCTATTCTGTGGTTTGTCATTTTACTGTCTTAATGGTCTCTTAATTATATTAAGTACAATTAATTGATTTTTCTCCTTGTTGACATGTTGTGTGTTCTAATAAACCCTTGATTATCCTAAGGTCATGAAGATAGCCTCTTATTATTTTGCAACATTTTATCATTTGTATACAATTTATGTATTTCATCATATACACACACAATTTATATATTTTAAATTGACAAATGTAAATTTTATATATTTATGATGTTCAAGGGTATATTTTGATAAATAAATACATTTTGGAATTACATATTCATCACTTCACATCCTTATCAGTTTTTGTGGTGAGAACATTTAAAAGCTCCTTAACAGTTTCAAGTAAACGATATATTGTTATCAACTGTAGTTACTATTCTGTATGATAGATCTCTAGAACTCATTCCTCCTGACTGAAACTTTTTGTAACCCTTAACCAATATCTCTTCATTCCTCTCCTATACCCTCAGCCCCTGGTAATCACCATTCTACTCTCTGCTTAAATGAGTTAGACTTTTTTAGATTCTACATGTAAGTAAAGTCATGAAGTATTTGTCTTTGTGTGCCTGGCCTATTTCACTTAGCATAAAATCCTACAAGTTCATCTAGATTGTCAAAGACGATGGAATCTCCTTCTTTTCAAAAACTGATTATTTCATGGTTTATATATATACACTACATTTTCTTTATTTGTTCATCTATTGATGGACAGTTAGGTTGAATACATACGTGGTGATTGTGAATAATGCTGAATGAACATAGGAATACAGAGATTTGTGACATACTGATTTCATTTCCTTTAAATTTATTACCGAAAGTGGAATTTCTGGATCATATGGCTGTTCAATTTTCAATTTTTTAAGGAAAGGCCATACTGACATACTGACTACACTAATTTACATATCCACCAACAGTGTATATGAATTCCCATTTTTCCACATCCTCACTACTGTGCTTGCTTTGGGAGCACATATAAAAATTGTTATGATTTTCAAAAACATAACTGTCATGAATTTAGGAGAAATTTTTATTAGGGGATGGCATGAAGAGAAGAGAAACATGAAACATAGTTATAGCACATTTTAAAATCTGTACAAACTCAAATGTATAATGGATGTATTGAATATTCACAAGGGGAATTTAGTATAAGTGTGCATTTTTTTAAACTATTTTATTTTACTTTATTTTTTGAAACAGTCTCAGTCTGTCACCTTGAGTGGAGTGCAGTGGTGCCATCCTAACTCACAACAGCTTTGATTTTGGGCATAAGTGATCTTCCCACTTCAGTCTCCCAAGTAGTCAGGACTCCAGGCATGTGCCATTATGCCTAGTTAAATTTTTAGAAATTTTTTTTTTTTTTTTTAGAGAAGGAATCTCAGTATGTTGCTCAGGCCAGTCTTGAACTCCTGGCCTCAAATGATCATCCCATTTCAGCCTCTCAAAGCCCTGGGATATTAAAATGATGTATAACATAACCACATTTACTTAAGAATTTATTCCAATATCAAATGGCAAATTTCAACAATGCAAAAACCACAATTATTTTTGCACCAACATTAGTTATTTGAAGTTGAGTGATAACATTTTCAGCCCCAATTTTCACTGATAAACAATAAAAAGAGGAATATTTATGCAAAGGTTTAGGGAGAGAATGCACATAATTGATACATATAAAGTATTTAGCACCACAATTGGCACATAGGAGCCTCTCAAAATTTATGAGTATTATTGTACTGGTAATAATAGCAGTATTTATAAAATAATAGGAATTTTGACAAGAGACCAGTGAGACTTAACATTCAGGAACACGCAGAGATGGTGAATCAAGAAAACTACTTAGGAGAAGATTAAATTACATATGAAAGTAACTTTAACATTATTTGAAAGGGAAAACACTAATTCCTTGGAAAGCAAACATTAAGTAGCACAGATTTGGGAGCAGTGTATGATAGGATGGTCAGTATGAAAAGAACCAATATCAGACAAAGAATAAATAAGTTTCCCAAAGAGATAAACAGTTGAATTCAGTAGAGAAAGCAAACAATGTCAATAAAGAGATTTGAAGTGGCTTGGTTTGAATTTGCAACATAAAGGGGATTTTAAAGACTTAATTTTATCAGAATGAAAAAGAGGATTACCGTTGAATCCCTAGAGAAGGCTTACTAATTATTGTTTTGTTTTCTGGATTACTTGAGCAACAATGATATAATGGAAATTGTATAAAACACAGTTTATGTCCCACTTATAAGGTTAGTAGGAATAAAAGTCGTGGATGAAAAAGCATCATTTAGTACTTAATACAGTTGAAAAGTATGAGATAATAGAACACTTATTTTTTTCTTCCTCTGGAACCAATTTCAAATGGAAAAATTGTCATTGGAAGGATGCATTCATGAGTCACACAAGAAGGGAGGAGAAGTGAATGAGAAAATATAAGTTATTTTAAATTTGAAAGTAGTTTGGAAGAATGCAGACACAATTAGGAGAAAACACAGTAAAGAAAGTAACTCTTTAGGTAAGTTTAAATTTGTCTAACACATGGCAAAAGAGAAAAGAAGAAGAATGAGAAAAGAAGAAGAAGAATGAGAGAAGAAGAAGGAGGAGGAGGAGGAGGGGGGGAGGGGGAGGAGGAGGAGGAAGAGGAAGAAGAAGAAGAAGAAGAAGAAGAAGAAGAAGAAGAAGAAGAAGAAGAAGAGGAAGAGGAAGAGGAAGAGGAAGAGGAAGAGGAAGAGGAAGAGGAAGAAGAAGAAGAAGAAGAAGAAGAAGAAGAAGAAGAAGAAGAAGAAGAAGAAGAAGAAGAAGAAGAAATAATAAAACATGTGGACCACCCAAACTTAAAAGCATATAATTAAATCAGATATGTTAAGATTTATTTTTAAACAATTGAGAATAGCCAATTGATAGAATCCAAACAGTTGCATGAGGAGAACTTCCCATGTTACTAAATACTGTGGAAAAAAAAAAAAAAAAAACAAAAAAAACAAAAAAAAACAAAAAAACAAGCAAAGAAAGATAAAGCATGCAGATAATTTTTCAACTTAAGAGCTGCACCAAAATTCTGAGAAAATTTTACTATTTAGGCTTAATAACATGAAAAAATTATCAGTGAAAATCCTTTGATTTGACACTTTCTAGTAAAAGTCAGCACCTGTTTATTTTTTAAAATTCCATTTCAACCTGTCATGAACAGAATGCTCAATTTGAACACTTGAGGTCTAGAAGTAGAAATTCTAGAATGTCAATACTGTTCTGTTTCTTCATCACTTCATTCTCCTTATTTCTAATATTTCTCCCCAATAAAGTCATAATAATCTATTTATTTATCTTACCTGTGCTCTGAATCATCTTTCCTCTCTTTTAGAAGAAGAGGTTAAGAAAAAAAAAAGAGTTTTAAAATTAGTCATCATTCTAAAGTGCCCATTGGCACTTTCCTACTTCCCTGGTGGTCTAGGAGACTTCCTAGTACTCATGTCATTTAAATAATGATATGTATGTGTGTATGTGTGTGTGTATGTGTGTGTGTATAGATAT
Source organism: Rhinopithecus roxellana (assembly GCF_007565055.1). Taxonomy (NCBI): domain Eukaryota; kingdom Metazoa; phylum Chordata; class Mammalia; order Primates; family Cercopithecidae; genus Rhinopithecus; species Rhinopithecus roxellana. The sequence goes on along the minus strand of NC_044559.1, from coordinate 67,585,721 downwards.
ATATTTGAGTTTATATATGGTATATATTCACCCCTACATATATATGCCTGTGTGAATGCATTCATGATAAATTATTTCCTTTTCTGTAATAAGTTGCTTAAAATTTTTGGAGATATTTATAATTGTGTCAGAATCAATTCTGAAACCAATACTCTAAAACAGAAAATGTCTGCTATATGGAAAAATGGTGAAAGAGATTGAGTGTTACTTCTGTAGAAAATTGGGAGAGAAGTGGCTTACAGCTGGGTGAAAGGATAGCAGAGTGAGTTGGATGGTACCAGATTATATATATCGTGGAATGGATTATTATACCAAGTGTAGAAAGGAAGTAGAAAAAAAAAGGTGATAACAATGTAGTTGGTATCAGGATGATGTTGGCCTCATAAAATGAGTTCGGGAGGATTCCCTCTTTTTCTATTGATTGGAATAGTTTCAGAAGGAATGGTACCAGCTCCTCCTTGTACCTCTGGTAGAATTCAGCTGTGAATCCATCTGGTCCTGGACTTTTTTTTGGTGGGTAGGCTATTAATTGTTGCCTCAATTTCAGAGCCTGCTATTGGTCTATTCAGGGATTCAACTTCTTCCTGGTTTAGCCTTGGGAGAGTGTAAGTGTCCAGGAAATTATCCATTTCTTCTAGATTTTCTAGTTGATTTGCGTAGAGGCGTTTATAGTATTCTCTGATGGTAGTTTGTATTTCTGTGGGGTCAGTGGTGATATCCCCTTTATCATTTTTTATTGCATCTATTTGATTCCTCTCTCTTTTCTTCTTTATTAGCCTTGCTAGCGGTCTGTCAATTTTGTTGATCTTTTCAAAAAACCAACTCCTGGATTCATTGATTTTTTGGAGGGTTTTTTGTGTCTCTATCTCCTTCAGTTCGGCTCTGATCTTAGTTATTTCTTGCCTTCTGCTAGCTTTTGAATGTGTTTGCTCTTGCCTCTCTAGTTCTTTTAATTGTGATGTTAGAGTGTCAATTTTAGATCTTTCCTGCTTTCTCTTGTGGGCATTTAGTGCTATAAATTTCCTTCTACACACTGCTTTAAATGTGTCCCAGAGATTCTGGTATGTTGTATCTTTGTTCTCATTGGTTTCAAAGAACATCGTTATTTCCGCTTTCATTTCATTATGTACCCAGTAGTCATTCAGGAGCAGGTTGTTCTGTTTCCATGTAGTTGAGCGGTTTTGATTGAGTTTCTTAGTCCTGAGTTCTAGTTTGATTGCACTGTGGTCTGAGAGACAGTTTGTTATAATTTCTGTTCTTTTACATTTGCTGAGGAGTGCTTTACTTCCAATTATGTGGTCAATTTTGGAATAAGTGCGATGTGGTGCTGAGAAGAATGTATATTCTGTTGATTTGGGGTGGAGAGTTCTATAGATGTCTATTAGGTCCGCTTGGTGCAGAGATGAGTTCAATTCCTGGATATCCCTGTTAACTTTCTGTCTCGTTGATCTGTCTAATGTTGACAGCGGAGTGTTGAAGTCTCCCATTATTATTGTATGGGAGTCTAAGTCTCTTTGTAAGTCTCTAAGGACTTGCTTGATGAATCTGGGTGCTCCTGTATTGGGTGCATATATATTTAGGAGAGTTAGCTCTTCCTGTTGAATTGATCCCTTTACCATTATGTAATGGCCTTCTTTGTCTCTTTTGATCTTTGATGGTTTAAAGTCTGTTTTATCAGAGACAAGGATTGCAACCCCTGCTTTTTTTTGTTCTCCATTTGCTTGGTAGATCTTCCTCCATCCCTTTATTTTGAGCCTATGTATGTCTCTGCATGTGAGATGGGTCTCCTGAATACAGCAGACTGATGGGTCTTGACTCTTTATCCAGTTTGCCAGTCTGTGTCTTTTAATTGGAGCATTTAGTCCATTAACATTTAAGGTTAATATTGTTATGTGTGAACTTGATCCTGCCATTATGATATTAACTGCTTATTTTGCTCGTTAGTTGATGCAGTTTCTTCCTAGCCTCGATGGTCTTTACATTTTGGCATGTTTTTGCAATGGCTGGTACCGGTTGTTCCTTTCCATGTTTAGGGCTTCCTTCAGGGTCTCTTGTAAGGCAGGCCTGGTGGTGACAAAATCTCTAAGCATTTGCTTATCTGTAAAGGATTTTATTTCTCCTTCACTGATGAAACTTAGTTTGGCTGGATATGAAATTCTGGGTTTAAAATTCTTTTCTTTAAGAACGTTGAATATTGGCCCCCACTCTCTTCTGGCTTGTAGAGTTTCTGCCGAGAGATCTGCTGTTAGTCTGATGGGCTTCCCTTTGTGGGTAACCCGACCTTTCTCTCTGGCTGCCCTTAAGATTTTTTCCTTCATTTCAACTTTGGTGAATCTGGCAATTATGTGTCTTGGAGTTGCTCTTCTGGAGGAGTATCTTTGTGGCGTTCTCTGTATTTCCTGAATTTGAATGTTGGCCTGCCCTACTAGGTTGGGGAAGTTCTTCTGGATGATATCCTGAAGAGTGTTTTCCAACTTGGTTCCATTTTCCCCCTCACTTTCAGGCACCCCAATCAGACGTAGATTTGGTCTTTTTACGTAATCCCATACTTCTTGCAGGCTTTGCTCATTTCTTTTTCTTCTTTTTACTTTTGGTTTCTCTTCTCGCTTCATTTCAGCTATTTATGACAAACCCACAGCTAATATCATACTGAATGGGCAAAAACTGGAAAAATTCCCTTTGAAAACTGGCACAAGACAGGGATGCCCTCTCTCACCACTCCTATTCAACATAGTGTTGGAAGTTCTGGCTAGGGCAATCAGGCAAGAGAAAGAAATCAAGGGTATCCAGTTAGGAAAAGAAGAAGTCAAATTGTCCCTATTTGCAGATGACATGATTGTATATTTAGAAAACCCCATCGTCTCAGCCCAAAATCTCCTTAAGCTGATAAGCAACTTCAGCAAAGTCTCAGGATACAAAATTAATGTGCAAAAATCACAAGCATTCTTATACACCAGTAACAGACAAGCAGAGAGCCAAATCAGGAATGAACTTCCATTCACAATTGCTTCAAAGAGAATAAAATACCTAGGAATCCAGCTTACAAGGGATGTCAAGGACCTCTTCAAGGAGAACTACAAACCACTGCTCAGTGAAATCAAAGAGGACACAAACAAATGGAAGAACATACCATGCTCATGGATAGGAAGAATCAATATCGTGAAAATGGCCATACTCCCAAGGTTATTTATAGATTCAATGCCATCCCCATCAAGCTACCAATGAGTTTCTTCACAGAATTGGAAAAAACTGCTTTAAAGTTCATATGGAACCAAAAAAGAGCCCGCATTGCCAAGACAATCCTAAGTCAAAAGGACAAAGCTGGAGGCGTCACGCTACCTGACTTCAAACTATACTACAAGGCTACAGTAACCAAAACAGCATGGTACTGGTACCAAAACAGAGCTCTAGACCAATGGAACAGAACAGAGTCCTCAGAAATAATACCGCACATCTACAGCCATCTGATCTTTGACAAACCTGAGAGAAACAAGAAATGGGGAAAGGATTCCCTATTTAATAAATGATGCTGGGAAAATTGGCTAGCCATAAGTAGAAAGCTGAAACCGGATCCTTTCCTTACCCCTTATACGAAGATTAATTCAAGATGGATTAGAGACTTAAATGTTAGACCTAATACCATAAAAAACCCTAGAAGAAAATCTAGGTAGTACCATTCAGGACATAGGCATGGGCAAGGACTTCATGTCTAAAACACCAAAAGCAACGGCAGCAAAAGCAAAAATTGACAAATGGGATCTAATTAAACTAAAGAGCTTCTGCACAGCAAAAGAAACTACCATCAGAGTGAACAGGCAACCTACAGAATGGGAGAAAATTTTTGCAACCTACTCATCTGACAAAGGGCTAATATCCAGAATCTACAAAGAACTCAAACAAATATACGAGAAAAATCAAACAACCCCATCAAAAAGTGGGGAAAGGATATGAACAGACATTTCTCAAAAGAAGATATTCATACAGCCAACAGACACATGAAAAAATGCTCATCATCACTCGCCATCAGAGAAATGCAAATCAAAACCACAATGAGATACCATCTCACACCAGTTAGAATGGCAATCATTAAGAAGTCAGGAAACAACAGGTGTTGGAGAGGATGTGGAGAAATAGGAACACTTTTACACTGTTGGTGGGATTGTAAACTAGTTCAACCATTATGGAAAACAGTATGGCAATTCCTCAAGGATCTAGAACTAGATGTACCATATCACCCAGCCATCCCACTACTGGGTATATACCCAAAGGATTATAAATTATTCTACTACAAAGACACATGCACACGTATGTTTATTGCGGCACTATTCACAATAGCAAAGACTTGGAATCAACCCAAATGTCCATCTGTGACAGACTGGATTAAGAAAATGTGGCACATATACACCATGGAATACTATGCAGCCATAAAAAAGGATGAGTTTGCGTCCTTTGTAGGGACATGGATGCAGCTGGAAACCATCATTCTTAGCAAACTATCACAAGAACAGAAAACCAAACACCGCATGTTCTCACTCATAGGTGGGAACTGAACAATGAGATCACTTGGACTCGGGAAGGGGAACATCACGCACTGGGGCCTATCATGGGGAGGGGGGAGGGGGGAGGAGGGAGGGATTGCATTGGGGAGTTATACATGATATAAATGATGAATTGATGGGTGCTGACGAGTTGATGGGTGCAGCACACCAACATGGCATAAGTATACATATGTAACAAACCTGCACGTTATGCACATGTACCCTAGAACTTAAAGTATAATAAAAAAAAAAAAGAATAATAATTCAATTAAAAAAAAACAAAAACAAAAACAAAACAAAAAAAAAAACAATGTAGTTGTTGGAATCTCTCTCCATGAGTTAAATGGTTAAATTTATTTAATACTAAAATATTTGTAGATATCTTTATAGCATGCATGCTCTCTCTCTCTAAGACAAAAGTTCCAAAGGAGGGATTCAGCCAGATTATCTTTTCTGCCATGTCTCTCTTTATCTTACAACAGGATAATGAAAATGAAAAATCCTTACAAATATTTGGCTTTAAGATTCTTTGAGCATTTGAACTGGCATATTTACTGCAAATGTTCTATTAATGTACTATTTTCATAGTATCTTTTTTTTTAATTGCCATTTGATCTCTCATTGAATTCATTTTCATCACGCAATATGTGATGTTCTGTGAAAAGAGGAAATTTTTCAGAGCTAAAAAGCAAAATATACAAAATCTATTGATGCATCCAGGGTAACCATTGTATCTTGAAAAAACAAGAGCACCAGGAAGCAGTCATTTTGTAATTGTCAAGAGAAAAATGGTCATTAAGATACAGGATGTGAGTAGATGTATATCAATGTGACTAGAAAAATATTTTAATGAAAAAAAACATGAAAGCTATTCTTTTCTTGAGCCTGTTCATGATTGTTTAGCTATGAACATTGGTTCTGGAATTACTTTCAAACAGCCTAGTGCTTTTGAGAGTTGGCAGGGCCTTCTAGAACTGGCGATTAGGAAGGTTAGAGGACACTGGGACTTCATAGCTCAACAGAAATAACAATCTAGCACAATATAAGTCTCTGGACACTGTCTTCCTGGTCCATGACTACAGAAGAAACATGGGAGACATAATAAATCCAGTAGAGAATGCATCATTCTCAATAGACCCAATAGTTCTCTTCACTTCCATTGCTGCCAGATTGATCAAGTCCACACAATCTGTCATCTAGACTCCTGCCCAGTCATCTCTCTGGTAGCTTTGTTTCCATTCCTGCTCAGGTCCATGGTGTTTTGTTCTCCACAAGACAGACAGAGTGATGCCGTTAATAAGGAAATTACTCACCTCTTGCTCAGAACTCTCCAGTGGCTTTCTATCTCATTTCAATGTGTAATCCAAAATCCTTTCAAGGACTTCAAAGATGCAGCATGGACATAATCTGGCCCTTAATACCATTATTTCCTTTCAGTTACACTGGGATTATTGTTCTTCCTTGACCCACAGTTAGAAATACCCTGTCTCAGCACATTTGCACTATTCCCTTCACAGGGAATATTTCATTTACAGACATCATCAAAGTTTTTTTTTTTTTTCTTCTCTTCATTTAAGTCTCTACCAAAGACAGTCTTCTCATATTTCACAGACAAGCTTAACTAATACAGCTTTCTAAGTTACCTGTTTTAGTCTCTTTAATGTATTTCTTACTATAAAACACATATTTGTGTGTTTACTTTTTTACTTTCCTTCCATATATGTGAGCAGGGGTTTGTTTTTTTACACAAAGGCAGGGTTTGTTTTTTCATTACCAAATTCTTGTCTCCAACAAGCATTAGGGCCTTGTTATTATTGTTAGTATTATTGGAATGAATGAAAGAAAACACAGGAAAAAAGAATGGAATTTGTGTGTTATTTCAAACACATGTAACAGGACCAACACTCTCCAATATATTTTTCTTCAATGATGCAAATATTCTATATGTGTGTTCATATAGTAGCCACTAGACAAAAGAGTTTATTCAACCTTTGAAATGTGGCTTGTGAAACTGAGGAATTCTATTTTGTATTTTTTAAATGAAATTAAATTTAAATAGCTAAGTGTCGAAAATATTGGAAAGGGAAGCAGGGGACAATAACAGAGGAAAGTATATAACTAGGTCTTCTATCACAGCATGTGGGCCCGAGTATTCCTTACTCATGGAAATTTTTGTATTATTTGTAATAATTGCCCTACATTACCAAAAATTCCAAACAGACTTCAAAGACTGTGTTTTGACAGTTCAATTGTGTGATATATGAAATTATAATATTGTAAATAAAAGATTCAAAGTTTTTTTTAGCTGATGAGAATCAAATAAAAATGAAAAGAAATATAAGATAACATTTTGATTTTCAAATTGCAAAACATGTGTTAAACAATTATTTCTATAATGACTCCTGCCCAGGCAGCTCTCTAGTTGACCTGTGGGCACAAACTTAAATAATTTTGTTTAAAATATATAAAACAAAGACTTTGAGTCTTCAATTTCATGTATAGAAATTCACCAATGAAATAATCAGGTTCAGGTTAAATGTGTTTTCAATGAAGAAATGATTTATAACAATGCAACCCTGGGGAACATTCTCAATGCCCAAAGGTAATGAATTTACATGAAGTAGAAATGACTGCATCCTATTGCTGAAGTACATGTGTAGAACTAAACAACTAATTTTTGTCCTAAAAAGAATTTAACATACAATAAAAAATAGTATTATTTATTTATGTGTATATAATTTATGATTGCTTAAATCATTGATAATTAGTTTTATTGTACTAATTTATGTGTTTCAGGAGGCTTTAATGTTAATAACTATACTAGCTTAGGCTAATTATTTCTGTTTGAAGTAAAAACCAACAGTTCACTAGCTCTTGACTTACTAAGGATTACCTCAGCATGTTTTATAGCTTTGCATTTAAATAAACTGCCTTCCCCTTTATGTAAAAAGCTTCCACTATAATCTTTTTTTAAATTTATTTATTTATTTATATTCTTATTTGCCAGTCTCCCTCTATTCCCCAGGCTAGAGGGAGAGTGCAGTGGCACAATCTCATCTCACTGCAACCTCCAACTGCTAGGTTCAAGCAATCCTCCCCACACAGCCTCCCAAGTAGCTGGGACTACAGGTATGTGCCACTACACCTGGCTAATTTTTTTGTATTTTTTTGTAGAGACAGGGTTTTGCAATGTTGCCCAGGCTGGTCTCAAACTCCTGAACTCAAGTGATCCTCCCACTTCGGCCTCCCAAAGTGTTGGGATTACATGTGTGAGTCACTGTGCCCAACTCACTTTAATCTTTTTACCCTCCTTCTAATTTATAATAACCTATTCTGACTATATCTCTAATGTCCCAATTTCTCCTGGATTCTCTGCTCTCAATCACCTCAACTTTCATCTCACAGGAATCGTGAGCAACCAAGGTGGACCTACATCAGTAAAAATGCTCCTGTCTGTAAGAAATAATACTCTATTTAGACTATATTAAACTAATATATTAACCTGTGATTCTAGAGTGAATAAAAAGTCCAAAGATAGGAATTAACTTCGGCTTAGTTAAATGCATATTGCATGATTCCGAAATGTGTGGGGTAATTCGTTTGCTTGTTTTGCTTTTGGGATTCACTACGAACGTCCTGAGATTCAATGTTTTCAGTTTGACAACAAGCTCGACATTGGATCATTCAATGGAATTTACGTATCTAAAGGAGGTTTCATTCTATGATAATTTTTTCTGGATCCACATAAACCTCAAATTAAAATTAGAGTATATTATAAGAATTAAGGGAAAGCTGATTCTCAGAAGAAAATCAATATCAATTATAAAGCTACATTCCTACTTCCATATTACTGACCACACAGAATTTCTGATTGTAGGAGAAAGATTCAGTCATAATTTTGGATAAAAAGAGTGTTTCTTCTTAATTGCAGTGAGTACACATGCAACACTTCTATATTTGAGATCAACAGATTTGTTCATTTGTCTTTGATACTTTTTAAATATCTATAACTGTTTAGCTCTTTCATCAAGACTATTTATTACCTCTTCCACATAAGTATTTATATGTTTAATTTGTGTGGGTTAGAATTGACCAATGAGCTATTGTGTAGTGTTACATGTGTCAAAAAATAGCAGGTTATTTGTTAGTTTAACTAAGGTTTGTGAATCTGGCATCACAATTCTATTCTGTGTGTTGTTAGAGTTTTTTGTTTTTTTAATAGTTTTACATCTTATTTTATATACCCTCCTTACTTATCAGTGTTTGTTCACAGGTTAATTATGGTGAGCAATCTAATGACTGTTAATATCCACAATAAACAGAACAAGCAGCATTAAAAACTATTTATCATATTACTATTACTAATAACATAACTAAATATAATTTATTTGACTTACATATATGTATAACTTGAAAAAAATCCTCAGAATTTTGGAAATTTATTCAGTAGAGTGTATAAGAATATTGCAAATAATAAAACATCTTATGAATGCAAAATAAATTGTTATACAAAACATGAAGATCTTCAAAGCAAGAATAAAAGAGTATCACACAACACAAGAAAATGGGAGTATCAGGGACAATGTACCATTGCAAATAAAATGAGAATTGAAAAAAATTGATTTTTCTACCCTTGAGTTTTTAAACTACTGTAAATTTTAGCTGATGTTTTCAGCAATCATATAGGTCTGATTTATAGAGTACAGGACTTACAAGAGGGTGGAGGAATTGCCATAGTTCAACTCTGGCTTAGGGCTTTGAAGTGGTGCTATATAGTTATTCTCACAGTAAAATGGTTCACCTTTCATTTTATAGAACATGATGATGGATGGCGCTCTGAGAGCCTTGAGGTGATATATAACATCCTCAGACACGGAGATATACTCCTAGTTTTTAAGCAGCAAGGCACCAGTCATCACCATGAATGGGTATGCTGGCTTTCGGTATATTTTAATTATGTCATGGATAGCAAATAGAATTTTCCTGAAAATATGATTAAAAGATAACTTCTTTTATCAAAAATAAGTACCAATATAATATAGACACACACTATTAGGACATAGTGTATTTGGGAGATTTTAATACAAAGAAACAGAAAGAAGTAATATTGTAGCATTGTAAAAAAGAATAATATGAAACTCTGAGACCTAAATTATTTTTCTTTAAAATGTGGATCAAATTACCTGTTTTATCTGTTGGCATGTGTTTTCTGTTAAACATAAATGAGATAAAATATATGAAGTCACTTGTATATTGATTCTAGTCCAGTATCCTTTTCCGGTTTTTCTCTTGATTCCTTTTATAAGTAATCTAATCCTTACATTCTATTTTTTCCATGAGTTTCTATTTTTGGCCCTCTTCTCTTACCTTGCTACTTTTTCCCTATATTGGGTGATTATATTCACTTCCATTGATTTAGAATCAATAAAATTGATTTTCTATAATGATCTGGCACCAATTTCAAGTCAAGCTCTAATGCACATATAAGGAACTAGCTACTAAAGATATGCAGCTGAATTTAATCATGTCCCTTCTGTTTCGGTTCAATCTCCATTATGCTTCCAAGGGACAAAACTACAATCTAAATAAAAGTCACAAAAAACCTAAGTAAAGTAGAAATCTGGAAATCTCACTTAATAGTTTCATTTTATAACCTCATAAATCTAAGCAACAACTAAACCCTACCTATTCTAATACACATATTTGTAATTCATTCTATCTTTTCTGTAGTTATATATACATTCTTCATTTAAGCTACAGCAATATTAGTTTCTAACTTGTCTTCCTACGTGCTGAACATCTCACAAAATGTAGATTGCTAGATCTTAAATGCAAGCTTACATGTCCTTACCACACTCAAATCTTTTAATAGTTCTCCAACACCTATAACATACTGAGATTTTTTGTTTTGTTTTGTTTTGTTTTTGAGACATAGTATTGCTCTGTCGCTCAGACTGGAGTAGAGTGGCACAATCTCAGCTCATTTCAACCTTGCAAACTCCACCTCCTGGGTTCAAGCAATTCTCCTGCCTCAGCCTCCCGAGTAGCTGGGATTACAAACTGGTAATTTTTTTTTTTTTTTTTTTTTTTTGTATTTTTAGTAGAGATAGGCTTTTACCATGTTAGCCAGGATGGCCTCGATCTCCTGACCTTATGATCCGCCTGCCTCAGCCTCCCAAAGAGCTGCGATTACAGGCGTAAGCCACCATGCCCCACTCATACTGAGATTTTTAACATGGTCCATGTACCTTAATCATTGGGCCTCTGACAATTTCTGCAAATGTCATCTGATGCCCTGAATGTGGGACAAATATGAGGACACACCCCTATATCACAATGTGAAACTCAATTTAGTTCTCTGAATACACCATTCAGATTCATGCCTCAGTGGCTTCATACATACTGTTTCCTACATCTAAATATCTTTCTCTCCTTAGACATTTAAATAACTGTACTAATCTTTAATATCCTTTCTTATGTATTGTCTTCTATGGGAGATCACATCTATTCTATATCTGAATTTCTACAATAATCTAGTTAAATGTCTGAACCCCGTCCCCCACAACACACATACTCATTTGTAAACTACTTAAGGTCTTGGAAGGATCATCCCGACATATGAAGGTAAGAAGGTAAAGACTTTAATCTGAAAATATACCATTATGGTTCATTAAATCATATTTACTGAAGAAATAGTTAATTAAAACATGATGACTCCTTTGTATACAAATAATTGCCACTGATTATCTAAAAAGGTACAATTTAAATATCTGAGTTAAAAATTAAGTCTTCAGCTGCAATAATAAATTCAATGCAATGTACACTTATGTTGTTCATTGGTTTGTAAAAAATAATGGATCAATTAATGACATTTTCTTTTATTAATAATAAAATATAAAACAAATGAAACATCATTTAAATAGATAATTCAAATTAGAACAGAGGTAATTATTTATATGATTTTATCATTTCATCTATATTATAAAAAGCGTTTTTACCTGAAAGTCAGCAACTGTTCATGATGCTAATAATTAAACTATTGAATGCATAACATGTGTCAGGCATGATACTAACATACTGCAATATTCACAAACATTATATGAGCAAACCATGCATTAAACTGATCTTTGCTACTCTGCTTTAAATGGGAAGTGGTGGAGGTAGAGCTTCAGGCCCCAGAGATCAATAAGTATTATTGTTTATATTAAAAGGAGTTTTGTAGTTATATAGGCTTGCAATATGGACTAAATCTTGTTAAGTAGGTTTCTGTTTGTTTGTTTTGTTTTGAGTAGAAGCCTTCAGAGTTCTTATAGTGCTAATGTGTAACCGATCATTTGACTTTTTTTTTTTATAAAAGGTGTTTTTTCCATTTTTGCCCAAAAGGCTGTTAGAATTTTGATGGAGGATGCATTGAATCTATGGATTGAATCTATGGACTAATTTCAGACTGCCAGCTTAACAATATTAAGCATTCCAATCCATGAATATGAGATATCTTTCCATTTATTTAGGTCGTCTTTAATTTCTACAGTGTTTTATAGTTTCCAGTGTACAAGTCTCTCACCTCTTGGTTAAATGTATGTTTAGGAATTTTCTTCTTTTTGGCACTATTATAAATATAATTATTTTATTTTCTTATTTTTCCATGAGTTATTGGGGTACGGGTGGTATTTGGTTACATGAGTAAGTTCTCAAATTTATGTGGAACTGCAAGAGGCCCTGAATGGCCAAAATAATACTGAAAAAGAAAAGCAAAGTGGAAGGATTTCCACTTCCTGATTTCAAAACCTATTACAAGGCTACAGTAGTCAAAAGAATATAGTATTGGCATAATAATAAATACATCGACCAATGAAATAGAATTGAGAGTGCAGAAATAAACATATATGGCCAATTTCTTTTCAACAAGGGTGTCAAGATCATTCAGTTGGGAAAGAATAGTCTCCTCAACAAATCATGCTGGGACAACTGGCTAACCACATGCAAAAGAGTGAAACTGGACACCTACTTCATTCATATATGAAAATTGAGTCACAACGGTTCAACAATGTAAATTTCGGAGCTAAAACTGTAGATCTCCTAGGGGAAAACATATGCATTAATGTTTATGATGTTGGGTTTGGCAATGGATTCTTTTGACACCAAAAATATGAACAACAAAGGAAAAAGTAGATGAATTGGACTGTGAAAATTTACAAGTTTTGTGCATCAAGGAACTTTATCAAAACTGTGGAAAGGCAACTTACAGATTGGGAGAAAATATTTGCAAAGCACATATCTTATAAGGGTTTAATACCCACAGTAAATAAATAGTCCTACAATTCAACAAGAACAAAAAAAAAAAAAACAAAACAAATAAAAAAAAAAAAAACAAAAAAAAAAACCTCACCCAATAAAAAAAAAGAATAAAAAGGACTTTAATAAACATTTCTACAAAGAATATATTTAAGTGGCCAAAAGTACATGAAAAGTTATTCAATGAAATTGATCATTAAGGAAATATAAGTAAAATCCACAATGAGATACCCAATGAATACATCGATAAAAATAAAAAGATACTGTGTTTCCCAAGAGTATATGACAATGTTTTTTTACCATATCTTTAAGATTGCTTCACGACACTAGTGTCTCAGAAATATAACCTGAAAAAAAGTACTGCTTTGAAATTTTCATCTATAAGTCAGTATTTAGCTAAAGGCAAAAATACATCTTTATGTGAAAAAACTTATATTTTAAGATTGTTTACTGTATTAGTGAAACAATTATCACAAATACGAACCTCAGTATTCCAGAAAATAATAGAATAATATATTGCCTTCTGGGAAATAGTCAGGAAATAATCTTCTGATAATCTCTCTAGTGTACGATGGAAATGTTCAGCAACTAAATGGAATCATAGCATAATCTGAAAACATGCAAATTCAAGTTCTTCAGTAAAAAAATGATTTTCAAAATATGCATTTTTGGGCTCAGTTTCACAAGATATTTCTTTATCTGCCTTTCACAATATGCAATATATTTCAAGAATAAATTCAAATATTGTTTGTGGAATTCATGTATCAAAATCAAGTTATGTCATTATAACTTATAGCCTGAAGGAGTTGTTTAAAATGGAACTATTTATGGAGACATTTTCCATTTTGAGAGAGACTAGAGATAGAAATAGAGATTAGAATAGAATAAAACCAGCATGATTCAACACAGAAAGCTGCAGATGAGCAGCTTCTCCACATGTTTACACAAGTGGTTGCCAAGTACAAGTATAAAGATCCACAGATGTGAAGAGATGAGAAGATAGAGTGGAAGAATCTGCCATTAAAATGGAGGAAATAGAAGGGAGCTGAGAGGAACGGCAAGATTCGTAGGAAATTATGGCTTCCTCCTCATTTCTCGACAATTGAAAAGGAGAAAAGAAGGAGCAGTCATCAAAAAATGTGAAGAAAAATGAAGTCATTTTGAAGGGATCACTAGTTCTGAATATAAGGACAAATCAACAGGTCCTGATTACAAAATCATTGGGATTAATCAGAAAATATATTTTAGTAATGATGAATGTATTGGGTGTGAAACGATATAACAGACTCTTAGAGAGGGAGATGACTTCTTGATCATTTTTAGAGAGGATATAAAGGAAAAATGAGAACTGCTAGTGAAATTTCAGTAATATTAGTAAGAGTCCATAGGATAGATGATTGTTGAAGATGAGTCATTTGGGTAAAAAGGATACTGAAATGATACACTAGAGAGATATAGTGAGAGACTTCTTAAAAAATCTCTATTCTCAGTTTTTTTTTGCTTGAGCTGAATGATGACCCAGAAAACAAATATGCAAAATCCTTCAAAAGGCAGATAAAGAGATTCGATAAAATACTTCTGTAATGTGTAGCATTATGTTACCCATTGCTTTCTAAATACAACTTTATGGTGTTATCCTATCTGCTCTGGCAGACCCAGAGTGCAACCCTTGGACCTTTTTTCTTTAGTGCATATGAATTCCCTTGATTATGTCTTTCAGTCAGGAGCCTTAGATCCAATCCATAGAGTAATTACTCTTAAATTTCTTTTTCAAGCATGGACCTATTCCTTGAAGTCTACAATCAACTGCCTATTAGCCATCTCTGCTTGAATATCTCAAATATAATCTGACCCAAACTGAGCTTCTGATTATTTTTCCTCTAAAGCTGCTTCTGTCAAGTCTTTCCCACCTCAGTATACAGCTATTCCCTCCTACTAGTTGCATGGACCAACAATCTCTTTCAGGTAATCTTTGACTGTCCTCTTTTATTCCCACATCATGTAAAATCTGTTAGTGAAAAGTTTTGATTTTATCTTCAGAGTATGTTTGACCCCTTCTTGTTGTTCTGGTCCTAGTCACTGTCTTCTCTGCCTAAAATTACTGCTATAAACACCTCATGTATCTCTCTGCTTTCCCCTGAACCCCGTGAATTTTATTCATAAAAGAGTAGCTAGAATAGAAATCTCTTTAAACCAGAATCCAAATGTGTGCCTTCTCTGATGGAAATTTTCTAATGGCTATCAATATCACTCTGATTAAAAACCATGATAATCACAATGATTTATAAAACATTTACTCCTATAATCTCTTCCAGGCTCACCACCTCCTTCCAGCCACAATGGATTTCTTAATATTCCTTAAATATTGCCAGGCACACTTCCATCTGAACATACATATATTTCATCTCATTCTTCCTGTAAGGCTTTTCTGCCTGGTATCTCTATGACTTGTTTGCTCACTTCCTTCAATTGTGTATTCAAATATTACCTCTCCAATAAATATCTCCTCATTCATCCTACCTAAAATTATGACATATCCTCTTTATCACTTATTATGCTTTATTTTTCTCTGCAGTCTCCACTAAATATCATTCAATATATTTAACATATTAAGTGTGGTTATTTTAAAACTTACCATGTAAGCTTTTTGAAGGCATTGAGTTTTTTTCTGTTTTTCTAACTGTTTTATTGACTGCACATAGAACATGCCTGGCACGTAATATGTGTTCAATAGTTATTTGTTTGCTTGTTTGAATAAATTTAAAAAAGTTTGAACCATGTAAATCCTTTACTTCCCCGTCAGCTAATGCAAATTGATCAGAGTTGGATAAAAGCTACACCACCAGTCAATACACATATTATGTAGTGACCCAAGACCTTAAGCATGTGATTTTTCTTTTTTCTTTTTCTTTTTTTTTTTTTTTTTTGCAAGATGAGCTGAATCAATCAGAACCTCTTTTTCAGATATTTGTACTGTTAACTAAAGGAATCTTGCCAGTTATATTGGGGAAGAAAGAAAGATTATTATATAAATAAGGTAAGAAGAAGTGACATGTGAAAAGATAATAGATCAGAGTGAAAAAGAAGCCGTGAGTAAAGAGAGAAAGATATTTGGTAGAGGGCAGAGAATAGAACAGATGGAAAAAAGCACAAGGAGATAAAGGTCATCTCTAAAGATGTTAACATTTCAATTCCGGGTCATACCATCAATTAACGCTGAAGTAAAAGTTATTTTGTTTGTTTGTTTGTTTGTTTTTTATAGCATACATATATCTCTGTTTTTCACAATTGTAGACATCATGCATTTCACTCTGACTTGACTGAAAACATCTTTTAATTCCTTAGTTTGGTAAATTATCTTATTCTGCTTTCAAGAATTTCTCATTTCAAGCTGGCTACAAACTCAAATGTACTCATTAAATGTTTACTCGCTCCCACCCAACTTGGCCTGCTAAAATTGTGTCGAAGCCAAGGAAGATATTTTGTCAGGTCCTTTTGTTCAGAGACACATATTGGTTTCTGTTGAAAAAGCACTTTGTTCTGTCCTGCCTGGTCCCTTATGCCTCTATGCATTTGGTCTTCCCATTCCAAATTTGGAGTATAGGAAATTTGAGTATAAGATCCATCATACTGGAAGGACTCAGGCTTCCTAGAAACAGCTCACAGCCCTTACGCTCTCAGGTCCTCCTGGAGAAGAGACAAGACCCAAGTCCCTGATGTTTGTAAAACAAAATACCACCTTTTCTCTCTCTCCAGTCTCCAGAAATGTGTCCTCCTCAATTTATTTCTTCTCAGAGGTACCTTTCATCTTCCTTAAAGAAGAGTCTGTGAGACACTGGGAGAATTTTGTTAAGGAGTCCATCATATTGTAAGACCAGGAGAGAGGCTGCTTCTAATTTTAGTCCTGCTAAAATCAGTGTGGCAAGAAATTAAAAGCCTGGTTATCTATTTAAAACAACCACAGGCACGATGATTCACATCTGTAGTCCCAACTACTTGGGAGACTGAAGCAGGATTGCTTGAGCCCAGGAGTTTAAGGCCAGCCTGGGAAACACAGCAAGACCCCACCTATTAAAAAATTTAAAAACTAAAAAATAAATAATTAAATAATAAAAATTAAAATAAACACAAATTAATATTACTATGCAGAATTCTATGGCCTAACATAATTTCTCCAATTACTAGAATATTAGAAAAGACAGATAAGACAAAATATATAAACTATTTCTAAATTAAATGCTTTATAACATGTTATGTGCTTTAATATAATGTACAATTTGATCATAAGATTCAAATAATGATTTTCCAATTGTATTAATCATATAATTACTCTAAAGAAATCTGAAAATATGGGTATAGTCTTGTAGGTCATTCACAACACAAAAGAAAAATAGAAAAAAAATGCTACTAAAAAAATGTTAAAAAAATTGATTCAGGGAAAATAAAATTTTATTTTTGCCATTAACAATATACATATTCAAATACCATGGAAAGATTTATTTTCTTGGGAATATTACTTTTTTAATGGTAATATCTGTTCTACTAGTGATCTAATCCTGTTCAAATCTAATTGATAATCCAAAACTTGGTTGATAAAAAAAAGAGTTGCAGCCGGGGACCGGGGGCGGTGGCTTATGCCTGTAATCTCAGCTCTTTGGGTGACTGAGGTGGGTGAATGACGAGATCAGATCGAGACCATCCTGGCCAACATGGCGAAACCCCGTCTCTACTAAAAGCAAACAAACAAACAAAAACACAAACAAACAAAAAACAAAACAAAAAAATTAGCTGGGCATGGTGTCCCAGCTACTCGGGAGACTGAGGCAGGAGAATGGCTTGAACCCGGGAGGCAGTGGTTGGAGTGAGCCAAGATCGCGTCACTGCACTCCAGCCAGGCGACAGGGAGAGACTCTGTCTCAAAAACAAAGGTTGCTCATCTAGAATATGTGAAAAATAATAGTGTCTACCTCATAAGATGGCTTTGGACATTGATACAAAGCTGATATACACAAGGTGTTTAGAATAATTATTGCTTAAAATGGCAATTACTAAATGAACACTTTTATTAGTATTAGTAGCTTACAAAGCAAATTCTTGTTAAACTCTTCCATTTTATTACATTCTCATTTGTCATTGAGTATGACAGTTACTTTCATAAATGTTGTAAGTAAAGATTTTTTTCATAAATTGTATTATTCCTATTGCTTATATGTTTTTAAAAATAATTTTACATAAGATAAATGTGTATATTAGATGAGTCTACTGATGGTGGGTACAGTAGAGAATTATAGTAGCTTTTAAATGTGAAAGAAAGGGCTTTTAAATATAATGTGTAAGAGCTTGATTTTGTACCAGGGGTGTTATATCTTGACATGTATTATTTAAGCAATTAATCTCCACTATTTGGCTAATTAAATTTACTATTAAGAGCTTTGATGTGATTTTAAAAATTGAAGGTGAATGAAAAAGCTTTAAAAGTTCTACCATAGAGAAAAAGAAAACAAAACAAAAGAACATGAGATTTAAAATTGTGTCAATTTTGGAATCCTGGGGTATTTTGACAAATTATAGTCTATAAGAATGTGAATCACAAGATATATTCTAAGTGAATAAGTCACTGAGCTTATCAAATCAGCCTCTAATTATTAGGCACAATAAATCCATTAAATTTCTTTAATCTTGAGAAGTATAAATGTTACACAAAACTCATTTGGCTGAATTATTACAAAATCTCATAGATTCATCATCATACTTCATGTTATCATTAATAAAATATAAAATCTTTCCACTCTTATTTTTCTACTTGAGAGAAAAGATTCTTGATTTTCTGAACTGCTTTAGTTATTTATTAAGTTAGTAATATTATTTATTGAAAAGAAGATTACTGACAATATTTGTTGTATACAAATGTATTATACTGCTGATTTTCATAATTTAAAAAAATTCTCAAAGGCACTATTGCATGCAGATACGTGAAGTTTTATGTGATTGTGGCATAGTCCCTGAAACATAACAAATGCACACTGAGTAATCTAGTATGAGATGGTTAGTTTCTCATCATAACAAAACCATATACTTTATCATCTATACCAGGATAATTTTGGGTGTAGGAGCTGCTGCAACAATCACTCCAGTGCTACAAGTATAAACCAACATTGTTCCATGTAAACCAGGTTATGTGCTCTTATGGTGACCCTAATAAATGTAAAAATACCATATATAAGATATATGAAATTTAATATATATGTATATTACATTAGTATGTGTATTTTATATATATACAATTATACAGATTATATTTTGTAGTATATGTTACATAAAGTATATTGGTAGTATATATGTATGTGTGTCTGAGTGTCCATATATATATTTTATATAATCTATACTTTTCTCTATTTAAACATTAGCTTCTTAATACTAAATGGAAATTTAAAATTATACAATTCAATTAATAAAAGTCACTTTTGTATAATGCTCTACAGAATTGTGTAGATAAGATAGGGCAGTCTCTTTATCTTTCTCTTTCAAAAAACAGCTATTTTTTTTTCTTTGTTTAATGTTTCCAGGTAAGATTTCATGGGTGGAACAAAGCTCCCTCCTTAGCCAAAGTGGACTAAAGAAAATAATAAAGCTAGATTATACTTGGCTTAATACTGATTTCTCTTTATACACCTTTCCATGTACTCAAGTGTTTTTCATAAATTTTTATTTAAAATCAGACATGAGTGACCAATTTTTAACTAAAAGCTGGCAAGATCCAATTTGCTATTTTTCAGTCTGGACTGTCAATCAGTCCTTCTGTAAGATGGCTTCAAAACAGTTTATCATTTTATTTATAGAGTTCTGGGTGTGTTCTAATTTCTCAATGTTATTTTTCATATGTGACCTGAAACTATAAAACTCTTGATGTGATCTGACCAATGCAGCATAGAAAGACCTTTTGTATCCTTTATTTATACATGATTAATGCAACTAAAAAATACACTGGCATTTTTGTTTTTCCACTATGCTGTTAAAATGCATTGCTTTAGTTCAATCGAACACTTATATCTTGTTTATACATGTTCCATGTACAGAATCAGAATTCACTATCCTACATCCTTATGACTAGATCCTTGGTCCTACAGCAGGTTACTCCAAATGTCCTCATTGTAGTGAATTATTTGTTGTTGTTGTTGTTAATTGTTATGGCTACATAATTGCTGTGGTTACATAATGATTGTATGCATGTATTGACGCATGTGATGTTTTAATACAGGCATACAGTATGTAATAATTAAATCAGGGTAATTGGGATATTCAGAACCGCAAGCATTTACCATTCCTTTGCATTAAGAAAATTCCACTTCCACTCTTTCAGTATTTTAAAATACATAATAGATTCTTGTTAACTATAATTACACTATTGTGCTACCAAATACCAGATATTATTCATTCTATCTAACTGTGTTTTTGACCCACTAGACGACCTATCTTTACCCCCTCTACCAGCTACTCTTCCCAGCCTCTGGTAACAATAATTTTACTCCAGAGGAGTCTTTCTCTCTCTCTCTCTCTCTCTCTCTTTTTTTTTTTAGCTCCCATATATGAATAAGAACATGCAACATTTGTTTTACAGTGCCTGACTTACATCACTTAATATAATGTCCTCCAGTTCTATCCATGTAGTTGCCAATCAAAGCATTTTTTGTTCATTTGTTTGCTTGTTTGTTTGTTTATTTTTTGAGATGGAGTCTCAGTGTCTGTCACCTGAACTGGAGTGCAGTGGTATGATCTCGGCTCACTGCAACATCTGCCTCCTGGGTCCAAGCAGTTCTCCTGCCTCAGCCTCCTAAGTAGCAGGGATGCACCCCACTACTCTTGGTTAATTTTTGTACTTTTAGTAGAGACAGGATTTCACCATATTGGCCAAGCTTGTCTCGAACTCCTGACCTCAAGTGATCCACCTGTCTTGGCCTCCCAAAGTGCAGGGATACAGACGTGAGCCACTGTGCCCGGCCATGATTTTAATAATAAGAATTTTAAGAATAGTATTCTGTTGTGTATATGTACTACCTGCTATTTATTGATTTATCTGTTGATAGACAATTCAGTTGATTTCATATCTTGGTCATTGCGAATAGGCATATAGTAAGCATAGGAGTGCAGATATCTCTCCAACATGTTGATTTCCTTTTCTTCAGATATACACCCAGAAGTGGAATTGCTGGATCATATGGTAATTTTATTTTTAGTTTTTTTTTTTAAGGAACATTTATACTGTTGTGGTTGTACTAACTTACATTCCGACCAACAGTGTATGAGAGCTCCCCTTTCACCACATCCTGTCCTGCATTCATTATTGCCTGTTGTTGGGATAAAATCATTTTAACTGGGGTGAGATGGTATCTCATTGTAATTATGATTTGCATTTCTCTAATGATTATTAATGTTGAACTTTTTTCATACACTTTTTGGCTATTTGTATCTCTTCTTTTGATAAATGTCTAGAGATATTTTGCTATTTTTTAATTAGATCATTTTTTCCTGTTGAATTTTTTGAGCTCCTAATGTATTCTGGTTATTAAGCCCTTGTCAGATGGATAGTTTTTAAAGATTTTTCTCCCATTCTGTGAATTGTCTTTATACTTCGTTAATTACTTCCTTTCATTCTTATACCTACTTAGGATATTTTTATTCTGTCACCACTATCCCTTAATTTTTTCATCCATGGAAAATGTGAAAAATGCACCTTCTACATCTTTACTAAACTCATTGATAAATGTTAAAAAGGTCATGTTCTACAACAGAGCTTTCTAATATATTATTAGAGACCAACATGTGGAGACTGATATGAAACTATTAATAAATACCTTTGATACTTTTTACCCTATCCAAAGTATACTTTGCCGAATCAGAAAGCCTGATACAAATTTTATAAATGAATCCCTTGCCAAGGATCACACGTTCTAGTATGTTACCGTAGTTAATATCAGATTCCTTTCATATCATTCTTTCCCACATTACAATTATAAATTGGAAGAAGGAATAAATGGAGTTAGTTTAATCTATGGGGCTTTGGAAGCAGAGACAAGGGATAACACAGCAGGCATACTGATGAAGTTTGAGGTCAGCGATGCATTTTTATATTCTTGACCCTGGGTATGATTCCTTTCAGTATTGCTATTCTGTGGCATTACAGACAACTCTTCTTGTGGAAATAATGTTCTGTGTGAAAAGTTTCATATTTACCATCTGGCTCCAGTAGAACCATAATTTTCTTCTCCAACCCAACCCACTCTTCTGCCTGTTTTATTTTTCATTTTATCATCGGAGATTTTAGTTTTGTTTTTCATCTTGAGACTCTGCATTTCTTATTTTGTTTTTCTGAAATAGCAGACTCTGTCTTAAAACTCCTTATACTTTTTGAGATCCTCAACTGGAAACGATTATGCACTGGTGGGTATTTGACACTGCATGGAGAGACTTTTAGCTGTTACAATTGAGGGAGCTGAAGTCAGGGCTGCTATTGGCATGTAGTGGGTAGAGGCCAGTGATGCTGCTAAACATTTGTAGCACAGAAAAGAGGTATTTCCTCACCAATTGCTACATTCATGGCTGAGACTCCTATATAACAAAAAACAGATTAACAAGAGAAAAGCATACAGATTATTGTACTTATTTAATACAAATTTTAAGTAACATGGAAACCTTCAGAAATAAAGAAATGGAAAACTGTGTTTTTCATGGACAGTTGTAGAGAAGTTTGTTTGGAGAGCGAAAGGGTCTGATCTAATAGTAATAAATGGGGATGGGGGGGTGAAAGGGTGGAGGATGGAATTTAGCAATCCCTGTTTATTCAAATTCTTTTTTGTGTCTCCGTGTCTTCAGAAATAAGGGCATTACTTTCCTCTGCATATAGGATAGGATAGACCCTCTGGAATAAAGGTTTTTTGAATTACTTTAGAGGAAGATCAGATGATTTTTATTTATTTATTTAAGACAGAGTCTAGCTCTGTTGCCAGGCTGGAGTGCACTGGCGCGACCTTGGCTCGCTGCAACCTCTGCCCCCTGGGTTCAAGCAATTGTCCTGCCTCAGCATCCTGAGTAGTTGGGGCTACAAGTGCGTGCCACCATGCCCAGGTAATTTTTGTATTTTTAGTAGAGAGGGGGTTTCACCATGTTGGCCAGGATGGTCTCAATCCCTTGACCTCGTCATCCACTCGTGTTACCCTCCCAAAGTGCTGAGATTACAGGTATGAGCCACTGTGCCTGGTCCAGAGAATTGTTTTATGCCCTGCTGCAAGGGAGAAAGTCAGAGAGAACTTCCAACTTCTATTGTTTTTTTTTCAAATACCAAGGTACCATATTTTGGGATAGCATGTGCTGAAACCCATCATATCCTACAATACACAAACCAGTTCCCCACAACAAAGAACTATCTGGGCCAAAATGTCAATAGTTCTGAGATCGAGAAACCTCGTTCAAGAAAAGTATTTTTAAAGTCGTGGTACACAGATCGACAAAAATGGGCACCACCTCAATGTCATTGAATCATAAAATTTGCATGGGTCTAAAGACTAAGGAATCTGCTTTTTAAACAAGCTTCTCAAATGATATTAAATCATATAACATTTAAAACTGTAGCTATTATGAGGAACTACAAGTTACCCCCTTTCTCAAGAGAAAGGTCATCTTTGCAACACGACCCATCTTCTAACTGTGTTTTTAGATTTAGATTAAAAAAATCATAGTTTATAATTTCCTTTGGTAAGTGGACCGGACAACTATAATAATAAACTGCACATTTTCTGTGTGACTCTGAACTCTCTGGTCTTTCCAACCTGTCACTAATGCTTTGCTATTGATTTATCTAGAAATATCTCTTTAAACTTGCTTGATTACCACAAGCAAATTACTAGCAATTATCCCTACATCATGCTGACCTCTGATAGCTGTTAGTGTGTGAATCACCAAAGAAAGGGAAAGTCTTTCAAAGATTTTTAAATATCACATAATTTTCTTGTGTTTTTATTTTTTCATTCCCTGCTAATCTTCTGATCAGTGAACATTTAACTAACAAGCATTTTCTTTCTGCTTTAAAGTCACTTTTGCTCTTTCCCTCTCTGACGCTCTCACATATGTTTCACACAGTTCCTCTCTTAATCTCCAGCACTTCTTCCCCTTCCTCCCCCTTCTCAGGCTCTCCATATCTACATCTTTTAGTAAAAGAGTAGTACCATACCTCATGGAGGCAGATCTAATGGGAGGACATTGATTAACTTATATCTAAGTTGAAAAGAAGAAAAAATTGAGAGAGCTGCAATTCTGGGTTTTGTCCTTATTCTTGGGAATCAGAGCAAACAGCAAAAAGGGGCTATGGTTACTTAGGAAGAAGTACAACTATGTTTGAGACCCCACAGCAGATTGCAATCCACTGCTTAAATATTTTGATGACCTAAATATAAATTATCTTCATTTCAGTCAGTTATAACAGGTTTTTATTAATGAAAATATTCAAGACAAATGTTGACAATATTAAAATACAGGGACTACATATGAGGAGGTATAATCTAATAATAGTTCTGTTTTAAAGCATTCAGCATACTGTACATAAATAATCCTCTACATTTTTAGCACCAAGGAGGTTATTATTTTCTCCATAGAGCCATGTTTTAAAAATATATTCATACCAAAATAAAATGACTACAAAATAAATAACAATCTAGATTTTTTTGATATTGGAATATCAGACTTTTAAAGTATTGTGGAAAACCAGACATTCAGAGTCTCAGTTTAAGAATCATTACTCTTTATAAAAATAAAAACAATGAAATACAATACAGATAGAAAAAAATAAAAATATGGAGCAACCGACCAGGCACAGTGGCTCGCGCCTGTAATGCCAGCACTTTGGGAGGCTGAGGCAGTCAGATGACCTGAGGTCAGGAGTTTGAGACCAGCCTGACCGACATGAAGAAACCACGTCTCTACTAAAAATATAAAATTAGCCGGGCATGGTGGCACATGTTTGTAATCCCACCTACTCGGGAGGCTGAGGCAGGAGAACCACTTGAACCCGGGAGGTGGAGGTTTCAATAAGCTGAGATCGCGTCATTGCACTCCAGCCTGGGCAACAAGAGCGAAACTCTGTCAAAAACAAAACAAAACAAAACAAAAAAACCTATATATGTATGGAGCACCCTAGTTATGAACATCAGGGAAATGGGAAACCAAATGCATTTCACAGAATCAAATATCTGGTAATTCAACTGCTACATATGGGCACACTGACTATACCTATACCTAGGCCTTGAAGTGGTGTGCTAGTAGGATAAACAAGCCAAAAATATAAATGACAATTATTAGAAATAAAATATCATTGTATTTATTTTAAAGGATGAAAAATAAAAGGAACATAAAAATGACAGCATTTATATTAAAATAAATGGATAATAAACTTTCCAGCCTGCATGGTGTTTACAATCCTTTCCCCCTCCAAGGATTGCCAAGGTTTACATTCCTTTACATTTAAGACTAGTCACATAAAAAAGCTAAAGAACCATGGCCATCAAGTTTCCTTTTACGTTTTCTTTAGTTTTTTTTTTTCTTGAAATTTTTATTAAGAAAAATTATGTGACAGGCACTGAAATGGAATAGTTTAAGAAATTCCAACGTTCCTGCTCCACACCCCCAGCACTTGAATAATTACTAGTTCATGAAAAAATCTTGTTTTATGCTTACCTACACAATTGTATTATTTTAATACATCAAATAATATACTCTGTAAATATCTAAAAGACATGAACTCTTTAAATAACAATACTATAATATTTAAAAAATTAATTGTTGACAGCATCAAATATTAACTAAACTAACCAGTGCCCAGTTCTCCCAATTATTTACTGATTTCCGTTATTTTGCTTACTAAAACGTTCACATATTTTTCTTAATTGTCTCTTCCCTGCCATTTAAAATACATCTTTCATTTCTTGAAATTTACTTATTGAAACAAACCAGCAACAACAACAACAACAAAAAAAAAACAGATGATTTATACTGTACAGTTCCCCTTACTTTGAGTTTTGCCAGTCTCATCCTCTCTCCCCTACATTTCCTCTAACTCAGGAAAGTATTAATCTGATTCAGAGTTCTTGTTCATTTGTTTGTTTGCAGAAATATTTATTCTATGGTGCTGGTTACTTGCATTGGTGATCACGTAAATTCTGGGTTCTCTCTCTTATTATGATATTAAAGTTATAATTGGGTTCAGGTTTTTGTGAGCATAATTTATACACTCCAAATTGCCACATTATTTTATTATAGTTGTTAGCTCTATATGTTAAAAGTGGTGATTTTCATGTGTTTTATTAACTAGTAAGAGTATGCGTTCAAGAAATAGTTTTCTGTTGTCATGTAAAAGATGTGTGGTAAGTCTGTCTCTTGCACATCTTATAAAGGAAAAGCAAGTGTATTAGTCTGTTTTCATGCTGCTGATAAATACATACCTGACTCAGGGTAATTTATAAAGAAAAAAGGTTTAATGGATTCACAGTTCTACATGGCTGGAGACGTCTCATAATCAAGGCAGAAGGCAGAAGTTACATCTTACATGGCTGCAGGCAAAAGAGAGAATTAGAGACAAGCTGAAAAGGAAACTCCTTATAAAGCCATCAGATCTTATGAGACGTAATCACTATCATGAGCACATTGTGGGGGAAACCACTCCCATGATTCAATTATCTCCCACTGGGTCCCGTTCACAACACAGAGGAATTATGGGAGCTACAGTTCAAGATGAGATTTGGGTGGGAACACAGCCAAACCACGTCAGCAAGATACTTTGTTCTTTACTGATATTGATTAGTTTTATGATCAATAATTTGGTTCTCTAGTATCCTCCAAATGTCATCAATATGAGATACATTTTTAGTGTCATTTTGAAGTTATGAATTTGATCTAGTTCTATTTATTTTAGCTCTTATTTGTTATTGACACACAATTTGCTTTATCCTTTGCCAATGGGGGACCTCTTCCCGTTCACAATCAAATCAAGTACTATAGTTTTATTTGATATCTGGCTTTTGGTTTAAACCTTAAATAGTATCAAATATTCATTAACTGCCGTAAAATGTGAGACCTAGAAATCATTATTTAATGAGCAGCAAAAGTATCATATTTAATGTTTATATAAAAGACATCTATCTTTATCACCTTTTGCTATTTTATACTAAAATATCTCAATGTTTAATTTGGTAACCAGAGAATAAGAGAAACAAACAGCCTAATAAACCATATTGATCTTCACAAATAATTGACATTTACATAGAAAAATAAATTTTACACCACTTGTTTCTATTTACTCTTTTATGTCAAACTTTTTAAGTTAAGTTCCCTTATAGTGACTGTAAATGGCAGCCAGTTTTGATGTACATCTCCTATATTGTAAATATTAGTGATTATTTTGCATGTCATTTTCACTTCCTTCTTCTTAAATTTATTTTCCATTATCATGGAACACCGTCATATTCAGTGAATAGATTTTATTGTGGTGAGTGAGATTCACACTATTGAAGATGTATTTTGCCATTTATTAGATCCTATTACTCATTAATAATGCTTTTTCAAACTTTCAAGAGTTCCAAGATGTTTCTTGTGCACAGTTACCATAATGTTGTAGACTCTCCCCTGAAACCACTTTGTTTAAACTCTCAAGAATCTCAAAGCTACTTTTTTTAGGTTTTCAAGAGGCTCTCAGTGGTAGGTAACTTGGTTGTTGGACACATACATATCATTCCCTTTTCTAAGCAATTCTACTTACTATTTCTATACTAAAAAATATTGTAACCATTGGAATGTCAAATATATTAACAATAATTCTGATGAGATGAAAGTTGATCCAAAGTATATATAAAGAGTATTGTCAAGAAAATAGTCTCATATATGGCACATCACCTATAGTACTACAAATCATTCTTAAAAATATCAATAAGAAATACCCAAAAATATTAATAACACTTGTGAATTGTATATCCTATATTTTGACAGAATACACTCAGATGGTGACACTATTAACGCATTGTTTTTGGCAAAGGAAGTTTTTAAAATATAGATAGGAAAAATGAAGAGATGAAGGAGAAAAGTCTTATTGCCATTGTTGTTAGCATCATTTCCCTCTTGAGAAGAGAATTTCTTAAGAAATTGTAAGTATCGTAAGTATAATGGGCAACATGTCAGGCATAGTTTTACTAAATAATATTGGATGGAAGCGTGGCGATGCTCCATCCTTCAAAATTTCCTTAGTGTGCACAGCATTTTCAACACCTCAGAATTAACACTTAAGCTAAACTGAAGCAGAGTATTCACACACACACACACACACACACACACACAGAGAGAGAGAGAGAGAGAGAGAGAGAGAGAGAGAGAAAGAGAAATCTATCTATTTAAGAGAGATAATGAGAAATCACAAGACTCACTTATTTTTATTGGTAATAACAATGTTCTCTACATCTGTTGAAGTGGCTTTATATGTATAAGTGATTTTCATCAGTGATGCCTTTTATAATACTGTCAAAAGCGAGGCAAACATACCCTGTTTCTTAGGCAAATAAAAGCTTGATTTTAACCTTCTGAATCTCTCATGATCCTTGAATGCAAACATCATGTATAAAAGCCTCAAATATCTAGATACTAAACATATTTAAAATTTAACTATTAAAATAAGTTTAATCACTAAATAGTAGTATATGAGTTTAAGAAAATTTGATTTTACTAAGAGTTTTAAATTATATTTTAGGATATCTGAGATATGTCACAGTGAAAGAAAATAATGTGTCTCAATAAAATGGCAGTTCATAGCATGTCAATTATATCATTTACAGTGAAAGAAAGAAATGTGACTCAGTAAAATGGCAGTTCATAGCTTATCAATTGCATTGTGAAGTGTTCACATTGGAGTCTCTATTGCCCTAATTAAACAGTTACATAGTTGTCACCTTAACAGGTCTTGGGAAGGTGTTAATACCTCCCTTCGTATGCAGAAAAATATGCCCCTTAGGTGGACTCATTTCAGCTAAAACTCTGTATAAGTAATCTGTTTCCTGTTTAATCATATATTCTTAGAATCTATATTATTGGTTGACATCTCAAAATTATATACAAATCTCTCCTATTTTTGAGACCTGCCCACTCTCTATAGGTTTCATGTCATTGGGAAATAATAAGATTGGGTAAACAAGACTGAATTTTCAGGGCTAACCTGAGTCTATTTTAGCAGTCCTTCATCTTGCTCCCTTAACAAACTATAATTTTCTTACTAAATTTTCTCCTCATTTCCATAAACACCTTTTGCACTTCTCGGTAGAATTCATGTCCTACCTAAAAATGTGATTCTGAATTTTTTTTTTGCTTTCAAGACCCTTTTTCTCTCTTAAAATTATTGAGGACTCGAAAGAGCTTCTGTTTATGTGGATTATATCTATTGACATTACTCTATTAGAAATTAAAATAATATTTTTAAACACAAGAATACACATTTTGCTAGCCATCAGAGCAACAATGTACTCACAGTACATGTAGCCTTTTAAAACTTCATGGTTATCATGAGAAAATGAGAGTGAAAATGGCAAATAAAGTGTTATATTATATAAAACAGATTTGAATTCCCAGATCCCATGAAAGGGTCTTCGGGACCCCAAGTGTCCTCATGACATATTTTTAGAAATATTCCATACCATTATTGTCTTACATGTCTCTTCTCTTTGCAATGTTTTCCCCCATGGAGCATGTCTTGTTTAACTTTAGGTTTCAAGAACTCACTAGTTTATATTTCCATACACACACAAACACACACACACACACACACACACACACACACACAAACATGCAATATATTTCCAAATGTTTGTGTATATCACAAACATATATATATATATATATATGTTTCTGTGAAAATATATAGTCATCCCTCACAATCTGTGGAGGTTAATACCAAAACTTGTAAATACTCAAGTACTCCATATAAAATGGCATAATATGGCCGGGCGCGGTGGCTCAAGCCTGTAATCCCAGCACTTTGGGAGGCCGAGACGGGCGGATCACGAGGTCAGGAGATCGAGACCATCCTGGCTAACACGGTGAAACCCCGTGTCTACTAAAAAATACAAAAAACTAGCCGGGCCAGGTGGCGGGCGCCTGTAGTCCCAGCTACTCGGGAGGCTGAGGCAGGAGAATGGCGTAAACCCAGGAGGCGGAGCTTGCAGTGAGCTGAGATCCGGCCACTGCACTCCAACCTGGGTGACAGAGCAAGACTCTGTCTCAAAAAAAAAAAAAAAAAGGCATAATAATAATATTTCATATAATCTATGCACATCTTCTTATATGCTTTAAATAATGTCTAGATGACCTACAGTACCTAATAAAATGCTAATGTTATGTAAATAATTTTACTGTATTGTTTAGGGAGTTATGACAATAAATAGTCTGTATATGTCCAGTGCAGACACAGGGTTTTTCCCCTCAAAATTTTGACTGACAGTTTATTGAATCCACATATGTGGAATCCATGAATACAGAGGGTTGAGTATATATACAGCCTGTGCTGAATAATGATGCCAATGATGGACTGTATATATATAATGGTTGTCCCATAAAATTATAATACCATATTTTTACTGTGCCATTATATGTTTAGCTAGCTTTAGATAAACAAATACTATTTTGTTTCAATTGCCTACAGTATTCAGTATAGTAACATGTGGCACAGGTTTTTAGCCTCGGAGCAATAGACTAGACCATATACATGTGTAGTAGGCTGTACCATCTAAGTTTGTGTAAGTACACTCAATGATATTCACACATCTACAAAATAATGACTGACTCATTTATCAGATTGTATCCCATTATTAAGCAATGAATGACTGCATTTCTATATATATGTATATATATAGTTTTGTCATATTGTATTGTAAAATGTATATACATAGTTTAGTGTACATGTGTCTGTGTATATATACAATTTTGTACAGCATCAACACTATAATTGTTATAAATATGTTTATCACATAAGGAAAAGATGGTTTTAGCTGTTCAACTAACAGCATACAAAGTTTAGTTTTACTAGAAACACTTTCCCCAAGCAATGTATTTGATATAAAAAAGTTGTATGTTATTGTATTAAATCTTTCCAAACAACAATAACATAAACAAAAATAATAAAACAGTGAAGGAAGTAATCATATGTTTTGCATCCTAAGGGATTGACAGCCAATAAACATGAATGAAGTCTTTGGGTGATTACTATCTTGCCATTCATGGACTGTAGAGGGAGAGGGTTAATAATTGGAACAAAAAAAAACAAAACACATTTTTACTATATTTGGCGTAGTATTCATATCATGGCTTTAGTTTCCTGGTAAAGTTACGTGTCAACTATTAACATGCATATGTTAAATTCAACACTTTTATTATGCTGAATTTTTTTACTCTGAAAATGGATTAAATTGACTTTTGACTCATCAAATTACATTTTAAATGTAGTAAATGATCTTGGTATTGAATATAACATGTTTGCCAAGAATTAATGTGTGATGAAATTAATCATTGTATATTGTATGTTAAACTTTCCTTTAGTGTGAATCTTCTGATGATAACCTCAACATTTTCCCTTCCTTCAGTTCTTTTTTCCTTTTTTCTCTTTTCTCTCATTATTTTGCATTTGATCTATATTATTTCATTCAAACTTCTGTAACAAAAATGCCATAGACTAAATGACTTATAAACAGAAGAAATTCTCACAGTTTTGAGGGCTGGGAAGTTCTCATCAAGGCACCAGGAGAATTGATATCTGGTAAGAGCTAACATCCTGGTTCATAGATGGCTGACTTTGTAATGTAACCTCACATGGCAGAAGGGGCCAGATATATCTCTGGAGTCTCTTTTACGGGACACTAATTCCATTGATGAGGGTTCTGGCCCTACATCCTAATCATATCTCAAAGGCCTCACCTCCTATTACCATTACTTTGGAATTTTGGATTTTACCGCTTTTGTGTGGACGTAAACAGTCATGCAACAGCAACGTTTATGATCCATTCTGAATTTCTGTGTTATTTTTCTGTAAACAATGTAAGGTCTATGTCTAGAAATACATTTGCTTTTACATGTGGATAACCATTCCAGCATCATTTGTTTAGAAAGTATTTTTAAATGTACCATGCTTGAGTTTTTCAGTGCTGTCTAGATCTGAGTATTTACTTTGAAAACATCTGGAATTTACTTTTCATTATCTCTTCATAATCCTTCTCCATTTTTTTACAGTATACCTTTCTGGATTTCTGTTAGGTATGTGTTAGATTTTGTTATTTTCTTTAAATCTGTGTCATACTTTGCATCTTTTGTTCCTGTTTGTTATATTCCAAATAATTTATTTAAATTTCTTTTTCTGTTAACTATTTATCTGCTAACTACTTATTATTTAAATATAGTTTAATATTTAAACTACATATTAAATTGCAATTTCATTATATATATTTTAATACTATTTCCTTTTTTAACTTTTAGGTTCATGTGTACATGTGCAGGTTTGTTATATAGGCAAGCTGCAATAGTTGGCTTTATTTTCCTGTGTTAGTTCATTTAGGATAATGGCCTCCAGCTCCATGCATGATCCTTAAAGGAACTGATCTCATTAATTTTTATGGATGCACAGCATTCCATGCTATGTATGTACTACATTTTCTTTATCTAGTCTACTGTTGATGGGTGTTTGGGTTGATTACATGTCTTTGCTATTGTAAATAAGGCTGCAGTGAACATATGTGTGCCTGTGTCTTTTTGATAGAATAATTTATATCCCTTTGGGTATATACACAATAATGGGATTTTTGGGTTAAATGTTAACTTTGCTTTGGGTCCTTTCAGAAATTGCCAAACTGATTTCTATAAAGGCTGAATGAATTTACATTCCCACCAGCAGGGTATAAGCGTTCTCTTTTCTGTGCAACCTCACCAGCATCTGTTATTTTTTGACGTTTTAATAACTATCCTGATTCATGTGAGATGATATCACTTTTTGGCTTTGATTTGGATTTCTCTAATGATTAGTGATGCTGAGCATTTTTTTTTTTCATATGCTTGTATGCTGCACATATGTCTTCTTTTGAAAAGTGTCTCTTCATGCCTTTGGCCACTTTTTAATCGGATTGTTTCTTTTGTGCTTGTCGACTTAAGTTCTTTATGGATTCTGAATTTAGATCTTTATCAGATATGTAGTTTGCAAATATATTCTCCCATTCCGTAGGTTGTCTGTTTAGTCTGTTGATAGATTGTGTTGTTGATGTTGTTGTTTGTTTTGTTTTTCTGCACTGAAGCACTTTAGTTTAGTTAGGTCCCATTTGTCAATTTTTGCTTTGTTACAATTGCTTTTGGTGTATTTGGCATGAAATATTTGCCAGTTCTTATGTCCAGTTTTCTAAGTTATCATCCAGGATGTTTATAATTTTAGATTTATATTTAGATCTTTAATCCATTTTGAGTTGATTTTTGTATATGGTGTAAGTAGGGGGTCTAGTTTTGATCTTCTGCATATAGTTAGCCGGTTATCCTAGCACTATCTAATGAATAGGCAATCCTTTCCCCATTTTTTGTTTTTGTTGACTTTGTCAAAGACCTGATGATCATGGGGGTTCAGCATTATTTCGGGGATCTTTATTCTGTTCCATTGGTCTATGTGTCTGTTTCTGTACCATACCATGCTATTTTGGTCACTGTAACCTTGTAGTATACTTTGAAATCCTGTAACATCCTGCCTCAGGCTTTGTTATTTTTGCTTAGAATTGGCTAGGCTATTTGAGCTTTTTTCGGTTCTATGTGAATTTTAAGATCATGTTTTTTCATTCGTTAAATAGTGTCATTGGTAGTCTGATAGGAATAGCATTGAACCTATAAATTTCTTTGGGCAGTATGACCATTTTAACAATATTGCTTCTTCCTGTCCATGAACAGGGAATGTGTTTCTGTTTCTTTGTGTCATTTCTGATTTCTTTGAGTAGTGTTTTGTAATTCTTGTTGTAGAGCTTTCTTACCTCTCCGATTAGCTGTATTCCTATGTGTTTCATTCTTCTTGTGGCAATTGTGAATGGGATTGCATCTTGATTTGACTCTCAGCTTGGATGTTCTTGGTGTATAGAAATGCTGCTAATTTTTGCACATTAATTTTGTGTCCTGAAACTTTCCTGTATTTATTTATTAGCTCAAGGAGCTTCTGAGTAGAAACCGTGGGAGTTTCTCGTTCTAGAATTACATCATCTGAAAGCTGGAATAGTTTGACTTTCTCTCTTTAGTTTCTGCGGATGTCTATTAGGTCTATTTGGTCAGTTGTTGAGTTCAGGCCCTGAATTAAACTAAAAATAATTGTTAGTTTTCTACCTCAGTAATCAGTATAATACTCTCAGTGGTGTGTTGAAGTCTCCCAGTATGATTTTTTGGTTATGTAAGTCTCTTCATAGGTCTCTAAGAACTTGCTTTATAAATCTGGGTGCATCTGTGTTGGGTGCATGCATATTTAGGATAATTAGTTCTTGCCTTTAGCATTATATAATACCCTTTTGTCCTTTTAAATTTTTATTGATTTAAAGTCTGTTTTGAATGAAATTTGAATACCAACCCTTGCTTTTATTCTGTTTATCATTTGCTTGGTAGATTTTTCTCCATCCCTTTACTTTGAGCCTATGCGTGTATTGCTTGTGAGATGATTCTCTTAAAGACAGCATACAGTTGGGTCTTGCTTCTTTATTCAACTTGCCACTCTGTGACTTTCAATTGGGACATTTAGCTCATTTCTATTCAAGGTTAGTGTATTAGTCTGTTCTTACACTGCCAGTAAAGATAAACCTGGGACTGGGTAATTTATAAAGGAAATAAGTTTAATGGACTAACAGTTCCACATGGCTGGGGATGCGTGGGCCCAGTCCACAAAAGGTGAAGCAAAGGCATGTCTTACATGGTGACAGGGAAGAGAACTTGTGTAGTGGAACTCCCATTTAAAAAACCTTCAGATCGTGTGAGACTTATTCATTACCAGGAGAATGGCATGGGGGAAACTTCCCCTGTGATTCAATTATCTCCACTGTCCCTGCCCTTGACGCATGGGGATTATTACAATTCAAGGTGAGATTAGGGTAAGGACACAGCCAAACCTATCATTCTGCCCCAGCACCTCCCAAATCTCATGGCCTCACGTTTCAAGACCAATCATGCCTTTCCAACAGTTCCGTGAAGTCTTAACTCATTTCAGCATTAACTCAAAACTCCACAGTCCAAAGCCTCGTCTGAGTCTGCCTATGAACCTGTAAAATCAAAAGCAGGTTAGTTACTTCCTAGATACAATGAAATAACGGGTATTTGGGTAAATACCCATTTCATACCCATTTCAAATTGGAGAAATTGGCCTAAACAAAGAAACTACAGGCCCCATACAAATCCAAAATCCAGTGGGGCAGTCATATCTTAAAGCTCCAGAATTATCTCCTTTGACTCCATGTCTCACATCCAGGTCACCCTGATGCAACAATTAGGTTCCCATGGTCTTGGGCAGCTCTGCCTCTGTGGCTTTACAGGGTATAGCCCCTCTCCAGGCTGCTTTCACAGGCTTGTGTTGAGTGTCTCTGGCTTTTCCAAGTACACAGTACAAGCTGTCAGTGAATCTACCATTCTGGGGTTTGGAGGACGTTGGCCCTCTTCTCACAGTTCCACTAGGCAGTGCCCCAGTGGGGACTCTGTCTGGGGATCCACAATTCCCTTCTGCACTGCCCTAGCAGTGGTTTTCCATTAGGGTCCTGCCCCTGCAGCAAACTTCAGCCTGGACATACAAGTATTTCCATATGTCCTCTGAAATCTAGGTGGAGGTTCCCAAATCTCAATTTTTGATTTCTGTGCACCTGCATGCCCAATGCCACATGTAAGCTGCTAAGACTTGGAAGTTGCACCCTTTGAAGCTTGAGCTTGAACTGAAACCTGAGCTTCAATTTGGCCCCTTTTAGCCATGGCTTGAGTTGAAGCAGCTGGGACACAGGACAAATTGTCCCAAGGCTGCATAGAGCAGGAGTCCCTGGGCCCAGTGCACAAAACCTTTTTCCCTCCTAAGCCTGATGGCAGGGGCTGCCATGAAGGCTGCCATGAAGGCTGCCATGAAAAGCAGAGACGTTTTCCCTATTACCTTGGTGATTAACATTTGGATCCTTGTTACTTATGCAAATTTCTGCAGCTGGCTTGAATTTCTCCCCAGAATTTTTTTTCTATTGCATCATCAGGGTGCACATTTTCCAATTCTTTATGCTCTGCTTCCTCTTAAACCCTTTGTCCTTCTGCCAGATACCCTAAATTATCTCTCACACATTCAAAGTTCCACAGATCTCTAGGGCAGGGGCAAAATGCAACCATTCCCTTTGCATGGCAATAGTGATCTTTACTCCAGTTCAACAAGTTCCTCATCTCCATCCAGGCCACCTCAGCCTGAACTTTATTATCTATATCACTATCAGCATTTTGGGGAAAGCCATTCAGCAAGTCTCTAGGAAGTTCTAAACATTTCCACATTTTTCTGTCTTCTTCTGAGCCCTCCAAACTGTTCCAGCCTCTGCCTGTTACCCAGTTCCAAAGGTGTTTCCACATTTTTGGGTATCTTTACAGCAGTGTCCTACTACCCAGTACCAATTTACTGTTTTCGTCTATTCTCATTCTGCTAATAAAGACATACCCAAGACTGGGTAATTTATAAAGGAAAGAGGTTTAATGGACTTACAGTTTCACAGGGCCGGGGAGGCCTCACAATCATGATGTAAGTCAAAAGAAAAGCAAAGGCACCTCATACATGGTAACAGGCAAGAGAGCATGGGTAGGGGAGTTTGCATTTATAAAACCATCAGATCTCATGAGACTTATTCACTACCCCAAGAGCAGTGTGGGGAATACCCCTCCCATGATTCAATTATCTATATTCAGCCTTGTCATTGACACATGAGGATTATTACAATTCGAGGTGAGACTTGGGTGGGGACTCAGACAAACCATGTCAATTAGTATTGATATTTACACTTTTGATCCCATCACTGTGTTGCTAGTTGGTTACTATGAAGACTTGTTTGTGTGGTTGCTTTATAGTGTCACTGGTCTATATTCTGAAGCATGTTTTTGTAGTGGCTGGTAACTATTTTTCCTTTCCATAGTTAGAGCTTCCTTCAAATCCTTGTGCAAGGTAAGTCTAGTTGTAATGAACTTCTTTAGCATTTACTTTTCTGAGAAGAATCTTCTTTCTTCTTCACTTATGAAGCTTAATTTGGCTGGATATGAAATTCTTGATTGGAAATTATTTTCTTTAAGAATGCTAAACATAGGTCCCAAATCTCTTCTTGCTTGTAGGGTTTCCAGTGATAGGGTCTACTGTTAGCCTGATGGGGTTCCTTGTGTAGGTGACCTGTCTTTTCTCTCTAGCTGCCTTTCATATGTTTTTTCTTTCGTCTTGACCTTGGTAAATCTGATGACTGTGTGTCTTCAGGATGGTCTTTTTGTGTAGTATCTTGCAAGGGTTATTTGCATTTACCAAATTTGAATGTTGGCCTCTCTAGTGAGGTTGGGTAAGTTTTCAAATCTTCAATATACAATATTCTCAGTTATGTTTTTCAAGTTGCTTGCTTTCTCTCATTCTCTTTTCAGGGATGACAGTGAGTCATAGACTCTGGCCTCTTTAAATAATCCCTATATTTCTTAGAGGTTTTATTCATTCTCCTTTATTTTTAAAAAAATTTTGTCTGTGTCATTTAAGTGAGCTAGTCTTCTAGCTCTGAGATACTTTACTCAGCCTGGTTCATTACGTAGTTAATACTTGTGATTGTATTCTGAAATTCTTGAAGTGAGTTTTTCAACTCTATCAGAGCAGTTTCTTTCTCTTTATTTCGTTTCTTTCTTGTCTTACACGAACTATCTACAAAGATTTACTTAAGGACAGCTGCCTTAATCCTTGCAGTCCGTACTTCACTTCCTTTCTCCCCCCTACTTCCCCTTTAATCACTTTTCCTCCTTTCTCCTTGGATTCCTCCTGTCCTCTTTCCTCCTCTTCCTTCCTTCCTCCTTCCTTCCTTCCTTCTTCCTCCCTTCCCTTCCCTTCCCTCCCTCCCCACCTCCCTCCCCTCTCTCTCTCTCCCTCTCTCTTTCTTTCTTTCTTTCTTTCTTTCTTCTTTCTTTCTTTCTTTCTTTCTTTCTTCTTTCTTTCTTTCTTTCTTTCTTTCTTTTCTTTCTTTTCTTTCTCTTTATTCTCTTTTTTCTCTTATTTCTCTTTATTTCAATGGTCATTTCATCTTTCATCTTTCATTTCTTCTATGTAGTGAAAGTGTAAGGCATAGAATCTTTGACTTAGACTTGACTTTCTCCTGAATTTCTCCTGAATTTCAATAATATGTGTTCCTATACATATTGTGCTTTCTGCTTCTGTCATTTCAGCCATTTCCACCTGTTTAGGAACCATTGGTATGGAACTAGTGTGGTCATTTGGAGGTAAGAAGATAATCTGGCTTTTTGAGTTGCCAGAGTTATAACACTGATTCTTTCTTATCTTCTTGTGCTGATATTCCTTCAGTCTTTGGCATCGCTGTCCTTTGGGTGTGCTTTTTATTTTTCTTTTATCTTTGATGTCCTTGGGATTTGATAATGTTGTAAGGGGGTTCAGTAAACTGGAATCATTTCTGGAGGACTTTAGGGAGCCAAGGCTCAGCTCAGAACTCCTAGGCTGCATACTCTAATTCTGGGGGGCTGGCATCACCCTGGCCCCTCACATTGGAAACTTGCTGCACTGGAAGGGCCAAGGTTTTCCAGGACTACTGGTCACAGTATTCCAGTGGGTGATGTCAGCCAAAGCACTTCATTAAACAGTGACAGCAGGAACTTTGCTCTTTCACACAGGCCAGCAGCGG
Organism: Rhinopithecus roxellana; assembly: GCF_007565055.1. Classification (NCBI taxonomy): domain Eukaryota; kingdom Metazoa; phylum Chordata; class Mammalia; order Primates; family Cercopithecidae; genus Rhinopithecus; species Rhinopithecus roxellana. The sequence continues at coordinate 67,546,942 of NC_044559.1, read as the reverse complement.
GCAACATGGCAGGTTTGTTGGCTGGACTGGGGCACTGGCAGGCATAGCAGTACTGACCTCCATGCAGGCATTTGCAGTGGTGGTGATGGGGGCATGGTGTGGGTGGGGTGGGGAGGTTTGGAGTGGGATTAGAGGGGGTGTTGAGGGAAGCAGCGGGGCTGTTTACATCCACGTGTGTGTTTGTGCCAGCAATGACAAAGTGGTGGTGGGGTAGTTTGCACTTACACCAGCAACAGTGGCACAATGGGGTCCAAGCACACAGCACCTGTAGAGAATAGGCAGCAAGGTCTGCCCGTGCAATCGTGCATTGACAAAGTGATGTGGTGGGTGGCTGTGGGCAAGTGCACGCTGGTAAAGTAGCACAGAGGAGGCTCCAGTTTGGGGAGGGCACAGAGGAGTCTCCAGTTGGGGGAGGCTGCACTAAATGCAGGTGTGGCCAGGTTGGGGCCCTGGGAGAGGCCAGCAGACAGGGATACTCAGGTTAGACTGACCCTGTCTCATGGGCAAGATCTCCCTGCTCTGTTCAGGTCCAATAGTTCACTTAAGGCTGAAGTCTACTGTGGGAGCAAGGCAAGCCCTGGGTGTCACTGGCTGTGCTCCACTGCAGATGCTCCCACACCAAACCTTCTGGACTCTGCACCAGCTGGGGTTCTGCCCCTATCTCCTGTCTAAGCAGCTATCCCTGCAAACTCAAATGTCTGTGGGAGTCATAGGGTATCTTGCTGACAGGATTCCAGAGGTCCATAGCCAGAGTGAGTTGTTCTTTTCCTGCTCAAGTCACCCCCTTTCCAGGAGTTGTTGGGAGCCAGGAACAAGTCCTGGTTTGCTATAACCCTCTGCAGGATTCCCAGCTACCCTGCTTCAACCCAGTCTCTGTGTCCTCCCTCCATGCCCCCCAAAGTCTTCCCACTGAAGATCTGCTTAGAGTGCATTAGTCTTTCCAGTGACCCAGTCCCTTGATGGTTAATGTGCATCCTGGCTGTATCTAGTCAGCCATCTTACCACCCTCTAGTAAGCCCTGTTTTTAAAATTTCTATATGTTTTATTTGTTTAATTTTCCAGTGGAACTCCTTTGTTTTCTCCTTGTTCAATTTATGTTATCAAGTTACACACATACATTTATATACTTACATTTAAATATGAAAGATTGCTTTTTAAATTATGTTTTATAATTCCAGTACCCAAATTATCTTGAAGTTTGGTTTATCTATGTGTTATTTTATTTTGTGATTCATTCATAGAGCCTTTGGTCCTTGCATCTTTTGTGACTGTTTATTTTGAACTGCTCCTTTTTCTTAGAACTATGCTTATGAGAATTATTTGATAGCGGGATTGAAATTGTATTACTCCATAAGGGAATTGCGTATGTTTGTGTGTGTGCATGTATGTGTGTGTGTATGTGTGTGTGTTGTTTGTTTTCTTGTTTTTGCAAGGTTCATATGGACATAATTACTCCAAACTACTACAAATAAGATTCTCACCTTGAAAATTTTCAGACCACACTGAAAGTGAGAAGGCACTCCAAAACCTATGTGATGTGCAAAGTATAGTTATGATTTGCCAGAAAAAAAATGCTTTTTCTTCCCTTTGAAGAAATTACAGTTTGAAAAAGGCAAGGTTTTTTGAGTTTTCTTCTTGTTCTAGTTTCACCTACGTGTGTCTAATTACACATTTGCTTTTATTTATCTTGACCTGCACTTAGTGCCTTTAGTTTGGAAATGAATGTACTTGAGCAGTTTTGGGGTATTATACTTTCAAATATTTTCTCTCATCATATTACTTCTTTGTATTTGGATTTTTAATTAAGCATAATTTACATCTTCTAACTTTACCTTTTCTTTGCCATGCCTCTTTTCATTTTTTTTTTTTTTTATATTTTCTCTGCATTGAATTCTGGGTACTTTTTCATTTCTATCTCCCAGACTATATTTTTTCCTCTTCATAATTCCCTAATCTACTCTGATTTATCCATTGAGCTTTCAATTTTTATAACTGTTTTCAAATTTTGAGCATTTTTTTAAAATCTGAGTTTTCCGTTTTCAAAATGAACTATATTTTCATTAAGAATCCATGTCTGCTTTTATTTCTTATTTCAACATAATTAATTTATTGTCTCCTTCAAAGTGTTGTATTATTTCCAGTTATTAAGATATAATTTGTGCTATACTTTGAGCTCATTGATATCCACACCCCGCGGCCAACACATATTCATGTTCTCTCTCTCTCTCTCTCTCATGTGTTTTTTTCATGAATTTTTCTTTTTTCCAGTTTTTCGTATGGTACACCAATGATCATGGTATAAAAATGTTCCAACAGAGTGGTTTTTATTTTGCTCCAACAGTGCCAAAGGAATTCAATTGTTCTTGTCTGATTGTTATTTTATGCTCTAAACTTGGAACTCCTGTAACTACCCCATATCTGTACATGCTACAGGTCAGTGCTTCTGATCTTTCACTAAGACTTTATTTAGATGACAGTTTTTCCAACTATTGTTCTCAACAAATGAGCCAGATCTCCACTCTCTTTCTTTTATTTTAACTGAAGGAATAGTTTTTAGCAGTCCCAAGCGTAATTCACATAACTTTGCTTTCCATGATCTAGAAGGTGCTTTTCCAGTTCAGCGGGTGCAGGGGACCAACCCCTTGGGTATTCATTCATGTGTAAAACTGTCCTTACTTTTCCCCATCTGACTTTGATTACTTTTTTCACTTGTATCACCTGAGGATTTTCTATTCTCTTTTTTTTTTTCTGTTTTAAGCTGGGTTTTGCACTAAAATATTTCTTATTGCTGTATTTTAGCAACCATTTCTGGGTGACTACAGTGTGAGAGAGGTCTGTCCAAATGATTGCTCAGCTTTTCATGTTAAAGCACTCCATTTATAAATTTTGAAGAGCTTCAAGTTGAAATTATTAAAAACTATTAAAAAGTTCATTATTGATTATAACCCTATTAATAAGAAATCTTAAGGATAATAGAGAAAAAAAAACCTCTATTAAGTCTCTCTTTCATATCCTGGAGATGTTAAAATCAATTAAAAGAGTAAGATATTAAGACACATGGGAAAGAATAGTGTACCTATAGGGGAAAACTGCCTATAAGGCCCTGTAAGACTTCTTAATTTTTTTGATGTAAGAAATACATTTGTGATTAAAAGAAAATTATAATTTAATAATGTAACAATTGTTAGCATTTATTGAATCATTGCTTTGTGGCTGGAAAAGTTAAGTTCTTTTCACATACTAACATTTTTATTTTTATTTATTTATTTATTTTTTTTGAGGCGGAGTCTCGCTCTGTCGTCCGGACTGGAGTGCAGTGGCTGGATCTCAGCTCACTGCAAGCTCCGCCTCCTGGGTTTACGCCATTCTCCTGCCTCAGCCTCCCTAGTAGCTGGGACTACAGGCTCCGCCATCTCGCCCGGCTAGTTTTTGTATTTTTAGTAGAGAAGGGGTTTCACCGTGTTAGCCAGGATGGTCTCGATCTCCTGACCTCGTGATCCGCCCGTCTCGGCCTCCCAAAGTGCTGGGATTACAGGCTTGAGCCACCGCGCCCGGCCCTAACATTTAATCACAACAACATGTTGAGACAAATTTTAAAAATGTTTCTAATTTAATGATGTTGAAATTAAGACTCAGGTTGCTCTCTTATGCCTTCCTCCCCTATCTGCCCCAGGTTCCCAGTCAGTATGCAGTAGAACTAATATTTTATTATGATCACAATGAATAGTACTGTCAGTGGATATAAGTGTCATGAGAAAAACTCAGCCAGCTTTAAGCAAAACTGATTTATATGGGTAAAGATGGTAAATTCTGTTTAGAAACATTGAGATTTAGAATCTAGTCAGATTTCAAATTTTAGTCTAGTGTTGAGGGAAAGCTCAGTGTGAGAGCTATAATTATGCAAATACTAATCATAACAATATTAGCCACTATTTATTGAATTTAACTATGTTGTAGGCAACTGTGTTAGGAAATTTAACACTTTTATTTTCTCATTTTCAATTTCAGAATAACATTATGAATAACATATTAATGTGCCCATATTACAGAAAAGGAAACTGATACTTAGAAAGAAGTTACCTGTTCAAAAACAGTGACAACATTTAGAAAAATGAATTAACAGTCTCTGTATCTGACTCCAAAGCATGCTTCCTTTCTTCATAAAATCTGTCTTCATTAATGTATATTCTAAAACAAATATAGGCTGAAGCTGCAAATGGGTTCAGGAAAAGTTGTAGAAACTTTGTAATGATAAATTCTTTTAAAGAATTAATAAGAAATGATAAATTTTATAAATATTATTAATATTCTGCAGCTGGTATTAAAATTCAGTATACTGTTTCACAAAATATTAAGAACTGATAAAACATCTGGCAATTCTAGAAGTTGTATTTATCAGTGTTAAGATTTACTATCATTTGCAATGTTCTGAAAATCATGTCTATGTAATTCTATATTTAAAATACTTTATTAATCTAGGTTATGAATCTCTTTGTGGGTCATGTCTTGTCAAGCTGTAAGTTTCCCTGACAAGTAATCACTGAGTTTGAAAAAAAATGCTGCAATGGCATTAATAACCAGTAACAATATTATTTATTTACAGTAGCATATGTATTGCTGTAGGTATTCAATTTCTTAAATAATTTCAAATATACAGAAAATGGAAAAAATTTGGGAACATATACTAATTTACAAAAAAAAAAAAAAAAACTTAGATCAAACTTTTGTGTAAGTCCTTTTGATTAGAAACATTTGGTATTTTTTTGTTTTGTTTTGTTTCTAGAAGGAAGCCTTGCTCTATTGCCCAGGCTGGAATGCAGTGGCGCAGTCTAGGCTCACTGCAACTTCTGCCTCCCAGGTTCAAGCAATTCTCCTGTTTCAGCCTCCCAAGTAGCTGGGATTACAGGCATGCACCACCACGGCCGGCAGATTTTTGTATTTTTAGTAGAGACAGAGTTTCACCATGTTGGTCAGGCTGGTCTCGAGTTTCCGACCTCGTGATCCGCCTGCCTCGGCCTCCCAAAGTGCTGGGATTGCAGGCATGAGCCACCAAGCCTGGCTGAAATATTTGTATTTCTATAGAAAGTTTGAAGACTTCATTACTCCTGAGAAGTACTGAATGTATAAATATGGACATTTTCCCCTGCATAAATCAATATAAAAAAACAAGGTTGATGAGTAGATATGTAAATGTGGGTATGGTGATGAGGGTGGAATAAAAAGTATGACCAAGACACAGAAATAATTTAACACAGTTGTGGCTAGGTGATTGGGAGGACTGATTTGAGAAACTGAGAGACTAGAGATTTAGCACGAGATAGATTATTAATAAACTGTGTAACTTTGCCTATAACTTATATCTTTGGAAATATTTTTCAATGAGGCTTTGTTATCTACAGCACTTGGATTAAACTCTAGTATATTTTAAAATCATACTTAGCATATTTCACCTTTTTCCATTTTGTTGCATTTTAAACATTTGCATTTGTAATTATTTTACAAAAACTTTGCCAGACTTAGAAAAGAATAGTTTTTATAATATAGTCTAAGAAAAATACCAATTTTTAACTGTGGCTGAGTGATCTTTTGAAATTCAAATATAACTATATATTGTCAAATATTGTTATCTACTATTATAGAAAGAAATTACAGTAAGTATATGACAAGTAGCTATGTTCATGTATATATTAACTAGAAGAATAAGTCTAAGACTAGATTTTTTTCTGATCTTTAAGTAGAAGACCAACTATATCTTCTGTGTTTATAAATGAACAAAGTATACAGATGTATAAATATTACAAACACGTATCATTATGAGTCACCAGGTACTGGTAGTATAAGTTTCTGTGATTCTGAATAATGATGTATTCAATTATTTTAATTCATTGTGAAACAACATCCAACATTACAGTCATCTCGCTCTGAATGTCATCATTGAACAAAATATCAAGAAGTGTATATTTTAACATGAAGCTTTTCTTCTATATTCTCTGTAAATCATTTTCAAAAACCACATTATTGAAACTCAATAAACTTGGATATGGAAAAACGTAACTGAGCTGTTTAAGATAAGAATAATTTAAGATAAGAGGACAATTCTATTACGTTTGATGTCTTTGTTTTGGATTTTAAGAAATATAACTGATTGTTTTGTTTCTTGGTAGTGAGTATACTGAAGTGAAAGGGAAAAAAAATACAGGCAGCTGGAATTAATTTTTTTGTTTAGAGAGCTCTGTAATGTATAAAATGATGAATATTGTGGATAAAGCCAGGAAGTGTGGGATAGTCAGAAATAGCTACAAACTCTGTTAACCCAAGAATAAATGACATGGGATTGTTTCCCATTATGATGAGAGCCAGGCTTTCAGGAGAACTCTGCCTCTATCTCAACTGTCCTTTCTAGACAATTATTGTTTTTGTTTTTCTTCAGCAGTTAAATGTCCTTTTTCCCACCAATTTATTCTGAGTTAGGTCAACATTAGAGAAAATGTATAAAGAGAAAGGTAGCTATAATATATAACAGTCCAGAAAGAGTGGTTTCCCAGGGTAACAATGGACATTGAGATGTTATCATTACATATATATGTATATAATAATATATAATGTGTATGTAATAACTATAATTTATTATATATAATAAATGATGTCTACATACAACAAAGTAGATAAGAAGATGGAATTTCAAGACAGAATATATCTGGGTTCAAATCTATATCTGCCAGTAACTGGGTGTGCATCATGTATTCAATTATTTAAGTTTAATAAGCATTAATTTGCTCTATCCTAAAAGGAAGATTATGTTCCTGTATTGTGAAAAAGTTCCCACAAGTTATTCTGCTCTTCTCTCTTCCTGATCCCCTACACTGTCTACCTCCCTCATCAAAAGCCATTTATGTCTAAGTAGAACACAAATAGTATATTTTTATAGGTATACGCATTTTGTTTTACTCACAATGTATGTAACATGTTTTTCAACATAATTGGCCCAGCAATTTTTTTCAGGTTCCTTCAGTTTAATAAGCCACTACACATTATTCTATTCCACTTTCCCATCTAAATAGAACAGTCTGACTTATAGCATTTTATAACAGAATGTGCAATGTAATTAATCTGCTCATAGTATAACACCTAAAGAAATACATGAAGATGTATCTATTTACAACTAAGTAAAAAACCACTGTGGAAATTTGTATTTGCCTGATAATTAAAAGATTAATTGTCCCGTGCACTAGCAAGCAATGGGTCAACTTTAAAACATTACAAACTTCAGATACTTACATTTTTACCATCTCTTTCTTTTGAACATCTGTAATGCCATCCCAAAGAGAAACCTTTACACAAAATTGTCTATTAGGATGTTAGTTCTCCACAGTTGCACTTTTAAATAGAAGAAATTTAACTGAAATTTTGGAATTCTAAAAAAATTATAAGAACTGTATTTTTTATTAATTCCCCATTTCTCATGCCCCTCAAATCAGAGCTGCAGAAAAGAAGGGAACCACTGTACCGAAGAGGGTTTGTTTTATAATCTTTATAATTAGTGATATTTAATATTTTAAGGTTCTAAACAATTTTGTTTTTTCAAGTATTTTCTCTTCAAAAGAGACACTTGGAATACATATGTATGAGTAGTGTCATATGTGTAGGAGAGCAGAGGAGCAATACTTAGGGCACTATGGCTTCTTTCTAAAATAGGAGTTCTACGGGGACAGGAATTCCCAAGTATATTTTCTTATTTCTACTGTTTTATTATTATTTTTAGTTTTCAAATAGTGATAATGAACTTAAGAATTCTATTTTTTAGTTGTCGGACTATAGTTCTGTACTAAATACTGCATTGGCATACCATAATATGGACCTTTAAATATCTCTATTCTTTAGAGCAGTCAAAATCGATAATGAAGAATCCATGCTCATATTCCTTTGATATATTCAATGAGAGCATCATGGGAAACTCACATTTTGCCTTTTTTTAAAGTGAGACACACAGCAAGCTACAATTATTATACAGTGCATGGCATAATGTGGGTTGCTATCTACTCCATGAGAAATTGTCTCATTATTTTCATATTAACAGATGGACATCCAGCTGCCCACATTTGTTAAGCTTTTAGGATCTATTAGACAATGCAAAATATTTTCACCCTGTTTAAATAAAATATATTTTTTATAATTGATACCCTTTACCATTGCATTCATATGGCCTTTTTTACCTTACAACAGAGAAACTCTAGGATGAATGAGTTAACATAGCTAACTGACTGAGCAAAGTTAATAGCTTTCTTCGACTTTTTTCTTGATATGACACGAATGGGTTTTTATACTAATGGCTTATTTACAATAATCTCCTTTCAGCAGCTTGCCCTTGAGCAACATGAAAACACAATTAATACAAAAGTTTACCATCACAGTGACTCACAGCAGATTAAATTCACAATCTCCAAATTACAACCTCTTTTAATAGAGTGCTACTCCCTTGGTTCACAGCATGTAAAAATCAGAAGCTGTTTCCAATTGTTCTAGAGTTGGATGATTCATCAGTTTATCATCAAATGGCACCTAATATACTGAATACATAAATACTGAAAACTTAGTTCTGCATGTAAGATCAAAATTTTAAGAAACAACCTTTTTTGGCTATTGGAAGAGTATTAGCACACATCAAGTCTACTTGTCTGATTTTATGAGTGTACAGTGAGTTACCTGTAATTAGGACTGAAGTCTACATTTTGATTTGTGCTCTTCAGCATCCTTTAGCCTCAAAGAAGAGAACACACTTCTATGGGGCCTTCCTCTATGAACCTAGAATTGATCAGGCTGCCTACCTACTACCTGATCTTCAAAAATCTACTCAATCTCCTCATTTTTCCAGAAGGTCTATTTCATGAATATTCTACTAAGGTGCCACTGTAATCCTTTTTGAAACTTTGCAGGAATGCTAGATAAACTATTGCTAATGCATTTGGTTAAATGCCTTCAGTAAACGTTCATGGGGCACTAATGTATGTCAGGCACTATGATACATAGGGAAGATAGAAAAATAACTAAGATGTAATTACTGTATTCAAGATGATCAAGGTTCCATAGTCACCACGATAGAGGCACTCTTGAATGCAGGACTGAATAACTTCCTGCTTCAGGGGCATCTCTTATTAACAAGCTGATGGATAGATACTGAATAGCTCACTCTGACACTCTCTGATCCTTATGAGATAAAAGCATAAAGAAGCGGTCCAATCTGAAAATTTAAAAGCAAAGTAGACTTTATCATGCATTACCAAATTTTATGTTACTGAGGAACATGTTGTGAAACCGGATAGAACTGATTCTTATTCAACAGTGTGTTAATGATCTCCTAAAGCCACCTTCTCTGGAAGGCGTCTTTTATAACACACCATAAAATAATACTTTTGCAATGTTATATTTCATTTGAATTGCACAGATCACAACCTACTATCCTTTTTAAAATTATTATACTTTAAGTTTTCGGATACATGTGCAGAACGTGCAAGTTTGTTACATAGGTATACACGTGCCATGGTGATTTACTGCACCCATCAGCCTGTCATCTACATTAGGTATTTCTCCTAATGCTATCCCTTCCCTAGCCCCCCACCCTCCGACAAGCCTCAGTGTGTGATATTCCCTTCCCTGTCTCCATGTGTTCTCATTGTTCAACTCCCACTTAGGAGTGGAGAACATGTAGTATTTGGTTTCCTGTTCCTGTGTTTGCTGAGGATGATGGCTTCCCGCTTTATCCATGTCCCTGAAAAGGATATGATGAACTCATTATTTTTTACGGCTGCATAGGATTCCATGGTATATATGTGCCACATTTTCTTTATCCAATCTATCATTTTTAAGTGGAATTATGTAAGCTAATAGTCTATCCATATCAAATTCACTAGTTAATTTTCAACTTTTTAACACATGCTGTGTGTGTTTATATGGCACATTATTTTCTTTAGCATAATTTTACCAGTTCAGATTCAAAATTCTTAAATAAAAAGTTAGCCTGGGTTGGGAAAACAAATAGGTTAGAATTAACAAGTCCTTTTATAAATGTAAAAAGCATTGTAATAGTTTTATTTTTTCCAAAGTGATCAAATTCATTTACTTTCACTATGTTTTATGATGTTTACTGATTCAATAATATTTATACATGAATAGAATAATTACAAAAAATTTATTAAGAACCCATTATGTGTCAGACACATGCTGGGGGCATAATAAAATAGAAATATTTCCTGCTTTTGGAGTTTTCACATGCTAGAGGAGAAAGCTGACTTATAAGAAATAAATAAAGGAAATAATTATAGATTTTTAATGTGATAATGAAAACAAATAAGTGTTTTGAATTAAATGATGAGAAGGACATGCTTGATATGGGTTTAAGTTTTCCTAAAAGATATTTAATGTAAGCTCCTAAAGAAAAAAATAAATGTAGCCATGGAGGAAAATATAAAAGTGAAAAAAAATGAATTTCAAGGATGGGAGGAAATGTGAGCAAAAACTTGAGATAGGAAAGGGAAAAAAATGGAAGTAGAATTAAAGATAGGCATAGATAAAGAGCATAAAAATACGCTAAATAAGTCAGGCAACATGAAGAGCAGTCATGACCCTTCTAGCCAAGGTGATGGGTTGGGATTCATCTCAGTAAGGGAAGACATTAAAGGATTGATTTTAACCTGAAGTGGACATGGTGGAATGTAACTGTGTTTAAAGAACACCTTACAGTTAAGATAATGAAGGTGCACATGGAATTTGTTGGGAAACAAATGTAGTAATCTGTTTTTAATCAGTAGATTTCCTGCTTAAAGTTTAATCAGAAACTATTTTTTTCCTATTGCGATCACCCATTGATTTTTGTTATATTCTTATCCTGGTTCAGTATTTTCTCTGGCTCCTGAAAAATATCATTAGGTTCAGTATAAGCACGATGTCAAAGAAAGTATCTTTTACCTTTGTTTTTTCTTTTTTCTTTTTCCTTTTTTCTTTTACTTTTTTTTTTTTTTTTTTTTTTTTTTTTTTTTTGAGATAAGGTATTATTCTGTTGCCCAGAATGAGAGTAGTGCAGTGGCACGATCATAGCTCGCTTCAGCCTCGACCTACTGGGTTCAAGTGATCCTCCCACCTCAACCTCTTAAATAGGTGAGAATACAAGCACATGCTACCACCCCTGACTAATTTTTAAAATTCTTAATAGAGATGGGGTCTTGCTTTGTTGCCCAGGTTGGTATTTGAACTCCTGGCTTCTAGCAATCCTCCTGCCTCGGCTGCCCCAAATGCTGGGATTACAGGTGTAAACTACAGCACCCAGCCTTTTAACTGTTTTTATGGTCATGGATAGAGAATATTATACAACTTGAATATATTAAGAATTGAAATTTGCAAAGAAATAGCTAAAAGAACAGCCATTGTAAGAGAATGCTTAAATTACAATGACTGGACTTTAGTTGGAAAGGTGAAATATGTCTGAGTTGTAGTATTTCCTATAACATGAAAATATATTGGCTCTTTTAGTTTCTTTCTTAAAACTAAGCAGTTTTGTCATGAGACTGTTGTTTATGGTCCCATCTGTATTGCTTTGTGACTCACATTCAAGTTGCTGAGATTAAAAAGGAGTAAATATACTGCTTTCTTTGCAAACTGACCTCCAAACTGAACATGGCCTCAAGTTCAAAATAGCTTACCTTTGAAATTACTTTATAATTCTATGCAAATATCCACAAAAGTCTTTAGCAATGTGATTTTCTTTTGCTAAAACTCTCTTAAATAAAAGATTGCTGTTTAAGGAAAACTCCTTATAATTATAGTTTGGTTTTCTGGAATAGTTCTTTCCTCTTTTCACTAATGTAAGTAGGAACAGGTGATTTTAAACCTATACTGTGAGGACAGGGACAATGAGGAACCTAAGATATAAGTATATTTGAAGTTCTAGTTTTATGTTTGTTTTATCTTTTAAACGATTATTTTCTTTCCTTTCAGAGATCAATGCTCTGATCTCTATATTAGAAAATGCCTTCAGATAGAATGTGCTTACAGGTAAGGCACTTTCTTACTCAGAATAATGAGATTAACAACAGATACCGTGCTCTTCATGGACCATCTTTCCTGTTCAGCAGATCCATTATTCCTTTGCCATTCTCCAATCCAGAAGGTATGTGAGTGGAGATTGTTTCTGGCTATCATCTAAAGAGATCAGAATTTAATACTTATTCCAGGACATCCGTCTTCCAAACCCTAGTTTGCTTTCTCCACTCATGTGCCCTGTCTGGTAGTGGTGAGCTCAATAATTCACCACTTGTTTTAGAGACACACATCTCAAAACCAAGGGCCCATGGAGAGAATCAAATAGCTTACTCCTTTTCACATTTAATCAGATTAATTAGGTCTCATTATAATCTGCCCAACTGTCCATTTTATTTAGTGAAGCTCACTTGATAATAGAAAAATATTTTCTATAATATTTATTGTGATCCATTAAAATAATCTTAGTTTTTAAAGTAATTTTTACTGATAATGCACTAGTAAAATAGGAATGCATGCTATTATGACTCTCATTAATCTCTAACTGAGAGGGATGTGATTATTGAATTAAAATGTCTAAATTAAAAACATTTTTATTCAAAAAGAACAATTATGAACATTTTTCTCTTTCATTAGAAATAATTAATTTTATAATGTTATTTTCTCCATAATTATAATTTCAATATTTGTAAAATCAAAAATAATTAGTAGGATAGGCATCTCAACTTATTAGGAATTATGTTTTTATGGTGTCTGAGGAACAATAAGTTTTAAAAAATATTTTAATTGTTTAGTTTGGGGGCAAGTTGGATCGAGAAGAATAACAGAAGATGGGTAGGAGGTGTGGAAAATTTCTTTGTGATATAACAATGGGGAAAAAAATAGAGAGGCAGAGAGAGAGAGAGTGGAAGAAAGAAAGTAATTTAGAAAGCAGAAAAGATAAAATGTATAATATTGTAAGATTAATTTAAGAGTAACTTTTGGGAAAGAAATATATATATACACACACACACACATATACATACACATTTTATTTATTATTATTATTATTATTATTATTATTATTATTATTATTTTTGAGACAGAGTCTCGCTCTGTTGCCCAGACTGGAGTGCAGTGACGCGATCTTGGCTCACTGCCAGCTCCCCCTCCCAGATTCACGCCATTCTCCTGCCTCAGCCTCCAGAGTAGCTGGGACTACAGGCGCCCGCCACCACGCCCGGCTAATTTTTTTTTTTTTTTTTTTTTTTGTATTTTTAGTGGAGACGGGGTTTCATCGTGTTAGCCAGATGGTCTCGATCTCCTGACCTGGTGATCCGCCCGCCTCGGCCTCCCAGAGTGCTGGGATTACAGGCGTGAGCCACAGCACCTGGCCCGAAAATATAAATTTTTAAAATTAAGCAAGTGATTAGAAATATATACCTTATACAATTTTTAAAATACCTGGTCTTTCCAATGAGAATATAAAAGTTATATATAACGTACATATTACATAGCAGAAAAATATTTTAAGATGTATATTATATATATATATTAATCTGTTATTGAGAAGACACAATGATAGAATTATTACAATTATTCCTTTAGGAAGCTTAATGTATATATACCTATATATGTATATTTCTAAAATATTGAACTCAACTTTTTTGCCTTAATATTTTAGTGTCTCTATCAGGTATTCAAAGATCTACACTTTTTCTACATCTTCAAGAAGATGTACTTTTCCTTCATTGTGCCATGTTATTTTTTGCCATTGGAATTTTGCCATTTCTTTCCTTCTGTATACTTATCTTTGAATGGGAATATGAATGCAAACATGTTCATACCAAAATCTGTCTGAACATTCTGTTTCAAGGTTTTCAACATGAATAATGTAAGATTTCACTTTACTCTGTCCACTGTGGCAATCAATAAGCATCTCTTATTAGAGTTCTAATTCTGAGAATCTCGAGTTTCTATTAAATCTACTACACCTCTATTAATTTAAATGGTAACTTCTTTTGCACTCCTTCCAGGTTCTTGACACTTGAAATTTATAGAATACTCAAAACTCTGCAGTCCTGAGAATGCTCTATTATCACAGTTTTTACTGCCACCACCTCAATTTTCAGAATATATTTCATAAAGACTATACTCTCCAAGAGAGAGATTTATGATTCATGATTTGTGTCCTTACCAAAAAGATCCCCTCATTAGTTTTAGATTTAGAGTAAATGCAGGCGGTGAAATACTGATAGGAACTGTGTAAGGGGAAAAACATTTCATTGCAAAACCCAAGAGTAAGACATTTCAGTTAGTATAAAACTTATGTTTTCATTCTAGGAAATTAGAATTAAAATCTTGCTGAGTTAATGGGCTTTATCTCAACTTTCAGGTGGGCAAGTTCAATGGTAATAAAATAGTGATGGCTCATGGTTGATTCTTTTTATTAGATTCCATGTTTTACCTTATGGTAAACTCTTGATTGATTTCGGAAATTGATAGATTATCTATATTTTCACAATGTTAATGATAGTTTGGGTGGGTCTACCATTTACATTTAAAATTATACAGGATTGCCATTTTATTGGTAAATTCAGTGTTAATTTTAAAAAATAAGTTTCAGGCTAAAGGTATTTTTAAACTTAAAAAGTAAATATTACTTTATTATGCTTTGTGTGGGGATTATTGCACTTAAATTACTCATTGACTAAAATAGTAGATATAATGTTTTGTCATTGGGTATGTTCATATCTAGAAGGAAGAATGTAGGCATGGTAGATACATTTTATTTCCTTTAAATTTTCATAGCACTTTAAAATTCGCAAAGTACGTTTATGGGCATTGCCAAATTCTATCCTTGAAACAACATAATATTATTTTAATCCCTATTTTACAAATGGGAAAACTGACATTCTGAGAGAAGCATTGCCTTATCCAGTGTTGGACAGCAAGGGAAAGAATTGTAAATCAGAGTAGTTTATCCCCACTGAATAGTTTTGCAGTGCCTGCTTGTCCCATAATGTCCCAGACATTATGTTAAGTCTTGAGGAAAGAAATAAATCACATGTCATCCTTCATCTTCCCATTCTTTGTTTCTCTTTCTTCTGTAATGGCAAAGGCAGCTCTGTGCCATGAGGGACAACAGTGCCTGGGGGCCTCAGCTGGCTGCAGGCTTTCACTTTGGTATGAGGACAGTGCCACTCTGCTTCTCTCTGCCTCTGAGTCATCAGATGTCCCTGCCTGCCCAGAATATACTGGTTGTTGTGATACTGAAACATTTCATTTCTGCTTCTGTGTGATATTCCTTTCAAATTCATATGTTTTGCTTGAGCCAAAAGGTTGCAAATGAAATTAAATTATGAAACCAGGCAGAGCCAATTCAACTGATGGGTCATGAGTTAGTCATCTAGCCCAAAGTTTTGACTCCTTGTTCTATTACCAGCAGCACTGAATACAATACTTTCTATGCAGTTGCAGTCACTCAGTGAGCAAAGAGATAGATAGATCAGAATGTTTACTTGAAAGATAAGTCAATTTAATAATTAGTTACCTTTTTGTTCTGGATAGAATATGGAAGCAGTGGTTCCTTTTTTCACAGATAGCTTTACTTCTTCTGGAATACTATGGGCTTAAGCCATACGGTTTTATGATTCTTCAAAACAATCTATATTTGAAATATTGTGAAAATACTATCTACTTGAAGGAAATAGTTCAATCAGAATGTATATTACATTGAATATTAGAACTTGATATTAGTTGTCTTTAATTATCAAATATGATATAAGAGAACTTTACAATATCCATATACAAAAAATCATTAGATATTGCCAAGCAGGTTGGTACTCTGGCCTATAGATGCTAACCTACAGTTAATCCTCTTTCCTAAGTGAGAACTTAAGCCAGAATACATTAAATGACTGGAATTAGTTCGAACTGAGTAGCTCAGTGCAGATAAGAACTACATTCCTTTCTCAATTAGTTCAGACTTCTTACGCCATTTTAATGTATGTGGGTTTGAAAGCAATGCTTTCTTTCTTTTTTTTTTTTTTTTCTGAAGGACTTATAAAAGCAGTTTGGAGTGAGTCAAAAGTAGGTTATAAGGAAGATGAAGTAGATGTACTTTTCCTTATTTCATCCACTAAGTACAACTTAAAAGCATGCTGTGTTAGTATAAGTTACATTTATGTATGTAAAACATAAAAACCTGAAAGGTTGAGAAAGAAGGGAGGAAGGCAGACCTACTAGGAACCATGGAACTCAAAGAATTAACTGTTCAGTGATATCCTTAGGTTTTATTTTTCCCTCGTATATCCTAAATTGTGTGCTGGAGAAGGTGATAACCTGAAAGCACCAAAATAGGCTCAGACAAAAACAAAAAGGAAAACCTGCCAAAAAGCCTATTATTTCCACCCAAATTCCAGGAAAAGTTCAGCTGAGCATGACAGAAAACCTTTAGACCCTACTTGCAGTTCTGCAGTCAAACCTCAAGAAAAGAAACTCTGGTCACACTCACCCAGGCCATCAGAGTGCAAATGAGGAGACTATCTTGCTGCACTGTGACTAGCTACTCCAAACACATCAAAATTTGTGAGACACAGCTAAAATCGTTATTAGAGGGAAATGTAAAGCACTAAATACATACATTTGAAAAGAGGAAAATCTCTCAAATTAATAATGTAAGCTCTTTTCTAATAACTAAAAAAATGAAGTGCAAAATTAATCCTATGCAATAGAATGAAGGAAATAATATATGATCAGAATGAATAAAATTGAGAACAAAGGAAAATCTATAGAGACAACCATGTCTGTTCTTTGAAAAATCAATAAAATAAGCCTTTAGATAGTCTGACAAAAAACAGAGACAGACACAATTTATCAATATGAATGAAATAGAGAATATCACTAAAGACTCTATAGATATCAAAAGGATAATAATATTACGAACAACTCTATATACATAAAATAGACAACTTAGATGAAATACACGTATTTCTACCAATAAAAACACCAACTACCAAAATTCACTCAATATGAAGTAGATCATTTGAATAGCCCTATAACTAGTAAGGAAGTTGAGCTAGAAATCAAGACTGCTGCCTGGCCAGTTGAAAACCCTCATGCCTCTGAGTCAACAGGCAAAGAAGAGAGTTACTGTGTGGTCGTGGTGTTTGATTCTGATTACCAAGGGGAAATTGAACTATTACTCCACAATGGAAATAAGGAAGAGTATGCCTAAAATACAGGAGATAACTTAGGGCATCTCTTAGTGTCACCATTCCCTATGATTAATGTCAACAGTAAACGACAACAACCTGATTCAAGCAAGACTACTAACAACCCAAACCCTTCAGTAATGAAAGTTTAGCTCATTCCACCAAGTCAAGAACCAAAACCAACCGAGGTGCTTGCTGTGGGCAAAGAGAACGCAGAATGGATTAGAAGAAGGTAGTCATAAATACTAGCTACAACCCATGATCACTTACAAAAATTATAGGACTATAACTGTCATGAATATTTCTTATTTTGTCACAAATACGTTTCCGTGTGCGTGTGTATATATCTCAAATACCTTTGTTTTCTTCTCTTATAACCTTACTATAGAACATAGCATGTATTGACTTCATATCATAGCATTTAACTAATGTTAGCTTTGTGTTGCAATATTTTAGTTACAGGATATTAAGGAGATGAGTGAACATCACTCAAGGTCTTTGCATCATTTTCTTCAGCAAAAGTTAGTGCATTTGTGGTTGTATGCTGAGTACTTGTATCATGAAAGCGAGAAATATGACTTTGTTATTGTCTTTGCTTGAAGATTTAGTGTGGATCAAATAAAGGGGTGACAAGTTTAAAAAGTTTGGACTTTTGATGTTTAATTTTATATTTAAATAAAGTAGATATACATAAAGGCTAGAATATGTTATCCAGCTATTTGCTCAAATAGTAGTCTGGATGTTACTTTGAAGTTATGTTTGATATGAGATAACCATTTAAATCAGCAGAGTTTGGGTAAAGGAGATAGATAGTCTTTATCCACCACTGGAAGCCTTAAAAAGAAAAGGCTGGTTCCCCTGAGGAAGAGAAGAATCTGCCTGCAGCCTGTCTTCATACTCTAGGTGAAAAATACGTTTTTCCTTGGTCAGCCTGCCAACTTACCCTGCAGATTCTGTACTTACCAGCTTTCATGGTCATATGAGGCAATTTCTTCACAAAAATTTCTCTCTCCCATCTCTCTCTCCATTATATTTATGTATGTTAGTAATGAATATTTGAACACAATACCATTTATAATTTCTCAAAATTAAATGAAATATCTAGTAAAACATGTGCAGTGTTTTTATATTAAAACCACAGAATTTTATGAAATAAATTAATAGAAACCTAAATAAATGAAGAAACACACTTTTTCATAGATTGGAATATTCAGCATGATAATTATGCTAATTCTGTCTACACTGGCATACATTTAACATAATTCTTACAAAAAATTTGAGATACAGGTTTGATAAAATTCCTATAAAATATTAGACAGTAATATTCTAACATGTATATGGAAAGACAATGGAACTAACACAGCTGAAACAATTTTGTAAAAGAATAAAGTATGCTAAAGCAGTTTACTAACTTCATCTAATTTTCTAGTCACGATAATCAAGACAGTGCTGTTTTGGCTGAAGGATAGACATACAGTTCAATAAAACAGAACAGAGAACTCAGACAGTCCCATACAAATTTCCAACTGCTTTTTGACAAAAGTGCAAAAGCAATTCAGTGTAGGAAAGACAGTCTTTTTAATAAATTTTGCTGGAACAATTGAGCATCCATATACAATAAAATGAATTTCAACAGAAGTCTCAAAAGTTGGTAAAACATTAACTCAAACTGGATCATGGACTAAAATGTAAAATTATAAAACTTTTAGAATGAAAATTTAGAAAACATTCATTAGGCAATAGAGCAAAGCAAAGGGTTCTTAGACTTGACATCAAAAGTATAATTTATAAAAGGAAAAATTGATAATTGGGCTTCATCAAGATTAAAAGTTTTGCTTTACAAAAGATACTGTTAAAAGGATGAAAGAAGAATTTGAAGATTAGGAGAAAATATTTGCAAACCACACATAAAAGGCTAACATCTAGAATATAATTTTCAATGTGCAACAGTAAAAGAGAGAAAAAAAATCCAGTTAGAAAATGGGCGTAAATACAGAAATAAGTAGTTTACCAAAGAAGTCATAAGCAATTAAGCACATGAAAAGATATTAAATATCATTAGCCATTAAGGAAATGCAAGTGCAAACCATAAGAAGGTATCACTTCACACCTATCAGAATGGATACAATAAGTAACAATTTAAACAGCAAATACCAGGAAGGATTCAGAGAAATTTACTCATAGTACATTGTTGGTGGGAATGTAAAATTGCACTACCACCTTGGAAAACATTTTGACAATTTTTTTACCAAATTAAACATACAACTATCATATGATACATTATACCACTCCTGTGCACTTATCCTAGAGAAATAAAAATTTATGTTAAGGCAAAAACCTGTTCACAAATGTTTGTTTATGGTAGTTTTATACATAATAGCCAAAATCTGGAAACCACACAGATGTCCTTCAATAGGTAAATGTTTTAAAAACTTATAATACCATGTAGATGTCACTATAAAAGGGCAACATGAGAGATCTTTGTGGTGATGAGAATATTCTATATATGACTACATCAATGTCAATATTCTGATTGTAATATTGTTCTAAAATTGTGCAATATGTTGTCTTTGGTCCAAACTGGATAAAGGGCAGATAAGATCTGTCTGTATTATTTTTTAAATCAACATGTGAATCTACAGTTATCTCATTTAAAAAATCAGGCTGGCTCTAATCAGTGCTCTTACAGCATGTTGTGTGATATAAAAATTTCTCATAAGTTTCCCATACATGTTTTCCTAAATTGAATCAATTTTAAATATAATACTTGAGCTCAATTTTTCAAGAATTCCTGGGAAAATCTCATCCTTATTTAGATAAAATATGAAAATTTTGATTTAATATTGAATGAATTTACAATTTTTAATGTGCTTATTTTTTTGTTAATGAGAGTTTCCTTATGGTTCTATAAAGTAACACTGTCATTGTGACATGCAGAGAGGTATATTGCTTGACAGAAAATGATGCAGGATTTTCAGAATCCTTTTCCTCTGTCTTGGATTCTCACTGTGCCTACAGGTTGTATCTCTTTGGTGAGTGCATCTTGTATAATGCATCTTCGTGTAGCATGCATGTCAACATATCACTCTCTATTTAAGGCTAAGATCATTCAGGAAGCCATTTAGATGGTGTCTGTATATACTGAAAACAAGCACCTCATTTTGAGCAGTGGCTTCAAAAGAAAAATGTCACTGTAGGATAGTAGATTAAATTTGGATTTCAATTTCTGTGGAGAACAATAAAATATTATAGAGGCGAATGTAGGGTAAACCCTGGACAACAAGTGGAAGTGGTAAAATGTAGTCTCAGGTCACCATACAATACAGACTGTAATACATATTTTTAAAAGCAGTGTGAGCATTGTCTAATCAAATTTGCTAACAATATGTCCATTGCATTTATTAATATGAAATTGATAAAACAGGAATACATTTAGATTATTCTTAGAAAATAAAATTGTTATAAGTTATGGATATAATTCTGTATTCTTCATTGTTAACCTAACTTCATATATAGTATGACCAGTGTAATTATGAGTTTAATGGAGAGAATGCTGCCTTGTGAAGAACTCTAAAACTTTCTTGACTGTTGCCATTTGGTTCAATTATAATTGAATACTTAAATTAGCTAGGGACTTGAGTGTCATATTTTATTGGAGGTCAGTCCAATTCTGAATATTAACATTTGGATCAAGGTCTTCTTTATGTCTGGCACATCCCTCATTGAGAATTGTAAGAAATCTCAAAGATTTGAAACTGCAAAGTATATGAATTTGCTAATTAAGCACCAATTACTGCCAGATAAAGATTTTGCCAAAACTTGGCGAATTAGAAAATTCCACTAATTTCATATCCCTCCCGAAATATGTGCATATTAGGGAAGCAAATAATTCTATTAACCAGATGACACTGGTTATATATAATAGTGACACTGCTGTACATGAAAGACATCATTTTCTGATTATCTAGTTTATGAAAACAGGCTTATAATGTAAGATGTGGGGAGTTTGCTCTCATCTGCAAGAGGAGTAATGGCATAGCATCACTTATCTATGGGTTGACAAGTAACACCTTTAATTAAAAGAGCCACAACACATTGCATTTGCTGTACTTTAAATGGTCATTTTAATGATCTCCATGAGAACTGATGGGTTATATCTTATTTCTGTGTGTCCAAGAGTTGAGAAGGTTACCACAAGTCTCAATTCATCATGAAGGAGGACTTATCTTTTGTATAGTCTGGAATAAATCATAAAATGGGACGAAACCAGGACCAAAAATAGATTATTCATTTCAATCAATTATATTAAAGTCAGATTATAGATTCAGATATACAGTGAAGTGAAGGGGTGGCCTGCCCCTCCACACCTGTGGGTGTTTCTCGTTAGGTGGAACGAGAGACTTAAGAAATAAGACACAGCGACAAAGTATAGAGAAAGAAAAGCGGGGCCCAGGGAACCGGCGCTCAGCTTACAGAGGACCCACGCTGGTCTCTGAGTTCCCTTAGTATTTATTGATAATTATCTTTACCATCTTAAACATAAGGGAGTGGCTGGATGATAGGATCATTGTAGGGAGGAAATCAGCAGTAAGACATATGAACAAAAATCCCTGTAACATGAATAAGTTTAAAGGAAAATGCTGTGCCTTGAGATGCATATGCAAACTCTCCATAAACCTTTTAGCAGCATTGCTCCAGCAAGTCCCACCTTATTCCTAAAGGCGGTTTTCTCATTGCTCAGTAAACAAAGCACACAATGGGTTTTACACCGAGATGTTCCATTGCCCAGGGACGGGCAGGATTTTTAACCAGCAAGCTGCCTTCAGGTACTTGTTTAACAAAGACACATCCTGCACAGCCCAATATCCATTAAGCCTTGAGTCACCACAACACATGTCTCTTGCAAGGACAAGGTTGGGAGTAGGGTCACAGATTAACAGCATCTCAAATACAGAACCAGATGGAGTCTCTTATGTCTACTTCCTTCTATATAGACACAGTAACAGGCTGATCTCTCTTTCTTTTCCCCACAGTGAAGTAATAGTATTTTAGAAATCAGCTGTTAGCCTGTGTACTATGCTGTAAGTAGCCATCTGATTGCTGTCAAAAAGAGATTTTTAAGTGAGACCTTCTAGGTACATGACATTAAAACTAATACTTATGAGAAAATTATAGGAGATACTTGAGATATTGGATGTGTATTTCAAATAAAAGTAGACATTATCGCCGGGCATGGTGGCTGATGCCTGTAATCCCAGCTCTTTGGGAGGCCAAGGCAGACGGATCACCTGAGGTCAGGAGTTCAAGATCAGCCTGGCCAACATGGTGAAAACCTGTCTCTACTAAAAAAAAAAAAAAAAAATTATTAGGTGTGGTGACACACACCAGTAGTCCCAGCTACTCAGGAGGCAGAGGCAGGAAAATCGCTTGAACCCGGGAGGCGGAGGTTGCAGTGAGTCCAGATCGCCCCACTGCACTCCAGCCTGGGTGACAGAGTGAGATTCCATTAAAAAAAAAAAAAAAAAAAAAAAGTCCACACTATCCAGTCGATATTCTATAAGGTATTCAAGTATTACTTTCTCTTTCCATTAACTGTACTCCCAAAATGAAAGATTTATGGTTTTGTTCATTTACAGAGTTCAGTTTTCACTAACTTAGATCTGTTCACTTCCATGCTCAGAATCTGTAAAATCCTAGTTACTCTAGGACTCATCTACAGAAACCCTTTTGTATGTCCTTTCTTTCAAGAAATATTCCTGCAGCTGAGGATTCTAAGAAACAAATTGGTTAGCTGTTCCTAAATTTATAATCTTTTAAACTTAATTGCATGGAATGATAAAAATATTTTTTACATTATTTTTCTCTTTGAAGTATGTTGTGCTTTGTGAAAATCCTGGGTTTAAATGCATTCTTATACCCCTTTTCTCCTTATGAGTATTTTGGGGTTGTTCATGGATATTCCAGGCTTTTTCTCAAATCCAGTGACTCCTGGCCATCTTTTCCCATGCAAGAGTGAAGTGTTGAAGTCTGTCATGGAGCTCTGTGTGGCTGAGCAGGGCTTGTTAAATCACAAGTTACACTTATAGAAACTAGGAGCAAATTCATTCATTTATTTAAGAATCACTCCATCTCCTCTCCCAAATTTTAGTATTCTGGAAGGCTTTACTTCTAGAATGTTCAGTTTCTCCAGGAAAGAATCCTCCAGTCTCCTGCTCGGAAATTAAATATCTATGATCGCTAGTGGGTGGGGAGTTACTAAAGGAAGCAAGGAGATAATCTCATAATTTTATCTGTGCAACTATTTAGTTTGTAAATTTGTGTTCATTCTTCATTTTTTTCTCAGTCATGCCCCAGCCCCTTACTAGGGTCCTAGAGGTCAGATAGTCTGGTTTCATTTAGGCATACACCTTAGTATTCAGTTTTCCAGCTTTAAGAAATGTGCTGACATCATTCATATGTATGAATTAATAACTTTTTTGATCATTTAAAGTCACATAAATTGAGTCTTGAGAGAATGGAGATATAATGTCATGTGCTTAAATTACAAACAAAATATGACATATTTCCAAATTTTTCTAAAAATTTATAATTTTGCAAATGCATTTTAAGACGTATTTCCTACCTGTGCAGTTTTCAAATATATGAAAGAGATGGACTTAAATTGCAAGTAAAAACAATGTCATATAGAGAAAAGGAAACTCAATGATATGGTTCGGTGAATTCAATTAAGACTTTGATTTAAACACATTTTTATGTAAATTCACTAAAAATAGATTTTATAAAATCCAGATTACCATCAGGTCAAGATTTGGAATTTGAATAATCTTTATCACCATGGAATTACTTTTTTAATGATCACCTATATAAATTTGCAATCATTTATCTGCAACTTATCACTTCCAATCTCTCTCTTTTTTCTTTCTTTAGGATTTTTTTTCTAACATACTATATAATGTTCTTATTTATAATGCTTATTTTTTACTACTCATTCTTTCCCCCATTGAAATATGTAAACACCATAAGGCTTTTCTACTTACTGCTCTGACCCAGAAGACTTATAGAGTACCTGGTTTGTAGTAGTTATTTAATATTCATTGAAAAAATAAGATTACTTCAGCAAATTTTTTTTAAAGTACATCACACAAAAATTATAAAATACTATTTTACAATTATAAAATAGAAACAACAGAAGTTAGTCTTATAGTTTTGTTGTTGTTGTTGTTGTTGTTGTTGTTTTAGAGATGGAGTCTCGCTCTGTTGCCAAGGCTGGAGTGCAGTGGCGATCTCCGCTCACTGCAAGCTCTGTCTCCCAGGTTCGCACCATTCTGCTGCCTCAGCCTCCTGAGTAGCTGGGACCACAGGCGCCCGCCACCACACCAGGCTAATTTTTGATATATTTAGTAGAGACGGGGTTTCACCATGTTAGCCAGGATGGTCTCGATCTCCTGACCCCGTGATCTGCCTGCCTCGGCCTCCCAAAGTGCTGGGATTACAGGCGTGAGCCACCGTGCCCGGCTAGTGTTTGTTTTTATATTTGAAGGAGGTACAAAGGGAAAATATGAGATGATTTTTGGGGGGTGTTGATGAAATCATTGTGTATTTTGACTATGATGGTAGTGATGTGGCAATGTGTCAAAATTTATGGAACCGTACACACACAAAAAGTGAATTTTGCTATGTCTATATTTAAAAGAAATTAAAAAGCAGGTCCATCTTCAATGAAAGCGTTCTGCAAATCAATGTATTAATGCTTCTGTGATGTAATAAAATATACAGATTTAGTCTCTGCCCCCCAATTCCTGTTACAGAGCTTCTAAAACCCTTATAACTTCCTGAATAATAGGAGTGATGGGAAAATCTTTTGTTAAAATACTTGGTCTTCGTCCCAGGTTCCTAACATAAGAGCTTCAAAAACCTTTGGAAATTACTAAGTGATGTGGGTGAAAGGAACATCTTTTGCTATTCATAATAAGCTTTCTTCAACCACATCCAAGGTTATGCTAATAAGATGACTTTTGGAGAATGGGCATTGATTGACAGAGAAAGCAACCATGGTATCAGAGGGTCATCCCCACCCTTCAATCTCCAGGGAAGGAAAGGAGCTACAGATTGAGTTCAGTCACAAATGGCCAATGATTTACTCATCCATGCCTATTTGGTGAAATCTTCATAAAAGCTCTAACCAATGAGGTTCACAGAGCTTCTGGGTTGGTGAACAACGGAGGTGCTGGGAGGCTGGCACACCTTGAAAAACCGTGGAAGCTCCACACCCCATAATCCACACCTTGCCCCCATGCATCACTTATTTTTTCATTTTATTTTCTGAGTTGTATCCTCTATAATAAACCAGTAATAAGAAAGTATTTCCCTGAATCATGAGTCATTACAGCAAAGTATAAGATCTGAAGAGAGGGTTGTGGGAACCCCTAATTTATAGATGGTGAGAGTGGAAGCGACAACCTAGGACTTGTGATTGGTGTCTGAATTGTGGGGAAATATTGTGAGGCTGAGCCCTTAACTTGTGGTGTCTGTGCTAAAACTCTAGGTACTTAGTGTCAGACATAAAGTTTAGGATACTCTATTGGTGTCCGGAGAGTTGGAGAATTTTTTGGTATGCGAACAACAACAACAAAAAAAATGCCACACATTTGGTGTCAGAAGTGTTGTGTGAATAAAAAAAAACAAAGTTTTCCTTTTACCTCAATTAATATTCTATGGAGATAAGTTAAAAGAAGTAAAGAAAGCATGCATCTTACTGCTAGTCCCACAAAATGAGAGAGAAATTGTACATCCCAGAATATGTTTGGGTAAATCATTTTTCATTACCTAATACAAAAGATTTCCTTCTCCTTTTTCTATGAAGGCGAGAGCACTGGAAGTTTTGTAGCATGGTATTTTTTGACACTTTGCCTTGCAACAATTCTTAAATAATTCTTATTAATCACATTGCTGGTTTCTCTCAACAAATTGAAAGAAATCCTTGGCCTGAGTCTGACTTTCTGTGCATGAATTTGTGGAAGTGTGCAAGGCTGAAATCATAACAAGGAGGAATCCTTGGCTGTGTTATGTGAAGGTTAATGCTGAAACTGTAGTTTCAAACCAGTTTGGCTTTTGATGTATTTTTAAACTTGAAATACTTTTAGAGAATGAAGAGAAGCATTAAGTAGAAATAAAAAAAGGAGAAAGTATAATTGAGACTAGGTTTTGCATATGCACATGAGTGGTACATTTGAAATTAGATACAGTGTTTTTCTTTTAAATGATGTGGACATAAAGCTTTCTCATATCTGTCTTATGAATGTTATCAGAAAAAAAGACTTCAAGAGTCTTCAGCCTTTGAAATAGTAGCTAATGTGGATAAGCACCTTTAAGTGAAAGCATTATCTAAAAAGAGGTGAAACTTGTAATACTAATATTTTAATAAAAATAGTTCAGGAAAAGTACTATTTACCTTTTAACCAGATCGGGAAAAATAATTTAATACAGAAAAAGAAATAATGAATTTTGACGTGCTCTGTTTGCCATTTAAAGTTCTAAACTATTTTTATATTTAGAAAATACCCAAATACAGAATTGACAAATATGAAATGTAGTAACCGTGGTCCAGAATATGTACATTATATGTGTAAGTGAGCAGTTCCTGAGTTCAGGCCCTTACATAACTGACTATTCAATGTGTTCATAGGCTTATTGGGAACGATGAATACATTAGACTCCTATATGCAAAGCATTATCACAGAGATTTGGTTACAGATTATTATGAACAGGACATTTAATGAGCACAACATATAATAAATTATCATAATAACAAAAATAATATATTTCTGAGTCAAGAACAGTGAAGTATTTTCCAGTAATGGTGAATTATTTCCCCTGATTCATCTTCATCCTTCACCAAGAACATTTACTTCAGAACAGCTCCCTGGGATCAATACTTCAGTATGAAGTTAGGGACAGTGGTAGCAGATTGAAGCCAGGAAATTTAACCAATAATTCTGACATTTTTTGTTCAAGAACTAGCTATACATGACCATAACTAACCATGAGCAATTCAGGACATTAACAAGAAGTGATATGGTTTGGCTACATCCCTAGCCAAATCTCAACATGAATTCCCACTTATTGTGGGAAGGAGCCAGTGGGAGGTAATAGAATCATGGGGACAGGTTTTTCCTGTTCTGTTCTTGTTGTAGTCAATCAGTATCATGATATCTGGTGGTTTTATAAGGGGGAGATTCCCAGCACAAGCTCTGTCTTTGCCTGCTGCCATCCATGTAAGATGTGACTTCCTCCCCCTTGCTTTCTGCCATGACTGTGAGACCTCCTCAGCCATGTGGAACTGTAAGTCCATTAAATTTCTTTATTTTGTACATTGCCGAGGCTTGAGCATGTCTTATCGGCAGCAAGAAAATGAAACAATACATTAAATTGCTACCAGAAAAGTGGGTGCTGCTGAAAAGATACCCCAAAATGTGGAAGCAACTTTGGAACTGGGTAACAGGCAGAGATGGGAACAGTTTGGAGGGCTCAGAAGAAGACAGGGAATGTGGGAAAGTTTGGAACTTCCTAGAGACTAGTTGAATGGCTTTGACCAAAATGCTGATAATGATATGGTCAACGAAGTCCAGGCTGAGGTGGTCACAGTTGGAGATGAGGAATTTGTTGGGAAATGGAGCAAAGGTAACTCTTGTTAGGTTTTAGCAAAGAGACTGGCAGCATTTGCTTCTACCCTAGAGATTTGTGGAACTTTGAACCTGAGAGATATGATTTAAGGTATCTGGTTGATGAAATTTCTAAGCAGCAAAGCCTTCAAGATGTGACTCGGGTGCTGTTAAAGGCATTCAGTTTTGTAAGGGAAGCAGAGCATAAAAGTTTGAAAAATTAGCAGCCTAATGATGCGATAGAAAAGAAAATCCCATTTTCTGAGGAGAAATCCAAGCCTGCTGCAGAAATATGCATAAGTAATGAGGAGTTGAATGTTAATCCCAAAGAAAGGGGGAAAATGTCCCTAGGGCATGTCAGAGTTCTTCACAGCAGCCCCTTCCATCACAGGCCCTGAGGCCTAAGAAGAAGAAATGGTTTTGTGAGCCAGGCTCCGCATCTTTATGCTGTGTGCAGCCTAGTGACTTGGTGCCCTGCATCACAGCCTCTCCAGCTGTGGCTGATAGGGGCCAACATAGAGCTCGTGCCATGGCTTCAGGAAATGCAAATCCCAAGCCTTGGCAGCTCCCGTGTGGTATTGAGCCTGTGGGTGCAAAGAAGTCAAGAATTGGGGTTAGGGACCCTACCCCCAGATTTCAGAGGATATCTGAAATCTGGATGCCCAGGCAGAAGTTTGCTCCAGGGGCCCGGCCCGCATGGAGAACTTCTGCTAGGGCAGTGCAGAAGGGAAATGTGGAGTTGGAGACCCCACACAGAGTCCCTACTGGGGCACCTGCCATCCTCCAGACCCCCAATTGTAGATTTAATGACAGCTTGCACTATGTGCCTGGGAAAGCCGCAGACACTCAACACCAGCCCATAAAACCAGCCAGGAGTGAGGGTATACCTTGCAAAGCCACAGGGGCAGAACTGTCCAAGGTCATGGGAGCCCACCTCTTGCTTCAACATGACCTGGATGTGAAACATGGAGGTAAAAGAGATCATTTTCGAACTTTAAGGTTTGACTGCCTAGGACGGGTGTGGCAGCTCAAGCCTCTAGTCCCAGCACTTTGGGAGGCCGAGGTGGGCAGATCACCTGAGGTTAGAAGTTCGAGACCAGCCTGGCCAACATGGCGAAATTGCATCTCTACTAAATATACAAAAATTAGCCCGTCATGGTGGCAAGCACCTGTTATTCCAGCTACTCTGGGGACTGAGGCTGGAGAATTGCTTGAACCCAGGAGATGGAGGTTGCAGTGAGCCGAGATCACGCTATTGCACTCCATCCTGGGTGGCAAGAGGGAGACTTCATCTCAAAAAATAAACTAAATAAAATAAAATGAAATAAAAAATACCATTTGACTGCCTTGCTGAAGTTTAGACTTGCTTGGGGCCTGTAGCCCCTTCATTTTGGCCAATTTCTCCCATTTGACGTGGGTGTATTTACCCAAATGCCTGTTACCTCATTGTATCTAGGAAGTAACTAACTTGCTTTTGATTTAAAGACTAGTAGACAGAAGGGACTTGCCTTGTCTCAGATGAGACTTTGGACTGTGGACTTTTGAGTTAATGCTCAAATGAATTAAGACTTTGGGGGACTGTTGGGAAGGCATGATTGGTTTTGAAATGTGAGGACACGAGATTTGGGAGGATCTAGGGGGAATAATATGATTTGCCTGTATTCCTGCCCAAATCTTATCTTGAATTCCCATGTGTTGTGAGAAGGACTCAGTTGGAAGTAATTGAGCCATGTGGGCAGGTCTTTCCTATACTGTTCTTGTGATAGTAAATAAGTTTCATAGGATCTGGTGGTTTTATAGGGGGGAGTTTCCCTGAACAAACTCTCTTTGCCTGCTGCCATCCGTGTAAGACATGACTCCCTCTTCCTTGCTTTCTGCCATGATTGTGAGACTTCTCCAGCCATGTGGAACTGTAAGTCCATTAAACTCCTTTATTTTGTAAATTTCCAGTCTCGGGTATGTCTTTACCAGCAGTATGAAAATGGACGAATACAACAAGCTTATGTTCTTTTGCCCTTTTGTGACTTCAAAGAAGCCAATCCTCATCTGAGAGCTTGGTAAATTTTCTTCATTGAATTACATTGTCTGATCTTTAACTTAGTAAAAAAATCTACTATTCATCAAGAATTCCAGGAATTTCACTTATTTAATCTTTTGGCAAAATTAACATTCTTTCCATTTCTCATTTCAGTTGATCTTTTAAATTGTATAACAGAAGTGCTGTTGTCATTTTAAACATTATTAAGAATGTATTTTCTTGAAACTCTGGCTTAACATCAAATAGTAACAGAATATACAGATTTTAGAATGCTGATAAGCAAGCTGTGAATACAGACTTGTCTTTTGCTTCAATCATATATTCAGGTGTTTCTAAAACAGAGAAACCAAAGATGAAATGTTTGGTCACCATTGTATTAAGTTTTAAGTATGTTTTGTCTTATGTTGCTTAATGCTTTTCTCAGATTTTCTTAACTTTCTCCTTTAGGGGAGTGAATGAAATGAGTTAAGACTTTGGGGAACTGTTGGGAAGGCATGGTTTGTTTTGAAATGTGAGGACTTGAAATTTGGGAGGGGCCAGGGGGATAGAGAGAGAGAGAGAGAGACATCAGAAAAGATTATTTTTCTTTTCTAATGAGAATGTCGTTATAAACACCAGAATTTTTATCCTTGAAATTTATGAAATCTTAAAATCACTAGTTACACATTTGGCTAAAAAATTTGTGTTGGGAATTTAAAGAAGACACTTGGAATTTTTCAGTTCAGAACGTTTCATAACTGTTAACAATCTACCATTGTTTAGACATACATTAATCAGACATATAAATAAACTTTCCTCCTCCCATCTTTTTTTATTTATTTCAACATGCCTTTTCCTGTTCTCTAATTTTATTTCCCAGTATTTGTTCTATATTTTTCATTTCCATGGCTAATTCTATATTATTGTAACTGTCACTATTTGGAGGTATTGGCACCTGAAAATAAGAAACAAAATGTTGTAGTCTGTGTTGAAACCTATGTCAACTTGGTTCCTCCGGAAGATACTTAGAACCCATTTTAATCTTGCTAAGATGAAATGCAACGATACAGTGGTATTGGGTATTATGTATATTAAAGAGATTGGAGTTGGGTATAGAAAGTGGTCAGGGAAATGCTCTTATTTAGTAAGTTGGGGTCCAAATTAAAATTACCTAATAAAGGCAAATTTTCACTTTCCTTAACACAATAAAAATGCTGTGTATTTATTAAGTTTTAACTTTGAAACACTTTAAGTATGCAAAACATACAGGAAAATATTAAGACACTTCACCCCAATAACTTTTGCGTCAATAGCAGAGGTGATCTCTAACCATTATCCCTCCCCAATACATACTATGATGTTTAAGATATTAAAAATATTAAACATTTAATTATTGAAATACATACATAGGAACATACACATTTATACACATTAACAGGTATCAGAATTAGGACTTAAACCCATGTCCTTGAGAGACAAAATTCAATTCACACAAACATGTACAGTTTGTATAAAGTTTATGTATATTATATCCAGTAATACAATGATAGATGCTTTGTTCATTTTCTGTTGCTATAACAAAATATAATAGACTGGGTAGTTTATGAAGAAAAATTTATTTCTTACAGTTCTGGAGTTTGGGGAGTTCAAGAACATGACTCAGGTATCCAGTGAGGGTCTTCTTTATGTTTTCTTATGGCAGAAGAGCAGAATAACTACTGAGCACAAGCAAAGGAAATCACAGAGGCAGCCACCTTGCTTTTACTACAACCCACTCTCAAGAGAACTCACTCAGTCCTGTGAAAACTAATTCACTCCTTAGAGAACTCACTCCCTGGATGATATTAATCCATTCACAAGAGCTCCACCCTGGTGACCCTATCACCTCTTAAAAGTCCCACCTGTTAATATTGTTACAATGGCAATTAAGTTTCCAGCACATGAACTGCTGGGCGATATATTCAAACCATAGCAATAGATATTTAGATAGCTAGATTAATTAAATGGAACAATTTCAATACAGTTTTAGGAAATTTATGGATCCCTGTATAAAATACAGAAATTCTTAGGGGTCCATAAGATGCCAGTTTGAGAAGCTCTAGAGTAATGTTTTCTTCTTTTTAGATCATCTCTCTTCATTTTTTTTTTTTAAACACTTTTATTTCTTCTTTCCTTCTTTTCCTCTCTCCCTCTCTTCCTCCCTCTCTCCTTCCGTTCTATCTTTTGTTCCTGCCTTCCTCTTTTCCTTCTTTTCTTTCTATTTTTCTCTGTCTCCTTCCTTCCTTCTTTCTTTTTTACCCTTCCTGCCTTCTTTCTGTTTCAAGATGATTTTATTAAACAGGCAGTTCTTAACTTCCAAGTTCTAGATTCGTATTTTTCGTGAACATAAAATGATTTGAGAGTATGTACATTTAGAGTCTCAGTTCCTGGTTTTGTTAGAACAGTTAGAACAACTGGTTTTTCTTTAGTGATTCACAAGATGTCAGGAGAGCCTACAAATACAGAGGTGTCTTCTCTCCAGTAGACAAGAATGCAATGATAGATTCTAGTATGCAGCTATAGATTAACAGATAATTATTGCAAATAATGACATATCATTTGATTCATACTTTATGTTTTACGTCGGTAAGTAAATATTTAGAATGATTAATGAAATCACAACAAGTTATACAATTTAAATAGCTGACCAATAAACCCTGGATATGGGAAACAATTTGGTGTTTTTTCAAAAAAATAAAAAATAGAATTACTGTATAATCCAGCAGTCCCAATTCTGGATATATATCCAATAGAATTGAAATCATAAGCTGGAAGAAATAGCCTCACTCTAATGTTTATTGCAACATTATTCACAACAGTCAAGATTTTAAAACAAATCCACATAAATGGATAAAGAAAATGTGGTACTTACATACAATGAAATCTTATTCAGTATTTACCAAAAAGGAGATCCTGCAATTTGTGACAACATGGATGAAGCTGGAAAACATTCGCTAAGTGGAGTAAGCCAATTAAAATAGGACAAGTGCTACATAGTTCCAGTTACGTGAGTTATATTTAATGCATTAATTAAACTCATACAGGCAGAGAATAGACTGGCGGTTGATGGAGAATGGAGAAGTAGGAAGGTATTAGTTAAAAGATACAGAGTTCCCATTATGCACATATCATTAAGCTCTAGAAAGCCTCTGCACAACAGTACCTGGAGTTATCAATACCACATTGTGTACTTACACATTTTCTTTTGATTCGCATTTCTTCAGTTTTGCTCTGATGTGCTTAGATGTGGGTTTACTTTTATTTACTTTGCTTAGTTGAGATTGCTATGTAGTTAAAATCAGATGGCTTACATCCTATAATACGTTTAATTTTGAATATGAACATGTCTATTCGATACTAGATAAACATGTGTTAAAGTATTATTTTTCCCCCAATTTTTTTTCTTCAAGTTAGACTACATGTGCCATTACTCTATACATGAGCATATGAAAGCAGAAAAATTGATGTCAGTAGCATTTTACAATATGAAAAACAGAAGAATATTTTTAAACAGAGAAAATCTTACACACATATATATCAATTAATGTATATATATATATTATCTTGTGTCAGTATTCAATACTCAACACATCTTTACAAATATATAAATATATATTTTAAATATATCGCAATACTTTGATTAGTAAATGACCCAGCTGAGTGAACACAGCCTTGTTCTAGTTTCCATGCCCCTAAATATGATGCTAGACTTGAAAGTTGTTTAAAGATTAATAATAATTTGGTGTGGCTGATATATGAGAATAGTGGAATGGCAGATACGTAGTCTCTGAGATTTTGCGTTTCAGTACTTTTCTTGCATGTCCTAAGAGCTAAGCACATTTTATAATTCACTTCCCTTTCTAATTTGTATAGTATTTTCTCCATTGACCTATCAAAGAGAAAGAAAATTAAAGAAAATTAAAACTCACACATACATACACACTACACAAGAAAAAAACTGACTTAATGTTTTCAGACCATACTAGTCATTAGACCTGGAGAGGGAGCAGCATCTAGCACAGTGCTCAATGCTTACTGTCAGTGCCTTAGCTTACTCTGAATGCAACTCAGGCATTGAACATAGTCCACCTGCTAGGCCAAATTACCCTTTTCTTTTTATGAATATTAAAAAGGAACGTGTAGCATTACTAAGATAGTTTCCCAAGGATAATACTTTTCAAATCACTAATTGATAGTCATTTCATGATCGTATTGGCTAGGTTACCAACTCATATAAGTTTATTTAATGATTTATTCATTAATTAATCAATATTTAATGCTTATTAAATGTTAGGCATAATATTATAGGAGCAAGTGCTATGTAGGTGAATATAACAAAGTCTCGTTGTAAAATTTGCACATAAATTTTAAATTGGCTGACCTTTAAGCAAAATGATTACAGACTCATTGCATCTTCAACTTGAAACAAACTTTTGAGTAGAACCTTCTTCTCAACAAAAGACTCTATTACTTTGTGCTGAGGCAACTTGAAGTTACTGGTTTTTTGCTTATTGTGAATATTTAATATATTGTAATCAGTAGCTTTTATGTAGTATCACTGTGTGTCTGTGTTAATGAAGAATAAAGCTTTTGAGTTCTAAATATAAAATAAATGAATGCCCTATTTTAGGCAAAAGTAAGGAAGTAATGATATGCTAGTTTTAATTCATAAAACTGATTTGAGAGTTTAAAAGAAAATTGAAATTTTAACAAATGGATCCTAAAATAGTAAGTCCATTAACTCTGTACTTGGCTAATACAAATGCATGAAAAGAAATATATAATAAAATTTAAGAAAGTGCAAGGATGCAAAGAGGAATATCCTTTATCATGAGCTTATTCCAGGAAATGGAATAAGGCTGACTTTTCAATATGAAAAGTGATTATGCAAAATATAGGCAAAGGCTGAAACTGATGGGATAAATTCAATTCAGCAGAGGTCAAATGGGAAGCTAATTTTGGCCTCAGTCTAGGCCAAGTTTTAAAATACAACTGGGTAAATAACAGGTTTGATATTGTGCCTGCTGTTTTCCTAGTATTTTTAGCACCTACAGCAATGCCAACATAGGTGACATTCAATAAATATTTGCTGAATGAATGAAGAAATTACATAGACCAAAAAAACCCTCATAGACTATTGCT
Organism: Rhinopithecus roxellana; assembly: GCF_007565055.1. Classification (NCBI taxonomy): domain Eukaryota; kingdom Metazoa; phylum Chordata; class Mammalia; order Primates; family Cercopithecidae; genus Rhinopithecus; species Rhinopithecus roxellana. The sequence continues at coordinate 67,511,858 of NC_044559.1, read as the reverse complement.
ACAGATATGACCAAACCTAAAGAAGTTTTCATTATACAGTTAAACTCTGTATTACAGTAAATTATGTATTGTAAAGAAATATATATCAATCTGTAGCTATAACAGGTATAGGTATATAGTATTAAAAGTTTCTTATATTCAAATACTTTGTAAGGGGACTGACAGTAAAATTTATATGAGTTAGCAATTATCTAAAATAAACTACGGAGCATGCTGTTTTGAAAACCGTAATTATTGTTTAGTATTGTTTTAATGCAGTCATTTTCTATGAAGAAAGTGATTGTAACATAAGAGTAGCCTACAAGTGAAGTTTCAAAAGGCCAATTTTTCTTTATAATTTGGATATTTTTAGTGGAAAAGAACGAAACGTCAGTAGTTATTTTATGAGTGTTCTTCAGTTATTGTCATGTGAATCTTAAAATGAGAGTTTCATGTTCAAAACATTTCAGATTTTATCATCATAGCTGTTATTGTTTAAATCTCTGAATAATGCACGAAAATCAAAAGAAATGAAACAACTTATTTTCTCACAAGTGTATCTGTACTCAAATTTAGGTTAAATACTTGTATATACTTCACTAAAGCAGTTTAAATAAATGAAGCGCTTGGCACAGCTAGATGATTTCATGTTGAATAAAAAACAGAGTCATAGCTTGCCATTCCAGAACCATCTCAATGTCATAACTGTGTCTTATTTTCTATTAGCTCTTTGAGAAGGGGATGAAATTCAAGGAGGTACCACATCTTACAATCATTTATTTATTTGTTCATTCAAAATTTTCACTCAACAAGCATTTTTTGAGAACTTACATGTTTCATATTTCACCTCACTTCCCACAAATGCTAGCTGTAGGAATTCATCCTAAGAAAAAAATATATTAAATAGAAACAAAGATTTAATAAAAGAAATCTATAAATTAAGAAAGGAAAAAGAAAAAAAGAGAACCTTCTATAGTTGTAATAAAAGGTGACTTACTAAGTTAAATATCATCAAACCTAGAAAATGATGTTTGTTATTAATGCCCATTAATGGAAAATATATTCACAATATCTTCCTAAATAAAATATGCATACTGAAAAACAATTTGGAGAAATCATAATAATATATGTACATATGTGTATAAAAGTACTATTTAAATATATATTAAAAATTAGTTGATTTTATGTTTGGTTCATAATATTTTGGAAAAATGCCATTTTTAAAAATCGATTTTATGTCTGCAGAAACTATATTCCACTGTAAACTTGTATTTACCATGTAAAATAATTATAGAAAACATAGATTGAAAGCTCAATATCTTTTGAGAGATTAAGAAAACTATTCAACTAAGGTTAATATTTAATATACTCTAAATTAGAATTTGGAGGGATCTCACTTCCACTACTTTTTTTTTCAAAACTAGAATCCCTTTGTGGTTTATACCATCTTTTGACTATTTATTTTCTTTATGTAGACTCTGATTCCCTATGAATATTCAGAAGAAGCCAAACATTAGCACTACATAAACCATTTAATGTTTCTAAAAATACACACCAAGATTTTAGCAGTCATTTCTGAAGCTCTTGTAATTCCCCCATGATAAATATTTGTCTAACTTCCCTGGCCAAGTAGCAGTTAATTTACATGTGACATGAAAACTTAAATAGAAGTATTTAAGTCCAAAGACAAAAGACAAGTTAGAGATTCAAACAGTGAGATAGTAAAGAAAAGATGCCCTAAAATTTTTACTATGGTAAATACAGATTGAATGACTGACTGAAATCAGTTATTGGTATGTTAACAATGAAAAATAGAAAAAAAATAATATGCAGAAAACAAGTGCAAAGGTCAGAGTCATAGAATCATTTCTATATCAGAGTTTCTGCATAAAATGTACCTTTATGACCATAACTCATTCTTTTAAGCAATACAGCAGTGATTCTGAGTGATACATACCCTCATTTTTTTTTTTTTTTTTTTCAATTTTCAAATCCCTGTGTGAACACTGGGAAATGGCCTGTACCCATAGTGGAATTCATCTTTATTTCCTGTTGAGAACTTACTCTCAGTGTACTTTATCTTAAAGGTAAATTGAGTATACTATCAATCTGCTGTCCATCCTGATTTACTGGGATAACTGCCTTTAACTGTCCTAAGGAAGGCTTAGAAGCATACTCTGAAGACCTTTAACCTCAATATCATAGGCCTGAGTGGCTATCTAAAGGACACATAACTCATAAAAGAAGGAAATGTTTTCATTAGAAAACCATAGACAGCAGTTTGTATTATGTGGTATTTGTGTGGAATTTTATGATAACCAGAGCATCCGCTGCAATATCTCTGGGTTTCACAAGAGAACTCCATGGGGATGACTTAAGAGTCAAGATTGAGTTTAATACTAAAGCACTGTAATGTGCAAAGTCATGTATTGTATAGGGCTTAATTTTGATTTGCATAGTTTACACAACAAATAGTAATAGACATTCAAAAATGATGACAACTCTAACAACTTTTTAATTTAAAAAAGTATTTATAGAAGTTGTTCTTTTTCCACTTAGTTTCCAAACAACTTTTAGCAGATGTTGCATTTCTTATTCTACTTGACAGACTATTAGAAGACAAACATACCCTAGTTAACATTGTACAGCTAGAAAATATTATAAGCCATATGAAAATTGATATTCTGATTCATTAATTAATTTTACAATTCATTTATACATCTAAGATGTACAAAGCTCTATACCAAGTACTTAATAGTGACTGGATAAAAAGCAGGTGGGCAAGAATGGAGGAATACAGGAAAAAAGGAAGAACAGTAATAAGAAAAGTAGTAAGGAAGGAAAGATGCTGTGTCTGTAACCACCTAACAGGCTCTCCTTGCCCGCTCCCTTGACAGAGCCAATTTATCAAGACAGGAGAATTGCGATAGAGAAAGAGTTTAATTCATGCAGAAGGGGCTGTACCAGAGAGGCGAGTTTTATTATTACTCAAATCAGTCTCCCCACGAGTTCAGGGATCAGAGTTTAAGGATACTTTGGTGGTTAAGGGACCATTGAGTCAAGTGTGTTGGTTGATTGGGTCCAAGATGAAATCACAGGGTGTTGAAGCTGTCCTCTTGCGCTGAGTCATTTCTTGGATAAAGGCCATGAGACCAGATGAACCAGTTTATCGAACTGGGTGGTGCCAGCCAATTCATCCAGTGCAGGGTCTGTGAAATATCTCAAACACTGATCTTAGGTTTCACAATACTGATGTTATTCCCAAGAGCACAGCCTCCAACTGCATGACTCCTAAACCATAATTTCTAATCTCATGACTAATTTGTTAGTCCTGCAAAGGCAGTGTAGTCCCCAGGCAGGAAGAGTGTTTGTTTTGGGAAAAAACTGTTATTTTATTTGTTTCAAAGTTAAACTATAAAGTAAGTTCCTCCAAAATTTAGTTAGGCCTAAACCCAGGAATAAACAAGGACAGCTTGGACATTAGAAGCAAAATGGGATTGGTTAGGTCACGTCTCTTTCACTGCAATAACTTTCTCAGTTGTAAATTTTGCAAAGGTGGTTTCAAATCTAGTTGAAATTATTGAAAGCTCTCACTTAATCTTACTGAAATGTTTCTAAACAGTTTGGGCAAGTTGGCTGTCATATGTTTATTAGTTAATTAATGTATTATTATAAACATTTTAATTAATTACTTAATCATTTATAAGAATAAAAATATGTATTTGTAAATAAACATAAACTGTAACTTCTTTTATGGAGACTTTAATTCAACAAAATCTGTTGAATTAAAGTCTTCATCAAATAAGTTACAATTGAATTTACTCTCAGAAAGCCTAACCTATTAAAGATAATTTATATATATATATATATATATATATATATATTCACCAGATTATTAAAAATTAATGTAAAATTCAATCTGTGAATAGTGCTTAAATTTGAGGACATTGTGTAATAACAGTGTAAAATAGATACAGTCATGAGTAGATCATGAGGAAGTCTTAAATCAAGGAATGATGTTTGAACTGAGCTTTGGAAACTAAGAGAGAGTTAACCAGGTGAAAATGAGAGATGAGAAGGCAGAGCAGGTACTGCAGATAGACAAACCAACATCTGTAAAGGCTTAGCATGTAGAAGCTTCTGGTATCCAAAAGGAACTAAAGGAGGGCAGCATGGCTAGAGATCAGAAAGTGAGGCGCAGAGTCTTACAAATAGTATTATTATTAAGGATCTTGGTCTTGACCCTAGGAATAATGGGTGGTTGTTGATAGTTCAAATAGAAGAATTAAGTGATTGAATTTGCATTTTTAAAACATTACTCTTTCTTGGCACTGGGGCAAAGGGTTAGCCAAAGTCAATATGGACATAATACTTATGAAGCTATTTAATTAGTCCAGGTCAGATATAATGGTAATTTAGACTAAGGAGTTTGTTTCTGAGAAGGAAAAAAGTGTAGACTTCCTAATAAATATTTTGGAGCAAAATCATAGAACTTAGAAAAGTTTTAGGAGGAGAGAAAGTGTAAGGAATAAGTCTCAGATTACAGGGTTGTGTAACTGGACATACAGTTATGGCACTTATCAAAAGAGAAAATTCTGGAATAGGACTGTGTGTAGAGTGAGAAGTTTGGTTTCATATGTTTTCAATGTCTTTGAAGAATTTAAGTTTTCATGAGCCCGGTTAATATATGGATTTGTTCCACGGAGATGATGATTGGTGCAGAGATACATGTGTGAGTCATTGTCATATAGATGATAATTGAAGCATTGGGATGGATACAATTTTCTGTGAAAAAAATAATAGTTAAATGATCAGAAATAAGCCTTCATTTAATAAAAAGAGTAGGGTGAATCTTCTCATAAAAATGAATAGAAATAGCCAGTGACAAAGAAAGAAAAAAAGAGATTCTCGTTTCTGAGAAAGTAAGAGTCTTATTTTAAAAAGAAAAAGAAAAAAGTGTGTTTTTAGTTGTACAGTGGCAATGAGGGGTGAGGAAAAAAAAAAAACATGAAATTTAATAGTATACAGTTTACTAAAGCTCCCCTGGAAAACTTGTGATGAAATGATGAGGGAGGCAATAAAGTGGAGCAAGTGAGAAATAAGAAAAAGAAGACAGATTATAAATTATTTTCTTCTGTTATTACTATTCCAAATTCTCATGCCCTATACTAAACTTGGCCTCTGAATTTCTGAGTGGCTTCCTGTTACTTAGGATAAAAGAAGAACCTACATTTGTGATGTTGCAGAAAACAAACATAAGGGGGAAAATAATATTTTTTACACGTTTATTGGCTGCATAGCATTGGAGATATTCTTTTACTAAACTGTTAATATGCTATAGTATTAACGTCTTTTTTCTCCATCAGTGTCTTACACAACATCTGGCTACAGCCTATAATGGATAAGTTACTTTTAAAAATCCATTATGAACTTCAAAATTAGTTCCATAATTGTATTATCACTATGGAAGAATTGGCTACATTTCAGCATAAAATATAAATGGATCTGACTTTTCTCATTAATATTTCATAGTACATGGTTTAATATTGAGTTGAAGCAGAACACTGAGGTGGTCACGAAAAGGACAATTTATAAATGTGAATTTAACTAGAGAAAGATAAAATAAATCTTAGTTTTAGTTCTTCTAGGTGAATGTGGTTTACTAGACTCTACATAGAAAGTATATTCAATAAAAATAGAACATCATCATTACTGTGATAAAGATATAATCAACATCTCCCTGTTTAACATTATTCAACAAATACAGCTTATAAAGAATCAACAGGCCTGGCACGGTGGCTCACACCTGTAATCCCAGCACTTTGGGAGGCCGAGGCAGGTGGATCACCTGAGGTCAGGAGTTCAAGAGCCGTCTGGTCAACCTGGTAAAACCCTGTCTCTATTAAAAAAATAATAATAATAATAGTCGGGTGCAGTGTCGGGCACCTATAACCCCAGCTACTCAGGAGGCTGAAGCAGGAGAATCGCTTGAACCTGGGAGGCGGAAGTTGCAGTGAACTGAGATCACACCACTTCCACTCCAGCCTGCATGACAGAGCAAGACACTGTCTCAAGAAAAAAAAAAACAAAAAAAGATTCAAAATAACCCCATCGTTTCTATCCATAGCACAGCTTCTTTATCCACACAATTACACAATTGAGAGATACTGACATATATGTCTGAATTCACATTTCTTCCAAAGGAGCTTGCCCAGCTCTCTCTTTATCATGAAATTTCAATTTGCCAAATGGGCTGCATCTATTACTTTTGCTCACCTGCTTGTCTTTTATGGCAAAGAGATGCTATTTGAATTCTTACTTTTGGAAAATAAATGCCTAGCAATAAATCATCTTGTTTATTTTCAATCATCTTGCTTATTTTATGTGGAACCCTGATAGGCTGGTGGGTATTCTTGTGTTTACATTTTAAGAAAATGGAGTTTCAAAAACTCCTAATATTAAACAATGCCATCTGTCACCAACTAAACTGTAAGTTAATATAGAAAAACAAAAGCTGTGGTTTTGAATAGAATGAACAGTATGTGATGAGCATTTTGTTTTGATAAGCTTAAAAAGTCATGAGAACCTCAATATGATCACTCATAGGCTCAGTCCTTATTGTAGTCCCATTTCTGTCCATCGTCCAACCAATACAGGGAAAAATGATGCCTCTTTCTGTTAATGTTTTGGAGATTGCTACTTTTAAGTTCAATTTGTATTATACAGCAGAAACGACTGATTACATAATGTCTGGGGCCCAATACGAGATGAAAATGTGAGGCTTCCTGTTAAAAAATTCTGAAGAATTTCAAGATGGCAATGAAACAGCATTAAACTAAGCATGAGGCTCTTCTAAGTGTGGGCCCTGTGCAGGTGTGCAGGTTGCTTATCAAGTCAGCCTGGTCAGAAGACATGTAAGCAATCCTGAGTGAACAAAGTCAGAATCTGAAAGTTCATTTCAAAGGAAATCTAATATTTGCTTCCAATATTTGTCTCTCAGAGTTCATACTCCTTTCCAAAAAAGGCTGAAAATTTGTGTCCTTGCTGTACTTTTCTGAATTTAAACATCTGTGTAATTTCCATGCACATCTACTACAGACTTTGTTTCTCTGACAGCTCCTCAGACATTGCATATCAATTGGATGATCTATGCACCACCTGTTAGTGATGCTCCCATTATTTTCAGAGTATAAGTTGCAGTTCCTTTTGCAGTAAGGCTCCCTTTTGTGTAGCTTTATGGTCCTTAATTTTAAAAATCAAGTAAGATTTTCACAGCTGTAAACAGAATGGCTCTCACTCATCTCGGGCATCAGAGCCTAGATTTGCCCAAACTATCTTTCAGGAGTATTGAATCCACACCTATTGCCCAACTCACGTAAATGCTGGAATGTTAACACTGCAGACTAAAATGAAGTTTGAGCATCAAATGAAGTGTTAAATGGAGTATAAAATTGAAACAGCCTGTTTTAGAATGTGAGCTTGCCTCAGGCTTTGTACACTATCAGGAATGCTCAGACTCTGGGTACTTTTCAGTTTGACAGGAACTACAGAATCCTGTCTAAGAAACTGTAAATGAAAGAGAGAGAAGGTAAGAATAAGAAACCCCCAGGACATAATCCTCTGATTCAATGGCATTTTTAATTTGTCTTGTCAATTTATAAATATTCTTTAAAAGTTTATAAATACATATTTCAAATGAGATCCATCCAAATTATAAATTCTGATTGATTCTGGTTAAATGAATTATCTTAGTTACTATTTAGCTCTTTATTTATTGAAGCTAATCCTATCATTGATATGGATAAAAATGATCATTGTATGAACATAGCAAGCTCATTAAAAATGTTCAAATCAAAATCAGATATGGCCAGATATTGTGGCTCATGCCTGCCATCCTAGCACTTTTGGAGGCCGAGACGGGAGGATCACTTAAGTCCAGGAGTTCGTAACCAGCCTGACCAACATAGTGAGAGAAACCCTGTCTCTATTTAAAAGAAGATATAAACAGATGCGAAAGGCAAAAAAAAAAAAAAAGGAAAATAGGATAATCATTAACGACAAAAACATGAAAATCTAAATTTATATATATATATGTATAAACTACCCACAGCTTAAGCTTCTTCAGGTTTTTAACTTTTTTTTTTTAATGTTCATGAAAAGATATGTTCCTCTCCCTTTCAAAAAAAGACCAAAAAGGACTGTTCTGTTTAATTCCTTTGAAGTAGCAAAGCTCTCCATGGAGATTCCTACCTATACTTGTTAAATGCAATCTCAACAGCATATTAACATATCTACTCATAGCCTTTGACTGCAATGACATGTAGTTTATGATGTATCTTCCTCTGTCCATTCAGACAAGTACCACAAGGCATTTTTTAATGTTGAGTTAATGCTCAAAAATTATATTCTGAACATGATTGCTTCCAAGCTTAGCTAGTCCTAATGACTGTAATAATGAAAAACAGTAGTAAACAAAACCTGAGATATTGGCAGTGGGGATCAGAAAAGACATATTTTGAGATGATATTTTCTCTATTTAAAATGTGGTAATTTGTCCTCTAGTGAACATTTTATGAGGCGGAGTCTCAAACACTTACAGAGTTTGAGACCATGATAGCCTTCCTAATTACTCTGTTAATGGTAGCAGCATAATAGAGATGTTGCTTATAGGCACATATTGAGCAGAGTGAAGAAAAATCATCTCACAGCTGACAAGCTCTGAGATAAGTTCTACATTATAGTACATCTTGGGGAATACAATAACAACAAACCTTAGATCATTAGCTGTTTTTAGCAGTCTGTCATTATACTAGCTTTGCATGCTTCCAGCAATGCAGGGTGAATTATCACAGTAGTGTACAGGTTCTTTTTCACTACTTGTATCCACTCTGTGATAGATTTCAGAATGAATAAATATCTAGGAAAAAAAAATTTGTGTAAGTATTTACAAGAATTAAGGTGTGACTACTATACACCAGCCCTAACTTGCCCAAACTGAAAAATGTGGAGAGATTTCAGAAACCATTCCTCTTTTTCAACAGATAATGAATCACAGGGTTATTTTTAAAGGAGTATACTTTTAAATTAATATACAGTTAATATACTAACCATAAACTATCTGAAAAAAGACTGGCTGGGTTGGAAAGAAACTTACATTTCAGTTTTGATATCTCTTATTTACTAATGGTTAACCTGAAATCAAGACCATATATATTAATCAAACTGCAAAAAATCAAGTAATAATATCAGAAGAAATATAGGTTGGGATAATATAGCAGATTAGATACTCTCGATGACCCTCTGAACTGGAATACTAATCTAGGTAAGAGATTTTACAACATATCTTTTTAAATAAATGTAAGAGCTAACATAACATTAAGAAATCTGTAGATCCTCCAAAGTGAAAGCAGACACTCAAGAAAGAAAGCTTTAAAGATCAACAATCATACTGAGAATTCTTTCAAAACCTGGAAATCTTTATCCTCTGCTTTGAGAGCCCTAAGTGCATTGGAAGTAAGAAATGAACCTAGGAACTTCCCAATCTGGGTAACTTAAGGAAATCATATGCATAACAGTAAGTAAAGGGTTCTAGTCATAAGACAAATTATATTATATATTACATATTTAAGGAAATAATGCATCCAATTTTATACCAAAGGATCCTGAGAATAATAAAACAATAAATTTTCCTCAACTCATTTTATGAGGCAAACAAAAATTACATAAATTTTATAATAAATACAGTGCAAGAAATTAAAATCACAGATTCACTTGCAAAATTTCTAATGATAATATAAACGTATTGAATGCAGAAGTTATAAAAAAAGTATACTTGTTGGATTTAATTCCAGAATTTAAGTTTGCTTTAGTATAAAAAAAAAGTTTAAAGTAATTCATTGCATTAAAAAAGGGAGAATAAAATATAATAAACTCAATACATTTTAAAATATTTTGAATTATATAAACACCTGTTCATGATTTAGAAGAAAAATTAGCAAGTTAGAAATACCATGAAAATTCCATAAATTTGTAAAGTCCATGTATTCCTGTACACAATGATCCTATCAATAAATATTATATTTAATGATAAAATATTGAAAGCATTTCTTTATAATCCAAAACAAATCAAGGATGTCCATAATCATTACTTCTATTTCATACTATATTAGAGAATTTTAAGAGTTTGTAAGGAATAAAGAGAAGATTTTTTAAGAAAAAATTTACATTTTTATTATTTTCACGTGATGCAGAAAACTGAAAAAAACAGACAAGTTTATGGAATTCATATGAATATTTTGTTATATTGCTAAATGCAAAAATCAACATGTAAAAATCATTTTCTAACCAGCTATAGTTAGAATTTATACTTAAGTAAATGAGAATCATTATACCTATCAAAAATATTATAACATGCCTAGAAAAATATGTATGTTATGAAAATAAATTACAAAACTTCATTGAAAATACTTAAGAGCTAAATATTTATAATTATATACTTCATTATTTGGTAGAAATAAAGAATAAATATTGTATAGTCATCAACTTGCCTTAAATTGATTAATAGAGTCAATGGAATTCTAGTCCATTAAATCCTAAAAGACTTTTCATGGATTTTGACAACCTGATTCTACAATATGTAAATAAATTCAGAGAGCTAAATGAAACAAATACTGTACAGGGGGAAAAAAAGAGAGAGAGAGAGAGAGACAAGCCTTATGGATTTCAAGATTTATAATTAAGATATAGTGATTACATCTAAGTGAAGTTATTGTATAGATAAAAAGTTCAATAAAACAAAAAAGAGGGCCGGGCGCGGTGGCTCAAGCCTGTAATCCCAGCACCTTGGGAGGCCGAGACGGGCGGATCACGAGGTCAGGAGATCGAGACCATCCTGGCTAACACGGTGAAACCCCGTCTCTACTAAAAATACAAAAAAAACTAGCCGGGCGAGGTGGCTGGCGCCTGTAGTCCCAGCTACTCGGGAGGCTGAGGCAGGAGAATGGCGTAAACCCGGGAGGCAGAGCTTGCAGTGAGCTGAGATCTGGCCACTGCACTCCAGTCCGGGCGACAGAGCGAGACTCCGCCTCAAAAAAAAAAAAAAAAAAAAAAAAAAAAAAAAAAAAAGAATGTACAAATACCAACCCAAATTCTTATAAGTACTGATAAATGTTAGAGATCATGTAGATCAGTGCAAAAGGATAGCACTGGGACGCAAAAAATCATTTTTATGTAGTTTGAAGATTTTAGTGGAAAAAACAAAAACCCATAATCACATCGAGAAGACACTACAGAAGAACAAACAGATGCATGTGCAATACAGATATTGGGAAGAATTTCTTAAATCTGGGAAAGAATACAGATCATGCGTGGAGCAACTGATAAATTCAACAGCATTAAATTTAAGAACTTCTAATAATCAAGAGACACTAAAGCAGGAGTAGAAATACAAGTTATAAAAAGGGAGGCGACATTAGCAAAAGTTATGATTGATGAAAGTAACATCTATTACACATAAATAATTCTAATGAATGAATAAATTTGAAAAATACCATTAAACAGATTGCAAAATTGAAGAAAAAATGTATTTCAGGCATTTTATGGAAGGGCTCAGAATATGTTAGAATCGTTAAAGATCAATTTGAAAAGCACCAGTAATTCAATAAGAACATCACAGAAATATGGTAAGAAAGAAAAAGGAAAAAAAAAAAGAGAGAGAGAAAACAGCAGGAAATGGGACTGCATAATTTTTTAGTGGATTGAGCTTTAATGCACGGGTCCCTACTCGGGCTGCGCAGCAGGAGGCGAGCAACCGGCCAGTGAGCATTACCGCCTGAGCTCTGGCTCCTGTCAGATCAGTGGTGGTTTTAGCTTGTCCTAAGAGCGCGGATCCTATTTTGAACTGCACACAGAAGGGATCTAGGTCGCGCTCCTTATGATAATATAATGCCTGATGATATGAGATGGAACAGTTTCATCCCGAAACCAACCACCCACACCCTCCCTACCGCCTCCACCACTCCCGCCGCCCCGACCCCTGCCATGGCAAATTTGTCTTCTATGAAACTAGTTCCTGGTGTCAAAAAGGTTGGGGACCACTGCTTTAATATACGGTATAAGAAAAGCAAGTTTGGAAAACAGTGGTAAGCTCTTAGTTTCATTGATGACTAAGGTTCCTGGACAGAAGCAGGAGAGAAGAGTGAACAGCTTCCAGACAGGTTGATGAATGAATAAAATGGAGTCATCAGGCAATAACAGAAATCTAGGAGAATGGGGCACCCTATGCTTTCTCTTAAGCTTCGTTCCCATTGGGAAAGAGATGTAGACAAATCAGGGGACATGTTTGCTAGAGAGAAAATATTATTTCCTCTTCAGTTAAGTGTGTAGAGAGTGTACTTTAATGACCAAAACAAACAAACAAACAAAAAACACCTCACTATTTAGGCAATATTCAGTATCCTGAGGTATTCTGCCAATTTCATGCATCAGAATCACCTGTAGTGTATTTGTGCAATCTTTCTGGGGTCCGTTCACTCAGTCTTGCTGAGGGAGGACACCCAATTTCAAATGTGTTGGCAAGTTGAGATTTCAGCATCTGTCATGGTTCATTTCCAGCATGTAAGTTTTGGCTCAGTATACAAGCCTACTAGAACAAATGTTCTTGGGAGTTTTCTGACAAAAAGAGGAAATTATTTAATAATGAGTACTACATAACTCAGAAAGACTCTGCATATGCACACACACATACATACATGTGTACATACACATTGTGTATTAATTTTACATGGATGGCCTTGTATTTATGTGTATGTGGGGGAGGTGTTAACTTTTACACTTAACTCATTTGTTGTTTAGCCTGGATTCTTACACTTTCCAAATCGTTTCAAATTGTTTGTGAATTTTCTAAAAATATAATAGGTTATATGCTTATTTGGCAATGTTATTTTCTTCTTCCTCAAGTACATGAGAATATACACAGCTCTTCAGAATACTGAGTTAATTTCTCTACATCTCTCTATTAATTAAATTCAAGTGACTGATACACAAGGAAAGTTCTAACAGAAAGTGTAAATTCACGTAGTGAGTAAATGTGCCAAGCAGTGATAATAACTTAGCAGCTTTAAAATATTTTGTTTTGTTACTTAGGTACATGCCTATGCAAAGAAATGTTAACATACATCAGTCATACACACCCCTTTGCCCACCAAGCCACCCACCACTTACACCCTTCTAGTTTGTGGAATTCATCATCATTCCACCAGTCATAATAGTTTCTTAAACTTTGTATAGGAGACAATCGCTTCTTAATTACCTCCTATATTAAGACACTTGACAAATCAAAGGCAAACAATATTAATAATAAATGGCCATTGCCTGACCAAAGTCTAGGTAAGAGGTGTTTCATTCATTTTTCCTTTACAGCAGGTACAGTAAGATGTTGAAATGCAACTTGTTTGGGAAACATATTACCCAGAATTTAAATCTTTGTTCAACCACTTACTCTTCTGTAAAAAAAATTAAGTTATTGATTTATTTTAGGATTATTTTTCTAATTATAAAATGAGAGTAATAAAAACTATCTCACTATAAGTTGAAATAAACTTACACATCATATGATGCATGCACAATTCCTGGAACATTCTTTTACAGTTTTTCATTCAACTTTGAAATCATTATCACCAGGCACTGTGCAACAGTGTGCTTGCGCTTATAAAAATGAATAAACAAGATTTCTGCCTTCATTTTTCACAGTTTCATAATCTCATATGGGAGACAGACAAACACAGCACCTTGCTTTAATAGAGTGTTGTTAAGTATACAGAAAAGATATGTTTGGAGTATTTTGGGAGTTGAAACAAGAAATGAACTACATCTCAAAGTATACAATGCATTAGACAGGCTGGGGGGAGAAGGAATTGTGAGTAGAAAAATCCATCCAAGTAAAGCAAAAAAGAGGGAAAGTATAAAACTTCCTTTTTCTTTAATGTCCTTATCTATCCAACCTCATCTTGCCTTCTAATTCTTAGACTGAATTATTATTTTAAAATAAGGCACGATAGGCCAGGCTCAGAGGCTCATGCCTGTAATCCCAGTACTTTGGAAGGCTGAGGTGGGTGGGCAGATCACTTGAGATCAGGAGTTCAAGACCAACCTGGCTGGCATGGTAAAACCACGTCTCTACTAAAAATACAAAAAATTAGCTGGGCTTGCTAATGGCATGTGTCTGTAGGCAGGAGAATCACTTGAACCCAGGAGGCGGGGGTTGCAGTGAGCCAAGATCATGTCACTGCAGTACAGCCTGGGTGACAGAATGAGACTCTGTCTCAAAGTAAATAAAATAAAATAAAATAAAATAAAATAAAATAAAATAAATAAATAAATATAAAATAAGGCACAATAAAAATATTCAACTTTGAACTCTGGAATGAGTTATGAAAGGCAACATAATAATTTAATACATCCTTTCAACTTAACTGTATTCTGAAAATTATCTTAGTTGTTTTGTTTTCAACCCTGATTGTTCTTTTCTTCACTTTCAGATTGAGATATTCAAAACATTATTTCATTTAGTCCTCTAACTGGCATAAGCTTCTGGATAATTATTAAGTTCCCTACTATTCTCATGTGCTACTCTTGTATAAGGAATGGTATATAGAAAAAACACATAGGTATATTTATTTCCTCAAACTCATGGCTTATTTTTGTTCTCTGTTTCAGGCAGCAGGTGTTATTACCGCATAATAAGTCTAGATAAATTCTTTATTCTGGATAAATACCATATGTCACTCCTGTCAAAATATAAATAGTAGGTTTTTATCCGTGTTTTCTCTTAGAAAAATTTTAATAAGATTTCATATTTGCAAAATTAGTGAATGAAAATTTGCATCTCTTGTGGGAAAATGTTTGATAGGGAATTTAGAAATGTCAGTTTCAGGAAGCTGCTTGGAGGCAGGGAGGTCTGAGCTTTAGAAATACCCTTCCCAATTGAGGAAGGTAGAGGCCAGAGTAACAAGACCTAGTACCATAGTGTTTGGGAAAGGTAGGAAGAGGACAATGCTGATGAGTACAGGAGTGACCACTGCTTCAATCTGTCTGATCCTGACACTCAAAATAATTTATTTCCTTCCCAGTTGCTATCCCATATTTCCTGGAAGCTACGAACAATAAATTGTGTGATCCACTAGTCTTTTTAATTAAATATGAAAATGTTGATAGCAAAATAGTAAATTTTGTAAAGCACCTTTGCAATGTTTATTTTTGCTCATTGCTCATAACCCTTCTCTTTTCAATTTAAGGACATATCTGATTAGAGAATATGTAAAACTATCCTTTTTCAACCATCAGAGAAAAAAAATCATTTTTTCCTCTATGGCAAAAAGTAATAAGTTAATTCATGAAGGTATCTGAAAATGTAATTGGAGAGACTATTTTTATAATATTTTAAGTAGATTTGTCTTTTCTTCTTTTTATTTTTTTAAATTAAACGTATATTTTAGAAACAGGAGGTTCATGCGCAGGTTTGTTGCATGGATATATTGCATCCAGGTATGAAACATAGTAACCAATAGGAAGTTTTTCATCCCATGCCCACCTCTCTCCCTTTCCCCTCTAGTAGTGGTAAGTGTCTGTTCCCATGTTTATGTTCATGTGTGCTCAGTGTTCACCTCCCACTTATAAATGAAAATATGTGGTATTTGGTTTTCTGTTCTTGTGCTAATTTGCTTAGGATTATGGCCTCCAGATCCATCGTGTCCCCGTGAGGCACATGATTTCCCTCTTTTTTATGGCTGCACGGTGTTCCATGGTGTATGTGTATCACATTTTCTTTATTCACTCCACCACTGATGGGCACCTAGGTTGATTCCACATCTTTGTTATTGTGAATAGTGTAGCAATGAACATGTGAGTGCATGGGTATTTTTAATATAACGATCTATTTTCCTTTGGGTACATACCCAGTAGTGGGATTGTAGGGTAGAATGGGGTTCTAAGCTCCTCGAGAAATCTCCACACTGCTTTCCACAGTGGCTGAACAAATTTGCATTCTCACCAACAGTCTATAAGCATTCCCTGTTCTCTGCAGTGTCACCAGCATCTGTTTTTTTTTTTTTTTAATTTTTTTAACAATAGCCATTCAGACTGGTGTGAGATGGTACCTCACTATGGTTTTGATTTGCATTTCTCTGATAATTAGTGACGGTGGACATTTTCTTCAAGTTCATTGGCTGCTTGTACGTCTTCTTTTGCAAAGTGTCTGTTCATGTCCTTTGCCCATTTTTTAAATGGAGTTATTTGTTTTTCTTTTTGTTTTGTTTAAGTTCCTTACAGATTCCAGATATTAGACCTTTGTCAGATGCATAGTTTGTGAATATTTTCTCCCATTAGGTAGATTGTCTGTCTACTGTATGATATTTTCTTTTCCTGTGCAGACACTCTTTAGTTTACTTAGGTTTCATTTTTCAATTGTTTTCTTTTTGTTGCAATTGCTTTTGGAGACTTGGTCACAAACTGTTTGCCAAAGCCAATGTTCAGAAGAGTATTTCCAAGGTTTTCTTCTAGAGTTGTTATAGGATTTGAGGCCTTGCACTTAAATCTTTCATTCATCTTGAGTTAATTTTTGTATATGGTAAAAGTTAAGGATTCAGGTTCATTCTTGTACATATAGCTAGAGAGTTATATCCCAGGACCATTTATTGAATAGAGGTTCCTTTCCTCATTGCTTGTTTTTGTCAGGCTTGTGAAAGATCATATAGTTCTAAGTATTGAACTTCATTTCCGAGTTTTCTATTCTGTTCCATTGGTCTATGTGTCTTATTTTTATACCAGTATCATGTTATTTTGGTTAATACAGCCTTATAGTGCAGTTTGACATTGGGAAATGTGATGTCTCCAACTTTGTTCATTTTGCTTAGGGTTGCTTTGTCTATTCAGACTCTTCTTTGATTCCAAATGAATTTTATATATTTTTTTTCTAACTGTGAAGAATGATATTGGTAGTTTGATAGGAATAGCATTGAATCTGTAAATCACGTTGGACAGTATGGCCATTTGTAGCAATATTAATTATTCCAATCCATGAACATAAAATGTTTTCCCATTTCTTTGTTTTGTCTATTTTTTTTTAAGCTGTGTCTTGCAGTTCTACTTGTAGAGATCTTTCATCTCTTTGGTTAGCTGTATTTCTAGATGTTTTATTTTATTTTTAGCTATTGTAAATGCGAGCATGTTCTTGATTTGCCTCTCAGCCTGAACATTATTGGTGTATAGAAATGCTACAGATTTTTGTACATTGCTTTTGTATCCTGAAACCTTTCTAAAATATTTTATCTGTTCTAGCAGCATTTTGGTGGAGTCATTAGGGTTTTCTAGGTATGGAATCAAGTGCTCAGTGAAAAGAGTTAGTTTGACTTATTTTCCTATTTGAATGCCTTTTTTTTTTCTTTCTCTTGCCTGATTGCTCTGTCTAGGACTTCTAAGACTTGTTAAATAGGAAGGTTGAGAGTGGGCATCCTTGTCGTTTTCCAGTTCTCAAAGGTAATGGTTCCAGCTTTTGCCCATTCCATATGGTGTTGGCTGCAGGTCTGTCCTAGATGGCTCTTATTTTGAGGTAGGTTCTTTCTATGTCCAGTTGGTTGAGTGTGGTTATCATGAAGAGATGTTGGATTATGTTGAAAGCTTTTTCTGCATCTATTGAGGTGATCACAAGGTTTTTGCTTTTAATTCTGTTTATGTGGTGAATCATATTTATTGATTTGCATCTGTTGGACCAGTCTTGGATCCCAGGAATAAATCCTGCTTAATCGTGATGTATAAGGTTTTTCATGTCTGCTGGATTTTAAGTAGATTGTGTCTCCCATCTAATCTACTTTTATTTCTTTCCGTAATAGGAAAAAAAAATGAGATATTGATATCTAGTCACTATTACAACTTTTTCACTTCAGTAATGAATTCTGGTCTATTTCCAGAGATGGCTGGGTTTCAACTTGCAAACACTATGCCAACTCTGTATTAGATTCCATTTTAGTGACTTATAATTCCAAAATCTTAGGTCACTGACACATCAAAACTTCTTATAGATTTTTTTTTTAATTTGTGCTCTATGTTTGTTTTACATAAGTAACATTTAAATATACATTCACTACAAATTGTTCAAGAACTGTAGAAGAATTTAATAGAGTAAAAGGTGAACATACTCTTCATCACCAGTCCCCCATATATGCTAATTTTCTTGAAAGTAACCATTGTCAACATATAAACTACATGTTAAAGTCCTAATATTTTAAGATGGCAATTTACTGAAATCACTTTGGATATGTTGAGAATGAATCCATATTATCTCATAAATCTGTATGTTAAAAATATTTTGGTATGTGATTTTGTGTGTATGTATTTGTGTTGTGTGTACATATGTGGGGTTGGTGGGAGTGAGAAGGCTGGAGTCCGATATTACTATGCTTGAATTCAGGCTACACCACTTAGTGTCTAGTAGAATTTGAGCAAATCATTTATTCTTTCTAAGCTTGTAAGTAAAATGATCTAGTACATAACTCAATGGATATTTGTGAGAGTAAAGTGATTAAAGCAGTACTAATAATTGTAATTAAATAGCACAGTTTCTGTTTCTCTATCCCTCTACATTAGAAATAGTAATTACTTTATTACTTTTGTGATACTTAATTGATACTTTGAAGGAAGAGTATAACAATGAAATGCTTTCAATGCACGACAACAATACACAAGCTAGCACATAGTTATTCAGTTGTTCCATAATCAGTTTCAGACACAATAAAAAAGGATTAAACTTGAAGTTTGCTTTATGTTTTTTTAAGGATGAGCAAGACATGACAATTGGATAACTATATTTCAATTGTGTCTGGGACACCAATATATTTTTAGAGATTGATTTATGTGGAACATATCTCAAACTTTCTTCCTCCATGCCCCCAAAGGAAATCCCAAAAACCTCTACTCATTATCCAACTTGTTTTAGATACTGTAATCTTATTTCTTAAATTTAGATGTTTTATTTGTATTTGCCCAAATAAGAAGCCAGGAAGTCATAACCATTTTTGAAACATATTGTTTGACATTTTTTAAATAAGAAAAATATGTATTTGAATAAATATGAAAAGGGACATTGTTACAGGCTACTTTACTGTAGGAAACCGGAGACAACATTTCCTCTCCTGCCACCTTATGTGGAAAACCTCTCCACAAAGGCACCTAACATAAATTTTGTGTAATGTGAAATAAAAAGTTGATAAAAAAGACAGATTGGTTTTTATGATCCCAGTTTGGCTAACATACATTTAGTTTTGCTAACATACACTTCTCTTAAATGTCAAAATTAATTGAAAGTTTAATTTAGTTAACTCAATAACTAACATGATACAATTATCTGAGATTATAATGCTGTTCACTAAGGTAAATGCTTCAATGACACATCTAAGGGTTCATCTTTACAACTTCAACATTAAAGATAGACAGATATGTAGATAGATGATAGATAGAGAAAAGTAGATATATGTATATCTTTAACAATGTCTACACACACACGAACACACACACACACACACACATATGTATGTATGTATACATTTCTTTCTTTCTTTGTCTCTCCCCTCCATCCCTCCTTCTCCTGCCCTCCCCCTCCCTGCCTTCCTTTATTCTTCCTTCCTTTCAACATTTTTCACTTCAGTAATGAATTCTGGTCTATTTCTAGAGATGGCTTCCTTTGTCCTCCTCACAGTGCAGGTGATGGGAGTGCAGCTTGCATCTCCCATCACCTGCAGCGGGGTGCCCCGCTGTTCAAACCTCTAGGGGAAGCATACAGGCTGTAGGGTTCCAACCCCATGGCAGTATCTAGGGGTAAATGTTAACAACTGAAGCCCCAATGGGCGTGTGTTAGAATGTGCTCTTTCAGTTTAGCCGTCTATGGGCAGCTTGTGTTAGTCAGCCCAATTAGACCTTCTGCCTTATTGCAAGAACAGAGGTGGTTTTCCCCTTGAGACGGCCGCTTAGTGGCTGGGGTCTCCTCTGACCACTTTGGCCGCACTCTGCGTCGTTCTGCTGGTCGATGACCTGCCTGCATCTGCCAGTGCCTGTAAGTGTGCTTTTCTGCCAGTGTGTTCCTCTCGATGTTCAGCCACTTGTGTGTTCTTCCTCTGATGCGTTCCTCTCCTCCAGCTGCCTGTGAATCTCTGCCCGCAAGGGTGTCAGGGTTTTTACAGATACGGGACGGGGGTGTGGCAAGCCATGGTGGTCTTAGGAAATGCAACATTTGGGAACAAAAACAGAAATGTCTGTCCTCACCTAGGCCCATGGGCACAGGCCCATGGGAGCCCTCACAAGGGACCTGCCCTTCTCTACCCATGCCCCCGTCCTGTGCCATCTCCCCCCTCTGAAGAGGTACATCAAACTGCTGTTAAAATATGGGTGATGACTAGTCTTAAGCTACTTCCTGGTGACAGAGGGTGTTGTTCTAGGGAGAACAGCAGTCAGACTTCTCCCAGGGGTCTATCTAAGGGTTTCTAGCAAATCAGGAGCTATCATCTAAGGCTCCAATTGCCTGGCCATTTGGAGTTTTATGGCTTCTAGGCATGAGAGGAAAACAAACAAACAAACGAACAAACAAGTTTTATAAGGTTAAGTATGCATGGGTTAAACATGTGTAATATGCAAGGAAAGAATTTAGTGCCAAAGATTACAGAGACAAGAAGTGAAATATACTAACAACAACATTGTACCCAGAGGTGTTTCACCCTGGTGAAGGATATTAAACCTTGTGTGGGAGTGGGTAAGCTTTAGAAGAGAGATCACTGTTTTTGCCATATCTTTAGCAGTTAATAGGTGCACCCTATTTGAGGGCTCGCACCATGGTCATTAAAGCTTCTGCCTCTTTCTTGCATCTCCCTTTCTCTATTGTAAAAGACTGAGGTGGCCACTTCAGGAGGTTCTCTAATGTGTATCTGTTCCCAGGGCCATTTCTGGAACTTCCTCCTGATATGAGGGGCTGCCTGAGTAATGAATGTATCCTTTAGGATTGATTGGCTGTTTCTTGACTGAATCACGAGATAGAGAGGTGTGTTTTACCAAGGCCTTTCTTAGCTTTTCCAGGAAGGCAGTTGGGTTCTCAGCAAATCCTTGGTCAATAATGGACAACTTAGCATAATTGAGCTGCTTGGTCTTAGTCCTATGCAAGCCCTCCATTACAAACATCTGAAAGTGTCTCCTTTTCCAGTCTTCCATCTTGTCATTGAGATCCCATGTAGAGTCATTCACTGGTTCTGCTTATCTTCCAGTTGCATAATATTTGCCCTCTTCCTTGATGCTATATGTGATGCAAAGTGCATCCCCAAATCTCTCTGCTGCTTGCAGAGTGGACTGCCTCTCATTGTCCATCAGGGTCTGATTCAAAAATAACATAACATCTCTCAATCAGAGTTCAAATATTTGGGTGAAATTCTGGAAACTCTCTCTATATCTATCATGGTCATCTGAAAACTTGCCAAGATCCCTCTTGATTTGCTTTAAGTACTGTTGGGAGAAGAGGACCTGGAACTTACTGGGCCCAAATTTACTATGCATCTGTTGGAGGGGTAAGAGTGAAACAAGGGCTTGTTTAGGGTGAGGATTTCTAGGAGGGGGCAAGTGAGAAGCTGAAGCTAGATAGGGACGTCAGGGTGGATCTGGAGGAGCAGGGCTGGAGGGAGCTAGCTTCTCAACTGGGAGTGCCTGTGGGATTTGTATATTTAATTCCCTGGGATTGCCCCTTGCAGCCTTCCCTGAGACAGCAAATAGGAGGGCTGGATCAATCTTACTCTGTTGGCAAAGGTCTGGATTGCCTTGCAAGGTACAGAAAGCCTGCACATATGGGGCCTCAGACCATCTGTCTTCACATCTATAGAAAAGTTCCAGCTGCCAAAGGGTATCAAAATAAATGGCTCCTTCCTGAGGTCAAGTCATTCCTTGCTGGAAATAATAATTTGGCCAAACCTTTGTGCAGAAGGCTATTAGGAGTTTTTCCTTCAGATTTTGAGGGTCTAAACAGTCCCAATGGTTCAGGACACACTCCAGAGGAGTATAAGCTGGGATGGTAATGAGAACTGGTTACCCATTCTGAAGGACAGGGAATAGAGGCATCCCTCATTTCTTTCTTTCTTTCAGCAAAATCTCAAGGTGTGATAAAGAGAGAAAGCAAGCATCCTCCCTTTCCCTTCCACCTGTCATCCCTGAGGCCTGGCAACCTTGGCAGGTGCTGGCCATAAGTACTGATGTGATACGTACCCACGAAGCAGGGAAAACCTGAAGAATAGGAATTGACCGGCGTCACCTATGCCTCCTGTTTCTCCTGCTGCCAACAACCTGTGAATTCCCTGGTCCTGTTTATGCCATGAAGCATGGCCTCCTTCTGTGGGGCTGGGGGTGGAGTTTAATTGGCAAGAATTGGCCCTGCCCATTTACATTGTGCCTGTGGCCTGGCTTTGGATGCCTCAGACCTGGTTGTTCTTTCTAGGGCCTTACCCTTAGCAAGAAGCTTGGAATCGAGCTTCGGATTGAAAAGGTATTTTAGGGGCTGTTTTTATCCATTTAGAGTGTCTCAAATAAGCCCTGCCGAATTTCCAGTTATCAGCCAGCAGGGGTCACTCCTGCATTAATTTCCCTATCGGAAACAGTGGTGGGAGTGGGGAGCCCTCTCACTTAGAAAAGGAAAAAGGAGGCCAGGTGCGGTGGCTCAGGCGTGTAATCCCAGCACTTAGGGATGCCAAGGTGAGCAGATCACGAGGTCAGGAGATCGAGACCATCCTGGCTAACAAGGTGAAACCGTGTCTCTATTCAATTAGCTGGGCGGGTGGAGGGCTCCTGTAGTCCCAGCTACTCGGGAAGTTGAGGCAGGAGAATGGCGTCAACCCTGGAGGCAGAGCTTGCAGTGAGCCGAGATCCTACCACTGCACTCCAGCCAGGGCGACAGACTGAGACTCTGTCTCCAAAACAAACAAAAAAAACAAACAACAACAACAAAAAAAAAAAAAACAGAGAGAGAAAAGGAAAAACGAAGAAAAACAGTTTAAGGGGCAAAAGTGGGAGATCCCGGGGGAAAAGCTTCTTGCTCAGTGCAAGTGGGTCCCTCTAATCCTATATCCTTCCCCCGGTTCAGGCCAGGTTGAATTTGTCGGCCAGGGGAGAAACATTCTGTTGGCCTGGTGGTTGAGAAGAGCCCGTCTATTGGCCCTGTGGGGTTGTGGCTACCACCAGGGCTTTCTCCCGCTCCCCCTTGTGACTGCTGGGTGCGAGCTTTGCAAGTTGTGCATAAGCCCAAGCACCTGAGCTGAGAAGGGAAACGGAAAGGTGAGGTGCCCTGAGTCATGCGTGCTGCGGCTGCTGGGGTGGAGACGTAAGTGGCACCTCTAGGAATAAGTAGTCTGATTTGCACCTTTGGCTGCTGAGCCAAATGCTCATTTT
The DNA here is from genome assembly GCF_007565055.1 of Rhinopithecus roxellana. Taxonomy (NCBI): domain Eukaryota; kingdom Metazoa; phylum Chordata; class Mammalia; order Primates; family Cercopithecidae; genus Rhinopithecus; species Rhinopithecus roxellana. The sequence continues at coordinate 67,488,419 of NC_044559.1, read as the reverse complement.
ACCTAGTAACATTGCCACAGCCTGTAGCAAATCCTTTAACATTGTAAAGGAAGAGATAAAAGCCATTTCAAACCATAAAAGAGAGAAAAGAGGTGAAGTCTGGGTGTTTTAACCAGATCGGTTAGGACGCTTTAAAACTTCATGAAGGGAAAGAGAGCCTCTTACCTACAGGGAAAAGAGAGAGGTGCCAAGGTTTTGGAAGAGAGGCCAATCCTATACTTTCAGATTTGCATTCACCTTCCCGGGCCCCCAGTTGAAACAGGAAAAGTTGCCTCATCCCCATCACAGGGCGTATGATGGCGGAGTGGCTAATTTATTTGGTTCCCCACTGTTCAAACCTCTAGGGGAGCATGCAGATGGGCAGGCTGTGGGGCTCTGACCCCACAGCAGCATCTAGGGGTGAATGTTTACAGCTGAAGCCCCAGTAGGCGTGTGTTAGAGTGTGCTCTTCCAGTTTAGCCATTTATAGGCAGCTTGTGTTAGTGAGTTCAATTAGACCCTCTGCCTTATTGCAAGGTCAGAGAGCTTTCTATTTCCCAGGATTTCTTGTCCTGGTGTATCAGAAGAATCAGGTCACACATGGGCTTGGACAATGAGCGCAAGGTTTTATTGAGTGAAAGTAGCTCTCAGCCGACTGGGGAGCTGGAAGGGAGATGGAGTGGGAAGGTGGCTTTTCCCTGGAGTCCGGCCGCTCAGTGGCCCGGCTCTCTTTAGAAGATCCTGGCCAAACTCTGCATTGTTCCGCTGGTCGATGGCCTGCCAGCATCTGCTGGTGCCTGTTAGTGTGCTCTTCCACCAGTGTGTTCTCAATGTTCAGCTGCTTACGCGTTCCTCTGCTAATGTGTTCCTCTCAGCATTCAGATGTCTGTGTGTCTGCCCGCTAGAGTCTCGGGGTTTTTATAAGCACAAGATGAAAGCATGGCGGGCCAGGGTGGTCTTAGGAAATGAAACATTTAGGCATAAAAACAGAAATGCCTGTCCTCACCTAGATCCATGGGCACAGGCCCAGGTGTGAAGCCCTCACCAAGGACTGGCCCTTCTCTATGCAGCACTTCTTTTCCTCCTCCAGTAATGATTCCGAGCTTGGAGGCAGTTGGGTAAGGAAGGTGGGAGGAGAGAGACCTGGAAACAGGACAAAAAAAGAGAAAGGAAAAGGGAGGGAGGCGAGGGCGTTTTGTTGGTATGATTGGGTTACGTTATATTGATGTCTAGGGGAATGTAATGATAGATTCACTAGTGACGGAGTGAAGAAAGTGGAAGGCTAGGAATTAAGTATGTCCTCACGTACTTCTTCCTTCCTTCACCCTTCTTCTTCCTTCCTTCCTTCCTTCTTCTCTTTCTTTCTTTCTTTCTTTCTTTCTTTCTTTCTTTCTTTCTTTCTTTCTTTCTTTCTTTCTTTCTTTCTTTCTTTCTTTCTTTCTCTTTCTTTCTTTCTTTCTTTCTTTCTTTCTTTCTTTCTTTCTTTCTTTCTTTCTTTCTTTCTTTCTTTCTTTCTTTTTTTCTCTTTCTTTCTCTTTCTTCCTTTTCTTTTCTTTCTTTTCTTTTTCCTTCTTTGCTTCTTTCTCTCTTTCTTCTCCCAGCAATGACATGGAATTTGTGATGACAGGCAGAAATTAGAGGCTTTCCATATTTGTTATGTTTATTTTTGGCTTTCTGAGGGCCAAGTTTTCCTTTGTTGCTAGTGCAATAACAATTGTCTTTTAATCATTGACTCCAAGCGAATAACAGGCAATCTAATAATGAATGATGTAAGACACACATAGTTTCTGGATATAAGTCTAGAGTTTACTTTTTAAATATGATTTAGAAAAACTTGTTACCTATCTCAGATTTGTTCTTTCAGCAATAGAGGTTTCTAAACTTGTTTGAACTTTTGAAATTTAAGAATAGTTATCTAAGCAACCTTCCAAGAATGATTCTTGGGAGATCAAAATGAGTTATTCTTGACCCATATCCTCTAAGTTTTTCTAATTATATGAATTTATTTGTTTAATAGTGTCACTGATGAACAGGTTAACATTTCAGTGGTGGCTTTCTGGAGATGAAATGCACACATTCATACTAATGCATTGGTATAACATAGTGAATCTGGGGGTAGCAGGTGTTCACCTGAGACATCAAATGTTTTCAAGACAGATAACCCTTTTAACATCACTCAAACAACAGTGCAAGAATGGCCACACACAATGACTGTGCCTTAAATTTCATGCCCCTTTTTTCCTCATGTACAAAACTTCACCAATCAGTGGGATATTACTATGAAGAAATGTTAGCCTTAACACAGTAGGATTATTATGAAAGATTGAAAGAAGACAGGCTATTTCAATTCATACCAATTATATTTCATATGTCACAACCATGAGTTTGGCTGAGGATCATTGAGGCATACATTGAATTAATCAGGCTGCCTTTTGCTGCTTTAAATGAAGCCTAAATAATTTTGATTTCTTGCATGGAAAGAGTAACATGGCCAGGTATACTATTTCACTGTTCTGTTTCTTGTTTTTTAGCCATCTAAAAATTTCATTTTTAGTGTTGGTGTTTGTGGACCATCACATTACCCCAGAAGCATCACTATTCAATAGAAGAAAACTAACGAGCCCAAAGGATTTCACCATGAATCCGTTCATTATACAAGACACAGTTCACAGATCAGTTACAAATGTGGATTTCAGCCCCAAATTCCAACCGAGATCAAAGAAAATGCATTTGTCTTTCCACATTTCAAATTAAGTTTTGAGAATTGAAGTCTAATACTTAAAAAAAATTTTGCTTATCTATTCTTTTTATAACATTTTAAAAGCCCTACAGGTAGGATGAACTTGGGTTAACTTGTTAAATGCAAATATGGCATACATTATTTGTATTTAAATGACTTTAACATCCTGTAATATTACCTAGAGGTTTGCCTTCCAAATGGCTTAGGAAGAATATTTTAATGAAGTCAGCTACAAGTAAAACTAATCTTCTTTTTTTCTTTTAAGCTTGTATAAATTAGCTGTATCCACTTAACTCCATGGAAACATTGTTATAAAAAATAGAAACATAAAATTTTGTGTTTCTGACTAATTTATTACTATTTGAAAGTTCTGTTTTCTTTTAGTCAATTTTGGAAAACTTTATTTCTTCTCCAAAATAATGTGCAAATCACTTCTATGTTTAATAGCCAATCTCTTTTTTGCTTACCAGCATCTCTATCTTCCTTTTCTGAGATTATTCTTCCTTTTGTGCCCTTTCCTCCTCTATATTTGATTCCTTTTTCATTGGCTTCCTTTTAGTAAGAAAATAGAAATCATCAAATTAGAATATGAAATTGTACCAACGTAGTGACAATGACGCCTCACTAGTATCTGTACTCATGGTATCCTCTGTCTTCTTTTCACATGTAATGAATAAACAATTCTTGCTGTCACTGAGAAGGGCAGACACCACTCTCTTTGTGCTTTGGGCCCCACAATGTTTCACTCAAATGTGTTTCATCTGTCAAAATTTCTTAACTCTACAGCTCCATCTGTCTTTCACTCTCTATTGGATTATCTGTTTTAGCCTAAAACAAAGTTATACCATTAGCCATCTTTCAAAAATCTGATTTCTTATGTCCTTCTCTAGTTCTTTATGTTATTCTTTTTCTCTTCTTAGCTAAACTATTTTTAAAATGTATGTACTTGCTATCTGCATATCCTCAAGTCTCCTTTTATTCTTAATTCACTCCAGTCTTTCACCATGGGACTGAGAGTGAAATTGCAAAAGTCTTCCATTTTCCTAAAGAAAATGATTGCCTTTCAGATCATCTTACACAATGGCCTGGCCATTTTTAGGCATAGTTAATCACTCCCTGTCCCTTGAAATACTTTCTTTACTTAGATTCTGATTTGCATTCCCATTTTCTTTTCCCCTTCCAAGACTCGGGATCAGTCTATAATTTTTTTTTAATTCACAATTTTCTATCAGATTTATTCTTGTCTTATGCATTCAGTAGCTTTTATATGTTTATTTACCTCTTGGCTCATTTTTCAAATACTACCAGACCTCCTGAGGTAAAGACTCTTGTGTTGAACTTTGTAGTTGTCATTGTTACTGATACACCAGGGGTACCATCTGGTTTCTGCTGCTAGCCACACAGAAAGTCAATCAGTGAGAGAATGAGTTTTGCCAAGGAAGAAGGGTTTAATCAGTGCTTCAGATGAGGAGAAGGGAAATCAGTCTCAAATCCATCTGCGTGACCAATTAAAATTGGGGATTTATATAGCAGGGAAGAAATGTAACTATGTGTGAGAAAACAGGAACTTGGGTAGAATAAGGGAGCAATCATGACTAATGAGGGACGTCTCATTGTCTAGATGCTGTAATCTAATGAGTTTCAGTTTTTTGATACTTTTTGAGAGGCCCTGGGGTTACAGTTGAAGAAGGTACTCAGATAAAACAAATGTAAGTTTCAGTCTTTCAGACCGGAAGGTCTGTTTATTAAAAAAAATTCTGTCAATTTCAAACAAATCCTGTCTATGAAACTATTGGGCTAGTTACAATATCTCCTCTTGAATATTCAATGATTATATTAAATATAAATATTTATACTTAGCATTTATACTATTATGCTAAGAATTCCCTTTCTGCACAAAGCAAACCTCACCTCACTGAATCTTCCATATGGGTCTGCAGAAACCTCAATTCTTGCCTCCTCAGAAGAAAAAAATCAACTGAAGGGGTATAAGGCAGAAAAAGAGATTGAAGCAAATTTCAGAGCTTTAGAACAGGAAAGAAAGAAAGAAAAATACACTTGGATGAGACCTAAGCAGGCAACTTGAAGGACAAGTGTGGCATTTAAATTTGATCCTAGGACTTTATATGCTGGCCGCCTCCGGTGTTTTGCACCTCTTTTGCATGATTCTTCCATTAGGCTAGGGCAAGAGTTAATTTCTGTTAATACTTACCTAGTTCTAGTTCTCCATAAACTCATGCCTGGGTCATTCAAGAACTAATTAATCTTTTATCAGTAATCTACATTTGTCTTAAACCCTTTTAGAAAAAATTATAATTTTCTTAAAATACTCCAATTCTCATGTCCCTATTATTTCTAAAAGCCTATAGCAAATTCCAATGATAAGATTAAATCCAACCCAAAATCTAGGCATATTTTACCTGTTCAACTTTAACTGCTAATCTTCTATAGCATATTGTGGGCAACATGATGAATTGAAAAGACTTAAGGTAGCTAACTGAATTATTTTAACCAATTCCTATGGCATCAGATGTAAGGTTGACTAAACTGTTTCCAAAACAACTTAAATTTGAGACTTCTATTATTCTCTTGTCCTCTTGCCATAGCGAGGTTAAGACCTGCAGATGTTGCTCATTTCTTCTTTCACAATCTTATTTATATTTCAAATTACGTAAGATTCACCATTTATGAAATGTCATAGCACCTGTTGCTTTTACAGATATTAGGACATTACAATTATATTTTAATGTCTCATATTCCTTTGTCTTTTGTGGGTAAGATTAAATTTCTTCAAAAATGGTAGGTTCCTTGAGAAAGGCAATGTTGATATATATTTTTTTCTATGTCTACTCTTGACCAAGTAGCAGATTATAAACCTCTGTTCAATTGAATCCTCTTTTGCTTAAGTCTGTTACTCACCATTCCACTGACAGCTTGCAACTAGAAAAGATATCTTGCTCTTATTACCAGTGTTTCCAGGTGGAGCCTTTGGATCAAAGGTTCTAGATGCTGCTGTAATTGAAACTTTGGTGTCTCTGAACCATAGTCCCTAAAAAAATAGCCTCTTCCAAAACCCTCACTCAAAAGAGATGTTCATTTTATAACCATAACCACATAGGAAATCAACTGAAAGAGTTGAATCTTTTTTGAAAAACCTACCTTATCACATACCATGTTATAATTTTTTTGGTATTGGAAGTAACTACTGATGTTAGACATACATATAAATAACCAGATTTTTAAAGCATGATTTTAGTTATTTAAGTTATATCAATATGCATCAAACTTATAAATTGCTATCATATGTTATAAATTTTACAAATGTAATAAAGGCATTTTCATGCCTGCTACCAGTAACAATCAAGTAGTTTTCAAAGAAGAGCTATGTATAAAGGAAGGTGAGATACTAAAAGTTTTAAAGGTTAGAGACAGATAAAAGAAAATTCAGTGGCTCACCAGCATTTTGTGTAATTATCTGTCTAAATTACTAATTTTATTTCAAATTTAATACTCTTACCTAATCACTGAAATAGCATGTTTTCACAGTTGACTACTTTGCAATGTACAATGTGCTTGACTTAAAATGCATAAAATACTGCTTGAACCATTATGCTGTCAACTTACTGAACCAAATAGTGAAATGGTTTAATTTTCACCCATTTTACAAATGTAGCCACAAACTTTATTGATCAATCAGTATACTTTAGTGATTCAGCTTTATGTGCATTGCTGAATGAGCTGTATACTTTACAAGAATAGGTTTATATGTTTCTGAAATTTAGCTTCAAATGCTCCTAGAACAAAAAAGAAAAAAAAAAAAACTTGTTATGATTCACTTAAAATGCACAATGGCACATTGCTATCCCATTCTGTATTAGTAAAGTTATATTCTCAACAAATCTCAGAAATTCCTGTATTTGCTTTAAAAAGTTAAACTATGGTAACAATTAGTAAACTTGAATTAATTCCAAGACTTAGATAGTAACATTTTAGAAAGCATAGGGATCAAACTATATAGCTATGAGAAACGAAAGGATGGTTTAGGAATAGTCCAGCTCAGCTTTTTAGAAAAGAAAGAAATATGTTTTTCTACTAAATATTTGGTTTGGTTAAAGTTTAAGTTCTTGTGTACACACACACACACACACACACACTCACACACATGCACATACTCTCTATTTCTGCATGCCCTATAAATCTCTCCATTATCTCTGTTTCTGTCTTTGTCTTTCTCCTCAGTTGAATTGTTTAGAATCCATTAGATGGATACCATAACTCTAAAAATAACCGAAACTTCATAATGGTGAGAAATTAAACAGGTATCATGACCCTCAATATTTATACTTAAATTTTGCCTTATTTAATAAAATGTCATCATAACCATTCCAGACCTTTTATGCTAACTAAACATGATTGGGCAAAATTTTATTTTTGTTTTAGAAAATTTATTTCTCCTTTAGCTGAATGTTGAAATTGTATATTTATTGATGAATATGATTATTTTAGCCAGTTTTTAAAATATATTTTACAGGTTTCTTTAGTGACTAAATTGTAATTGTCTTCTAGTTTAAATATGTGTGTTTGCGTGTGTTCATTCCTTTGAGTTTAAATTAGTCTCCTTTATGGTTGACTTTTACCTTTTCCGGGGATATAGTGAAACATTTTCCTTCAAATTTTAATGCTAACTTGCTCTAGGTTTTTATCACTTTACCCCCTTTGGCCCTTGGATTTATTTTTGGTTCATTAATATTTTAGACTCTTCAATGTGACTTTTGGTAGCTAATTAATGTTTATATTACTCAATTAAATGTTGAATTATATTTCTTAACTGTTTAACTATAGGGAAGAAAACTTTGGCTTTCTAAGGAAAGATGAAAATATTATAGAACTATTTAAGTACTGTGATCAGTTCCAATATTTTAAAATTTGGGAAATTAACATAAATAATAATTAAATATTTTTACAAAAGGAAAAGTAAGTGTATATTCCATTTTTTAATAACCTCTTTATTCTAAGACAGGATTATATCCAGGGCATAGACATAGCAGATATTGATTTATTGAACTGAAGAATGGTTGGATGTGATACAGCTTTTTATTTGCACTCCTATTTGGGTAGGGTGTAATCTGTTGCCCAACAAAATAAATCTCTGTCAGGATCTGAATGTTTTGGGGATTTCGCTGATAACTCTGTAAAAGGCTCATTAGTCACAGGAAAGGAAATGCTACCAAGTGTTTATACCTTTTTGGTTGAACAAACATCATTTTATGACAAAAATAAATCTGAATAATTTTTTAAAGTTTGGTTGACAATGAATAATTATTGCTGCTATTCAAAAATATTGTTTGAGCACTTCCTCATCTCCCTTTTCTTGTTTTCTCAACTTATAGGAGCAGAAATGTATCAGGTTTCTTCTGGGATTTGTGAACCAGTAGCCAATTTTTTTTGTTTGTTTTGACAAGTAAATCTTGACTACACCTTCCATTTACCCGAGTTCTTGAGTAATCTTAATTCACGGATCTGTCACACTCACTGTCTTTGGACATGCATTGTGTATTATTTTGTTAAGCCTTGAAAATAAATGACTGTTTATTACTGCATCATAACCTAGTTAAATTTTAACAATTCAACAATTGGACCTGTGGACATTCATCACAGAGAATTTAAACTATGTTCACAGAAAAACCTGTACATGAACACTCATAGTAGTTTGCATTGTTATAGCCCAAAACTAAAAATATGCGAGATGTCCTTCAAAAAGTGAATACACACACCATGGTACATTCATAAAATGTGACACTTAGCAATAAAAAGGAACAAAATATTGACACACATAATTAAGCTGAATGAATAATATCAGTCCCAAAAAGTTAAATATTATATTATTTCCTATAGCATTCTTGAAATTACAAAATTGTAGAAATGGAGAAAAAACAGATTACTGTTTGACAGGGTTTAGGACTGGGGTGGGGATGGTGTGGAGCATGACTGCTTCAGTGATATGGATGTAATTACAAAAAGACAATAAAAATAATCCTTATACTGATATAGTTATTTAGCATCTTGATCATGTTGGTAGATACATGTATCTACATATATGATATAAATGTATAAAACTATGAACAAACACAAATGAGTACAAGTAAAACTGGGGAAATTTAAATAAGACCTGTAGATTGTATCAATGTCGATATACTGATACAGTATCTTGGATATTGTACTATAATTTTTGCAAGTTTTACCTTTTGGGGAAATTGAGTAAAGGGAACACAGGATCTTTGTGTATTTTTTCTTGCAGCTGCATGTGAGTTATCAGTTGTCTCCGTAATAGTTCAATGAAAACAAGTAAGATAATTTAAAACATAGGGAATATAAATATTGCCTACTGATCATTACTTGTTTGTAATATTGATAATTTAATATTTATGATATGCATAGAAAGCAAAAAGAACATACAGTGGAATAATATCAATAAGAATTTATTGGCTGGGCGTGGTGGCTCACACCTGTAATCCCAGCACTTTGGGAGGCTGAGGCGGGTGGATCACGAGGTCAAGAGTTCAAGACCAGCCTGGCCAAGGTGGTGAAACCCTGTCTCTACCAAAAACATAGAAAATAACTGGATGTGGTGGTGGGCACCTGTAATCCCAGCTACTTGGGAGGGTGAGGCAGGAGAATTCCTTGAACCCGGGAGGTGGAGGTTGCAGTGAGCCGAGATTGCGCCACTTTACTCCAGCCTGGGTGACAAAGCGAGACTCCATCTCAAAAAAAAAAAAAAAAAAAAATCATTTACATTTCTTACGTCATTTTGGTATTGACTAGTTTTTATTTATTTTTTATGAGGATCTGACTGATATTTTAAAAATATTATTATGATTGGGTGCAGTGTCTCATGCCTCTAATCCTAGGACTTTGGGAAGTTGAGGAGGGAGGATAGCTGTAGCCCAGGAGTTTGAGACCAGCCAGGCCAAAAAAGTGAGACCCTATCTCCACAAAAAATAAAAAATAAATTATCCAGTCATAGTGCCATGCTCCTGTAGTCACAGCTTCTCAGAAGGCTGATGCAGGAGGATCACTTAAGCCTGGAGTTTGAGGCTGCAGTGAGCTGTGATTGCACCACTGCACTCCAGCCTGCACTCCAGGCTCCAGAGCAAGACTCTGCCTCAATAAATTAATTAATTAATTTAATTAAATAAAAATACCATTAATTTTGATCTAAGCAGAATAAGAAAAACAAAATTACTTCTTTAAAATTTACGTTCTTTTTTTTAGACTCTAGAGACTTCATTACAAACTACATATATATGCATGCACCAGTGGATTTTGTGGGTTAATTAATAAAAATGTGATTTTTTTTCTAGAGATTATGCCCAAAATATTTTGTTTCAAGCATTAGAGATTAAAATATAAACTGAAATTTTCTTCTGTCTGAAATCTGCACTTTCTCTTGAATTATGAATAAGCTAGAAAAAACATGACATATCAAAACCATTATTCATACATAATTTCTTAATTACTTGTTATTTATATATATGATACATATATAATTACAGGATAATATTTCTCTTATTTTCCCAAGTGTAACATATATTTGTTAACTTTTACATGGAAATATTAGACACATTATTACTACTACATATTAAAGTGTTGCATTCCACACCTTACTAATGCAACAATTAGAATATTGTAGTTTATACTAAAATTATTGCTTGATGGGATATTCAGCAGATTGTGTTTGATAATTATTTTTATTTTCCCTTTTTACTGGGTCTTTGATTTTCCTTACCTATCTAAGTTTTACATTAACTCTCGGTTGGCTACATGTATTGTAAATCTCTTCTCCCAATTTATATTATTTTTCCCTTTTTAGAGTATTAAATATTGAACAGAAATTATAATTAAATATAGGTAGATGAATAGCATGTTGTGTGTGTCTAGTGCTTTTACTGTCATATTTTAGTGATACATTCCAACCTCTAGATCAGAATATTAATTTATGTTTTATTCCAAGAATTTAAAATTTGACTTAGATATGTAAGTCCTTTATCTATCTAAAGAGAATTGCTATTATGTAAGATGATTAGCCATTTTATTTAACTTTTCCCACACTAACAACCAGATCTCTACTCCATTTACTTTTCCCTTGGAGTACACTCTGTCACCTCTATAAAGTTTCATATATACGGAGGTCGGTGTCTCTGTCAACTTTATCCTTTGTTTTTCTATCTACTTCCAAATGAGACTGTCTTTTTATAGATTTACAACTTTTTTATCATGAGGTGTGACATGCCCACTTTGTCTTTACATGTGTCTTTAAATATGACTGGGCTGTACTAGACTCTCCCTCATCCATATAAATCTTAGTATCAATTTGTCAAGTCCTTTAAATCATATCATTGACATTTTGAATGGAGTTGCATAAAATCTATAGATCACTTTTGAAAGAATTGGCCAGGCGCAGTGGCTCATGCCTGTAATCCCAGCTCTTTGGGAGGCTGAAGTGGGATCACTTGAGACCAGGAGTTGGAGACCATCCTGGGCAACATGGCAAAACCCTGTCTCTACAAAAACTATGAAAATTAACAGGGCATGTTGGCATAGGCCTGTAATCCCAGCTGATTGGAAAGCTGAGTCATGAGAATCACTAGAACTAGGTGGAAGCCAAGATCATGCCACTGAATCCAGCCTGGGGGAACAGAGTAAGACTCTGTCTCAAAACAGAAAGGGACATTTTTACAATACTAAATCCTCTTGTTCACATCTATTAGATACTTATCCACTTATCCATTTGTAATTCCATACATTTTGGCCTTTATCTCATAATATGCCCCAAAGTACATTACAGATGAATTGAATAAATAAATGTAAAACAAACATCAGAAGAAAACATTAGGAATATGTTTATAATAGTTGAATCAAGGATATATTTCTAAGACAAATACAAAATGTAAAACCCTGAAATTTTTCTTTACAACTCTCAGAATGTATTGGCCTCTCTATAAATTCATTTATAATAAGTGTTTTTTTCAAAATGATATCTAAACATTATAATATCTGATATATAGGATTATACATATATACGTGTGTGTGTATATATATATATTTGAGCAGATACAGTACTCTCCCATCTCTTTGTAAAACATGACAGATTTCACTGACATGATTAAAAAAGCCCCAACTCTGTAATAAGATATACATTCAATTACAAGTGTAAAGGTGAAAGATAATTATACATATACATGTATGTATCTATAAATAGAAATAAATAAATGAGTTTCTGTAGTTACATTATGTGTAAAAAAAAGCCCCAAATAAGCAATTATAAAAATATTCTATTATAATAGGATAATAAGAAAATGTATAAATTTATTTTTCCTTTTTTTTTTTTCCCAGACAAGGTCTCACTCTGTCACCCAGGCTGGAGTGAATTGCACAACCTGGACTCACTACAATATCCCTGGCTCAAGCAATCCTCCCACCTCAGCCTCCCAAGTGGCTGGGACTATGCCTGGCTAATTTTTATATGTTTTGTAAAGATGAGGTTTCGCCATCTTGTTCAGGTTGGTCTCAAACTCCTGATCTCAAGTGATCTGCCTGCCTTAGCCTCCCAAAGTGCTGGATTTACAGACAAGAGCCACCACACCTAGCCACTATTTTGTTTAAAAAATAGAATTATAATGATGATAAACGTGTAGAGTTGCACTGTTTTAACTTAGCTATCTCTACCTGAAAAAATCACATGCTGGTTCGCTCTCTTAAATGTCCTTTGTAGAGTATAAACGGACAGAGACTTTTGAGATATAAATGTGGCTGTCTTTCAAAACTAGAAATAAACATGGCCTCTTTGATTAGGCCATTTACTTCTGTGAATTTACATTAAATAAATAGTCTTACTTCTACATAAGAATATGTACGTAGGATTTCTACACCAGTTTTATTTTCCCATTATGAAAACTAGAACTACCTATAGGCTGGCCACTATGAGAGAGTTTAAACAAAGTATTGACAAATCTAAACTAAAGAATACAGTGCAGCAATTTAAAGGAAAAAGATAGATTTTCCTTAACTAACATGAACAAACTCTAAGATACAGTGTCAATTGATGAAATACAGAAGATAAAAATAGTTCAAAAATAGAATTTCATTTGTATAAAACATAAATATATCTGTGGGGTAGGTATGAATCTATGTTTGCATATTTGTGTTTAAACTTTTACTCATATGTGTTAATCAACATATAGAAAGAGGATCAGAGACTGACACATTAAGCAAATAATAATAATTTTATATGAGCAGAAAAATAGTACTGAAAGTTTAGACCAAAGGGGACATTTTGCATTTTGTGCTATTTTCCTCTGTAGTTTAATATATAACAAGGAAAATATAATTTTAATCTAAAATTGAAACGATGATAACTAAAAAGAAAAAAAATTGTTAGATCTTCTCTGCATAAACCTGCAAATGTCTTAACCTCTCCACTAAGTTCATCTGTAATAAATGATTTTTTGCAAAACGATCTCTATCTTTTATAAATAAGACACCTGATACACGTGAGTATATATCTGAGTACATACAGTGGCTTCCCTACCTTGTTGCCTTGAAACGCTATTTTCTTTTCTTACATAATACAGTTAGATTAGAAACAAAATTTCCTAAATTGGAATTTATTAGCCATTAGGCCATAAATCCAATATTTCTACAATTGAGAACTTTTAAATTCCAATTTGAGTCCTTTCTTTTTATATTATTCATTATTCTTTTGCAACTTGAGCCTCTCCACTTAGGCACTGGAAAATTAGCTGAGAAAATGAAAGTAATTCAGACTCCTCCCTCATATACTTTGCCTGATACAGATAGCATAAGCTTATTCTCAATATTATTTTTCACTCTCAGAGCAACCATATTCATATACCCCTGTATATCTGACTGGATATCATTGGGAGTACTGTGAAAGCAAGTCTAGAACCTAGATAAGAAAATAAACTACGTGCAAATAAATCTTCAATTAGCTTGATATTTATTCATAGCCTAATGTGGTGAGACTTCTAAAATGTATGCTTGTCCTTACTCTTTTTTTATTATACTTTAAGTTCTAGGGTACATGTGCATAACGTGCAGGTTTGTTACATATGTATACTTATGCCATGTTGGTGTGCTGCACCCATCAACTCGTCAGCACCCATCAATTCATCATTTATATCATGTATAACTCCCCAATGCAATCCCTCCCTCCTCCCCCCTCCCCCCTCCCCATGATAGACCCCAGTGTGTGATGTTCCCCTTCCCGAGTCCAAGTGATCTCATTGTTCAGTTCCCACCTATGAGTGAGAACATGCGGTGTTTGGTTTTCTCTTCTTGTGATAGTTTGCTAAGAATGATGGTTTCCAGCTGCATCCATGTCCCTACAAAGGACGCAAACTCATCCTTTTTTATGGCTGCATAGTATTCCATGGTGTATATGTGCCACATTTTCTTAATCCAGTCTGTCACAGATGGACATTTGGGTTGATTCCAAGTCTTTGCTATTGTGAATAGTGCCGCAATAAACATACGTGTACATGTGTCTTTGTAGTAGACTAATTTATAATCCTTTGGGTATATACCCAGTAGTGGGATGGCTGGGTCATATGGTACATCTAGTTCTAGATCCTTGAGGAATTGCCATACTGTTTTCCATAATGGTTGAACTAGTTTACAATCCCACCAACAGTGTAAAAGTGTTCCTATTTCTCCACATCCTCTCCAACACCTGTTGTTTCCTGACTTCTTAATGATTGCCATTCTAACTGGTGTGAGATGGTATCTCATTGTGGTTTTGATTTGCATTTCTCTGATGGCCAGTGATGATGAGCATTTTTTCATGTGTCTGTTGGCTGTATGAATATCTTCTTTTGAGAAATGTCTGTTCATATCCTTTCCCCACTTTTTGATGGGGTTGTTTGTTTTTTTCTCGTATATTTGTTTGAGTTCTTTGTAGATTCTGGAAATTAGCCCTTTGTCAGATGAGTAGGTTGCAAAAATTTTCTCCCATTCTGTAGGTTGCCTGTTCACTCTGATGGTAGTTTCTTTTATCTCTTAATTGAAAGATCCACCGTGAATACCTACTTGCTGGAACAGCAAAATAGTGATAAAAGACCTATTTCTGGGCCCTTGATGCAAACTTTGGATTGCTTTATTGATTTTCCAGATGCTGCTCTGTGTAGGATGTTGGTATTATCATGGCACCAGGAACTGAGTAATTTAGCTGGGTACTGATTGCCAAGTGCACATCTGCACTAAGTCAGCCTTCTAGGCATGGTTGCCAGCATAGAACTTTTTCGTTTAGTTTTCTGAGGCTTTGGTAGTAATTTGCTGTCTACTCTGATTTAAGTATAGCATTTTTGAGAGGTGGAAACTAATCTTCACAAATTCCTGTTATGCAATCTATCATAGAGTGGTGGAGAAAATATCACAATGGGGCCAGGCATTAGATCTAATAGGGTTGATCATGTTGACTAGAGTGCCATCTCTTCTGATGCATAGCCTGGGATATTGGACAAATTTTTGGACACCACATATATGAAGTAATTACCAGAGTATTTCCCTCTCTTTGAGGGTTCAGAAATACTTCAAAATTGAAGGATTTTAAGAACATAATCCATTTTTAATAGAGATATTAGAAATAGCAATTTCTGAATGGCCTGGCAGTTTGAATTTTAATCTAGTCAAAGAAGACTGAATTTCCATAGCTTGGGTCAGAATAAAAATCTGGAAATAAGCATACAACATCGAAATTTGATTTTAATCGCTCAATGGTAGATAAGAACACAATAATACAGTAATGTAAGACGTTTTAAGGGGTGTTTTCTGTTTTTTATTTTTATTTTTTAGTTATTTTTATTTTACTTTGTTTTGTATTTTCCATCTCTACCACTTTCACGTTTATAATGTTAGTTTTCTAATAAATTATGTTGAGGATCTTGTTTCAAAACATTACAGCAAATATTTCTAAGTGAAGACAAGTGAAGAGAATTTATCTTTAAACTCATGTTTTATACTTCTAGAAAATAGAAATTAAGCAGTAACTTCTATTTTGATGTTTTACACATCACGATACACTCTAAAAAGTGATTGAGTTCTTTGACTGCCAGCTTTGTGTTTTAAGCTCATGCAAAACCACTTTGATTTTCAACTCTTGCATGAGTAACTTCCCAAAAGTGGTGAGATTTCAAAGATAGCAATGCTTCATGAAAAGGAGAACATTCAGAGTAGAAGACAGAAAGAATATTTGTACCATTTATTTAAGGGAACAATAATGGCGCAAAAAATAAGGTCACCATTAGGAAGGATGTTAATCTACAGCAACAATTAGACTTACCATATCTTCGATAAAGTGATTTAACTTTCTTCAGACTTTTTCAATGAAATGTCTGCCTGGATTATATTAATGGCTACATTTCTGCACATACTAGATTATGGAAAATAATTTTCTAATATAAATTAATGGATTCCTGCATTCTGACATTAGTGTATCTCATAATAGTGAATTCCATTGGAAACTCAAGATTATATTGTAATGCACCGATATCAGTTGTTCCCAAGAATATCGGGAGGTGAGGAACTAGAAAACTCTGGTGGAGGACAGTGAAATTCAGTGTGCGTGTTGTGTGTGTGTGTGTGTGTGTGTGTGTGTGTGTGTGTGTGTGTCTATAAGTTCAGTTGTTACACATAGAACAACTCAGAAAACTGTGAAGACTGCATATTTTCCTGCCCTTCTTTCAGAGATACAAATTCCATAAACCTCACGTGGGGTTTAGGAATTTTCATGTTTGCCCAGTAATTCCTTTAATTTAGAAAAGATATTCTGGAGAACATTGGTTCAAGCAGAGGGGAAACTGTTTTCTTCTATTATTTCTAGAGGTCTATACGTGTTAGTATGCTAGCTTATTTTTTTAACATTAGAGAAGGTGGCAAATCTTTCACTCTGCTAAAAAAAGTATCAAAGAGTAAGCTTAAGTAAAAGACAAGCAAAAATGACAAAAATTCCAATGTAGTTCAGTGCAAAACACAGAAAACATTTTACTAGCAAATGGAAAGTAGCATTTTATTTTCATTTTGAACTGTGAGATTGTGCATCACATTCCATTTTGGTCCAGATCAATGTGGTGCAGAGTCTCTATAAAGAACCACAGACAAGTTATCAGAATATTCTTATTTTGAAGACATTTAATTGACATTAATGATTTTTTGAAAGAAAATATTATGATTTTATATAATATATAAAGTCCAGACATATATATCCAAGACTACCAAGTTTTTTAAAGAAACATTTTTGACCTGAATTTACATTATTTTACAGAGCCAAATGACAAGCTAAGTAAGAAGAAGCCATTAACCTTTAGCATTCAGAGAGTCAGTAAGATACAGATGATTTCTTCTGAACAAAGGAATAAATCCAGAGGGTACTTCATGCCCAGTGTTCAGTGATTTGAGTAAAAGCTGCTTTGAATTTGGAAATAAAGGAGACACTGGGAGCTCGCTTTAGACAGACTGTGTTTCTGGGAGCCTTTTAAAGCCAGAATGTTGATTATTATTGTCAGTTAATTATTCATTTTTAACATTTATTGAGTCCTTGCATTGTGCTAGTCACAGAACAGAATATGGCTTTAAAAACACTAGATCCTGCTGAGTAGATGTATAGTTTTCATTTTAGGACAGGGTAAGAACCCACTCCAGGAGAAACGTCCATGTGAACCATCCTAGGAAAAGTAAAGAAATTGAACAACAAAACCTCTGTAACAACAGAACATGGTAGATAACCATTAAGTGGAAGTTTTTGGAAAGTCTGGTCTTATTATTCACATAAATTTTCTTTCTAAGTAGCAAATTGGGACAATGATTTCCCCTTGGTATTTTCATCACAATTTAGATTCAGTAGAGTCTCCTTTTGCTATTTACAATTCCCTGTCTGCATTTAATATTTATTCAATATTGAATTAAATAAAATCCTGGAGTTCTACTCTTGTTCATTTGTTGTGTGTTTGGGGGAAGCTGTGCAGAGTTCAATAGAATATGAAAATGCACTGTATTATGCTCATTATGAGCATAGCTGCTAACTGATAGAATACCCTGGGAAATAAAACTTCCTTTTCAGACAATGTTTCTTTGTTTTCTTTTTGCCAACTCCTAGTTGTTTTATTTCCTAACATAAACGCAAGTTGTTTTGAAAAAAAAAAATCTGTAAGCAAAGTTTTCTGTAAGGTCTCTATTCCATTTTGTCTAGAAAAATATCTCTTAAAAATTATTCCAAATGTTCCAAATGATTTTCTCCCAGCAGTCTTCATTATTAGTTTTTAACTCTTTCAACCTATTATAAGTTGTGAATTCATCATTACCTAATTACTAACAGTGTGTGCCTTTTTTTGTTTGTTTTGTTTTGTTTTGTTTTGTTTTGAGACAGTTTCACTCTGTTGCCCAGGTTGGAGTGCAGTGGTGGGATCACGGCTCAACCTCCTGGGCACAGATGATCCTCCCATCTCAACCTCCAGGGTAGCTGGGACTACAAGCATGCTCCACAATGCCCGGCTATTTTTTTTTTTTTTTTTTGTATTTTTTTTTTTTTTTGTAGAGACAAGGTTTTGCCACGTTGCCCTAGCTGGTCTTGAACTCCTGGGCTCAAGCGATCTGCCTGTCAGCCTCCTCAAAGCTATAATAGGATTATAGACATGATCCACTGTTCCTGGCCAACAGTGTGTGATTTTATCTTCTCATTTAAATGAAAGGAAAGCAAACACAAAAACTATATATTTACACATTAAACTGATTTTGGAAAAGGCTATTTTCTTATGTAGAAACCAAAACTCTGATTTAACAGATTCAAAGTTCTGTAACTAATATAAATTTACAAGCAAAGCAGTGGCAACTTAGAGTCTCATTAGATATTTATATCCAGTTTAAATAGTACATACAATCTTATAGTTGGGATTGATCCATTCTCAAATATCTTTGCACATACAAGCAGGAAGTGGGCTGCACAGAGAGAAAGATAATCATTTCAAGCTGATATATGCTTGCGGCTACCTATAGGAACTGACACATTGAACTGAAGCAATGCCAATGGTTGGAAACTAAGAAGAAATAACATTCTTTCTAATAGTTGGACTTATTAAAACTTAATATAATCACTCCACTACCTCACTAGTCATGTGCGCATGCAGTCTGTGTTTTATTATATATATATGTATATATATGTGTGTGTAACATATAATCCATAATATATAAATAATATATTATTATATATTATGGATTATCTTGGCTTATCTACAAAAATACTATTATGTGTTCTCAATAAATCAATGAAGAACATAAACCACATAATCTTTATCACTTCACTCTCATGCAGAGACGAACACTGGTAATATGTTTTATGACTTTTGAATCTATTTGTGATATGTTCTAACTCAGAAAAGTTTTAGGGTTTCTAATGAATAATATTTTCTTGTTAATGATATACGGAATAGAAATCCAGGTAAAATAAGAATGAAATTGTGCTTTTGATGAAGAAAATGAAGTAGAAGGAGGCAATGATAGAAGGAATAAGATTGTGAGAAGGTCCAGAAATTAAACAAAGTGTCTGGGCTTGGTGGCTCATACCTGCAATCCAGGACTTTGGGAGGCCAAGACAGGAGGATTGCTTGAGCCCTGGAGCTTGAGACCAGCCTGAGCAACATAGTAAGACTCTGTCTCTGCAAAAAATAACACGAAACTTAGCCAGGCATGGTGGCGTACACCTGTGGTCTCAGCTACTCAGGAGACTGAGGTAGGATGATTACTTGAGCCCGGGAGGCTGAGGCTGCAGTGAGCTGCATTTACATCACTGCACTCCAGCCTGGGCGACAGAGTGAGATCCTGTCTCAAAAGAAAAGAAAGGACATTTAACAAAGAATAAAGTACATTCAAAATGAGAGAGAAATCTACCATGTAGTTCAAAATAATTTAATTTTAATGGTGATAAATGTTCAAATCCACAACATTTGCAGGTTAATAAGGAAGATAAGCATGCAGTAATAAATGAGAAAATTTTAAACTAGTGATAGTTTTTGCTGAAGAGCCATATTTTAAAAGTTTGTTTGTTTGTTTGTTTGTTTTTGAGATGGAGTCTTGCTCTGTCGCTCAGGCTCAGGAGCGCAGTGGTGCGATCTCGGCTCACTGCAACCTCCGCCTCCCGGGTGCAAGCGATTCTCCTGTCTCAGCCTTCCGAGTAGCTGGGACTACAGGCGTGTGCCACCACGCCTGGCTAATATTTTTTTATTTTTAATAGAAACGGGGTTTCACTGTGTTAGCCAGGATGGTCTCAATCTCCTGACCTCGTAATCCGCCTGCATTGGCCTCCCAAAGTGTTGGGATTATAGGCCTGAGCCACTGTGCCTGGTCTTAAAATAGTTTTTATAAAAATGAATATTCAATTCTAGATGTGCATTATGACAATCAATTTTTTGGTTTTGAGCGTGCATTGTAATTTTGAATGAGTCACTTTTGAAGAATGCTTGGTAATAAGAAACACTAGATTATTTTTGTCAATTTTTGTGAATATATGCTTATTTTAATATAAAAAAGGTAAAAGTATAGTAATAAAGCGAATAAGGATATATGTTAAAAATGCAAGAGCTCTGGTGAACTGTCATAAAAACATCAGTAAGAAACAGAGAAACATATTATGAACTATTTTGCAAAACGGTAAAAAATCTGCATGCACTCATACATCTTTCAAAACTATTTTAAATCTATTGTATTGATAGGTCTCTAGAAATTATCTAAGCATGGAAGAAGGATTAGTGATACATTACATGTTTCATTTTTAGGTGTTCCACAATGTCAAGATGTTGCAAGACTAAACACAATTCTGAAAATAATAACAGCAGTTTATATTTTAGCATGCATAATTATTTAATTTGTTGGTTTTTTAAATGGACAATAATTTTGTTGGTTGGGGTAGAGGGCACAATTGTTGAATAGATAAAAATAGGGTGATGAAATTCCAAAATTATTTAGAATCAATGTTAGAGTATAGACATGTCATACTACTTTGTATATTAAATACAAATTTATAATATTGACTATATGAAGAAAGATTCAAGAAGTTCTGATATCTCTCTGATGTATCAATTCTCTTTCTTTTGAATATGTACACAGTAGTAAGATTTCAGGACCACGTGGTAATTCTATTTTTAGTTTTTGAGGAACCTCCACACTGTTATTGACAGTGAGTATACTAATTTGCATTTCCATCAACAGTGTGCGAGGGTTCCCCTTCCTCCACATCCTTCATTGTTGCTTGTTTTTGGATAAAAGCCATTTTTATTAGGGTGAGATGATATCTTATTATAGATTTGATTTGCCTTTCTCTGATTAGAATTTTTTTGATATGAATATTTTTTCATACACTTGTCTATATGTATGTCTTCTTCAGAGAAATGTCTATTCAGATTTTTTTTCCCATTTTATAGTCAGATTATTTTATTTTTTCCTATTAGATAGTTTGAGCTCCTTATATAGTCTGCTTGTGAATCTTTTGTTATATGGGTGCTTTGCAAATATTTTCCTTTTCTAACAGGTTGTCGCTTCACTTTGCTGATTGTTTCCTCTGTTGTGCAGGAGCTTCTAGCTTGATGTGATTCCATTTGTCTATTTTGGTTTGATTGCCTGTGCTTGTGAGGTATTACTCAAGAAATCTTTGCCCAAAAAAGTCCTGGAATGTTTTTCTAGTGTTTTTTTAGTTTCATAGTTCAAGGTCTTAGATTTAAGTGTTTAATCAGTTTTGATATGATTTTTGTATATGGCAAGAGGGGTCTGGTTTCACTCTTCTGCATGTGGATATCCAGTTTTGCTAGCACCATTTATTGAAGAGACTATCCTTTACTCGGTGTAAGCTCTTGGTACCCTTGTCAAAAAATGACATCACTGCTAAATGTGTGGATTTATTTCTGGGTTCTCTATTATGTTCCAAGTGTCTATATGTTTATTTTTATGCCAGTACCATGTTCATTGTGGCATTATTTACAATAACTAAGGTATGAAATCAATGTTAGGGGCCATCAATGGTTGAATGGGTAAAGAAAATGTGGTACGTATACATATTGGAATATGATTCATTAATTAAAAATAATGAAATCCTGTCATCTGCAACAACATGGATGGAGCTGGTGGACATTATGTTAAGTGAAATAATCCAGGCACAAGCCGACAGACAAATTTCACATATTCTTACTCATTTGTGGAAGCTAAAAATAACAAAAATGAGAATAAATAAAACCCATGGATATAAAGAATAAACTGTTGTCTACCAGAGGCTAGGAGGGATAGTGGAGAGTGGGGAATAAAGTAGGGATGGTTAATAAGTACAGAAAATATAGAATGAATAAAATAGTTAACAATAATTCATTGTATGTTTTAAAATAACTAAAAGAGTGAAATCATGCTTACAAAAGTACTTTGTGTTCCTAACACAAAGAAGTGATAAATGCTTGAGGTTATAGATAACCCAGTTACCTTAATTTGGTCATTACACCTTGTATGCCTGTATGAAAACATCACATATACTCCATAGATATATACAACTATTATGTACCCATAAAAATTAAAACTATATAAATTAAGAGAAAGAAGCGACTCGAGAACTTAAAAATAAAAGGGAAATAAAAATAAATTATTTTCTACTCAAAATAATTTAGAAATGTCACTTTTGTTTAATAAATGAGACTTTTGTGGTCTTGTTAAAGGCTATCATTGGTTGATTCAAGGTCAATGGTTTCAACATTAAACCATATATTTTATTCAAAAAATTGTTTTATTTTCTTAACTAATTAACATTTATTTTTCTCAGTATTGGATACGGTCCTTAAGAAAATACGAATGTGTCCGGGCGCGGTGGCTCACGCCTGTAATCTCAGCACTTTGGGTGGCCCAGACAGGCAGATCACGAGGTCAGGAGATCAAAACCATTCTGGCCAACACGGTGAAACTCCGTCTCTAGTAAAAATACAAAAGAAAATTAGCCGGGCGTGGTGGTGGGCGCCTGTAGTCTCAGCTACTCGGGAGGCTGAGGAAGGAGAATGGCGGGAACCCGGGAGGCAGAGCTTGCAGTGAGCCGAGATCGCGCCACTGCACTCCAGCCTGGGCAACTGAGTGAGACTCTGTCTCAAAAATAAATAAATAAATAAATAAATAAATAAATAAATAAATAAGAATGTATGAAGTCTTACAGATAAACTAAAGCTTATTTTTAAGTTAACTCTTATTTCAAGTCAAAAATCATGTATATAATTTTTAAGTGTTTATCAGTTTAACACACTGCAGGTTGTCTATTTAAGTTCAAATGATGAAAAGACTTAGATTTGTATGGTCTCTTTGTATTCAAAGTGGTAATGAAAAGCTAAATTTTAGTCATTTTCATTTTCATCAGGAAAAAAGATCATATTTATAATTTAACATTGTATATCCTGAATATTAAAATAGTATATATAATGTGTTATGTTCATTGTTTTTATATGAATTCCAATACATTGAAAATATTCCTTAAATATCCATAGAATGCATTCAATCTACCAAGGTTTTCTATTTTTTGGCTTAAAACAAAACAGCATTTCAGAGGAAAAAAAATAAGACATGATCAGTATCATCCAATCAGGTTGCCCTTAAAAGTTGTGTGATAATACTAGTTCCTATTTGATGTTTAGGTAGGCAGCCAAATTTCTGAATATAGAGAATTATACACCATTAAGTTTAGAATGATCTCTTTGCACTAAGAAGGAAATCATTGTAATGAACACAAATAATGATAATCTACTGAAATCTCTCCTACTAACAGTATGAGTGACTGATCAAATAATTTAAACTCATTAAAACAAAGTTTTCACATTTGTAAAATGGAAAGACTCAAAGATACTTCCAATTCTTTAATTTCTTGTATTCTTTTTGAGTAAAAGTTAGTTTTAAAGATAATAATATGAAATACACATGAAGAGTGAATAAAAATGGGCCAAGTATTTTGAGCTAGAAATACAAATTAGCTCATAACCTGTCTTTAAGTAAAAGAAGGGGCTGCTTTTTCCTCGATACAGAAATCCCGGAGGTCAGAAAACAAAATATATAAAAAGCTCTACCAAAATAGTGCATTGTGCAGCTGATTTCATCCTTCAAAGTCTATCTAAAAAATTTTTTACCTGACAAAGTTTTAAACTTTTCTAATGTTAAAAAGAAATGAATTCCTGAGAAAATGTTTTGTTAGATTCTGCATGTTTGCAAGTAATACATAAATGTATAGTTTTTGAAAATGACATCAAACACTAGCCTGTTTGATATGTTATTAAGCCCAAATTCTTTATAGTACTGTTGCAAAATAAGTTCCAGTGATGTGTACACATGACTTTTGAATAGAAATACTATATTACATTTTTTACTAAGCTAATCTATTTCTGCAAAAATTTTTAAATTATTACAGTAATCAATTATATTAGTATTTTATTTTATGATTTATCAGAATTATATGGTATATTTTAAAACATATAGTAATGCACTATGATTTACCAATTGTATAAATACAATGTTCTTAATGTTGACATATACTTATAGCTAATATTTTCCATCAGATGTATAGTTTTGATTCATATAAAAGCTAGGCACATTTAATACAAAAAAGCCAACTTTTGAATGTTCAGTATTATTTCAAAATACAGAATGAATTTTGCCTTTAAAATGTAGAATTGTAACTTAATTTGTGGAAGAATTCAATTAATTTTTATGTATTTTATTTGATTAGCAATATGGGCATTTTTATTAATGTTTAATAAGGCACAAATTGCTCAATATTTGAAAATTAGTATATCTCATTAAATGCACACTTTCTGTTGCTCACCTCATTAACTGAGCAATTAGTAATCCAACTACTTGTATTATGATGGTGAAAGGTGTAAGTGTATGTATTTTCAGAAATGTCTCTTGTTCTACTCAGTTTACCTTCAACCACATCCCAGGGAATATTGCTGTAGACAATTATTCTAATGTTCCTTCTAATTTGTCTGAATTGAATAATTTTGAAGAGGCATTTTCGAGTACAATTAGAACAAGAAAGTGCTTATTTAATTATAGTACTCATGGTTGCCATTTAGTGAGTATCTAATATGCAACAAGACATCTGCTAGATACTTCATTTAAATCAAGCTATTCAAACTCAACAGAAACACTGCATATTACTGAATATTATAACTACCTTTCAAATAATAATAATAATATTAAAAAGAAAAAACAGCAGGACAGAGAAGAAAAGAAAGAGGAGGTAGACTGAGGTGATCCAGACTTCAAATATCTTTTTTTCTATTATCTTTGTGTTCCAGCAGTTTTACAATAAAGGTAATCTATACTTTAAATTTTAAACTTACATTCCAGTCAGAAAATGGAATGAGATTTTTTTTTTTTTTTTTTTTTTTTTTTTTTTTTTTTTTTTGAGATGGAGTCTCGCTGTGTCGCCTGTCCTGGAGTGCAGTCGCGCAGTCTTGGATCACTGCAACCTCCATCTCCCGGGTTCAAGCAATTCTCCTGCCTCAGACTCCCGTGTAGCTGGGACTAGAGGTGCACGTCACCACGCCTGGCTAATTTTTGTAATTTTAGTGGAGACGAGGTTTCACCATATTGGTCAGGCTGGTCTGGAACTTTTGACCTCAGTTGATCCACCCACCTCGGGCTCCCGAAGTGCTGAGATTACAGGAGTGAGCCACCGCTCCTGGCCAGAAGATTCTTATTGTTCCTTATTGTCCCTGGGTGAACGTGAAGTCTGGGCAATGTGGGCATAGACTTGCATTTGCTAGGAGGAACGAGAACTCTTCTCATAGCATAATACAGTATTTTAGATTTAATTTCTATTGAATGAGACCTTTCTGGGGAAGAATGTATGGACTTTAAGAAAAGTAGGCAACACATTTTTAAGATGTAAATCAGTGGTTTATAAAGTACAAAGACAACTTGGAAGATAATTCCATATTTTTTAGGGTTGACAAATCAAAGGACTAACTTACAAATGGTAATTTTTACTAGGAGAAAATATGAGGCAAAGAGAAGGAAAAGGGAGGGTGTTGGACTTGATGGAGTCTAACTGGTAACATAAATTTGTCCATTTTATAATGACTTTCATGTCCTTGTTTGACTGATCCATGTATAAAATTGTTAGATTCCACTGTGGTTGCTAATTCAAATTATTATCATATGAAAGCAGAAATTGATATTTTTAAAAATTTGATTAAAATGCCAAACTCCTTATTTTTTCACCTCTTTCTTACTTAAAACTGGATTCAGTGACTTTTATATTGAGGTGGTATATCAAACCTAGACTTTGTGGCTGTACATGGCAGGGTTTTCAATATAGATTTTTAACTTATTTTTGTAAATTTTGGAAAAATTATGGAATCTTATTGCACTACCATTTTCCTATTATATTAGAAAAATAATAATATATACTTTGATCAATAAAAATAATATATAAAAATTTTGACATATAATATTTATGAACGATGTACTAATGTTTATTTATTACCACTCTCATTGTAATAATTAGGTAAAATTATGTGGACTTCATGAATAATAAAAAAGTGTCATTCTATTAAGCAAATATCTTAGAATTTTATTGTCTCAAAATACATGTTTTATCAGAAATCTCAATAGAAATAACAAATATTGGCTAGGCATGGTGGCTCACATCTGTAACCCTAGCACTTTGGGAGGCTGAGGTGGGTGGATTGCTTGAAGCCAGGAGTTTGAGGATGGCCTGGGCATCATGGTAAAACCCCATTTCTACACACACACACACACACAAATCACCCCACCAAAAAAAATAGTTGGGAGGCTGAGGTGGGAGGATCACTTGAGCATGGGAGGTTGAGGCTGCAGTGAGCCATGATTGTGCCACTGCACTCCAGCCTGAGTGTCAGAGTGAGACCCTGTCTCAAAGAAAAAAAGAAATGACAAATCTGTACTCATTAGTTCATTAAATTTTTCATATTAGTTCATTAAAAATGAATATTTTATTTTTTAATTTAAATATGAAATATGAAGATCTGCTTTTACAAAACATTGTTTTTGAGTATTTGGTAGCAACACCACAATATTTCTGTAACTTCTGTGTCAAAGAAAAGTTAGATTTCAACTATTAACAAGTTCTAGATTATAGAATCCTATTACACTTGGTTGATTTAATATTTGAAACTCAGAGCTCTTTCATTCAGATTTTAATAGATTTGATGTGTGTATGTGTGGGTTTATGGGTGTGCATGTCAAGAGAGGAAGGGTATATGTGTAAAGACTACATCTAAATAATTACTGATGAAGCCATCCTTACCTGCCAACCTCTTCTCCAACATAGCCATCAACATAGCTTTCAGGTAGTAAAAGATGAGTGAGACTGAACCTTTGTGTTTAGTGAAGTTTTAATATTGACTTCACCCATACTCGTTCATACTCTTTATTTTCATTTTTTCGCAATCATTTCTGGGGGTGGTCTCATTGTGGATAACAGTATACATTATCTTATTTATTGACAATTGGGAAACAAAGCACTATAGTATATTGTTTCTCATGAGAAAATAAAGGAAATAATTCTGTTGCTTTTATCTTATTCATTCCAATGCTTTGCATCTAGTGACTTGCTCATGAAGCCAACATAGTAAAGTGTCAAAACCACACTTTCTCTCTCTTCACTGTGATTTTGTAGTTTTTATATCTAGGGAGGCGATTAGAGAAGCACAAATTTTGTAGATTGTTAGGAGAAAAAAACTGGGAAAGTTTACTCAAATATTTGAGTAAAAAAATGAATCGGTGCATTTTATGAAGATGACTTTATTTTTCTTATCCTTATGACACATGTCTATGCAAAAAAGAGATATTGATGATATGTCTAAACTCTCATGCATTTACTATAATTTCTTATTCTTCTTTATGTGCTTTATGAATCTAAAAATAGTGTAAGTTTTCTCTAAAAACTAACCAATTTAGCAGTAAAGCATCTAGTTATTGTGAGGTAGAAATAACTTTGCAATTAAACATACACTGAAAAATGTTTTCCATGGTTAAACGAAACTGAAAGTAAAAGCAAAGCTATTGATAATAACAAAAGCTTTTGTGTATAAAGGGGAAATGTGAAAGTTATTGAAAAAGCATGTTTATTTTAATAATCCAAGATGATTTAATTGTATCTCCATCATGTCAAAACAATTATATAGTTAATATAGAGGCGGTATAGATATCATATTTTTATTTCTATAAATATATAGAATTATAATATCATTTTAATGTAAAGAAAATTATAAGAGAAAATATTTTCTCCCAATATGTGTGTATTCGTTTTCTATTGCTAAGTAACTAACTATCCAAAATATAGTGGTTTAAAACAACGAACATTTACTATCTCATAGTTTACTTCAGATGCCCAGGCACAGGTTACTGGAGTTTCTCTAGATCAATGCAATTCAAAAGACCACAGTCAAGTTCTCAGTTGGGGCTGCTGTTTTATCTTAAGGCTTACCTGGAAGATTCTAGGCTCTGGAGCTTATGTAACGTGATTGTTGGCAGGATCCATTTCCTCGAGGATTGTTGGGTTGAGTGGTTCACTTCCTCTCTTGCTACTAAGTGGAGGGAGCCCTCAGTTCCTTATGAATGGGACTTCCCATTAGACATCTACTGACATGGCAGCTGGCTTTGATCGTAGCAGGTAAGAGAGTGAAATAAAATGAGCACCCCAATTGGAAGTTACAAATTTCCTGTAACTTAATATTGAAGTAACATACCATAATTTTTACTTTATTCCATTGGAAGCAAGTTATTGGATTCAGCCTATACTCAGTAGGAGGAAATGTACCAAGGTGTAAGTTCCAGGAAGTGGGGGAAATGTTGAGGATCCTCTTAGATTCTGTCTAACACAGCCTATTTGTGGCTTTTTTTTGAAAAAAAAATTGTGCATTATATTATTCTGTATGCAATATTAGAAAATAACTTTCTACAAGAATAAAGCTTTTCCATAATTACTGTCTTTCATAATTTTTCCCTAACAAATTTTCACCCTTTAAATGTTAATCCATAAAATATTATTCCATGAATGTTAACACTGAATATTTTAAAGTTTAAAAATTATTTACAAATTGATAAAATTACTCCCAATGATATCTAAATGTAATATAACATATGAGTACTTATATTAACAAAAGTTTAAGATCTACCTCATTAAACTTCACATATCTAAAATTCAACAAAACACAGACTATAATTTTGACAGTGTTACAATATGGAATAGGGTCAAATAGACCTTCATCTAAATAAATATAAAGTTGGTTTGGATTATGTAATTGTTTCAAATTGTATAACTACATTGATTAAAAATAAAGTTGACAAACTGTTTGTAAACCTAGCACAACTGTGACGGAATTAAATATATTGTCCAAACAATGGAAACATAATTACTCTTCCTATTATTAATTCTGTCATAGAAATTATTTTCTTCCTCTACTTTTTCTGTACAGGAAAAAGAAAAAGTAAGCAAATATCCAGAATTTAGTAATACATTATTTTTTATATGTAATTTAAGATTTTTTTTTTCAAAGACATTGCAAGATATCTATCTTTTTCACTGTCTTGGCGAAAATCATCACCTTTTCATTTGACAATTTTAATACCTAGAAATTGTGTACTCTTCCTTTCTATTCTTGATCCATGCAACACAGCCATCCATCTAAAAACAAATTTGATCATGCCATTTAATTGTTTCAAAGCTTACAATAATTTCCTATACTTAATGGACATTTGCTAATTTCTGGAACAAACATTCATTTCTCATTTCATTGGAATAGATTATCAATTTTGTTTTAGAGGATCACTCCATTTTGTGTAGATTTGATGAAACAATAAGCAAGAATGCATTCTCAAAGGATTAGCTTAGTGGCCTTAGCTAGTTAGTTTACTCAAAACAACTCCTGATACTTTGAATAATGAACTAAATGGAACAATGACTTAAACTTTACATTATTCAGGTATCAGCACTCAAGACTCTTTCTAAGTACCTGGGACCCATATCCCAAGAATTACGTTGGTTTTATCCTCCTTCAACAAAAGTTCTCCAGATTTCTTAGCAATTTTAGGAGCTTCTCAATCTCTTTTCAACAAGTTTATTTTCTGGATGAGTTATCCAGATTTAGTTTTTGCGGCTTGCAACAAATAAACCCTATTTAAGATTCCATCATTTATGTGCTAAAACACCAAATTTCTTGGAGATGCAAAGCTATTTTCTGGCTACATATATTACTTTATTCTTCACGTCATTGTCTATATATCACAAATATTGAATTATATGTAATTCTTCAAGTAAATTACACTATTTCTCTGCATCTCTACATACATTTCTTTTGGGGGTCTTGTAAGCCCACCAGTGTTAGGAAAAGGCAATTATCTTTTCCATCTCTAAAATATCTGGTAGGGCATTTAAGGTCTTTCAATGTATAACCATTATCAACCCTTTCTGTCTCAGCTCCTATCACTTTGTAATAATATGTATGCTGAGTTATTCTCCAATCATACTGTTCACTTTTTCTGGTTTCCATAATTTTTCCAATTTCAGTCTCTCTTTCTATTATAGTTACTTCCAGCCACCAACAAATCCAGCATAAAATTTTGTATTTATCTCTAAAGATTTAGCTGAAAACATTACATCACACTGAGGCACTGTCCATTCTCCTAGACAGAAGTAACACCCTCTGCTGTCTCTGTAAGTTACATATACCTCTGCCAATTATTTCTTTCTATAAATCTCCTTTTATGCCTTGCTTTCCTTGCAAACTCTGTCTTCATATTTCCTTATATTCAGTGCATGTGTGGCACACTGTGCATACACAATAAATGTTAATGTATTAAAAACATGAATAAATACGTGATAGATGAGTCAAAATGTGTCATTTAATCCACTGAGTAAATATTACTTAAATATGCTTAAGTTACTTTACAAATCACTAACCAGTCTCTGAAGAAGAGTATTACACCACGCTGAGTGCTGAGATTTTGTGTTAATATATGTATGTTGATGTCTGTATGTATATAGATGCTAAAGGTAATTTTGTATAAATTATGCAATAATCAAATAATATTGCAACTCATAATTAATTGGAAATTTAAAAAATTACTAACTCTTCCAAATAAATCAAAAATATAATCCATAATCTTTTTGAAGGAGAATGAGCTTAGGACAAATAAAAGGTAATGTCCTAATACTACTTTATTTGCATATAGCAATATTAAATGCAATTTATATTACTGGCATATACTTAGCTCTACTATGCTATAGGGACAGGCACTAGGTTATAAGTGTTTTTCATAAAATGTTTAATTTGTCACTCCATACACTATAAAAAGTAGCACCATTGCTAGTGTTCAGTTGTTCAACAGACATAGCAGAGTTCAGCAGGTTACTTTTATTGTCCATATAGTTCAGAATTATAGCACTAGGCCATGAGAAGTAAAAGTGGTGAAGTGTGCATGTGTAGAGACTTGTCAGGCTGGAATCCCAAACCAGGTCTGCTCAAACTAGAACCTCCGCTTTTACCAATATTTTATTCTGCTATCTACTACTCCAAAGGAAATTTCTCATTTACATGAAAGAGTGTTATTTTCTTTTAAGTCTGCAGGATTTATTTTTCATTTACCTGATTGGTGTATACAATGTTTGAAATAAAACTAAAACCAAAGAAAATGATAATTGGGCCAGTAGTCTTATTTTTCCATGTTTGACTTATCACTGATATTTTGAATAATGGACATAGTTGCTTATGCTGTTGATAAAAAATTACCATCAATAAAATCAATACAGTAGGTGGCTTAAGTTAATTTCACATACAGAGTCGTAAAAATATGAGATATACATACTGAGAAACTTGCAGTTTAATTGTATTTTTTTCTTTTAGTGTGTTTACTTTTAAATATATATCCTGCTTCACATATTGAATAGTACACATTTCTTGGTGAGGCCTATTTAAGGCTTTTTTATAACAACAGATTATAAACCTCTATTTTATTATAAGTTTAGACACCTTATTATTTCCTTTTAGAGGATATATATCTTTTATGGTAGTCTATTTGAAAAATTTTGTTAGGCACATTTTTTTTTCAAATAATACCTTACATTTGATTATCTTTTGCTCTCAGAAGAGCCATGTGCTTATCCCATACTATAAAAGTATATGTTTTTAAATATGTTGGAGAGAATTCTATACTGTGTGAGTTTTATAGAAAAAAAGAAACTTCAGAGAGTTTTTATTTTTAGAGTTTACCTCATTATATCAAGTCTAAAGAGAATTAAAGAGATGGTAAACTCACTATTGGAGGGAAAATGTGATATTGCTTAATTGCCCTTTGGGCCTTTACTTTGGTTGCTGATAATTTTTATCTGCTTTTGAACTACGTAATGTAATTTATATTTAATGCTCATGAGCCTAGCTAATCATTAAAACTAACAAGAAATTATTAAAGTATTGTGTTGGAAGTAAATGATAAGTACTACCATTTTGTTAAAATTGAAATTGTGTCAGATATAATTGAAATCAGATCACTAGATCAGAAGAGGTTTAAAATGTTGGTTATAGCATTTGCTAATAAGATTTTGTTTATCATAATTCAAAAAATAACAGATACAAGAGGTGTTTAGAATATTATGTGATGTGTCAAATGTATAATTGCTTGGGTAATTTACCTTGGCAAGCTCCCTTAGTTTCCCAGTTTGAAAATATACTGAATTGAAGTATCAGATAGAATCAAATATACATATATTTGATAACTTCTAGGTAGGTGAGCACAAACATGCTCACATTTAACACTCAATTACAAAATAATTTCTATGTGGTAAAGAGAAAGGTTTTGGTTTTATTGTGTTTATTTTTTTTTTCAATGTAATACATGTACATTTTTTGTAAAAGTCAAGCAGTCTTTACGAAGCTTATAGTAAAACAGAATATTCATTCCCCACACTACTACTATACTGATTCCTAGCTCACACAGTTTTTTTGTTTTTACTGCCATCTTCCTAGATAACATTTTTACAGAGTTATTTCTCATTTTTTTCATTTCTTTCAAATAACACTTGATGTATGGACTTTTTGCACAGGATGGCTACAATGGCCTGAGACAGGCAGATATACATAAGTGATTTATTGATGTTACCTTATAGTGCTTGATGTATGCAACATGATACATGATATCCTCATTATGTTTCACCCCCCTCAGCATGGTCAAAGTGCTTGTCCCTCATTAGCAAGCTATACTTCAACAGACTGTGAAAATTGAAATGAATACAGTGCTTGAAGCAGCATTTTCATCAGTCTCTGCATGTGCATCTGTGATACAATGCCTCAGATTAATTGTGTCTTTGACTGATTTTCAGTAAATAAACCTGCACATTTAGCGTACCCCCGGACAAATAGTCAAGGATAGGGGAGTTGGGGATGGGGGTACTGTTAAATCTGTAAAAAATGTAAAATAAAAATTTCGTATGTTTTCTGGTTACTTGTATAAGATGAGGATTGATTTTTTCACTACTCCTTCTCTTCGACAAACATTCATTGCCTTCTCTCATCCTCTGAATATAATAATACATATGTCTTGGTAATGATCAGTGTTCCCATTATTATAATTCTGTTAATAATGGTGATAGCTGAGCAAAGGATGATTATATTTCTTTTATTCTCCAGTTCCTTTTATCTCGTCAATACAGGTTACCTGCTTTTATGCTTTTCTTAGCTTTCAATAGACCTCTTATGACTTAAGCCTTACATTTGTATTAAAACTCTATAACATTTCTCAAAATGGTAACACATACTAAGAAGCCTTTCTACTGGCACCTTGCATCCTTCTGCTGTGTTACTACTGACTACACTCTAAGCCTGCTGCCCAGCAGTTATCCTGGGAATCAATCAATTCTCACCTTAAGATCCGTATGCCTCATTCTTGTGTTGGATTATCTGTTTCCCCGTTCCATGTCTTGTTCTTAATTGAGGTATGTTCCTACCTTGGTAGAGTAGATCTTCAAATACTTTTTGAGAAAGGGTGCATTCATAGTATATACAAATGATTTTATTCATAGTTTGGTTTGACATGTAAATTTAGTCGTCTGAGAATTTTAAAAACATTTAAAAACATATATCTATCTTTTTGTTCTCCTTTTGGGGAAATTTCCCCAACTCAATTGTCCGAATTTCAATGGATTTTTAAATATTTTCTGTTTTAAATTATTATTTTAGTTATTTTGTGCTACCTTATTATCAAAAGCCCTTTCTTATTTTCTACATGTAACCTTTTTCTTTAACGATTCTGTTTTGTTTCACCATTTTGTTAGTATTCATCTGAAGAAATTAATTACTATAGAATTAAATAATATTTTGTGTTCTCTCCTTCATCAGTCTCTTTTCCTCTGAGACTATTCTTGTTTATTTGGTCTGTCTCATATGCTAGAAGTTTTGCTCAAATGCCAACTATTTATTGGCTGCCAGTTCATATTTTAGTGTGTGATACTAAAAAGCTGATTAGAAACTGTTTGTTCTAAGCCTTATTAACTGATGTGTTTAAGCATAGTTTGATTTGATAAGAGTAGTTATTTTCTCTTGGGCTGGTGAAATTCTCCCAAAAGAGCTCCTCTAACCCTTAGCCTTAGAGACAGGATTCTAATTCAGCATTCTGAAAGCCAACAGGGAAGGGGACTTGGTTCTTACCATTATGGATGTGCTTTTAACCAATAAATAGAGCATCTCACTCTTGCCTCTGCTGTAGCCACAGTCCCCAAATTCAGAGAATCTTAGCTTCAACATTGCAAGGGGTAAATTTTCTCTCTTTACTTAAATAGTAAACCTGTGTAGGGGAAGGCTTGTTGGGGTGGGGGACATTCACTTGGTGTGAAATTAGAGAGGAAATTTGGGATCCAACTACTTCTTATACTTCACACTAATAGTTCATTAATCCTCCTGCTGGTATACCTCTTTCCTTCTCTCTCCCTCTCTGTCTCTCTCTCTTTCTCTCTCTCTGTCTCACACACACACACACACACACACACACACACACACACACACACATCCCACAATCCTTTAAAGGCATGTAGAACCTCTAGTTATGAAGCTTTTAATAGATCCTGCTGCATAAATTGGTTTTCTTTTTTCTGGCTTCCCACAAGACAGCAAAATTTCATTGTTTTTGTTTTGCTAAGCTGTTGCCACTTGGCTATCCACTTCTAATCATACAAAATTAAGTTGACAACTCTTATCTGCTCTAGTCTATCTTGCTCTAAAGGGGATTTTGCTTTTATTTATTTGATGCAATGTTAATAGATGTTTGGGAGCATGTAACTTAAAAGCTTAGGTTACAGAAACAATCTCTGATGTTAGAAGTTATAGCAAAAATTAATCCAGAAAATACTTAATTAAGGATATTGTTTTTTTTTGTTCATCTATCATTAGGGAAATTAGATGTTGCTTGCTCATTTATTTGTTATATACTTTTGTTACTAAGTGTTATTTCCTGGTCTAAGTGCTAAAGTGCAGCTTAATAATAGTGAAGATAACCAAAAAAAAAAAAAAAAAAAAAAAAAGTTTCTTCTCATGAGCTTACATAGAAGATACAAATACTAAAACAATAAGACAAGAAACAAGATTGTTTCCATAAGGATAAGTGTTAAGAAGATGTCTAAAGAAGAAAAGAAGATAACACGATATTGACCAAGGAGTGTCTTTGCTGTACTGAGCTTATCACTGGGAATGCCTTTCTGCTTTTCAAGATGAGAATAGGGTCATGATGTGGTTCCAACTACACAAAAAAGGCAGGGTAAACAACAAAAAACTTTAGAAGTGAGAATGGAAAGGTAAAGAAGTATGTAGCTGAAAATAGTGAGAGATGAGTTGTAAGTTGGACAGGAGTTATATCATGCAAGCCCTATAGGCCATGGTATGGGTTTGGGTTTTATTCCATGTGCAAGTGGAGGATTAAGCAAAAGAATAGCACTCATTCATTCAGCAAGTATTTATTGAGCTCCTGCTTCATGGAAGGTGGTGCATTATGTACTAGTCAAAGAGCCTTATACTCAGAGCCTTGCATGCTTCTGTGCTACTTACCACCCATCTGCTGTCGGATCAGCTAAGGTTAGTTGGTCTAGAGAGACCTCAGCTTTGAAATGACTGATCCCTGCTTCAGGTAAGGAGCAGGGTCACAAGGATTTGTTCACATTGTGGCTGAGCAGGATTCTAAGAGGTCAAGGAAAAGCACACAAGGACCCTTAAAGCAGACTCAGAACTAACTCACCTCCTGTCTGCCTCTATCACCTACTCAAAGACAGCCCTTATGAAAGAAGAGAGGAAAATAGATGTCACCTTTTGAGGGAACATTTGTGAAGTCATATTGCAAAGGATATAGATACAGGAAGTGAAAAAAAAAGAAGATTCTGACCACATTCACTTATCTGTATTATTATTATTATTTTTTGCTTTCATTTTTGTTTGAGACAAGCTCTCACTCTGTTGCCCAGGCTGGAGTGCAGTGGTGCAATCTGGCTTACTGCAAACTCCTCATCCTAGGCTCAAATGATCCTCTTGCCTCAGCCTTCCAAGGAGCTGAAATGGGGCTTTGCCATGTTGCCCAGACTGATCTCAAACTCCTGGACTCAAGTGATTTTCCTGCCTTAACCTCACAAAGTGCTGGGATTACAGGCGTGAGCCACCGCTCCCAGCTGTATTTGTTTATGTATGGATTTTGTTGTGCTTGCTTATATCCATTATTATAGAGGGTATGTGCTTTAGTACTATATGTGGTGAACTGAAAGGTAAAATTTTCAATTATAGGGGAAACTTTATCAAGGATTAGTAATTTACGATTGTTAGGAATCAGCCCATCTATATTTGGCAAAGTCTTCCTTTATTTTAAAGACCAGAGTTTAGCAGATTACTGCTTACTTATTTTTACAGTAAATTGTATACTCAGATTTATGGCTTTGTAATAATCTTTTATTGACCAGGCCTGGTGGTTGTTAATGTGCTTGTGTAAATTTAATTAGGGGGCAGAGTTTTGATCATGCTATTATGAAGATATTTCCAAATCTGTAGTCATAAAAGGAAAAAGAGGACCTCCTATATATCAAGTTGCCAAATTAGTTGATGTCAGCATTTTAGCCCAGTGTCTAGGAGGCAGGACAAGAGACTACGTTTCTGACAACTCTTTCAATGTAGTCATAGGCACTGGGAATTCTGAATAAAATAGATATTAGATTGTTTACAGTGTTAGCAAGGAGGACAAAACAAACTGAAATAATTACCAAAGAAAAGTCTTGACTGTATCCTTGAAAAAGGTGCACGTAAAAGATGCAGTGAGAAAGATAAAGCTGAGTTTATTGTAATTAAAGTTGTAGATTTACTACTGAAGCTCTATGACCAAGGAGCTTTTAACTTATTAGCAATAGCCTCTTGGCACATACAAGTGTTTAAATCTTCATTATCCAAAGTAGTAGCTACTAGCCAGTCGTGACTATTTAAACAAATTAGGTGAAAATAAATACAATTATACTCAGTATTAATATCTCGGTCACATAAGCAACATTTCCTTTGTGCACAAGCCTGATGGGGCTACTGAATAGCCTAATGGACTACACAGGTATAAAGCCTTCCCATCATTTCAGAAAACACTGTGGGTATTATGCTGGTTTAAATTGAGATTCAGTCTGTTAAGAAAGATTTAAAGAATATGTAAAGAAATCTAACAAAGAAATTGTTATCAATAACTATGGACAAAGATAAAACATTTCACTATAATTTGTGCTTCATCCAGGATTAACTCATGTTTTTGTCTCAATTCGAGATGCCCAAACTTTAGAATGACATTTCTCACTTAAATCACCATGGGAAAACAATATCCCAAAATAAATAAAAGAGAGAGAAACTATATATAGATAGGTAGGTAGATAGGTAGATATAGTGTGTGTATATATATAAACTATATATATATATATATATATATATATATATATATATACTCTATATCTATCTATCTATCTATCTATCTATCTATCTATCTATCTATCTATATCTATAGAGAGAGAGAGAGAGAGATAAAATTATAATTACTTATAGATGACAATCAACCTGGCACATTAGAGAATCAAGGAATCAACTAAGGAGTCTTAAAATTATAAAGAAAACTCAGTAGGATAAAAAGATAATTATGGGGGCCGGGCGCGGTGGCTCAAGCCTGTAATCCCAGCACTTTGAGAGGCCGAGACGGGCGGATCACGAGGTCAGGAGATCGAGACCATCCTGGCTAACATGGTGAAACCCCGTCTCTACTAAAAAATACAAAAAAACTAGCCGGGCGAGGTGGCGGGCGCCTGTAGTCCCAGCTACTCGGGAGGCTGAGGCAGGAGAATGGCATAAACCCGGGAGGCGGAGCTTGCAGTGAGCTGAGATCCGGCCACTGCACTCCAGTCTGGGCGACAGAGAGAGACTCCGCCTCAAAAAAAAAAAAAAAAAAAGAAAGAAAAGAAAAGATAATTATGCATCAGTAGTTCTCCAGCTGGCACGTTAAGAAAAAAGAAAATAAATAATGAACAAAGAAAAATACCATTTTACAATGTTAATAAAAATAAAAAGACAGACATGTCATAATCCCAGATGAAAAAAACAATATTTTAAAGCTGTTGATTCTCATCTCACCTTTCCAAAAGACATATATTAAATGTAAGTCTAACACAAAGTTTAACATGTATTTTTGTGTCTGTTAAACTGAATAAATTTTGATAATGGAATACACCAATATAACTACTATTCAAAACAAGATACAGAATATGACTATCACTGCAGAAAGCTTCCTCATGGCCAACCGTGTGTTGGCATTAGCTAGTACTAACTTATCAGGAACAATTATTAATATTTGAGGCATTTTGCAAGCATGTTGTTAAACAGAGAAATAATTAAAAATTAAATTATATAAACTTAATATTAAATAATTATTTTAAAAAGGAAATAGTCTAGATTCCTTGATGTCTAATTGTTTTTCTACATTTTGCCATATCTATGGTGTGAAGGTTATTGACTTATATTACACCTTTATGGAGGAAGTGCATACATGTGTCACTGTGTATCTTGTCTCAACTCTACCCTCAGTTAAACATCACATTGGTAACTTGAAATTAATGCTGGAGCTGAATGAGATTTCAGCTTAATGAATATATTTTACGGGAGAGTGTGGTAATTTACAGTAGGCCAAATACCAGATTTAATGACAATAAATTTACTGGGACAAAGGTGAGCATGTAGGGACACGATTCTATTTGTCTAGCCATGGTTGAATTACAACAATATCAACAGATACCAGAGAACAGGAAACATCAGCAAAAACAGTTTATAGGCTGTGTGTAATTTACAAAGAAGGGCACTGCATATTTTATTATGTGTAAATATTGCTACATATTTTTATATCAGTAAAATTTTTAATAAACTTATATTTATATACATGTATCCATATTTTAAAGGCTAGACATTCACCAGCACATCACTGCTTATGTCTCTGTTCTGTATCCCTACTTCCACTCCAGAGATAACCACATTCTGAATTCTGTCACCATAGACTAATTCTGCCTGTTTTTGGGCATACACTATGCATTGTGCAATATCTGTGTGAGCGTGTGTGTGCCATTTCTGCTTTCTTTCACTCCACATTTTTAAGATCCATTCATGTTGTCATGAGTATTAGGGATTTGTTTCTTTTCGTTGCTGAAAAGTATCACATTATATGAATGTATGTCCTGATGATGAGCATTTGGATGGTTTCCACGTTTTAACTATTATGAATGAGGTTGTTACTACAAACATATTGAACATACCAGATGGAAATTATTTTACAATTTACAAACTAATTATACATTTTACCTAGAAAAATAAAGTCCAGTGAGGAATATGTAAAAAACAAAACAAATAAAAAACACTGAATGGAAAATGTGTACCTAATTACCTAACAACAACAAAGTGTCAAATATATATGATTTTCATATCCATAGCAAAAAATATCCATTTATGTGCCACATAATGATGTTTCTGTCAACAACAGATTGTGTATATGACCATGGCTTCAGAGAATCATAATATCATATTTTTTCACTGTATCTTTTCTAAGTTTAGATACGTACGTACTTATCATTATGTTATAATTGCTTACAATATTTAGTATAGTAACATGCTGTACAGATTTTTAGCTTAGGAGAACTATAGTCTATACCACATAGTCTAAGTATACAGTAGGCTATACCATCTGGGTTTGTGTAAGTATACTCTATAATGTTCATACAACAAGGAAATTGCCTAAAAATGCATTTCTCAGAATTCATCCTTTTTGTTAAGTGACACATGACTGTATATCTTTCTGTGGATGATTCTAGGGCAATTAGCTATTTTTTAAATGACAATTAAGTTAGATTCCTATATCATGCCATAAAATTGAATTCTATAAGTCAAAAATGTGTTTTAAAAAAAGAGCGAGACTTACACTTTGAAAATAAGAAGAAAATATGTAAATATTGTCTTATCTTGTTTGGTTCAGATTAGGGAGAGTTTGTTGGTACAACTCTTTGATGTACCAGACTGCAATGTTTGGTACTATTATGATAAGTCACCAATAGGGTGATCGATATACTTAGGACTGAGAAGATTTATAAGACATATGACCTTAAGTGTAAAAACTAGGAATGTTTCAAGCTAATTAGCCAAGAAAAGAGAGAAATAAAATAATAACTTGTGGCTTTATTTCTGATATCTCATGTGATACAGGAGGTATCCATGTGCTCTATCGTAGCATGTGGTCCCTTAAAGATATTGGAGAGTTTAGAAATAGAACATTTATTGATGACCTAACATGTTAGGAAATTCGGTGTGTGTGTGTGTGTGTGTGTGTGTGTGTGTGACTGATATCAGGATTGCTAGGCCTAACGTTCTGTGAAACATCTCCAATATTGTTTTGAAAAATAATTAGTTCTTCAGCTCCTTTTTTTTTCCCTGCTATGTACTCATTAAACAATAACATTATTTTAGCTGGAAACTGAGAAAGCTAACAACTGATGTTAGTCTTTTAAAAAGAAATAACTGAAACATTATCTTCTCAAATTATTGCTGTAAATTTTCCTTAAAACTTTTGTGACACTGCCATTTACTTTACCATATTTGAGTATTAAAAGGCATTTGATTCAAAATTAAATACATATGAAATTTTATATTATTAGGTATGTTTCTGATATTTTGAAATAGTATATTAATTAAAAGTTTGGCCACAGGAGTACCACAGTAAGATATACACAAGAAAAAAGGCAATAATAAAGTATCATGAACTTTAGGTACATTATCTGACAATAAATAAAAAGATAGCTATCCTTAATGTTGTAATGACTCAATGCTACATCGGGACTGTTAGCAATAATTAAGTATAGAATTTGTCCTGCAACCGGGAACCATGTTGAGATGAAAGAAGGCACAATCAGTAATTATACTAGAAAAATAAGCATACATAATGATCATGGCCCTAAGCAAAACAGGATGTATAGCCACTCTAGAAATAGAAAAGACCTTACTTATTTATGGTCTCCTGATCATGAGAAAACTTTATTAGGGGGTACTGGGATATATCTGACATGGTGAAACATATTGAGATTAGTGAAAATTTCCTTCTAAAGAATTTTGATCTAAGGCCCCTCACATCAATATTTCTACCAGGAGGAGCAGTAAGCATAGAGATTATTAAAACAAAGTCACATGGTAATTGTGAGAGACTGTTGCTTCCCAGAGACTCATTTTCCTGTGAATGATATTCATTTTATTATATAAATCCAGCTATCAATGGAGAAATCAACAAAATATAGATGTTGACTGTCATTTACATATGAAAAATACAAAATGGCTTACACACAAAGTGGAAGAATTCTCGTAATTGAAGTGCCAGAGGGTAGATGAGGATTTAGATGCAGGCAGAAATGAGGTCAAATGGGGTCACAGAGCTTTATCTCTTAGCTCCTCCTCATTTGAGATAGCTCAATTTTCAGAGAGACTCAGCAAAGTGTTCAAAGTTTTCCATACCTTACAGTCCAAATCAATCAGGAAAAGCAAGTATTGAACTCAACAAACACATGATTTTCCCAGATTGATTTTAACTTGCTTTGATGGCTTATCTATCACGAAGGATGACTGAATGAACTATGTGATTGACATAACTGCAGATTCAAGTGCTCCACATGTACTGCTTGCACTTTAATCAGCTTACCCAGAGCTACTAGGCTGAGTCAGGGAAGGATGTTCTCCAAACAAAGGCAAGAGCTGTTTCCAGAAATAGAGTCAATGGCAAAAAATAATAATGTGCACCACTAGCTTCTCTCCTCTCCTCTTTCCATTGCTTTTCCTCATTCATATCACCATTTTTTTCTATTCTATGTATTTTCATCTGCTTCCTATTATTTTGTTAACTCACGGCTACTGTATTTAATATACATGTACACCATACATTTCACTAGAGAGGAAATGTGGTGCGGAGGAAAGAAGTGGTCTCTGGAGTTTGTTAAGATTGTACTGAAAACAAAAATCCTCTTACTATCCATGTGATTGGGAACACTCAATTTTATTGCTCTGAGATTTCAGTTTCTCATATGC
This sequence comes from Rhinopithecus roxellana, assembly GCF_007565055.1. Classification (NCBI taxonomy): domain Eukaryota; kingdom Metazoa; phylum Chordata; class Mammalia; order Primates; family Cercopithecidae; genus Rhinopithecus; species Rhinopithecus roxellana. The sequence continues at coordinate 67,445,996 of NC_044559.1, read as the reverse complement.
GAAATAGAAACACACGTGCCTATTTTAAATGGTTATTGGGAGGACTAGAAATACTGAACACAAGGAAAGGATAGTTGGTGTTCTAAATAACCCAATGGCTAAGAAAGTGTCAGGAGAACTCTTCCTAAAAAGAGAGAAATGCTTCTTCTGGCAGGATTTTAAGACACTATATACTGACCATGACAGAAAGCATTTTAAAAAATCTGTACACTTTGTTCTTCATAGTAAGATTCTTATGTTTACAGGAAAGCTGTAAGACTAACAAATACAAACTTCCACAAACATGAAACTTCTTCCTTTTTTTACAGCAGTATACTCCTTGATTAAGACATAAAATATATTTGATTAGCTAAGTATTTATGTACAAAAAGGAAAATAGCAGTGTTTTATGTGATGGCTAGCAGTTTTTTTTTCTTTTGTGTCATTTAACAGAAGTATTCTACAATCATTTTTAGCAAGTGTTCATTAATTTCTGTTGTATATTAGCTAGTTATGCTTTATAAAATTTTTCTATTATGATTCAGCATTGTGAATATAATGTGCCTTCATCAATAATAGCTTTTTGGGAATTTATTTTTAAAGCACATGAATTGTGAGCAGGTCAGATCCTTGAGCTCTATTTCATGTGTATCACTTGCTAAAGAATAATCAAACCTTTCATTTTTAAAACATTTAAAAGTGAACATAAAAAAATATGAAAATAAAAATGTGAACATTTTTATAGCATTTGTGAATTGATATGACCAAGCAACAGAAAATATTTTGGGAGTTTTATTATGGCAAAAACCAATTTGTTTCTACCATTTTTATTTAAAATTGAAAAGCATTTTATGAAAATATTTTCCCTATCTGTTGATATGTTTTCGTTGAGTAATAGATAAAAATAATCATTAGAAAACTGTCTCACAAATTTCTTTCAAGTTGATCAAAAACATTGCTTTAACACCTGTTTACAGTGTTATATATATCATAGGGGTTTATTTCTCAGTTACCAATGTTCATGCAGCGGAATCTTTGTGTTCTGTATTCAGGAGCCCACCCCCTGCCATTCTTCTGTGAAGAACATTTAGGTATTACATATATGTTCCAATCATATTATAAGTCATGTGCCAAAATACCAAACTGTATGCAAACATGAGACCCTCAGTTTACCATTTCTGTGTTTTGTAGAATTCACAAAAAGAATTTGTTTGAGAAGGATAAATTTTGCAAATAAACTAAGCTTTATTTACATGGAGAAAAAAACAAATATCTATTAGGTATCAAGACTCTGAGGATATGTGATAACCTGATGGAAAATAGCCTAGTAGACTTCTATATTTCTCAAACATTGCTTCATCTTAGTCACATAAGAAAAACAAAAGGCTAAGGTAAAATCTTTTGAAGGTAAAATCTTTTGAGTGCAAGATTGACACATAATAATTGTACATATTTATGGAGTACAACATGTTTTAATACATATATAAATTATAAAATTATTAAATCAAGGTAATGAGCATATCCATCACCTTAAACATGTATCTTTTTTGGTTATGAGAACATTAAAAAACCTGTCTTCTAGCTATTTTGTGATAAAAGATATATTGTTGTTAACCCTAGTCATCATACTATGCAATGGAACACCAGAACTTATTTCTATGTAACTGTAACTTTGTACTCCTTGACAAGTCTCTTTCCATTCCTCCACTTCTTTTTGGCACTTTACCAAAGCTATAAATTGGTGTATACTGTATTTATAAATTTTTTATTTAAAAATTGACTTTTAACAGAGATACAATTAAAGTTATTAATTATGTAACATATTTAATAATTGAAATTGAAAATATCAGTGGAACAGAAAAACTAGGAAATTTTTCCTAAGTAACCACCACACATTTAAGTATTTCAGATCCAAATGTGACTTTCAAAAGATTTATATAAGGACAAAATTAAACTAGATTTGTGCAATGTAAACTAACATTTGTTGAGCACCTGTTCTATGCCAAGAACTTTTATATATGTTTCCTCATTATTTTTTTCTAGGTGATGAGCATTAATATATTTCACATGTAAGGAAAAATTGACACAGATAAATTTATTAATTTGTCCTAGATAATACATGTAAGTAACAGACCTGCAAATGGAATCAAAGCTACCAAATGCCAGAGTCTGTGCTCTTAATATCTCTAGTCAATGCTTTCTCTACTCCCATACAACTGTCAAGCACTGCATTATACTGCTTCGTGTTGTGTCATAACAAATCAGATTGTAACTTCAGAAATCCTGGATGTCTCTAAGACACAGAAAAACAACTGTGACTGTAATATATGGGGAACTACTGCCAGAGTCACAGACAACTGAAAGTAATTTGAGGAAGAACATGAAAACAGATGCTCACACATTACTTGATGTTCATAAAATTGCTAACTGCATTGGCTACTAATGAAAATTATCCTGCCATGGAAGCCCTAGCTAAGAGTTTATTAGTATCCATTGAGTAGTATACATACAACACTTATCTATTTACATCGATAAGGCAAAAAAGTGATGCAATATTTCATTTTCCCCTCTACCTAATACCATCTTAAATTTTATGCATGTGACCTGTGTTGTTACCATTACATACAAGTTGCTTAGTACTAAATTAACAAGGAGGGAAGTAAAGAATGTACTCAAAATAAGAGATTGTAAATCATTTATGTAGAATTATGAAAGATAATGATAAAGTAACTGGATTCATATATGTGTTCACATGCAGAATACTGCCCCCTGTACAAATGCATGACTACTTGCCAGTGCTAACTACATCAGGCCTAAGTACACACTAAATTATTACTTGAATTCAGATATGAAGGATAAATAATTCGGTACTAAAAAAAGTTGTATCTCTGCCTTTCTTAAATTTTCAAAGTCAACAAATTAAAGTTTTAAAATATTTAATGTTGTTTTCCTGCTGCATAATGGATTCATTGTTGTATTTGTCTTGCTTAGATGTTCAGAGCTAATGAGCCTAAAATCATGGATTTGAGCCCTTTGAGGGCCAATTAGCTTTAATATATTTTTCAACTTCAAACTCTACCTGAATCCTACATAAGAATTCACAATGTATGCTTTACTTACTAAGATGAACAAGAAATAAAGAGTGCATTAAAATAAATAAATATGTAATACCTCATAGAAGAGTTATCTCTCAAATTCAAGCTTACCTGAGGGTAGTCAGAAGCACTACCATTACATTGTAAAACAGATTATACAATTTAGGAGTGAGAAAGCCAGAGAGTCTTTATTGCCGCGGTTTGCTATTGAAATGTGCAAACAATATGATATTTCAGTCAGTACTACAGACTGTTTAAACAGGGTACAACATCTAAAGCCAAGCACAGTAGTATGTACCTTTGGTCCCAGCTACTCTGGAGACTGAGTTAGGGAATCTCTTGAGCCCAGGAGTTCCAGAGCAGCCTGAGCAATGTAGCAAGAACCCATCTCTTAAAAAATAAAGAAAAAACAGTCCATAAACATAAAGTTTGAAATAAAGATTAAAAGATATGCATCAGGAAAATATAACTCTTTCCCATCCCACATGCAAAAAAGAATAAATACCAGATAAAAAGGAATTTAAGACACAAAAATTGAATATAGAATGGTCATGTATTATGACAAAAGTTCTAATTCCACCAGGACAAAACAATTTTAAACTTGTATGTGTCTAAATACATAATTTTCCATATACATAAAGAAAAAAATCAATGTAACTGCAGAGAAATAAATAAATATATCATTGTAGAAAGTTTGTCATACTTCTCTCAGTAGTTGGTCTATGAAAATAATCAAAAACAAATAAACAATAAAGCTATATAAAATTTGGAGTTAAGATAATATAAAAGTTTAACGATTCAACGTATATTAATTGGTGCATTTAACAACTGGAAAACACACCTTTGCTTTTCAAATACTGTTTTATAAAAGTTGATAATATATAAAGTGATAAAACCACTTCTAACATATTTTTAAAAACAAGTACCATAAAGAATATGCTCTTTGAACAAAATGCAGTTAAGCTAGAAATCAATAACAAAATAACATAAAATATCATATATTTAGGAATAAACTTCTGAATAATTTTGAGTTGAAGTAGAGCTTCTAATGGAAAGTAGATAATGCTTAGAATTGAAATAATAACATCACATATCAAAATGCATGCTGTATAGCTAAAGTCAGTTTGATCTTTAATGTTTATACTGGAAACAAAAATGCTGAAAATTAACAAGTAAACAGAAAGCTGATCAAGTTATAAAAGAAAAACAAAATAAGCTGGAAGAAATGAAAAGAAAGAAGAAAGTGATAGTTATGATAGAAGATAATAAAATAACAAATACAATAAGGACGTTCGATAAAGGTAAAAGTTTTTGTATTGTAAACATTAAGAAGAATGAGAAAGTTTTTGTGAAATTAACCATGGGGCAAAAACAGGAAAACAGTAATAAACAATACTAGAAAGGGAAGGGGACTTAATATAAATATAAAATATATTTAAGGTTTTTAAAAGATTAAAAAATATAAGATACATTTATGCCAAAAAATGTAAACACTAAAACACACAAATGTATAAAATTTAACTTATAAAAACGAACTCAAAGTTAACATAGAAAATCTGAAAGGTATTATAAACATTAACAAAATTGAATTGGTGATTTGAAATGTTTAGATGAAAGTACACCCCTAATAAATGTTTTAATTGAATGTTCTACCAAACACTCAAGGCACTAATACTTATCTGATAAAGGAAAACCCTCTTACATAAAGTGCAAGGGGAGAACTTCCCAAGTAGCTTCATGAAGTTACGCATTTAGATAGTGTAAATGAAGAGTCGTGAAACTAATAGATGATAATGATCTATCCATCCATCCTCATGCCTATGTATGCGCACATTTTAATCCAATCATCTATTTTCATTGTCTAAATATCTGCTATGATCCCCAAATGAAAAGATGAGTCAAACACTTAATTTCTACTCCAGAAATTGCCACTCACAGTTCAGTAAAACAAGTATTATGCTATTTTAATCATGTCTTTATATGCTCATGTGTTTGAACAGAAGGAATTAGTAAGAATAAGAAAGTTTCTAGCTTGGACACTTTGGTGCAGTAATGTTAAGCTCTGCTGTTCTACCTTATAATAAGAATGCATGCTGTAATTTACTAAAAACTATTCCCTGAATAATATAACCTTTAAGGTCAAAAGTAAAAAAAGTTTATTTTAGGAAAAAAATTATTTGATATATTTTGAATGGGAAGTAGGTCTATACCCAATGCTGACATTCAGATGGTGCATTGTGGTAGAGACCCACCTGTGATTAAAGAACTGCAGTATTTCTGAACCTGTTGTTAAAGAACTTTAGGCTTATGATACTCTGCTGACTTTTATGGACCTCTACTCACATGACCCAGAGCTCCCCAGAATCTAGCATCAAATTTAATCTTTCACAGAGCAGGAACATCCCTGACTATCATTCCCACTCAGTTCATGTGCTCTGTTAGTTACTATTAAGTTCCCTTGTTAACTATTTAAATTATCATTCCTGATTATAGGGATCTCTTTCTGAAACAGTTTCATTGTCTGGAGTATCACCCAAGGTTCATTTTCCCACAGCCACAGCCAAGGAGAACAAGGACAAAGACACACAAAGAGGGAAGTTAAGAGTGGAAGTTTAGTAGGTGAAAAGAAAGAGAATGGCTCTCTGATGCTGCAGAGAGGGTGGAGAAATGGGTTACTGGTTCTTCAGTAAAATGAAGGAGCTTTTGTAGATGAGCTGGTGAAGAGGTGGTGTCTCATCTACATAGGGTAGGAAAGACTGGACTAGGAGTGTCATTTGCATAGGGTGCGAAAAACTGGTTAGGACTAGCTGTGTCACCTGCATAGGGTGTACATTTCTGGCCTCCCTCAACCTAATCTTTTATTATGCAGTTCTGCCTGAGCTGCACCATGTTGCCCATTTCTTTACATGTGGTAACAACAAAAAAGAAGATGGAGCCTCCATGTTGGATATGCCTGGCCCACAGGTAGCTGTTTTCTGTTGGCACAGCTGCCAGCCATTCCCCCATACAAACTTCCAACTTGCTTATCTACGTTCGCAGCCCAATTTTTCGGGCTGCTCTTTGTTAGAAAAGAAATTATTCGGGGGGCCCCTTTTTGTTAAAAGGGAAGCTCTGCCGAGTACTCTTTTACCCTCAATATCTGCCTAAATGATTTCTTTCTACCTCCTGTATCATTTCTATAAATAACTTAAGTCCAAATTTCCAGGTTTTACATATATGTAGGTTAACTCATTGTAGTAACTTTCTTTGTTCCCCTTAAGTCAATTTGTCTATGTATATTTAGTGTCTGCCTGCTTTATTGGCTTCTTGGTTTATGATTTTAATCTGAAAATATTAATATTTGGTCTTTGAGAGGAAAATAACTTCATTTAATGCTATTTAGAAATATCAATCATCCTTTGCAAATATATTCAAGGTCATATATTCAGAAGCAATATTTGGGTACAGAGAGAGGAAAAGCAATCAGTATTGAGTTGTTAGCCAAGCACTTAACACTAGTTTGATAGTTCTATGTGAATTTCTTTTTCCCTAAATGTTTATATTTTCCAAATGAATTGTTTACTAGCTTTCCTTGTGTGTTTTATCATTGTAAATGCAAATGATTACATTTCAATAGGATTTAAGTTCTTATTAGAAAAAGCATTTTTTTTTTTTTTTTTGCTGTTGTTTTTTTGTTTGTTTTTTTGAGATGGAGTCTCATTCTGTTGCCCAGGCTGGAGTGCAGTGGCACAATCTTGGCTCACTGCAAGCTCCGCCTCCCAGGTTCACACCATTCTCCTGCCTCAGCCTCCCGAGTAGCTGGGACTACAGGTACCCACCACCACGCCCGGCTAATTTTTTATATTTTTAGTAGAGACGGGGTTTCACCGTGTTAGCCAGGATGGTCTCGATCTCCTGACCTCGTGATCCGCCCACCTCCTCCTCCCAAAGTGCTGGGATTACAGGCATGAGCCAGCGCACCTGGCCAGCATTATGTTTTAACACTCAGTTGCTAATCAATTATACATTGGCTATTTACTGGCTTTTTTCTAAATTCAATTTCTATATTGGTGGGGCATTCTATTAACTTAAAATATGGCATCCTTTATACTATTAACCTATCATCCATGTTATCCAGTTATTCACAAAGGACTTCCATTTTCTCCTTCAAGCTCTCTCCCACTTTCCCCTTTGGTCTCATTCTCATTACCACTGCCTTCATCACATCTTCATTACCTTGACCCTGCCATCCCTAAGGCTTAACTGGGCTGATGCTCATCTATGGTCCCTTCATTCAAGGTGCCCTGAGGAATCTTCTTAAAAACATCTATATGTTCTTATTAGTTATATGCTTATGAAACAAAAACCTTTCAAGGGGGTTACAGGGAGAGGGACTCTATATCTACAGTCACTTATTAAAAGAATCATCAGGCCGGGCACGTTGGTTCATACCTGTAATACCAGCATTTTGGGAGGCTGAGGTGGGCATACCACGAGGTAAAGAGATCGAGACCAGCCTGGCCAACATGGTGAAATCCCATCTCTACTAAAAATACAAAAATTAGCTGGACGTGGTGGCACGCAGCTGTAGTCCCAGCTATTAGGGAATCTGAGACTGGAGAATCACTTGAACACGGGAGGCAGAGATTGCAGTGAGCCGAGATCGCCCCAATACACTCCAGCCTGGTGACAGAGTGAGATTCCGTAAAAAAAAAAAAAAAAAAAAAAAAAAGAGAGCCACATTCAATTCACGTTTTTTCTTTTTTTTTCCCACAAAATTCCTCCGTGCTTCGACTATACCATTTCCCCATCAGTTCTGATATTATGTGTTGGTCATTTCTACCAGATGTCTGTGCTTCCTTTGCTGTTGTCTATATTCTTCAAATTATGTTTTAAATATTGTGGTCTCTTATACTTTCTTCAAATACTTCAGTGATGTTTTCTTCAAAAAAATTCACATATGTATTCATTTTACTTTCATTTATCTACTATTTTCTGGGATTAAAAACTTCATAAGTGCCTTAACTTCTAGATTATAAGATTGTTTTTGATGTTGGGTTTTATTTTCTGTTATTCCTGACCCCATGACTCTGTCTTGTATAGTATAATGTGGCATCATCTGATGTAATACTATAAACTTTAATTGAATTTGTAATTACATTCATTTATCTCAATTTTTTTTTCTGGATCTCATTTTCCTTGTGTTTTTTTCTTTATTTTTAAGCTTTTGAAATTTTTGCCTCTTCCCAAAACCCCTCTTTTTTGGCTTCTATGATAGCTTTCCTGGTTCTTCTCATGGTTTTTAGGCTGTTCTTTCTTAATTTCTTGCTTACTCATTCTTCTATCATATTAAACTTGAATTTCTTCAAGGCTTAGTTCTAGAAACTTTTCACTTCTTCCTCCTCTGTCTCCTTATTTTCTAGGTTATCTTATCCATGATTTTATTACCAACAACGTATGCATGAATCACATATACAAATCTTTTTTTTTTTTTTTTTTTTTTTTTTGAGACGGAGTCTTGCTCTGTCACCCGGGCTGGAGTGCAGTGGCCAGATCTCAGCTCACTGCAAGCTCCGCCTCCCAGGTTCACGCCATTCTCCTGCCTCAGCCTCCCGAGTAGCTGGGACTACAGGCGCCCGCCACCTCGTCCGGCTAGTTTTTTGTATTTTTAGTAGAGACGGGGTTTCACTGTGTTAGCCAGGATGGTCTCGATCTCCTGACCTTGTGATCCGCCCGTCTCGGCCTCCCAAAGTGCTGGGATTACAGGCTTGAGCCACCGCGCCCGGCCCACATATACAAATCTTTAGCATGGATCGCTTTTTTGAGTGTAGTGTTTATATCCAGATACGAAATTGGCATTTTCACTAATTAATCTCAAACACTAAAACTCATGTTATTTAATAAAACATAATTGTGATCTCTCCCATGCCCTTTCTCAACTCTCAATTCTGTTAGTCTAGTTATTTTCCACTGTTACGTATGTCAATGAATAGAATCATTTATTCATCCACTGCACAAACCAAATACCCAGGAGTGGTACTGGATTATTTGCTCCCTCATTTTCATGTGTCCAAACCAATACTAAGTTACGATGGTTTTTATTACACCGCTCCATTATCTTTAATTTGTCCCCTTATCCTCATGTCCACATCCATCCACCTTCACTTTTGCTCACATCGTCTTTTACCATAGACCAGTACAAGCCTCCTTACTTGTTTTCTTGCACGTGTCCTTGAGTCTTATTCTCCATTGTTCACAAAGATGTTAGAGTGATGAATTTAAAGATACATATTTTCAAGTCAGCTCTCTCTTTAAAATCATCTGATGTCTTTTCATTGCTCTTAGAATAAAAGACAGTTTTTAAGGTTCTGCATCATCTCAGTTCAAGCCACTTCTACAGAAGCCACAATCCTCTCTCCATCTCCTTTACACATTCCACCAGCCTCCCCTCTGTTGTTTCAGTGCCTTGAATGCATCATGTTACAAGGTCTTTCTTTGCCTGTGTAAATTCATCATCATTTAAGAGTCTTCTCACTTGACCCTTCTCTTTTTTATCCTGTTTAATTTACATGATTTGTTTCTATCTCAGTTCAAATGTCACTTTCTTAAGAAAACCTTCAGTCCCCCAGAATATAACAGATGTTTGTATTATAAATGGACCCATGTTACTATTTCCCATCTCTGTAGTGCTTATTACAGTTGTAATTTCAATTTAGTTCATTATTTCATTTTACTTGCCCAACTATACTGTATCTCTTTGACATGAGGGAGCTTGTATGTTTTTTCCTTCATAGTACCTAAAATATTGCATGGTATGTAGTAACTTGTCAACAATATTGTTAAATAACTAAATAATAGGTTTTAAACAATTCTTTTGGTCAACCTTCCTTAAGCACCTACTTCATAATCATGGAAGGCATCCCAGGGGTATGTAGGAAGGGAAATTTGAATAGAAGCAAATATGTGCAAAGCAGGGAGACAAAAAAGTGTGTGATTTGATAAAGGAGTAGCAGTGTTCCTGACTAAGGAGTCCTACATCAATATAAGTGAGAAGAGAATTTTAGAATATCTTTTCCCTCTTTTCCCTAATATTGGGAAAAGATATTCTAAAATTGATAATTACCTGAAAAATGTTGGAGAAATATGAACAAGTTGAAACCAAAACATAGAAGGTTATTGAAATTATTGAGTTTAGAGTATGTGGGAGGAGGAGAGTGTGAGAGGTGGGAAGCAGGTTGTGCTGTGAGAAGAATGAGAGTTGAGTGGAAAAAGTTTGAATCCAGAGATGACGCTTTACAAGATCATACTTGTGGAGGTGACACAGTGGCAGCTAAAGGGCAACAAAGGATGGAGCAAGGGTTTTGATTTTGTTTTCTTTTGATAAGCAGAACAGATGTATGGAAATATCTCCAGTATTTATTTATTTAATGGGCAACAAATGTTCTTTCATTTATATTGATTAATATATCTGCAAAGATTTATCCATACACTTCTATTTCTACAAAATAAGTATCTACTCTATATAATTAATATGTTTTTACATCTCTACCAAGAAACTAAGCAAAAGAATACTATGAAATTATAGGATATTCAAGCATCTTTTATTCATTCATTACAATATATCCCATGAGTTAAAAAATATATTTCTGTATCTATTATTTTTTGTTGTTGTTTGTTTTCTTCTTGTTTATTTGTTTTTTGAGATGGACTGTCACTCTGTCACCCAGGCTGGAGAGCAGTGGTGCAACCTTGCCTCACTGCAACCTCTGCCTTCCAAGTTCAAGCAATTCTCCTGACTCAGCTTCCCGAGTAGCTAGAATTACAGGCGTGTGCCACCACGCCCAGCTAATTTTTTTTTGTTTTTAATACAGACGGGTTTCACCATGTTGTCTAGGCTGGTCTTGAACTCCTGACCTCAGGTGATATGCCCGCCTCAGCCTCCCAAGTGCTGGGACTACAAGCATGAGCCAGGGCATCCGGCCTGTATCTATTAATTTGGACCTATTTTATTTTCAAAAAAAAAAGAAAAAAAGAAAAATATTTTCCTGCTAATTACAACTATCTGAGTAGGAAAATTGCTTAGCTATATTTTAATTTGGTGCCCTTAATGACTTTAGTAATTGGAAAGAGAACTTGTTAGTCAATCAATCAATCAGTGTATCAGAAATTCCCATAGTCCAGGCATTAAGTCTACTTGAGCCACAACGAATTCAAACTTTCTAGGCTTGACTGGCTAAATAATGGAGCCATTCTTAGCAATGTGAAATGCATAGTGGTTACTCGGGCCTGACAACCACTAATTTAGGCAAATATGCTTCAGTCTTCTGAGGTTTAGGGAATACTCTGAGGTTTAGGGGAGACTGAGATTGAGGGGAGAGTGTAACGTAAAATCATACTACTAAACTGTATGTGTCTCAACATATGGCATATAAGTTCCATATTGATGTGGACTATATATGTCTTATTCACTGCTATATCAACAATGATTAAGAAATTTCATCATGTTGTAGGTGCTAAATGACTATTTAATAAATAACAGAGGTTTTCAGAGAAGTAATTACTCCCAACTTCTGATGGCAAAGAGTCTCTGAGGTGCTTACTTTGATGATTATTACTTGATTCTTGGGTTAGAAGAGTGTGAGAGAAAATATTATGCATATTCTGATATATAGAGAGAGAAAGAGAGAAATCAGTATATAGAGATCTGAACCTGACTAACTCTATCAAAAAGTCTACAAAGTAACATAAAAATTCACATTTATGAGATTTCTTTAAAAGGTCAAAAAATCATTGATCATATCTATCTACTTTTAGCTTAATTTCCTATTTTCCAAAATTTCAAAATTATTTATTGAGGCAATAATTTTGATTCCATATTTAAGTACTCAGATGTTTAAAGATCTCTGATTTTAAAATAACATCAGAATGATATTTCATTATTTAATATGTGATGTAAGTATTTAAATGTAGATATTACCAACTTGAATAGCAAAACAGACTGCTCCAAAAATGCATCTACAGTTGTAGTCTAAGTTTTAAATGCACTTATATTAATTATAGCATTATGTGATGTTAATTGTGAAGAGAAAGAATCAATAGTTTGCATGGTCTAGCATCAAACCCACAAAATTATTGTTTACTTTAGTTCCGAGCCTGCACCGAAACTGAAGTAAAGTAACTAACTAAAGACAAGCTGAGCGAAAACTACTAACCCAGATTTTTCTGGTTAAAATTTAGTCTTCCAGATGATGGCGTTTGCCATCAGTGTCTGTGGAGTGCACCATACCTGACTTAGGGGAAAGAGACTTGGAAAAGTAGTGATCTTTTCTAAGTCTTTTATCTTTTATCACCCCATCCAGGCAAAAGCTACATCACAACTTGACATTTAAATTAAATACATAGATTTTTAAGTTTTCCAGATTTGGAATGCTGAAATCTGAAAAACAAACAAACAAAAACTGCCAAGCAATTGTAATTTGCAATATCAGTATTTCCTTTTTATCTGTTTTGTTTCCATTTTTCATCATGAGCCTTCCTACAAGTTTTAGGAGGGTTGTATAACGTGTCGTCTCAAAATTGTTAAGGTGATATGGTTTGGCCCTGTGTCCCCACCCAAATCTCATATTGTAGCTCCTATAATTCCCATGTGTTGTGGGAAGGAACCAGTGGGAGATTATTGAATCTTGGGGGTGGGTCTTTCCCATGCTGTTCTCGTGATAGTAAATGGATCTCATGAGATCTGATGGTTTTAAAAACAGGAGTCTCTCTGCACAAGCTCTCTCTTTGCCTGCTGCCATCCACGTAGGATATGACTTGCTCCTCCTTGCCTTCTGCGATGATTGTGAGGCCTCCCCAGCCATGTAGAACTGTAAGTTCAATAAACCTCTTTCTTTTGCAAATTGCCCACTCTCAGGTATATCTTTATTAGCAGCGTGAAAATGGCTAATACAGAAGGTAAAACAGCAAAATACGTGCAATATGCTTTCTCATGTGTGTGTGTTGGGGGTGGGGGTGGTAAGCAATTAAACAGGAAGGGAAGAATCCTGTATCTTATCAGTAATATTATGGATCTTGACAAATTTTGAAAGCGATAATATACCCAATGTCCTGGAAAATATATTTAAAATTTTGCTTGTTTCTTGAATTGCATTCATTATTGGATTATATAAAAACTGTAATGTATCAAATATTTCAATAGACTGTTCACTAATATTATATTTGAAAATATGTAAGTATATATGAACACACCCACATATATATATATTAGATCTCCTATTAGTTTCTCAATAAAAATACGTAATTATATGTCCTACATATGTTGCTATCATTGCTATTATTGAGTCCAGATTCTTGTAGAAATCTGTTTTCCAGGAATAAGTAGACTGATTTCCAAAGGTATGCCTTATAATTTCTTTAATTGAGAATTCTAAGTACTTTTGGTTTATATTATGTATATCTGTTATAATTTATTAAATAAGCTTTGCAAAATAATATTTCATACTGAGTTAATTGGAATTTATTATGATATAACTTTTTTACTGTGATTTAACATTTCTTTTATTTTTATCACTTCTCTATCATACTAATTCTTGAAATTATACTTCTTATAATTGCTTATAAATAGTTGGCTTGCTTGGAAGTAAGATCTGAGAATATCTGAGGAGCCTGTTTACTCAACCAACTTCCAGAGAACAAAGATTTACAAAACAGAAAAAAAAAGCCCTATTTGTGTAAAAAAAATCTGTTGGTATTATAATTCTAAAAATTATTTAATAGATTTAATCCAAGCACAGTTATTTGAAAAAAATAATATAAGCGTGTGGGTCTCAGTTTTAAATTTGAGTTTTCTTAGTGTGTAAAATGTGGATATAATAGTACTCACCACATAGAACTGTTGTAAAAATTAAACATGATACTTAGAATGATAGCTATGAGAGTCTGAGTCCTTGATAAAGATTTTTTTTTATTTTCATACTATTAAAAGATACCAGTGATTGTTTGCAGTGTATTTTGGAGTCCACAAAAAGTTGTGCATTCCTGACTGGGACTTATAGACCTTTAGCAGATCCTTCTCCATGGGAATATTTGATCAATAAGATTTTATATGGACAAAGTATATATAGAGTAAATAGCATTAGTAGCCTTTTCTAAGGATAATTGAAATGAAGATATTAGCACTGCATTTATAAATGTTAATGGCATAAGCACGTCCAAACTACCAATAACTAAGCTGAGATTCAAAGAAGGGTTTTATATTTAATGTATTGCATTATGTGTGTGTATATATGTGTGTGTGTATATATATACATATACGTATATATGTATATATGTGTGCATATATTCTCATATACATATATGTATATGCATATATGTGTATATATATAAAATGCAATGCATTAAATATAAAACACTTCTTTGAACATATTAAATATTTAAAACCCTTCCTTGAATATATTATTTAAAATAAATATATTAGTATAAAATCCCTTAAATATATTAAATATTTAAATTACACATTTAATATATTACATTATGAAATATAAGTAATTAATATCTATAATATATAATAAATGCACTATATAATTTTAAATACATTTTTTAAATAAAAATGGAGATAGGATCTCACTGTGTTGCCCAGGCTGATCTCAAACTCCTGGACTCATGCAGTCCACCTGCCTCAGCCTCCCAAATTGCTGGGATTACAGACATAAGCCGCCAAGCCCAGCTGACGGCATTTGACCACCAAATCCCTTTTAGAATCACAGTAAATAACACGGCACTTTAGAAAGGAGAAATTTGGGGTAGAAACCAGGTGGCCATAATTGAGTAGAATACTTTTTAAAAATTTGGTACAATAGAGGTAGAAATCATCTTTCTCCCAGGCTATGCTCTCCAGTGGATATTAGGAATCTTTCCAAAGTTTCTGAAATGTCCAATCTGCTTAGTCTTGGGAAAATATTTATCTCTATTTAATGAGAAAGATCTTTAAAGGATTACTACTAGCCAACTACCGTGGCCCCTAACTATCTGACCCACAGTAGTTTATACCAGAGGATTATTCTGAGGTGACAGAAAAGTCGTGATTTCTGAGCAAGAAAGCCGTCCCTTTTTAACATTCCCCAGTGCTGTTCCTAATGTTGGCCTCAGATGACTGACATCTCACCATGGGCAAGTCAAATATCTTATTTTTTGTTTCATTTCCTTTATCTTTAAAAATATGGGTAATTATAGGACTCACCACGTAGCATTATTGTGAGGATTAAATATATATGTAATGCATATATAAGAGATCAATACACTGTTGAGACATCAGAACTCATAAATATAATATTGTTATAATAATAGTAATAATATCCTGAAATCAGTTACTATCTTTAAGACTGAGGAAACAAATGGAAGTTGTAGGATTTATGGAATTAGAAAGTTAAAAGAGAAGGCTGCAGAGCTGACACTCATCCCTTTGAAAAAGGACACTGTTTGATATTTCTCAGATCCAAGAAGAGTCCAGGAGGAACTAGAGTCCAAGCCTTTCAGGAGGAAATTGCTACAAGCAGTTTATCCCAGAATTTTCTAAACCTAGGGGGGAAAAAAATGAAAAACTTTAAATTCATTGAAGGTGCAGCACAGAAAAACTGGCCTTTTATTATGCAATATTTTAAAAAAGCACACTGTAAATTCGACAAACCCATTTATTAAAGCTATTATTTCATTTAAAAAAAGGAAAAGCATTGTTCCACCAAAAAAGCTTAGAAGTCGTAATCTGAGAAGGAAAGGGAGCTCTTCCAAGTGAATGCATTTGACTTTGTGAATAACTCATTTGATGATCTATTTTCCCACTTTTTCATATATCGGTGGAATGTCTTCATTTAACAACAATAGTAGGTGGACCAACACTAGACAACCACTACATCAGAGCAAAAGTCCTTGATATCTTTCTGCCAAAGCATCCACAACAATTTCAGTCTTCTATAGGTGTTCCTGTAAGACCTTAAACTCTACAATCTCATCCAGTGTACAAGTCATTAGGGGACGAAGTAAATGACAATAATGATGCAATTGATATAATTTAAGGTGTTTATTGTATATAATAAATAATTAGCAATATTTTCTCCTGCATTTTTCCCCTCAATTGCAACTAACAGAAACACAACTTAAACTAGTATGCATAACTAAAACAGTCAGGAGTAAGGCTGGTTCTTTTATGGCTTGAATTAATGATTCAGATCATCTTATGTGATTTGTTCATCAGGCTCTGCGTGACCCCAGTGACTTCATTTTTAGGAAGTAGGGAAGTCTTCTTTACCTGTGTGACAAAAGTAGCTTCTGATATTTCCAGCATTACATTCTATGAGTGTAGCAACTTAGCAGAAAGAGTAATACTTTCCTGAAATATTTTCTTTTGTAAGGAACTCATTGTTTGGCCTCAGGTTATGTGTTGTTACTCAACCAGTCAGTATACTAAGGATAAGAAATGCAGTATATCATACCTAGGTCGTTAATCAATCTCTAGACCTGTGTATTACTCTGTTTTCATGTTGCTATAAGTAATTACTTGAGACTGGGTAATTTATGAAGAAAAGAGGTTTAATTGACTCAGTTTTACAGGCTGTACAGGAAGCATGTCAGGGAGGCTTCAGGAAACTTACAATCATGGCAGAAGGTGAAGGGGAAGCACACATATCTTAACATGGTGAGGCAGGAGAGAGAGAGAGTGAAGTGGAGAGCACTACAAACTTTCAAACAACCAAATCCCGTGAGAACTCACTATCATCAGAACAACAAGAAGGAAATCTGCTCCCATGATCCAGTTACCTCCCCCCAGGTCTTTCCTTTAACACTAGAAATTTCAATTCAACATGAGATTTGGGTGGGGAAATAAAGTCAAACCATATCATTCTGTCCCTGGCCCCTCCCAAAGTTCATGTCTTTCTTACATTTCAAAACACATTCTTGACTTCCAAAATTCCCAGAGAGTCTTAACTCATTCCAGGATTAACTCAAAAGTCCAAGCCCAAAGTCTCATCTGAGACAAGGCAATTCCCTTCCACCTATGAGCCTGTAAAATAAAAAACAAGTTCAAGTTACTTGCTTCCATGATACAATGGGTATACAGGCAATTGGTAAGTTATCCCACTCCAGACAGGAGAAATTGGCCAAAATAAAGGGGCTAAAGGCCCTTTGCAAGGCCAAAACCCAGCGGGGCAGTCACTAAATTGTAAAACTGCAAAATAATCTCATTTGACTTCATGTCTTACATCTAGGCCACACTGATGCAAGGGATAGGCCCCCAAGGCCTTGGACAGCTCCTTCCATGTGCAGGGTACATTCCCCATTACTGCTTTCATGAGCTAGTGTTGAGTGCCTGTGTCTTTTCAAGGTGTACAGGGCAAGCTGGCAGTGGATCTACCATTCTGAGTCTAGAGGATGGTAACCCTCTTCTTACAGGTCCACTAGACAGTTCCCCAGTGGGGACAATGTGTAGAGACACGAACATTTCCCCTCCACACTGCTCTGGTAGAGGATCTCCATAAAGGCTCCACCCCTGCAATGAACTTCTGCCTGAACAACAAGGCACTTCCATACCTCCTCTGAAATCTAGGTGGAGGCTACCAAACCTCAACTCTTGCCTTCTGTGTCCCCGTGGGCCCAACACCATGTGGAAGCCACCAAGGTTTGGGGCTTGCACCCCCTGATGCAATGGCCTGAGATGTACCTTGGGACTTTTCAGTCACAGCTGGAGCTGGAGCAGCTGGGATGCAGGGTGCTATGTCCTGAGGCTGTAAAGAGCAGCAGGTCCCTGAACCTGGACCATGAAACCATTTTCCCTCCTAGGTCCCCAGGTCTGTGATGAGAGGGTCTGCCACAAAGGTCTCTGAAATGCCCTGGAGGCATTTTACCTGTTGTATTGGGTATTAACATTCTGCTCTTCTTTATTCATATACATTTCTGCAATGGGCTTGAATTTCTCCCCAGAAATTGTGTTTTTTTTTTTTTTTTTCCCCCACCACATGGTCAGGCTGCAAATTTTCCAAACTTTTGTGTTCTCATTCCCATTTAAATATAAGTTGTTTTTACTTATTTAAATGAGCATTGGCTTTTATAAGCAACCAGGTCACATATTGAATGTCTTGCTGCTTAGAAATTTCTTCTGCCAGATACCCTAAATCATTTCTCTTAAGTTCAAAGTTCGGCAGATCTCTAGAGCAGGGGCACAATGCCACCAATCTGTTTGCTAAAGCATAGCAAGAGTGACCTTTGCTCCAGTTCCCAATAACTTTTCCATCTCCATCTGAGACCACCCTTAGCCTGGACTGTATTGTCCATATCACTATCAGCATTTTGTTCATAAACATTCAGCAAGTCTTTAGGAAGTTCCAAACTTTCCCTCATTTCCCTGTCTTCTTCTGAGCCCCCCAGCTATGCCAACCTCTGCCCATTACCCAGTTCCAAAATTGCTTGCACCTTTTCAGGTATCTTTATAGCAATATCCCACTCCCAGTACCAATTTTCTGTGATCATTCCCACACTGCTATAAAGAACTACCTGAGATTGGGTAATTTATGAAGAAAAGAGGTTTGATTCACAGTTCTGCAGGCTGTACAGGAAGCATGGTTGGGAAGCCTCAGGAAACTTACAGTCATGGTGAGGGCAAAGGGGAAGCAAGCACAAGTAACAATGACAGAGCAGGAGAGAGGGAGAGCAAAGGGGGAAGCACTACACAGTACTTTTTAAAAAGCAGCTTTTAAACACCAGATCTCATGAGCACTTTTTAAAACAGCACTTTAAAAGCAACCCGATTTCATAAGAACTTATTTACTGTCACAAGAAAAGCAACGGGGAAGTCTGCCCCCTGAATTCAGTCAACATCTATCAGGCCACTCCTTCAATACATGGAGATTAAAATTCAACATGAAATTTGGGTAGAGACAGAGACAAACCATATCAACCTGCAATGTAAATTCTACTCAGTAGAACTACTTAAATTGAGAATGAATAACAGTTGTTTATTGAAGAGCAACTGCAAAAAATTATCAGCTACCTTAACAGTGATGAAGAACATATTACTTGCAAGACACTTTATAACTAACAGTAATAACTATAAGTAACAAGACACTTTATAATTTGCAGATTGTTGTTTGGTCCATTGATTTCTTACCATTCACCATCTATCGATATCTATCCATCCTTTTCTACCTCCTAAGGAAGAACACAGAACCACAGATTTCCCTTTTATATGGATGTCTAAATATTCAGCCCATTATATTCAACTTTAACAAAATAACTGAACTAATATTGATTTGTTATCTTTTAAATGTATCTTAATCTTTATATCCATCCATTTTAGAGAATTATGAAACACTGATATATAAGTACGATATCTTATCAATGGGTACATTCAAATAAATATTAGATGCATAACGGGAATATATTGTAACTTCTAGCTCACTGAAATACCACTTAAAAGCAAAATATATCATTTCAAGAAGATAATGTAGTTACTAGGAATAAACACTTGCTAATTAGGCCCTGAACCTGAAGGATATTTAGAAGTGGATGATAAAAAGTATTTGTTATTTCCACCTGCTTCTATTACATAGTCACTAACACTGGATAAATGACTTTTTATGAACATTTTGTTAAGAATCAAAAAATTATTGTGCTATACTGACATGGAATTTTTAGAAATTTGAAGGTTCAAATAACCTATATAAAGCTACAGTGTTGAAGTCCAAGTCTATCCACAACCATCTTATTCAATCTGAAACTTATAGTGGAATTATTAAGGAACCATGATTCATACAGAATTGCATAGCAATCAATAGCAAATTTAATAAAAATCTGGATTTCCTTCTGCAAGTACTCAAAAGTGTGTTTTAGAGCAAAAAGATGCTATTTGTAGAATAAATAGAGATAAGAATATCAGGGTTACGACAAGTGAGTTGACAGTTTTTTTTTCTCTTTTATTTGTAAGGAAATGTTTTCAATTTATTTACATAATCAATGTGATATAAATGAATAGTGCTGGTATCCTAATATCTTTTTGAAAATAAAAGTTTTGAAAGAAATACAGTAGGTAGCTAAGAAGAATTTAAGCTAAATACAATTGTTTCAATCTGGCCTCTAAGAAGTACTTGTTTATTTTACATAACTAGTTGGCTCACCTGGTAAAAAGAAGGGGTGAACATTTTAAGGTAACTGTTTAAAAAACAATGACAAAAGGATTGCAGTTTCAAGTACAAAGATATACAATAGGACTATATAATTACTTGGGTAGAGGTGACAATTTTTTAAAATTCTCCAGTATAACCATGGCACACTATATATTTTTGCAAATGTTTAAAAAGTTAGAGTAGCTATTCTCGCTCATCTCACAATTATTCTACAAAAAACATTGTCATAATTTAAATAATTCATGGTGAATAAGACTGAAAAACTGTTTTGGTAAGACAAAACTCATCCATATGGAAAATTTTTCTTTACATAAATAGTATTTTTCTTAAGTACTAAATGTATCTGACTTAGAGAAGTGCCAAGCGATTACCATTAATGAAGTACTTTTACTTTAATACTTTTAATAGCATGTGATTTAATTACATTTTTCTTGAAGTTTATAATTAGAGCTTGTATGTGCTCTGGCTTTATGTCCTTATGATTGTGTATGCTCTTATATTCTACCTGTGATTATATCCAGGAAGCTGTTAGGATAATTCAGAGAGAATTCATTAGGGCATGAACTAACTTGAAGGCATTGGACATAAAGAAAGAAGAAGTAATTGAGAGCTCTATTGAAAGAGATAATAGGGCTTACATTTAGAACAAGATCTAGCAGGATAAGTTCAGAATATAAAGCCATTGAAAGATAGGTGAATGTCGTCAACTTCATGGGAAAGATAGTTTAAAGAAAAAGATAAATTACATTTTAATATGTTGATTTTTTAGGTAATAGTATGTTACCTACTCAGATAACTACCATGTGAATGGTACATGATTGGGATGGTGGAAAAATATGGAATAAATTTGCATAGGAGGTCGTAATAGGCACTGAATTCAAACTGACTATCACACTAAGCAGAGGTGAGGAAAATTAAGGGAGTAGGAAAAGTAGCCATTATACTTCAGAATGAGATACAAACTGTACAAAGTAATCAAGAACAGTAAGGAAGGAGATTCTGATTCACTGACAATTGGTCACTAATGTCCAAAGCTATAGATAATTTAAGGACCTGAAGAAATAAAAATATTTTTATTTTGTTTCAGTGATATGCTGCAACTCTTCATTAGGAAAGAACTAGTGTCGATGCAGTTGAGCACTTGCACTACACAGTTTCAAAGATTATTACTGACAAAGGAAAGTAAGATAGACAATAGGATTTCAAGTATTATTTCAAAATGGAAGCACAGATGTTTAATAAAATAATGAGAAAGCAAATCTCATCTATGACATTCATGAATATTTCTACAATAAATTTTATCACAGAAATGTTTTATTTGGTAGTTATTAGATATACATTTTGTTTAAATCTATCATACATATTTCCTTTACTACTTTTTTTTTTTTTTTTTTTTTTTTTTTTTTTTTTTTGAGACGGAGTTTTGCTCTGTTACCCAGGCTGGAGTGCAGTGGCACGATCTCGGTTCACTGCATCCTCCGCCTCCTGGGTTTAAGAAATTCTCTGCCTCAGCCTCCCGAATAGCTGCGATTACAGGCACCCACCACCACGCCCAGCTAAATTTTTTTTTTCCTGTATTTTTAGAAGAGATGGGATTTCACTATCTTGGACAGGCTGATCTTGAACTCCTGACCTCGTGATCCACCCACCTCGGCTTCGCAAAGTGATGGGATTACAGGCGTGAGCCGCCACACCCGGCCTCTACTATATTTCTAACATAAATTTCTAAAATGAAATTTCTAGCTGGGCCTGTAATCCCAGCACTTTGGGAGGCCGAAGCTGGGAGACAACTTGAGTCAGAAATTCAAGAGCAGCCTGAACAATATGGTGAAACCCCATCTCTACTAAAAATACAAAAGCTAGCCAGGCATGGTGGCTGATTCCTGTAATCCCAGCTACTCAGGAGGCTGAGGCAGGTGAATAGCTTGAACTCAGGAGACAGAAGTTGCAGTGAGCCGAGATCCCACCACTGCACTCCAGTCTGGGTGACAGAGCGAGACTCCATATCAAAACAAAGAAAAAAATTCTCTTCTTCCATGTCTTGTGTGTGTGTAATTTGGCTACTGCTAGGCAAAGCAGAGTGAATGACTGAAATTCAGTTAGTTAAGTGGTAGCATAAATTGTTATAACATTTTTAACATGTTTAATTGTATATAAACATATAGAGAATGTGAGACAAAGGCTATTAGGAAACTAAAGTGGGGAAATATATATATATTTTTTTTTTTACTTCTAAATTACAATAGTGCTTCTCATTCATACTATATGTTGTCACTCATCACTTTTGGCTTATATTGCTAGTTATTTTTCCTGAGTATATGTCCTTATTCCTCCATTACAATAATAATAAACATAAAATGATAATCTACTTGAAAGAGCAAGGACGGTCATATGTATTCTTGCTTTGAATGCAGGAACACTGATGATTGGAAACACCGATTTTGGAGCAAGACAAATTGGGCTCATATTTCATGACTCTATCACCATTGGGCTTTACAAGTTAAGGAAAGTTTTATTCTGTTGATGCTTCTGTTTCTTTATCTCTAAAAAATTGAAACGGTTTATCCCCTGTAACATTGGTATTGGAATTAAATGAATTTATTATGTTAACTACTTCAAACAGCTTGGTATACAATAAGAGATACATAGATAATAGTTTTTAACACACCTATAATACTCTTTGAGATAAAAGAATGATGAAGAGAGAAAGGCTGTTCCTTAAACCAAGGGGAAATTGTAATGGTTTATTAAGAAAGAAAGGCAATGAATCACTATAACATCACAGTTAAGATCAATGCTCTGCAAATGTAAGTTCTTGACCAAGATGCCAGGATTTTGAATGCCTCCAAAATTCATCTTCCTAATATATAAGATGGTGAGAATAATAATGTCAAGATTATAAATTTACTCTGACATATAAATATGAGTGTGTGTTTTGTGTATAACTTAGCACTGTGCTTGGTGCACTGGAAGCATACATGTAGCAAATATAAGCTAATATCAATATTCAGTAAATTATATTTTAGCATCAGAATTATTGGATTATGGCTTTATCATTATTTAAGGGACCCATAGTTTACCTAATTGTGTATCAAGCTGCAACACTACTCTCAATATGTCTGTATTAACCTCTGGGATATATACAGTATAATTTAAAGAAGAAAGTACAAAAATTGGCTCTTTGAATTTCCAAGTACACAAAAAGTTATTTAACTCATCATGAATATGTAAGACAAATATCTTAAGTACTAAATGCATGATAAAGTTAAAAACACACATAACTTGAAAAACTATCATTATTCATAGATTAAATGTAACTTAGCATATGAGAATTTAATTAATTTAATTATCAAAATTGAATTTAAATTAAACCATTTACATGTATTCACTTCTGAGAAAAATAAAAAATTATGAATTCTCAAGCTATTAACCTGAGGAGGGGATGTAGTAGAACCCATTTTATAAATGCATTATCTTGGGGCAGTTCCAAGATGGCTGAATAGGAACAGCTCCAGCTTCCAGCTCCCAGTGTGAGTGACAGAGAAGATAGGTGATTTCTGCATTTCCAGCAGAGGTACTGGGTTCATCTCACTGGGGCGTGTCAGACAGTGGGTGCAGGACAGTGGGTGCAGCCCACTGAGCAAGAGACAAAGCAGGACGAGGCATTGGCTCACCTAGAAAGTGCAAGGGGGAAGGGAATTCCCTTTCCTAGCCAAGGAAAAGTCTGACATACAACACCTGAAATATTGGGTCACTCTCACCCTAATACTGCACTTTACCAAGGGTCTTAGCAAATGGCATACCAGGAGATTATATCCCTCTCCTGGCTTGGAGGGTCCCACGCCCACGGAGCCTCCCTCATTGCTAGCACAGCAGTCTGAGATCTAACTGCAAGGCAGCAGCGAGGCTTGGGGAGGGGCCCCTGCTATTGTTGAGGCTTAAGTAGGTAAACAAAGCGGGCTGGAAGCTCGAACAGGGTGGAGCCCACCACAGCTCAAGGAGACTTGCCTGACTCTGGAGATTCCACCTCTGGGGACAGGGAATAGCCAAACAAGGCAGCAGAAACTTCTGCAGATTTAAATGTCCCTGTATGACAGCTTTGAAGAGAGTAGTGGTTCTCCCAGAATGGAGTTTGAGATCTGAGAATGGACAGACTGCTTGCTCAAGTGGGTCCCTGACCCCCAAGTAGCATAACTGGGAGACACCTCCAACTAGGAGCAGACTGACACCTCACACCTCACACGGCCAGGTACCCCTCTGAGACGAAGCTTCTAGAGGAACAATCAGACAGCAACATTTGCTGTTCAGCAATATTCACTCTTCTGCAGCCTCCGCTGCTGATACCCAGGTAAAC
Organism: Rhinopithecus roxellana; assembly: GCF_007565055.1. Lineage (NCBI taxonomy): Eukaryota > Metazoa > Chordata > Mammalia > Primates > Cercopithecidae > Rhinopithecus > Rhinopithecus roxellana. Next base: position 67,421,418 of record NC_044559.1, on the reverse strand, counting down.
AGGGTCTGGACTGGACCTTGTGCAAATTCCAACAGACCTGCAGCTGAGGGTCCTGACTGTTAGAAGGAAAACTAACAAACAGAAAAGACATCCACACCAAAACCCCATTTGTACCTCACCATCATCAAAGACCAAAAGTAGATAAAACCACAAAGATGAGGAAAAAGCAATGCAGAAAAGCTGAAAATTCTGAAAGTCAGAGTGCCTCTCCCCCTCCAAAGGAATTCTGCTCCTCACCAGTAAAAGTACAAAGCTGGATGGAGGATGAATTTGACGAGTTGAGAGAAGAGGGCTTCAGATGATTAAACTTCTCCGAGCTAAATGAGGAAGTTAGAACCCATCGCAAAAAAGCTAAAATCCTTGAAAAAAGATTTGACAAACAGCTAACTAGAATAACCAATATACAGAAGTCCTTAAATGACCTGACAGAGCTGAAAACCATGACATGAGAACTACATGACAAATGCACAAGCTTCAGTAACTGACTCAATAGCTGGAAGAAAGGGTATCAGTGACTGAAGATCAATTGAATGAAATGAAACGAGAAGAGAAGTGTAGAGAAAAAAGAGTAAAAAGAAATGAACAAAGCCTCCAAGAAATATGGGACTATGTGAAAAGGTCAAATCTACATCTGATTGGTGTACCTGAAATTGATGAGGAGAATGGAATCAAGTTGGAAAATACTCTGCAGGATATCATCCAGGAGAACTTCCCTAACCTAGCAAGGCAGGCCAACATTCAAATTCAGGAAATACAGAGACCGCCACAAAGATACTCCTTGAGAAGAGCAACTCCAAGACACATAATTGTCAGATTCACCAAAGTTGAAATGAAGGAAAAAATGTTAAGGGCAGCCAGAGAGAAAAGTCAGGTTACCCACAAAGGGAAGCCCATCAGACTAACAGCAGATCTCTCAGGCAGAAACTCTACAAGCCAGAAGAGAGTAGGGGAACAATATTCAACATTCTTAAAGGAAAGAATTCTCAACCCAGAATTTCATATCCAGGCAATCTAAGTTTCATAAATGAAGGAGAAATAAAATCCTTTACAGACAAGCAAATGCTGAGAGATTTTGTCACCACCAGGCCTGCCCTACAAGAGATCCTAAAGGAAGCACTAAACATGGAAAGGAAAAACAAGTACCAGCCAATGCAAAAACATGACAAAATATAAAGACCATCAATGCTAGGAAGAAACTGCATCAACTAACGAGCAAATAACCAGCTAATATCATAATGGCAGGATCAAGTTCACACAGCGCAATATTATCCTTAAATGTAAATGTGCTAAATGCTCCAATTAAAAGACACAGACTGACAAATTGGATAAAGAGTCAAGACCCATCAGTTTGCTGTATTCAGGAGACCCATCTCACGTGCAGAGAAACACATTGGACCAAAATAAAGGGATGGAGGAAAATCTACCAAGCAAATGGAAAACAAACAAAGGCAGGGGTTGCAATGCTAATCTCTGCTAAAACAGACTTTAAACCAACAAATATCAAAAGAGATAAGGCCATTAGATAATGGTAAAGGGATCAATTCAACAAGAAGAGCTAACTGTCCTAAATATACATGCACCCAATATAGGAGCACCCAGATTCATAAAGCAAGTCCTTAGAGACTTACAAAAATACTTAGACTCCCTCACAATAATAATGGGAGAATTTAACACCCCACTGTCAACATTAGACAGATCAATGAGACAAAATGTTAACAAGGATATTCAGGAAGTGAACTCAGCTCTGCACCAAGTGGACCTAATACACATCTGCAGAACTCTCCACCCCAAATCAACAGAATATACATTCTTCACAGCACCACACCACACTTATTCCAAAATTGTCCAAATAGTTGGAAGTAAAGCACTCCTTGGCAAATATAAAAGAACAGATATTATAACAAACTGTCTCTCAGACCACAGTGCAATCAAACTAGAACACAGGATTAAGAGACTCAATCAAAAATGCTCAACTACATGGAAACTGAACAACCTGCTCCTGAATGACAACTGGGTACATAACAAAATGAAGGCAGAAATAAGGGTGTTCTTTGAAACCAATGAGAACAAAGATACAACATGCCAGAATCTCTGGGACACATTTAAAGCAGTGTGTAGAGGGAAATTTATAGCACTAAATGCCCACAAGAGACAGCAGGAAAGATCTGAAATTGACATCTTAACATCACAATCAAAAGAATTAGAGAAGCAAGAGCACACACATTCAAAAGCTAGCAGAAGGCAAGAAATAACTAAGATCAGAGCAGAACTGAAGGAGATAGAGACACAAATAAATCCTTCAAAAAATGAATGAATCCAGGGCTGGTTTTTGAAAAGATCAACAAAATTGATAGACCTCTAGCAAGACTAATAAGAAAAGAGAGAAGAATCAAATAGACAATAAAAAATAATAAAGGGGATATCACCCTGACCCCACAGAAATACAAACTAACATCAGAGAATACTATAAACACCTCTACGCAAATAAACTAGAAAACCTAGAGGAAATGGATAAATTCCATTGACTGGTTCAACATATGGAAATCAATAAATGTAATCCAGCATATAAACAGAACCAAAGACAAAAACCACATGATTATCTCAATAGAGGCAAAAAGGCCTTTGACAAAATTCAACAGCCCTTCATGATAAAAACTCTCAATAAATTCAAGATTGATGGAAAATATCTCAAAATAAAAAGAACTATTTATGACAAACCCACAGCCAATATCATATTGAATGATCAAAAACTGGAAGCATTCCCTTTGAAAACTGGCACAAGACAGGGATACACTCTCTCACCATTCCTATTCAACACAGAGTTGGAAGTTCTGGCCAGGGCAATCAGGAAAGAGAAAGAAATACAGGGTATTCACTTAGGAAAAGAGGAAGTCAAATTGTCCCTGTTTGCGGATGACGTGATTGTATATTTAGAAAACCCCATTGTCTCAGCCCAAAATCTCCTTAAGCTGATAAGCAACTTCAGCAGAGTCTCAGGATACAAAATCAATGTGCAAAAATCCACAAGCATTCTTATACACCAGTAACAGACAAGCAGAGAGCCAAATCATGAATGAACTCCCATTCACAATAGCTTCAGAGAGAATAAAATACCTAGGAATCCAACTTACAAGGGATGTGAAGGATCTCTTCAAGGAGAACTACAAACCACTGCTCAATGAAATAAAAGAGGACACAAACAAATGGAAGAACATTCTATGCTCATGAATAGGAAGTATCAATATCATGAAAATGGCCATACTGCCCAGGGTAATTTATAGATTCAATGCCATCCCCATCAAGCTACCGATGACTTTCTTCACAGAATGGGAAAAAACTACTTTAAAGTTCATATGGAACCAAAAAAGAGCACTCATTGCCAAGACAATCCTAAGCCAAAAGAACAAAGCTGGAGGCATCACGCTTCCTGAGTTCAAACTATACTACAAGGTTACAGTAACCAAAACAGCATGGTACTGATACCAAAACAGAGATATAGAACAATGGAACAGAACAGAGCACTCAGAAATAATATCACACATCTACAGCCATCTGATCTTTGACAAACCTGACAAAAACAAGAAATGGGGAAAAGATTTGCTATTTAATAAATGGTGCTGGTGTAATTGGATAGCCATAAGTAGAAAGCTGAAACTGGATCCTTTCCTTACTCCTTATATGAAAATAATTCAAGATGGATTAGAGACATAAATGTTATACCTAAAACCATAAAAACCCTACAAGAAAACCTAGGCAATACCATTCAGGATATAGGCATGGGCAAGGACTTCATGTCTAAAACACCAAAAGCAATGGCAACAAAGGCCAAAATTGACAAATGGGATCTAATTAAACTAAAGAGCTTCTGCACAGCAAAAGGAACCTACCATCAAAGTGAAAAGGCAACCTACAGAATGGGAGTAAATATTTGCAATCTACTCATGTGACAAAGGGCTAATATCCAGCACCTACAAAGAACTCAAACAAATTTACAAGAAAAAAATAACCCCATCAAAAGTGGGCAAAGGATATGAACAGACACATGAAAAAATGTTCATCATCACTAGCCGTCAGAGAAATGCAAATCAAAACCACAATGAGATACCATCTCACACCAGTTAGAATTGCAATCATTCAAAAGTCAGGAAACAACAGGTGCTGGAGAGGATGTGGAGAAATAGGAAGACTTTTACACTACTGGTGGGACTGTGAACTAGTTCAACCAATGTGGAAGACAGTGTGGTGATTCCTCAAGGATCTAGGACTAGAAATACCATTTGACCCAGCCATCCTGTTACTGGGCATATACCCAAAGGATTATAAATCATGCTGCTATAAAGACACATGCACACGTATGTTTATTGCGGCACTATTCACAATAGCAAAGAATTGGAACCAACCCAAACGTCTATCAAAGACAGACTGGATTAAGAAAATGTGGCATATATATATCATGGAATACTATGCACCCATAAAAAAGGATGAGTTAATGTCCTTTGTAGGGACATGGATGCAACTGGAAAGCATCATTCTCAGCAAACTATCGCAAGGACAGAAAACCAAACCCCACTTGTTCTCACTCATAGGTGGGAATTGAATAATGAGAACACTTGGACACAGGAAGCGGAACATCACACACCAGGGCCTGTTGTGAGGTGGGAGGAAGCGGGGAGGGATAGCATCAGGAGATATACCTAATGTAAATGACGAGTTAGTGGGTGCAGCACACCAACATGGCACATGGTACATATGTAACAAACCTGCACGTTGTGCACATGTACCCTAGAATATAATGTATAATAAAAATAAATAAGTAAATGCATTATCTTGTTTTAAATCAATGTAAAGCATTTTGATTAAAAATAATCATATTTCATAACTTCTTTAATTTTAACATAATTGCATATGTATTTTTCTAAATAACTCAGATACGGCACATTAATTTTGGCAATGAAACATAAAATGTTTATGATACAACAGCTGGCTTGAAATCTAAATATAATCAAGGTAAATGAACATATTGTGTTACAGTTTCATATTCAAATTGCTTTTCTAGATTTTATATTCTGTTCTTCTTTAATTGGTGCTTGCTATAATGAATATTGATTATCTCCAATATTGTAATGAACGCAATAATTTCTGACATAACTTATGAGGGGAAAATGTCCTGCATGACACATCAAAATTACACACTTCAATGTACAAAGAGAAGTATGTTCAGATTGAGGACAATTCTCTTACACAAAGTAGCAAATCAATTTTTAAGTATTTATCTTTGCAAGCAAAATTTACTTCATCTTTTTCAAAGTGTCTTGCAATTATCAAAAAAAAAAAAGCCATTTTGAAAGGATAGGAAAGGAAATCTATGCAAGTATATTTTATATCTTATTTTTCCCTGTATTTTAATTCACATTACAATATACAGATTATGTATATATACATACAAACTCATAAAATACATTATACATATAAGTGTGTACAGGTATTCATATATATGTATGTATATGTATGCATGTACATAATGTCTATGTGTCTTTGTACGTGTATCTATGTATATATACAGAGAGATTCTTTCATCTGTGAAACTCAGAATTTATTTCCTTTTCCTTTAATAAAGAAAGATGTTTAGTGAAATAAGCAATACCTTAATATGCAGGTCAGGAAATTGCCAATATCAAGATTAATTATTTACTATAATGTGATTCCTTGGGATTAGTCTTTGAAACTCCCAGATTTCAATATCCAAAACATTGCAAAGAAAACTTTTCAAAGGCAGGAAAAGTATTATAAAAAGAAGTGACCCAGAAAATAACTCACGCTGCTGTGAAACATTGAGTCTGTTTCCTCTGCATGTAATATCTATTCAGAGAGAGAAATAACTTTTTTATATGGGAGTATAGTGTGTATTTTGTCTCCTAGGTCACTGTAGGACCATTTTATTTTTTTCCTGCCAAACATCAATCTTTCTTTTATAAATAGTATCATAACATAAGCCATCTGGGGAATGGCACTGTATATAACCCCCCAGTGGTTTTGGTTATGAAAGAGACAGAAGAAATCTCATCCTGATGAGAAGAAATCTCAAATCTCATCCTGTCTCTGAAGAAATTGGCGCTTAAACTTAGATATTCAGAGTGGGATGAACCAGCTAATGAACCGGAGTACCTGTTCCACATTGCCTTGTCATTGCTTTCTCAGATATTTGAATGAATATCCATAGGCTATGAAAATTAAGAAAAAAAGTTCCTTTATTTTAGTGTGATATTATTATCTTACGCATGACAATTGAATAGCTAAACATTTTCTTGTGTGAAAAGCATGACTTAAAGTCTATTTTTTTAACTTTTTTTTTTTAGTAGTTCAGACATATAAGATTTGCAGTGACTTGCTTTCTTGTTCAAACACAGTGTCATGCTTTAGAGGCTGAGAACAAGAAAGAAAAAAAGTGCAGTACGAATCTCATGAAAATAGTTTGAGAAAGTTATGGCGAAAGGTGAAAATCCCAAATGTTTGGGCTACTGAAAACAATAGTTGCTCATCAACTAGATAAGTGGGTCACTTCTTGGGTTTGCTGGGGTTTCAATTCAGTGTAAGAAATGAGCCTTCATAAAATTAGGTGCCACTTATCAACTGATTATGGAACAATAATTAGTCACTTGATTTCATCTTTATTGTTGCAAACATCTTGTAATGTAGTTATCATTCCCATGTTAAAAGAGATTAAATAAGTTTACATGAGTAAGTCAAAACTCTAAATTTGAATCTAGATCTGATAGCAAATCAGGTGCACTTTTAGTCATATCACTTAGTTTCCTAATCTTGCATTCCTGAGACAAGTGTAAATGTCACATAAAATAACAAAATTATGCTAGAAAAGATAAAAACAAAAAAATGTGTTAAGATACTTAGCATCTTACATTTCTTGGTAATTGTGGCAGATTAGCTCCTGAATATAAGTGACATGTGAGTAACATAGGTAACTATGCTGTACCTGAAAAACTGCTGATAGCAAAGTAGATAAAAAGTGATCCTGGTCATGCTGAGTGCTTTTAGGATAAGTCACAAACACAAAAAAATTATCTTAAGCTATAATAAAGATAATGTTCAATAGGGACTGAAAAATCAAAGTCTCTAATTTCTATGATGTTTATTACAAGATAGGGTCAAACCAAGAAAAAAATCCGTATTTTTGTTATATTCACCAGCTAATTGCTAATAAAATCTGGCTGAAAATGCAAAACAATGTTACTTTAAATTAAATTTTTTTTTTTTTTTTTTTTTTTTTGCTGGAGAAGGAATATTGTATAAAACATCTGTCAAAACGAGTTTATCAAATAATATATTAAGTACAACAGACTGCATCTGACATTCATTTCTGTTAGTGTCAAAAAAATAATGAATTTGGTTTGATTCAACTCTTTTATAAAGAGTAATGCCTCTCTTATGTGATATTATATCTACCATATCAAATCTTATGTTTTATGCACTAAATGAGTTTCATTAAGCATCTTATCAGTTTCACAGATGGATGGCAAATTATTTTTCTGTAAAATTTTCTGAACATCGTCTAAATATGCAGATATTTCCTACCATCTGAATTAAATTGTGTAATATTTTATTGGTGTGCAGTTGGTATTCTAAATATCATTTATGTATAATTTAGAGAATACTTGGTCAATTTTTAAATTATTATTAAACTTAGTATTTCTCTGGCTAGTTTATGTTCACTTTAATGTAATTGTAATTGGGAATTGGTATGTAAGGGTTTTAGATAACACTTATTTTGACTTATAGCTATGTTCTCCTGAACATGTTCGCACATTATTTATCAGATACTGTTCAAGCTGCTTTATATAACGTCTTATTTAATCATAACTTACATACAGTAAAGTGCTTGCTTTTCCTTGACAATTTGCTGCATTTTCTCATATATATCCCTAGACAAATTATTTTGCATGTGTACACTCCAATAAACACTACTGGGATCAATATATTGTAGTTTCTATGACAAGCAGAAGTTTTTTTCTTTTAATAACTTCAGAGCCAATACGACACTCCAGTATGTAACACTATTCTGTCATTGCCATAAATTAGTTTTGTCCATTCTTGAATTTCATACAAATAAAATCACAAAGTATATATTACCATGTATCTTGATTCTTTTGCTCGACATAGAGACTGTAAGATTCATTTATGCTTTGTGTATCTGTAGTTCTTTGATTTCTTGAAAGTTGAGAGAGACCATAATTTGTTTCCTACATTTTTACTGAAGAATACTTGGATAATTTTCTATTTTATGTATCAGGAATCAAACTGCTATGAATATTCTTTGGATGGACATATGCACTCCATTTCTTGTGTGCCCATATCATGCATATTATGTTAATAATTACTGGGTCATGGGATAAGCCACTGCTTAGCTCTAGTGAATACTGTCAAAATTTTTCAAAGTATTTGAACCAAGTGACAGCTCCATTCATTAATGTATAAGAACTCCATTTATCCAAATGTTTGTCAACATTTATTATTAGTCTACAATCATTATTTCAGTAAAAATTTCTCAGAAGTGTTAAAATCATTTATTGCAAAAAAAAAAAAAAAAGAAACTGATGCTCTGAGATATACAGAGAGCTAATAGGAATAAGTTGTAAGGTTGAGATTTGAATATAGTTTATGTAAAACACAGCTCTTGAACATAAAGCTATAGAAGTTCTGTTCACCTCAAAACAAAATCAGGTTCTGGAGAGTGTAAATACAATCCCTAGAGTTCTGTAGAATCTGTAACATTTTGTATCAGCTGGTCTAACTTTAGTCACAAAAACCTGCGGTTATTTAATTATCTCTTTATAGCAAGAAATGGTTTGATTTGCAGTATTTAAATAGCAAATGATAAAAGAGAAGATTTTCACTGGGCAGATTGTTGAACTTACATTTAAAAAAATCTTTACATGATCTGAAATATTTAGGTAATTAAATGGTTGACTTGAAATTCCAAGGGAGCAAAAGCAGATGAAAATTCCTATTGTCAATTTTTTTAGATTTGCACAATCTAGGCAAATAAATGCTAAATTTGGAAGGCAATAGTAAAATTGTTTTTTTACAGCTAGCTAATTCAGTCAAAATATGTAATCCTTTTTGAGGTGAACAGAATTGGAGTGCCCTTGTTGCTCATCCATGCTCCTTGTGTAACCATGAAACACAGTAGGAGAGAGTATAAGAACAATACAATTATTTTTAAAGGTAATTTTTTGATGATCAATTTACTACTGCAAAGGTAAACTACACTCAGTAATAATATGAAAAGCTCATCTGATATGAATAATTATTTTTCTCTTTTTTTATTTTTTTAATTGTTGATTTTGCTGAAATACCCCTGGTAAGTTCCATGTAACTGTTTCTAAAATTTTAGAAATTTGGGCCAACTTAAAAGTTCTTCAGGAAACAAATGGTTGAATGTAATGTGGTACAACAATTCTAGGGAAATATTAACATTGAAATAATAAGAAATTAGTTTATGTATATGTATATATATACACATATCTAAAAATAAGAGAAAATAGCAAAGGCTATTGAGATTTTTAAGAAAGTGAGAATTTAAAGGACCATAACTTTATTTATTTATTTTTAAAGGATACTATAAAAGTTTGGAAATTGTCTTATGGAAACTAATATAACTGGAAAAATGATTGTTTTAGATTAGCTGTGCAAAATGGGAAAACGCTTATAGGCTACTTAAGCACATTAACCAAAATAATTTCTTTACTCCAGTAGAGAAGCAGTAAGGGTCTGTTAAATGACAAAACATATTTAAAGTGAATATGATTGCATTATTTTCTGTCTTTAACAAAATACATTTGCCACTCCTAAGTTGTTATTTTGAAATTTAATGCCAGAAAAACCACTGATGATCAAAATAGAAATATACAAAATAATGATAATTAAGAAATACATAACTCTTATAACTATTACTTTTGTTTGCATTCATTTGCCATCGCAGATTATTGTCTTAAAAAACAGAAAGCATGAGAAAATTATATAGAATTGGTAAAAGGAGTTTAATTCTAGAATAAATAAAAAATTATCTGTAACATAAACACGATATAAAACGTGGACACTGAGTTGTCACTTCCTAGAAAAATAACACACAGTAAGCAATTGAACATGTTTTAAACTGTTTGCTTGTTTTCATTCAGCAAATTGGCAAACTCTGTTGATTTTACCTTCTAGTTATAGCCCAAGTCCTGTAAATTTTCATCTCCTCCAAAACTAGCACCCTACACCTAGCCATTCCCACCTATTGGCTGGGCCATTGCCATAGCATCCTAATGGATCATTCTGCTCCTGCTCTTGACTGCCTGCAGAATATTTTCAATGGTAATATTAAAGTAGTCATTATAAAATATAATACATATTATGTGACTCTCCAGCTCTCAAATTCTGATGACTTTCCATCTGGAATTACCATATTTTTTTTCTCCTCTGAAGACCAGAAAGTAAATATTTTAAACTTTGTGGCTCACATACAACCTCTCTGTTTTACATGTTATTTTTCTTTGTTGTTGATGTTCATTAATGAACATTTAAAAATCTAAATAAAAAAAAAAGGAAAATAAATAAAATATTGGCTCCTAGGTCACTTAAACCAGCCTATGAGCCAGCTTTGGCCTCAGAGCTATAATTTGCTGAATCCTAAATCTAAGATTGGGCCATGATCAAAACCCTTGTGATCTGGTCTGTACCTGATAGTGGCTCTCACGTCATCTTATAGGTGGTGTCCCTCTATTATCAGCCCTAAAGTTGTATTGACCCTCTCCTCTTTTCAACATGGCTTTCACACTTGATCGTCCCTCTGATCCTAGCATTCTATCACCACATATTCACAAGACACACACTTTCACCTTTTTAAAGTTTACATTCGAGTACAACTCCTAAGAGAGCTTGGTCTCATGTATGCTACCTGAAATAACACTTTCAGTTGTCTATTAACTTTCTCTGGTATATTTTTAAAGCTCTTAATGAGATATTACATGTTTATGAACTTAACTCCTCTTTGTCACACCCCATTAGACTGAAAGTACTCTGTGTATATGAGCATTGACTATCTTGTTCAATATTTGTTATAAAAGAGGAATAGGTAAATAGGTTCTCAATAAATATTGATTAAATATAGAAAAAATAAGTGCATTAATTCATTAGTTGTTGTAATGCTTAAAATGATTATGTTATTCATTCAATGCTGAGAATTACTTTTTATTTTTATTTTATTCCCACATTACACTGATATACAGAATGACTTTCATAACTCTTGCAAAATATAAGCTTGGTGAAGTTAAATTTTACCAACTAAGTACTGAGGCATAAAACAATATCTGATGAGTCTAATTTATTGAAGTGCTACAATGTCAGCAACTTATTTGAAAATTGTTCAGGAAAAAGTATACATATACATATATATATATACACACACATACACACACATACAGAGAGGAGAGTATGTGGTAAATTGTTAAAGGCTGGTAATTCTATGTAAATGTACGTGGTTGTGCATGGCACAAATCTAACATTTATAGATTTTTCTATAAATTTAAGCTTTTTCTAAATAAAACTTTTTAGGAAAATGTTTACTGGCAGCTGTGAAAGCAAACTACGCTTTTGGTTGTCTTATATTAGTTGTCTGTTCAGCCAACTGATTGACTAATTTAAAGTTAAAACAAACACCAAATAGTTTGTCCAAACCAGTATACTTCTATGAGTGAAAGACAGTAGATAAACTATTAAAATTATTGGTTATATATGTATTGATTAATTGTATCTGATTTTATTATAGCGGTAGATCTTGAAATCTTCTTTTAGATTGTTTTAAACAGTTCAATTGTTTTTTTAAAAAATATAAAGAACAATGTCCCATACAGAAAGCGAAGTTTTTTTAAAATATTGCTCACCTAAAAATACAAAACATAGCAGAGCAGAATAATTAATAATTAGCTAGTGCATTTTCATATACTTTAATCCATTCTTTATTTATCTGTATGACTAAAATCATTTGTAGTGCATTTATTCAAATAATGTATTTTTTCAATATAGTCTTATAAATTTTAATTGATTTACTGAAATAGGCTTCAGTCTTCTAACATTTGTTTTATGATTAGTAAAAAATGAAATTGTTGACATCCTTGATGGCTTTGCTCTGTAGATCATTTGTTTCTGATGGAGAAAATCCTTTTGATAATTTCCAAGTCCCAAACAAATACTAATACATAGAGGATATATTCAATATTAGTTTTTTCATATTGAAATTCATAACTATTTCTATTTTTGTATTGAAATATGTAAATATTCAAATGTATAAATATTTCAGTCCAAACAATTTTACAGGTACTGTTCTCTTCCTCCATGCAGAGGGCCTCTTTATGACAAATATTTTCATATAACAAAATTCGATATGTATTACCTTCATTTGTGATTGTTTTGAATGTTTTGTCAGCCTTCAAGGCTGCAAAACTGAGAAAACCTGTCAAGTTTTTCTGTTCATGCACAGAAAACAAAACACTGTATCCAAATAAAAATAGAAGCCCTGTCAAATGATTCTTTCCACATGATATTCTAAAGAAAACTTATAGAATTTGAAAATAAAATCTTACTCACTGACTTTTATTTTTAACTTGCTCACTCATATTTTTGTAGAGCTACACTGATATTTCTCTTCCTCCTAGCAATCTTTATTCTTGATAACTAAAACTTACTAGAAGCTTCAAAAGATTACTTATTTGATGTTGTACTCATCAAAGTCTTTTAATAAAGATTCTGAGCTGATTTTTAATACAAAATTTAAGCAAATTTAAGAGGCCTAGTTTATAGAAAGTTTCAATAACGTTTTGAGACATGCAACTTGATTTGCAAACTAGGTCATTAAAGCCTCAAATATTTCTAACATCTGATAAATGATGAGCTACAAATAGGCAAAGTGTATATCACCTACACATTTGTTTTGTCTCAAATCTTTAGTGTCCTATATCTCTGGATATACAAATATATTTTAGGTTTATAAAACAGTTTATATTAAATTCCAAATACAATTTCAGTTTATTTGTTTCTTAATGTGGCTAAACACTGTTTTCACTATGACCCTGTGCTTCAAAAAATGTTTTTAACATTATCACCACAAAAGCAAATTATTTTACCTTAAATAATGGATTACTTAACTGACTTTCTGTTTGAATTCATAATAATGTTGAATTTTTCACATCCAACTGAAAATGTTTACTTTGATTTCTGAATTACATGAAATAATTAATCCATTCCTAAAATTAGTTTAACTCGTTTTCTGTTTGTCATTATTTGATAAAAGTGGGAATATTTGACAATTTTGAAATTCTTGTGTATTAATGGAACTGATATCCATGGCTTAACTTTGTGTGTATGTGCAATAAATCTTAGAATAAAAAAGATCAAGTTTAATTTTGAGAAAAGTCATTTGATTTAAATAAAATATCATGCTTCTCAAATGCTGTGAAAATATGCCCTCTATAGCTATATGTGTTAAATATTTATTTTAGGGCACTGTCTTAATGTAGCTACCTATTTGTAAAATTGATGGTATTGCTTCTTGAACAATTTTATCTTTTTCTTCCACTTTCCATGTGGCTAGTGATAAGTATTGTAAATGTCAACAGACATTGTGTACAAGTAACATATTATTCATCAACTTTCTTGAGAAATGGAAATTTGTTTCTTAATTTTTATTATAAATGCTTTTTGGGAGAGTGAGACTGTTTATTTTTGCAGATGGAGTTTATGGCTTAAAAATAAATAAGCACTAAAATAGTAAATAATTGAACAGTATAGATTTTCACCAAACAATAAATGACAAGTCCTTTGTAGTGAGTCCTCACACCACTCTCTATATTCTCTATGGCAGTACTGCTGAGCCCATATTTCCTGTAGTTATTTCACATGCACCAAAACTACAATTGTCTCATTGTTCCACCAGCCTCACCCGCTACCTCTAGTGCTTTGTGGTTTTAAGCATTTCACTAGCTGAAGATGCATAAACCCACATCTAGCTGGAGGGCCAAGTTGAGGCCTTAGTTACCAGCTCTGAATACTTCTCCCACCACTACCTTTTACCCTGAAGGGTCACATACACTATCTGTAAAATATTACCAAGAGTTATACAGCTTCTGGAAAGCATCAGAAAAAGACAGGTAAACCTGATAGCTTACTTGACCATGTGTTAAAGTATGAATGCTGTTCTCAATCCATTTATATTTTCACAACTAGAAGTACAAAGTGAGGATTACCAAAATAATCCTAACCTTTTGAGATGTAATTCTTAATAATAATTTTTAATGGAAAAATCTGAGACAAAGGCTAACAGAAGTGATGCAAGGAATATAGGGATAAACTAGTACTGTTCAGGACAAACAAAACATGTGGTCATCCCACATACAGTATTACCAATAATGTCTTAACCAAATTACATTCTGCTGGAGGCATTCATTTGATAGCATAAATCATTTTTTTCAATTAGAAAAAAATAGATTTTAATTTTAATGTTGTTACCCCCTTCTTTCCTCTGGGAAAAAAAATGTAAGCAGTTTTAGTTTTTGAGTTTAATTATTTTTTATTGTTTTTGCTTATTTCATTTTATGTTATTTTGAGACAGGGTCTGAAAATGTTTCCCATGCTAGTCTTGAACTCCTGGGCTCAAGCAGTCCTCCTGTATAGCTAAGATTACAGGTGTGCACTACAAAAAACAGCTTGTTTTGGGTTAATTTATTGGGTGTATAGAGCACTGTTCTTAAAAGCCACATCATGTACATATTTCAGGAACAGTTCTGGAACTTATCTCAGATTTTTTATTTCATCAATGATACTTTACAATATGTATCAAGATGTGGAAATAGATACTATGTTTTTATATCAGGACATATTCTTAATCATGTTGATATTACTATTCCTTAAAATACTTGACAATATTTCTAAAATGGGACAACCATAAGGACAAATGGCATAATGCAAAATATGTGATACTGAGAAGTAGGTTCAAATTCTATTTCTAAAACTGAATAGATTTTGACATTAGATAAGTAACAACTTTTTCAAAATCAACTGCTTCCTCTGTACAATAATAATACAAATACATACCATATCTATATCTCATAATGTATTTGGGCATCAGATGAGAATATAGATGTGAAGCCATAAGGAAGGAGTCCATATTTAGAGCAACCAAGGGTAGTGCTATATGTTTCTATCTGGGCTGCACAGTTTCTGCCCACTTGGATTGGATATAGACCATTGACTCACTTTGCTCTTAAAATTACAAAAATTTAAATGTCCTTCAGTTTCTTTCTCACTTTCTTGTCTGCTTTGTCACAAGATCTTGCTAAATGATGTCCTAACTTGACTGAACACAAGTCATTTCTCCGAACTAAAAGTACATCATTTCGTTCTTCCCAGTGAAATCCCATAGTTTTCCTCCTGTTTTCTTTCCATAGACTTTGTGCTGCTATGCATTAAAATAGTAGTCATGGTAATGATGTCATTTAACACTTACATCATGCATACTATCTGTACTTATGTATTACTTACTGTTTGATAGGCATTGGTCTAGGTAATTTGCATATACCAATTCACTTAATCTAACAACATAGACTAGAATATGCTTTATAGATCTGTTTATAGATGAGGAAAGTAAGGATTGATAGGTAAAGTAACCTGTCCAACTTGACAGCGATCAGTCACAAAGCCAAGACTTAATTCCACATAGATTGATTTTAGAGTTTGTGTTATTAACCACTATGATATGTTATATTCATAAGCAAGTGCAAGTGTGTGTGTGCATGCACATATTGTGTGTTTAGGTGGTAAGAGAAAGTCTGTGTATTAATGGTAAATACAGAAAAGTAGGATAGAAGAGTAATTTTACACTTTGAAGTCAGGTTTAATTTTTTGTGGTTATTTGTATTCACTTGTTATTGGTATCCTTTTGGTTTTGTTTCCAAATATCTAAAGATAAAATATCTCACATGGCACAATTACTAACTTTCCAACATACCTCCCTGAAGCCTGCATGTAAAATAAGTATCCTCATGCTAGAAAACCTCAGAATGCCAAGAATCTTGTTTTATCCCAGATTCTATTATATAATACTAAGTTCTCTTTTGTTATGTTTGCTGAGAACAAGACACAGTTCATCATGTTGAAACCCTGGATCCTCTCCTCAATCACCAAAACTTCTGAAGAGGGACAATGTTGATAAAGATAATTAGATTATAGCGATTTAAGTCTAGTGAAGTGTGGGGGATAGGTCGATAACATTAATAAAAGAATATTCCCCAAATTTTCTTCTGAGACATCTTAACATTTTAAATTTATAAATTCCTACTTAAATAACTCTGTATTAAAAATTATTTTAGTTCACAAGAACAAGGCTTTAAAGGAATATTCAGCTTTTAAAAATCAGAAAATCATTGTTAATATACATCTCACTAGTCTCTTTTTAGTTTAATATAGAAGTGCATATAATATAAACATTTATACACAAAATGATTTTGAATTGGTATAGGGTCCTCCAGTGTTAGCCTTCTTTTATAAACAGTTCAAGATCTTTAAAAATGTTGATACTCTTAGAAAATTATTGTCAATAAATTTAAAATAGTCCTTAAAAACTAATGAAACTGATGAGTGATGAAGATCCTTTAAATATCTACTTGAGTGCAAATGATATACTACCTGGCGTAATTATGGATCAAGGTGCCAATTTGTCCTAATGGGAAAACTTAGACCCAATGTATCATCATAATAGAAATAAACATTAATTAGTATATTTTAACAGAAGAATTCATAATTTTAGTAGAACTCATTACTTTGGAAACCCATTTGTTTAATGATCATAAGCAAAAGAGTATGGTTAACCCAATACTTAAAATATTTTCACTTAAAAAAGGCAAGATGATAATTGTAATATGCTTGCTAAAGCCCAAAGCCTAAAGCCCACGGAATTATAAATCACAGAATGTCAGACTTTATTTATTCGTTTTCCCAGCATGGCTTTTACTTGCTTGATTCTTGCCACCTGAAATGATTTTTCCCTCAGACTTCTATTCTCTTCACGTATTTTAGGCCTTGTTTTAAATATCACCTTGCCAGAACTACTCTTCTTTTCCACACTATCTAAAGTAAGTCCCAATTGCTAATCATCTAGGTCTCTGACATAGCCCCTGGGATAATCTGTTCAAAGTCAGTATCTTTTAGTATAAAAAAGTATGTTTTTTCTCTGAGTTTCCCCCTCTAGGATCATGAGAGCCAAGGTATTTTTGTTCCAACTGGACTAAAGTAAAATAAACATAGAACAGAAAGTGTGCCATATAAGTGTTAACACAAAGCAAACACTTGTAGAAAGGTAGCTGGAAGTGCTGGACAGGGGCATCTGCAACTGAAATGTGAGTTTTGTTTTCCTCAAAATGACATTTGATTTAATTTCATGATATTTTTGCCATGAAGACAAATTTATAAATATGCAAACACATTTACAATCTATTATTTTATAGTTTCTGTGTTTTGTCGTATGAAAGACATGCTCTCATCTTTTTTATGACGTTAATCTTACCTGAGTTATTGCACTCTGTGCCTTTCTGTGGTGCGCAACTCAGAACAATGCCTGATTCATAGCAGGCACTTCATAAATCACTGCTGAATAGATGGACAAGTGAATAGATGAGTGAATTAATACAATAGCTTCTTAACTATTTCCCCTTTTATAATGAATTTGCTTCTACCTTAACTTATCTACAGCACATACTGGTGAAACGGTCTCTTATTAGAAGGAATAAAATTAAAACTTTACATCTCAAAGGTATAGAATCCAGGGTCTTTAGGTATTGTAAGAAGTAATTTTGTGACCTGTTCCCCAAACTTTCTACAATAGTACAACTGGAGCCAGCCTACATTATTTACAGATTATCAGATTTTCCTGGCTTTTGGTACTTGATGATTCTGATTCTCTCTCTCCTTACTTTGTACTTCTCTTGTGGGTTTCACCATCTGCCAAATCCCTCTCCAACTTCTCAGAGTTCTTTAAAGCCATTTTGTGACTTCTTCCTGAGTACTTCCTTCCCTGAATCTTCTCAGCTTTCCAGAATGTTCTGGTGAGTTTTCCCATTCTGCTTGAATTGTAGGTATATGTGAACAAGAGCCAACTTATCTCCTAGATTTCAAAACTCCCTTAGAATAGAAATGTGTTTATTATTCTTTGTATATCAGGCACATCTATGTGCAGTTTTGAATTTCTGAGGGTTTTTTACTGCTACTGTTGCAGCTTTTTCACTCCCATAGTTCAGCAAGCAGGAGGGAGTGTCACCCAGTGGACTCTTCTCTCTCATTGTTCAGCAAGTGGGAGGGAACGTTACAGCTCTTTTACTGCTGCCACCCACAGACCAGCAAGCAGAAACAATACAGCTCTTTCACTCCTGCAGTTCGGCAAATTCTAGGTTCTGGTCCCACAACCAAGAGGAATAGGGTACATTGGAAACCACAGAGTGAGTAAGGCAGAGTAGAATTGTATTGAGTGACAGAAAGAAATCTCTCAGCATCTGAGGGGACCTGTAAATGGGTAAGCTATCTTTATGGCTGAGTCCAGGGTTTTTATTGGCTTAGAATGGGGGAGTGTGTGCTGATTTGTCCATGAGCAGGCTTGGAAAAAGCACCATTTGATTGGTTAAAAGGTATCATCCAGAAGGAACAAAATGAGGGAGAGTGGGTAAACTGGGGACAGAAATTCTCAGTCCAGTCATGGACTCTATCCAGAACTGACATCTCAGTTTTCAGGCTTCAAACTGTCCTGGCTTGAAGGTTGGGACCTGTGCTAGGCAGGGACCCTGTCTGCCTAGGAATTTGTCTGTATCCTTTCACTATCAATCCTCCCTCTGAAGAGGTGCATCTAACTTCCATTAGTGTAGGGACAATGACTGCTCTAACTGCTTCCTGATGACAGGGAGAATTGTTTTGGGAAAACAGCAGTCAGTCAGACATCTCTCAGAGGCCTACCTAAGGGTCCCCAATAAAAAGGGAGCCATCATCTGAGGCTCCATTTTCATGATGATTTGGAGTTTGATGGCCTTTAGCCAAAAATAAACAGATTTTACAAGGAGGTTATGTATACATGGACCATATATGAGTATTATACAAAGAGGAGCTAAAAGGGAAAAATCTTATGCCAGAGATAACAGAAATAAGAAGTAAAACAGACTAATCATTCTGAAAACAATGTTGTGGCCAGAGCAGTTTCACCCTTGTGAAAGAAATTAAATCTTATATGGGGGAGGACAGTTAAATTTTAGAAGAGAGATTGCTGTTTAGGGGCGTAGATAATCCCATAGGCATTCAGGATTAAGGGGTCCTTGGCAAAGATGCCTAATGGTGAGGAACAGAATGAAGGTGAGAACAGCAATCATAGGCAATACTATAAAGCATATCTATGAACGGTGAATTATTGACACTTAACGATCTTTAACTTGAGGTTTCCAATTTCTTTACATTGGTGCTTTGAGTGCTATTCTGAGTCAACAGAGACAATTCCATCAGTCTCCAGGCCTTTAGTATAATAAATCCAAGAATCTATTCCAGTGATCTTCACTGCTGAAGAAGTAGAAAGTACACTGCAAGGTCCCTCCCAACCCAGGCCTGAGAACAACCATTGGTCCAATTGATAGGTTTAATCCTTTCCTAGGTGGAAGGCTTGGTGAAGGATTTGAAGAACTTTCTGTTGACTGAAAGCTGCTGTATGAAATTTGCCATCCTCTGACTGTAGTCATCCTGAGGGTTGAAAGGTGTATTCCCAACAGGTGGCCCATTCTATTTCCTCAGAAGAATATTGAGGTTTTATTTCTCTTATGCAGCCCTCCCAGATTTGAGGCCTCAAGTGGATTAGATATCTGGGGAACTCTCCCTGCCAATTTAGCTGCTTAGTCTGCCAATATATTTCCCTTGGCTATTTCATCCATCCACTTTTGGTGGCCTTTACAATGTATCACTGCCACTGCCAATGGAAGGAAAACTTAGAATAATAGTCTGTTAATTTCCTGATGGTGTTTAATGGGAGACCAATTAGCTATAAGGAAGTCTCTCTCTTTCCAGATATTGGCATGGACATAGAAGACTAGGAAAACATTCTTAGAATCAGTATAATTGTAAACTGCTTTCCCTTTGCTTAATTCAAGCACTCTAATGAGGACAATTAGCTGAACTAGTTGAACACTTGTGCTCAAAGAAAGAGGTGTGCTTTCAGTAGTGTCATTCAGGGTGACTACTGCATATCCTGCTTTACGGATCTCTTGTTCTATTAAAAAAAAAAAAAATCCATCTGTAATGGCCGGGCACAGTGGCTCACGCCTGTAATCCCAGCACTTTGGGAGGCCGAGGTGGGTGGATCATGAAGTCAGGAGATCGAGACCATCCTGGCTAACACGGTGAAACCCCGTCTCCACAAAAAATTAAAAAAAAAAAAAAAAATAGCCAGGTGTGGTGGTGGGCGCCTGTAGTTCCAGCTACTGGGGAGGCTGAGGCAGGAGAATGGCATGAACCCAGGACCTGGTGGAGCTTGCAGTAAGCAGAGACCACACCACTGCACTCCAGCCTGGGTGACAGAGTGAGACTCCATCTCAAAAGCAAAACAAAATCCATCGGTAAAAAGAGCCCAATCTGGGTTCTCTAAGGTAGTTTCTTTGAGGTCGTCTCTGGCTGCATAAATCTGCACTACTATCTGTTTGCAGTCATGTTCAGGTTCCCCAGCTTTTTCTGGGAGCAAGGTGTCTGAGTTTTGACAGTGACACATTCTTAACTGGACTGTAGATACCTCCAGTAGCAGATGGTTGTACGTTAGGTGGAGACTCCCCGTGGAAGACAGCAGTCCTGCCACATTACATAGGGTATAAACAGTTAAGTTATTCCCCATAATTAACTTAGTAGCCTCTGGCACCAGCAAAATTACCACTGCAACTGCCCAGAGGCAGGCCGGCCATCCTTTAGCCACCAAATCAAGCTCCTTGCTTAGGTAGCATACAGGCTGCTGGGCTGGATCTTGGACCTGGGTTAGAACCCCCAGGGCCATTCTCTCTTCCTTTCTGATCCATAAAGATTGAATGGCTTACCAGTGGGAAGACTAAGGTCTGGTGCCTCAAGCAAGGCTTGTTTCAATTGGTCAAAGACGCTTTTAACCTCTGGTTCCCAAATTAGCTGCCTGAGCTTCCTTTATTAGGTGATAAAGGGATGAGCTATCTCACCATACTCAGGTATCCATAATCTGGAGACTACTCTAATGCCCTGAATCCCCTCGGTTGCTTGAAGGTTTAGGGGAGGGAAAAGGAGGAGATGAGCTTAATCTTTCCTTTGCCTAATGCCCTGGTTCCCTCTGACAAGACTAGACCTAAGTACTTCACTGAAGTCTGATAGAGCTGAACCTTAAATTTTGAGATCTTATATCTTCTGTTAGCTAGAAAATTAAGAAGAGCCTCATACTCCTCCTGAGAGATTTCCTCAGTTGGGACACAAAAAGAGAATGTCATCTACATATTATAAAATTTTAAATTGTGGATAAAGAAAGATCCCTTGACAACACCTGCCCAAACAGTTAGGGCTTGTTTCAGAAATTCTGTGGTAATACCGTCCAAGTTAGCTGGGTAGTCTGGATGTAGGGATCCTCGAAGGTAAAGAAATATTGGAAGTCAGGGTGTAACAGTATGCAGAAAAAAGCATCCTTTAGATCCAGGACTATGAACAATTTAGTACCCTCAGGTACTTAAGTTAGCAGGATATAGGGATTGGGAACCACAAGATGAATTAGAACCACAATATCATTAATGAGGTGGAGATCCTGGAACAGTCTCCATTTCTTATTGGGTTTCTGTACCCTCAATATCAGGGCATTACAAGGGTTTTTGCAGGGTTTGAAGAGACCCTGGAACATCAAGTTATCAATGATGGATTCTAGCTTTTTCCTAGCTTCTGATTTTTGGGATCTTGTCTCTGGTTAGGAAAAGAGGTTGGATCCTTACAATGGATCTGAACAGGTATGGCAGTTGTGGCCCAGCGAGTTTTCCTTGAGTTGCGCAAACTTTTGAATTAATGTCAGTCTCTACCAGGGGAAGACAAAGAGTATACCCTGGAACCATAAGGATGGTGGTTCCCATAGGAGCTAAAATATCCATGCCTAGCTGAGGAGTTAAGTTTTCAGGCATGATTTAAAAGGCAAGAGTAAACAAGAAGTTTTCCCAACTACAACTAAGGAGTTGGGAAAAGTATCATCCTGAGACACCCCTCATAGTTGTACTGAGGGAGAAGAAGCCTGGATTGGAGAGGAGAACAGAAATGGCCACTCCCATATCCAGGAGGAAGTTATCTTCCTCCCTTCAACCTCTAGAATCACCCTGGGCTCCTGGATGGTAATGGTGGTCTGAGTCGTTGGAGATGAGGAGAGGAGCCCTGGGATCCATCAGTCCTGCTGGACTATTTAGGAGACTGTATCTTTACCCGGTAACCTGCATCTCTCAGGACAGTCTACCCTCCAGTGGTCCCCACTGCAGACTGGAGAGGGTTCAGGTGGGTTCTCCGTGTTTCCTGGGCAATCCTTCTTATAGTGCCCTGGCTGCCACACTTACAGCAGTTAAGAGATACATCTCAGGGATTCGGGGGTTTGCAAACCTACAACGTAGGCACTAGAGCCTCTGCCTTTTTCTGTCTCCTCTCTCTTTCTTGAGTGTCCTCCTGAGCCCTATTATAAAAGACTGAGGTGGCCATTTTCAGGAGGTTTTCTTTTTTTTTTTTTTTTTTTTTTTTGAGACGGAGTCTCACTCTGTTGCCCAGGCTGGAGTACAGTGGTGCAATCTTGCCTCACTGCAACCTCCGCCTCCCAGGTTAAAGCAATTCTCTTGCATCAGCCCCTCAAGTATCTGGGATTACAGGCACACACCACCATACCTGGGAAATTTTTGTATTTTTAGTAGAGATGGAGTTTCAGCATGTTGGTCAGGCTGGTCTCGAACTCCTGACCTTGTGATTCACTCGCCTCTAAAGTACTATCTGGTCCCATAGCCTGTTTCTGTAGCTTCCTCCTAATATCAGGGGCTGCCTGAATAATAAACTTATCCTTTAGGATTAGTTGTACTTTGACTGAATCAGGAGATAGAGTTGCATACTTTACCAAGGACTCTCATAGCCTTTCCAGGAAGGCTGTGGAATTTTCATCTGATTCCTAGTCTATCATGGATAGTTTGGAGTAATTGAGAGGCTTAGGGTTAGTCCTTCATAAGCCCTCCACTATGCACATCTGAAAGTGCTTCCTTCTTCATTCTCATATGTCGTCATTGGGGTCCCATTTAGGCTCCTCCAATGAGGACATTGTATGTGAAAGAATGATCTGAAATCGGAAAAACAGCAGTCTGTTTTTCCAATTGGATGAGGCTCTTCCCCTTTCTTGGCACTATATGGAAACAAAGCTCATCCCCAAACTTCTCTGCTGCTTGCAAGTCGGCCTGCTTCTCAGTGGTAGTCAAAAGTAACATAACATCCTTTCAGGAGATTTCAAATGTTTAGGTTAAATTCTGGAAAGCTGCTATCACCTGTCAGGGTAGTCTGAAAACTTACCAAGATCCCCCTTAATTTGTCTTAAATCTTGTAGAGAAAAGGGGACCTAAATCTAAAAAGGGCCGTATTCACAAGACATCTCTCATAGGGGCATGAGTGAGGCTGGGACCCACTTAAAATGAGGATTTCTAGGATGAGACAAGTTGAGAAATAACATGGATAGGGAGGACAGGATGGATCAGGAGGAGCAGGACCAGAGAGACTGGACTCCCCTGCTGAAGGCTCCTCTGGAGTTTGCTTCCCTTGTCCCTTGGGATTGCCCTTTGCAGCCTCTCCTAAGATGACCACTAGGAGGGCTGGATCAATTCTACAATGTTGGCAAAGGTCTGGAATATCCGGCAAAGCCAAGAAAGCCTGCACATGTGGGACCTTGGACCCTTTGCCATCACGTTTACAGAAAAGGTCCAGCGGCAGGACAGTATGAAAATACTTTCCTCTGGAGGCCAAGCTTCTCTGTCCTGCAGTTTATAATTTGGCCAAGCTGAATTATAAACAAATCTAGAGAGAGTGGGTAAGATGAGGATAGTTCTCACTCTGGTCGTGGACTCTTCAGAATTGGCAGCTCGGTTTTCAGGCTTTACTTGTCCTTGGCTTCAAGGTCAGGTTTCAGTGGGGACCCTGAGTCCTGTCTGCCTAGGAATTTGCCTGTCTTTACTGGTAGCATCAGTGTTCAGTTCAACTGGTAGTACTTTTCACATCTAAATTCCAAACTAAAAGATGCCTTCCAAAAAATAAAAGTAAGCATGTATCAATTTAAAATCGATTTCATGTCATAGTAATGAAGAATAGTTACACAACAGTACTCTATTATCAAGGATTTAATAATATAATTCTAGTTTTATAGCAAAGATCTACTTTCGTCTGTAAAATTGAATGTTTTTGTTTCCATGATGGATCAGCAAAGTGTAGCATAAAGTGTGAAATAACAAAGCTTTGAAATGTAGTAATTCATATTTGGACCCATAAACACTTACCTTACATCAAAATCAATTTCATATACATTAAATATATTGGTGTAAATTTTCTAATATGAAAATAGATAGATGAGTGAAACATCAAAAAATCTGTACTAAGGAGTAAAGTTTCAGTTTAAAGGAAGAAAAAATGCAAAGGAAAAATGATACATTTTTAGTATATAAACATTTCACATTTATGTCAAATACTGCAGAATGAAATCATACTACAAATTAAGAAAAGGAATCTAGCAAAAATGTAAACAACATGAATATTGGCTCAATAAATACCTCTAATAACTTTTTATATGCTAAAAAGTTATAAAATAGTTTTTTTTAAATGGATAAATTGAGAAAGTTGATAATTTTAAGAAGAGCAAATGCATTAAGACTTTCAACCACATGTATGTAAAACATACAAATTAAACAATGTCATATTAATTTTTACCTATGAAATTCATTATGATTTGCTATGAGATTAGTGAAATCAGGGAAGGTTGCAAAATGAATGGGCATATAAATTATTACATATCTTAAAGAAGATGTTTATAAGCACAGTCTTCCTAACCCCCATCCTTCTACACACACACACACACACACACACACACACACACACACACACACACACACAATCTTTCTAATATAGAAGCAAAGGATTCCAATTTTGTTGCTTCCCCTCCCTATGACTTAAAATAGTTCTCTAAGTCTTTATTGCGCCTTTGCCAATTTAAATGTAAAGATTCAGTATGTTACTTGAAGGTTAAAAAAAAGTAGCAAGGAATTCTGAAGTGTTTTTTTTTTTAATTGCCAATTACAAGCAAAATCTGTTTTTTTGCAGATTTGTTACATGTCAAATACAGTTATATGGCTATTTGTATGTGAAAGAATGGTCTGAAATCTGAATCAAAATAAGCAGCCATTCATCTTTGCAATATGATTCAGCTGACTTGCTTAAATTTGCATAAAACAAATCTTTTTTGTAGACCTTTGCATTTAAAAGGCTTTTAGAACTTCTAAAGGTGCTTGCAACTCTCAAAAATGATGCCCTTTTTCTAATAACAGCTTTCTCAAGCAGAGACAATCTAAAAGAAATACATATGTAATAGATACATATATTCAAATTTTGTCCTTGTTTTAACATACATAGGCCCCAACTCTCCTCTGGGCACTTTTTAGTTTTTTTTGTTACATCCTAATGATACCATAAATATTCTATAAAACATAATTTAAAGAAGAGTGTGTTCTGTGTGAACTCTCTCAGCAGGAAAATGTAATGACAAAATGCATACTCTTGAAGTATGCTGAAAATAATTTCATGGAGTTATTGTAGCATGCTGAGTATTAGAAGGCCTTTTAGATATCAAAATTGTATTATAATGATTTATAACATCCAAATGCTCTGAAGTGGCCATTCATTGCACATCTTGTTATGCAAAATAGTAAGCTTTCTCAAAAGTCATATATTAATCACTTTAGTTATGAACAAAACACTGTTCTCTTAGCAGCTGTTTCTAGGATTTTATGCCCTATCTTTTACTCGGAAAAAAATATTTCAAAAATCAAAGGCCACGCCTTTATTTGTACACTTTTGTGCTTCTATCTTGAAAAAAAAAGGTGCAATATTTTGATTAGATGAGTACTTAGGTTTAAGAAATAACGCCAATAAATTATTATAGTGAGTAAGAGTTTCTTTTCATGTTTAGGTATTCATTTTTGTCAGTCAAGTTTCCCTATGAATACTGACATTTTTATGAAATATAAATTCATTCTTTTAATAGACAATTTGTATTTTATATTATTTATGTCATTGAGAAAAACAAGCACAATATTTTAATCTTTTGAAAAATCTCTAGATTTACATAAAGATAAGTGGTCATAAAATCCATTCCACAGCAACCAGGAAGAGTTTATGTTATTGTTTCTAAAAGTTTTGAAATGAAATATCCAACATATTTCTGAAATTATTTATTGGTTTGAAGAAGGTATTTATTTTTAATAAAAGCTTCTTGGCATTGATTTTTTTTTTCTTTTGTGGTTAAATATACTACTGATGTGAACATTGTTTGGCATACTACTATTTAGCCATTCAACATCTTGAACATAGCATTTTTTTTCTAGATCAGTAATTAAATCCTTATTCATGTAACAATCTACTACCAAGTGACTAATATTAATTCTTGAAGTCACTATCAACTTCTGACCTAAAATTGTGTAGTCTTGAATCACAGATCTGCAAGACATATTAGAAATCATACCAAAATGCCTACTTTATAATATGAAAATTAAAGTGTAATTAGGCAAAGAACTTGGTCAAATGCCAAATAGCAAAGTAAGATGTCCCCCTTCTTATTATCTTAAACTCTGTTTTCATTTTTCTTGTATGTCATTTTTATAAAAATTTCAATTCCCCCTCCACTGCTTTACATTATCATGGCCTAAAATAAGTGGGAATTTTATTAAGCTGAATGAAGTTACTAGAGGGATGAAAAGAATAATAACACATTTATGAGTCATTAGGACTTTGGGAATATATCAT
This sequence comes from Rhinopithecus roxellana, assembly GCF_007565055.1. Lineage (NCBI taxonomy): Eukaryota > Metazoa > Chordata > Mammalia > Primates > Cercopithecidae > Rhinopithecus > Rhinopithecus roxellana. The sequence continues at coordinate 67,394,286 of NC_044559.1, read as the reverse complement.
GAACATAGAAATGGTGGATGAAAAAGATTCAAGAAATAGTGAATTTTAACTTTGAGGCTTCATGTGTGTAAATGCATCAGTTAGACCTAAACTGGTGAAAGAATAGAATTGCTATTTATGAAGAGTAGAAGAGCTATAAGAATCAGTAGCTTGGCGTTGGTCATATTAGTTTTGAATTGACTACATACCTTAAACTAGATGTGGAGGAAAAAGCTGGAAGTTAGTAGACTGACAGGCTAATTTTGGTGTTTTTGAGAGTTAGATAATGTTTAATTCCATAGGTTGAATAAAAAACAGCTAGAAAATTGTTATATGTAGAAATGAGAAGAAAGTTAAGGTCAGTGCCCTAGGGCATTCTATTATTGAGAGATGGAGAAATGAGAAAGGACCAGCGAAAAAGGAACCAGAAATGTAGGAGATGAATCAGGAAGTGAGGTATCCTGGAATCCAAACAAGAAAATATACTAAGAGAAAAATCAATTATGCTTTTTTTTTTTTTTTTTTTTTTTTTTTTTTTTTTTTTTTTTTGAGATGGAGTCTCCCTGTGTCACCCAGGCTGGAGTGCAATGGCATGATCGTGGCTCACTGCAACCTCCTCCTCCCGGGTTCAAGCAATTCTCCTGCCTCAGCCTCTTGTGTAGCTGAGATTATAGGCATGTGCCACCATGCCCAGCTAATTTTTGTATTTTTAGTAGAGACGAGGTTTTAGCATGTTGGTCAGGCTAGTCTCGAACTCCTGGCATCGTGATCCACCCGCCTCAGCCTCTCAAAGTCCTGGGATTAAAGATGTGAGTCACTGTGCCTGGCTATCAATTATGCTTTCTACTAGTGTGCCCTGTACAGATACCTGCTACTAGGAATCACATTTTAAAAATTTTCTTAGCATATTTTTCTCTCGTCATTCTTTCAGAAAAGGGGGTGGTAGCAGTATTATCATCTCTCCAGCTTTAAGACAGCTGTAAGGCTGGCACGGTGGCTCATACCTGTAATCATAGCACTTTGGGAGGCTTAGCCAAGAAGATCACTTGAGCCAAGGAGTTTGAAACAGGACTGGCCAACATAGCAAGACTTGTTTCTGCAATTTTTTTTTTTTTTTTTATAGCCAATATGGTGACATACATCTGTAGTGTCAGCTACCTGGGAGGCTGAGACAGGAGGATTGCTTGAACCCAGGAGATCAAGCCTGTAGTGAGCCATAATCATGCCACTGTACTTCAGCCTGGGTCACAGAGTGAGACACTACCAAAAAGCAAAACAAACAAAACAAAACCCACATCAACAACAAAAATTATTCAACATTCAAGTAGGTTCAAATTAAAAAAATCTCCTGTCACATTATAAAGCATCAAGTTCTATTCTACTCCTTCCCTCACTGCCTATTTAACCTCCTTCCCTCCCTCCCTCCCTCCCTCCCTCTCTTCCTTCTTTCCTTCCTTCCTTCCTTCCTTCCTTCCTTCCTTCCTTCCTTCCTTCCTTCCTTCCTTCTTCTATCAGTAAATTTAAGTGACAGTCTATGGAATTTGACTCATAGAATTTTATGTCTACTAATGGTTAATAACATTATTTATGTAGAAAGGTAAATCTTATTGTTTAAATCACATTAATTTTGGAATCCTTAAGCATTATCAAAATTCAATTAATTATACTGTTTGCTATTTCCACTTCATACCTAGGTGCATATTTGTTTTTTGTTTATTAAATAATTACCTCTGATAATTGGTAGTCAGTAATATAAATGCCTATAACCACCTTTGTACTTACATAGCAACATATGACATAATTTCATATTTGTATCAATTTGTAGTTCTCTAGTGTTTAATTATGGCTTCACAATTCAAAGTATTGCCCTTTTGTGGATAATGGTTATGAAGACTGAAACTGCCTTTTATAAAATTTGCAGTCTTTTCCCTTAATAAATTTTAATTGATTATTCAGGTTTTGTTGCAGGTGGAATGGTGTTCAATTAGATCACAGCATAAACCTTTCTGCTGTTGCACATTTAGTGACAGCTTTAAAGGGTTGAAATGTAGTTAAATAATGAATCTTGTTGGTTAAATACTGTATTACTACAACATAGACGTTAATCATGAATAACACATTTTTTTAAAGCAAACAATATATTTCTTAGCAATTGATTTTTTAATCGACAGATAAAATTGTAGGTATTTACTCTGTACAACGCGACATTTTCAAATATATATACACTGTGCAATGACTACATTTTAATACTAGTTTAGGTTCATTATACAATGCATTTCCAAAGCAATCTGTGGGAAATTGTATGCTTTAAATTAATAGAATCTCTTTTCTTATTTATTCTAGCTAATATTGAAGCAGTCGAGAGCAGTTAAAATATATTTATTTTTGGTATTATGTAGAACTCTAGAAGGGTACTGTTGAAATATCAATCTAGAAAAATAAGTTTTTAAAAATTAAGATTCACAATAAGTGAAATATCACAGAGAGTTGGTACTCTAAGATATGACTTTTATCCTATTTTCCAATCTTTAAAAACATGAATTGTTTATTTAATTGAAATCCTATACTCTCTATTGAAGATCTAATTTTTAACTCCCCCAATCTAGGGTAACAGAAATGTTTTAAAAGTAAGCATTTAAGTAATAATTTGGTCTTTGGAACTATATTGATAAAATGGGTGTGCAATCATATGAAATTAATTTTTATATAATCATAATTACATATACTGAAATCATAAAAGATAATCTTTCGTTCATCTTTTATCCCCTGACCTGAAGGTGTTACGTGCTCTAAGTGTTAATTTGTAAATCTTCTACAATTTCTGCTATATTTTATAAAATGTGTAATCATGACTCAGGAATCATAAGCCACCCACTGTATTACTAAATTGACACAAAGCACAGTGCAAAATGCCTTACTTAGAATGAGACTAATTGGAGGTTCAGCACTATTTACAAATGTACAGAACCCCTAGGGGCAAATCTAACTATTTCTGGTGTTTGATGCTACACTCAGAGCTAATGTCCAGTCAGGAGGCCACTGCGAAAACTTTCCTCCTATTGTTGTTATTGTTGATTAAACCAATTGAGAAAATTTTACTTAGTCCTTGCAATATCCATTTTTGTAGCTTTTGTTATTAAAACATGTTGGAAATGATTTATATCAAGAGTTTTCAAAATTTGTTCTATGGAAGCTTGGAGTTATATAAAATTGTCTCACATGCTACCAAGGCCACATTGGGCTTTGAGTAGGGGATAGGGGTTGTGGTGGCAAATATTTAGAAGATCCCATCACATCTCATCCATAATTTGTCTGGAAAGGTTTTGCTGATATGTTTTACATATTGCTATTAAGCTTAAATTTTATTGTGAAAAATTGGTGAATACACTGCTTATTGTTTTTATCTTTTGAATATAGTACTATTCATTTTCTCCTTTAAGATAGATATGTACTAATCCCCAAAGTGGTATAAAAATTGATTTTGTGTGCATTTCTTAATTTTTATTTTATGTAGAGATCTTTATATATCTATGAAAAGAAAGTATTTTAAAATTTTAATATATAATGTGCTGTAGATTTTTATAAATATGTATCTCCTTTTTCAGGATGTTGTTTAATGTAGATCACTTTAGTACCACTGTAAAATAACAGTTTTGTCTAATTATTTCCACTTATTCACTAGATCACAACCAAACTTTGGTTGCAATAAATAAATCATAGTTTTGTTTTCCATAAATTAAATGCATCTGTCAATTATATATTCTACATGTGTATGTGTTTGAAATAAAATACAGCTATTTCCATCTATTTCTGTACCTATTTCTAGACATGTACATGAGAGACGTGAATAATTAAGACATGTTCTCTAACTTTGAAATCAAAACACAGTAGAAATGATACCAATAGTTAAAATCTCTAACAAATTTTATAATTTCAACTTTATATTGCATCATCATAAAATTAACTTATCTCTACTTTGACAAAGCATAAATACAAAAACTGTGACCCTATGACAATAATAAAATTATTGGTATAAAATAATAATGGTGTAGTTTAAAACTTTGAAATCCAAAAGCGCTATATTGCTGGGTGTGGTGACTCACACCTGTAAGTCCAGCACCTTTGGAGGCCAATGTGGGAGAATCATTTGAGTCTAGAAGTTTGAGACAAGCCTGGGAAACATGGCAAAACTCCACCTCTACAAAAAATATAAAAATTACCTGAGTATGGTGGCACATACCTGTAGTCCCAGCTACTTGGGAGGCCAAGGTGGGAGGATAGCTTGAGCCCGGGTGGTTGAGACTGCAGTGAGCTGTGATTGTGCCGCTGTACTCCAATCTGGGCAACAGGGCAAGACCCTGTCTCAAAAAATTAATAAGAAAAATAAAAATGCTAAGGAATCAAAAGTAACTTTCAATCTATATAATTGTCCTTAGTTGTCTTGAATATGTGCACCATATCATAAAACATCGTATATTTAAAGTGTCATTTAAGGAGAATTTATGCAGTGCTTCATTGTTAGGACTCTGGTGAAATGGCAGACTCTGCTCATAAAAAAAATGAAGGTGAAAGTGACTTTTCACTTCCTAAGTAAACAATATAACCTGAGGCATAGATATGCATTTTGAGAGTTACGTTTTTAATTAAACTTAAGTTTTCTACTTTCAAATTTATATTTAAGATTCTTGCAATCTTTTACTCACTTTTGAGAATTTGCAAGAATTTATTTCAAGCATAAGCAATCCTAATATAATAATCTGTAAGAAAATGAATTGTTCCTATGTTTTGCACTAGAGTAATGACTTTGATTTTGATGTGATATTGATCAATAACTCTATTCTATAGGAAAATGGAAACATCGTTCCCTAGAAACAGTTGAAGTTGACAGACCTAGAGGTTGACAAAAGGACACAACACTAGGGTGAGTAAAGTGGTATCTTCTATTATAATTTTTTCTTTCTCCTTTGAAGAATAACAGTACATTACATCTATATTTCATAGTAAGTTCAAGAACTGTGTATGGAGTCAAATTTCCAGGTGTTGCTAAATGTCTTTAAGCAGATACATGTTATGTTGGATTCACATAAGCCAGAAGGAGGGGAAAGAGTTAATCAAATAGTAAATAAAAGTCTTTCCCTAGAGAAGTCAAATATCCATTGTTTCTCTTTTAATACATTTAAAATAAGCAAACCTTCTACCCAGTTTAGATTTGTTATTCTTCATTTATTGTTTCATTCTCTTGGAGAACATTCTGGCAGTAAAGTAGTAGACACATTGCATCCATCATTGTGTGTCAAAGGGCCATCAGGTCGATGGCTCTTTTTGAACTTTGTTGTTTCAGAAAACCATAGCTGATTATTATAGGCAGAAGTTTGACATTTTCAGGATGAAAATCAATTTTCTTTTGTTCTGAAGTGAGGCTTGTGTTTCAATTGCAGAAGAAATAGCTTTTATAACATTGGAGTATCAAAATAGAAATTAAAATAAAATTTGGGTAGCAATAGTTTCAATGAAAGTGAAGAGAATTGTATTTTAGTGGTATTATAATATTTTAAATCCATTTAAATCTGAAATAGAAATTTATGGAAAAAGGTACAGAAATAGAATAATGTCTACCAAATCAACCAAATCAAGGTAGTAGTGAATAAAATTTATAAACAGAAAACTCAGAACTGGAACATGTTTAAGGAAATCAAATATTATTAAAGAAGAAATATATAACTAATTTGCAATTTATGATATACATATATGTTGTGTGTGTATAAACACATGACTGCTTATCATACTTGCTTAATTTGTCTCTTGCTCCTGGCTCCAGAAAAAATGAAAAAACTCTCTTTTGTCCACGAATATATGAATAGCATTTATCATAAAGCTGTGGCAAAGTAGGCATTTAATAGAATTTGCTACTGAATATGTTAAAATACTAAAAATAAAAATACTTTTACCATTTTATACTTTCTAATGTGTAAAATGCTGTTTTGTGGGGAGATTTGTGGAGCTTTTTTTTAAATAAAGATTTGAAATAACTTTCTCTTTTAGTAATAATAAATTATATTTTAAATAATATGCTCAAGTTTTAAAAATGCTATAGGTCCTTCTCTGTTTACTTAAGACATTTCTGTCAGTACATTTAAAAGGATATTAGGTTGAGCCTTAGGCTTTATATTTTTCAACCACAATTTTATTCTTCATATATACATATTTAAATTCCTATGTAACAATATGTCTCAGACATAATTTTTTCATGCCAAAAGTCACATGAAATTGTTTTAAAATTATGATTTCATTGTTTGATGAGTATACAAAATCATGAAAAGAATACTTGAAAAGAGAAAATTTTCATGTCCCCAAGATTCTTGCTATTTAGAGTTCAGGTGAGTTTATGAGAAGCATTCTTTCAGGCCATTCAAATAAAAATGTAGCACAAATAGCTTATTATTTAATAATTAATACCATATAGGTTCATATGTTTTCATATGCACAAACAGATAGATGACAGATAGATAAATAATTATAGACCAGTGTCAAAATTTCCGATACAAACACTCTTATATATTACAGTTGTCAATTCTCTATCCTTCTGTATAATAAATTCCTTGAAGGATTAGAGTAAGTATTCTACATGTGCACCTTTTCAGTCCACTTGTATGGTAAGAGTGTGTACAAATGATGACTAATAATGGTAAGGCCATTTTAATTCAATTTCATCACAGGTGTAAAATGGTAGTCATGAAAAACATAAGACATCTTTAGTTTTTCCTTTTTGAGATTTCGTGGATTTCTATTTTTGTCCTGACATTAGTACAAAGAAAATCTCTCTCCTTTGACAATGAAAATACTGTTGTTATGTAATAAATCAACAAGAGTACAAATTATGAAAATTATGAAAAACTGGTAATTTTGGAGAAATCTCCTCAATATGTATTTCAATTACTTAACCTTTCTAAGGTGTTACTTTATTTACTCCCATTGTATTACTTAAATATTTTTCTTATAGCATTTTGTATATCTTATGTATCTGCTTCAAATTCTTATTAAAATTATATTACATAAATACATTTAACAGATAAATTATTGAAAACAACATTTTACATTGATAGGTATTATTAATGATGTTCTCAATTCTCTTAACAGGTCAAGGAAACAAAACATTGACCAAAAAGAATATTAAAAATAAATAAATAAATTTTATGTCAAACAGGGGAAACCCAGTTATACCACTGACTGACAAAATATGAGATAAAGTTCCTTTAGTGTCTGTACTCAAGTATTCCAACTTTATTTGTCAGATTTTTTTCTCATGTAAAAGCTGAAATTGTGTAATACCAAACAGAGACTGAGACTCAAACTTGGGTCTGACTCCGCAGCCATAGTAGACTCTACTGCATCATGCTGCCTCGCTATTGACAACATGAAGGCGTCTGGTCTGGGGTTATGTTACTGGAAAGGGGTCCCACTCCAGACCCAAGGGAAGGTTCTTGAACCTTGTACAAGAAAGAATTTATTTATTAAGAAAGTAAAGGAATAAAGAATTGCTACTCCATAGGCAGAGCAGTGACATGGGCTGCTTAACTGAGTATACTTATAGTTATTTCTTGATCATGTGCTAAACAAGGGGTAGATTATTTATTCATGAGTGTTACAAGAAAGGGGTGGGCAACTCCTGGAATTGAGGGTTCCTTTCTGCTGTTTTAGACCATGGCAAATGTTGCCATGGCATTCGTAAACTGTTATGGCTCTGGTGGGAGTATCTTTTAGCATGCTAATGCTTTATAATTAGCAAATAATGAGTACTTAGGATGACCAGAGGTCACTTTCATCACCATCTTGGTTTGGGCAGGTTTTGGCAGCTTCATTCCCGTAATCTGTTGTATCAGCAGGGTTTTTGTGACCTGTACTTTGAGCTAACATCCTATCTCATCCTGTGACTAAGAATGTCTAATCTCCTGGGTGTGCAGCCCAGTAGGTCTTAGCCTTATTTTACCAGTCCCTCTTCATAATGAAGTCTCTTTGGTTCGAAAGCCTCTGGTAAAATCAGTAAGTTTTCATGATGTATAAATCTGAGGCTGTGGGTCTTTATACATTGAATATAATTTTGTGAGATAGTCCTAAGTAGTCTCTTTGGAGTGTACATCATCAACAGAGTTATAATTCCTTATGGACCTATCTAACCACCCAATGGGTTCATCTTGCCCAGATGTAGCTAATTTACCAAGACAGGGGAATTGCAATAGAGTTTAACACATGCAGAGCTGGCTAAATGGGAGACTAAAATTTTATTACTACTCAGATCAGCCTCCCACAAAATGTGGAAGCTAGGGTTTTTCAAGGAAAGTTTGGCAGGCAGGGGGTTAGGAAAATTGCTGATTGGTTGATAGGGTGTGGAAAATGGTCTTCCTGGACTGAGTGTGCTTCTGAGTTGGAGCCACAGAGTAGTCCCTGGCCTAGGTGGAGTCGTCAGGTTGTCAGAAATGCAAAAGTCTGTAAAGACACCTTAAAAAGCCAAACTTAGGTTCTAAAATAGTGATGTTAATTACAAAAATAGAGAAGTTGCAGATCTTGTAATCTCTAGAATAATGACTGGTAATTGTTTAAGCGTAAGTTGTGTAATACTAAGCAGAGGGACTGAGACTCAAACCTGTGTCTGACTTCACAGCCATAGTAGGTTCTACTGCATCATGCTGCCTCTCCATTGACAATAGAAGGACATGTGGTCTGAGGTTATATTACCAGAAAGGGGTCCCAATCCAGACCCCAAGACAGGGGTCTTAGCAATATTCAGGCCCCTCTCGGCCTCCTAACCTGGTGGACTTTCATTAGTTTTACAAAGGCAATTTAGTTTCTGGGAAGGGCTATTATCATGTAAAAGATAAACTAAATTTCTCCCAAAGTTAGCTTGGCTCATGCCCAGGAATGACTAAGGGCAATTTAGAGGTTAAGGCAAGATGGAGCTGGTTAGGTCAGATCTCTTTCACTGTCATAATTTTCTCCGTTACCCTTTGTGCAAAGGCAGTTTCACTACTGTTTGGTTAAATGAATTTGATCACTAAATAATTTGTGTTCACTTCTAAAACTTCTGGAAAAAAATACATTTTGATTTAGTACCTTTTTTACATCAATACTATGTTTATTAAAGTTAAAGAAACATAATTATTTTAGAAGGGATATAAATGAGACCAACCATAGTTTCTAAGGGAAAACATTGAGGTTAAAGAAAGCAGTAATTTAAGAACTATAAGAAAATACGGAAAGTTCTACATCTAACGGAATTTATAATTGTGTGATCTATCCACATTAATGTATCTGAAGTCTGGTATTCCTGACTCTATTTAAATTAGATTAAATAATTTAAGTCCAACATCATAGATTCTCCCTCAAGAACATTTGCTGCTGTTTTGATGTTAATTATCCACATCACTCAGATAATTACCACCTAACTTGGTTATAGCACAAGGTATGCTGGAACTTTTTATCTCAAGGAAGCTTACAGTATTTCTTTTATCATGGGCCAGAGCAGTTTTCTAAGTGGCTTAATTGTGTCCCAGAAAATTACTAGAATAATACGCACATTCACAGGGTTAAATATTAACAGATGAGGCAATCACTTGAAGGGAAAACTGCAATTCATTTTGACAATTTGTTTTCTTGCACTTTTGTAAAGCAGCATTTGCCAAATGCGATCCTCAGATCACTTGGCCTGAGAAGATAAGGTCTAGTAAAAATTTTTCTATGGTGAGAATAATTTTGACAGCTCAGGAAAATGATATGAAAATTTGTAATAGTAATCAAAGGGTTAGAGAAATTCTGCCATCAAGAAAAGTGCTAAAAATTTGTTTTTCTAACATTGTTTTATAACCTGCCTAATAACAGTTTGCAAAGTTTTTCTATAAAGGGCCAGAGGGCAAATAGTTTGGGCTTTGTAGGCTGTGTGGGTCTCTCTGGCATCTACTCAACTCTTCCTTTATAGTGCAAAAGCAGACTTAGATATTACAGAAACAATTATGTGGCTGGGTTCCAATACAACTTTATCAAATCAGCCCACTGGGATGGATTTGACCTGTGTGCTGGAATTTTCCAACCCCGCCAATATTATGCAGAGTAGTTTTAAAAAATGTCTGATTTGGAAATTTCTGTTTTAGATTTTATACATAAATATCAAACTCTCTAAAACTGTATCCATAAATAGCCCTTCCTCTTTGCTTACTCTCATTCTTGAGAAATTTGTAGGAGTAGAGGAGGGCATGAAGAAGGGAATCACTATTTGCAGAGAATAAACTCTTTCAGCCTTGGTACCTATAGATGTCCCACCACTATCACCTTTGTGCTATATACTGTATGACTAAGGAAAATGAATCACATACTCTTCCTGCCCTCAAAGAGCTAGCTCTATGGTCTACTGGGAGTGATGGTGATAATTTTGCAAATGACAAGGAATGTGACTAGTGCACATAATAATATGATAAAATGTGTGATATTAATGTCACATGAGCAGTAACAATTTCCTCCTTTTAATCAAGGAGATTAAAAGGAAGAACGTAATTTTGGTTACAAGTACCAGGCAAGGCTTTAAATGAGAGATAATTGCTGTAGATAAGCTTGTAAAGAGTATTCCTAGATGTCAACAGGCAGTGCTGCAGAGGAGAAAATTATGAGAAACTATTGCTGCTAGATGGAAGAGCATAAATAAGGAAAAGGAGGTGGCAATGGTAGCAAATAGTCACTTAGCAGGAGCATATAGTGTTAGTTAGAAAAGTCAGTCTGCATCAACAAGATTCTTATAAGGTATAATATACTTGATCCAACAGAAATGCAAAGGTGCTGAAGAATGTTAGCATGATAGGGACCCCTTTTATTCTTTGATTGAGGGGTGCCCATTTGCCCTTAGGTAAGAATGGTGCATACTTAAAATGCCTGATGATGCTGTTAATATTGTCTGTTCTAAGTAGTGACATAGCACATGTGTTAAGTAGTTTCGAGAGTTTTGGGGACCAAAAAAAGCATTATTTGGATATTTCAGATGTGAATGAATATAAACAACAGTAAAACCTACAACACCTCCTTTCCCTCTGCCTCTACCTCCCACCAAGACAAATCCAGAGGATGGCAGTTGCTAGTACATTTTCAGTAGTGCAAACACGTCAGGGCTGCCTCCCAGATTGCTTTCAACTTTCCTTTAGGTGGAGAGATTACTGCTCGCTCTCTAGTCATTGTGCTCAAATTTAAAGGAAGAAAAAAGTAAAATCTACACCAAAGTTTTCCTCTTTATTGTAAGAAAACCAAACTTTCTCAGAAGCACAAATGATATTTTATGACCCAGGACTGGATTACAGGGCCACTTCTCACTGCAAGCGAAACAGAGAAAACAATTATTTGGCTTTCTTCTCTTTCATGTGGGAATTGAAAGGGTAGAAGTAGATTTTGAGTAGCTTTAATGATGCCTAAAAGTGTCCAAATAAATATTTAAGTATTTTATGAGAAAGTTCAGAAGCTCATAAGACAGTTTTAGGCAAATGACACAATATATTTATTTTTCAGCTTAATAAATATAAGCTGATAATTTTATTGAGAGAGAAAAAAGCTGTCTTTTGCAAAAGGGTAAACAAAGATATAATATATATGTAATATATAGCTCCATATATATCTTTATATATACATATACATATATCTTTATATATCTTTAAAAGATATACATGATATATATCTATAAGTAAGATAGACATATTTTATATTTTAATATATACATCTTTATAAAGATATATAATGATGTATCTTTATATATCTCTTTAAGATATATATATATATATATATCTTTACTCATTTACAAAATACTGTTTTTCTTTTCTCTCTCAATAAATTTATCAGGTTATATTTATTTTTTCACATCCTAGTCTAATAAATCAAGTTGTGAGTGTGTGTATGCGTGTGTGTGTGTGTGTGTGTGTATAAAACATAGGTCTTTATATAGTGTATGTATAGATGGATATAGAGATATATCTTTATAATATCTAATAATATAATGTGTGTGTGTATATATATATATAGTAATCGTACCTCCTAAAGGAAATTTGAAGAGATATATATAACTATATATAGATAGATAAACTGGATTTATTAGTCTAGGATGCGACAAAATATTCAATAGCTTTTCAATTTGAAACTATATTAGCAGCTTTTTAGATTTAATTTTATTTGTGAGTAATGCATTATAATGTGAAAGAGTTGTAAAACTTTTAAGGACTTTGTAGTCAGAAGATCAAAAATATAATCCCAAGTCCACCATTCACTAACTATTTGTCTGTACTAAAGTCATTTAGCCACTAAGGACATCAGCCTCCCTTTCATCATGTTTAAAATGAGGATAATAATAACTGCCCTTCACACTGTATAGGTTTGTTGCAAGAGCCAAATGAGGTGGTAGTTTTAAAATTGCTTCATCAACAGCAAAACACTCTAGCACTTCTCTCTCTATCTTGATCTCTGTTTTTTTTTTTTCTCTCTCTCTCTGTTCTCGCTCCCTCTCTCCCCCTCTTTCTGACACACACACCCCACACACATTTCCACATAAAGCTCCTTGCTCAATCCCTTGAGATTATAAATGCCATCACAGAAATATATCAAGTGCCTCTGACAGCTTCTGGCTTCTGGGCTTCTGTTACTCAGTTTGTTTTTCTCTTTTTTCTTTTTCTTTTTTTTTTTTTTGTTTTTTACTTAGAACAAATTGAATCATGCTATTAGGTACCACTTCTTCAATGATCTCATCTATTTGTCACTTCAAAAGCTTTTATTTTTGACCCCAGACCCTCTGAAAGCTTGTCAGATATAATCAGCTGTTATTGTTTGTCTGAACATTGAGGTTCATACCACAACTAGAGAAACTGGTAGTAGAGGCACTTCTGTCTTGGAATATAATCAATGTCTAAAATAAGTTTTGGGTCATTAAAAATGAAGATTTCCCCTCACAAGGTAACAGAAGAGTTGGAAATCTTTGTGAAATGCCAGTGATATTCTTCCCCATCACCCCCACCTACCACTTTACTTCTGTCTCACATCTGTTTACATCTGACACATTAGTAGAATCCCAAAGCATGAGTATCCACATACCAGATCAGAAATCCAAACCCAGCACTAATTACCGCTAGCCACATATAACATTTTTATAATTATTAAGTTGCCACTCTAGAAGAGAGGAAATGTAATTTGTATACATACAAATGTGTGTGTGTGTGTGTGTGTGTGTGTGTGTGTGTGTGTATAAAACAGGCATTTCTTTACTTCTAGAGTGGTAACTTAATAATTATAAAACATATATGTGTGTATATATACATACACACATATTTGTATGATTTTGAATCTAATTTCTTTTGGAGCTATAGAGCATACTAAATTTACCAATAATTTGCACAATATTTATGTATTTATGGTAATGTGTTTTTAATGATTATATATATATAAAATGACTGCCTTCACATATGTGTTAAGATACTTTATTGTAAAAGTAATAAAAACATAACTAAAATTGTCACACAGAATGCTGCATATTCATTAGCTTCTGAATCTGAAGGTCTAGAATTCCTCTCGGCCTGGCTTCAGGCAAGGACTGATCCAAGAGTTTAGCGATATTACTTTCTGTCAGCTTTTACTTCATTGATCATGGCTTCATTTTAAGACAGTCTTCCCTCATAATCTCAGTCTAGCCTATTCCACTTTCAAATTTATATGCATAACGCTTTCAACAGTCACCAACCCCTCTCTGTTTAGCCCACTATTGTAATATACCCATTTCTGAACCAATAGATGATTGTGTGTGGTGCTTATTGACTTAGCCTAGGTTATAAACTCCCCCTCTGGAATAAGGTCATTATCATCTTAGCCGTAATCACAGCGATCTCTAGAGATTGCAACTACTGAAATCAGAAAGATGCAGAGTGGGAATAAGTAAAACCTATTCTACTTCTAATTATAAGAGAGTCAATTTTACATGTGCACGTAGATATATTTATTGTCTGGATTCTAAGTCCTAATGCAAAGAATAAAGACAGATTCTCCCATGAGTGAATAAAATAAATTTCTTCTCATGAACTGTAGGTTAAGAAACATAAAACTGCCACATGGAGGTGCCAATTGGTCAAAAATCAGCAACTTCATACTGTTCAACCTAAAAGAAGACCGCCTTAGGGAAAACTGGTCACTGTTGCTCTTTACCTATACCAAAGATCTCAACCATCAGTACATGTAATATCCTCCATTGTTTCCCTAGCCTATTTAATGTATCTGTGTGGCAATGATCTCATTGGTTTTCCTAAAATTATATATTTCCTTAATTTTTCCAAAAGTTTTAGCAAGATAGAAACCTCCTAAAGTTAAGCATTCCTTGAATGCTTCATTGGTATATTTTAGCCTCAAGCCTCACACGAAGGATCATTAGCCATACATATATTTTGCAGATACAAATTATTTGTGCAATGGATTGGAGTGTAGGTCCTCTGTAGGTATGAAATAGACCCCTTTATTTCTTGGAAAACATTGTTCTCTTCGTGGATTGTCTGTGATCATGTGTTGTTGCTATGCATGTGCAGGTCATCTTTGAACTCCTCTAGGATGATTCAGCCACGGCTCTGGCTTTGTTAACTGCTGAATCATGTAAATGGAGCCTTAGTGACAAATATCTCTATTGAAGTGCCTTGTTGGAAATCAATAATAGCTGATCTTTACAGCAAAATATATATTAAAAGCTGGTTTTCCAAAACATTATGTAAGGATCATTGCTTCTTTATTTTATGTAGACATACTGTGTGCACTGAATTGTCAGCTCACTCCTCAGGGACTTGATGAGTACTTCTGGCATCCTTGGGATAGTTGCATGTAGACAAACTCTTTAAGGAAAAAGCCCCAATAATTATGTTTCTGTTTCTATCAAAGGGACATTGTTAAAAATATTTATTATGAAAACAACTTTTAAAGACCTTGTCAAGAAATACTTATCTTTGCCTCTAAATGAGGCCTGAAGCTTGAAGTAGTTACTTTTTCTGACCTATGATATTTTTTATTAATTATATATAACTGATTATTATTATTATTATTATTATTATTATTATTATTGCATTGGTTGCCAGAAAACTCAGAGCCAAATCTGTGATCACTGTCTTAGAACTGTGCAAGAACCTGAAACTTTAGTGTTCATTAAATTTCAGCCATTCTTCTCTTCAATTTTCTAAATTTTTATCAAAATAACACTTTTCAAAATAACTAAAAAGAGATTAAACAGAGAACACATAAATAATAAAATTATATCTGAAACAGAGAAAAAAGTAAACAGAGAGAAAAACCTGCAATTATAATCCACCGAAGTAACTGCACCGGAGTAACTGCTGCTAACATTTAGACGTATATTCTGTAATGTCTCACTTACTTATTTTATTATTTACCATGTTGGACCATTTCATTGTTTGCCTCCTAAAATGCTTTTTGGAATAATGTGGTATCTATACTATTATACCTAGCTACATTTATAGGTGGGCATACCATCTCTTCTCTCTGTACTGCCAGGAGCAATCTTGTCCCCTTGTGATGGTTGTAAGAACTGAAAATAGTTGGTTTATAGCAGGAGACTGTTAATGTCACAACAAGCTCAATTAAACTCTTAAGTATTTCAAGGGTGTGAATTACTTCATCTTGCAATCTGAGAACCACACCTTCAATGAGACTAGTCGTTAGAGGAGGAAAAGCAACTATCACTGATACACTAATTTATTTACATTAATGAAAAGAGAATTGATTAGAGAGAGAAAGAAGACAGTAGTGATATCCTAGCAGTTCTTAAATGTGCTTACTTGATTTATATATTTATATAAGATGACAATTTTCTCTATTTGTCCTTTTGTGGCTCCATCCAATTATCCACTATGTGTATTCCTCAGAGTCTATAGCACTATATGAGGGAATCCTTGAATGCTGCCTGCTTCTTAACATGGCATGAAACATAGTATTCTTGACCCTCTTTGTAACTGCTGCACCCCTCACTAAATGATAACTTTAAAGCTAGTTGCTTTACTGTGAACCAAGTACTAAGCATAGTAAGCTTCCATAATAAATTTTACAGGTAATTAAGTATATTTTTGCAGTGTGAGTCTATTTATATTTGTTGTTTCTAATTATCTATAGAGTACTATAGTCTCCTTATATATTTTATTCTTGATTTGCCTCAGGGTTCTCTATTCATATACATAAATACATATGTTATCCTTAATACAAATGAACAGACTTTTACAAATTCATTTTTTAGGTTTATTTCTTTTGACTAATATTACACCAGTTTTCATTATATATTTCATTATAATATGATGTTAACATCATAAAAGATGAATTCATATTTTCTTTTTACTTAAGTAGTGTAAAAATTGATTTCACTTCAACACTATCTCCTAGTGGTCTCTAAAATTCTCTGAATATATGTACAAATAATGTACTTCAATGTTCTGTCAGAAATTAGGTTGCATAATAGGAAAATTATATAGGAACAACCCATTTAATGAACTTGTACATGGTAATTTATCACCGAATGTATGCAAATTTAGGTGTTGATTTAGTGATTTTCAGAACTTGAGTGTTTTTAATGAGAAAGCCAATTAGTAAATGTTTAAATGTGTTTCCATCCTTATAAAGATTTGATAACTCTGGCTCACAATCCTTTGCTGACTTGTTTCAGCAAAACTTGTCTTTTCTTCGATGTAGTATTTATTGCCTAAGGCAACATTTAGGTTCTAAAGTGGCAAGGTCAGAGCTCAAACCTAGACATTCATGTTCTTGAACCTCAAGCACCAATGCTGGTGATACCCATATTCTGTTCACTACATGAAACTGGTTTTGTGGAAGATAAATGAAAAAGGAGCAGTATTTGAAGTCCTTAAGTTTATTGAGTTAGTGAACAAGTAAAGGGGAGTTTAGCACAAGGCCACCAGTGGCTATTAGTACTGAGGTGCCTTTGACAGACCCTCCACTGAAGGTCTTGGCTTTAACAATTATGAGCTGTGTGACCTCTGGCTTCTGCTATACTCTCCATTTTATCTGCCATCGTTTTATCTTTTCATTGTTATAAATTTTATGCCCACTACAAAGGTGACAAATTGCATTCTGCTTCACCCAATAATGATTACAAAATTTCAGCCATTATGGCAGAACCACTTGGGAGAGGCAGCCTGTCCTCTAGGCTGATACAGCCCATGTCAAGGTGAGCAACTTGGTGAAGGGAAGGGCAGGCTGGATTTCACCTCCCACTTGGGTCATCTTGGGGGCCACTGTAGGCAGGACATACCCTGGGCAGCTCAAGAATGGCTCTTTGTTTAGTTCTTCAATCCTACTCTGTTTATCCAGGCTAGTTTTGTTTTTACTGATAAAGGCATTTCACTTATGGAAGCCATAGGTGTAGGTAACTACATAAAGTAGATCAGTTAAATGATACAACTTGAAGATAATGATACCTTTCAAAGTAAAGTATTAACATAATGATAATTTGTTATCTTGGATTTAACCAGATTTTGTATCTTTAAAAAATGACTTGTATTTTAATTATTAGGTATGCTTTTCTAAACACAAAGTTACCTATACCTACATTCAAATAAAAAAAAAAAATGATGGTGAGAAGGAGAGTGTATATCTTTAACCTTAACCAAGTTGTGTAATTTATATAATTATTGTGTGTGTATGTGTCCATACACATAAACATAATCACAACAGTGCTATGCTTTTTTATTTTATGATATGGTCATTAAGTTAAAATATTACAATTATTTTTCTATTCAATTGCTAACTGCAGTCTTAGGGCAAATGTAAATTTCTCTTTAAATATCAAATTAAGATATCTAACTCTTCCTGTTTTCTTGAACCTGTCTTCTCTATCACAGTTCAAGTTTTCATCATCTCTCATTAGAATCATGTCCAGTAATATACTTTTATTTGTTTTCTGTCTTTTATGAGGAATCAAAACAAGTTTTGGCTTGTTGTACTACTTGAGTGACAAAACATTATTAAAACGAGCACAATCATAAAACTGTCCTCAAAATTATAGAAACACAAGCAGCTAAAGAACATTATTCTGAAAGGCAAAAAATGGATATGGCAAGCAATAAGAGTTTTAATTACAGGTAGATCTCTAAGAAGAGATCATGGATTATCACCAGGAAACTAAAACAAATAAAGAAAATACATTGCGTGCAATGAAATATTCATTTCTGATGTTTACCTACTGCATAAGAAACGTATTAAAATAAAAAAAGATGTATATCACAAAAAAAAAAAAAAAAAAAAAGAATCATGTCCAATAGTCCTCTGAAGATCCGTCTAGCTTTCAACTCATCCTACACATAAGACCTGTGTCATCTAGCAGCGAAGATTGACTTATGTCTTAATCTTACTCATTTTAAACCTTGGTTCTAACATTTATCAGCTGTATGACCTCTAGCTTCTGCTATATTCTCCAATTTATCTGCCATAATTTTCCCTTTTCATTGTTATAAATTATATACCCAGTAAAATGAATTGAGTAATTATAGGTCTATAGTCACTTATTCACATTTTCAAAATTAGAAAAACAAATCCTAAGCACAGTTTTGTTTTTTTTCGTAATTTGCCACATGGCAAAACCTATATGGACCTATTATGTGACTCATTTGGACTGTATTTACCCACATGAGGTAAATATTCATGTTTCATTGTAGAAATATTATGTTTGATTATGAGATGTAGTTTCAGATTATATCTGAATGAGATGTTATATTCAGTATATGAAATATATTGCTTTTTAAAAATATCTGAATTTTGGCACCCGTCTGTAATCAAGAATTTCAGAAAAGTGATCTATATTTATAATTGTAAGAAAACCTAATATGGCCAAGACTGTGTGTGCTTGTCTTACCGGAATGACTGTTTTACCATCCCACCCCCATCTACCCTCATCTCTTTCATCCACCTAACAAAGTCTCCTATAGCACTCACAATTCAACTGAGTCATTACTTCTTCCCTGATTTACCTCTTATCCTTGTTAATATAGAAACATATCCTTTCTATATCCTGTCTTTATCCTTTTCACCTGGTATTCTTCTCATCTATTTATATGTGTCATTTCTACTAAATCCTAAGATCTTTGAGAATTGGAACCATGGCTTTTCTTTCTTTATATCATCAGTTCTTAACATTATCTTAATATTAAACAGAAACATAATAAAAGTCAGTTATATTTTCTTTAAAAATACAACATTCTAGAAACGTTAGTCTGCAAAAATCTGTTTGATCTTACCACACTGTCATGTGATAGAGTAGGCTCTGTGATTCACTATTGAATTTTTACCTTTGGTTATTCCAGAATGAATTTAAGACAGTGAAGTATCATCTTGTTGAAGGTCTGAAGGTATTTTACCTGTCTATTAAATTGCTACATAAACCACAAAACTGGAAAAGAGTTAACTAATGATTATCTACATTCTTGTGTATTTTTAGATCACTAATATTTATTAGTCAAGATAATGATCTGGCTAGTGAGAAGCTAAATTTTTAATACTTTCATATATAAAGTCACTTAATAGAATACTTATTTCTCCAATTTCTTATCATTTGAGGATGCTTATGTACTCAAATTTTTTGAAGAAAAAAGTAGTCAATTCCATTTTTCTGTCACTTGAAAAAAATTATACTATTACCAAGTACTTAAATGTAAATTTTCAAAAGACTCAAAATACATCTTTTGTGGATTTGAGAAATGATAGAAATTACTCTCTGCCAGATAAGACAATTGAGAGGGGAACATATCTGGCAAATTTGTTTCCTCTTTTTAATTTTTGCTCTTAAAGAATATGTAGTAGGATCTATGAAAGGCACAATGGAATCTGTATCATTGTTGAATAGGCAAATACTTGGCTTTACTCCAAAGTACTATACTACTATTAACTGTGATATTCAATTTATCTACTTCAGAAGGATGAAGAGATAAATTGGCTGCAAATGTGAAACTGGAATTCCAAAGTGTCTCAGTTACTATTCAGCCATGCGTTGCATTTGGTTTTCTTATGTTAATATTCAACAGCTTCAGAATGTAACTGAGAGCTCTTGGCTTTCCATTCCTGCTGTGTAAAGCATTAACAATATTACATTCACTGCCTGTATTTTCTTTCTTAGCAACTACTAGTAAAACTTGAATTCCAATGATGATTAACATTTTTAAAGACATTTTGATTGTAATTTCTACATCTCTACCATCATGGAGTACTGCATTTAAGAGAAATATCATGACATTTTCATTTTTATGCCTTATACTAGCTTCTCAATGTTATATGGTTACATAAGTTGCTGGTAAACAGACTGTATAATTTTTAGCCTCCAGTTGTGAAATCATGTCAAATTTATAGTTTTAGTATGTGAAAATAATTGAATCATTTACCTGTGGAATATATTTTAGTATAAATAGACTGTAACTCTAAAATACGCTATATTTTTTTGAGGGGGGGAACCCCTATTTCTCTATTTTGGACTTTAAATAGCCAAGTTTTCAATTACTCTTTATTTTGACTTTGCTGGTGCCAAAAAGTAAACAACCTAAAAATTGGAAGGCTGATAGTATCACAGAGCTTCCAGAAATTTTGTTTTTGCAGACCATTTATCTTGCGTATAGCTTTTCAGTAACTGAAATTGTTTCCTCATTAAAACATGTTTTGTTTTTCCTAAACCCCCTTGGATTGGCAGTTGTCAAACTGAATTGGCAAATTTTCAGATTGGCTGATTGGCTGTTGACTCTCCAGAGTATCCATTCAGTGCCTCTCCCCTCTCCCACTCCCTCTCCCCCTCTCCCCCTCTCCCCCTCTCCCCCTCCACCTCTCTCCCTCTCTCCCTCTCTCTCTCTCCCCCTCTCTCTTTGCTCCCTCTTGCTCTCTGTCTCTGTCTCCCTCCCCCACCAATTTGGACTAGCTTTTCCAACATGTGTTTGGGTGAGAGGGCTCCAAATGTCATGTGAGGGCCCTCAGTGTTTAATAATTGTAATCCAATATGTACATACCATTCTCTTGACCATAATTTAAGATTGAGAACATTAAGAACATGATGTATTTCCAGATGGTCACAATCAATTGTTCTGAATTTCTGGGGCTTTTGAAGATAGAATAGAACCTAAAAGTAGATCAAAAAAAGATTGAAGTCTTCTTAGAGGTTAACACCAAAGAAGCATATCTGAGAAAGGAAGAGAAAAGATATCTCTCCTTGGTGAAAACCTGAAAACTACTCAAGAAATGGATATCAGATGTTAAACTTCTATGGAAATCTTCAGTATATGAAGCCATAAATTTACTTGACTGTCCAAACTGGTTTTAATCATTTATTTCTGTCACTGGCAACATGGATGTCTAACTGTTACAGATGGAAATAAGTTTTCCCCCATGTAATAGCAAGTCATCCTTTTTGTGAAATATTCATAAAATGATTTTACTTTATAGTTGTATTCTGCCTTCTAATTTTCAAATTGATATTATATGTATAAGTATACATCTTTTAAAAGGTTATACCTTTTTGGTAATACCATATTAACAACATTTCAAGGCTTTCATTGAATAAAGAAAATGTATGTTTTATGTAAAAATTATTAAATAAGTGCTAGAATATTTTTAAATACTTGAATATTTATTAACATTTATTTTCTTTTCTTTTCTTTTTTTTTGGCCTTATTCTTCTTCTTTTTTTTTTTTTTTTTTTTTATTATACTTTAAGTTCTAGGGTACATGTGCATAACGTGCAGGTTTGTTACATATGTATACTTATGCCCTGTTGGTGTGCTGCACCCATCAACTCGTCAGCACCCATCAATTCATCATTTATATCATGTATAACTCCCCAATGCAATCCCTCCCTCCTCCCCCCTCCCCATGATAGGCCCCAGTGTGTGATGTTCCCCTTCCCGAGTCCAAGTGATCTCATTGTTCAGTTCCCACCTATGAGTGAGAACATGCAGTGTTTGGTTTTCTGTTCTTGTGATAGTTTGCTAAGAATGATGGTTTCCAGCTGCATCCATGTCCCTACAAAGGACGCAAACTCATCCTTTTTTATGGCTGCATAGTATTCCATGGTGTATATGTGCCACATTTTCTTAATCCAGTCTGTCACGGATGGACATTTGGGTTGATTCCAAGTCTTTGCTATTGTGAATAGTGCCGCAATAAACATACGTGTGCATGTGTCTTTGTAGTAGAATAATTTATAATCCTTTGGGTATATACCCAGTAGTGGGATGGCTGGGTCATATGGTACATCTAGTTCTAGATCCTTGAGGAATTGCCATACTGTTTTCCATAATGGTTGAACTAGTTTACAATCCCACCAACAGTGTACAAGTGTTCCTATTTCTCCACATCCTCTCCAGCACCTGTTGTTTCCTGACTTCTTAATGATTGCCATTCTAACTGGTGTGAGATGGTATCTCATTGTGGTTTTGATTTGCATTTCTCTGATGGCGAGTGATGATGAGCATTTTTTCATGTGTCTGTTGGCTGTATGAATGTCTTCTTTTGAGAAATGTCTGTTCATATCCTTTCCCCACTTTTTGATGGGGTTGTTTGTTTTTTTCTTGTAAATTTGTTTGAGTTATTTGTAGATTCTGGATATTAGCCCTTTATCAGATGAGTAGGTTGCAAAAATTTTTTCCCATTCTGTAGGTTGCCTGTTCACTCTGATGGTAGTTTCTTTTGCTGTGCAAAAGCTCTTTAGTTTAATTAGATCCCATTTGTCAATTTTTGCTTTTGCTGCCGTTGCTTTTGGTGTTTTAGACATGAAGTCCTTGCCCATGCCTATGTCCTGAATGGTACTACCCAGATTTTCTTCTAGGGTTTTTATGGTATTAGGTCTAACATTTAAGTCTCTAATCCATCTTGAATTAATCTTTGTGTAAGGGGTAAGGAAAGGATCCAGTTTCAGCTTTCTACTTATGGCTAGCCAATTTTCCCAGCACCATTTATTAAATAGGGAATCCTTTCCCCATTTCTTGTTTCTCTCAGGTTTGTCAAAGATCAGATGGCTGTAGATGTGTGGTATTATTTCTGAGGACTCTGTTCTGTTCCATTGGTCTATATCTCTGTTTTGGTACCAGTACCATGCTGTTTTGGTTACTGTAGCCTTGTAGTATAGTTTGAAGTCAGGTAGCGTGACGCCTCCAGCTTTGTCCTTTTGACTTAGGATTGCCTTGGCAATGCGGGCTCTTTTTTGGTTCCATATGAACTTTAAAGCAGTTTTTTCCAAGTTTGTAAAGAAACTCATTGGTAGCTTGATGGGGATGGCATTGAATCTATAAATAACCTTGGGCAGTATGGCCATTTTCACGATATTGATTCTTCCTATCCATGAGCATGGTATGTTCTTCCATTTGTTTGTGTCCTCTTTTATTTCACTGAGCAGTGGTTTGTAGTTCTCCTTGAAGAGGTCCTTTACATCCCTTGTAAGTTGGATTCCTAGGTATTTTATTCTCTTTGAAGCAATTGTGAATGGAAGTTCATTCCTGATTTGGCTCTCTGCTTGTCTGTTACTGGTGTATAAGAATGCTTGTGATTTTTGCACATTAATTTTGTATCCTGAGACTTTGCTGAAGTTGCTTATCAGCTTAAGGAGATTTTGGGCTGAGACGATGGGGTTTTCTAAATATACAATCATGTCATCTGCAAACAGGGACAATTTGACTTCTTCTTTTCCTAACTGCATACCCTTGATTTCTTTCTCTTGCCTGATTGCCCTAGCCAGAATTTCCAACACTATATTGAATAGGAGTGGTGAGAGAGGGCATCCCTGTCTTGTGCCAGTTTTCAAAGGGAATTTTTCCAGTTTTTGCCCATTCAGAATGATATTAGCTGTGGGTTTGTCATAAATAGCTCTTATTATTTTGAGGTACGTTCCATCAATACCGAATTTCTTGAGCGTTTTTAGCATGAAGGGCTGTTGAATTTTGTCAAAAGCCTTTTCTGCATCTATTGAGATAATCATGTGGTTCTTGTGGTTCTGTTTGTAAGCTGGATTACGTTTATTGATTTGCGTATGTTGAACCAGCCTTGCATCCCAGGGATGAAGCCCACTTGATCATGGTGGATAAGCTTTTCGATGTGCTGCTGAATCCGGTTTGCCAGTATTTTATTGAGAATTTTTGCATCGAAGTTCATCAGGGATATTGGTCTAAAATTCTCTTTTTTTTGTTGTGTCTCTGCCAGGCTTTGGTATCAGGATGATGTTGGCCTCATAAAATGAGTTAGGGAGGATTCCCTCTTTTTCTATTGATTGGAATAGTTTCAGAAGGAATGGTACCAGCTCCTCCTTGTACCTCTGGTAGAATTCAGCTGTGAATCCATCTGGTCCTGGACTCTTTTTGGTGGGTAGGCTATTAATTGTTGCCTCAATTTCAGAGCCTGCTATTGGTCTATTCAGGGATTCCACTTCTTCCTGGTTTAGTCTTGGGAGAGTGTAAGTGTCCAGGAAATTATCCATTTCTTCTAGATTTTCTAGTTGATTTGCGTAGAGGCGTTTATAGTATTCTCTGATGGTTGTTTGTATTTCTGTGGGGTCAGTGGTGATATCCCCTTTATCATTTTTTATTGCGTCTATTTGATTCCTCTCTCTTTTCTTCTTTATTAGTCTTGCTAGCGGTCTGTCAATTTTGTTGATCTTTTCAAAAAACCAACTCCTGGATTCATTGATTTTTTGGAGGGTTTTTTGTGTCTCTATCTCCTTCAGTTCAGCTCTGATCTTAGTTATTTCTTGCCTTCTGCTAGCTTTTGAATGTGTTTGCTCTTGCCTCTCTAGTTCTTTTAATTGTGATGTTAGAGTGTCAATTTTAGATCTTTCCTGCTTTCTCTTGTGGGCATTTAGTGCTATAAATTTCCCTCTACACACTGCTTTAAATGTGTCCCAGAGATTCTGATATGTTGTATCTCTGTTCTCATTGGTTTCAAAGAACATCTTTATTTCTGCTTTCATTTCGTTATGTACCCAGTCGTCATTCAGGAGCAGGTTGTTCAGTTTCCATGTAGTTGAGCGGTTTTGATTGAGTTTCTTAGTCCTGAGTTCTAGTTTGATTGCACTGTGGTCTGAGAGACAGTTTGTTATAATTTCTGTTCTTTTACATTTGCTGAGGAGTGCTTTATTTCCAATTATGTGGTCAATTTTGGAATAAGTGCGATGTGGTGCTGAGAAGAATGTATATTCTGTTGATTTGGGGTGGAGAGTTCTATAGATGTCTATTAGGTCCGCTTGGTGCAGAGCTGAGTTCAATTCCTGGATATCCTTGTTAACTTTCTGTCTCGTTGATCTGTCTAATGTTGACAGTGGAGTGTTGAAGTCTCCCATTATTATTGTATGGGAGTCTAAGTCTCTTTGTAAGTCTCAAAGGACTTGCTTTATGAATCTGGGTGCTCCTGTATTGGGTGCATATATATTTAGGAGAGTTAGCTCCTCCTGTTGAATTGATCCCTTTACCATTATGTAATGACCTTCTTTGTCTCTTTTGATCTTTGATGGTTTAAAGTCTGTTTTATCAGAGACTAGGATTGCAACCCCTGCTTTTTTTTGTTCTCCATTTGCTTGGTAGATCTTCCTCCATCCCTTTTTTTTGAGCCTATGTATGTCTCTGCATGTAAGATGGGTGTCCTGAATACAGCAGACTGATGGGTCTTGACTCTTTATCCAGTTTGCCAGTCTGTATGTATGAACTTGATCCTGTCATTATGATATTAACTGGTTATTTTGCTCGTTAGTTGATGCAGTTTCTTCCTAGCCTCGATGGTCTTTACATTTTGGCATGTTTTTGCAATGGCTGGTACCGGTTGTTCCTTTCCATGTTTAGGGCTTCCTTCAGGGTCTCTTGTAAGGCAGGCCTGGTGGTGACAAAATCTCTAAGCATTTGCTTATCTGTAAAGGATTTTATTTCTCCTTCACTTATGAAACTTAGTTTGGCTGGATATGAAATTCTGGGTTGAAAATTTTTTTCTTTAAGAACGTTGAATATTGGCCCCCACTCTCTTCTGGCTTGTAGAGTTTCTGCTGAGAGATCTGCTGTTAGTCTGATGGGCTTCCCTTTGTGGGTAACCCGACCTTTCTCTCTGGCTGCCCTTAAGATTTTTTCCTTCATTTCAACTTTGGTGAATCTGGCAATGATGTGTCTTGGAGTTGCTCTTCTGGAGGAGTATCTTTGTGGCATTCTCTGTATTTCCTGAATTTGAATGTTGGCCTGCCCTACTAGGTTGGGGAAGTTCTCCTGGATGATATCCTGAAGAGTGTTTTCCAACTTGGTTCCATTTTCCCCCTCACTTTCAGGCACCCCAATCAGACGTAGATTTGGTCTTTTTACATAATCCCATACTTCTTGCAGGCTTTGTTCATTTCTTTTTCTTCTTTTTTCTTTTGGTTTCTCTTCTCGCTTCATTTCATTCATTTGATCCTCAATCGCTGATACTCTTTCTTCCAGTTGATCGAGTCGATTACTGAAGCTTGTGCATTTGTCACGTATTTCTCGTGTCATGGTTTTCATCTCTGTCATTTCGTTTATGATCTTCTCTGCATTAATTAGTCTAGCTGTCAATTCTTCCACTCTTTTTTCAAGATTTTTAGTTTCTTTGTGCTGGGTATGTAATTCCTCCTTTAGGTCTGAGAAGTTTGATGGACTGAAGCCTTCTTCTCTCATCTCTTCAAAGTCGTTCTCTGACCAGCTTTGATCCGTTGCTGGCGATGGGCTGCGCTCCTTTGCAGGGGGAGATGCGCTCTTATTTTTTGAATTTCCAGCTTTCCTGCCCTTCTTCTTCCCCATCTTTGTGGTTTTATCTGTCTCTGGTCTTTGATGATGGTGACGTACTGATGGGGTTTTGGTATAGGTGTCCTTCCTGTTTGATAGTTTTCCTTCTGACAGTCAGAAGGACTGTCTGTTGGTCTGTTGGAGATTGCTTGAGGTCCACTCCAGACCCTGTTTGCCTGGGTATCAGCAGCAGAGGTTGCCGAAGATAGAATATTGCTGAACAGCGAGTGTACCTGTCTGATTCTTCCTTTGGAAGTTTCCTCTCAGGGGTGTACTCCACCCTGTGAGGTGTGGGGTGTCAGACTGCCCCTAGTGGGGGATGTCTCCCAGCTAGGCTACTCAGGGGTCAGGGACACACCTGAGCAGGCAGTCTGTCCTTTCTCAGATCTCAACCTCCGCGTTGGGAGATCCATGGCTCTCCCCAAAGCTGTCAGACAGAGTCGTTCGCGTCTGCACCGGCTCCCGCTACTTCCCCTGTTGGTCTTCAGCTGTGCGCTGTCCCCAGAGGTGGAGACTACAGAGACAGGCAGGCTTCCTTGAGCTGCTGTGAGCTCCACCCAGTTCGAGCTTCCCAGCAGCTTTGTTTACCTACTTAAGCCTCAGCAATGGCGGGCGCCCCTCCCCCAGCCTCGCTGCTGCCTTGCGGATAGATCGCAGCAGACTGCTGTGTTAGCAGTGAGGGTGGCTCCGTGGGCGTGGGACCCTCCCGGCCAGGTGTGGGATATATTCTCCTGGTGTGCCTGTATGCTTACAGCGCAGTATTGGGGTGGGAGTTACCCGATTTTCCAGGTGTTGTGTGTCTCAGTTCCCCTGGCTAGGAAAACGGATCCCCTTCCCCCTTGCGCTTCCAGGTGAGGCGATGCCTTGCCCTGCTTCAGCTCTCGCTGGTCAGGCTGCAGCAGCTGACCGGCACCGATTGTCTGGCACTCCGTAGTGAGATGACCCCAGTACCTCAGTTGAAAATGCAGAAATCACCGGTCTTCTGTGTCGCTCGCGCTGGGAGTTGGAGACTGGAGCTGTTCCTATTCGGCCATCTTGCTCCGCCCTATCCTTATTTTCAATTAATTTAGAAACATTTATTGAAAGACTGCTCCATTTCGAATACTTTGCAAATAATCATTTTTTGTCATTTAAATTATTATAAACTAGATGGACATATTGAAATGTGTTTAAACATTATTGCCTCTTTTTTAACCACCACATTTTTTGTTTGTATCTATCATTTCTAGTCTATGAGATTTAATGTCAAAAGTTAAATATCCCGGCATTTTCGTGTAAGATAATAAAGATTACGTTGATGTGAATATAACAGAAAAGTTCCCCGAAGTTTTATTCCTCTTAAGTGTCTAAGATGTGATCAGTATTTGTCTTAAAATTCTGTCATTAACTTTACTTGAGTTTCAAATTCAAGAAATCTTGCTGAAAACCCATTATATATAATATATATAATTTTGTTGAAATAGACTGCTGTATAAAATTCTCATGTTTTATATATAAGATTTGACTGTTAAAGAGTTGCTTCAGGTAAAAAGAGTGAAATCTTACAAGACATTATCAGTGCTGTGTCCTTCAAACAATTAAATGACATAGATTTTCCAATAAAAAGAGGAAACACATTTTTCATAGTGAAATTTTATATGCTACCAAACTTAAGTGCTATAATTTGCATTTAATTGTAGATCTGAAAGGTTAAATTTTAATACTAATCTTAACCAGCTACGATGAAATCATGGGGTGGATCTTGCAAAGAAGGTCAACCATTCCCTGGGTTGTAAACTGAAATAGTCCCTATTAATTTAAATGAGTTAATATGATGATATATTTCTCTTGGGTAATGGACAAATCCCATAGTTCTTAGTCCACAATGTCAGAAAAATATTAAGAATTTGTCATTGTGCTTTAATCTTTACTTGATTTATATATCTCACTTTTATCGTTACTTTGTGACTTACTATCTTCTGGGCCAGTTCATAAATGTTCTTATTACATTTTGATGAAACCTCAATCTGTTCATAAATATTAATAACTCAACTCAAACAGAAGTGTTTTGCTACTCATTTCCTAACATGTAGTAAGAAATTTTGTTTGAGAGAATGTTAAGGTACAGGAAACAGGAGATAATAAGTAGCATTTTCAGTACTATTTGATAGTGGAAGTAGAAAAACCCATCAGTAAGATACAGAATTTTTTTCTGTTAAAATATTTTCTTTAGCTTTAAGCATATTTATAGGACATGATTAAATGGAGCAAAAGACAATACAGGTAGAGTTGGGGAAGAAAGGGTATTTTCCCCCCTTTTGGGAAACTATATTTTAGAAAGCAGTAATTACTACTGAGTTGCAAGGGAGACACAAATGAAATATGAAAATCTAATCCTCCAAGTTGAAGAGTATCCAGTGGAGAGAGGGTTTAAACAGAAAGATAGACAGGAAGAGGAGAAAAAGGAGGAAGAGGAGAAGAAGGAAGAACATAAGAAGAAAGTGGAAAGATGGGGAGAAAAGGAGACTTAGACAAAGGAGTCAAAGAAGGAGGAAAGAAAGAAAAGAAGGATATATGAACTTATTTGAGCCTATCTACCCTAAAGTCTAGAAACTGAACATTTTTACAGGACTTTGTATTTTCTAGTTACGTGCAAAATATTTTCATTCCCAAAAACAATTTAACAAAATTTTGCAATTAGGTGCTTTAAAATTATGGAAAATAAGATGTAACATTGTACATTTGATGAATTATATGTTAAGTTACTATTAGCTATTTTTCTGTACTATACAATGGTACACTACATATATGTGCTTTTTTTTTTCTACAATAGCCATGAAGATTCTTAATTTTACTTCTTTTCATTTTTTTTTGTCAATTTTGTAAGATATGGGATTATTTATCCTCAACTGATAGCAAATCTAGAAAGGACAATTGACCGCTGGTGATTTTAAAATTGTAGACACACAACTCATATAACATATTCTATTTATATTGTTAAATATATCTTCCTCAGTCATTATATTTTCATCTAAATTTAAAATGATAATTTATTTTCTAATAGCAATTGCTAATAAATAAATTGGTCAATTGGTAATTGCTCTTGTTTAAAACAATTTGAAATAAATAAATTTTAAAGTAATAAAATAGATTATTTTTAAAATAGATCATTTCTTTGTTTTTCATTCTAGGTCTTCCCCCTACCCTGCCACATATACACACAAAGAGTGACTTCAAGTTCCGTTTAACATTCAGCTCATATAATTTTATAATCATAAGAAGTCAGTAAAACTACCTATGCACACTTGGTCTTTTGACATAATTGCTTATTTGTAGTTTTTTAGTCAATAATAAATTGCTTAGAATATTTATACATCTCATAAACACAATGTAAATTTTGTCAAAATGTCTTTATTTTAATAATAGCCATGATGCTTTCACTTAATATAAAACATATAGAAGTTATAGTAAACTTTTAATTGTACTATGTAATCTTTTGGTGCTTATAAAACTTGCAAGCTGTTTCATGTATAACTTAATACAACACTTGTTTTATTAATATCTTGTTACAAATTATGTGTTATAGAATGCTATAGCAGAAACCTGAGTATACGGTCTAAATCAGGAAACTTTTTTTTTTTTTTTTCTAAGTAACAAGACACCTAAGCATAGGCTGCCATTGAGAATCCAGATTCCATCTTCCTTTTGCCTCTACCATTGTTAATGTATAGCTTTCTTCCTCAGGCTCACAAGATGGTTTTATATTACAGAGTATCACATATGATTAATGGATAAGAAGAAAGGAGAAAACAAAAGGGCAAAATCTTACTGCCAGCTGAGCCCATATCTTTCGGTAAAAAACAGTGGTTTTCACAGGGACCTCTTGCTTAGACCTCATTACCCAATTATGAATCCTTTGACTAAACCAGTTGCAAGTAAGTCCAGGTTGTAGGGCTGTTAACCATGAGGATTGCTGCTGTGAACAAAACCAGGGTTATGTTAATAAGTTCAAAACGTATAATGGTTAGTAGTGCTTATCACAGAGAGCCAAAAGAAGAAACAGACTTTTCCATAAAACCTACTGTATCAGCTGATTATACAGAAAAAAGCTGAGTTCAAAAATTTATTTGGTTTGCTAAGTGAAATTGAAAAGATATTCCTGTTTATAGTTGTATGGTTTGTAGCTACTCTATATTTCTACTTTGCCTTGGTCAGTATGTTTGTTTACATCTGTCCATTTTGCTGTCTGCTGATAGGGTGACTTACAGTCAAGAGTTTGTAAGAACAAGTACTTAACTGGATTATTTTTAAAAGCAGTGATTTCTTATGAATCTCAGGAATCTACCTCAGTGATAAATGTTATTGAGTAGGAAAATAATATTTTTTGTTCTGATTTAGGAACAAAACTTGCCTGAGATATATCATTTTTCTGGAATTGTATTATGCTGATCATTTGCATTTAGGCAGAATGATATGACTAATGATATAAACACCGCCCAAGAAACAAAGGATGTCATCTACTTTCAAAACACACAACAGCTTGATTTTCTCTTGACAAAGATATACATTTCTCTATATTAATAAAGTAGAAGAACTTTGTAGCTCCTACAATTATGGGTCTACATAAGTTATATCACAATCAAAGAATATGCTTTAAGGGATAATATGCAAGTTCACAATGTTCACACTCTTCTCTAACATTTCTTGAACATCAGGAAAGAAAAAAAATCACCTGCAATGTATTTATTCCATTTTGTTCTCCTATTCACCAAAACTTCAACTCTTTTATTTAAATTTCCTGAATAAAATTCTCTCTGAGCCATAGCCTGTTTATCTCAGGAATACCTTTTCTCCCTTTCCTCCAGAGCTTGCCCCTCTGCAAGCTTAAATATCCGGCAAAACCTGGTGCTCCTCTGAGCAATTAATGCCAGATGGTGTATGGGGAACTGGGAATTAGAGGGAAAAAATAAATTGTGCAAATCTAAATATATTTCAAGTGTCCATGAGAGGAAATAGCTGGAAAGAATCGTGTGTTAAAATGTGTTACTCTGTTGTAGTTGTCCAGGGTAAGTTTTTTCCAGACTTCTATGAAAAGATGTCTACTATTTATATTTGCCATGTGAAAAGAGAATTTATGTAATTGTAATCCAAATACATTTCTTTTTAATTTTTTTCTTCTCTTATTAAGAATGGCTATAATTTTTCTCACTTTCCTCTGGATATATCCCTTGGAAAAAAATATGTGAAGTCTACTATATGTTTTTGTTTGTTTGTTTGTTTGTTTGTTTTTGTTTTTGAGACGGAGTCTTGCTCTGTCACCCAGACTAGAGTACAGTGGTGCGATCTTGGCTCACTGCAAGCTCCACCTTCTGGATTCACGCTGTTCTCCTGACTCAGCCTCCAGAGTAGCTGAGACTACAGGCACCCGACACCACGCCTGGCTAATTTTTTGTATTTTTTAGTAGAGACGGGGTTTCACCGTGTTAGCCAGGATGGTCTCGATCTCCTGACCTCGTGATCCGCCCGCCTTGGCCTCCCAAAGTGCTGGGTTACAGGCGTGAGCCACCATGCTCAGCCTGTTATTTTTTAAATAAAATGTGGAGCACTGCAATGAATGTCCAAATAAAAAAATCATTTAAACAGTATATTTAATATTCATTGTGCAAATAAAAATAATTGTGAGCAAGTAACTGTATATATAACCCTGTTTGTTTAAAGTTGAAACTTGTGACAATTACAAGCTCCCACAGATTTGTATCATACCATATTTATAGTAGAGTCTGCAAAACACAATGACTTTTTAATCATTGACTATATCTGTTGTTCTTATGGTCATTATTACGCAATCTTAACCCTGAAACCTGCTCTGGGTCTAACCTTGTTTTTACAAGTAGACTGATGCAAGAAGAAGAGCCATGTCTGCATCAATCCTCTTTTTCCAAGTCAATTTCCTCTATCAGGTAAGAATCTCATTAGGAAGTTCTGCAGATCAATAGATCCACCTCTGTGTTATACTTACCCTAATTAGGCTTCCTAACAGTAAGATATCAAGGCAGCAAGACAACCAGTACTGTACACCAATTCTTAATTGTATATTGCTTCCATGCAGACAAAGTTGGGATGTTTTTGAGCTCTAGGACTTCTTGTATGATTTTCCTTCACATAGTGTATGTCACAGCGGATTCTTTTTTTTATCTCTGTCTACAAGAGTAGAATTTGCCATATGGAATCTGATTCGCTGTACAAGCTTGTATATATCCATTGTTAGGTCATGTGTCAGTCGTAGATAGAACAAAATCAGTTATATTGACTTTGACAATCTTTTAGTTGGAGACTTAAAAGTTTTTATATACATAGCAACATCTTCTGAACTGTAAGTGTGCCCAGTCATCAAACATCTACATGGAATATGTATCTGCAACACAATGTTGTTGTTTTTTGTTTGTTTGTTTGTTCCCCTTATATCCAAGATAGGACTCTGAAATTTCTCTAGTTTCTAATGAAAATTTGTTTCAGTAATGCAAAAATATATCTAACTAGATCAGTAAAAAGGACCAAGATCCCAGGGGCATTGGTTTCAACTTGTAAAATCTGACAAATATTTTGAATTAATTACAACATATTTGAATCATTATCTCCTATAATACCAACCAGGTAGAACTTCTTAATAAATAGGGTTTGACACAGGGTTGAAAACAAATTTCTGGCTGATAATTTTGCATCCTGTTTCATAGGCTAATTCAAGTCAGGGGTCTCAAAAAATGCTATGTAATTACTGGTCTCTACTTGAAGTATAGAACTCTCACATCTGTAGTCTCTTCTCTAAGAAAAAAAAAAAAATGAAATACTAATGTGATCTCCATACTATCTCTTCAGCAATGTATTTATTTGTTTTTGCAAAACATCATGATAAATCATCAGTCATGGTGAAAATGCACTTTCAATACAAAAGGAACATGATAAAGTTAATCTGAAGTATTGATAGATAGATGTGTTATGATACAGTCTGAGTGTGACAAGAAAAGTGTCCAGTGACCAAACCTATCTCATGTTATTTAGTACCTCTAAATAATTTAAATTCCATATATATATCATAAAAAACTGTTAAAGTAGAACTTCTGTAATAATATTTTTAATTCAATCTATTTCTCTCCTATCAAGTATACATATATACTGTATTTTCATCCTTACTGTATTAATCTGTTTTCACACAGCTATAAAGGAATACTAGAGAATGGGTAATTTATTAAAAAAGAGGCTTAATTGACTGACAGTTCCATATGGATAGGGGGTCACAGGAAACTTACAATCATGGCAGAAGGCAAAGGGGAAGCAAGGCACCATTTACATGGTGGCAGAGAGAGAGAGAGAGAGAGCGCAAGTGTGAGCTGGGGAAGTGCCACACTTTAAAATCATCAGCACTCCAGAGAACTCACTTATTATCATGATAAAAGCAAGGGAGAAATCTGCCCCCATAAGCCAATCATCTCCCACCAGGCCTCTTCTCTGTCATGTGGGGATTACAACCTGAGATGAGACTTGGCTGGGGATGCAGAGCCAAATTATACCACTCACTTTGCATTTATTACTTCTCATTTATTCTTTCTTCACTCCATCTTTCTCATTTCTTATCCTGCTCCCCTAGTCACAAAAGACTTTGCATGACAACTACCCAAAAAAAGGCAAGATACTTCTCAGAGGGCTGAAAAATAAGAGACTTAAGTCTGCCGAACCTGAGTTTTATTCAGTGGGCCAACTGAAAAAAAAAGCCTGGAGACACTATAAGGTTAATATGAAATTATCTGTCTTTTTAGAGATATATCTACATAGGAGCACACATAGACTTATGAAAATATATAAAAATATAAATTTTATTATATGCAAAACTATATATACACACAATCTATGTACCTACAAAATTATATCATTGCAGTTACATTGCCATTTAAAATAGCTGTGAATGAGAATACCTGAAAATATATTTAACTTATATGTGCATATATACCCATCTATGTTGCTATCCAACTATTTATTCATTTATAGCTATATCTGAATCTACATCCACTAATTATTTTGGTAGGGAAAGATATACTCTATATTTGATAAAGTTAACAGTATAATTATATTTTTATTTACTTCTAAGCCAATCTAAAATATTAATGTTATCATTTTCTAGTGATGGTCCTGGGTCATAGCCAGACTCAATAGTTTTGTTCTTTTTTTCTGTAATAAGATGATAAAACCATTAGAAAAATGGAAGTAGGTGGGATAGGAGGCACATCAGTCAATAAGCTCTGAGACAAAGACATAGAGACACAGATCATAATTGTTTTGGTGGTGGTTTGCTTTCACATTCATTACTTTGAGCTGCAGTCACAATGAATGTTTCCAAACAGTGATCTCATTCTCTAACTTTAACAAATACATTCTGCCATATATTGTGCAGATAATGAAGTTTTAGGTTTATGTGCAAAGAATCAAACCTCTGAATTCAATAAAGTCTCAGAATGTGGCCTTCTTGAATAATTGCTTCCCTGTGTGATGCTATTAAAACTGAATTTGATGTCCACAAAAGATGTATCTTAAAAAGAAATAAAGAATCTAAAAATAAATAAATAAACCTTTTGCTTTAAAGAACAGGTTTCTCCTCTAAGGTGAAAATAGCTCTTTTAATGAGCTTACTTCTGTTCAAATGCATTTCCTTTTGTGCAATTTACATAACCATCTATCTTTTCCTTTAATGTTGAACAGCTTACAAAAATTGTAATGTACTGAATTAACAGTTAAGGTGTACTTACTTCAAATTATTTTAAGACTATCTTAAAATATAAAAGCATTTTACTGTCTCCTATTGGAATAACTTTTACTTTGCAGATGAATTATAATGATATCTAGCATTGTCACTTGAAATTATTTTATTAGTACTAGAAAATGCAGACAACATACAATGTTTTCTACTTTGGCCAAAGATGGCTTCAGCAAAAGTCACTGTGGAACAGAAAAACTTTCTAAGTTACTTCTCAGAATTCTTAAGAAAATATTAAAGTGTCACTTCTTGAGAAAGAGAATGTCTATATCCCTGCTTTTTGTAGCAATTTGACTCTAACCCAGTTCTTTTCAATTGCTTGTTATCTGTTTTTCCTTTGGCATCTTTCTACAAGCAGTTCTAAAGTCATTAAACTTATCTGAGCATTAGAGAAAAAGTTATAAAGATGAGAACACTAAATAAACACCTATGTTTTGACAACATTAGCTGAGCCGCTACATTTGTAATTCATTTGTAATGTGGTTGTCCCAGAAGAAGAGAAGAGCAGACTTAAAAAAAAAAAAAAAAAGTTCAAATAAATAATAGCTGAAAGCTTTCTAAATTTTGCAGAAGACAAAATTATAGACTCAAGGAGGTGAGTGAACCCAGAACAAGATAAACCCAAAGAAATCAATTTAAAAAAGGAAAAAATAAGAGTGACAATTCTCCAGTGACATGGATGAAGAAAAGAAAGGGCACAAATTACCAGTATCAGGAATAAAAAAGAGTGTATCAGTACAGATTCCGTAGACATCAAAAGAATAACAAGGAAATATTGCAAACAATTATACACATGTGAATAGGACAACGTAGATAAAATGAAACCATTGCTCAAGAAACAAACTACCACAACTTACATAAAATCAATACTTTCATAGCCCAATAACTCTAAAAGAAATTGAATTGATCAGTAAAAATATCCCCCACAAGAAATCTCCAGGTCCACTGGAGAATTCTACCCAATGACTAAGAAATAATTGAAATCAATTGTCCATAATATCTTCCAGAAAATAGAACAGGAGAGCACAAATTCATTCAATGAATAAGCTAGTATTTCTGTGATATCAATACCAGATCAAGACAGTACCAAAAATAAAAAAAATAGTAAAACTTCTTAACAGTATGTCATGAATATAAGGCTAGTTCAATACATGCACATTAATCTATGTAATCTAATATAAAAATAGGCTGAAGAAAAATTATGTAATTATATCAATTGATGAAAAAGCATTTAACAAAATTTTACAACCAATCACGAGAAAAAGTCAGAAAAAAGACTTAATCGGGACCTTTGGCCACATAAATCTACAAAAATTCTACAACCAGCATTAGACATAATGATAAAAAATTGAAAGCATTCCTCTTAATATTGAACGTGAAGTAAGAATGTTTTCTTTTAATACTTACATGCAACATAATACCAAAAGTTCTAGCTAGTGCATTAAGCCATCCTTATTTGCAGATGATATGTATTTATATGGAAATTCTTAAAGAATCTACAAAATTAAAAAAAAAAATCTCCTAGAATTAATAAGTGAATTCATTCAGTAAGGTCACAGGAGACAAAATAAACATTTAAAAAATAAACTACATTTCTCTATATTAGAAATGAACATGAGTATCAAAATTGAAAATAAAAAACTATTTGAAATCATTCTAAGAAAAGTATTTTCTTAGTTGTAATTCTAACAAAACATAGACAGGATTACTATGCTAAAAATAATGAAATTTTGATGGAAGAAATCAATTATCTAAATAATTATAGATACATACAATATTCATAGATTTGAAAAATCAACATAGCAAAGATGTGACCTCTCTTTCGGTTGATATATATGTTGACAAATTCATATTAAAATACCAAGATTTTATATAGATAAAATAATTCCCGTTTATTTATAGAAGCAAAGAAAATATAACAGTTACAAAATAATATTGATAGAAATAAAGAGGGAGGAAGTTGTCAACCCATTTAGAGACTTAATATATAATAATCAGGACTATGTGGGATTGGCATAAAAATAGATGTGCAAATCGACGGAACAGAACAAAAAACATAAAAATAGAACAATGTAAACATATCCAACTAACTTGACACAATTACAAAAGCAATTTAATGAAGAAAAGATAGCCTTTCAACAAATGGTGCTGAAACATTTGGAACTTCTGAACATCTAAAGGCAAATAATGAACCTCAAACTAGGTCTCATACCTCATTCACATCATTAACTCAAAATGGAGCATGGAGTTATATCTAAAATACAAAACTATAAGACTTTAAGAAAATAAACATGGAGAAAATTTTGCAAGATCTAGGGCTAGGCAAAGAGTTCTTTGATTTGTCATGAAAGGCACAATCTATAAATGAAAAATTATTTTAAAATTAAAAGAAGGTTTTTCTCTGAAATACCTTGATAAGAGGATTAAAAGACAAACACCTATCTCACACATGATTTATATCTAAAATATATAAAGAACTCTAAAAGTCAAGATTTAAACTAATAAAAAAGTGAGCAAAATATATAAGGAGACATTCCACTGAGAAGGGTATAAATTTGAAATATAAGAACAAGAAAACATGTTAAACATTATTAGCCACTGAGGAAGTGCAAACTGAAATCATAAGGAAATATCATTTCATACTTATCAATATGGCTAAATGAATATACAAAGTATGATATGCCTATACAATGGAATGTTATTCTACAGTAAATAGTAACAAATTACTAATACATATGATACTATAGATAAATCTCAACATTATATGAGGTTTAAAAAATATACAAAGGGACATATTGTGTAATTCAATTTTTATGAAATTCTAGAAAATGAAAACTATAATAACAGAAAGTGGAAAAATGGTTGACCGCAGGTTGATAGTATAGGGAGGAGAGAGGACACAGTAAAATTTTCGGGGTGATAAAAATATTGTATATGTTGATGTTGATATTTTATATGTTTATATGTTGATGTTGGTACTGATTTTACAAATGTATACATCTATCAAGACTCATCAAATTTGATACATTAAATTGTCGCAGTGTATTTTATATAATTTTTGCCTCAATAAAACTGAATTTGAATTGTCATCAGAAGACTTAGAAGATACAATTTTAATTTGGCCTCTGAGACTGACTCCTGAATCAAGTCTGCTGAACTGGCAGGGCAAGGGAGTTCCTACGACACAACATTGGGGGAAATGCAGAGTTCCCTAAAAGATGTGGCTATACTGGCCAGAGTAACAAGATTACCACAGGACTTAGTTCAAGAATACTCTGTTTGAGCTGCAAATCAGGGAAGAGAAGGCCCCTGTTATACTTGACAACTATTTCTCATCACACATATAGCTTATGATTTGACATAGAAAATCTCAATGTCTACAAGTAGAGGGTAAACTCATAAAAGACAGAACACCCCCCTTACATTGGAATGTAACATAAACAATGAATACATTTTTTATTATAAGTATTTACTAAATATTGCATTGGACATAATTATACTAAAAATGTATTGTTTAAAGTATAACTGACTTTCTTATATGTTTGCTTGCTAAATTTGGCAAGCCTACTCCAAGATCAGACTTACAACAGCTACAGCAGCAAGAATACCCTCCTTATTTACAAATTTCAAATCTCAAGTAAGTGCATCTAACTAGAAAAACTTACTTGCACCTAGAAAAATACCTGCAAGGAAGAAAAATAATAAAATAAATACAAGTGACAGGTTTTCAGGGCTTGAATTACAGTAAAGCATAATACATGTAGGTTGGAATGGATGGTCATTTAACCAATTGTTATTACCCTCTGCCCCCAATAGCTTCGGAACACCTATAGTGAAATCCAAAATTTTCACCAGGACTAAAGCCTGCTCTTTTATGCTCCTAACTCCCATGTTATCTAATTGTCTATAACCCTCACCCTGTTCACTCTTCCGTAAGCTCATAATTGTATTGTCTATGAACTTTTAAAGCTTGTTCCTGACCGAGGTGTATATACTTGCTATTTCCTCGGTAAGTAACATATAACATTTTTTAATATTCAGCACCTAAAACAATATTTGACCTATTTCAGCTAGTTAGTAAATCTTAATTGAATAAATTTGTCAAGTTTCTATTTATATTACATAGAAATTATTTCTCAGTGATTTATCCTTAAAAAAAAACTGAATCTGTTACAGTCATGCATCACTTAAGATTGTTCTGAGAAATGCGTAATTGGGGAATTTTCTCATTGGGCAAGCATTGTGGAGTGTACTTGCACAAACCTAGATCATATAGCCTGCTGTAAACCTAGGCTACATGGTGTAGCTATTACTCTTACACTACAAACCTATACAACATTTTCCTACACTGAATACTGGAGGCAATTGTAACACAATGGTAAGTATTTGTGTATTTATACACAAAGAAACTATGCAGTAAAAATATGGCAAATATGGCATTATAGTCTTGTGAGACAACCATTGTATATGCAGTCTGTTATAACTGTTTCAGTTACTCCTATGAGCCCAATTTTATGGAAAACTAAAGCAAAATAATATTTCAATCAGAGGACAAAACATTGAAAGAAATATAATACAACACTTCAAATACTATAACCAATTTAACCAGTCATATCTCTTCTCTTTACAGAAAGCCTTAGATAAGCTAAAATAAGCTATTAAATATCATTATGTGGTACATGACTGTAATTGTACAGATATCTATAAAAATGTTTTTAGGTATTTGAGAGTACTATATAACAAGAGGCAGTTTTGTTAATTTTCACATTTTCTGAAAGACATTAGAGAATTATATGTAACCATTGTTAAATTTAAATAAGCCAAAACCATGTATAATTTCTCACAAATATAGTTAATACTTCAAGATGACTACCTTTATTTTCACAATCCTGCTGATATTTTTCTGCGTATTGGAGGCACTTTGCAGAACTGCAGAAGGAAAAGTCAGTATCTGAATATTTTCTTGTTAAACATCTAATTGTTTATTTTAGCTTATCTAAGCCTTTCTGTAAAGAGAAGAGATGTGACTGGTTAAATTGTTAAATTGGTTATAGTATTTGAAGTGTTGTATTATATTTTTTCAATGTTTTGTCTTCTGATTGAAATATTACTTTGCTTTAGTTTTTCATAAAATTGGGCTCATAGGAGTAGCTGAAACAGTTATACATTAAATTTCTCTTGAAACTTTAAGTCTGAATGCTTCCTAGGAACCTACTTCTTTCACTTATTTCCTTTACTCCTTTTTGATTTATCTATATGCAACTCAATATGGTTCATTCACATGTTAAACAGACTATTTTATATGCCAGATACAGCATCTTCTATAACACTCTTTTTTTCCTTTAGAAAGGAAATGACATGCTCATTCTTAGAAGTATGTTGTTTTATAAATATCCATAGCCAGGAATATTATCATTGTCAATACGGGAGGAGGTTTTGTTCTGCTTTGTTTTAATGTATTCTCCTTGAAAACAACAACAACAAAAATCTTTTTATTTTTTTTTTCAAAATATAGAATAAAAATTGTTTTAATGCTCAGGTTTTCCTGAGTGTCTCAGAAGTCTCTCTCTCTCTCTCTCTTTTTTTTTTTTTTTTTATTATACTTTAAGTTCTAGGGTACATGTGCATAACGTGCAGGTTTGTTACATATGTATACTTATGCCATGTTGGTGTGCAGCACAACAAAAATCTTTAATCACAAAACTGGAAAGAAACTTGTTGTTAATTCAATCCTTTAATAGGAAACAAAACATTTGCCAACAAATGTAGTATCTAATCCAGAGTCATAGAGGTACTCAGCAGTAGGCTTAGGAATTTTTCAAAATTTCAGCATGTGAATCTTTACCACACTAGAATAATTTTCATGTATTACATTTATATAAATGCCTTTGTTCTCTAACATACTAGGATTATTATTTTCATAATGTTAGTCAGTTTTATTTGCTCTATAGTTGTTACAAATTTATAAGCCTGGATATGAAATTCATTTAGACCACTTGTTGTACTTCATTATTATGCATTTTGCTTTTGTTGAGTGATCACACTATGAAAAAAGGATGAATCTGTTCCTGCCCCCATTCCATACATAATTTGATTCAGATTCAATATGCCATATACACATTCAACAAGAAGGTATGAAAAAGCTTTATGCCGGGTGCGGTGGCTCAAGCCTGTAATCCCAGCACTTTGGGAGGCTGAGGTGGGTGGATCATCTGAGGTCAGGAGTTCAAGACCAGCCTGGCCAACATGGTGAGACCCAATTTCCACTAAAAATACAAAAAACTGGGCTGAGCAAGATGGCCGAATAGAAACAGCTCCAGTCTCCAGCTCCCAGCACGAGCGACACATAAGATGCGTGATTTCTGCATTTTCAACTGAGGTACCGGGTTCATCTCACTAGGGAGTGCTGGACAATTGGTGCTGGTCAGCTGCTGCAGCCCAACCAGTGAGACCTGAAGCAGGGCAAGGCATCGCCTCACCTGGGAAGTGCAAGGGGGAAGGGAATCCCTTTTCCTAGACAGGGGGACTGAGACACACAACACCTGGAAAACTGGGTAACTCCCACGCCGATACTGTGCTTTACCAAGGGTCTTAGCAAACGGCACACCAGGAGATTATATCCCACACCTGGCCGGGAGGGTCCCACGCCCGTGGAGCCTCCCTCATTGCTAGCACAGCAGTCTGCGATCTAATGGCAAGGCAGCAGCAGGCTGTGGGAGGGACGACTGCCATTGCTGAGGCTTAAGTAGGTAAGCAAAGTCGCTGGGAAAGTCGAACTGGGTGGAGCCCACAGCAGCTCAAGGAGGTCTGCCTGTCTCTGTAGACTCCACCTCAGGGGACAGGGCACAGCTAAACAAACAAACAAAAAGCAGCAGAAACCTCTGCAGAGGCAAACGACCCTGTCTGACAGCTTTGAAGAGAGCAGTGGATCTCCCAACATGGAGGTTGAGATCTGAAAACAGACAGACTGCCTGCTCAAGTGGGTCCCTGACCCCTGAGTAGCCTAACTGGGAGACATCCCCCACTAGGGGCAGGCCAACACCCCACACATCACATGGCAGGGTACACCCCTGAGACGAAGCTTCCAAAGCAAGAATCAGACAGGTACACTTGCTGTTCAGCAATATTCTATCTTCTACAGCCTCTGCTGCTGATACCGAGCAAACAGGGTCTGGAGTGGACTTCAAGCAATCTCCAACAGACCTACAGCTGAGGGTCCTGACTGTTAGAAGGAAAATTAACAAACAGGAAGGACACCCACACGAAAACCCCATCAGTATCTCACCATCATCAAAGACCAAAGGCAGATAAAACCCTAAAGATGGGGAAAAAGCAGGGCAGAAAAGCTGGAAATTCGAAAAATCAGAGCACATCTCCCCCTCCAAAGGAACGCAGCTTATCGCCAGCAACAGATCAAAGCTGGATGGAGAATGACTTTGACGAGATGAGAGAAGAAGGCTTCAGTCCATCAAACTCCTCAGAGCTCAAGGAGGAATTACGTCCCCAGTGCAAAGAAACTAAAAATTTTGAAAAAGAATGGAATAATGGATAACTAGAAAAATCAATGCAGAGAAGGCCATAAACGAACTGACAAAGATAAAAATCATGACACCAGAAATACATGACAAATACACAAGCTTCAGTAACTGACTCGATCAACTGGAAGAAAGAGTATCAGCGATTGAGGATCAAATGAATGAAATGAAGCGAGAAGAGAAGTCTAAAGAAAAAAGAGGGAAAAGAAATGAATAAAGCATTCAAGAAGTATGGGATTATGTGAAAAGGCCAAATCTGCGTCTGATGGGGATGCCTGAAAGTGAGGGGGAAAATGTAACCAAGTTGGAAAACACTCTACTGGATATCATCCAGGAGAAGTTCCCCAACCTAGTAAGGCAGGCCAACATTCAAATTCAGGAAATACAGAGAACACCACCAAGATACTCCTCGAGAAGAACACTTCCAAGACAAATAATTGTCAGATTCACCAAAGTTGAAATGAAGGTAAAACTGTTAAGGGCGGCCAGAGAGAAAGGTCGGGTTACCCACAAAGGGAAGCCCATCAGACTTATAGCAGATCTCTTGGCAGAAACTCTACAAGCCACAAGAGAGTGGGGGCCAATATTCAACATTCTTAAAGAAAAGAATTTTAAACCCGGAATTTCATATCCAGCTAAACTAAGTGTCCTAAGTCAAGAAGAAATAAAATCCTTTACAGATAAGCAAATGCTTAGAGATTTTGTCACCACCAGGCCTGCCTTACAAGAGACGCTGAAGGAAGCACTAAACATGGAAAAGAACAACCGGTACCAACCATTGCAAAAACATGCCAAAATGTAAAGACCATCGATGCTAGGAAGAAACTGCATCAACTAACCAGCAAAATAACCAGTTAATATCATAATGACAGGATCAAGTTTACACACAACAATATTACCCTTAAATGTAAATGGACTAAATGGTCCAATTAAAAGACACAGACTGGCACACTGGATAAAGAGTCAAGACCCATCAGTCTGCTGTATTCGGGAGACCCATCTCATATGCAGAGACACACATAGGCTCAAAATAAAGGGATGGAGGAAAATCTACCAAGCAAATGGAGAACAAAAAATAGCAGGGGTTGCAATCCTAGTTTCTGATAAAACAGACTTTAAACCATCAAAGATCAAAAGAGACAAAGAAGGCCATTACATAATGGGAAAGGGATCAATTCATCAGAAAGAGCTAACTATCCTAAATATATATGCACCCAATACAGGAGCACCCAGATTCATAAAGCAAGTCCTTAGAGACTTACAAAGAGACTTAGACTCCCATAAAATAATAACGGGAGAATTCACCCCACTGTCAACATTAGACAGATCAACGAGACAGAAAGTTAACAAGGATATCCAGGAATTGAAATCATCTCTGCACCAAGCTGACCTAATAGACATCTATAGAACTCTCCACCCCAAATCAACAGAATATACATTCTTCTCAGCACCACATCTCACTTATTCCAAAATTAACCACATAATTGGAAGTAAAGCACTCCTCAGCAAATGTACAAGAACAGAAATTATAACAAACTGTCTCTCAGACCACAGTGCAATCAAACTAGAACTCAGGATTAAGAAACTCAATCAAAACCTCTCAACTACATGGAAACTGAACAACCTGCTCCTGAATGACTACTGGGTACATAATGAAATGAAGGCAGAATTAAAGATGTTCTTTGAAACCAATGAGAACAAAGTTACAACATACCAGAATCTCTGGAACACATTTAAAACAATGTGTAGAGGGAAATTTATAGAACTAAATGCCCACAAGAGACAACTGGAAAAATCTAAAATTGACA
This sequence comes from Rhinopithecus roxellana, assembly GCF_007565055.1. Lineage (NCBI taxonomy): Eukaryota > Metazoa > Chordata > Mammalia > Primates > Cercopithecidae > Rhinopithecus > Rhinopithecus roxellana. The sequence goes on along the minus strand of NC_044559.1, from coordinate 67,349,381 downwards.
CTCTAACATCACAATTAAAAGAACTAGAGAGGCAAGAGCAAACACATTCAAAAGCTAGCAGAAGGCAAGAAATAACTAAGATCAGAGCAGAACTGAAGGAGATAGAGACATAAAAAAGACCCTCCAAAAAAATCAATGAATCAAGGAGTTGGTTTTTTGAAAAGATCAACAAAATTGATAGACTGCTAGCAAGACTAATAAAGAAAAAATGAGAGAAGAATCAAATAGATGCAATAAAAAGTGATAAAGGGGATATCACCACCGATCCCACAGAAATACAAACTACCATCAGAGAATTCTATAAACACCTCTACACAAATAAACTGGAAAACTTAGAAGAAATGGATAATTTCCTGGACACTTACACTCTCCCAAGACTAAACTAAGAAGTTTAATCCCTGAATAGACCAATAGCAGACTCTGAAATTGAGGCAATAATTAATAGCCTACCAACCAGAAAAAGTCCAGGACCAGACGGATTCACAGCTGAATTCTACCAGAGGTACAAGGAGGAGCTGGTACCATTCCTTCTGAAACTATTCCAATCAATAGAAAAAGAGGGAATCCTCCCTAACTCATTTTATGAGGCCAACATCATCCTGATACCAAAGCCTGGCAGAGACACAACAAAAAAAGAGAATTTTACACCAATATCCCTGATGAACATCAATGCAAAAATCCTCAATAAAATACTGGCAAACCGAATCCAGCAGCACATCAAAAGGCTTATCCACCATGATCAAGTGGGCTTCATCCCTGAGATGCGAGGCTGCTTCAACATACGTAAATCAATAAATGTAATCCAGCACATAAACAGAACCAAAGACAAATACCATATGATTATCTCAATAGATGCAGAAAAGGCCTTTGACAAAATTCAACATCCCTTCATGCTAAAAACTCTCAATAAATTCGGTATTGATGGATCGTATCTCAAAATAATAAGAGCTATTTATGACAAACCCACAGCCAATATAATACTGAATGGGCAAAAACTGGAAGCATTCCCTTTGAAAACTGGCACAAGACAGGAATGCCCTCTGTCACCACTCCTATTCAACATAGTGTTGGAAGTTCTAGCTAGGGCAATCAGGCAAGAGAAAGCAATAAAGGGTATTCAGTTAGGAAAAGAAGAAGTCAAATTATTCCTGTTTGCAGATGACATGATTGTATATTTAGAAAACCCCATCATCACAGCCCAAAATCTCCTTTAGCTGATAAGCAAATTCAGCAAAGTCTCAGGATACAAAATCAATGTGCAAAAATCACAGGCATTCTTATACACCAGTAACAGACAAACAGAGAGCCAAATCATGAATGAACTCCCATTCACAGTAGCTTCAAAGAGAATAAAATAACTAGGAATCCAACTTACAAGGGATATAAAGGACCTCTTCAAGGAGAATTACAAACAACTGCTCAGTGAAATAAAAGAGGATACAAACAATTGGAAGAACATACTATGCTCATGGATAGGAAGAATCAATATCGTGAAAATGGTCATACCACCCAAGGTAATTTATAGGTTCAATGCCATCCCCATCAAGCTACCAATGAGTTTCTTCACAGAATTGGAAAAAAAAAAAAACTGCTTTAAAGTTCATATGGAACCAAAAAAGAGCCCGCATTGCCAAGACAATCCCAAGTCAAAAGAACAAAGCTGGAGGCATCACTCTACCTGACTTCAAACTATACTACAAGGCTACAGTAACCAAAACAGCATGGTACTGGTACCAAAACAGAGATATAGACCAATGAAACAGAATAGAGTCCTCAGAAATAATACCACACATCTACAGCCATCTGATCTTTGACAAACCTGAGAAAAACAATAAATGGGGAAAAGATTCCCTATTTAATAAATGGTGCTGGGAAAATTGACTAGCCATAAGTAGAAAGCTGAAACTGGATCCTTTCCTTACTCCTTATATGAAAGTTAATTCAAGATGGATTAGAGACATAAATGTTAGACCTAGTACCATAAAAACCCTAGAAGAAAACCTAGGTAATACCATTCAGGACATAGGCATGGGCAAGGACTTCATGTCTAAAACACCAAAAGCAATGGCAACAAAAGCCAATATTGACAAATGGGATCTAATTAAACTAAAGAGCTTCTGCACAGCAAAAGAAACTACCATCAGAGTGAACAGGCAACCTACAGAATGGGAGAAAATTTTTGCAATCTACTCATTTAACAAAGAGCTAATATCCAGAACTTACAAAGAACTCCAACAAATTTACAGAAAAAACAAATAACCCCATCAAAAAGTGGGCAAGGGATATAAACAGACATTTCTCAAAAGAAGACTTGCATATAGCCATCAGACACACGAAAAAATGCTCGTCATCACTGGCCATCAGAGAAATGCAAATCAAAACCACAATGAGATACCATCTCACACCAGTTAGAATGGCAATCATTAAAAAGTCAGGAAACAACAGGTGCTGGAGAGGATGTGGAGAAATAGGAACACTTTTACACTGTTGATGGGATTATAAACTAGTTCAACCATTATGGAAAACAGTATGGCAATTCCTCAAGGATCTAGAACTAGAAGTACCGTATGACCCAGCCATCCCATTACTGGGTATATACTCAAAGGATTATATATCATGCTGCTATAAAGACACATACACACGTATGTTTATTGCGGCACTATTCACAATAGCAAAGACTTGGAATCAACCCAAATGTCCATCAGTGACAGACTGGATTAAGAAAATGTGGCACATATACACCATGGAATACTATGCAGCCATAAAAAAGGATGAGTTTGTGTCCTTTGTAGGGACATGGATGCAGCTGGAACCCATCATTCTCAGCAAACTATCGCAAGAACAGAAAACCAAACACCACATGTTCTCACTCATAGGTGGGAACTGAACAATGAGATCACTTAAACTCGGGAAGTGGAACATCACACACCAGGGCCTACTATGGGGAGGGGGGTGGGGGGAAGGGGAGAGATTGCATTCTAAGTTATACCTGATGTAAATGAGGAGTTGATGGGTGCTGACGAGTTGATGGGTGCAGCACACCAACATGGCACAAGTATACATATGTAACAAACCTGCACGTTATGCACATGTACCCTAGAACTTAAAGTATAATAATAATAATTTTAAAAAAAGAAAGTATTAGGAAATAAACCCACAAAAAATACAATAAAAACAATTTAAAAAGTATAACAACAACAATAAAAAAAAAGATAAGATAAAGGAAAATGAGAGAAAACATTAAATAGTGGAAGAGATTTGTGGTCGGTGGCCATCAGTGATACAGATAGAAATTTGGGCATGGCAATATAAGTTTTTATTTTATTAGCTAAAAAGATAACAGATATCTAGCTCTCTTTCAGTGTAGGAGTTAGCGTAATGATGAAGAGAAAAAGTTGATCACAATAATAGCTGTGTAGGAATGAGGACCTATGCTAAAACTTTTACATTCAGTAATTCTTATTCTCACAACTATCCAAGATAGGGCCTATTACTCCCACTGTGAAAATAAATTGGTCTAACTTCTCAATTTTGCTATACTTCTAAATGTGCTCTTAAAAATTATTTATTAGAAATTAATAAACTGGAAAACTGAAAAGAAAAAATTAGCTGGGCATGGTGGTGTGTGCCTGTAACCCCAGCTGCTCAGGAGGCTGAGATGGGAGAATTGCTTGAACCTGGGAGGCAGAGGTTGCAATGAACCAAGATAGTGCCACTGCACTGCAGCCTGAGCAACAGAGCCAGACTCCACCTCAAAAAGAAAAAAACAAAAAAAGACAAAAGAAAAAGCTTTATTACTTGCTTTATAAAGTTTCTGGGGAGTCCAGGGCAGGCTCCCAAACAGGTCTGAAAATGGTTGAAACAGCAGAGAAAGGAAACTAGCTTTGTTTTTATTGTGTTTAGGGAGTGGAGCTGGGGATGAGATTCTTACCTGTATATGTACTGGGGCTTTCATGGTTTGAAATTAGCATGAGGTCTGAAAAATGGAGGCCCTGACTTTCTTATCTGCTTACCTAGATGTAGGGCAGAGGCAAAGATGGAATGAATAGCGGAGCTCGATAAAATTTAGCAGATAAACATCAGAAATAGGGTCAGACCCTTTACTATCCCTCGGATCATATTCTTTAACATTCTTAATTATTATGAGACTAATTGAGTTCTTTAAGATGATAGACTCAAGTTACACAATTCATATTTTCCTAATTTATTATGAAATTTAAAATTAGGAAGCCACAAAAGAAGAAACTCAATGTTTGTTTAATATGATGATTGTCTTTTCAAATTATCAAAAATAACAAAAGACCAAATTTCCTGATGACACTGATATAGGAGTGACCACATAAACAACTGTTGTTTAAAACTAGGATCTTGTTCCTTAAGTAATATTATGTTGAAGCTCATTTTTATTAAGTTTTTTGAAGGGGCTAATAAACACACCAAATCTATATTACTGAAGATTCTAAATTTTTGTTTCAAGAGTCATACCTGAACACGTTAGAAATCCTATCTGTGGCCTTGTCAACAAGAGTTATACTTTAAGAAGGATTAGTCTAAAATTAAAATTGAGCACAAACATAAACACTCAATCGCTGCTGAGCTGATCATGGAAAACTCACATGAACTGTTGAGGTTAAGTCCCAGTCAACAGTTTTAAAGTTCTCACAAAATGTAAATATAATATCAAATAGCCTACCTAATGCTACCTCTTAATTAGATTTCCAATCAGAAAACAAAAGACAACAAAAACCAGAGGATAAAATTGTACTTGCAAAATTCCACTAATCCTAATTATGGAGTAGGACATCACAAGGTACAAGCTTCGTGATGATGAAAATAAACAGGAAAAATACATGGAACCAGTGACAACACATATCTCTCTTCTATAGCCATAACAGGTATCACCAGTACAGTATATATTTTCCTTTGAAAAGATAACGTATGAGTCAATGTTATACTATGAAGCTATGTGGGATCTGAAGTGGGTAGAAGAGGAGTGAAGGTCACTAATTTGCCTTACTGAGAAAATAATACTTGGGCAAAGATTTTAAGTAGCAGAGAGAATTATCTGTGTAGGTAACTAGAGAAAGAATTTCCAGGAGGAAGGAAAAATCAGTCCAAAGGTTTCAAGTTTGAAAAACAAATTGTTGATTTGGATGTAGAGCCAGGCAGCTCCTATAGCTGCAGGACTGTAAATGTCAGGCAGAGCGATGGAGAAAAGATGAGAAAAAATGAGAGAAAGTATTATGTGGGGACTTACAGGCCATTAAATTGAATTTGGTTTTTATTCTTAAGAAAATGAATATATTTTACAGGACATATAGTGGAGGAACGATGTGATCTTATATTAAATTTTTAAAGGATTATTTTAATTGCCCTGTTTATAATATACTAAAGGAGATCAGAGCAGAAATAGGAGAACAGGATAAAAGACTAATGCCAATGAGTAATGATGTTAGTTGCATAGGAGGTCAGGACTGGGGGTGCTCGGAAGTGGTACGATTCCAGATCATTTTGAAGATAGAGCCAATGGTCTCCAACCAGATTTCTTTATGTGTTAGATGTGGTTTCTGAAAAAAATAGAAATAAAAATGACTCTACGATTTAGTTTGAACAATGGCAATACTGAAGTTGCCCAAAACCAAAATAGATAGGGCATCAGGTGGAGCATATCTGGGGAAAGAAGATCTATAATGTATATGTTGACAATATTAATTGTTAGCTATCTACTAGATACCTATTAAACTTGTGTGAAAGGAGGTGGGACATAAGAATCCAGAAATCATGAAAGAGGTCAGGGCTAAAGATGTAAAACAGAGGTTCATCATACAGATATGGTTTTTAAACCTCTGAAGTGAATGGGTTGTGAATGCAGATGTAGAATAAAAAAGGAAGAATAATCCTGGGATATTATTTATCAGGAAGATACAATACCAGGCTAGGAAGGCTAGGAAAGAAGGCTAGGAAGAAATGGCCAGCTAGATTGAAGGAAAACATGTAGAGCATGGTGTCTTAGAATTTAAGGAATGGTTTCTCAGAGGAAAGAGTGTTTGGCTATGTTAAAAGTTACTGATAGTTTAAATAAGATGAGGACTGGGAACTTATCGCATTTAGCAACATGAAAGTAATCAATGACCTTGACACCAACAGTGATCTTTTGACCAGAGCCAGCTTTTCTGTATATTACTTCATTTAATCTTTTTAACAACTGTTATTGATGATTAAACTTAAATTCTAATAGCTTAAGTTCATTTTTCAAGGTCACAGAGCCAGTAAATGGTCAAGCATCAATCAAATCAAGATCTATCAGTCTTCAAAGTCCACACAGTTCTCATGTGCTAAAATATCTCCTAAGAGTGGCAAAAGAGTTTACAGTTTATTTTTTCACCAGAAATGTTTACATGCTTTATTTGTCAACACTTGGCTTAAAACCAAATAACCAATGAAACAACTAAATTAGGAAGAACTTATTTATAATTTTAAAGTATGCTTAAATTTCTCCCCAGACAGTGTTAACTCTCCAAACCTTACTCTGTTAGGTTAATGCTCATAGTCTTAACCTAAATATGTAGAGTAAAATGAGGATGACTAGAATGTTTCAGAACAATATTTATCAGTAAAGTACAATACTCTATGTACTTCAGTATAACTAGGAATTATTTGAATGGATGTATTTTTATATATAAATGTATTAACAAACTACATAAAATACTTGGACTTGTATTTCCATGTTTCTGGGTTTTTTTACATTCTTTTACATTTTGAGTTAAATAAAAGGAACATTTAGTTATCTTTCAAATTGGGGTAGAAATTTGTAAGTATGAAGTTATATACACTAATGCTTCAGACATCTAGGAACATATAAATAGATGGTTTGCAGGAACTTGCCTTAGTGCTGTCTCACATTAATCAGTGGGCAGCACGTGATTTTTCTTTCTTTTAAAACCCCAAATGCTACTACTCTCTTACATTAGGCAATGATAGGAATTACTATTTTACAAAAGCAGAATTAGATTTATTCTGATGGATACTTTTCTTGTTTATAGCCACCAAAGGATATAATGCTTTTTTCCAATTTTTGTAAACTTTCAGTACAGTAATTCTGTTTTGTAATTACACAATATAACCGAGCCTTTAGTGAATGTTTTGCAAACAAGTATAAGAAGTTAGCCACATGATCAAGCAATTGTGATGGCAGTGGTGGGCCATCTGGAACAGCTGTTGTGAAGACACAGGCTGCAACAGGGGAAGCATGGCTGGGGCTGCACACTCCATGGAGCTGGCTGGATTCATGCCTCCTTCCAAGTTGAAGAAGTGGGAGTCTCACCCTTCTGGGTGCAGCTGCAGGCACCCATCCACATGAACAGCTTGGGGACTGTGAGTGCCATGGACAGTGGGTTTATGTGGCAGGAGGCAAACAGGCTCCTGGGTGGAAAGGAGTACGTCCCTATTGAAGCCCCACATTCAAGCCAGGGGTGGCCTGAAGCCTAGGGACAAGGCTGTCAGTACTGCAGATCAAAGTCAGAATTTATGGTGCTTTTTCCAGGCCCACCCATGGACCAATCAACGTGCACTTTCTCCCCTTTGAAGCCTATAAAAACCCCAAACTCAACCATGCTCAGGGAGATGATGGAACGACCTGCCTGCGGAGAGGAGCTACCCACTCCTGGTCTCCTCTCCACTGAGAGCTGCATAGACACCAGCACAACCTCCCTGTGGAAAGGAGCTACCCTCTTTGGTTCTCTTAAGAACTGTAATGACACTCAAAAAACCAGCTCTTCACCTTGCTCACACTCCAGTTGTCTGTACACTTCATTATTCATGGACATGGGACAAAAACTCAGGACCCACCATACAGCAGGACTGAAAGAGCTGTAACATAAATAGGGCTGAAACATGCCTCCACCTCCACTCACCACGTTGTGTGTGACAAGGAGAGAAGAGCTGCGGCCCTTCAGGGAGCCCAGACTAAGGAGCTCCCTGAGCCGAGGCTTTAACACCCTCTTTGGGGCTCTGCAGTTCTAGGCATCTCCAAGCTTCTAGGTGCCACTGTGTTTCCCAGTGCCCACAGTGGAAGCTGCCTGCCCCACTGCAGATGGCATGCCTGCAACTATGGAGACTATGGAAACTATGGAGACAGTGAAAAGGTCATTTGTTTTGAGGGACAGTGCGGAAAGAGGGATGAAAGGATGGAGGACCAAGGATTTGTGGGGCAGCGAAACTGTTCTATATGGTACAGTAATGGTGGATACATGACACAATACATTTTTCTAAACCAGTAAAGTGTACAAATACTGAGACTGAACTGCGATGTGAACTATGAACTTTGGGCAATTTTTTTTAAGGCAAGAAAGGAGGATGTTGTGTTGTAAATTAACTTTCTCACAACTGCCCTTGAAATAGAATCAATATAAATTTTCTTTATAGAGTTGAATTCATTCACACTGATACATATAAAACCTTTACTTAGAAGTAAGATAACATTTTTTATAATAATTCATCCTCTTTTCCACCAAGAATAAGTCAAATTTTGAACTTTTTGATTAATGTGAACTATACAGAAGGGGCTATCAATTAGTACAATGTTAGCTATGAAAAGGCTAATTTTATTTTTCCTCCTTAGAAGTGCCTAGTTATGGCTTAATGTATACACACACACACATGTGTATGTGTGTTTATACATGTTAAGCCATAGGTTTAAAATAACAAATGTTACAAATGTTACACAGATGAATGTATGTAAACATGGTAAGTCATAGGTTTAAATTAAGTAACAAACAAAGGGTTTGTTACTTTAATTATTTCCACCTTACCTGTGAGTAGACATTGACTCACAAGAAGGTTAAATAATTAGCCCAGCATTATGTTGCTAAAAAATGACAAAGCTGAGCTTTGACTCCTGCTAGTACAACTCCAGAAGCTGTGTTCTAAACTACTAAGTGATAGTATTTCACCTGACTTACTTTCTTATTTTATACCAATCTCATTCAGATCCAGTCACATGTTCTTTTGTGACCTCCTTTTTCTTTCTCAAATATCCCTGCAAACTTTGTGTTGCAGCTTTTGTATTAGCTATTCTTTAGGCCTTGACTCACCCTCCCCAGATACATGCATGGCTAGCTCCTTCACATCCTTTCAGATTCTCCTCAAATTTCAAACTTCCCTTGACCACTTACCTAAAGCAACACTCCTCCTATCTACATCCACTCCAATTAATGTTTACCTTCTCTAGGGCATCACTCCTTCCCTCATCTACATCCACTCCAATCAATATTTACCTCCTCTATAGTGCTCGGTTTGCCTTCATAATGCTTATTTCTATTGCTCTCAACCTTCATCTGTATCAGAATCTCCTGAGCAGCTGAAAAAAATGGCAAATTGTTTTAGAGCTAACCCTCAAAATGCTGAATCAATATGTTCAGCAAAGTGAACAGATGGAATTTTCTAAATTAACCAGATAATTTCAATATATAGCCAGGAATGTACCTCATATTTATTGTACATTATAGAGCATTGCACATTTATTTGAATATTATCTATCTCTTCAGCTGGTATATAAACTTGAGGAATAAAAAATGTGATGTTTTATCCATTTTTGTATTCTCAGTGCCTGGAACCAAGTTGGACACATAAATATCTGGTAAATCAATGAATAAGTATTTATCAAGTAAATAAATAAAATTGGTGTTTGATAAAATCAACCAGAGTACCATTAGCATAAGTCTTTCTTTAAAACTTACAGGTTCAGAAAGACTATCCTAACTCTGGAAAGGAAGTTAATTGTTTGGGGTTTTAGCAGGAAAAGATCCCCAAAGTTCAGATCATTTTGCAAAAAGTTGGATAAGAACTATTGTCATGAGAGAAGAATTGACTATGTAGATTTAGAAGCTTTGTTAATTTGCATTTTATTAAGAGAGATGAGAGGAAACTTAGGTTTTAAAGTCATGTACAAGAGGGTTTGAGAGGAAGAACTTCAATGACAAGGACCTGAAGAAATTGCCATGGAAAATTCTCAGCCATTTATTGCCTTTCACAGTTCTTCTTTGGCATTGGTAAAGAGTCTTCTGTGACCTAATTTTAGTTTATGTAAATTTCTAAATATACACCTCTCATGTTTGTTAGGAGACAATTGCTCATGAGTTTCTCTTGCTTCTCTGCATATCTTACAAGTGAGACATTTAATGCATTTATTCTAGACACTCCTTTCAATGATATTTGTATAGCAAATACTAGAGGAAAGAGTGTCTTCTTCTGCAGCATAGGGCAAGAATGCTTAGTGTCCACTTACGGAAGATTAAGATTCTCTAAACTCAGAGATCCTATCCCATAAAGGAACTGTTAATTGTGCAAGCATCCATCTGATTCTATCTGTCTTAATCCCATGGGACATCAGGCAAGGGGAACTAACACAAATATATTGATGTATAGACCATGGGTACTGATGTGGATAATCCTTTCTGTTCTTTCTTCCTGACCCAGAAGTGTTTACTGCAATTATCCATGAAACTCTGGCAGGCTAACTTGATGCTTGCAAGTAGGGTTAAGCCTCAAATCCCTCAAACTTCTTGAAAGTGTTGGTTGAAGTCACAGATCTCTATTGATGGCTGCCTTCGCAACTCTCATCAATTTTACCTTTGTATTATAATTGAATTTAAATTTTGTCAAGTGAATGGCTACCTATAGCATTTAAGATTCTATGGAGAACACAGAATTTAAGGGAGGGCAGAGTGAGGCAAGGAAAATTTCTGAATAAGTGTATGACAGTCAGGAGGTTTGCCCTCCTTTAGGAAAGCAAGGAAAATAACAGGTTAATGTGCTGTAACAATTGGTAGAAATATGTGTGAGCAAAAAAAGAAGTACTTCCTAAGGGGTCATTTTAGATGCATAAAAATTGTAGATGATTTTATTCTAAATTGAAGTCTAAGCCACATGAGAGAGCATGAGGTTAAGTAGGGAGCCTAAGAATTAAGTACATATAGGTCTCAGTTAACTCTGCTGTTAACTTTGGCTATTTTCCCTACTAGAAAACAAATAGGCTTTTATTATGAGATCAAGTAAGAGAGTAAGACCCATAATCATTGAGTCTGTAATGGCCGTTGTATTGTTGAGTTAGTATCCTCATTTTCCTCATATTCTCATTTTCCCAATCTTTAATATGCAAATAGAAAAAAAGGATGGTAGTAAAGAAGTCTGAACATATAAGGTGGGAGTGAGGGTTGAAAGGGATAGTTTTGAACTTCAAAGGAAAATCTTAGTGCATCTTTCAAGGGCAAGGTATGATAGCATTAGATCATAAAAAGTGGCTTCCAGTTTGAAACAGATAGGAATCCAGTGTCTGCCCTCTCTAAATCTACTAAGATCTACTAAATCATCTTTTGATTATTGCCTGGGGAAAGTCTTGAATATACTCCAATGTTTGAGAAGAAAGAGACTTTGCTTTCTATGGATTTCACAATCTTGAAAACCACTTGGGACTGACAAAATTGAAGTTTATTTTTAAAGATTTTGCATCTTTTGTTTATTAATACTGTAAGCAAAGAGAAGCATGTCTACAGATTCTCAATGTGGAAAGTATAATGAAACAACAGCCACATATTATGTAAGATTAGTGTCCAAAAAAATGGAATGTCTCCAAGGTTATAGGTAAATGATTGCAAGAAATATTGCTGCAAAATCTGATAATCATAACTGTCCAGTTGATTTTCCCAATTGATTACAAAAGATAATCTGCATGCAAGATAATCCAGAGCATACATATCTACCACTGTAAAGTCAGCAGCTATCTTTGGGATTGAACATAGGATTATATTACGGTGAAGGACTACAGAGAAATGAGAAAGAATAGTCTTTTCAATGGGCCCTACATTATGTACAAAATATTAACAGTGAAAATGTGTCTATTTAATGGGTAGAACAGGGGTATTACTTGGTCAGTAGAAGATTATGAGTCCGTTCTATAGATATGTGGATATGATAGTCCACAGTCTTTAAGAGCCTCTTTCCTTTGGCTTTTGAATGACTATCATAAGGGCATAAAGAAACCAGTTGGTTCAGCCTCCAGTAAGTGTTCCACATCTGAAACATATTTGGCTTGGAGGCAATAGGAAAAAATATTTAAGGTATAACATGATAAAGAAGGCATCAAATATTGCTTAATCAGAGCCATCATTAAATAATTGGCCAGTGATTCTTTTCTGAAGTTCCAGAAAGGGGAAGTTCTGGCATATTTAATGGTGGCGTACAAGTTACAAAGGAGATCTTGTGTCAATTGATTCACTGGAATAGGATAATCAAGCAGAGAAGCTCGTGAGTAGTGAGATTGTCAAGTAGTTGCAGTCAGAAAGTAGCTAAGACAAAAGTATTGTCAGAGTAATATTTGAAGTGTGTTCTACTATTATTATTATTATTTTGTTGGCACCCCAAGGAAAGAAGGAATATGGAACAATGTTAGGGTTTCTGGTAGAGAGTGTGGCCTTTTTATCAACTAGAAATAAAACATTTTGTTTTTTGCAAATCCAGAAAAATGTCTCCTTTTTTTATTTAGGGCAATTGTAGGAAAACTATACTGCATAGATGTACTTAGAGGGATGTCATGTTGTATAAACTTTGTCCTTTGTGTTTTAGATTATATCTTTCTGAGATAGGACAATTTTCTCCTAGTATTCCTTTTATATCAAATATCAACTGATATATTTGTCTAGAAATAGCATTATCCTTTGTTTTGAGTTTATCTATTTGTTCAATGTAAGAAGTTATTAATTTGATCTACAATTTTTCTTTTCTTGTTTTTTTTTTTTTTTTTTTTTTGAGTCAAAGTATCTTCTATTTTCTCAGCAAGGTCTTGTGATTCAGAGTCAACACTCTGCAATCCTATCTTCTATTTTCTAACTAAACCTGTCAAGTCACATTTAAGACCATCCACAAAAAAAGAAGATTGCACAGCTGTGGTATTTTCATCCCTACTGAGACCAAAGTATACCTGGAATTTGCTAGTTAAGCAGTCTCAGAAATCAGAGATGGATTGTTTATAGAGTTGGATTCATTGCCAATAAATCTTAAAGGAAAGTCCACAAGAACAGTTATGAAGAATCAGATTTTGGACAAGGTTTATAACTTCCGACTATGGGTTGTTCATCATCTCCACCTACTTTATAAGACTTATGAGGGAATATTGTCCAGTAAGAAGGATGTGCTTAGGAAAGGGTAGGATAACAAAAGGGAAGAGCAATGATGTGAGAGAAGAAGCAGAGCAGGATTAAGAGGAAGTCAAGATACATGAAACTAACATGAAGGTCACTCCAGAGTTGCAGCAGGAAAGGGAAAGGAAAAGGCTGAGTTTTGCCATATGGGGGAAATGATGACTATATTTAAATCCCAGGGGGATCCCCTTACTCAAAAAATCTTGTTCAATGGAAATATGTTGAAACTCAACGAAGACAGAACCCCACACAAATCATATGCACTGAGATTTGTATCAGCTGATTAGGGTAAAGAACACCTTTTAGTCAATATTCTGGCCCAGGATAAGATCATGAAATGGATGGTGAAAGAGAGAAGTTATGCCTACCAAGCTATGCCAAACTGCTGCAGAAGCAAGGATTATAGCAGCTATGCTTCATTAATTATGGCGACTTCTATTGTACCCCTTGCCTCTTGCTACTCTATATGGAAAATGAAAACAGAATAAAATAACAACAACAAAAAAACTGATGCTGTTTTAGTTTTCAGGAGCAGGACTAGGATATGGTGACATTGGTACCATGAAGACCTGGTAGCTGATGAGATTTTGCTTGTTTTCTCTCATGAGGATGTGGATTTTTCATCCAATAGACAAGACTACTGGTCAACACTAGATATCTTCTGTTTGCTCCTCTGAATACATTCTGTAATCTTCTCCACTCTCCTTAGGATGCTGGCCTTTATGGGCTATACCAATGCGTTCCCTTACCCTCTGACTTCCACTTGTAAAATGAGAAGACCTTACAGGTCATTAGAGAAGAGAGGTAAATTGGGTTAGGTATTTTGAATTGAATGCCTCTAGAGAGAAGGGAGATGTCACCCTGGGATAGAGTGTGTCCCTAAAGTTAATGTGTAAGCCCTTTACACATTCTATCTGTTTTATGATTCTGTAACTACTACTTTCAATAACTTCAGATGCAGTAATGGTACTTGGGTACCACTGAATAAATTCTTTTTTTTTTTTTTTTTTTTTTTTTTTTGAGACGGAGTCTCGCTCTGTCGCCCAGGCTGGAGTGCAGTGGCCGGATCTCAGCTCACTGCAAGCTCTGCCTCCCGGGTTTATGCCATTCTCCTGCCTCAGCCTCCCGGGTAGCTGGGACTACAGGCGCCCGCCACCTCGCACGGCTAGTTTTTTGTGTTTTTTAGTAGAGACGGGGTTTCACCATATTAGCCAGGATGGTCTCGATCTCCTGACCTCGTGATCCACCCGTCTCGGCCTCCCAAAGTGCTGGGATTACAGGCTTGAGCCACCGCGCCCGGCCAGGATTCTTGAGATTCCTCTATGCCTCACCTAACAGATTTTTGTCACACACACACACACACACACACACACACACACAATTTAAAAAAAACATTTTAAAAGTATCCTAATTTTGATTATTTCATGTGTTTTCTGCTGAGAAACTGACTGATAATATTTAATGACTAGTTCTAGATATGCCTAAATTTAGTCCCATCAGTCTCACTTTTAGGGCCTTTAAGTTGTTAGAGCCAATAGGTCTTTTTTATATAGAGCATTTTAAATGGCTTTTGTGTCACCTGAAGTCCTAGAGTCCTGATGAAAAGAATTTGTAATGAGGATATCTGAGTTATTTTTGGGCCTCTACCTCTATTGTTTCATATGATCTTTGATGACACAATCTCTCTAGGTCTCAGGTTTTCACCTGCCAGTTGGTGCCATTGAAATATTTTCTATCCGGGGGTACACAAAATTTGATCAATAATTCATTAAGTTAGGCATTTCAAGGCAGGTAAAACATACACAATATTTATCTCAATATTTTGCCTAGAAATTCTAGTATTATTCAAGGTCCAGACATTTAGTTATATTTAACACATTTTCACCTTAAATGTGATAGAGAGACACTGACAGAAAATAAAGTAATGGGCTTGTGAAAATAACATCTGTCTATAGGTTAAAACTTCAGGCAAAATAGGAAGAGGATCAAAGTTAAAAGAAAAAATGATCAGTGTCAAAATTTCTATTTATAGATGTCAGTGTAACACTGTGGGTTTAACTATATTCTATTAAATTATTCTGTTAAAGTTTTTTAAAAAAGCTTTAACAGAAGTGTGTGTGTGTGCATGTTTACATCATTCAAGATCATCTTGAATGTGTGTTTACTTTTTGGATCATTAGAATTTTATCCAAATATAACCAGCGAATAGCCGACATATCAACCCTACCTCAGAGAGCTCTAGAATATCTAGTAATCTATGACCAGGAGATACACCATATAATTCTGTGCCTTTATTAAAACTGCTCTTGGAAGAAGATGACAGAATATAAAGCAACTATTTATATTTATAACCTTTTAATAAAATGTGTGTTTCTTCTTTTTTTAAGTTTAATCCATCAAATGAACATTTATTGAGCACCTGCTGTATGCCAATGTTTTCTTTTTTTTTTTAATTATTATTATACTTTAAATTCTAGGGTACATGTGCACAATGTGCAGGTTTGTTACATATGTATACATGTGCCATGTTGGTGTGCTTCACTCATTAACTCATCATTTACATTAGGTATATCTCCTAATACTATCCCTCCACCCTCCCCCTCCCCACAATAGGTCCCGGTGTGATGTTCCCCTTCCTGTGTCCAAGTGATCTCATTGTTCAATTCCTACCTATGAGTGAGAACATACGGTGTTTGGTTTTCTTTTCTTGTGATAGTTTTCTGAGAATGATGGTTTCCAGCTGCATCCATGTCCCTAACAAGGACATTAACTCATTCTCTTTTATGGCTGCATAGTATTCCATGTTGTATATGTGCCACATTTTCTTAATCCAGTCTGTCACTGATGGACATTTGGGTTGAATCCAAGTCTTTTTTATTGTGAATAGTGCTGCAATAAACATACAGGTACATGTGTCTTTATAGCAGCATGATTTATAATCCTTTGGTTATATACCCAGTAATGGGATGGCTGGGTCAAATGGTATTTCTAGTCCTAGATCCTTGAGGAATCACCACACTGTCTTCCACAATGGTTGAACTAGTTTACAGTCCCACCAACAGTATAAGAGTGTTCCTGTTTCTCCACATCCTGTCCAGCACCTGTTGTTTCCTGACTTTTTAATGATCACCATTCTAACTGGTGTGAGATGGTATATCCTTGTGATTTTGATTTGCATTTCTCTGATGGCCAGTGATGATGAGCATTTTTTCATGTGTCTGTTGACTGCATAAATGTCTTCTTTTGAGAAACGTCTGTTCATGTCCTTTGCCCACTTTTTGATGGGGTTATTTGTTTTTTTCTTGTAAATTTGTTTGAGTTCTTTTTAGGTTCTGGATATTAGCCCTTTGTCAGATGAGTAGATTGTAAAAAATTTCTCCCATTCTCTAGGTTGCCTGTTCACTCTGATGGCAGATTCTTTTGCTGTGTGGAAGCTCTTTAGTTTAATTAGATCCCATTTGTCAATTTTGGCTTTTGCTGCCGTTGCTTTTGGTGTTTTAGACATGAAGTCCTTGCCCATGCCTATATCCTGAATGGTATTACCTAGGTTTTCTTCTAGGGTTTTTATGGTTTTCGGTCTAACATTTATGTCTCTAATCCATCTTGAATTAATTTTCATATAAGGAGTAAGGAAAGGATCCAGTTTCAGCTTTCTACTTATGACTAGCCAATTTTCTCAGCACCATTTATTAAATAGGGAATTCTTTCCCTATATCTTGTTTTTCTCAGGTTTGTCAAAGATCAGATGGTTGTAGATGTGTGGTATTATTTCTGAGGGCTCTGTTCTGTTCCATTGGTCTATATCTCTGTTTTGGTACCATTACCATGCTGTTTTGGTTACTGTAGCCTTGTAGTATAGTTTGAAGTCAGGTAGAGTGATGCCTCCAGCTTTGTTCTTTTGATTTAGGATTGTCTTGGCAGTGCGGGGTCTTTTTTGGCTCCATATGAACTTTAAAGCAGTTTTTTTTTTTCCAATTCTGTGAAGAAAGTCATTGGTAGCTTAATGGGGATGGCATTGAATCTATAAATTACCTTGGGCAGTATGGCCATTTTCATGATATTGATTCTTCCTTTCCATGACCATAGTATGTTCTTCCATTTGTTTGTGTCCTCTTTTATTTCACTGAGCAGTGGTTTGTAGTTCTCCTTGAAGAGGTCCTTTACATCCCTTGCAAGTTGGATTCCTAGGTATTTTATTCTCTTTGAAGCTATTGTGAATGGGGGTTTGGCTCTCTGTTTGTTTGTTACTGGTGTATAAGAATGCTTGAGATTTTTGCAGATTATATTTGTATCCTGAGACTTTGCTGAAGTTGCTTAACAGCTTAAGGAGATTTTGGGCTGAGATGATGGGGTTTTCTAAATATACAATCATGTCATCTGCAAAGAGGGACAATTTGGTTTCTTCTTTTCCTAACTGAATACCCTTTATTTCTTTCTCTTACCTGATTGCCCTAGCCAGAACTTCCAACACTATGTTGAATAGGAGTGGTGAGAGAGGGCATCCCTGTCTTGTGCCAGTTTTCAAAGGGAATGCTTCCAGTTTTTGCCCATTCAGTATGATATTGGCTGTGGGTTTGTCATAAATAGCTCTTATTATTTTGAGATATGATCCATCAATACCAAATTTATTGAGAGTTTTTAGCATGAAAGGTTGTTGAATTTTGCAAAGACCTTTTCTGCATCTATTGAGATAATCATGTGGTATTTGTCTTTGATTCTGTTTATGTGCTGGATTACATTTATTGATTTGCGTATGTTGAACCAGCCTCACATCTCAGGGATGAAGCCCACTTGATCATGGTGGATAAGCTTTTTGATGGGCTGCTGGATTCGGTTTGCCATTATTTTATTGAGGATTTTTGCATTGATGTTCATCAGGGATATTGGTCTAAAATTCTCTTTTTTTTTTCTTGTGTCTCTGCCAATCTTTGGTATCAGGATGATGTTGGCCTCATAAAATGAGTTAGGGAGGATTCCCCATTGGAATAGTTTCAGAAGGAAAGGTACCAGCCCCTCCTTGTACCTCTGGTAGAATTCAGCTGTGAATCTATCTGGTCCTGGAATTTTTTGGTTGGTAGGCTATTAATTATTGCCTCAATTTCAGAGTCTGCTATTGGTCTATTCAGGGATTCAACTTCTTCCTGGTTTAGTCTTGGGAGCGTGTAAGTGTCCAGGAAATTATCCATTTCTTCTAGGTTTTCTAGTTTATTTGCGTAGAGGTGTTTATAGTATTCTCTGATGGTAGTTTGTATTTCTGTGGGATTGGTGGTGATATCCCTTTATCATTTTTTATTGTGTCTATTTGATTCTTCTCTCTTTTCTTCTTCATTAATCTTGCTAGTGGTTTATCAATTTTGTTGATCTTTTCAAAAAAACAGCTCCTGGATTCATTGATTTTTTGAAGGGTTTTTTGTGTCTCTATCTCCTTCAGTTCTGCTCTGATCTTAGTTATTTCTTGCCTTCTGCTAGCTTTTGAATGTGTTT
This sequence comes from Rhinopithecus roxellana, assembly GCF_007565055.1. Classification (NCBI taxonomy): domain Eukaryota; kingdom Metazoa; phylum Chordata; class Mammalia; order Primates; family Cercopithecidae; genus Rhinopithecus; species Rhinopithecus roxellana. Next base: position 67,330,701 of record NC_044559.1, on the reverse strand, counting down.
GCTCTTGCTTCTCTAGTTCTTTTAATTGTGATGCTAGGGTGTCAATTTTAGATCTTTCCTGCTTTCTCTTTTGGGCATTTAGTGCTATTAATTTCCCTCTACATACTACTTTAAATGTGTCCCAGATATTCTGGTATGTTGTATCTTTGTTCTCGTTGATTTGAAAGAATATCTTTATTTCTGCCTTCATTTCGTCATGTACCCAGTAGTCATTCAGGAGCAGGTTGTTCAGTTTCCATGTAGTTGAGAGGTTTTGATTGAGTTTCTTAGTCCTGAGTTCTAGTTTGATTGCACTGTTTTCTGCGAGCCAGTTTGTTATAATTTCTGTTCTTGTACATTTGGTGAGGAGTTCTTTATTTCCAACTGTGTGGTCAATTTTGGAATAAGTGACATGTGGTGTTGAGAAGAATGTATATTCTGTTGATTTGCGGTGGAGGGTTCTGCAGATGTCTATTAGGTCTGCTTGGTGCAGAGTTAAGTTCAATTCCTGGATATCCTTATTAACTTTCTGTCTCGTTGATCTGTCTAATGTTGACAGTGGGGTGTTAAAATCTCCCATTATTACTGTGTGGGAGTCTAAGTCTCTTTGTAAGTCTCTGAAGACTTGCTGTATGAATCTGGGTGCTCCTGTATTGGTTGCATATATATTTAGGATAGTTAGCTCTTCCTGATGAATTGATCGCTTTCCCATTATGTAATGGCCTTCTTTGTCTTTTTTGATCTTTAATGGTTTAAAGTCTGTTTTATCAGAGACTAGGATTGCAACCCCTGCTTTTTTGTTTTCCATTTGCTTGGTAGATTTTCCTCCATCCCTTTATTTTGAGCCTATGTGTGTCTCTACATGTGAGATGGGGCTCCTGAATACAACAAACTGATGGGTCTTGACTCTTTATCCAATTTGCCCGTCTGTGTCTTTTAATTGGACTATTTAGTCCATTTACATTTAAGGTTAATATTGTTATGTGTGAACTTGATCCTGTCATTATGATATTAGCTGGTTATTTTGCTCGTTAGTTGATGCAGTCTCTTCCTAGCATTGATGGTCTTTACGTTTTGGCATGTTTTTTCAATGGCTGGTACCGGTTTTTCCTTTCCATGTTTAGTGCTTCCTTCAGCATCTCTTGTAGGGCAGGCCTGGAGGTGACAAAATCTCTAAGCCTTTGCTTGTCTGTAAAGGATTTTATTTCTTCTTGACTTAGGACACTTAGTTTGGCTGGATATGAAATTCTGGGTTGAAAATTCTTTTATTTATGAATGTTGAATATTGGCCCCCACTCTCTTCTGACTTGTAGAGTTTCTGATGAGAGATCTGCTGTTAGTCTGATTGGCTTCCCTTTGTGGGTAACCTGACATTTCTCTCTGGCTGCCCTTAACATTTTTTCCTTCATTTCAACTTTGTTGAATCTGACAATTATGTGTCTTGGAGTTGCTCTTCTCGAGGAATATCTTTGTGGCGTTCTCTGTATTTCCTGAATTTGAATGTTGGCCTGCCTTGCTAGGTTGGGGAAGTTCTCCGGGCTGATATCCTGCAGAGTGTTTTCCAACTTGGTTCCATTTTCCCTGTCACTTTCAGGTACACCAATCATACGCAGATTTGGTCTTTTCACATAATCCCGTATTTCTTGGAGGCTTTGCTCATTTCTTTTTACTCTTTTTTCTCTACACTTCTCTTCTCACTTCATATCATTCATTTGGTCTTCAATCACTGATACTATTTCTTCCAGTTGATCAAGTTGGTTACTGAAGCTTGTGCATTTGTCATGTAGTTCTCATGTCATGGTTTTCATCTCTATCAGTTCTTTTATGGTCTTCCCTGCATTGATTATTCTAGTTATCCATTCATTCATTCTTTTTCAAGGTTTTATCTTCTTTGCGCTGGGTACGTAGTTACTCCTTTAGCTCTGAGAAGTTTGATCGACTGAAGCCTTCTTCTCTCAACTCAGCAAAGTCATTCTCCATCCAGCTTTGTTCTGTTGCTGGTGATGAGCTGCGTTCCTTTGGAGGGGGAGATGTGCTCTGATTTTTTGAATTTCCAGCTTTTCTGCACTGCTCTTTCCCCATCTTTGTGGTTTTATCTGCCTTTGGTCTTTGATGATGGTGACATACTGATGGGGTTTTGGTGTGGGTGTCCTTTCTGTTTGTTAGTTTTCCTTCTAACAGTCAGGACCCCTGTAGGTCTGTTGGAGTTTGCTTGAGGTCCACTCCAGACCCTGTTTGCCTGGAAATCAGCAGCAGAGGCTGCAGAATATAGAAGATTGCTGAACAGGGAGTGCTGCTGTCTGATTCTTGCTCTGGAAGCTTCATCTCAGAGGTGTACCCAGCCATGTGAGGTATGAGGTGTCGGTCTCCACCTAGTGGGGGATGTCTCCCAGTTAGGCTACTCAGGGGTCAGGGACCCACTTGAGCAGGCAGCCTGTCCATTCTCAGATCTTAGCCTCTGTGCTGGGAGAACCACTGCTCTCTTCAAAGCTGTCAGAGAGGACATTTATATCTGCAGAGGTTTCTGCTGCTTTTTGTGTAGCTATGCCCTGTCCCCAGAGGTGGATTCTATAGAGGCAGGCAAGTTTCCTTGATCTGTGGTGTGCTCCACCTAATTCGAGCTTCTTGGTGGCTTTTTTTTACCTACTTAAGCCTCAGCAATGGCGGGCGCCCCTCCCCCAGCCTCATTGCCACCTTGCAGTTAGATCTCAGACTGCTGTGCTAGCAATAAGGGAGGCTCCGTGGGCGTGGGACCCTCCGGGCCATGTGTTAGATATAATCTCCTGGTGTGCCGTTTGCTAAGACCCTTGATAAAGCGAGTATTAGGGTGGGAGTTACCTGATTTTCCAGGTGTTGTGTGTCTCAGTTTCCCTTGAATAGGAAAAGGAATTCCCTTCCCCTTTGCACTTCCCAGATGAGGTGATGCTTCACTCTGCTTCAGCTCTGGCTAGTTGGGCTTTACCCGCTGACCAGCATCGACTGTCTGACACACCCCAGTGAGATGAACCCAGTACCTCATTTGAAAATGCAGAAATCACCTGTCTTCTGTGTCGTCACGCTGGGAGCTGGAGGCTGGAGCTGCTCCTATTCGGCCAACTTCTAAAATGTGTGTTTCTAAGTGATTGTCTATGATTGGCATATTTGGAATTATTTTTGGAAATGATAGCTGATACTAGTCCCCAGGTTTGATTTGTATCAATGTCTTCAGGGTTAAAGAAAAGCCCATTACATCCCAATTTACCTAGGAAGTATATGTGTATTCCTGTAACATCAGTCTCATGCCAGACACTGCTGTGATTACCAGTTCTGCAGACTCCAACCTTCTTCAGGCCCCATGTCTCTTTCTTCTTGCCTCAGGGCTTCTCTGTTGATGCCAAAGGGAAATCCATGTTTGAGGATGTCTTATCTAGGTACAAGTCTGGAGGTTCAGAAATGTTAATAATATCATGGATGAAACTGACAAATGGAGAGCAGAAGTTGATGGGTAATGATTCCTCCCTCAATTTTCCCAGAGAGGGAGTTTTGAGACATACTTCATATAATTCCGTATGTTTTTCTATGGAATCTGAGTTATATAAGTCATTCCTATTGTTGACCAGTTAAATAATACACCTTTGACTGGCTCTTCTCCATGTCTGCTTATCTTCCCATCTCACAGTCATTCTCTCAGAATCCTACTCTCCAAAATAAAATGTTTGCTATTCAGTTTTGCCTCAGTTTCTAAGGCAGGAGGGTTAAAAGTCATTCATGAATAGTGTCCCTTCTTATCATTACATAATAGAAAATGTGATCAAACATATTTACAACACTGTGCTCAGATGGTGATGAAATACTTTTCATGAAACCAGCTTTGAAGCTTAATGAAAACTATCTTTATCATTGTATTGTTAAAAAATTATTTTGCTTTTACATTAGAGAAGGCTGATTCTTATATTTAAATCCAGAAAAGTGGATAATATCTTTAAAACATGAAATGTTGAGAGAAATGAATATATGTAAAGTATTATTAGTTTATACTCCATAATTTTAAAACTTTATTTTAAAAATTACTATAATATATATGTTTCTAGACGATTTAGATAACACAGAATACACAGAATATGACAGGAAAATTATCTTTAATTTTACTAACCAAATGTCAGATGGTTTCATATTTATATTTAAAATTAAATATACCTTATAAAATTGAAACTTACTTGTTTATAGAGATAGATATCCTACCTTTTTTCCATGTTCCACACCATAAGCATTTTCTCTCTGTATTGAATAATCTAGGAAATGTGATTTTCAATGGAATAAATTATTTTATTTCACTCTTGATGAACATTTAAGTTTCTAAATTTTTACTTTATGTAGTGTTGGATTGAGCATTAATGTACATAAATCTCTATGTTCCTTTCTGGGTATTGCTTTAGGGTAATTTTCTGGAATTTGAGTTGGTCTGTTAATGTATCTGCATCTTTAATGGCATATATATTTGTATTTGTCACCTATTTTTCTCACCAAAGCTTAGTTTAATTTGCATTTTATAAGATTTGTTCTGCCACAAGTATTTTTATTGTTAACACTGGCCAAGCTTCTGAGGTTTCACTTGTTCACAGATAGTTTTAGCACATAAAATCTCTCCTTTATTTCCAACTTTGTTTTCTGTCATTGACTTTTGTGATTTCAACATTCCAGTTAATAATAAATCCATAAACTAATCTTATCACTCAAATAGCAATTTTTTTCTCATTTCTATCTTACATGCCTAATCTTATATTGTGTCCTTCAAACTCTCAATTCTATGCTTTTATAAATATTTAAACTTAGCAAGTCTTTGACCACACAGATAACCCAAACTAATTTACTCAATTATACTATTACTGTCAAAACTCCCCATCTCACCCACACTTCTCTCCTCTCCTTATACAACTTAAAGTTTCTAGCCCATAGTTATAACTAACTTCTGCTTTGAAAATGTCTAAACTTCCTTACAGTTATCTTTCACAACATACTTCTGGAAAGTCTTTTACCTAGTTAAACCAAATACCTGAGTGTTTTAGCAGAACACATTTGGAAAGACAATCCCATGACCATATTGGCCAGTCTTACTTAAAATTAATGACATAAATAAAAAATGGACACTAAACAGAATCTAATACTTAATATATCTTGTAATATGCTTTGACATTCTCTAAAATGACAAATTAAGAAGGGAAAGATTATCCTTTCCCTTAATTTTTCATAACTCCTTCTTTTTCATATTCTTCCAATGATGACCTTGCCTTACACTTCATTGAGAAAATGAAAGTCATTAGAGATTCTGTCTTAGTCTGTTCCTGCTGCTATAACAAAATACCTTAGACTGGGAAATTTATAGACAACAGCCATTTATTTCTCATAGCTATGAGCCTGAGAAGTCCAAGATCAAAGCACTGGAAGATTTCCTCTCCTCTGAAGGCTGGCTTTCTGCTTCCAGGGTGATGCCTTGTTGCTGGGTCCTCTGAAGGCGATGAAAGTTATGTCCTTATATGGCAGAAGGAACAGAAAGATAGAAGGACAAAAGGACAGAAGGGTAAAAGGATAGAAGAATCTAGCTGGCTTTCTCCAATCCTTTTATAAGGCAATAATCCCATTCATGAGTGTTCCGCCCTTATGAATGAATCGTCTCCTGAAGGCCCAACCTCTTAATACTATCGCGTTGGGGTTTAAGTTCCAGCATATGAATTTTAGAGACACATATATTCAAACCATGATGGTCTTCCCATGAGCCCTCAAAATTAATATTCTTATATACAAAATACATTCATTCCATCCCAGTGGCCCTAAAAGTCTTAACTCATTCCAGCATCAATTTCAAAGTCTGAATCTACAGTTTCTTCTAAATCAGATATGGGTGGGACTCAAGGCAGAAGTCATCCTAAGGCAAATTGCCCTCCAGCTGTGAGCCTGTGAAACCAAACAAGTTATACACTTCTAAAATATTATGGGATAGACATTCCCATTTCAAAGGAGAGAAATTCAGAAAAACAAGGGGTGAGAGATCCCAAGTCTAAAACCCAACAAGGTAAACAACATTAAATCTTAAGGTTTGAGAATAAACTTTGACTGCTTGTACTCCTGCCTCTGAACAACTGGAGAAGGGTTTCTGACCCTAAGGCTCCAAAGGACCGCATTCCCATGAGTTAGGTGCAGCCTGCACAGCAGCTGTTATGGGTTGGAGTTGGGTGCTTGCAGCTCTCCCAGGCTGCTGTTGTAGTCTGGTAGTTCTATAGTTCTGGATTCTCAAGGGCAGCACTGCATCCACAAGTCTATTAAACACTGGAAATGGCAGCCCCACCACTGTGACAGTTCTTTGCCTCACACTTGAGGCTCCCTGAGGCACTATTTGCAAACTAGATGGAAATAGCCATGCCTCCACAGCTGTTGTACTCTATGCACCTACAGAGTTGGCAGTATGCAAATGCCATGAAGATTTACTAATTCTGCTTTCTGGCAAGTATATCCCAAGCTGTACCTGAGGCCACTTCAGTCACAACTGGGGAAATCAAAAAGCACTGCACAAGAATAGGGGAGCAGATACTTGAGATGAGATCATGTATCAAGGGACATGAGATTATTATTTTATTTATTTATATGTTTGATCTCATCATGTTTCCCTGTTTTCCTAAAAACACGTCTTTCTCTTGATAGTTGTGAGGCCACATCTTTGAATTTCCTCATATATCAATGTTCACTCTTTCTTAATTACATTTCCAGGATCTCTTTTATTTGTTTTCCAAAATTGGAATGATCCAGATCTCAATCCTGGGGCTTCTACTTTTTTTATTCATATACTCCCTCTAGATCACTACATCTAGTCCCAAGGAATTGGGACTCTCCCTGGTCTTCTCATCTCCCTGGAATTCCAAACTGAAATATACAACTGCCTACTTGGTATCACCATGTAGTAATGCAATAGGTTTATTTATTTATCAAATCAATCATATTCTTCCTTCTCTCTTCCTTCATACCAGGTCTCATCTTTCCTCCCTCTTCCTCATGTCAGAAAATAGTTCATCATCCACCCATAAATATACACAAAAAATCCAATTTGATTTTTCCTTAGTTCATCTTTTATTCATTCAAAACTTTTGTTTAATTCACCTCCACAACTGGAGTGGAATCTCTTGTCCCTGTTTCCTCTGTTGTCAGTTTCAGTTAAACCACCATCTCTTATCTGAATATTGATATTTTTGACTTAAGTGTTCTCTCTGATTCTCTTCTTGGCAATCTCTTTCCACTTGCTCGTCTGGAAAACAGTCAGATAAATTAAAAAAAAAAAAACATTTAAGACAAGTTATGTTACTGTAGTCTTCACAATGACTTTCTCGCATATTTTAAAAATAATCCAAATTCTTCATCTTAGCTAACAAAGCCACACACATACATACTAAGTCTCTCCTATCTTTTGTCACCTGTTATCAGTTACAAACTTTGTCTTTGGTGCCTTGTTTCCTGCTTAAGTTCATTACCTAAGCTTTCATTTATTTTCAAATGAAATATGAATGTATTTTTCCCTAATATTACTTCTCTCCCTGAGAGGAACATAGTTACAGGCCATTTGGGCAATACATTGTTCTTTGACATATGTGTTGTCAAATAAGATCTGTAAACTCAATTCCAGTCAGAGAGCAGAAACTTGCTAGGATAAGAGGAAGAGGAAGAAGTTCAAAACAGGAAACAGCAAGAGTCAGAAGATGGAATATGGAATATGCAATACCCTGCCTTTTCCAGGTGCAATTAATTAGGTTTGCTTACTTTTTTTTTTTTTTTTGTATGAATGATAAGGATTAACTTCCTTGTCTCAGTAGTGCAAAAAATGTAGATCACAGAATTAGTAGTATAATTAGTAGAAATCGTTTATCAGAATTAGGCCTTTCAGTGTGTCAGTCCAGCAAAATGTAGGAGGAAAGATTCTTAAGCTAGTTTAAAAATAAAACTAGGACAATGTCAAAGGTCAGGTTAGACACATTGCCATTGAAGAATGAAGAATAGGGTGAGCTTCCTGGGTGTGTGACCTATGCAGTCTCACGTGGCCCTATACTGAGAAGGGACCTGCATTTGGTATAATGATCTGCCATCATCATTTAAAAATTGATACTTTTATCTTGTTTTTAAGTGAAGCCTGGTGAGACAATGAAACATTCTTCAACAGACATGCCATTTCTACCTGCTGAGGCAGCTGGTGAAGCAAAGGATGCAATGCAAAACCAGGAAAAGTGCCAGGGGTAGGGCCTGTGAGAGAACTGGCTGCCCATTGAACAGAGGGAGCATGGTCCTCAAGCAACCACAAGACATCAGTAAGGGATTCACTATGTGGTGGCAAAGGAAAACTTACTATACCACAGTAGGTTCATAGTCAGGTTTTGAAATCTCTTCATAAGTCAATTATAAGTGTTGTCACCTGAAGGCTGGTTTGGAAACACAGCGTCAGAGTCTAAGTCCACTCAACCAGCTCCTCTCACAGATGCCGAAGAGGTGAAGTTCACAACAGGTTCTTTCAGACTTTGCTACTTAGGTATCATCTGGGAACCAGTTAATAATGTAACATTCCGGGCTTCACCATTAACCTATTGAATCAGAATCTGCATTTTTACAAGACCCTTTGGTGGTCAGTTAACACTTCAAATTCTGAGTAGGACTGTTGTAAAATGGTGGTTTTCAACCTTTTCTTACATTGAAATCACTTGGCTGCTTTTTAAAACACTGATTACTGAGTCCCACATGCACAAATTCTAAGACAGTTTGGGCACTGGGAATTTGTTAAAGTCCCCTCTGAAAATTTTAATTTACAGTCAAAGTTGAAAGTCATTGTAAGAGAAGTTGAATGTCGCAGTTCAGTCTTCCTGCAGAGTAAGGAGTCAATGCACCAAAAATGGTACGCACTCGTGGTGCAGCAGTTAGAGGCCAGCTTTGTCAACTTCCATTCGCCTGACAGATTATAAAGTAAGATAAGAACTGGCACAGATTCAACATTGTCTACCTAGAGGACCCAGATTTTTTATTTAATCTTTTTGTATTTTGAATTTCATCCCTGAAACAACCCTATGGCCTTTCTCAGTCTGGTTTTACTGGGCTCTCTGTCTGGGTTAAGATCATCTTGTCTATATGAGAGTGTTCTTCAACTTCTAATCTCAGAAATGGGAGCTAGGGTGTCAGATCCTTCTTTTCCAGAAGGTTATAATCTTCATTTATTTTCCTTTCAATCACATTATTTTAGGGAAAGCCACTTAGACATCAAACCTCTTATTACAGCTTTCTCTTGGGCAAATGGACTCCACAAGGCTTCCATTTACATAACTGAAAGAGACTTTTCAGGGCATCTTTTTCAATAATGATACACACAGCATAGATATATTCCATGGTAATTTTCTCTTTCTGCTTAGATCTAGTTTAAGCTGAATACTCATCCTCCCAAATGAGAGAAAAAATAAAAGCTAAAATTGATCTCTGTAGAGCAACTTATTCATGGTACCTTGCAATGGTTTTTCTTGACTTCTGTTGATTTCTCATAAGTTCTAGTTTGTTTTTCTCTGAGTTTTACGTTTTCTTGCCTAATAGAGCCTGTACAAATTGCTTCCTTTATTTCCCTGAATGTCCTTTCTGGTGTCAGATTCTGAGGTTTGTTCCAAACTGAATATTGAGTCTAAATAGTGGGACAGGCTGTTTTGTTTCTCTCTGTGCATCATGGTTCAAATGGGGACACTGTCAGAAGGCAATGGGACAGACTTTTTACATCCCCTAGAAAATGAAAGGACTTTCCTGTTTTTGAAGCCTAGGAAGTAATAGCTCAAGTCCACAGTATCTCATCTCTGTTTGTAAGAACTCATGTTTTCCTTTGGCTATGAAGCATAACATTTGGTATTTCTGTTGACAAAAGAGGCTGATAGCTTTTTGCCTGTTTAAAAACACTTTGGATAACGTTAATGATTTGTATGACTTAGAGCCAGGTTCTAATGAATACAGCAGAAGGCTGGTTACTCTGCAGATTCACCACAGGAACAATTATGATTTCATATTTAAAAATAACGGCCTTTATTTCCCTTGTAGGGGAGTGAAGATTTCTTTTCTTCGCCCATCACTAGGTTCCTGGCTAAGACACTTGTGAAAAAAGATCGATTAACAAGAGAAAAGCATAACAAATGTATTTAATATAAGTTTTACAAGACCCAAGAACCTTGAGAACTGAAGACCCCAAAAACAGGGAAATCTGTGTATTTTTATGCTAAGTTTGATGAAGAATTGAATAGTCGTGAAGAAGAATTATTAGAAGACAATAAATGTGTCATCTAATGGTAATAAGCTGGTGGGAAGGTGACACTTAGCAAGGTCTGTTAGTTTAGACTATTATTTATGTTCCCTGTGTCTTCAGAGATTAGGACACTCTTTTCTCTCATTATGTGGAAAGTACTTCTGGAATGAGGATCTTAGAGGAAAGTCAAATAATTCTTTCATAGTCTCCTTCAGAAGACAAGGGATGGAGAAGGTCAGAGAATGACCTTCTTACTTCTGCTGTTTCTTCAAATGCCCACATGTCATATTTTGGGGTAGCATGTCCTGAACTTCATTACACTTTTCCATGATTCTATTGTGGAAGTTAGGCGGAGCACTTACTCTGTAAGATTTCCTAAGTAGCAGAATCACTGCAAGCATGTATATTGCCTGCGCCATATTTCTTTATCCTAATCCAGTTTTTGTGCCTTATCATCTTGAATTTTACCCTCACTTGATGCATATATCTCCATCTTTTCCCTGAATCTTGGGCAATGAATCTTTGTGGCATACCTACAGGTTAGTAAAAGCATAAGAATAAATTGATAGAAGAGAAAAATTTTGCTTACCTATTATATTGAACTATATGAAATTACTAATATGTAAACATTTTGACATTTAAAATGACATGTATGCATAGCTGAGTCAAACAAATAAAGGAAATAGCATGCCTGGTTATTGTAAATAATCTTAATAGATTTTAGTTACTGAATTCAGAATGGTTGAAAGACTTTTTGTTAAATCAAATAATAACATAAAAGCCATTATTTATTTACCTGCACATCTTATTCACCTGGTTCTAAGACTGGCTCATAAACAATCTTTTAGCTACTCCACTTACCTATCATATCATGATGTCCGTTCTTGCATTAAAGTCACTGGTCCTGACCAACAAATCCCTTAAGATTGCAGTGTCCTCAAATGTATTTAAATAGGGTAAAGTTTGGGGTATTATATCTGACTCTAGCTACTTTCTAATGTGTGTAGATACCTGTAGGACTATCGTCCTTTCTGAGAATCTTGATGCATTTGGGAATGTAAATTGGACATTGGAGATAGTGATAGCTAAATTACTATATATTCTCAAAGTGAAAGGAAAGATGGAGCTACTGTGTTTAGGCTATTCAGCCCACTACAAGATTTGTTTTAATTCTCACAATGCTTTTAAAAATGTGATAAAACTAACAAAATGCAATTGGATTTATTTTGAAATCTAGAAAAGGAGCTAAAATTCCCGATATAGTGACGTGGCAAATGGAAGATGAAACTGTAGCAGCAGATTAAGCTCAATATTATAAAGTCCCCAGAAACAAGCAGGTTGTCAGGAAGGCTTTATACAGACTACAAAATTGGGCTTTCCAGCTCATATTAACTAGTTCTCCAAGGAGCAGGAACCTCCTAGCTGACACCTTGGTTATACAACCAATTAAGTAGCCTCAGGGACAGTGCCAAGATCAAAACGACAAGGAATGTTCAATGGTTTCAGCTGTAATACACAGTCACAATACAGTTCACCAAATAGTACGCACAAAAATATCCTTCTATTTTTATTCTTGTTGTTCCAAGGCTGAATGCTTTCATTAACATATTGTGAAAATTAAACAGTTAATGAAGTAACAGAAGACTGCTGTTACAGAAAGCTACATAGATGCCATCAGTGTCGAAGGCCTTTTCTTCTAATGTCTCTTACATTAAGATTTTTTTAAAATGTCTTTTACTTCAAGGCAAATAATGATTTAGAGGCAGTCACTTTCAAATTCACTGAAAAAAGCAAGGCAGTTTTGAAATTCATTTCAAAATAAATTTGTGTTTTATTCATTTTAATTAACAGGAGGAAAACAAATGGCTCAGGTATAGAATTTATCACTTACAGAAAATTAGATATGAGGTTCTACATAAAAATTGGTTTATTTTTCAAGCTCTTCAACTGAGGATTACAAAAGACTGCTATTGCTATAACTTAACATTAACTATTTCATTGTTGGCAATATGCTTATTAATATTTTTAAATGTAGTCTTCTTAATTTGTGTCTTTAAAATTTGAATATCTAGCCATCTATTTTATGGGATCTATCAGTTATGGTGCATAATAAATTGCAATGATAGAGACCCAGAATTGCAAGGGTTTAAATAACATAGAAGTTTACTTCTTCCTTTTAAAATGGCTTAGAGATCGATAGTACAGAGCATGGTGGGAAAATCTGTTCTATGAAGTTGTGAAATCCAGACCCTTTCCATCCTGTAGCTCTTTCATTTCCTAGGTTTGTGTCTTTATCCATATTGAATGCAGGGAGTTCATTAATGCATGGACAAAAAAGATATCCAAGTGTGGATGTGAAGGAGCTAAACTGAAAGTTGCTTCCACATTACTTTCATTCATACCACATCGGCCTAACTTAGTCATAGTTGTCTTACATAACTACAAGGGAGCTGGAAAATCCAGACCATAGCTGGATAGCTATGTGCTTAGCTAAAACTCAGAATGATCTATTATATGGAAGCAGAGATGGCAAATGAAAGAAAGCTAATGGCTTTTACCATATTAAACATTCTTCCTTATTTTGTGGAAGTATAGGTATATTGTAACTGAATGTAAATCTGGCTGCTCATCACTGGGAGTCAAAACAGGAGGAACAAGATACTGTGAAAAGAGCATAGTTTTATTAGTCAAAGGCTAGCAATCAGGAAATGGCCACGCTCATGCCTTTAAAATACCTTTTCAGCCAGGTGCAGTGGCTCACGCCTGTAATCCCAGCACTTTGGGAGGCAGGGGCAGGAGGATAATGAGGTCAGGAGATCGAGACGATCCTGGTTAACATGGTGACACTCCATCTCTACTAAAAATACAAGAAGAGATTAGCCAGGCGTGGTGGCAGGCACCTGTAGTCCCAGCTACTCGGGAGGCTGAGGCAGGAGAATGGCATGAACCTGGGAGGCAGAGCTTGAAGTGAACCAAGATAGTGCCACTGTACTCCAGCCTAGGTGACAGACAGGAGTGAGACTCCATCTCAAATAAATAAATATAAAAAAAATAAAATATTTTTTCAAAGTTTGGGCTGAATGAGGGAGTTAAAAAGGGAAAACTTGGTATGACAATATGTGGGAGAGGTGCAGGATAATACAAGATCTACATACCTCTCTCTGATGGCTACCTTGGGTTATTGTCCACCAGGAGTGCAGGCTTGTGCTATCTCAAAAATGACCCGGTTTTAGATTAGCTGCCTTGTGGTAATCTCTAGATGGGGGAGGACTCTGTAGCTAGATCTTCATACCTGATGAATTTCAAAATTAGCCCCTGGAATTTCTTAGCATGCACATAATTAGATAAGCTAGCACAGTATAAGGAGTCTCCAGTGGGAGGGGAGGAAAACAGCGAGTTTCAAAGTATATTTCAATATTAAGACTAGAGAAAAGAAAAAAGTTGTAAAATGCATTTTGAAACTAAGCTACTCAGTTACAATATCAGTTTGGGAATTTGGTAACCACCTTCTTCCATGTATTTTAATCAGTTTGCATGAGAAAGGAGAATATAATTCTTCATTTCTTTTTTTTAGCATGGAACTTGCATGTGAAAACCTAAGCTCTTAAAAATTAACATACATTGCAAGCAAGAGGAGTCTAAGGAAATAGATAACTAAGTATAGTATCTTGCATGAGATCCAGGAACAGGGAAAGGATATTAGGGAAAACACCAAGAAAATATGAACAAATTATGGACTTTAACAATAGTTATCAATAATAATTCCTTAATTGTAACAAGTGTTCCATACCGTCTTAGTCAATTCAGGCTGCTGTAACAAAATACCAAAAACTGGGTGGCTTGGAAATGACAGATATTTATTTCTCACAGTTTTGGAGACTGGAAATTTGAGATAAGGGTGCCAGCATGGTTGGGTTCTGGTGATGTTACAGGATGATGCCACACAGTTCCAGGTTCTTGGTGTTGCGAACAAAGAACTGGACAAGACACACACAGATAACAAAGCAAGGCAGCAAAGGTGTATTAAGCGCAGTATTACACTCTTGAAGCGGAAGAGCGGACTGACCTCTGTGAGATGACACATGAGATCAGCATGAGTTTGGTCTATTTTGGGTCTTTTTATGTGTTGTGTGCCTTCTCTTCCCAAGGCTGCCTCATTTCTAGCTAGTATCTGCCTTTTGATTGATAAGTATGTTGCTTAGTTACTTTGGTCCCTGTGAGCTTGCTTGTTGCCTCCATCCCATAATTTTAACTAGGTGCCTGATATACAGTCCATATGCATGAGCTTTAATAAGCTGATTATCATATGGGATCATTTTAAGGCTACTTTTTCTCTTTAATGTGCATTCCTGTTCCTGAAGAACTGCTCCTTACTGGTTTGGTCTGTATCCCACCAGCCACGGGGTCCTTATTTACTTCTCTGTCTTTGTGTTTTGACTGCTTAACTTCTGCCTCTTATCTTGCTTCTTGCTCACATACACCTTCACCTCGCTTCTGCTCCCTACTTTTACTCATTCTGCCCTTTATTCAACTTTTAATTCCCTTTGCTTTCTTGCTGCCTCATTTTTCCTATTTTCCTGCTTCGTTTTCCCTATTCTCCTGTCTCAGTGAGGGCCCTCTTGGGGGTAGTAAGCAGACTGCCTTCATCTTCTCATCGTATCTTCACATGGTGGACAGAGGGTGCAAAAACTCTCTGGGTTTTGTTTTTCTTTTTAATAAAGGTACTAATCCAATTTATGAGGGCTCCACCCTTATGATCAATTTACCTCTCAAAAGTCCCACCTCCTAACACCACATTTGCCTTAGGATTTCAACATGTGAATTTTGCAGGGACACAAACATTCTGTTCATTGCATATACTAATGAAAGATATCAATAGCAGGAGAACCAGGATGTGTAGTAACACAATAAATCCCAGTACTCTCATTGCATTATTCTGTAAAACTAAAAAAGTTCTTAAAAATTTTATTACTAAAAAATAAATGTGAGTTGCTGTGTATTTACTATCATTATCAATACACTATTATGTATTATTATTATTTGCATACCTTATTGAATGTAGCACATAGTCATAGTGTTAAACAGAGATAACAGTGAAATAGCAATTTGGGAAAGAACTTTTTTCTTTTTTGTTTTTTGCGATGGAGTTTCACTCTTGTGGCCTAGGCCAGAGTGCAATGGCACAATCTCGGCTCACTGCAACCTCTGCCCTCCAGGTTCAAGCAATTCTCCTGCCTCAGCCTCCCAAGTAGCTGGGATTACAAGCATGCACCACCACACCTGGTTAATTTTGCATTTTTAGTAGAGACGGGGTTTCTCCATGTTGGTCAGACTGGTCTCGAACTCCCAACCTCAGGTGATACACCTGCCTTGGCCTCCCAAAGTGCTGGAATTACAGGCGTGAACGACTGCACCCAGCAAAAAGAACTTTAAAAAAAAATTAATAATATCCCTGGACTCCCAATTGATTTAAGCATAAAATAGTAAAGGATTAAATTAAATGAACTTTTCAATTGGGCTATCAATTCAGAAGACAAATTTGTTTTGATCATTTGTGTTAATAAAAAATCTATCTTCATTTTAAAACGTTGTATGGTCAATGTACAGTTTCTCAATTGGACTAGATGTAAATTATCTAATTATTTTTGTTTTCAGAGGATTTATAGATTGCCTTAATAAACCATTAATTAATCTATACCACTTTTCTATGGTAAGTCTTCAGACACATATTAATCAAGAAAAATATTACCAACCTACAGAGCTGTTTTCTTATTCTATTGCTTCATGTGAATTTCAAATGTTGCTCCTTATGAAGAAGAGATTTTTATTTCATAAAGTCATTTCAGAAATAAACAGACAGTGTTTGACATTGACTTTGTTACTAAATTTAGGCAAAACAAAGTTTGAAACTCACTTATATTTACAATCTAATTGCCATAAGAAAAGGAAACTCTATTTCGTGAGATAGAGGATATAAACTGATATAACTTATACTAGTTAAAAAATAAGAAGTAAATAAATATAAAATAAGTCAATGCCTCCAACAACATTGTCATAATTAGAGAAATTGAATTTCTAACAATATTTTGTTTGTTTTCTTCATACAGTTTATCCCTTTTCTAATTATTTTGTTCTTGGTTCATGGGGCAATAAGGGAGTACATCTTCTCCAAATGAATGCCATCAGATCCTTGTTAAACTCCGTTTAGGTCAGAATTATATTTTAGTTAGGCTGTCTTTGCTTTTAAGGAACAGGAACCCTCTTGTTTGTTTTTTTGATTTTATTGTTATTTTGGTGGTTTTAATCATATTTAAATGAGGGTTTATTAGTAGGTACAAATACTTTAGAACTCTCAGAAGACTAATTAACCTAACAACTGAAAGTTTGAGTCCATGTAAATCTGATTGTCATGGAATGAGAACTGGTTGCAAGCAAAGTTTGATGACCTTAGAATCAGGTTAAGTGAGACTTAATTCTGGTAAACATGCACTAATACAACGCAGCTTTTTAAATGAGTACATTCTCACTAAGGCTAATCAGCTATCCTGTAACTACAGGTTCTTAATGAAAACATCTATTATTTATTAAATACTCCTGATGTTCCAGACACTGTTCCAATATACATTGAATATCTCATTAAAACTTCACAAACCCCTGTTGTGATTTCTGTATCCTTACAAAGTATGATGAACTTACCTGATACAAGGTGGAAGCAGGCAGAGCAAGAACACAAAATACATACAGCCCTTATTCCCTACATCTTACTGGCTCTTTAAGAAATTAAGTAATTTTTGGAAATGTCTTATAATATTATACAGGCATTGAAAATGTTATTTAGAATATTAATAAACTTTATGCTATAATATTAAAAATCAATAGTAACTACTGTACAATTGATACAACAAATAATATATATATACCTTTATGCATAGATTCAATATGTGAAAGAATTATGCTAAATGTTTACACTGTTTATCTCTTATTAAATTGACTTGCCAGTGCTTATTTTTCTTCTGCTTATTTGATTTTGAGGAAATTTCCACATTCTTTACATTATATAATTTTGTTAATTTGGAAAAAGTCATAATAAATATCAAGAATAAAGCTCGGCCGGGTGCGGTGGCTCAAGCCTGTAATCCCAGCACTTTGGGAGGCCGAGACGGGCGGATCACAAGGTCAGGAGATCAAGACCATCCTGGCTAACACGGTGAAACCCTGTCTCTACTAAAATCTACAAAAAACTAGCCGGGCGAGGTGGCAGGCGCCTGTAGTCCCAGCTACTCGGGAGGCTGAGGCAGGAGAATGGCGTGAGCCCGGGAAGCAGAGCTTGCAGTGAGCTGAGATCCGGCCACTGCACTCCAGCCTGGGCGACAGAGCGAGACTCCGTCTCAAAAAAAAAAAAAAAAAAAAAAGAATAAAGCTCAATCTGTTGTTTTCTGTCTTCTTTATTCCATACATGTGTATATGGAAACAATTACTTCCCCTAAATTTCCTTGTTACTAAATGAATCAAAAATAGGAGTAACTTCGACGTACTTGTATAATAAAATTAACATAGGAAGCAGACGGAAAAGGCAGGCTTGAATTTATTAGACAATGAAAAGAATTTTGAGATTTTCACCGACCTTATAACCCATCACTGTTTTGGATAGACTGGAATTCTTTTTATAGTAGAATGGGGGTAAAATGAGCAATTTTTCATTTGTTTCAGCAAAACATTTAATACTGATTTCCCTTTTCTCTGTAACCTCATGGCTGAAAACTTCTCTAGACATTTAAGCGATGGAGTTGTAAACTAATGTGGAATCTTTCCAATCATACTTACTTATGATGCTTATGTTAATTTAGAATTAGATTTTAGAATTAATTTAGGGTAATAAGTTTTATTAGATAAAGTCATACCCTATTAAGAAACTAGAAATGCAAGGGATTAAGAAGCAAATGTTTAAAAATTTAAGAAATTTGTGAAATTTAAACTACTTTGGCAAACTACACATTCTTTGATAAACTCTATGAAGTGGTTATGAATCTTAGTTCCTAAATACAAATATTCAATGAGTATTTTAATTAACATAAATCTGAATGAAGCTTATGATTCTCTACTCATGGAAAATTCAGTCTCACTCATTGGGCACAAAGTTGGCTGAGTGTTCTGGAGTATTAGGTAGCACCAAAGAACCAGGTGTCCAGTCACTAATCATTAGTCTTCACTTATTGGTTACTGATAAGTATACACTGTTGTCCTAGGCATGTTAGTCTCGTAAGGCCAAAGATTCTGTTGTTTCCATGAAGTACTTAAACATGGTGATCATCATTTTGGTAGTGACTACTGTCTATCCTCTAAAAGCTGTTCTCTTTTCTTTCATTATAATGTAATTATACTTGGGCAAGTCACAACAATTCCAGGCAGTACTTGATTGTATGTGTGACTCCATGACTAAGTTCTTATCAAGGAATTGTGAAGGAAGTACTATTTCAGGCCTGAAACTATTGACTGGCCATGATTTCTCCCTACCTAAAATTTATTGTTTTTTTAGTTGGGAACCTAACTAATTAGGAGTGCTTTACGTTTACTGATATATTAATTTGAAACATATTGGAAGTTAAACTTTAGCTACAGTTTATATTTTGATATCATAAAATATATCATAGCAGAAAAGTATACTTTACAACAAATAAAAATCACACCTAATCACACACCATAATACTATTCACAGTATAGCAAATGTCCTTCTTGTCTCTGTCCCTATCAATACACATATTTTACATAACTGCAACTTTGAATATTTAGTCCTTTGTGTTCTGCTTTTTGTTGCATATTTTACAACATATTTTCTACTTCCTACACAAAAATTATGAAAGTACTTAGAAAATGTAATAAATCCATAACCCGTAACTCTATTTAAATACTATTATTTGAATATAAATACTGCTATAATGAGCACATGCATGCTTATGGCCTTTCTGTATCTTGGATAATTTATTCAGAAGTTCTCTTAGTCCTTCCAGGTAGCTCTAACAAACTACCATAGACTGAGCAGCCTAACCAGCAAACATTGATTTCTCACGGTTCTGGATATTGAGAAGCATAAGATCAGAGTATCAGCAATTTTGGTGTCCGATGAAGGCCTGCTTCCTTGTTCATAGATGACTGTTTTCTCACTTTGTCCTCACATGGTGTTTAGATTGAGCACTGGGCTTTTCATCCCTTTATATGGGCACCAATTCTATCATGGGAGTTTCATCCTCATGACATTATTCAAACCCAATTGTCTTCCAAATGTCTCATTTCCAAACACACCATCACATTAGGGCCTCAATATGTGAATCTGGCAGGGAAGTATAGTCAGTCTATAACAGAAATATATTTAATTTACTAAATAAGTTGAATAGCAAGAGTGTAAACAGAAAGCAAATTGATTCTTTTCCATCATTATGAAAACAGTAACTGTAAGGCCAGATGCAGTGATTCACGCCTGTAATCCCAGTACTATGGGAGGCCAAGGCGGGTGGATCATGAGGTCAGGAGTTTGAGACCAGCCTGGCCAACATGATGAAACCCAGTCTCTACTAAAGATTAAAAAAAAAATTAGCCAGGCATGGTGGTGTGCACCTGCAATACAAGCTACTTGGGAGGCTGAGGTAGGTGAATCGCTTGAACCTAGGGGGCAGAGGTTGCAGCGAGCCAACATTGTGCCATTGCACTCCAGCCTGGGCAACAGGGCAAGCCTCCATCAGAAAGAAAGAAAGAAGGAAAGAAAGAAAGAAAAGAAAGAAAGAAAAGAAAGAAAGAAAGAAAGAAAGAAAGAAAGAAAGAAAGAAAGAAAGAAAGAAAGAAAGAAAGAAAGAAAGAAAGAAAGAGAGAGAACAGTTTAAATGTTGTAAAAATTTTCATATATGATTTAGTAAAAGTGTCTTGATAAGTCTGTTAACATTGTAATATCTCATCCAATTTATGGCCATCGATGCCATGTAATCAACCAGCAGCAGACTGCAGCTTGAGATGTATGTCATTGGAGGAAACAACACCAGTAATTAGTCCTGCGTTTAATTAACAACTAAGGTAATCTCCAGACCTTTAAGTGTATACCAATAGAAAGTGTATTGCTAATCGGCTGCAGCCTCTGGAAGAGAACTCTTCTGGATGCACTCATATATTTCAAGAGGTGGTCTTTAAATATATCTAACAAAAGAGCAAACCTGAATCAATCAAACTGACTTAAAATCCATTGCAAAGGCAAAGTTCTTGCTTTCTATGTTGAAAAGAAATCAGTCTTTCATAAATTATGGGACTAAAGATTACTCCATTTGCTTTATTCTTCTGCCCTTCACCAAAGGTACTAGCATTTTCTGTTTCCTCTCCATCATTGTATTATTGGATTTCTTGGGAGGAGTTAAGTTGAGGAGTTAACCATGGTGAGCTATATCCATAGTTGACCTAGAGAATTCACAGATAAATCCTAGATTGGAAATAGATTTAATAATAGGATAAGAATCTAGGATGTTCTCATTTTTGTTGGGAGAATTAGTATTTCCATTTTGGACCATTTTATTATAGTTGAGAAGGTTTGCTCATGCCTGTAATCCCAGCACTTTGGGAGGCCGAAGGGGGTGGATCACCTGAGGTCAGGAGTTCGAGACCAGCCTGGCCAACATGGTGAAACACCGTCTCTACTAGAAGTATACAAATTAGCTGAATGTGCTGGTGGGTGCCTGTAATCCCAGCTACTCAGGAGGCTGGGGCAGGA
The DNA here is from genome assembly GCF_007565055.1 of Rhinopithecus roxellana. Taxonomy (NCBI): domain Eukaryota; kingdom Metazoa; phylum Chordata; class Mammalia; order Primates; family Cercopithecidae; genus Rhinopithecus; species Rhinopithecus roxellana. Next base: position 67,309,699 of record NC_044559.1, on the reverse strand, counting down.
GAATAGCTTGAACCCCAGAGACTGAGGTTGCAATGAGCCGAGATCATGCCACTGCACTCCAACCTGGGCGACAAGAGCGAGACTTCATCTCAATAATAATAATAACAATAATATGCAATGTATATTTATGTTTGTCTCATATCTTCTTATTCTATAGTTTATGTCAAATATATTTCATTTTCATTTGATTTTGTCTAACAACAGAAACCTTTACTATGCTTTGGTTTTTGTATGTAGTTATATTAACCAGGAATAGTTCTGATTTATAGTATTTTCCAACATCCATGTTTATACTCCAACCATGGCTAATTTCAAGTTAGAAAGAGTTTAACTAGCCTGATAAATTCCTGAAAGTATTACAATCCTATCTTGTAAACCAGATGTAGCATGTCACTGGATGTACGAAGAAAATGCAGTTATTTTTATGTAACTTTACTGTGCCCTGTTTGTATTGAAATAGTCAACACACTGATTAAAACAGAAAAGTTGTAACAGTCAAAAAAAAACTCATAATACAGATGAATAATATTCTAGGTTCCAGGAGTATTGTCATTGAAAATGGAATCCTGCAGCTAAAAGAGAGCTAGTCAGGATAAAATGATTTGGATTACTCATTCCATGTAGTCATTGAAGGCTCATAGGATTTCTTCTTCTTATGTCCATCTGAGAATATCCATTTAGGAAAAAAAAATCACTTTTTTTATGGATTGTTTTTCAAGAAGAAAATGTCTAACTACCATACATTATCCAATATTAAATACATTGTTAACACATGCAGGTAAACACACAATAGAAGATCACTCTTTTGTTTAGGAGAGCCTTAGTAAATAAAGTAATGGACATTTTGTTATGAGCTTTAAACAGTAAACATACCTGCTGCTTATGACTTAAGTTTTCCAAAACAGCCAGATGGATAGAGAAGAATTCATCTACCCTGTTTGTGGAAAACCAAACGATGAATAGGATGCTCCTCCTTTAATATTAAATAAACAAAACAAATCAGGCTTAAAAAATTCCTGTGGCAAAGGCAAATGTGGGCATTTACTCATGATACAAAACATCTTAAGTTTTAATAGTATTTGCTATAGTAAATAAATGCATGGTTTTTGATTTTTAAAACCCTAGAAATACAATATAGTTGATCTTTGAACAGCATGGATTTGAAATGTGCAGGCCCAATAATATGTGAATGTATTTTCAATGAATGTGTTCAGAAAACTGTTTGTAGATTTACAACAATTTATAAAAAGATGAATTACATAGATGAGAAATATTTGAAAAATCAAGAAAAAAATTGACATGTCATGAATGCATAAAATATAGGTAGATACTAGCCTATTTTATCATTTCCTACTACAAATTAAGCACAAATCTATTCTAAAAAAGTTACAATTTATCAAAACTAATGCAAACACTTACAGGCCATACCTGACACCATTCTCAGCGGAGAGAAATGTAAACAAACATAAAAATGCAGCATTAAGTCATAACTGCACAAAATTAACTGCAGTACATACTGTACTTCTGTAATAATTTTGTGGCCACCTCCTGTTGCTATTAGGATGAGCTCAAGTGCTGCGAGTATCTGCTTAAAACACCACATGAGGCTAATCATCTCTGCATGAGCAGCTCATCTCTCCAGTAAACTGGATATCACAGTAAAATGTGATCTCCTGAAGTTCTTGCATATTGTTCATCATGTTTAGTGCAGTATCATAAACCTTGAATAACACCATGGGACCCACACAAAGTGCTACTAGTGATGCCAGATTTTTTTCTTTAAAAGCAAAAAAGAAGTCATGAAATTATAAGAAAAAGTTGAATAGCTTGATAGTACTGTAAATTGAGGTACAGTAGTGCCTACTTCAATTGCCCACAATTTCAAGATAAATGAATCCAGCATTAGGACCACTTTTAAAAAGTAAAGAAGTCATCACTGCAGCTACACCAAAAGACACAGAACCTCGCACTTTTTGTGAAATACATTCTTTTGTCTTGTCATGAAAATGCATCTTTTATGTGGATGCAGGATTGCTGTAAGACAAGCATACCTGTGGACTCAAATTTGATTTTAAAAAAAGGAAAGTCATTATATGACAACTTAAAGCAAAAGGAAGGTGAAAAATGTAAAGCTTGAGAAAGTAATGCTGGCAAAGTGTGCTTTCATAAGTTTAGAGAGAAGCCTGTTTTTAAAAAATGTCAAGATAACAGGAGAAGCAGCTTCTACCAATCAAGAGGCAGCAGACAAGTTCCCAGACATCGTTAAGAAAATCACTGAGGAAAAAAAGATATGAGTATCAACAGGTTTTTAATGCATAAGAAAGTGCCCTATTCTGGAAAAAAAAAAAAAGTGCTACAAGGATATTTATTACTAGAGAAGAGAAGTGAACATCAGAATTTCTGGCAAAAAGTTATAGGCTAACTGTCCTGTTTTATGCAAATGAAATTGTTTTGTATATTTTGTGTGTGTGTTTGTGTGTGTATGTGTGTATTTAAATCAAGACTGCCCTTATCTATAAACTTGCTAACCTCAAGCTTTTAAGGCTAAAGATAAATATTAGCTGCTAGTCTTTTGCTTGTAAAACAAGAAGATCTGAATAACAGGAACCTAACTGGTGCCATTGATTCTCTGTCCATGAAGTCAGAAAGTACCCCATCAGTAAGCAACTGTCTTTTAAAGTTCTTTTGATATTGGACAATACCCCTGGTCACCCAGAACCCCATGAGCTAAACCCAAAAGACATTGAAGTGGTCTACTTGCCTCTAAACACAATGTCTCTAATTCAGCCTCTAGATTAGGGAATCATAAAGACCTGTAAGTTTCATTACACATGGTACTCTATGGAAAGAATTGACAACACTATGGAAGATTATCCCAATAAAGAGAATATCGTGAAAATCAGGAAGGATTACACCATTGAAGATGCCATCGTTGCTATAGAAATAGCTGCAAAAGCCATGAGGCCCGATACAAATTCCTGCTGGAGAAAACTGTCCAAATGTTATATGTGACTTCACAGGATTTGCAAGAAAACCAATCAAGAAAATCATGAAAGAGATTGTGAATATAACAAAAAAAAAAAAAAAAAAAATCATGGGTGAGGGATTGAGGTAAAGGGTATCAAAATATGGATCTTGGAGAAATTCAAGAGCTAACAGACACCCCACCAGAGGAACTAACAGAAGACAACTTGATTCAGATGAGGGCTTCTGAACAAGTACCAGATGAGGAAGAAGAAAACATAGAAGAAACAGTGCCAGAAAATAAACTGACATTAGACAATATGGCAGAAGTGTTCCAATTATTCAACACTGCTGTTGACTCCTTTTATGACATGGATGTTACTATGATATCACTGGCACTGAAACAAATGATAGAAGGAGGATTGATATGATATAGAAACATTTTTAGAGAAACAGAAAAGCAAAACAAAAAATCAGAGAGAAATTACTATGTATTTCTATAAAGTTACACTGAATGTGGCTGCCTCGCCTGTCCCTCTTCCACATCCTCCACTTCCTCTGCCTCTGCCACACCTGAGACAGCAAGAACAACACCTCCTCTTACTCCTCCTCAGCAGACTCAACATGAGGATAAGATAGATGAAGACCTTTATAATGATCTAGTTTCACTTAATTAATAGTAAATACATTTATTCTTTCTTATTTTCTTAATATTCTTCTCTAGTTTTTTAAATAAGAATACATTACATAACATATATAACATAAAAAGTTGTGTTATTCAACTGTTTATGTTACACATAAGGCTTCTCGTCAGTAATAAGCTATTAATAGTTATATTTTGGGGGAGTCAAAAGATATACACAGATTTTCAACTGTGCAGGGATCAGTGCCTTAACCCCTGCATTGCTCAAGTGTCAACTGTAGTTTCTCCCTTATCCTTGCTTTCACTTTCTGTGGTTTCAATTATCTGCAGTCAATTACAGTTGCCAAACGGGAGAGTATAGTACAGTACATAAGATATTTTGAGAAAGAGAAGGGTCATTTATATAACATTAATTGTAGTCTATTTTTATAATTGTTCTATTTTAGTATTATTGCTGTTATTCCATCACTCTGCTTAATTTATAAATTAAATTTTATCATAAGTATTTATGTATTAAAAAACAGGGTATATATAGGGCTCAGTACTATCCATAATTTCAAGCATCTACTGAGAGTCTTAGAATGTATCCCTTGTAGATAATAGGAGACCTCTCTAATGGGCTCTCTGAAAGAAGTCAATAAAACTAAAATGCAAAGTCAACAGCTAAGATACTCAGAGTAGAAACAGAGAAAATGTAAAGTTCGTATCCAAGAACTTAAAAAGAAAAAAACCTCAACTTTGAGTAAAGGGGAAAAAATACTGAAAACAAAAGTTAAGTTAATTCTGCAAGCTATTAACATAAAAGAAATAAAAAAAATATGAGTTTAAGTATGCTTTAAATGATGTATAGTTTAAAAAAAAACTGTAAAATAAAGATGAGTATCATAGAAATTTATGTCCTAAAACATATTAAAAAATATAAAGAAGTTGAAAATAAAATTAAAAGAATAGAAAAACAATTAACAGACTCTTCATCTCAGTGAATTAATTTATGAAAATAGATATATAACATTTTATAAAACATGACATCCTAAAAATGTAATTATTTTATCATATTGATATCTAACAATATAATTACATAAATAGTTATAAGAAAAATATAGAACTACTTCAAAGATGATGAAAATGCACTTAGTGAGTATTTAAAATCGTTTTTTCTAGTAGACAATGGAAGAAAGTGTGAAAATTAAAGGGAAATATATATATATGCAAAATATATTATGTATGTTTCTGTTATAATTTCTTTATCTATACTATTGTATCACATTGTATTTTTAAATGATCTAAACTATGATAATCATACTTTACAAACTAGATCTAAAGTTTAATTTCCAGTATTTAAAAAATTAATATGCCAGTAAATGTTAAGTCTGTCTAGGTGACGAAAATTTCCTACTACAACAAATTTAAGTAGTTGAAAATACACTTATTCACACATCCAGAATGTACGTTAGATTTTGTAGCTCAGACTGAGAATTTGCTGCAGGCTGTTCTCTATTTTGCATGGCTATGGAAGAACAATATTTATTAGATAAGAGGAGTGACCATAAAAATATATTATTTATTTATTTATTTATTTTGAGATGGAGTCTTGCTCTGTCACCCAGGCTGGAGTGCAGTGGCACAATCTCAGCTCACTGAATCACTGTAAACTCCATCTCCTGAGTTCAAGCGATTCTGCCACTTCAGCCTCTGGTGTAGTAGCTGGGATTACAAGTGTGTGTCAGCCTGTCCAGCTAATCATTGTATTTTAAGTAGAGACAGGGTTTTGAGATGTTGGCCAGGGTGGTCTCGAACTCCTGACCTCAGATGATCTGCCCACCTCAGCCTCCCAAAGTGCTGGGATTATAGGCATGAGCCATAATGTCCAGCCCATAAAAATACTTTAATCCCATTCTTTGAGTCATAAAAATTAAGGAACTGAATAACATACAAGTTATGATTAGCAAAAAAAGAAAACACTTGGACTGAAGAAACTTTAATTCTTAGGAAAAGCATACACAATACACCAAAGGTGAGGAAGATAATTTCTATTTTAGGAATTGCAGTGAATTACTCTTTCCTTGTCCTACTTCCCTTATTCCAGATCTTGATTTCCTCCTACATTTACAGAAGGGAGAACTTTAATGCTATGGTTTAGATATTTTCCCCTCCAAAACTCATGTCAAAATTTGATCCTCGATGTTGGAGGTGGGGTTAATAACAGGTGTTTGGGTCATGGGGGTGGACCCTTCATGAATAGATTTTGCCTTCCCTATAAGGCAGTAGTGGGGATGCATGATTTCTCACTTTATTAGTTCGCATGAGAGCTGGCTGTTAAAAAGAGCCTAACACCTCTTCCTCTCTTGCTTCCTCTCTTGTCATGTAATCTCTGCACACACTAGCTCCACTTCCCCTTTCAACATGAGTGGAAGCAGCCTGAAGCTCAGTATATGCAGATGCTGGTGCCATGTGTTTTGTACAGTCTGCACAACCATAAACAAATACACTTTTTTACTTTATAAATTACCCAGGGTCAGGTATTTCTTTACAGCAGCACACAGCAGAGTAAGACTGTGGATTCAAGAGTATGGTGCTAATTAAATTAAAAAATCGGTAGGAACAATTTATTTGAATAAACTTATTGCTTAATGTTTAAATGTTCCTAAAATATGTATTGAACATCTAAAGAAAACTTTCAATTTAATTATATTAATTTTTTTGAAAGCTAAAGAAATGTAGTTTAGGGACTCTAAAACGCATGATTAAGAAATGGTCTAAATACTTTTGCATAAAACTTTCTAATCTGAAAATATAAGAATAAAATTACATAATTATTGCTAAGATAGCAGCAGTTCATGAGATACAGTGATTATCATTGTATTTTCTATATAAATGTTCTTGGTAAATATTCACTAGGCATATAATAAGTTAATTTTTAGGAAATTGTATTGAATGTGTTCTTTATCTCTTGTAAGACATTATGATAGGTAACGCTGCTTAAGGTTTTGTAAATTGAGGATTATAAATTTTTTTGGAAATACAGAATATTTGAAGAAAATAATTTGTTATCTCTTCTGTTTTTCTAATTATACTTAAATTCTGGGGTACATGTGCACAACGTGCAGATTTGTTACATATACATACATGTGCCATGTTGGTGTGCTGCACCCATTAACTTGTCATTACATTAGGTATATCTTTTCTCTTTGTTTTATATGTCACTTAGAATTTACCCCTAAATTGATTTATGTATATCCACTCCTATGAGTAATGAAGAAAGCTGTTAATAAGAAAGTTATCAATAATATTCATTTTTTTTTTTAGCAGTCAAGTTTGCTTTTCTTCTTCTTCTCTTGCTTGCTACTTCACTTTATTGGCTGAAAAGCAACTTTTTTCATGAATAAAAAATTTCACAATAATCAAACAACTCTTTTGGATATTACTGACATGGTTCTGTTATCCAGAATTAATCTTACCGAGGAATATGAATGTATTCTAATATTTACCTGCTGTAATGTGGAATGAAGATAATTCCAGTATGTCCTTCAAAAGTTGATGCTTATTGTGATTGGAACATATCTTATCAGATGATGAGTACATTGCAATAATTCACAAAGGATGAGACATATTATATAATTATAATTCGTTATTGTTTTCCTGTGACATTTATCATTTAGTTCAGATTTTTTTCTTTTAGTAATTGTATTTTAGTAGTAGCATCTTATGATAGTCAAGCCCAATTTCTCCACTCAACATTGACTTTGTATCTTCCGAAATTTCTATATCTTTCCATTACATATATTTTTTTCTACTTACGTGTGTGTGGACAACAATGAATATGAAATTTGAAAAAGCTATAAGTAGATCGATTTAACAATAAATGAGTGGCTATGTGTAGCAAATTTTCTACATAGGAAAAACCAACATAAAGGAGAACGCCTAGAGGCCAGAACTTTAAGAGCAGCGTGAACAACATCTCTTCAAAAAAATAAAATAAAATAAAATAATTTTAAAAGAAAATAGACACTAAAACTGAAGCAGTATCCCTATCTTGGGTAAATACCTGGGGTTTGTCATCTTGCACCAGAAAGATTAAGGAAAAATTACAGATCTGACTCTTCAGGATTCTGTTCTTTCTATCTATCTATCTATCTATCTATCTATCTATCTATCTATCTATCTATCTATCTAGTGACTTCTTACCTCTTCTGGAAAACCTTAATTGTGCTTAGTTGTGAATCTTAAGTGTGCTCTGGGTTTTATAATACTGAAATGTAACTTTCTGGAAGTGCGCTGTAGGAATGTGTCTTCTGTTATCTATCCTTTAATTTCTAGAATTGTGTCTTTTGTCAATACAAAACCCCCACTGGAGAGGACTAATCGCTCAGAAGTTGTGACGTCTCTTGTTCTTAGCATGAGCTTGAGTTTACAGTTTAATGGTTGAATGTCACTGAATATATCAGAAGTCTAAAGACCCATTTTCACTTCCTATCTCCCCCAAATCCCAGCTATGTACCTTCATGCGGATTACTTTACTTCTTAAGTTTTAATTTTTCATCAGGTATGATTAGAAAACACCTACCTTATAATGTTATTATTTGAATTAAGTTGCATATAATGTTTTGAGCATGGACAGGATATAGCAAAAACAAAACAAGAATAATTAAAGCTATTAGTTTACAATTAAAATACATGTGATTTATACTTGGTTAGTAAGTACTTTGCTTAGTAGAGTACTGGGCACATAATAAGTCCTTACAAAACACTATTTGACTACTTTTTTTTTGGTAAAGAGGCATAACAGAATAGTTTTCTTATTCCTTGTATCAGATCACCCAATAGCTTGGTTATTAGGGAAATTGTAATGAGATGTGTGCATTTTCTTATGACAGATATTAGCAATTATGCCTTCCAATATTCAGTTGGGATATGTGAGCTGTCAGTTGAAATATTTGTTTTATTTTCATGTGTAAATTTAACTGACACTAGAAGTTTGCTAATTCTACAATCTGTATTGTTTTAAGTATTAGAAAAATCAAGAGATTGAAGTGAATGAATTTTTACTTATATACAAAGTTTTACTAATTGGAAGACATTATGCTACATGAAATAAGCCAGGCACAGAAAGACAAATACTGCATTATCTCATTTATATGTGAAATCTAAAAAAGTCAAACTCATTGAAACAGAATAGAATGGGAGTTACCCGGGAGGGGTGGTGGGGGAAATTGGGAGATGTTGATCAAAGGACACATGCTTGCAGTTATAAGAGAAATAATTTCTGGAGACCTAATATGCAGCAGGATGACTACAGTTAATAACAATGTATTGTACACTCGAAATTTGCTAAAAGTAGATCTTAAGTATTGTTACAACATGCACACAAAAACTATATTAGGTGACAAATATGTTAATTAGCTTGATTGTAGTAATCATTTCACTATATATATGTGTATCAAAACATCATGTTGTACAGTCTGAAAAATATCATGTTTGAAGATTATACTGATTGAATGTAACAAGTATAAAGCCAGGTGGCAGACCTAAACCTATGAATGAAATTTGGAAAGACCAATTGAATTAATGTCTAAGAAAATGCATTTCAACTATCACAGATGTTGGAAAACAGCTGATTTTCCCCATGGGATGGTGGTTCCCTATTATCAGAACTGTTCAGGCAAAATGGAAACTATAGAATTTTGTTTTTCGTGTTTCGATGTACATTGAACCTAGTTGACTTGGAAAATCAGACCCAAGGATTGTGTTTGGTTTTGGTTTTGTCTCTAATCTAAGAAACACATGGCTTTAGAACTGGGGAGATTGCTAAATATGTCAAGGTCCAACACACATTGATTTTCAGATAGGGTCATTATGATTCAGTTATTTCAAGGGATTTGTACATGATTCTATTATCTAGCTAAAGAAAGAATCAGGACCCATAGCTCCTGATTTTCAATTAATCATTAAAAAATCTGTAACTACTTTTGCGAGTATACAAATATAATTACCATGAAGCCTTCCAGGTATTTAAAATTGAAGATTTGATAATATTATATGACTTTCTGGGATAGTAATCTCAATGACATGTGATAAATAAAGCACAATTTTTTACCTGTTATCACTGGTAAAGTAAAACCAAATGTCAAAAATATTACTGGGAAGTTTCAGGCCATGTTTTCAGTATTTGGGCTAGAAAGTAATTTTAATCACTTGCAAATACATAATAATTAAATAATCTTAAAAACTAGGCAATTGTAAAATAGTTAACAATTCTTTCAAAACCTCTACCATATTTTAACTTTAAATAAGTGGGTTTATTTCGAGGTAGAAAGAAAAAACAGAGAAGAGGGTGGAAGATTTTAGTTGTGTTTGAGAATATGAAAGAAAATCCAAATAATAAACCAAATACAAATTTGTATAATTTATTTCAAAATTAAATATAAAATATCACTACATTGAGAGAAAATGATTTGGATATTGAATATTTTCCTCAAAATTAATATATTTAACATTTTCATTTTATTTTAAAATAAATTTAAAATAAAGAAGTATATTTGAATAAATTATTAAGATGTCATCATAATATAGTAGAAGATTTAAAGAATTTGGCTACAGTGGCCAGATGTGGTGGCTCACACCTGTAATCCCAACACTTTGGAAGGCTGAGGTGGGAGGATCACTTAAGCTCAGGAGTTTGAGACCAGCCTGAGCAATATAAGGAGACCACAATGTCTACAAAAATAAAAAATAATAATAACCAAAAAAAATAAGTCTGGCGTGGTGGCACACGCCTGTAGTCCTAGCTACTTGGAAGACTGAGGTTGAAGGATCCCTTGAGCCAGGGAGGTTCAGTGAGCAGTGACTGCTCCACCGCACTCTTGCCTGGGTGACACAATGAGATTAAAAAAAAAAAAAAAAAAAAAAAAAAAAAAAATTTGGATATAGAGCTTGTTTTTTGGTGTGTTTTCATCATGTCATTTTGGGTATATTAATATATCAGATTTTTGGTTTTCTCATCTGTAAATATAAGAAACAATTCTCAATTACTGGGTTGCATTGAGAACTGAATGAGATCATATGTAAACACTGATCACAGTGCTGTTAATAGAGACTGTGAAGGAGAAGGGAAAATTAATCTCTATTCCTTTATTAGGTTTGAAATATGAAATAAAACCATGGATGCTAAAAACATTGAAGTATGATACAATTTGGCAATATATGTAAGCCTTCATCTTAAAACATTATTGTAAACTGTAATAAAAAACTTACATATTTCCATGTTGCCAATACTACCTAATTTTTAAAGACTTTTTCTGGCATCTTGAAAAAAAAAAACACCATTATCTGATATAGGCAAAACTGAAAAAACAAACTATTGATAATTACAATTTGTGACAAATTATGTAGTAGCTAGGTTCATCATATAAAATTACATGATACCCCAGTTCAAGTTAAATTTCAGACAAATAAATACTAATGAATATTTTTATTTAAATTGGCAGCCCAAACTATAATGGATATCATGTAATACCTCATATGTATTTTTCAGTCTGTAGAATATTTTATATTTTTTTACATTTTCCATGATATATAAAATAAATTTTGATTCAACAGTATTTTCTCTGGTACCACAGTTCATCTTAATTGTACTCTCTATCTGTAAGATTGAATTTATTAACAGCATCTCGCATCCAAAGAAAGCTTTGTTTTAATTTTCGTTTTAGTTTTATATTAACCCATGTTCAGATATATGTATTAACAGCGAGTAACATCTGCATGAGATATAAGAATGCTTTTTCAGTTTTTTACTTGTGATGTGTGTGTGACTTTTGTTGTTTTAGTATGTGAGTCTAGATTGTGTATTTTTGTTAGTTGATCGATCTATTTATATTACATAAACTTACTTTCAAAATTTTTTTTTTTTTTTTTTTTTTTGAGGCGGAGTCTCGCTCTGTCGCCCAGACTGGAGTGCAGTGGCGCAATCTCGGCTCACTGCAAGCTCCGCCTCCCGGGTTCACGCCATTCTCCTGCCTCAGCCTCCTGAGTAGCTGGGACTACAGGCGCCCGCCACCTCGCCCGGCTAGTTTTTTCTATTTTTAGTAGAGACGGGGTTTCACCATGTTAGCCAGGATGGTCTCGATCTCCTGACCTCGTGATCCGCCCATCTCGGCCTCCCAAAGTGCTGGGATTACAGGCTTGAGCCACCGCGCCCGGCTACTTTCAAAATTTAGATAGAATATGAAACAAAGAGAATAGAAACAAACAGACCGGTAAGCATGTTTTCTGAAACAATTCTTGTTACAGGTTTTTAGTGGTGCATTCTAATTTGTTTTATCATTTATTTGTTTTCTTCTCAAGTCAGTTAAGACCCATATTGAGACATTTTGTTTTATGGTGAAACAAGGCTGTTTATTCAAATGTGAAGGAACTCTTTTGAACTATCTTCTAAATATTAATATTGACAATATTAATTAAAATGCCTTCCAAATATGACATATTTTTCATGCATCCTTGGTTTAGAATTCATATTTTTTTTCTAAATACCTTTGACATTATGGTAATTCTTTAAAGAATAGCATGTTTTCTTCAAATTTTCATGAGAGATAAGTGAAGTCTCACAAGCTGCTCTTAAAAAAAATAAATAGGTAATCTACAGAGTTCCTGTAGAACCTGAGGAGACAGAGCTTTACCATCTCTGGTTGGAAGCTGTGTTGCTTTTGGCTGTTTCAAGTGCTGTTATTACCTGTAAAAGGTGAGTTTATATAGAGGAAGGTTATTTTGATTTTGCTATTTTCTGTCTCCATTTTTTCTTTTGAAGTTAATATTAGTGCAAAGAAAATTAAGACAATTATTCTACACTGGCAATATATAAAAATTTTAGTACCTGAGCTTTTCCAGAGATAATTTACAATGGAACATTTTCTTTATACCCTTATGAGTCCTATTAGAATAGATTTCTATGAAAAATGGAATGAGGGAGAATGCCATCAAGTTATTTTCATATTTTAATATCGAATTATAACAGAGCAAACTAAAATCTTGGTTCTTACCCACAGTCTCTGGCATGTACTGACACCGTCACCTAATGGTAAGATAAATAGTTCATTATACATTTCTCAACTAATACATGTTTTGTTTGTTTATTTATTTGTTTTTTGGTAAGGATTTGTATTATAATTACAGCAGTCCTTACCAAGTTAGGTAATTAAATGAGAGTAAAAGAAGAATTTTAAGAATTAAATTTTGTGTTGGCTGGTATCCCTAGGAAATATGTAGTAAAAATAATTGACACAAATCCTGAATGAGTAGATATGCCTGCCTAACAAATATAATAAATAGCATAACTATTCCTCATATTTAAATTACAGGTACCTTTCATAGAAATAGGGAAATAAATATTCCAACACTTAAATGTGTCGTCAGAAATGAAATTGTATTTGTTTTAGTAATTGTACCCTTAGTAATTTAACTCTTGAAAGTTATACATCACTGAGTGCTTAATCTACTTAAATTGTTACCCACAAGTATTAATTCACTTTAGACCTCTACTGTAGCATTAGCATATTTTAAAAGTGCATTATAAGACTACTGATATGGGAAAACTATAGAAACTAGTGCTAAATGTTATTAGCCAACTCTATAGAATGCAAAACTTGCCATAGTTCACTTTAATGAAATCCCAGACAGTTTCTTTAGACTTTACTTGAGAAAGGAGAATTTTCAATATTCAATACAATTACATATATTGCAGTCTATTTAAATACTTAAATATATTTGTATTTAAATTATCTACATACAACATACGATCATTAGCTGTTTCATCCACCTGAAATATAATTGAGGGTCATTATGTTTCAATAATTTTACTAAAAATTTGATCTGTCAGGATTTATTTCAATAAATATTATAGGATTCTTTTATTTTTAAAACTATCTTTTGCATTTGAAAATTATGAAACAATAGTAGAAAAAAATAAATAACGTCATAAAGTAAACAATATCTATGATGATCTCAGACATTGTTTCATTGAGTGCAGTTGTGCAGGATGCTAATAGATATTCTACTATAAAGAAGTACTTTAGTCTAAAAAAAAAAAAAGAAATAGTACATTTCAAATAGTTAAAATGACATATTTACTCTAGAGTGCCTTAGCAACTTTTAATATTCTAATGTCTGAATTTCTGAGGAAAGGATATAAAATGTAGTGTCTTCCAAATCAGTGCAGAACTTTTTTGCCTGCAGTATATAGAAATAACGTGGAAAATCCTGGCCTTCATACTTCTTCAAAATCTCTGTATGCTTTATTCTCTGATTCTCACATTGCATGTTTGTTGATATATGTGCTGAAGTGTGTCATGTCAAAGAGCCGAATGTGGTGATAGAATAAGGCAGATTATTTTTCCCTCAAGTGCATAGAACAGGAGGATCTCTTCTTGAAGTTGAGTAGTTCTAGTCTCCTACCGCTTATGGAAGGAGGTCTATATGACTTTAATCTGCACCTTTAAGCTGCCACCTACAGCCACAACAAATTTACCCTGGTGTTAAATACAGATTTAGCTCCAGGGTGAGATCTAAAAGGGTGTGATCCTAGCCCTCTTCTCAGTTAGATCATGAGCAAGCCTGAGTATAAGACTTTATTCTCTTTTGCTAAATGACAACCAGCATATATGACTATTATTGCAAGATTTCTCCTTAAGGCTCTACTCTGTGCTGAAATGAATATTGTATAATTCTTGTTTTGGTATTTTTTAAATCAGATACTGAAGACGCCAGTAACTGAAAAAAAAAATTAAAAGTTTAATGCGTTTATTTGATAGTTCATCTTTTCTATAACATTAATTTTCCTATTGAAATATTTTTCAAATAAATTAATTATTATTTAGTATGTTGCAGAATTCACCATTACTTTCATAATTTTCTTGCAGAAATTATTTTTCTCAAAAATATTCAATATTTTTAATCTTTTAACTACTAATTAAATGTAACTTTATTATTTTACCTTCTAACAAGTTAATAACCTCCATTAGTAAATATAGGTTTTATACCTCTCTCTACACACTGATAACTAAAAGTTAGAACAATTATTGTAAGGGATGTATTGTGAAAAAAATGTGTATTGCTTTTAGAAAACCAGAAGTAAGAGGAACATCAACTTTCTGAATAGATATCCTTCCAGGAAACTGGCATCTAGGAAAGGCATGGGGCTCTTTTCTTTGATGTTTTAATGGGATTTCCATGGAAGTATTTACCAGGGCTTAACTTGTAGCCCCATTTTACAAGTTCTGAAATAATTTGTTTTCTAAATATTTTCCTCAGATATTATTGTATTTGAATCTTACAGAGACTCATGTGGAAAACAGAATCCCAGTTGCTTTCAATTTGGAATGATACAAATTCTTCAGATTATTATGTAAGAAGCAGAATTTATTTTAATGAAAAATCTCAATCCTGGAGAAATACAAAATAAGATTCTAGAGCCATACAATTAGTTTCAGATATCAGATTCTGGGACTATTTTGCTGTTTTTAATTTGAAGTTTTGCTAGACAGTTGAAAAAAATGTGGTAACATTACATCAGACTGATATCAAGTAGAGAAAGTGATATTTTTCTTTTTGGTTGGTTGTATCTATAAGAGTATTTAGTATTATTTAACTTATTATTAACTATTGCAAGATGATAACAAGGGTTGCGTTGAAGTCTCTTGTGACTGCTTCTTTTTCCCTTTCACAAACTGTTTTATAAACTAGGTCCAAGTTGTGATTCAATGATTGTATTGTGAAATAGCATGCTTTAATTCTTTAATGATCAAATCTTATTAATTATATGATTATTTGGTTTTATGAAACATTAAACTACTGGACAATTTAAAAATACTTAAAGAAAACTGAAATTTTAGTCATATAATCTTATTCAAAGCTCTTAACCTCTTCATTCATATTTCACCAGGCTAAATAACTAATTAGAGAAACATAACATTTTTTTAAAAACAAGAATTATCAGTTTGTCTAGTATATATATTTCTCCCAAACAATAGTTAAATAAATGCTTTGAGCTCTGCATACAAATTCAAAAATACATGTTTTAGGGTGCTAAATATTTAAAATTCAAATTGATATGAATATCAATGAGTTAACTTCTAAATGGAAAGTGATTCTCTTTGGAAAACTAGGAATAGAAATCATTTCAGTTCTTTTGGTTAGTATATCATGTATTTATGAAGGTATTCTTTAAATTATTCATTTATATTATATATATAGTATATTAAAAATAGGCTAATTAACCTTATAAAATAATGAATATGCAAATATATGTGCACATATACACACACGTATAAATTCCACCAGTGCATTGCTCTTTTGTGGCAATCTACCTCATGAGTATCTCACCATCTATACAAAATGATTTTAAAGTTATGCTTCCTAGTCTGGGAGTGGTGGCTCACGCCTGTAATCCCAGCACTATAGGAGGCCAAGGCAGGCAGATCACTTGGGGTCAGGAGTTCAAGACCAGCCTGGCCAACAGGGTAAGACCACATCACTACTAAAAAAATACAAAAAAATTGACCTGGCATGGTGGCGCACAACTCAGGCTACTGGGGCGGCTGAGGCAAGAGAATCGCTTGAATGTGTGAGTGGGCCAAGATCACGCCACTGCACTCCAGCCTGGGCAACAGAGTGAGACTGTCTCCAAAAAAAAAAAAAAAAAAAAGTATATATGCTTCCATAGCAGTGTTATTAATTGATGACCAATCACTTTATACTTGTATAATAATAAAATGTAATATTAAGGTGACCAGGAATAGCCTTTATATAAGAACCATTACGTTTTGGTCAATTTCAATTGATAGCACATAGATAATTCAAGATAACACAAGAGTAGTTTATGTGTATTAGAATTAAGAAAGCCAGACAATTAATATTTGGTTTACAATATAAACATAAAGCATTTAATCATGTGCATTGTGTTATTAATTTCAGCTTTTGTGACATGTGTAGACAATTAACTTGATTATAAATTATAATGCACATATAAGATAGTTTAATAGTGAATATTAGTAATATCTATACATTTTTATTCTCTAAATTTAATCTAATTCACTCACGTATTTTATTAGATTTTAACTTTAGACTACCATGTAGAATTACACTATGAATTTGTTATTTTTTTCCTGCAACTATAAAGTGTTTCTGGACTGGTAGACTCTGTGTTCTGACTTCTGGGGCTTCAGATATCCTGTTGTGATCCAATATCTTCTGGTTCTGCCATTGCAGAATTGAAAGTTCACACTGTCTTTTCCCTTTGAGAGCTATTACTACCTGTTTTCATCTCCCCAATACCTGTTTACCATAACAGTCTGTAATTGCTCTCTGGTCTTAGCTATGCCAACAATAATCCAGGGAAGCCTGCACCCAGCGGGATAAAAAATCCATTCTCTTACTAAAACAATTTCTTATTGATGTTCTCCAAACTCTACAAACAATGTCTCTCCATCTTTTTCTTCCATTTCATTATACCAAAAATAGCACCTATCAACTTGGTATGTCTAAGCGGAACTTAACTGGTTTATCAGCCAAACATTTCACATTTCATAGTTATGTTTCCTTATTAGTGTATATTCATATTCTTTCTACCAAGTTATCCTTGAAGGCATAGATCTTTGAAGGCATAATCAGGAATTCCTTTTAGAAGTTCTGATTAGCTGTCTTCACATTTGGATTCAGAATGTCAAAGCAGTACATAATTTCATATGTGAGCAAATTATTGACTAAGTATTCTTGCATTTTCAGAGAAAATAAATGAAGACACTCATCTAAAGTCTCTCTACACCATAAAAAATTTACATTATTTTAACAAGTATATTTTAATGAGATTAGCACTCAAGTAATTTACTCATGTATATTATATGGGACACCAAGCAATATCTTAACTACTTGAGAGAGCAACTTTCCTTTGGTTTGGAAAACTTTAATTTTATAATTGATATAAAACTAGCAAAAATACTACAAAGAACATTTTTACTCTTGAACCATTTGAGAAGTTTCTAGCGTAATGTCTCTTTATCCTGGGATAATTCAGGGACTATTTTCTATAAACAAGTACATTCTTAAACACAACTACAAACAGCCACCAAAATCAGAAAATTAATATTGATGAATTATAATACAGCCATCTAAACATCAAACTTTTACCTATTTATAATATTTGTTTTTCTATATTAAAGTATGTGTGATCTAGTTTTTTGTCTATTAGAAATGACAGGAAATTGACTGTGTGTCATTTTGGTGGAAATCTTCATCTTCACAGAGTTCCATTGAGTCTAGGGCCTTTCAATTGGTCTTTAAAAAGTCTGCTGGTTCTATGACTGGTCTCATTGCTCTTGCCCTTGGCTTCAACCTTTAAAGTTTGACTGCTCGCATTATACAATGGGTTTAGCACTGGTAGATGTGTACTCAGTGGCAGATATATCCATAGACTGGGACACAGTCTAACGCTTATACCAGGACGTGCAAACATAGAAGTAAAACAGAAGAGGGAACCTATGTTATTTTATAGTGATAATTTTTGACTATGGAGAATTTACTTTATATTTTTTTGTTGAACATAGAACTATGTAAGAAACCAAAAAATCAGATAATCTTATATATACATATATATATTTCATATATGTTATATAAATAGAGAATACACTTTAATATAATTTTCATCCAAAAATAATTAAATGGCACTTCAAACTATGAGAGTGATTACAATGAGGTACTGCAGTGAAATAATTATTCCCTAGAAAGTTTTAGCATTAATATTTCTCTAGCCAGGTAAATTAAATCAGAACATTTATGATCTTCAGTAATTTTTAGCTTGAGTTAAATATATTCCAGCTTTTTAGAAAATATAAAAATAGTACATATTAAATATATCCCCAAATTACATTTTTTTAAAGATTGCATATGTATATAATTTAAAAATAGTTGCTAGAACAACATTCACACTCCTTGACAGATGATATAAGAATATTTATTCAAATACATATAACCAAATAGTATTAACATATATTATTAGTCTTTATTAATATAGTTACACATGAATTAATATTGAAATTACGTAATTTTAATTAATATTCTCAATGTAATTGTAAACAGATTATCAGTTGATTAAACTCAATGCTGTATTTCAATAGGAAAAGGACTTTTCATCTGTAACTACTTCGAAACTTGCTCAGACCAATTGATTATTCACTTAATTTGACTGTATATATGAAAATCTTACAGGATTCTAATAATTTTGAGGCATAAAAACAGTTTAACTTTAATAATTGTTTTGTTTAATTAATATGGGTACTTGGTAGATGTATATATTTATGAGTTACAGGAGAGATTCTGATATAGGCATACAATGCAAAATAATCCCATCAGGGTAAATGAGGTATCTATCACCTCAAGCATTTCTCCTTTCTTTGTGTTACAAACATTCCAATTATACTCTTTCAGTTATTTTTAAGTGTACAATAAATTGTTGACCACTATGTTGTGCTATCAAATACTAGATTTTATTTATTCTAAATGTATTTTTATATGCATTAACCATCCCCACTTCTCCACCACGAACTCTTCTTCCATCGTTCTAGTCTCTGTCTCTATGTTCAATTGTTTAAATTTTTAGCTCCCACAAATGAGTGAGAACATGCAAAGTTTGTCTCTCTGTGCCTGGCTTATTTCCTTAACACAATGACCTTCAATACTCATACCACCTTTTCTTTATTCATTTGTTTGCTGGAAAACACAGGTTGCTTCAAAATCTTGGCTATTGTGAACTGTACTGCAATAATCATGGGAGTACAAGTATCTCTTTGATTTACTGATTTTCTTTCTTTGGGGTATGTGCCTAGCAGTAGGATATCTGGATCATAGGATCATAGGGTACATCTATTTTCACTTTCCTGAGGAACTTCCATACTGTTCTCAGTAGCGGCTGTACTAATTTACATTCCCACCAACAATGTATGTGAGGTCCCTTTCCTTCACATCCTCACCTGCATTTGTTATTGCCTGTCTTTTGGATAAAAGCCATTTTACCTGGGGTGAGATGATACACATTTGTAGGGTTCATTTGCGGTGCTTTGATGATCAGTGATGTTGAGCACTTTTTCATAAGCCTGTTTGCCATTTGTATGTCTTCTTTTGAGAAATATCTATTGAGATCTTTTGCCAATTTTTAATCAGATCGTTAGATTTTTCCTATATACTTGTTTGAAGTTCTTATATATTCTGGTTATTAAACCCTTGTCAGATGGACAGTTAGCAAATATTTTCTCCCATTCTGTGGGTTGTCTCTTCATTTTGTTCATGTTTATTTTGCTGTAGAGGAGCTTTTTAACTTAATGTGATCCTATTTGTCTATTTTTGCTTTGTTACTTATGGTTATGGGATATTACTCAAAATATATTTGCTTTGATCAGTGTCCTAGAGAGTTTTCCAAAAGTTTTCTTTTAGTTTTTTTTTTTTTTTTTTAAGTTTGAGGTCTTAGATTTAAGTATTTAATCAATTTTGATTGAATTCTCATATATAGCAAGAGATAGGGGTCTAGTTTCATTCTTCTGTATATAAATAGCCAGTTTCCAAGCACCTTTTTTTGAATAGACTGTTCTGTCTCCAATGTAGGCTCCTGGCACCTTATTCAAAAATGAGCTTTATGGATTTATTTCTGGGTCTTCTATTTGGTTCCATTGGTTTATGTCTTTTTTTTGTCTACCACTTTGTTTACAATAACTGCTATTTTGTTCACAATAGCTTTGTGGTGTAATTTGAAGTAAGGTAATGTGATTCCTCCAGTTTCCTTCCTTTTTTCCAGGATGATTTTGGCTATTCTGGGTGTTCTGTAGTTTCATATAAATTTTAGATTTTTTTTTCTATTTTTGTGAAGAATGTCATTTATATTTTGATAGAAATTGCATTATCTGTAGATTGCTTTGGGTAGCATGGTCATTTTAACAGTACTGATTCTTTCAATCCATGAACATGAAATATCTCTTCATTTTTGGGGTGTGTCTCCTTTGATTTCTTGTGTCAATGTTTTATAGTTTTTACTGTAGTTTTTTTACAGTTTTCATTTTTTTGTTAAGTTTATTTCTGGGTGTCTTGTTTTATTTGTAGCTATTGTAAATGGGATTACTTTCTTGAGTTCTTTTTCAGATTATTTGCTGTTTTCATATAGAAATGCTACAGATTTCATTGTATTAATTTTGTACCCTACAACTTTACTGAATTTGTTTATCAGTTCTCATAGGTTTTATTGTGTGAAGTCTTTAGGTTTTTCCCACATATAAGATTATTTCATTTGCAAACAGGGATAATTTCACTCTTTTGTTTTCAATTTGTATGCCCCTTATTCCTTTCTCTTGTCTGATTGCACTAATCAGCACTTCCAATACTATGGAAATAACAATGGTGAACATAGGCATCCTTGTCTTGTTAAAGATATTAAGAGGAAAGGCTTTCATTTTTTTACCGTTCAGTATGATGCTAGCTGTGAGTCTCTTATATGTGGTTTTTATTGTATTGAGGTACGTTCTTTCTATACTCTCTTTTTTGCAGCTTTTTTTTAAATCATAAAATAATGTTGAATTGTATCAAATATTTTTTCAGTATTTCAGCATCAATTGAAATGATCATACAGTTTTTGTCCTTTTTATTCTGTTGATATGAGGTATCATGTTAATTAATTTGAATATTTTGAACCATCCTTGCATCTCTGGGATAAATTCCACTTGGTCGTGATAAAATATCTTTTTAATGTGTTGTAGAATTTGTTTTGCTAGTATTTTTTTTTTTTTGCAATTTTTTGTATCAATATTCATCAGGGAGATTACCCTATAGTTTTCTATTTGATGTATCTTTGGTTGTAGTTATCAGTACAATACTTACTGAACTTGTATAATGAGCTTGGAAGTATTCTCAACTATTTTATTTTTAGTAATAGTTTGAGTATGATTGGTATTAGGTTTTCTTTAAATGTTTAATAAAATTCAGCAATGCAACCATCACTTCCTGGGCTTTTCTTTGCTGGTTGAGTGTTTATTATGTCTTTGATCTCATTACTTACTATGGGTCTATTAAGGTTTTGGATTTCTTCATAGTTCAATCTTGCTAAGTTGTGTATGTCCAGACATTTATAAATTTCTTCTAGGTTTCCCAATTTATTGACATATAGTTGTTCGTAGTAGTCTCTAATTATCTTTTTAACTTCTGCCATATCAGTTATAATGTCTCCTTTTTCATCTCTAATTTTATTTATTTGGGTCTTCTCTCTTTTTTCTTCTTTAGTTTGATTCAAGATTTGTCAATTTTATCTTTTTAAAAAGCAAATTTTCCTTTTATTGATATTTTGCATGTTTTTTTTTTTTCATTTCAATTTCACCTATTTCTGCTCTAATCTTTATTTCTTTTCTCTATTAATTTTGGGTTTGGTTTGCTTTTGCTTTTCTAATTCTTTAAGATGCATTGTTAGGTTATTTATTTAACATTTTTCTGCTTTTTTGATGTGAGTGCTTATTGCTATAAAATTTCCTCTTAGTATTGTGTTTGTTGTATCCTGTAGGTTTTGATATGTTGGTTTTCATTTTATTTGTTTGTGGAAACTTTTTAATTTTCTTCTAATTTTTCTCATGGACTCACTGATCCTTTGGGAAGATATTGTTTAATTTCCATGTTTTATAGTTTCCAAAGTTTCTCTTGTTTTTGATTTCTAGGTTTATTCCATTGTTGTCAGAGAAGATACTTGATATATATTTTTTGAATTTTTAAAGAAGTGTTTTGTAGTTTAACACATTGTCTATCCTTGAGGATGATCCATTTGCTAAGAAGAGATTGTGTATTCTGCAGCAGTTAGATGAAATGTTCTGTAAATATCTGTTACGTCCATTTGTCTATAGTGCAGATTAATTCCAATGTTTCTTTGTTTGCTTTTCTGTCTGGATAACCTGTCTAATGCTGAAAGTGGGAGTGTTGAAGTCTCCAACTATTATCATATAGGGGTCTGCATCTCTCTTTAGCTCTGATAATTTTTGCTTTATATGTCTGGGTGCTCCAGTACTTGGTTCATATGTATTTATAATTGTTATATACTGTTACTGAATTGAGCCTTTTATTATTATATAGTGACCTTCTTTGTCTTAGTCCATTCAGCCTGCTATAACAAAATACCATATATTAAGTAGCTTATAAATGACAGAAGTTTATTTCTCACAGTTCTGGAAACCAGGAAGTCTGAGATCAAGGCTCAAGCATATTAGGTTTGTGGGGAGGATCCTCTTCTTTATAGATGAACATCTCACTATAAACTCACATAGCGAAAGGGCAAGGGAGCTCTCTCAGGCATCCTTTATAAAGGCACTAATACCATTCATGAGGGCTCTGGCATCATGACCTAATCATTTCCAAACGCCTTGCCTCCTAACATTGGTATGGTATGGTTAAGATTTCATTGTATACACTTTGGGAGGAAACAAACATTAAGATGAAAGTAGTCCAAAATTTATATCTTGAAATCCTACCTCCCCAGGTAATGGTAACAAGAAGGAGGGCACTTGGAATGTAATTAGGTCATGAGAGTGGAGCCTTCAGAAATGAGATGAACATCTTTATAAGAAGAGACAAGGGGAGATTGTTTCAAGATGGCTGACTAGATACATCAGATCTCATTCTCTCCAGAAAAAAAAGAAAAAAGAAAACTGTGAAGAGATAATCATACATCAACTAGAACTTCTAAAAGAGAACACTGCAGCTCAACATAGGAAACATCTGAGGCAGAGAAGGAGATGGAAGAAAGTGGCCAGCTTGGCTGAGATCAGCTAGGAGCCTGAAGCGGATCCCCATTGCATCCCACTATTGACTGCTGCAATCCTGACCACAAGAAGTCTCCTCTGCCCACATGAATACTAAAATTAGCTTGGGCATTGATCTGGAGACCCCACAAGTTCCTTGTCTGGGGCTATGAGAAGTGACCCCACCCCCAGCAGCACAGATTCTGCTTGGGCTTATCTAACAATGGGATCCTTTTCCCTTTCCACATACTGCTACAGCAGTTACTGCCACTGCGAGTGGTGGTAGGCAAGTCTGAAAACTGACTGTCTGGGACTGGGAGCAGCAAGCCCATCCTCCATAGCAGAGTAGCATATGTGCTCTGACTCACGTGTAGAAAGTGAGCAGGGTCTCTTCCTTGCTTCTGCATACCACTGTAGCCTTACTGCTGTTGCTGCTGAGGGACTGAGGTGGGTGAGCTGCAGTGCTGCCTCTCTGGGACTGTAGGTGATGATCCTATCCACTCTGGTAGCACAGTCTCTGTGCTTATGCCTGTGTGCAAAGGACGAGATCTCTCCTTGACGCCAAACAATGCTGCAGTTACTGCAGCAGCCAGGTGCCAAAAAATGTACTACCCAGGACTCCCAGATGGCACCTTATTTGAAGCTGGGAGTTCCAACCCTGCTCACACAGCGTGGCCTCTGTCCTCTGGTGTACTGGTCCCCAACAGTTTTGGAACCAGGGACTGGTTTCTTGGGAGAAAAATTTCCCAGACTAGGATGAAACTATTCACCTCAGATCACCAGGCATTAGTTAGATTTTCACAAGGGGTGTGGAACTTTCTTCCCTCACATGTGCAGTTCAGAATAGGGTTTGCACTCCTATGACAATCTAATGCCACCGCTGATCTGACAGGAGGCAGAGCTCAGTTGGTAATGCTCACTAGTCTGCTGCTCACCTCCTGTTATTTGGACCCATACTGGTTCACAGCCCAGGGGTTGGGAACTCCTGCTCTAGTGCACATTCTGAGTACAGGTTCCCTGTGCACACCACTGTGGCCATGGCTCCTGCTGGAGACGAGACAAAGTGTGCACTCCCCAAAACTAAAAGATGCCTGCATGGGACTGCTGAAGACAACCCCACCAACACAAATAGCAGGATTGTTATGTTGTAGCCTGAGCCCTGAGGCCAGATTCTTCATATCCACCACCACAAAATGTCCCATTCTGCCTACTAGAGCCTAGCCCCTGTATAACACCTGGGGCCTGAGATCAGACACCATCAGTTTATCTTTATCAGCCCCTCTCCACCAGAGCCCGAGCACACCTTCTGAAGACCTGGGAATCACTCCAGCTATTGCACCACCTCTGACAACAGTGTACTTTCCTCATAAACCTGAAGACAGGATCACTCACATGCACCACATTGAAGCCTAAGGAACAACCTCTCCAGTCCTTTAAAGCCACTGCCAACACAAACATGCACTGTTTGGAACCCAGAGAGTCATCCCATAACTGCCATTGCCCACGCCACACTAGCTCTCCAGGGGCCTAAGAACCTGCCTGCCCATCTGGCTCACTGTTGTCACTACTGGCATCTGAGGAAGCCATCTGGAGGTCTGAGAACTGGCCTGCCTGGACCACCTAATAGTGGTATCAGTAAGCTACCCTGGGGTTTAAGGACAGGCATGGTCAGCCCACAATTGTCATGACTGGGGCTAAAGACTGAACTACCTGCAATGTCTGTTCCCAGCAACACTTTAAACTTTACCAGAGCCTCCATTAATAACCATGCTGTAAGTCACCAAGAACATCACAGTTACAGGGGATGTTTAAGACCAAAGAAACCGTACAGAGACTACACTACTGAATGCAGGCAGAATCAAAGCTAAAGGACTCTACAAAACAAACACCATGGATTCATCTTCACAAAAACATCCCCCAAAGAAAGCAAATTCAGGATATTGGAAGAAGTGAGCATTACAACATGTGCATAGATATCAACATAAAAACACAGAAAACAAGAAAAAGTAAAGAAGTAGAATATACCCAAAAGAACACAATAATTCTCTAGCAACAGCTCACAATAAAAAAGAAAGTCCCAAAATCCCAGAAAAAAAAAGTGTTCTGAATATTGATTTTAAAGAAGCTCAGTGAGATACAAGAGAATTCTGAAAAATGATACAAAGAAACTATTAATGAGAAATTTTTCCAAAGAGATATTATAAAAGGAAAGAAATCCTGGAAGCGAAGAACTCATTGAATAAAATGCAAATTATGGAGCTGGAGGCCATTATTCTAAGTGAAGTAACTTAGGAATGGAAAAACAAATACCATATATTTTCATTCATAAATGGGAGCTAAGCTATGAGAACACAAAAGCATAAGAGTGACATAATGGATTTTGGGGACTCACGGGGGATTGGGGAAGGGGGTGAGGGATAAAAGACTACATATTTGATACAATGTATACTGCTCAGGTGACAGGTACACTAAAATCTCAGAAATCACGACTAAAAAATATATCCATGGAACCAAAAACCACCTGTACCCCTAAAACTATTGTAATAAAAGAATACAAATTGTATTCAAGGGCTTCAACAATAGACTATCTCAAGCAAAAGAAAAAAAAATCACAGAACTTGAAGACAGGTATTCTGAAATAACCCAGTCAGTCAAAAATAAAGAATAAAGAATAAAAAAGAATGAATAAAGACTTCATAATATATGGGTCACCATAAAGTGACTACATATACAAATTGTCAGTATTTCAGAGGATGAAGAAAGAAAAAGTTGGAAAACCTATTTAATGAATAATAGATGAAAACTTCTCAAGTCTAGCAATATATTTAGACATCCAGATACAGCAATCCCCAGACAGATACAATGCCAAAATGTCTTCTCCACAGCACATTATAGTCAATCTGTCAATATTCAGAAACAAAGAAATAATTCCAAAACTAGCAAGAGAAAATCATCTAGTCATCTACAAAAACACTCACATAAGACTAATAGTGTACTTCTCAACATAAACATTACAGGCCAGGAGAGAATGGGGTAATATATTCAAAGTGCTGAAATTAAAAAATGGTACCCATGGATACTAACTCCAGAAAAATGATCCCTCATAAATGAAAAATAAAGTCTTTCCCTGAAAGCAAATGCTGAGGAATTCATCACCACCAGACCAGTCCTAAAATAAATGCTCAAGGAAGTTCTAAATCCAGAAGTGAAATGACAAGAGTTGCCATCACAAAAATACACAAAAGTATAAATTTCACTCATAAAGTAATCACACATATAAGAGAAAAAACTGAAATAATATTATTACAGAAAACCACTGGCTGAGCACAGTGGCTCATGCCTGTAATCCTAGCACTTTGAGAGGCCAAGCCAGGTAGATCAACTGAGGTCAGGAGTTTGAGACCAGTCTGGCCAACATGGTGAAACCCTGACTCCACTAAAAATACAAAAATTAGCCAGGCGTGGTGCCACATGCCTGTAATACCAGCTACTTGGGAGGCTGAGGCAAGAGAATCACTTGAACCCAGGAGGCGGAGTTTGCAGTGAGCCAATATTGTGCCACTGCACTCCAGGCTAGGTGACAGAGCGAGACTCCATCAAGAAAAAAAAAAAAAAAAAAGAAAAGAAACGAAAAGAAAAGAAAAGAAAAGAAAAGAAAATCACCAACCCATTAGGACAAAAAAAAAGATAAAAAGAAAAAACATTGAATACATATGCAAAACAACCAGACAAAAACAATGTGAAAGCAAGAAAACCTCACATATCAATTACCTTGAATGTAAATGGATTAATTTATTCACTTAAAGGTTATAGATGAGCTGAATGGATTTAAAAATGATACAATTATAGACTGCCTACAAGAAACAATATAATTATAAAGATACGTACAGACTGAAAGTAGTGACAGAAAAAGGTATTACACTCAAATAGAAACCAAAAAAGAGGAGGAGTACCTATATTAGATAAAAAGACTTCACCAGTGCAGTGGCTCACACCTGTAATCCCAACACTTTGGGAGGCTGAAGCAGGCGGATCACGAGGTTAGGAGTTTGAGACCAGCCTAGTCAACATGGCGAAACCCCATTTCTACTAAAAATACCAAAATTAGCCAGTCATGGTGGCAGATGCCTCTAAATCCCAGCTACTCAGGAGGCTGAAACAGGATAATAGCTTGAACCCAGGAGACAGAGGTTGCAGTGAGCCAGATAGCACCATTGCACTCCAGTCTGGGCAACAGAGCAAGACTCCATCTAAAACAAAAGCCACAGGCCACACACGGTGGCTCATGCCTATAATCCTAGCACTGTGGGAGGCTGAGGTGAGTGGACTACCTGAGCTCATAAGTTTGATACTAGCCTCGGCAACATGGTGAAACCCCGTCTCTACTAAAATACCAATAATGATAATGATGATAATAATAATAATAATTAGCTGAGCATGGTGGTGTGCACCTATAGTCCCAACTACTTGGGAGGCTGAGGCACAAGAACCATTTGAAGGCAGAGGCTGCAGTGAGCTGAGCACACCACTGCACTCCAGCCTCAGTGACAGAGCAAGACACTGTCTCCAAAACAAAAAGTCACCAAGAAGATTTAAAAAAAAAAGTACAGCAAGAGGATGTAATTCTAAATATATATGGGCTCAGCATTGGAGAACCCAGATTTATAAAGCAAATATTACTAGAACTAAAGAGAAAGATGGACTCCAATACAATAATAGACAGATCGTCCAGGAAAGAAACCAATAGAGAAACATTGGATTTAAACTGGACTTTAGAGCAAATGAACCTAACAGACATTTACAGATCATGTTATCTGACAACTGCAAAATACACCTTCTTCTTATCAGCACATTGAACATTCTCTAGAATAGGCCATATGTTAGATCAAAACAAGTCTTATTTTTTAAAAATAAAATCACATCAAGTATCTTCTCAGACAACAATGAAATAAAACTAGAAATCAGTTCCAAGAAAAACCTTGGAAACTGTATAAATACATAGAAACAAAACAACATGCTCCTGAATGACCACTGGCTCAATATAGACATTAACATGAAAATCAAGTATTATTTTGAAACAAATGAAAATGATAATGCCATCTACCAAAACCTGTGAAATACAGAAAAAGCAGTACTACAAGGAATAGTTTGTAACACTGAATACTTACATCAAAAATCAAAAAAAGAGACTACAAATAAAAATCTAATGATGACAAGAAACTAGGAAACCAAGAACAAAACAAATCCAAAGTTGGCAGAAGAAAATATATAACAAAGATCAGAGCAGAAATAAATGAAATAAAGACTGAAAAAAAAAATACAAAGGAGGAGTAAAACAAAAAGCTGATTACTGAAATTTTTAACAGGCCAGGCACAGTGGTTCACACCTGTAATCCCAGCACTTTGGGAGGCCAAGTCAGCTGGATCATGAGTTCAGAAACAGAGACCATCTTGGCCAACATGGTGAAACCCCGTCTCTACTAAAATACAAAAAATTAGCCAGGCATGGTAGCACGTGCCTGTAATCCTAGCTATTTGGGAGGCTGAGCCTAGGGAATTGCTTGAACCCGGGAGGCAGAGGTTGCGGTGAGCTGAGATTGCACCACTGCACTCCAACCTGGCGACTCAGCAAGACTCCATCTCAAAAAAAAAAAAAAAAAAAAAAAAAGTTAAAGCAAAATTGATAAACTGCTGTAACTGCTATAGAGCTAACAAAGATAAAGAGACAAAACTCAAGTAAGCAAAACAAGAAACAAAATCGAGCCTCACAAATGATACCACAGAAATACAAGGGATCATTAGAGACTATTATGAACACTATGTTCTCATAAACCTAGAGGAAATGGAAAAATTCCTGAAAGCACACCCCCTACCAAGTTTGGATAAGGAAAAAATAGAAAACCTGAATAGATCAATAAGAAGTAGTGAGCATAACAGTAACCAAAACAGCATGGTACTGGTACAAAAACAGATACATAGACCAATGGAACAGAATAGAGAACTCAGACATAAGACCGCACATCTACACTATCTGATCTTTGACAAACCTGACTAAAACAAGCAATACGGAAAGCATTCCCCATTTAATAAATGGTGCTGGAAGAAATGACTAGTCATCCATAGACAATTGAAACTGGATCCCTTCCTTATACCTTATACAAAACTTACCTCAAGATGGATTAAAGACTTAAATGTAAAACCCAAAACCATAAAAACCCTAGAAGAAAATGTAGGCAATACCATTCAGGACATAGACATGGGCAAATATTTCATGAGGAAATCGCCAAAAGCAATTGCAACAAAAGCCAAAATGGACAAATGGGATCTAATTAAACTAAAGAGCTTGCTTCTGCACAGCAAAATAAACTATCATTAGAGCAAACAGGCAACCTACAGAGTGGGAGAAACTTTTTGCAATCTATCCATCTGACAAAGATCTAATATCCAGAATCTACAATAAACTTAAATAAATTTTTTAAAAAACATAACCCCATTAAAAGTGGTCAAAGGACATGAACAGACACTTCTCAAAAGAAGACATTTATGCAACCAACAAATATATTAAGGAAAACTCAACATCCCTGCTCATTAGAGAAATGCAAATCAAACCCACAATGAGATACCATCTCATGCCATTCAGAATGCTGATTATTAAAAGCTGAAGAAACAACTGATGTTGGTAAGGCTGTGGAGAAATAGGAACACTTTTATACTGTTAATGGAAATGTAAATTAATTCAACATTGTGGAAGATAGTGTGGCAATTCCTCAAAGACCTAGAACCAGAAATATCATTTTACCCAGCAATCCCGTTACTAGGTATATACCCAAAGGAATATAAACCATTCTGTTACAAAGATACATGCACGTGTATGTTCACTGCAACATTATTCACAATAGCAAAGACATGGAATCAATCCAAATGCCCATCAATAATAGACTGAATAAAGAAAATGTGGTACATATATACCATGGAATACTATGCAGCCATAGAAAAGAAGGAGATCATGCACTTTGCAGGGACATAGGTGGACCTGGGTGCCAACATCCTCAGCAAACTAACACAGGAACAGAACACCAAACACCACATGTTCTCACTTGTAAGTGGGAACTAAACAATGAGAACACATGGACACAGGGAGGGGAACAACACATACTGAGGCCTGGTAGCGGGAGTAGTAGGGGGAGGAAGAGCATTAGGAAAAGTAGTACTTAAAAGAAGTAGTCAGAATAAATCAGTAATAAAAATTGGTCCCTACAAAAAAAGCCTAGGGTTAGATGGATTCACTGCTGAATAAAGAATAACTAATACCAGTTCTTCTCAAAGTATTATAAAAATTGAAAAGGAGGGAATTCTCTCTAACTCATTTTATGAGGCTGGAATTTCCCTGATATCAAAACCAGACAAAGACACAACAAGAAAGAAAACTACAGGCCAATGTCCCTGATGAAGATAGATGTAAAAATTCTTAACAAAATACCAGCAAACCAAATCTAACAGCACATCAAAAAGATAATACAGGCTGGGTGCAGTAGCTCACGCCTGTAATCCCATCACTTTGAGAGAGGCCAAGGTGGGTGGATCACATGAAAATAGGAATTCCAGACCCGCTTGGCCAATATGGCAACCCCCATGTCTACTAAAAATACAAAAAAAAAAAAAAAAAAAAAAAAAAAAAAAAAAAAAAAAAAAAAAAGCCGGACACGGTGGAAAACACCTGTAATCGCAGCTACTTGGGAGGGTGAGGCATGAGAATCGCTTGAACCCAGGGTGGAGGATGCAGTGAGCCGAGACTGCACCACTGCACTCCAGCCTGGATGTTGTTGTGGCACTCTGTCTCTAAAATAATAATAACCAAAAAAGAAACAGAGAAGGCAATTCCATTTACAATAGCTACCAAAAAAAAGAGAACTTATTCATAAATTTAACCAAAAAGGTGAAAGAGCTCTGTAGGGAACACACACATATGCACGCGCGCATACACACACACACACACACACACACACACACACACACACACACACACACAAAATGATGAAAGAAACTGAAGACTATACAAACAAATAGAGAGATATCCAAGGTCATGGAATGGTAGAATTAATATTAAAATGACCATACTGCCCCAAGAGATATATAGATTTAATGTAATCCTTGTGAAAACGCCACTGTCATTTTTCACAGAAATAGAAAAAAAATCCTAAACTTCATTTGAAACAAAAAAAATCCAGAAAAGCCAAAGAAATCCTGATCAAAATAAAACAAAGCTGAGGGAATCATATTACCTTATTTCAAAGCATATTGCTTTGGTAAACAAAAGAGCATGGCATTTATATAAAAAATATATGCATTGACCAATAAATTAGAATAGATAATCCAAAATGAAATCCGCATGCTTGTAGGAAACTGATTCTTTGATAAAATTGCCAAGAAAATTCACGAGGGAAAGGATGGTCTCTTCAATGAATATATCTGGGAAAGCTGGATAACTATATGCAGAAGAATAAAACTAGACACCTATCTCCCACTGTATATAAAAATCAACTCATAATAAATTAAAAACTTAAACATAATATCTGAAACTATACAAGTATTATGTTGATGCAAAGGTATAACAATAATAGTTTACATATTTATGGAGTAGATGTGAGTGATTATTACATACATAGAATGTGTAATGATCAAGCTAGAGCATTTGGGGCATACAACAGCTTGAATATTTATCATTTTTATGTGTTATTATAATTTTGAGTTCTCAGTTTTAGTTATGATGTAATATAAAAAATATTGTTAAGTATAGTCACTCTAGTCTGCTATCGAACATCAGAAATGTATTCGCTCACAAATAAGACTATACATTTATAAATTAACAAAATAAAAACCATGTAATTTGTGAAAACTTAAAAAATAGTTTTGAAAGAAAGGAACAATAGTTACAAAATGTGATACAGAGAACACTGCAAATCAAATTAGCAGTCGAATCTCTAATTAGAAACATACCTCACATACTCAAATAAAAAAAATAAACTGTTACCTTTGTATTCATTTACAAATCTGAAAATAAAACATATCAATCCCAAGAGAACAGTAAAAACCTTTAAATATAAATTAATTTATTAGAAAAAATAGTAGAACTGATTAACCTAAGAATTGATATTTTATTAAAATTAAAATCACACACATTTATTCTGATCAAAGAAATGGATATTAAGGGAGAAATAAGAGAGAACTGCTATTAAGAAAAAAAGGTTTAAGAAAGGGAATACTCCTTTGGGAGGCCGAGACGGGCGGATCACGAGGTCAGGAGATCGAGACCATCCTGGCTAACATGGTGAAACCCCGTCTCTACTAAAAAAAATACAAAAAGCTAGCCGGGCGAGGTGGCGAGCGCCTGTAGTCCCAGCTACTCAGGAGGCTGAGGCAGGACAATGGCGTAAACCCGGGAGGCGGAGCTTGCAGTGAGCTGAGATCTGGCCACTGCACTCCAGCCCGGGCGAGAGAGCGAGACTCCGTCTCAAAAAAAAAAAAAAAAGAAAGGGAATACCCTTATATGTTAATTGATTAAAAATATAATAAACTGACAATTTTTGTGATAAGTAAATAGCATATAAATAAAACAAAGAAATCCTGATATATGTAAATAAAATATGTAAATAAACATTAATAAATTATGGAAAATACTGTGTTTGGGGAATACTGGGACTTATATGTATAAAGTGTACTTTCTATTTTGACCAAAACAAGCAATAACAGTAACAAAAACTGAATCACAATCATGACATAGTTTTATTTTACTTTTTTAAATTATATTTTAAGTTCTAGGGTACATGTGCACAACGTGCAGATTTGTTACATATGTATACATGTGCCATGTTGGTGTGCTGCACCCATTAACTCATCATTTACATTAGGTATATCTCCTAATGCTGTCCCACCCCCATCCCCCCACCCCACAACAGGCCCTGGTGTGTGATGTTCCCCCTCCTGTGTCCAAGTGTTCTCATTGTTCAATTCCCACCTATGAGTGAGAACATGCAGTATTTGGTTTTCTGTCCTTGCGATAGTTTGCTGAGAATGATGGTTTCCAGCTTCATCCATGTCCCTACAAAGTACATGAACTCATCCTTTTTTATGGCTGCATAGTATTCCATGGTGTATATGTGCCACATTTTCTTCATCCAGTCTATCGTTGATGAACATTTGGGTTGGTTCCAAGTCTTTGCTATTGTGAATAGAACCGCAATAAACATACGTGTGCATGTGTCTTTCTAGCATCATGATTTATAATCCTTTGGGTATATACCCAGTAATGGGATGGCTGAGTCAAATGTATTTCTAGTTCTAGATCCTTGAGGAATCGCCACACTGTCTTCCACAATGGTTGAACTAGTTTGCAGTCCCACCAACAGTGTAAAAGTGTTCCTATTTATCCACATCCTCTCCAGCACCTGTTGTTTCCTGACTTTTTAAAGATTGTCATTCTAACTGGTGTGAGATGGTATATCCTTGTGATTTTGATTTGCATTTCTCTGATGGCCAGAGATGATGAGCATTTTTTCATGTGTCTGTTGGCTGCATAAATGTCTTCTTTTGAGAAGTGTCTGTTCATATCCTTCACCCACTTTTTGATGGGGTTGTTTTATTTTTTTCTTTTAAATTTGTTTGAGTTCTTTGTAGATTCTGGATATTAGCCCTTTGTCAGATGGGTAGATTGCAACAATTTTCTCCCATTCTATAGGTTGCCTGTTCACTCTGATAGTAGTTCCTTTTGCTGTGCAGAAGTTCTTTAGTTTAATTAGATCCCATTTGTCAATTTTGGCCTTTGTTGCCATTGCTTTCGGTGTTTTAGACATGAAGTCCTTGCCCATGCCTATGTCCTGAATGATATTGCCTAGGTTTTCTTCTAGGGTTTTTTATGGTTTTAGGTCTAACATTTAAGTCTCTATTCCATCTTGAATTAATATTGACTGTGGGTTTGTCATAAATAGCTCTTATTATTTTGAGATACGTCCCATCAATACCTAATTTATTGAGAGTTTTTAGCATGAAGGGCTGTTGAATTTTGTCAAATGCCTTTTCTGCATCTATTGAGATAATCATGTGGTTCTTGTCTTTGGTTCTGTTTATATGCTGGATTACGTTTATTGATTTGTGTATGTTGAACCAGCCTTGCATCCCAGGGATGAAGCCAACTTGATGGTCATGGAAAAGCTTTTTGATGTGCTGCTGGATTCAGTTTGCCAGTATTTTATTGAGGATTTTTACATCAATGTCCATCAGGGATATCTGTCTAAAATTCTCTTTTTTTGTTGTGTCTCTGCCAGGTTTCAGTATCAGTATGATGCTGGCCTCATAAAATGCGTTAGGGAGGATTCCCTCTTTTTCTGTTGATTGGAATAGTTTCAGAAGGAATGGTACCAGCTTCTCCTTGTACCTCTGGTAGAATTTGGCTGTGAACTCGTTTGATCCTGGACGTTTTTTGGTTGGTAGGCTATTAATTATTGCCTTAATTTCAGAACTTGCTATTGGTCTATTCAGGGATTCAACTTCTTCCTGGTTTAGTCTTGGAAGGGTGTATGTTTCCAGGAATTTATCCATTTCTTCTAGATTTTCTAGTTTGTTTGCGTAGAGGTGTTTATAGTATTCTCTGGTGGTAGTTTGTATTTCTGTGGGATCGGTGGTGATATCCCCTTTATCATTTTTTATTATGTCTATTTGATTCTTCTCTCTTCCTTATTAGTCTTGCTAGCGGTCTGTCAATTTTGTTGATTTATGTCATGCTTTTTGAAAAGATCAACACGACATAGTTTTTAACCTCCATTTGACCAAATTATTCTTAGTCGGTATGAAATAACAGATATCTGAGCATTGTCTAGAGAACTTTAAAGTTTAAGGCGAAAGACAGGCCAAAGAATTTATACAAAACTGAACAAACTGCATGGACTATAAATAAACTGATCTAACTATTCTAATGGAGATTTAGTTTTTCTTAACAGTCTACTAATCATCCACTATTTTTGTTTTTTCACTTATTTCACAAATAATTTTGAGTTCTTAAAAGGTCTAGGAGCTCTTCTAGGTTTTGGACAGAGGGGCATTGGTAAGGAAACAGTATCTCTACTGTCCTGGGTTCATAGAGTGGTAAATCAGTTTAAAAACATGTAAACAGATTCATACAAGACTATTTAAGCCAACAGCAGGTGTTTTGAAGAAAGTCAAAGCAAAGTGATAGACATGATAAAGAGTGACTGGATAGTGCTGAGGTTGCCTTACTGTTGAGTTATCTGACAGGACCTTTCTAAGGAGGCGACCTTTGAACTGAAACCTGAATGATTCAGAGTCAACATTACCATAACTGGGTAAAAGGGTGAGTATTAAGTTTTCTGGTTAGATGAAAGGAGAAAAGGAGCTCAATAATTTGAGGAATAGATTAGGGCATTGTGCTAGAGGATAAGAATGGGGATTGGAAGTAGATGGTAAGAGATAAGATCAGAGCTATAGACAGGAAATTTCATTTCTAGATAAGGAATTCGTATTTATTTTTAATGTAGCAAGAAATAAGGGGACTGACATGATTTGTCTTCTATTTTTAAATTGTGATTCTCATTTGTCTCTCACATCTGTAGACATGTCCTATCGCTGAGCTTCCTATGAACAACCCTTCTAATTAGCTAGCTGAATATTTTCATCTTTCATCCAGATATTTTGCTATTAAACTGCAAGGAGAGGACAGGTGATAAAAAAAACATAACGTTTCATTGAGATATTTTAAAAATATTCTGTTTATTGTGATAATGATTTGGGAGCGTGTTAAAAAGTCATCCAAAAATAATCATTGTGCTTGTGATAGTTTAGCACCTTTGTTATTTTCACTCACAGTTAAAATGTCTTTGTTTTCATTTGCTTCACAAAGTATAAATTGGTACTATCAAAATTATCACAAAGCTTTATTGATGAAGAGAATTAGAAGTAAATGAAAACTCATTACTACATTATGCTTGATTCACTTTTGACACCCTAGGTCTTTAGGTTCATAGTACCTTTTTGAGAAAAATATGCTGTTAACAGCTTTAGGTATTTTAGTATAAGTAGCTATCCCTTCAGTGAAAAAAAAGTTCTATTTTAGGAATCAGAGATTCAAAAGCTAAACACTTATTAATCAAACAACAATGAACTCAATATTTTTTTCTCAGTGTATAATAGAGATTTTATGCCCCAACCTAAGATGAGTATATTTGTGTGCACGCATGTATGCTTTTCAGGCACAAGCAAGGGATTTCAAGCATGATGTTACATGTCACTACCATGGCTGAAAGGAAAGGTAGCAGCAGACTATGCATTTATCTACAGGATGTCAGATACTCTATTAAGTCTGTTAACAGTATCAATCAATTAAGTTATTTTGATGAGTAAATCCAGTCATTTACACAAGTAGCCGTAGTGGTAGTAATGCTGGTACTAGTAGCGGTAACTCCTAGATAATTACTTGTATGACTGGCCCTAGGAAGAGTCAAAAATAATCTGATAGAAGACCTGCTTGAGAATCTTTTCATTAGGAGATTTTTATCATATATATTTATGGTGACTAATATTTTCCCAGTGTTTTCTGAAAGTGCTTCTCTACTTAGATCCTCACAAATTTAGAAACCTGGCAAAATAGGAACTTTTCCTTGTACATAACATGATCACGTTGCATAACTTGACTCTGAATTGCTTCATCTAAAGGCATGAAACAGAATGTTTAATATCCTGATTTGGTCCCAGCAAAATGTGAAATATTCAAATCAATAGCCTTTATCACAAGATAAACAGCATGCTTTCTACCAGTTGTTTGTTTACCTTCTGATACATTTGGATTCCCAGAAGCATAATTCTTTTTATTTGAGTGTCAGATTATGAAGTATGTGTGAATGCAGAAATAATTTGGACAGCTTTGTGGGGAGCTTGACTTGTAATATCATAAAATGAAATAAACAAGTTGATTTGAACACTGTTAATGTGATTTATAATGTTTATGCACATCTGTTGGTTCTACTTTTCAGTAAACCTGCCAGTTAATTTTAGTAATACAAGAAATATGCCCTCTTCAAAAGAAACACATACACACATGCACATATATACAGAAAAAGATAGTAATTCTTCCCATGTCCATTCTTTAGTGCCCTACACCTAGTATAAGGGAAAAATGGCACAATAAAATTCTATTAGGCAGAGAGTTTCAATATTTATATAAAATTACATTCTCACTACCACCATGACAAGTGGCAGATATATTGTTTCAGAATTGAAATGTGAGAGGAGAAAATTGAGAAATTAGGAATGTTCAGATAGAGTATGGCACTGCTTTGTAATGACTTTATATGACACTGCTAGACACATTTTACTGGCTAAGAGAAACTATATTTTATAAAACGTCCCAGTTTTTTAAGTTGTAGAAAGTATTATTCAGAAAATTATTAGGAGACTCTACATACATACATTTCAGTTAACAAAAAGAGAGACATAGTAAATTATAGAGATTGGAAGTATGGATTTTGGAGTCACACAAGTTTGAGCTGACAATTTACCAAATGTTCCCTTGGGCAATTTGAATAAATGTTCTGAAACTGAGGTACTGTAAAGCCAAAATGGGGCTTGTAATGATGGGATTCAAGGTGATATGTATTTCATAGGATTGTTTTGGGGATAAATGAGGCAATTCACATACATCTTTTATTACAGTGTCCAAAAATGTTGGCCACTATTATTTTAAAGACTTTTTTAGAGCGGTTTTAGACTCACAGCAAAATTGAGAGAAAGGTACAGAGATTTCCCATATATCCCTGCCCCGACAAACGCACAGCCTGAACCACTACCAACATCCTCCACTAGAGTGGTAAATATGTCGCAGTTGGGTCATTATCACCCAAAGTCCACAGTTTACCTTAGGGTTCATTCTCAGTGCTGTACATTGTATGGCTTTGGACTAATTTATATTGACATGTGTCTACCATTATAGTATCATACAGAATAGTTTCACTACCCTAAAAAACCTATGTGGGCCGGGCGCGGTGGCTCACGCCTGTAATCCCAGCACTTTGGGAGGCCGAGGCGAGCGGATCACGAGGTCAGGAGATCGAGACCATCCTGGCAAACACAGAGAAACCCCGTCTCTAATAAAAATACTAAAACAAAATTAGCCAGGCGTGGTGTCCGGCGCCTGTAGTCTCAGCTACTCGGGAGGCTGAGGCGGGAGAATGGCGTGAACCCAGGAGGCGGAGCTTGCAGTGAGCAGAGATCGCGCCACTTCACTCCAGCCTGGGCGACAGAGCGAGACTGCATCTCAAAAAAAAAAAAAAAAAAAAAAAAAAAAAAAAAAAAAAATCCTTGTTGCTCTATTTATCCATTTTTCCCTTCAACCTCAGGAAATTACTGATCATTTCACTGTCTCCATATTTTTGACATTCCCAGCATGTCATATAGGTGAAATCATACAGCATGTAACATTTTCAGATTGACTTCTTAGTAATAAACTTGCTTATTTCTTTTCATAGCTCATGTCTTAATCTATTCTGGTAGCTATAACAAAATAAAATAGACTGCGTAGCTTATAAACAACAAAAATTATTTCTTACAGTTTTGGAGGCTGGAAAGTCCAAGATAAAGGCACCAGCAGATTTGATGTCAGTGGGATTAGCTTACTGATTCATAGAGGGCCCCTTCTCATTGTGTCTTCATATGGTGGAAGGGACAAAGGAATTCCCTTGGGAGTATTTTATGAAGGCACTAATCCCATTCATGAGGGCATCACTCATGACCTGATCATTTCCCAAAACCCCACCTTTTAATGCCATCACCTTGGGGTTAGGATTTAACATTTGAATGTTGACATTTTAGGGCATAAAGATTCAGTTCATTGCAGCTGGGTAGCTAATTTTATCCTTTTTTATTTTTTAATTTTTTTTAGAACAAGTCATGCTCTGTTGCCAGGCTGGAGTGCAGTGGCATGATCTTGGCTCACCGTCCCTGGTTCAAGCGATTCTCTTTCCTCAGCCTCCTGAGTAGCTGGGACTACAGACACTCGCCTCCACGCCCAGCTAATTTTTGTATTTTTAGTTGAGATGGGGTTTCAGCATGTTGGCCAGAATGTTCTCAATCTCTTGACCTCGTGATCCCCCTTCTCAGCCTCCCAAAGTGCTGGGATTACAGGTGTGAGCCACCGCGCCTGGCCAGTAGCTAATTTCATTTTAGGGCCCTGAGTAATACATTCCATTGTCTAGATGTAGCACAGTTTATCCATTGATCTGCTGAAGTGCATCTTGGTTCCTTCCACATTTTGGTAATTATGAATAAAGTTTCTATAAACATCTTTGTGCAGGTTTTCTATGAACTTAAGTTTTTAATTCCTTTGAGTAAATACCAAGGAGTGTGATTGCTAGATCATACTGTGAAGGCTGTTTAATGTTGTAAAAAGCTGTCAAACTGTCTTCTAAAGTGGCTGTACCATTTTGCATTTCCACCAGCAATGAAAGGGAGTTCTTGGTTCTCCACGTCCTTGCCAGCATAATCAATGTTCTGGTTTTTGACCATTGCAAAACGTATATAGTAGCATCTAATTGTTGTTGTAATTTGCATTTCTTCTGTGATATGTGATGTGGAATATCTTTTCATATACTTCGTTAACAACTGTGTATCTTCCTTGGTGAGGTGTTAAGGTTTTTTGCTTTTTATAAATTGGATGGCTTACTTTTTGTTGAGTTTTTAAAGTTTGTATGTATACTTGCATAACATTACTTTATTAGATATGTCTCCTCAAATATTTTCTGTGGCTTATATTTTCATTCCTTTTCCATTGTCTTTTGCAAAACAGAAAATTTTAATATCAATATAGCACAGTTCATCAATTTTTAAAAATAGAATTTGCCTTTGGCTTTGTGTCTAAAAAATCATTGCCAACCCCAAAGTTATCTAGAATTTCTCCTATATTTTCTTCTAGGAAGTTTGCAATTTTTTATTTTACATTTAGGACTATGATTAATTTTGATTTCGTTCTTGTGAAAGTCTAAGGCCTTTGCCTAGATTCCACTTTTTATTTATTTATTTTTTTTGATGTGGTGTTCAGTTACTCCATAAGTGTATGCCCTTTGTTGAAATGGCTATCACTTCTTCATTGTATTGTTTTTTTCTCCTATATCAACTACTATTAGTTTTATTTTTTCAAACACACTATCAAATACTATTAGTCCATTGGAAACTACTTAGCGTATGAAATCGTGTTTTTGAAAACAATTGTTTTCTAATATTCTTCTCATTTTATTTTGCTTTCCCTGTTATCCATCTTTCTTGTGAAAGATATTCATTAAACCTATTTTTGCTGGCACTTATATGAAATTCAGGGAAATATGAATTATCTATTTTTTTAGAATTTTGTGATCTATAATATATTGTATAAATCAATTATACATAATAGTTGGTCCTTTCATGAAATTAGCTCATTTGTCTTTGAATATAAACCCGAACTACATGTTTGTGTTTTCCTTTCAATTTAGAGTTGTGGAAACTAAGGCATTGCTTGGTTATGCAGATAGTAAGTGAACAATAGTAAATGTAGTCCTTCAGATGTCAAACCTAAACCTTCCTAATGTGATAAACCAAATCAATTTAGGAAAAATGCCATTTGATTAATAATATCAATAAATACTTTTGTGCACATTGAATAAAGTAATGATTCATATATGATATCAGTGGTTGGGTTACCCCTCCTTGCCCACATTGATAAACTGAGACTATTTAATGCACTAATAGGTGAGAAAATTGAAAGGGAAATTTTCAAAAAGCATAATATTTTCACTAATCATATGAGACTGTTAGTGCTTTATTTTATGTGTATTCTATTATTACATTCAACTCTATGGTGATACAATCTGCAGTAGAGCTGAAATATGTAATCAGGAATAAGCTGTTCCAATTCAACTAATTTTTAAAAAATTTTTGATATGCCACTACATTCAGAAACATTTGCGTTACCAAGTGGATATTTAGCCTCAGTTTTATGATATGATTTCTATTCATCTATTCTATTTAAAATTACATCTATAATTTTAAAATCACATGGAGTATTGTTATTATCATTGTTTCAACAGGA
The DNA here is from genome assembly GCF_007565055.1 of Rhinopithecus roxellana. Lineage (NCBI taxonomy): Eukaryota > Metazoa > Chordata > Mammalia > Primates > Cercopithecidae > Rhinopithecus > Rhinopithecus roxellana. Next base: position 67,268,172 of record NC_044559.1, on the reverse strand, counting down.
TCGTTAAATAACATTAAAGATCATTAAATAACATTTATTAGGTGCTTATTGTATGTTCAGCAATATTTATCAGTGCCTGTGTTTCAATTGCTAAGTATTTTACAGGCATTATGTTCTTAAACTTCATTACATCTCTCTCAAATATAGATTCATGCCAGTAATGTCAGAAAATATCAGAATTATAAGCAAGAAAATGTGTAACTCTAAACAGGCATTTAGCCTTCCTAAGATCTTCACATAGCTTGTAAGAGACATACACTGGAATAAACCTTTGTGACTTTGCAGATATAGATTTTAATTGATTTATCTGTTGTTCATCTGAGTTACCCCTTGCTTTCTCAAATAACGTATTTTGTTTAACATGATTGGTGCTAACAGGCAACTATAATGGATTAAAATTCAAATAATGGCATATATTGAGTTGTCCATTTGTTAGATAATAACTTGGCATTTATTATATTCTCTCCATAGAATTAATATAGTGGCAGATAGAAAAGTGAAACGTGGATTGTCTTTGAGCAATATAGACAGTGGACATAAAGTGGGCATTATATATATATATATATATATATATGATGACAACATTTGTAGTAATCAGTCACTTCATATTTTTATGGGTTGCTAGGAAGGTTTTTAAAGTACTGTGGCCTCCTTTTTTTATATAGTCACATGGCCTTCAGCCACACATCTCAGAACTTTCCACATATTAACTCTTAAAAGCCATCTAACTTTGGGTAAATCCAGTATTGACTTTATTCCTACGCTCCAGTGCCATGTTGCAGCAGTAGTCACAGAAAGCAGTAATTAGCTCCAGCTCTAGAACGTGATTTCAGGGACCATGATTTAATTACCTTTGGAAACTTCTCTGCTTTGTGGTTTTATGTGATTCAATACCTGATTTAATGAGTGATTCATGCCATCAACTAAAATGTTCTCAGAGACAAACTGCTCTGGGAATCAAACATTTATCAAAATTTAATCTTATATCTAACTGGTATAAGTGAAAGACAGGGTTTTGTGAAGTTCAATCCATCCAATAGGCAGAATAATGAACACTGATAGCATGCTTTCCAAAATGAATACTAACCTCTACATAGACCTTTCTAGAACACACACGATGCAACGATATAGGAGAGAATATTTTCATTTTCAGACCTGCCCATAAAATTAGTATGAATTTGAAATTTATATACATACATAACAAAAGGATAAAAAAATACATTATGTGTATTAATTTCAGTTGTATGTGTCTCTGTGTGTTGTAGTATTCTACACGGTACACGTTAGAATAAAGAAGGGAGAGTGATAAGTGAATGTTTGCAATTTAAAATAGTCTAAATAGACCGGGTATGGTGGCTCAAGCCTGTCATCCCAGCACTTTGGGAGGCCGAGACAGGTGTATCGCTTCAACTCAGGAGTTTGAGAACAACCTGAGCAACATGGCAAAATCCCATCTCTACAAAAAATACAAAAATTAATCAGGCTTTGTGGGTGCACCTATTGTCTCAGCTATTCTGGAGGCTGAGGTGCGAAGATCACTTGAGCTCAGGATGTGGAGGTTACAGCATGTTGTGATTTTGCCACTGCACTCCAGCCAGGGAAACAGAGAAAGACCCTGTCTCAAAATAAAATAAAATAAAATAAAATAAAATAAAATAAAACAAAATAAAATATGCAGAACAAGATATAATTAAAGATAATTATTGCTTAAAGAACACAATTACACATGGATGCATTTGAATGAATATGTAGCTTTTATTTTGTATCTGGCATCTTTTTAAATCCTTTTCATAATTGTTAATACACTTGAGTTAAAATATTATAAAATGTATAGAATGCAAACGATTAAAAAGATGTAGTTAAGATAAAGAAAATATAAGACCCAAGTGAATAAAACAAAACATTTAAAACCTGGTAATATGAGCCCTAAAATATAAAGAACAAGCATTAATTGATAATAAGCTTAAAATGTGTAAACGTTAACAAATGAAAGATCATTTAAAAAATGGAATGCAAATAAAAATAAACAAGTATAACAATAAGATGAGGAAGGATAAGTAGAATCTAGTGCATGTGACTTGAGTTCTTTTGGCTTGAATATCTCCTGTAGGAGGATTGAAAAGGAAAAAGATAAAGTAAAGTAGTCTAAGTTGACAGGACAAGGTTTTAAGTCAATGGCTTATATCATGGAGAAAAGGGAGAGGAAAAGAAAGCGATTCTAGCCTTCAGAATAGGGGAAGAGGTTAGGAAGAGAAGATTGGCCTCAGGTCTGAAAACCCTGCAACCATACTTTCCATACTTCAGTCTTCAAGCTTTCCACAGCAACTTGTAGGGTGTGCTGTCAGGGAACCAGGAAAGGAAATCAGGGCTCAAATTGCTTCTTGAGTAAAAACAAATTCCTGAGAAACATAAGAAAAATTGTTCAACCTTATTAATAACTTGAAAAATGGAAATAAAAATAATGACAAAATTCACATTTATCCCCAAATAGTAATATTACAGGAAAAAAAGCATCAGGGTGTTTTTGTTTGTTTCTTTAGATTGTATTTTATGTTTTGTTCTTAACAATTCCATGAAATACCAAAATACAGATATCAAGGGGAAAAAAAATTGCAACCACCAAAGGAAAGAAATAGCTGAAAAGATTAAAGACCAAATGAGAAATCAGAAGAAGGAATAATAAAAAGTTATCTGAGATTTTGATTGGACCCAGGAGTCTCTACAGTGTAGTCCCTTGTCTTATGATAGCACAGGGTAGCCAACAATATAAAATCTATTTATCTTTTGTTCATTTCCTCAGACCTATTTGATCATTCATTCATTCATTCAATAATATATTAATTGAAACTTACTAATCAATTGTGATTAAATATAGGGGATGCTGTGGTGAACAATAATGATAAACAAATTATTGTATAAATGTAACTTCAAATAGTGATAAAAATGGCAGGGTGTGGTGACTTATGCCTGTAATCCTAGCACTTTGGGAGGCTGAGGCGGATGGATTGCCTGAGGTCAGGAGTTTGAGACCAGCCTGTGCACCATAGTGAAACCCTGTTTCTATTAAAATACAAAAAAATTAGCTGGGCATGGCGGCGTGTGCCTGTAAACCTAGCTACTCGGGAGGCTGAGGCAGGAGAGTCGCTTGAACCTGGGAGGTGGAGGTTGCGGTGAGCCAAGATCGTGCCATTATACTCCAGCCTGGGTGAGACAGCCAGACTCCATCTCAAAATAATAATAATAATAATAATAATAATAACAACAACAACAACAACAACAAAATAAAAATAAATAGTGACTAAAAACAATGAAGAAGCAAACAGAGTCTTATTAAGTTGGAGAGAGAGAATGGAAACTTAGATTTTGAAGTCGAAAATTTCTATGAGGAGCACCTATTTAAATTGCAAGTAAATGGTGACTCAATAATGAAAATTTTGAGAAGTAGATTTTCATTAAAAGAAGATTTTAGTAAAAGGTACAAAAGCTTACCAAGTATTCTGAAGAATAAAAAGACTTATTTGGCTGGATTGTAATGATCATGATGGAGTATAATAAGCTAGAAGGAGAGTATTTTGAGATGAAATCAGACAAATGGGAAAGGATTGATAACTACAAGGCTTTAATATTAACTAGCTTGAATGTTTAGTATTGTTGATTATTTTTCTCTTTTCTGATTACAGTGGAAAGTTAACAGAGGGTCATTTTTCTCTTTTCTGATTACAGTGGAAAGTTAACAGAGGGTCTTTAAGCAGAGGAATCACATCATGAGATTTAAGTTGCTAAATTAATGCTTTGACCCATATGTGGAATTTAGATGGTAAGCCAACTAAAGTAGAATCATTTAGGAGGGTTTTGCATGGTGGTGCCTTGGGTTAGCATTGTGACGATGGAGATGGGAAGAAATGTAAAAGGGCACTGATGAATCTATTTGGGTATGAATGAAAGGTACATCTTCAAATTACACTATTTTACTTATCTTTAAGTTAGAAATGGTTTTCTTTACATTGAACATTATCAAAACAAAACATAGATTTGCCAGTCTGTATTTTATTTCTGAGCCACCCTCCTTTTTTTCTTTCTTTTCTTTTTTATTTTTTTTGAGACAAGGGCTCATTCTGTCACCCAGGCTGGAAAGCAGTGGCAGGAACTTGGCTCACTGCCTCCCAGGTTTGGGTTCAAGTGATTCTCCTGTCTAAGCCTCCTGAGTAGCTGGGACTACAGGAGCTTGCCACTGCACCTGGCTAATTTTTGTACTTTTTGTAGAGATGCAGTTTCAATATGTCCAGATTGGTCCCGAAATCCTGGACTCAAGGTATCCAACTGCTTCAACCTCCCAAAGTGCTGGGATTACAGGTGTAAGCCACCACACCCAGCCTTAGCCTGTTTTCATGCAAGCAGAATATCATATTGTTTCAGAATGTTCACTGGGGGTAAGCAGATGGATATATACAAAAGCTAGTGTAGTTCTCCCTGCAGATAGCAAGAGGCACTCTTATGTAAGCTTGCTCTGTTGTCTAGTGAGTAATATTCAGGATTTGTTTCTTCTACAAGTACTCATTTGTTGAGTAACTGAGTTACTACTTCTTACATACATCTCCAATTAACTGATCTAATCATTAGATTTATTTTTCTAAGTGTTGCTGGGATAACAAGCTAGCCATATGCAAAAGATTGAAACTGGATCCCTTTCGTACACCATGTACAAAAATTGACAAGATGGATTAAAGACTGAAATGTAAAACCCAAAACTATAAAACTCCAGAAGACAACCTAAACAATACCATTCTGGACATAGGAATGGGCAAAGACTTCATGATGAAGATGTCAAAAGCAGTTGCAGCAAAAGCAAAAATTGACAAATGGGATGTAATTAAACTTAAGAGCTTCTGCAAAGCAAAAGAATCTCTCAACAACATAAACAGACAACCTGCAGAATGAGAGAAAAGTTTTGCAAACTATGCATCCAACAAAGGTGTAATTTCAAACATCTGTTAGGAACTTAAACAAATTACAAGAAGAAAACAAATAACCCCATTAAATATGGGGCAAATGATATGAACAGATACTTTTCAAATGAAACCATATATGTGACTAACAAACATATGAAAAAAAGCTCAACATCACTGATCACTGGAGAAATGCCAATCAAAACCACAATGAGATGCCATCTAACACCAGTCAGAATGGCTATCACAAAGTCAAACATAACAAATGCTGCCAGAGAAAAAGAAATGCTTCTACTATTGTGGGAATGTAAATTAGTTCAACCATTGCAGAAAGTAGTGTGGTGATTCCTCAAAGACCTATAAAACAGAAAAACTATTTGACCCAATAATCTCACTTCTGGGTATATACCCAAAGGAATATAAATCATTCCGTCATAAGAAACATGAAAATGTATTTTCATTGCACCACTATTCACAATGGCAAAGACATGGAATCAAACTTAATGCCCATTAAAGATAGATTTGATAAAGAAAATATGGTACACATACACCATGGAGTACTATGCAGCCATAAAAATGAATGAGATCATGTCCTTTGCAGGCACATGGATGGAGCTGAAGGCCATTATCTTTAGCAAACTAATGCAGGAACAGAAAACCACATGCCGCATATTCTCACTTGTAAGTGGGAGCTAAATGATGAAAACACATAGACACATAGAAGGGAACAAAAAATATGGGGTCTATCGGAGGGTGGAGGGTGGGAGTTATGTCAAGATAGTACATGAGTAGGATTTAAATAAACCTTCCAACAGGAGAAAAGGGGCAGAAAAAAATAAGGAGTAAGTACTAGGCTTAATACTTGGGGAATGAAATAATCTGTACAACAAACCCCCATAAAATAAGTTTACCTGTAAAACAAACCTGCACATGTACCTTTGACTTTAAAATAAAAGTTAAAATTATACTTATTATTCCCCTCACTGCTCATGATTTTTAGTTTTCTTTGGTTTTCTCTAATGGCTATTAAAGAAATAAAATACATCTAGGTAAATTAAGAAACAAATACCTTCTGAAGAGAAGCAATGATTCTTTCATTATTTGGAATTGTTGAACATTTTCATGATAATAGTTAACATTTTCTGAACACTGACAGTGTGCTGGACACTTTGCATGTGTTTTCTTAATTAGCCGTCATCAACTCTGTGAGGAGCTTGTACCATTATGACCTGTACTTGCACATAAAGAAACTGGGGCTCAGAGTAACTAAAAATCTGTCAAATAACCAAAAAGCAAATAAGTCAGCCAGAATTCAAATTCAAACAATGCCAAGTCAATGAGATCAAGTCTATTGCCTCACCATGTTAGATCCCAGCATTTATAGTATATTCAACATAGTTTCTATGAATATACATGCATGTGATTGCAGCATTTCTCTTCTCTTAACAAAGACATTTTTGTCCCTTATGTTAATGTTGAATTCAAATATTTTCCACAAATACTTTGAACAAGAGAGTGATTTCTCCTGTCAGAGGGTTTATTTGAATCCTACTCATGTACTGTCTTGATGTAGCTCTGCTTCTGTCAGTGCTGGGTTAGCATGCTTTTATACAAGTGGAATTGGAAATGAAATGCTATGAAATTGAGACTTGAACCCCTTCTAGACCTTCAGAGCACTACTTTGTGCTAAGAAGATATCTATCATATGAACTTCAATAGTAGTTTGCAATTAGGCTGACAGTCAAAAGTGAGGTCTTGAATAAAAAACTCATGTTGAAAGATGTTTTTAATCTTGTAGGTTACAGGCTCTGGAAGGTTTGAAATTTGTCAGCCACATATAATAGGATTATAGTGCCCTTTGGTGAATGCTATTTGAATGCTAGGTTCTTGTCATGTACATTTAGAGATGAGGTTCCTTGTGTCTCACCAACTTGGTTGCTTACATTTAAACAATGTCAACAAACATTTATAAACAGTCCTTCTGTTTATAAAGTTTATAAAGTTCAATTTCAGCCTTTGCTCCTGCATGTCAAATTTCATTATTTATCAGTCTGAGTTTACTGTGATGCTCTTTCTATTAAGGTTTATGTATCCATAGTCACTTTTGATTTTGACGACAGGGATTTGTTAAATTGCTATAATTAAACAGTCTAAATATCATTTGTGATGAGCCACTAAGGACTTGAACTTAGGATATTTGTTATCTTTCATATGCTTATTATTATTATTATTATTATTAATTATTTTGAAACAGGGTCTCACTCTGTGGCCCAGGCTGAAGTGCAGTGGTGCAATCTCGGCTCACCGCAACCTCCACCTCCCGGGTTAAAGCGATCCTCCCACCTCAGCCTCCCTAGTGAATAGCTGGGACTACAGGCATACGCCGCCATGCCTGGCTAATTTTTTTTTTTTAGACAGGGGGTTTTGTCATGTTTCCCAGGCTGGTCTTGAACTCCTGAACTCAAGGTATCTGCTTCCATCAGCCTCTCAAAGTGCTGGGATTACAGGCATAAGCTACTACACCCAGCCTCATATAATTTTAAAATCCTATTGATTATTTTGATAAAGTCATTGCCTATTTTTACTGTGACTTTGGACATTTTTATTTTTTTTACAAATTCTTATCTTTTACACTATCCTCACATTTTTTTTTTTATTTGATCCACCCTCTCTATTGGTATAAATACATCTCTGAAGCAGGCTGAGTGAGGCAATAGTCTATTTCCCCAAGGCTAGAAACATAATGAGAAACCAAATGAGCACTGGAGTCCAAGTATTCTGGCTGTATGTTCACATGCTTAAATTTCTCTTATTACTAACAAATGATCACACTCAAGTGTGAGAAACAACTGAATACATTTCCAGGAAAATTCTGAGCTCTGTCACTATCTGACTTTGGGCAACTCATTTAACATTTTTATGACTATGCTCTTTGGCAGATGATGAGAGTTGTGGTCAGTGATTGTTACGGTTTCTGTACGCTGTAAAAATCTATGATTTTGTTTCCAGTTAAAATGAAAGTCAGACAATAGTCTCAAACTTGAAATGAAAGGAGTAGAAACTGGTAAGAAGTGCTTAGGACTGGAGAGGGAAACAGGGCAACTGGAATTCAGGAATAAGAAAGATTTACTTTTAATTTATACTTTTTTGTATAATTTTATACCTGGTACAAATAGATGGATTAAATTATTTAGGTAATAAACATTTTAAAACAAACTAATAGAAATGAAGAATGGTATTGCTACTGTTTACTATATTAAAAAAGCATTAATGCAGTCATAACAAAAGTTTCATGAATCTAATTATCTGACTTTAAATGCTTCTACATTAAAGACTATATTTCTTTATGTTATAATAACATTTCCACTGGATATTACTTGCCGCATAATGCAATTGAGCTGTAAGGAAGTTAGTTATTTCTTAAACAGTTCTGTTTGTATTTTTAATATATCATTATAATAATTGCATTATTCAATATATAAAGGTGACCAAGAATCACAGTGTTGGGAATTGAGACTATGCCAGTAGGAAAAAGGTGTAAATACAGATGATTTCAAGCAAAGTAAGATGTATGATCACCATGAATGTGTGGGATATTGTACACAATTAGCAGTAGTTACATGGCATGAAATTCTAGTGATGTAGCCTTTCTTAAAGTGAAAATTATAAAGCAAAATTATGGAAAAGCACTTCATACTATTATTAGAAACATTACTGATAACCAATGCATTCAATGTTGACAGTACTACAAATATTAACTATTATCACGATAAGCTGAAGAAATTTGCAGTATGAGAAGTTCTTGAATTTGCATCATGAATTTGCAATATGAAAAGTCCTTGAAAACTTGAATTGACTTTGGGTACTGTAGGATTTTCAGACTGCCTACACAGGAACCGTCAGTTATTCCTTTTGGCAATATATAAAAGAGATAAGAAGGGATTTTAAGGAGAAAAATAAAAACATAAAGTAGAGGATATATCCTCAATGTAGAGGATATGCCAATATAGCTTTGGAATAAATACAGAGAAATAAAGCCCATAGGACAGTGTCTTGCTTTCTTTTGGTGCACTTTTAACTAAGTTTATCACAAAGAATGTTAATAATAATTACTGAACTATATTGGACATTTTATATACATAAGGTACTTCATTATTATATTAAAAAATCTCATAGGACACAGACTGATAGGACAGTGTTTTGCTTTGTTTTGATGCACCTTTACCTAAATTTATCATAAAGAATGTTAACAGTGATTACTGAAATGTATTGGATATTTAATATACAAGGTACTTTGTTATTATATTAGAACATCTAATTAGATACAATTATCAATCTCATTAAGGTTGCTAACCCATAATGTTTAATGAAGTTGGCCAAAATCTCATATCTTGCAAGCAGCTAAACTGAGAATCAAACCCAGGACTTCTAAACCTGAAAGCTCACGAATAACTGTCATATTTTTTTTTTTTCTATATGGGTTAAACAATACATCCCATGCATTGGAGAATACTGTTGATAAATATTTTCAAATGGACATAGTGTTCCCCTTCGATTATACCAAACTGAATAGACTACATAAAATCTATCTAAATATTTTGTTTCCCATACTTCCAGGTAAACGTATTTGTAACTATATTGGAAAATAGATCAATGACTACAAAATATACAGCAAAAGGCCATTGAAATTTCCAACTAAAAATCAAAGGGAGCGGTACAGTTTTTAAAACTCTGTTTCAATGCAAAAGAGTCTTACCTGAATTTTGCAAAATTGCCAGGAATGTCAGCATGTCAGCAGCTTTTCTGCTAGATGCAAAATAGTTATACAATTCTTCTTATTATTTAAGATACAAGAATGTCATTAATATTTTCTTTATTCAGTATAGTAAGTTTAGGAAAATTTAATTCAAATAGATTTTTAAATTATGAAAACACTATTTTATAAGTTAACTAACTTGTACAGTCATCACGTCTATTTGTCTGTTTTGGTCAAGATGTTATTTTATTATCTACAGTATTACCTGCCACATAGCTGCCAATAAGTAGTTATGTGTTCAATAAATTAATACATAAAAGAATGAAAGAGTTCTCTATTCATGTTTTTTCCCAGTCCTGCACTTTTCTCCATGAGGCTATTAAATTATAAGAGGAGTTACCATAATCTTTATTTTTTTCGTGAATGCAGCCCCCATAATCATGAAAAACTAAGATGTTCCTTTTTTTTTTTTCTGAAAAAGAGATGTAGCTCAACAGTCTGTTTCCTCACTGCATTTCTAAGGAGGAAATATTTAAGCTTTCATGTTGTCTGAAGATGCAGTCTGTGTGACTGAAGTGTTCGTTGCATACTGTGTTCAGGAAAGTGACATATACAAATAAGCCCAATAATGCAATGCCCCTATTGCATATAAAGCCATTATTTTTAGTGCTATATTAGAACTTATTTTGCAATTCACAAGCTGAACAACAACTTGGATCCTTTGAAGATATAAACAACATAAAAAAATGTAAGACTTTGTGACCACAAGACTAAGAGTTTCATTTGAAAATTTATTCTGATCATTTGTACTCACCCTGGAAAGTCACTCTAAGAGTGAGGAAATTTGAGTGGGTGAGTGCAGAAATGGTCTCTCTATCTTAGGCTGTTTTCCAGCAATTAGAGAAGCATGACTTACCATGTAGTAAGTGTTCAGTTACTTGTTAAATAAACTATTGAATAACAAGATAGATTCACAATGAATGAAAACAGTACAAAAGCATGAAAACTTCTATTTATAACCTGTAAGATCTTGCTTTTTACCTTACATATAAAAGGAATATTTCCGTGCTGAAATGAATAAAAATTAAGCTGTGCCAAAAACTGAAATAATACAAATGCTGAAAGGTAAAATAAATATCATTTTTAAGTTGAGAGGCAGTTACAGTGAAATAAAAATATATTACTAAAAAACAATGATAAATATCCACTGATTTAAAATTAAAACTCTGTGTAAAATGGCTTAGAATATGTGTTTTAAATCTATAAAATTAGGAAAAGTACAGATTTGGGTTAAAAATGGCCATGCCACACCACTTGACTGAGAGTTCACAAGATGCAATTAAGATATGTGATTTTCTCAGTTATGATATTGTGTAACTTTTTAAAATCAATTAATGCTATGAGAGGCATAAAATTTTCTAGAAAGTGTTATTTGCTTTATTAATTATTTTATCTATCTACCATCTCTATCTTTTCCTACTATTCTTTCTTAAAGTATTTACTGGCCTTAGACAGTTTTTTCTATTGAACAAAACTCAGGTTGAAAGTTTAATGCATTGGCCGTATGTTTATTCCTTTATCTTATAGTTTTCACTGACTCTCCTTTAGAAAATGTTGTTCTTTCTTAAAGTATTTACTGGCCTTGTATAATTATTTCTATTGAACAGATGTCAAGTTGAAACTTTAAAGCATTGGGCCATATGTTTATGCCTTTATCTTATAGTTTTCAGTGACTCTTTTAGAAAAGTGACTTTTGGCCGGGCGCGGTGGCTCAAGCCTGTAATCCCAGCACTTTGGGAGGCCGAGACGGGCGGATCACGAGGTCAGGAGATCGAGAACATCCTGGCTAACACGGTGAAACCCCGTCTCTACTAAAAAATACACACACACACACACACACACACACACACACACACAAAACTAGCCGGGCGAGGTGGCGGGCACCTGTAGTCCCAGCTACTCGGAGGCTGAGGCAGGAGAATGGCATAAACCCGGGAGGCGGAGCTTGCAGTGAGCCGAGAACCGGCCACTGCACTCCAGCCGGAGCGACAGAGCGAGACTCCGTCTCAAAAAAAAAAAAAAAAAAGAAAAGTGACTTTTTTTTCATGATTCTCCTCCTTTTTTCTTAAACGTGCAAGAAGTATCAGGGCATTCAAAGTGCCAGTATTGATGAGCACATGTTACTTTATGGTATCTTTCTTCAGCTAATATGTAAAATACTCTTATTTAAATAGTAACCCTGCAGAGTACTTATAAGCCATTGCTTTTAAGATGAAGGTTTAGCTATTGGTTACCACTTTTCAACTTAGTAACACAATCAACACACATATTTACTGATTAAAATGTGTCCATGTTTTTATTTCCAATATCCAAAGAAAATAAGTTTCCTACTAGATTTCTCTGATAACTGAAATTATGATGAAGCTTCAACAAGGAAATTCAGATTCTAAAACTGAAAAAAAAACGTAGGTTCAGAAGACATTCCATTAAAAAATAAGAAGGAAAACATTTATTTTTTTGGAAAGTAGGGGAATTGTATGCTAAAAAAATGTGACCTACAGTCAATTTCCCCATCTCATTCTCCATAAATACTTTCCTATTCAAACCTCCTAAAGAACCCTTGCATCTCTCCAAACCTTGGTGCTTGTCACTTCCCCCTCTTTATTCCTACTTTTTCCTGACTACACTTTAATTTGTTGCTTATTTTTCCTCTTCCCAGTTAACTATGAGTTCTTCAAAAGTAGAAGTTACTTTTATAAGAAAATATCTGAAATATAGAGGATAATATATAAGTTTAAGATACAATCTGATCTGGTTAATTCAAATGAATTGAAGTCTTTACATTTAAGCAACAGTTACAAAGTATTTGCATAATTTTATTAATAATCAATGTAATGGATATATTTTGCTCTACTTATAATACTTTAATTCAAAGATAATTTTAATTACTATTAGTAACCAAATTTTTTATATTGATGTCTATTTCTCTTACTATATATGAATGAATCTTTGCTGTGTACCAAGAATTAAAAAGTATTAAATATTTCAACCACACTAATAATGGACTAGCTTATTCAAGTTTAAATACAATAGAGCTTGACACTTTTGATGAATATTTATCAGATAACATTTTGTTCCTTCATGTAATTTTCTAAACAATTTCTAATTAATCTTAGATATTCAACTGAAGTATGAGACTGTCTAGAACGTAAACGAGATTAAAAAAATGCTGCAAGCTGTCATGTTTTTACTAACAAGAACAACATTGAATATAGATGAATATGTAATTTTAAAAGAGTCATTTCTTTTTGCTTTCAACCTCATTACTTTAAATTAATAATGTATTGAGATGTGATCTATATTACCCTACTCATATAAGTGTCTGGGAAATCAGTGATGTGATGTTTTAGGAAGGTGATGAGGCCATGTGATAAAACTGTGCAAAAGAGATGCCATAATTTATGCACTGCTTCCTCGCATTATCTTCACTTCTATAACTTTTTCAATTAAATTTCCACAAAAATGTCAAATCCAAAGTGGTTTCAAATTCCTCATCTGCCTTTTGTAAAGTGATTCAGTTTGTGTGCTGTGGGAGCTACTTATTATGAAATGTTGCTGAGCTTGCAACTCCAATGCAGTCAGCAGTCTGGAAATTTTCTCAGATCTATATCATTTAATGTAAATTATTCTCTACCTCTTCATAACCTTATTTTTAATTATGTGCTTGCCAAAATTAGGGTTGAGTCCCTCCTTTAGATCAAGCCCAATGTCAGTTTCTACAAAATGTATAATGAAGATGAAATTTTCATTACCCAGAGCCTTATAGGCCAGTTAAAAGAGATTTTTATTACCTTTTTAATCTATATTTAAAACAATAGTACACACCATTCAGATATCACCACGTGGGATTTGTGAAATATTTGTGAGATTTCTTTCATTTTTTGTATGCCTGAGGAGCTTTGAAGCTCCTCTTTTGGGCTGCTAGATACAATTTTCCTCACAAGCAGGTATCCTTCCAAGGAGGTCAGACCGTATTTTACAAGCCCTTTTATGACAGAAGTGAAAATGACTATTTATAATTGAGCACAATAAAAATCTGTTTTGCTTAATTTGAGGAAGCTACAATGAGCAAATCCCTCTGTGTGCTTAGTAATATTAAACAGAGGCTGGCAGAATTTGTGAACAAGAATTTCACCAAAGTACTTTGTAAACATTAAATATACCATTTGATGCAATAAAACTTACATGTCTGGGAAAGTTTCACACATGTTTTGATGAGTCCTCCTGGAGAACAATTATTTTACAGCTATATTGTATATTTCTATCTTTTTTTCCAAGAGAAAAGTGGGGGGAAAAGGACATTAATTTTGTGGTGAGAGTCATGGTGCTTCCGGATGATAGAGGAAAATTATCTCCAGTATCTCTGAATTTTTCTCCACCACCAATTGACATTACTGGTATTACTTTTTTCTGAAAATGCTCTATCATGAGCTGTTCTTTATAAGAACATGCATTAATTTTATCATTCGTTTGTATGTGCCACACTGCAGAATTTTGTTCTCATAAAGAATTAAAGAAGTAGATAATAGTGGTCAAACTATGTTGGCCAACTTTAACCTAAATGGCAAACCAGTTATCTTTAGTAAATTCAAAAACACAATCTGAATATTGTGAACAAAAATAAAATATGCAACATTTGAAGTAAATATAAGTAAATATAAAGGTATGTCATGATTGTGTATCCACAAAGATCTTGTGAAACAGATTGACTTCTGAATAAAGAAGCCTCCTCCCTATATTTCTCATGCTTTATTATAGTACTTAGGACATGAATAAGTTATTTGATTTTCAATTACAGATTATATTAACATTGACATCAAGGAAGTGTAAATTTTTCCACAACATCTGACACAGACCTAAGAAAATGTTTGTTGGATAAAATTAATAAAGAACAAAATCAATGGTAAAACGTATATTGAGTCATCTAAGTTCTATAAGACATGAGGCTTGGGTACAAAGGAAATGCGAAGATCAGTATGACATCAATACTTTGAAATACAGTCAAAATGGGAGAGGGAAAATTAAATATACAAGTAATAATTTTATCAGAGAATATAATGAGACAATATTTGGTGTAGAGCAGCATGTATTGCATATCATAGAGAAATATCAGAAGATGTTTTGTAAAAATGTGTCACTTATGATGTGTTTAAAGAATGAGTATGATTTGCAGGCTTAGATATGGGTCAGGTAAGCCCAGTAATAAAAAAAATTAATATTTTGTGAACTTATTCAGCAATATTCAACAGCTTGACACTGATAAGGCTGGGGAAGGAATGGGTATCTAATGTTATCACTGGAGGATGAGTCCATTGAGGGTGGGGATTGTGATTTGCTCATTCCCTATATTTCTAGGACATTGAATAACACCTGACACATGGCAAGCCTTCAGTACATATTTGTTTAGTGATAAAATTAAATTTTGGAAAACTTATACTAGGAATTTTTTTAATGGGAATTGGAAGGATCTAGTGTAGACTCATGTACAGAAAAATAATGAGCAATAAACATATAGTACATAATTAAATTCTAAATTGTGTAAGGTAATTATAGTTTATTTGATTGCAGATCTCATGGGAACTGAACCTTTTACATTGGCTAAGAGTCTAGAGAATGTATAGGTATGTCAATACCTCTGATTTCCTATGAATTGGCATGATATGTAAAATTAATATGGAGGTAGTAGGTTTTTGAGGGAAATTGCTAGGCTAAAATGAACTAACTCATTTTGTTAAATACTGAAAATAAGTGAAGTCACAATGTTGAAAACCTTAAATGTTATCATATGTGTTAGGTTTTCTATCTAATACTAGTAAGTTATTGCCAATTGTTCAAAGAAGAAAAATAAATTGAAAGTTGTGTCTATTTCTGTGACATGACTACATACACAGAATAGATTTGTAAATTTAAAAACTGGTTAGCTAAAAACTAAAGACATCTGAAGGAAAAACTATGGTACAGTTTTTCTAGTAACTCTGTGCAACGGTGGTGGTATTACCATAGTCGTTCTTGTTTATGAGATTAGCAACTGCTTCTGGACATTATCACCTTGTTTAGACATCAAAAATGTCCTTTCATATCTCCCTCACTATACAGGTGTTGAACTTCCAAGATGTCTGATCAGAGGGACTTTTAAATATCTTAGCTGATGGATAGTGGGCTGTCCACAAGCAATTCATTATTGGAGGATCTATATTCTGAGTCTCTTTTATTATTTCTACTCTTTATATCAAATGCTCTTTACCGTTCAATCTTTGATGTATCTTGTCTATATTTTTTAACCCATTCAAATACTCTCTCATATCCCCCCTCTTTTCTGCTCCTCTTCCCATTGCCATTGACTCTTTGCTATCCAGATAGTCTTTACCTGCACTCACATAAGAGGTTTATTTGAGGGTTTTTTCTTTTTCTTAATCTTTTATTAATTAATTAATTTATTCATTTATTTATTTATAGACAGGATCTCACTTTGTCACCTAGGCTTGAGTGCACTGGCACAATCATGGCTCACTGTAACATTGAGCTTCCAGGCTCAAGTGAACCTCCCACCTCAGTCTCCTGAGTATCTGGGATTACAGACATGCACTACTGTGCCAAGTTAATTTTTTTATTTTTATTTTTTATAGAGACGGGATCTCACTATGTTGCCCAGGCTGGTCTCTAACTTCTGGACTCAAATATTCCTCCTGCCTGTGTCCTCCAAAGTTCTGAGATTACAGGTGTCACCATGCCCAGCCTTTTGTTTTATTATTATTATTATTATTATTATTATTCTTTTTTTTTTTTTTTTTTTTTTTTTTGAGACGGAGTCTTACTCTGTCGCCCAGGCTGGAGTGCAGTGGCTGGATCTCAGCTCACTGCAAGCTCCGCCTCTCGGGTTTACGCCATTCTCCTGCCTCAACTTCCCAAGTAGCTGGGACTACAGGCACCCGCCACCACGCCCAGCTAGTTTTTTTGTATATATATATATTTTTTTAGTAGAGACTGGGTTTCACCGTGTTAGCCAAGATGGTCTCAATCTCCTGACCTCGTGATCCGCCCGTCTCGGCCTCCCAAAGTGTTGGGATTACAGGCTTGAGCCACCGCGCCCGGCCTATTATTCTTATTTTTAATGTACACAGAGAATACTCTTAAGAGAATCAGTGAGAGAACAGAGAAATTAGTCAGGTGAGTGCATCCAGATATAATCCTGCAACTCACCTATAAAAAAAGGACAGATGACTCCAAGATAAAAATCTTGTGGAAACTTGAAAATAAGGTAATAATAAAGAAACAGTAGGAACTGAGAGGAGAATTATGGAAATTTATTGGCTTCCATGCAATATTCTACTTAGAAAAGAAATCTACTTCCCCCTCACCAAAAAAATAAGTTCTACAAACAAACAAACAAACAAAAACAGAAAACAAAGGTCCTAAAAACATTCTTTAGGAGCAACACATAAGATATTTTAGATTACCAGCAAAGAGGTAATGAACAAAGTCATGAAAATGAATGAGTTCTCAAAACAGAATATAGACAAGACAAACAGAATGTCAAGGATTGACATGCAATACGTACACACACACACACAAGTGAAATTATTTTTAGCTTACACATATGGACCAACCACACATTTAATTTTCATTTAAATTAAATATGGCTTCCAAGAGTCTTTAAAGATCAAAATGCATTAAATAAATTTATATTGAAATACTGGAAGGTAGATCGTACCATGGGTTTGTACAATTATGTCAAAAAATAGGTGGCCTCTTCTCTGTCAGTGCTTTGATCCAACACTTCATTTTCTTATCCACTTAGTGCTTGTGCATACATTCACTGAAAGACATGACTTTAAATGACTTTTAATTAAAAAAAATATATCCCTTTGACTTGTTTGGGTCAAAACAACAACCATTAACACTAATGTATTTTGAATTATTGTATGACAGAGTAGCATAACTTGCAAAGACTAAAAACATGCCTCAATACAGAAATAATGTCTCTTACTTTTATTCCAGATTTATGAATACATTTATTGCAGCAAAATATATATCACTAAATCTTTCTTTCTGTTACATATCTCGTTTTACTGCAATGATCTCACTATATGCTGTATACTTCATCTCTCCTCCACACCACTTCATTATCAACTTTTCTTAAGCACCATACTCCTTATATTTGCAATATAATTTGTTGAACTCATGTTGTCACCACCCTACAAGGTCAGCATGCCTATTCTTCCTTCAGAGGGTTTTAAGTGTGGTTTCCTTCACTCTGAATTTCCTAGAGTCTCATCTTCATGTCTAAGAATCTTATCATTTGTTAAGACCTAGCTCAAATCTTATCTCAAATATTCAAGAATGGCTTGCTCACCACACTGGCTGTGCTAACTCTTCCCCTCTTGTATCTGAATAAGCCTTATGGTAGAGTGAAGACCAAATTAAATCATGAATAGTAATATACTGTGTAATATTATTTTGGGTATGCTAGTATAGTATGTTCAGTTAAATGAGGCAGTCTCATATAAGAATGATGATTTATGTATTTGTATTCTATTTGGCACCCAAGCAATGAGTGCTCACTATCTGCTCAGTTTCTATGAAGTACTTGTTTATAAGTTAAAAAAAGAAAAACGATAAAATCTGGTTTTCTAAAAAAGTTTATTTCTGAATCCCAATTCAAGCAAAATTATGTTGGGGAACCACAAAATTAATCCCAATGTATTTATATTCTTCAATAAGAAGATGGCAAGTTATTAGACGAAAGTTTTGTTTAACCAAGACACCAGGATCAAATGAACAGTAACCAGTATTCCCCCTTGCTGTCCTATTTAGAATAGATTTGCCTGCTGCCATTCTTAAACATTTATGATTCAGGAACACTCCAAGAAAAAAAAAAATTCAGGACATTTCACAAGATTGCAATGTGATTGTTTTCAGAAAATATCAGGAGATTTCTATTTTTCTTGTTGATTTTAGAAGTAGGGTATTAAAAACTTAACCAATGCAATTTCAGTTGTTTTTGGAGTAAGAACCCTTCAGATTAATGATGATTCCCTACATGATTCACACATTTGTTCTAGCTCCAAAATTAGATGGAAATTTCCTTGAAAGATGTAGATGCATTGTTTTTGTCACTACAACTTTTAGCACTGCTCTTGATAAGTAATTTAGCTAGATTTTCATTATATATTGAAAGTGACTGCTTGCATTTTTGCCTTTCTGTTATGGTTAAGATGGTGAGAATACATATTTTACTTTAAAATAAAATTTACATATCAGCACATGATATGTAAAATAGAAAGGCCTTTAGTCATATTGGCTGCTATAGGATCATAGATATGGGGTTATGGTTAAACATTAGTAAAATAAAATATTCTTAAACATATTATACATTTTTCATATACAAGATAAATCGTATTTAAATGTAGGTTTAATAGTATGAGAAAAATATTTATCCTGTAATAATTGGATTGCTAATTAATATAATCAAGGACTCTACTGCCATTTGTTCTTTATGTATTTCTTTGAATTTCTTATTTCAAATTATTTACATAAAGAACATGGTTATTACTTCACAATGTTGATCTTATCTCTCTCTGTAGATAAAAATAAATTAGAAATAGAAATTAGAAAAAATTCATACAAGTAGAACTAGATAGAGTAATTAATTTACTTTAGTGTTACAGAACATGAAAAATAAAATAAAACTATTATATATTGAAATTTAGAAATATTTTTCTTTACCTCAGATATTATTGTCTAAATAAGTTTTTAAAATAATAACATTGTTCTTAAAGATTGTGTGTATGTGTGCATGTGAGTGTCCATGCATATGTTTAAATCACAGTTTTTGAATATGTACAGTATGGTCAGTCTTCCCTATGGAAAAAGAAGGCAAGACAATATAGAATGCTAATCCCTTTTGAATTCCTTTTAATATTCTTACCTTCCTCCTATGTTTTTTTTTTTTTTTTTTCATTTTCTTTTTCTTTTTATTTTCATTTGTGTCATCCAGCTGCCTCTCAAGTCACTCACTGCACTGGGAAATCTCACTGCCCCTTAGACATTTAAATGTAAAACAAGGAAGAAGAGTCTGAGCCTGTAGTTCTCAGTCAACCCCATTAAAACAACCAGGAGAGTGTCCACCATTCTTTCAAGACTGTGTCTGCCTGTTGGTTTTCTTTCTGTACATAGCTTGAGTGTGTAAAATATCCTTCAGTTACATATGAAATTCCTATTGCTGACATTGACAAATTATAGCCTACTTATTAGCTTTTAAGAGCACAACCACAAGACCACATGATCTTACAGTTCTGATTCTGTACTCAGTAAGGGTCTCAGAACATTATTTCTATTATTATTGCCATGAGATCTTATTAGAGTATTTAATGTATTTTTATAATTTAATATTTTTTTATTGGTTATGTTAAATTTGGATAATTCTGTTTACAGTCATTTGCTCTAAAATACTGTGGATGAATGCTCCATTACTCCTTTTCCACCATATGGGATACCTATGGGTTGATGGTGGGTTTTTTTGTTTGTTTGTTTTGTCACTTTTGTGTAGACTTGATACTTACTGGGTTATGTACAGAGTCCTGTGCTTTTTGTATGGTCATTTATTTCAAAGTCACTTCACTCTAAATAAGGAATTGGCATAATTTACTAAATCATTTATAAACACTGTAACATATCACTCATCAAAACTTGTCTTGGATTGTATGATTTCTCCTTTTCACTAGTTTCTCCACACTTGCCACTTTTACTTTCTCCTCCATCTCCCTCAAGTTTTTTCAACACAAGGAAGAAAATCTGCTTGGTGCATCTTTGTTAAAACTTCTCTTCCAATTTGGAAGTATTCATGAGTTTCTCAGAATTTGCCTTAATCATAGCTTCTGAGAAGCAGGCAAAGCATTAGGAACTATGTTAAAATTATCAGCATCTCTGTTCCTTTTTACATGCATAACTACTGGAAGAAGAATATTCTTAGAATTTGCATCACTCTTTCAATTTTCCTGAAAATCGGTAGCCCTTATTGATTTATTTAAAGATTCATTTTTATCTCATTTCTTTAAACTAGTCATTGCTCATGTCTGCTCATGTATTTTTTTGTTTTAGTCTCTTCTTCAGGAACACAACTAAAATACGCTCTTTCTGATTCTGACTTCAGTATCTCACATCTTCATTTTTTTAACTTTCTCTTTTTTTCCGGTATTCTGGGAGATATTTACACGTTTTTTTTAATCCAATTTAATTTCTAATTTAGTTTTCTGTAGTGAGGTTTGGATTGGAACTTGGGCAGGGGGTGGAGAGAGGGAATATGCTGGTGTGGATGGTAGAGAAGAGATAGTGAGATATGGGGTAATTAATTTTAATTTTTTTAAAATTAAAAAATTTAAAAAATAGCCACGTTTACAATTTAGAACTGCACCTGTAAGAAATGAAGAAAATAGAAATAACAATAACGAAGAAGTCTATATAGTGGTTAAGGTGGACAAAGCAGAATAAACTATTCTTTCTTTACTCTTGTATTCCCATTCCTGATTTAAGATCAGAGAATTTTTACATTGTGGAATTCTCTTGTTTAGGTCAAGATGGCTTCCTACAGGTAAGATTTCAGTAATTCCTGCTTCCAACCTTGAAATATGATGATCATAGTGAATTCCTTCCAACACTGCTGCTTTGAAAAATTTCAGAAGTTTTTCACGACCCAAATTGGATGGACATGCCACTCAACAGTGGTCATCATTACTACTATAGAGTCCCTGTCCCACAAATGCCCATCAGAACAGATGATCTTGATAACTCAAATGGTTATTAAGGGTTTACTCACTTCTCAGAAGTTTAATTAAGGGAAATCCTGATATAACCAGACTCATATCAAAAGAGTTAAATTCCACCTTATTGAATATTTTCCAGTTTTGCCTCACTTTAAGTATGACCCACAACCATTGGTTAGCATAAGAAAACAAGTTAGCAATTTTTGATTCTCCTTGACCAGTACAAAGTATTCTCTGATCCATACAGGTTTAAAATGTTACATTTTAAATCAAAATAGGAACTGTAGCAGGAAGTCAGGGACCCCGAATGGAGGGACCGGCTGAAGCCATGGCAGAAGAACATAAATTGTGAAGATTTCATGGACATTTATTAGTTCACCAAATTAATACTTTTATAATTTGTTATGCTTATCTTTACTGCAATCTCCGAACATAAATTGAGAATATTTCATGGACAATTATCACTTCTCCAATCAATACTCTTGTGATTTCCTATGCCTGTCTTTACTTTAATCTCTTAATCCTGTCATCTTCGTAAGCTGAGGAGGATGTATGTCACCTCAGGACCCTGTGATGATTGCATTAACTGCACAAATTGTTTGTAGAGCATGTACATTTGAACAATATGAAATCCGGGCATCTTGAAAAAGAACAGGATAATAGCAATTTTCAGGGAACAAGGGAGATAATCTTAAACTCTGACTGCCAGTGAGTTGGGCGGAACAGAGCCATATTTCTCTTCTTTCAAAAGCAAATAGGAGAAATATTGCTGAATTCTTTTTCTCAGCAAGGAACATCCCTGAGAAAGAGAATGCGCCCCTGAGGGTAGGCCTCTAAAATGGCTGCTTTGGGGGCAGCTGTCTTTACAGTCAAAGACGAAGGGATGAAATAAGCCTGGATCTTCTGTAGTGCTCCCAGGCTTATTAGAATGAGGAAATTGACCCCTAATAAATTTTAGTCAGAACGGTTGTCTGCTCTCAAACCCTGTCTCCTGATAAGATGTTATCAATGACTATGCGTGCCCAAAACTTCATTAGCAATTTTAATTTCGCCCTGTCCTGTGATCTTGTGATCTCGCCCTGTCTCCATTTGCTTTTTGATATTTTATTACCT
Source organism: Rhinopithecus roxellana (assembly GCF_007565055.1). Classification (NCBI taxonomy): domain Eukaryota; kingdom Metazoa; phylum Chordata; class Mammalia; order Primates; family Cercopithecidae; genus Rhinopithecus; species Rhinopithecus roxellana. The sequence goes on along the minus strand of NC_044559.1, from coordinate 67,245,535 downwards.
TGTGAAGTATGTGATCTCTGTGACCCACACCCTATTCATACACTCCCTCCCCTTTTGAAAATCACTAATAAAAACTTGCTGGTTTTACGGCTCAGGAAGTATCACAGAACCTGCCAACATGTGATGTCTCCCCCAGACACCTAGCTTTAAAATCTCTCTCTTTTTCACTCTTTACCTTTATTTCTCAGACCAGCCAACGCTTAGGGAAATAGGAAAGAACCAACACTGAATATCAGGGGTGGGGTTTCCCCCATAAGGAACTAAGATTTTACTTCTATTTGCAAGATTGTGTACTTTAAATATCTATTATGAATTATTTTACAATTTATAGAAAAGTTTACTCTTGGAGAAAATAAAAGTTTTCTTACTTTGAAATTATTACTCAAATTCCAAAGAAGACTATACTCACATGCAAACACATAAGCATAAATGTTTAGTTTTTTTTTGCTCTTTTGAATATGTATATAGATAAATGTGGTACATATATGTGTTGTGTGTGTATAAACAGGTAGCTCAGTGGCCACTGACAACCATATTATAAATTCAGAATAAATCATAAGTAATTTGAAATCCAGATGGGTGTTTAATATATTTTATCTATCTAATTTCTGTGTTGTTGTGTGGCCACATTATACTTAATTTAAAATTTACTTGTGGGCTTTGCTTTTTAAATTTAATTTAAGCAGAATAAATAATATGGGTACAAACTTCTGAAAGTTACATGCAGTAGATATTACAGAAGATCAACATGATAATATATTTCATTCCAAGATAACACTATGATAAGAATAAATATATTACGTTTAAGATGACAGATAATTACCTTAATGCTAAAACTAATAGATATTGAACTAAAATAGTGTAACTGTAAGACAAATCATTAGGGCAAACAGTACAAATTTTAAAAGTCACAAATAAAGGGTAACATTGCCATGAGTCCGCAGATATTTTACAATCTTCAGAAACAGAAAGTTCTTTCTAAGCTAATACTTCAGCTAGTTGTCCTTAATTTCAGATCCATGATCTCAAATACATATCTGTAAAGACATTTTTCTATGGTTTTCAAATACATTTATGATTTCTTAAAAATTAGGATGTCATTGGCCAGGTGCAGTGGCTCATGCCTGTAATTCCAGCACTTTGTGAGTCCGAGATGGGCATATCACGAGGTCAGCAGTTAGAAACCAGCTTGGCCAACATAGTGAAATACTGTCTCTACTAAAAATACAAAAATTAGCCAGGCTTGGTGGTGGGCATCTGTAATCCCAGCTACTCGGGAGGCTGAGCAGGGTAATTGCTTGAACCCAGGAGGCAGAGGTTGCAGTGAACCGAGATCACACCACTGTACTCCAGCCTGGGCAACAGAGCAAGACTCTGTCTTAAAAAAAAAAAAAAAAATTAAGATGTCATTAACAATTGACCCACATATTTAAAACTGAAAAGATCAGATCCTTTATGATATTTTTATTCTTTCTATTGGGAAGGGTTAATTAGTTTTGATTAGCCTGAATTTTATCTTCCAACACTGTGGAAAATAACATTATGTCTTCTGATTCTATGATGAGAAAAATGTTTAACTATTTCTCTTCAGAGGTGACAGGTTAATTTTCAATTTTCCATGTTTTTGATAACCAGAAGTCTGATTTGAAAGACAAAAAATTCGGTTGAGTGAATATTTAATTTTTTGAAAGCAAAACAAAACAAACTTGCTCAAACTAGTTCCTAGGTATACTAACACAGATAAAGTGCCTTTTAATTTCTCTCATACAAGGTGAATTTTATACAATCCCTTTAAAATAATAGATGGATATTTCATCTAAATTCATTAACAATATGCTTGCTTTTTAAGTTCATTGTTTATAGTTTAGATAAATATACAATATATTTTTTGAAAAGCACATAGAATGCTAAAGTTACACATTGGTTAACAGATCTTCTGAGGACAAATTTTTTTTATAACTGGATGCAGCAAAAGTCAAGGATATTGTAGTTCTTTTCAGAGTACAGAACTTGAGAAGGAGTGGCTTAGGAGGGATATACCGCCAGATACCTTCCACAGGCTGGTGCCAGCTGACATGTGAGCTGGACCACACACACAGAGCTCATATTTTCTAGTACCTGGAAGTGGATCAAATTTCCTTACCACAGAGTAGGGAACCAGAATCTGTCTAACCTAAGACTCTTATACCAGAGCTTGTCTTATCTGGGGAAATTATACATTCTAAAATAAACCAGTATGGCTTTAGTGTAATTTGTGCATAATAATAGTTATTTCAGTGTGTTTTGTGCTGCTATAACCAAACACTACAGTGTAGGTAATTTGTAATTAACAGAAATTTATTGATTCATGATTTTGGAGGCTGGGAAGTCCAAGAATAAGAGGTTGGCATCTAGCAAAAGCCTTCTTGCTTCATCATCTCATGGCAGAAAGGAAAATAAATGGTGATATACAGCAAGAGACTGAACTCACTGTCCCAAGTCCTTTCACAATGTGCATTAATCCTTTAATCCACTAATGAGAATGGAGCCCTCTGACCTAAAGACCTCCCATGAGGCTCTACCTCTCAACACTGTTCCTTTGGGATTAAGTTTCTAACACATGCCTTTGGGGGGACACATTCCAACCATAGCAAGATGTACAATTAACTAATAGTTAAGTGAATAAATATGACCAATAATTGTATTCCTTCTCAATTAATCTATTTAATCATAGGTCATGACCAACATATTATTAAAAAAATCGGACATTCACACTCTGGCTACCCACAGTGGCCATTAATGAAGCATTTTTCTCTTCTATTTTGTTTACATGATCACACATATTTATGTAATTTATGAAAAACTTTGTGATGTTCTTCCATTCAGCCAAAATTTAAGTAATGCCTTTGGCTGTCTGCATAATTATCCATACCTCATGTGCTGAATAAGCATTTATTGAGCATCCTCCTTTTCTAAGTATCTATAATGTTTTTTAAAATGCAAAATTAAATGCAATGTTGCTTTTGTTTTTGCTCCAAGAAAATCCCAGAGTACCATGAATAGTTAAATTTATTATGCTGTGATGCATGCTATAGTAGGATTATGAACATATTGGAGGGAACAAATAATTTATTTGGGTCTCAAAGGAAGTCTTTACAGAGGATATAATATGAACTGGGCCTTAAGTTAGTAAAAATTTACAAGTAAGAAAAAGGAATAAAATGGCCTTCTGGAAAATGGATCAGTACAAGGTAAGACAAGATAGACTATGCCCAGGAAGTTTTTATTTGGGACAGGGTAATGGGTTGTATGAGGTATCCTTCAAGCAGAGAATGCAATGCTAACTGCATGCAAAAAGAATGCTATAAGCATATAATTTATTTTTTTAATTATCCACTCAACATGCTAATGTTTACTCTTCATTTTGAAATTAGGTTTAAATGAAGATCAGAGTTCTTTTTAAAAGATTTAGATTACATACCTTGATCATTATATTAAGATTCCCTATGTTGGAGTTAATTTGTAATTTGAAATAGTATCTATCTATTTCATGTAAAGATACATAAAAACATTTCTTTTCTGAAGACACTGGCCACTAAGGTTTGTGCTTAAAAGAAAGCAACTGTATCCTCCCAGATCATGCCTGCAGAGAAACTGGCTATTATTATCAGCATCTTCTCTCATATTCCTCATTCCAATATCTTTTCAACTATTTTGAGCTTAATTTGGAATCTAAATTTTAGATATTTATATGAAGTAGCAAATTTAACTAATATGTAGAAAATGTATTAATAAATATAAATACAATAATTGCAATATAAGACTTCAACAAAAAGGGTGTTTATCAAAATGACATATCACAGGTTTTTATAAAACATAATTGCATTTTTTAGAATGTCTGTTTATTGTGTTTCATTCTAGAAATTAAATGCAAATGACATATTTTATTTATTCTTATTGATTTTTAGACTCTAGATTCTCCTTAACCTTCTAAACAGTGCTGACAGGAATTGATCTACTCATGTTTTGTATCTCCAGTGCCTACTTTGAGTTTGTGCCTAAAGTGAAATAATTGTGTCCTTCTACTGGTTGGCACACATAGAAGGCAGTCAAGAAACACATGCTTAATAAATTGTAACTTACAAAGAAAAGAAAAAAAATGCCAAAGTAATCTAAGATTTGTATACTTGTCTCATGTTCTTGAGTCTGCTCTAGAGTATCTGTAATTGATCATTTTAATATTGTCAGTGACGGGGCACATTACTTTCCTATTTCCTGAAATAACATTCAACTCTCACTGTTAGGAATGCTTTGTCACTCAGGAAAAATAAATCACACCAGAAAAAGCATTACTTTTATGCATTATAACTCTTCACTTGTTAGGTCAGTAGGTAATCTCTTGCTTCCTAAAGAAAAAGTAGTTTAAGAAAATATAGTGTATTTATCACTCTGAACTCTACTTGTCTCAGTTCTTTTGGACTGCAATAACGAAATACCACACTGGGTAATTTATAAAAGCAAAACAGTGTTTTTTTTTTTTTTTTTTTCTCAGAGTTCTAAAGGTTGGGAAGTCCAAGATCAAGCAACTGGCAGGTTTGGTTTTCTGGTAAGGCCACATCCACACATCCACGAGAAGGAATGTTGTACCCTCACATGGTAGAAGGTGGAGGGACAAAAGGGACAAACTTCCTCCGTCAAGCCCTTTAATAAAAACATCTAATCCCATTCAGAAGGGAAGAGCCCTTATGGCCTAATCCCCTTTTAAAGGCTCTACCCCTTAATACTATCACATTGGCAACACCTGAATTTCAAAGAGGACACATTGAAACCATAGCATTATATCCCTAGCTCCCTCACATTCATGATTTTCTCACATTAAAAAAAAATTCATTTATTCCATCTTAGCAGCTCCAAAAACTTTTTACTTGTTTCAGCATCAACTTCAAAGTCTAAATCCAAAGTCTCATCTAAACATCATACAAGCGAAACTCAAGGGTGTTTCATCCTGAGGTAAATTGTTCTCCAGCTCTGAACCTGCGAAAGCAAATTAGTTACATGTTTTCAAAACGCAATGGTAAGACAGACACAAGACAGGCGTTTATATTCCAAAGGGGAGAAGTAGGCAAGAAGAAAGGAGTAATAGGTCCCAAGTGAGTCCAAAACACAGTGAGGAAAACCACATATGAACAATCTTTGACTCCATGGCCCACTTCCTGGACACACTGGGGTAGGGTTGGGCCCCCAAATGCCCCAGAGGACCCTATCAGCATGGCTTTGCTGAGTACATCTCCCTTCAGCTCTCATGGGTTGGAGTTCAGTGCCTGTGGCTCTTCCGGGCTTTGGTCTCTGGAGTGGCCCTGCTCCCACAACTCCATCAATCATTGCCCTAGTGGGCACTGTCTGTGATATACCAGCCCCACAACACACCGCCCCCTCCTGCACTATGCCTTTCCCTTTGAGGACTCTCTTTGGTGCTCCCGCCCGTGACACAATTCTCTGCCTAGTACCTGAGGCTCTCTGAGGTATCACTTGAAGTCCAGGTAGAGATGACTTGAAGTCCAAGCCTCCACAGCTAATGCGCTCTGCTTGACTGAAGATTTAGCACCATGGTGGCACGGTTAGGGCTCAATGCTTGCATCCTCTGGAACATTGATTTCAGGCACAACTGGGCCACCTACAGCACAAATGAAGCAATTAGCACTGCACAAAAACAATGGGTGCAGAGACTTGAAGCAGGTCTGGGCTTCAAGAACATTTGGAGGACTGAAGTTCCACAGGTATCCTGAGCTCCTCCTCACTTAGAACTGTTCTGCCACCAGGGCCCCGGCACTTTGGACCTGTGTTGGGCATGACAGCATTAAAAATCTCCAAAATGTCTTCAGAGGTACTCTCCCACTCTCTTGATGAATAGCATCGGGTACCCATCTAGCCAAACTAATCTCCTTATCTAATAGTAGATGACCTACTCCCTTGGTTTTCTCTGCTAGACAGATTTTTATTTTCATTGTTTATGTGGCCAGTCAGGGAATTTTGCAGATTTTTACATTTTGCTTCCCTTTCGATTTTAACTCATTTATGCCAGATGTGGCAAATATTTTTGTCAAAAATCAGACCTTGGTGATGACCTTGAGAAGTAGGATATAGATAACCCCCACAAGATTAGCATTCTAATAATGGAACATGAGGTGTAAATGGGTTAAATTCTGTCTTTTAATTTTTTTAGCTCTTCTCACATTTTACCATAATCAGTTAACAAAACTCAGGTATCTCCTTCAGCAATTTGCTGCTAAGAGGTTTTTTTTTTTTTTTTTTTTTTTTTTTTTTTTTTTTTTTTTTTTTTTTTTTTTTTTTGTCAGATATCCTAATTAGTCATTCTTAAGTGCTGCCTTTCACAAAGTCCTAGGACACAGACAGCCTACCTAGCCTTTGCCACTTTGTAAACCAGGATAGCCTTTTCTCCAAATTCCAATAAGATATTTCTCATTTCCATCTAAGACCTAATCAGAATGGTCTTTATTGTTCATAATTCAACCAGCATTCTAGTCATGACCACTTAGGTAATCACTAAGACAACTGAGGCTTCCCCTACAGTTCTTCTCTTCTGAGCCCTCGCTAGATCCCCCTTAATTTTCAGTTTATAGCAATAGAGGCTTTTTCCAGTAATCCCTTCAAAACTGTTCCAGCCTCTACACATTACCCTGTTCCAAAGCTTGCTTCCACATTTTTAGATATTTGTTACAATAGTCCAATCCTCGTACCAATTTCTGGCTTAGTTCATTTGTGTGTGTGTACAGACTGGGTAATTTATAAAGAACACAAATGTGTTTTCTGATAGTTCTAGAGGTTGGAAAGTCCAAGATCAAGGCACTGGCAGGTTTGGTTGTCTGGTGAATCCTGCGTCCTCCAGAGGGGAGGAACACTGTATCCTCACATGGTGGAAGGCAGAATGGCAAAAAAGACAAACTCCCTTAGTCAAACCTATTATAAGGGCACAGTTCATGATTGGACCTTATGGCTGAAACACCTCTAAAAGACCTCACCTTCTAATACTATCACATTGGCAACATCTGAATTTTAGAAGGAACATAATCAAACCACAGCACCTCCTTTCCTGAATTTGACACCAAGCCCTACATTTGTCTTTTTAATGCCAGTCTGAGACTCATGCCCACAAAGTTGAAAGGCTTTGACTTTTGATGAGGTCTTGAAATAACCAATTTAAACCAAATAATCCTGAAGTCTCCCCTGCTTCCTTTTATAGAGACGATAAATTTCTCTATTTTTAGCTAATTTTATTAGTGATCGTTTTACTTTTAGCTGGAAGTAGTCTAGCTAGTACAGAAACTATAAATACAATGTACTGAGGTCTTGGGTTTACACATGGAGTTATAAACTGTATACCAGTGCATTTTTTTATTAAATCTTTAAACATTGTTTCCTAACAACAAAGATTATGATGAATTTGCTCATTTAGAATCAGCATGTAAATAAAATACTAGCTTAAAATATAGGTAGAGATGGATTTCAAATTCAGGTCTTTCTGCCTTTAACCACTAAACTACGAGACAGGTATAAACAAATCTACAATGTCATCAATTTGTTTGGGATAAAGGACTTCCAGTAGGCAAGGTCTTGTGTGCCTATTTGAGCATTTTATGTGATTGAAACAAAATCTGTATTTCTTTTCAAGGAATAGCATTATTTATAGTTTTTTCTAATTCTCTTATCCTAAGTTGTATTTAATTAGTGTATTTTTGCATTAGTATTATTTTGGAAGTTTAAATTTATACCTTACTTCTTTTATTATTTATTTTCTATACATATATTTATAATTATTTTATCTTCCCCTAACTTCTGCAAACATTATTATTCTGATCCATTCATTTGATTTGCTCCCATTATTTCTAACGGATTTTTTTCTACTCATGTGAAAATTCACAGAATGTTTCTTTATTGCTTCAGCAAATGTAGTATGGTGACAATTTGTGATTAATTGTAAGTAATATTTATTAGTTTAAATAAACAAAACAGAACTTTCTAAGTTTCTAATTGGATGTTTTATTTTAAAATATAAATTTAAGAACTGTGACATGTTTCTCGCTTACTTGATTGCTCTAACTTTTCCAAAAATATTTTGTTGTATTTAATTGTTTTTCTGTCTTTCTAGTTCTTTTCTGAGCTCAGCATCCAGATTGTTTCTCTTAAGTCATGACTCAATTTGCTAAGCCTTTTATTATCCAGGAATCTTTTGCAGCTCATTTTAATCTTAGAATTATTAGCTGTGTTTATTCTACAAAATATCCCTCAACTTCACCGCTGTAGAAACCTCTCAAGAAAAATCAGACAGATGATTTGAGGAAACTGAGACTCATGCTCTCTGTACGATTCCTCAGCCCTCTGGCATGTGTTGAGATCCCACACATGATGATAATGGCTGCTCTGTGGTTCTCCTTTCCAGTAAATAAAGCATTGCAATGTAAAGAGAGGCACATGTTGGCACCCAACTTTGATTTACACCAGCTGCCTACATACGAGTATGTATATTTTTTGGAAAGTGACTTAATTTCTATGTGTCCAAAACATTATAAAATTTTAACCAGCTCATCAACCTAACTCGTGTAAGATAAAATATTTTAAACTCACATTCTGTCAATTTCTTAAAGTATAATTGAAGAAATGATAATAATGTTATATTTAGGGTGTGAGCTTTTATTCACCTCTTTGAAATCTCGTGTAGAACCACGTCATCACTCTCTTGTTTTCGGATTAGGAAAATTCAGTTTCTTTCATCACCTTTGGCTGTCTTTTCTTTCTCAGCGTCAAGTTCTTTTAGGTCTTCGGCAACTGGCTGCTTCAACGTTTTTTGCTCTTTAGCTAGTTTCTCCTTTCTCCTTAACCACATTCCCTTAGCCATCGTTGTCTACATAGAAGTGTCAAGAATTAAACAGAGAGAAAAGTTGGTGCAGCACTTATACGAATTCAAATACACAAGAATAGGCAACAGGAATAGAAGGAAGAGGCAGTTACCATTGATTGAACAATACCACATTAAGGTGTTTTCTAGGCCATTAGTGTTGTTTTGTTTTGTTTTGTTTTTTGTTTGGTTTATTTTCCCCCTAATATTCTTTACCAAAATTTTCCTGTCTCTCCTGTTTTGTCTTATTTTGTTTTATCTGTATTAATTCCACTTCAGCTCAGCACAGAAGTGTTATTTGAGTCTAGTGTACATATAGAAGAGTTAATCAAATGTTTGCCTTTAGAAAACTACATTGTTTGTTAAAACCTGATTGCCAGCACCATACTACATCTGCTGAAGCAAAATTACTAGTGGATAGGACAATCACTGAAAGATGAAGAGGTAATGATCACATTTCAAGGAAAAAAAGTGAAGTCAGGATATTGGCTAGCCTTGTGTTCCATATTTTTGCTTTCAAAATTTAAAATTAAATGTAGCTGTTTTATAAGTCACGATATGTTATTGAATTTCCAAATTCTAAAAATTTGTCTTTGTTATAAAGATAAATGCTTTCTTTTTCAGGTACTATGTGTTTGTGCACGTGAGGTCATTTTGTCTGTTTGATTTTAGTTTTAGACGTGTCATTGAGCTCAGATGTTATTCTTATTGACAGTCATTCATCCTTTGAAATTTTCTTATTAGATTTACTTACTTTTTGTTTTCTTTAGTGTTACCTGAGTAAAATAAACCAATTTGGGAATCACAGAGTTTTGGTTCAAGTTAGCTCCACTATTTTTAGCCATATTATCATTAGCAATTTACTTAACCTCTTTTGTTGGTTTCCTTTTCTATAAAATGAGAAAAATAATAGTACTACATCATATGGTTAACCTGGGGATTAAGGAGATAACATATAGAAATATTTAGCAGAAAATGTATCCCAAAGTAAGTGATCAATAAATGAGCTCAATTACTTTTTCTGATATTGACCTTTGCTTGAGGTTTTAAAGTAAAATCTGGCACAGATTGAGTTTTTTGAGGTTGCATGTAAGACTAATACTTATTATCACGTTGAAACATCAAAGTAACATTCTGTATTTCCTCCCCAATACTTAACACAATATTGAATAGGAAGAAATGCACTTAATAATTATTTGCTGAATCAATCAGTATATTGAAAAATATTAAAATATTGACAAAAAATTATACCACCTCAGCTACTTGGGTGATACAGGTGCTATGGTAAATTGCAAATTTAATCTAATTGAACAAGAATTATAAACACATCAAATAAACACCAGATTGGTATTTTAAAACCACTCCCCTAAAATAGAGTTCTATTGCTATATTATGAACTATGATGTATGCATACTGATGGTATTTTAAAACTACTCCCCTAAAATAGAGTCCTATTGCTATATTATGAACTATGATCTATGCATACTGAATACCTGTGATGGGGAGAGAAGTTGTGAGGCTCTATTATGTAATATTCTTAATTCAACTTTGATTGTTCCTTCTCACATTTCTCATATAGACTCTTAACAAACATTTTCACCCCAAATAGAAGCCTTCAATAACAATCCAACTTCAACTACTTTTCACAGGACAGAAATTTCTAGCTGTCAAGGTTGGGGAAATCATTCAACAGGAACTTCCCACCCCCCATTCACCTCTGATATCTTTTTAGTTTACTCTTCTTTGTGTCAGAAAAGAAAGTAGATCTCTTTAAATGTAGACAGTGTGACTTTGCTCTTGGTCTCATTTACTCCCTTCTGAGATCCCACTCTAGCAATTTTGTTTTGTTTTTCTCTTTGCATTTTTGATATTTTGATTGCCAACTAGTTCTTTCTGTAACCATAAAGAATGTCAGCCTCCTGTCCTTTCCCGAAAAAGAAAAACACAAAACTCCCTCGTACTTTTTCCCTCTGAAGTTATTGCATTACCTTATTTTTCATGATTTAAAAACTATTTGAAAATTTTGCTTGTTATATCTGTTTTACTACTACCAATTAACCTGTCATTCATTATACTGTGCCTCAACTTTCGCATCCTCCTATCCTGTCTCTCTCATGCTCCAAATGCAGATTTTCCTCAATAATTTATCTTTGGCCCATGCCTGTTTTTTTATATGCCTTTTTCTTCTTTTTCTTAGACTATAATGACTTTAATTATCATCCCAATATATACACTTTCCAAAACAAAATGTGCAGTATTAAGATGTCATTCCTTTCTTCTCTCTCCTATATTCTTCATTCCCTTAAGTTCAACTTTTATGTTTTAAACTTCTAGCTGGATATTCTTTTGATACCTGAAAGTGAAAACTGACTATGCCATCTGTCTTCCCACAAAAATATCCTCCAGATATTGACTCCTCCTTCAAACTTTCAGGCATTTTCAATTCCTCCCCCTCATTCTCTCTTTAAAGCCGTAACTACCTAAGTGACATAACTTCTGTCATCTATGCTTTCCCACTTACTATAAGGCTATTTTCCTGGCCCACATCCATATTGCTCATAACATTAATTTATCTCCCTCCTGGCTTGTACTGTATTTCTATATTGCTCTCTTTGTAGTTGAATTCCAAATAAGTTACAAAGTACTAGTTTTGTGAATATGTAGTTAAGCCAGCTAAGTCAATGTCCCTATCTGAAAACCAGTAGGAAAACACTAATTCTTAGTGAATTTTAGTATTAAGAATGTTTTGTTATATATGACGTAATGTTATATACATAATGTTAAATATGTGTACATTTCAGTCAGTACATATCTCTTCTGGCACACTGCTTAGACTATAAACATTTGATAAATATTGGTACCTAATGTCATTATCACAGAATAATTATTATCTGTGTTATCAGTTGCCTCCATAAATCTGCAATCTATTTTGTATATAGTTATAAGAGTTTATCTTCCTGTTTAGCAATGTGAATCCTGTCTTCCATTTGTGGAAAATATTGAAACGACTTACATTGTGCAGTAGAAAAATGTGAAATCTTCTTAGCCTGAAATTCATACTTTTACAATTTGACTTTGACCAATTATAAACTTATCTCTCACTTTTAATATTTTTTGTCAAAACTTCATTCAAACTAAATTTTACTCCAGGTATTTTTTTTCATTTTAATATTCTGCCAGTTTAACAAAGGATTGTAAAATGACTTATAAATAAATAAAGTAAAAATCAAATGTAATCTTACAATCTTTACTGACTCTAAAGTACCCTTACACTTGATCTGTACCTCAATTGTGTGAACCTTTCTGTTTTATGTTGTAGAGAGCATTTAATGTATACTAAATATCAAAACCATCATGAAACTTCAATTTCTAATCACATAGTATTGAATAAAATATATTTATGTAACTCTTCCATACAAGTATAAATAAGTTATAAAAAGCTGTTATTGCATTCTAAGAGTATAGTCTTTGATAAAATATATATGTTGTAACTCCTCTAATATATATAAATGTCATAGTAAGCTATAATTAATCTATATATGTCATGAAGTCAATATTTATTCACAGAAGATTTATAAAATAAGAATGTAGGAGTTCTAAAAGTAACTGACTATAATAATTTTCAAAATGATTAAAGTCAATTTGTCATATGGTTTTAAAGAATGGCTGTAAATAGATGAAGTGGACTTTAAAATGAAACAAAAACTATGCAGTTTTCAAAAAATCTTCAATTGTGTCATATAAGACTAGATTATTTCTCTAATTGCAAAACACACATGGCAACTGAGAAATTATGGAAAACAGGAGGGAACAAAAAGAAAAACATAAAATCATCTGAAATCTCATGAGCCAGATCCAAAAGTACAATGAAATTTTGGTTTCTCTGTTTCTTCATTTCTTCTTTTTCTCTGTCTCTTCATCTTTCCATCTCTCTCTTTTTGTTGCTGTTATTTTCTCTCAAAACACATATACAGTCTCACACACATGCATACATACACAGAACTACTAGAATTGGGGTATAGCTACAACATAATGTATGAAAAGAGACATTAAAAGGTATTAGAGATACAGGGAGAGATGTTGTATGCCTCCTAAAGAATTTAGATTTTTATCTCATGGACACTGGAAACCTTAAGTAGAAGAGTCATATAATCAGATTCCGCTGTCAAGGAGATGTTTAAAAATCCTATTTTGATTTTAAAAAAATGGTTTTGCCACAGCCTGGAGAATGAATTAAAGAGAAACAGCAGTGACTACTGGCAAGCAGCCAAGTTAAGAGGCTGTCACTGCAATCTAGAATAGAAATAATGAAGGCATGAAATAAAGCAAACCCAGTAGCAGTGGGGATGGCAGGAGGGGAGCACACTCATGAGTGTATAAAGATAGAGCTGATGGGAATGCATGCCAATTAGACGTGAGCTTTCAAGAATATAAGGAAGTAAGGATAATTCTTAGATTTCTAAGTCAGTTGACCAAGTAAATAATAATGCTGTTTCTTGAGATGGGGTACATAGAGGAAGAAAGCAAGAGGAAGATGAGTCAGTTCTGAACCTGTTAGATTTGATGTGCTAATGAGATATGTACATGATATGATTGAATACACATCTGGACCTGTGGGCATGGAGTTTACATCTGAATCAGAGAAAAATATTTTATATATATATATAATATATACATAATATAATATATAATATAATATATAATCTATTTCTATATATATGAAATCTCTTTGATTCAGATAGATATCTGTGTATACACACACACATATATACACATATATATTTCTTCCTATATATAGGAATATATATATTCCATCCTATATATATATTCACATATATATACTCCTTCCTATATATATATGTGTGTGTGTATACAGATATATATATGAATCAGAGAAATAAATATATATATTCCTTCCTATATATATATATGAATGCGTGTGTACACAGATATACATCTGTATTAGAGAAAGAGATTTTACATATACATATATAAAAAGATTGTACATATGAGAGACAGATATTATATATATATATTATATATAAAATCTTTCTCTGATTCAGATGTAAACTCCAGACCCACAGGTCCAGACATATGCAGACACACACTCATACATATATACGAAGGAATATATATATAGGCATATATATATATGTGTGTGTATATATGAAGGAATATATATATAGGAATATATATACACATATATATGAGTGTGTGTGTACACAGATATACACAGACACATAAACATAATATACATAGGATATTTGAGACACTGTGTGGATGCAAATAATCAGAGAAGCCTGTGTTTATTGTAGCAGCAAGTAAATAATTAGATTTTAAGAAGGCAGGAAACAAATAGGTGTGCCATTTCAAATAATGAGATATAAATAGCAGAAATACAGGCTTTCATCTTAGCAAACACTTTGTGTGTGTGTGTGTGTGTCTGTGGTGAGGAGTAATAGTTGATCTAGAATTTGTATACTAGTTTATATCACAGCATCTTTTAAACATTCATGCTTATTTTATTGTAATTACAAAATTTATCTAGACTTTACATGTGAAATTGCAGGTTTTCAAAGATGTTTTGTGTTAAAATTAAATATTAAAATGTTTTTCTATCGACAAGCGTTCTACATTGCCATTGGGATTTTATCTACACTGCTTTTGTTTTATTTGAATATTAGTTTTCTTCACAAAACAAGAGGTACACACTTAAGTTACTTTTTATAAATTCAATAAACCTATGACCATTATGTAAATCAACTGTCACTGTAAGCAATAAAATTTGTTAAATTTTCTTTAACAATAAACCGGGCGCGGTGGCTCACGCCTGTAATCCCAGCACTTTGGGAGGCCGAGACGGGCAGATCACCAGGTCAGGAGATCGAGAGCATCCTGGCTAACACAGTGAAACCCTGTCTCTACTAAAAATACAAAAAATTAGCTGGGCATGGTGACGGGAGCCTGTAGTCCCAGCTGCTCTGGAGGCTAAGGCAGAGAATGGCTTGAGCCAGGGAAGAGGAGTTTGCAGTGAGCCGAGATTGAGCTACTGCACTCCAGCGTGGGCGACGGAGCGATACTCCATCTCAAAAAAAAAAAAAAAAGTAACATTTTCTTAGTCTTTAAAAATAGAATTCATATTTTAGCAGTTTATCAATTAACATCTTAAAAAGTTCTTTTTTTCCTGAGATAATGATTTAAAATATGTATTTCTAAATTGACAGAAAAAAATTGTGTGTTTTATGTAGAACATAATGTGTTGAAGTAAATATATACTTTGGACTAGTTAAATCTAGCTAATTAACAAATGCAGTACCCACATTATTTGCATTTTTGTGGTAAGAATACATAATATCTCTTTTCTTTTCTTTTTTTTTTTTTTTTTTTGAGACAGTCTTGCTCTGTCACCTAGGGTGAAATGCAGTGACATGATTTTGGCTCACAGCAACCTCCGCCTCCCAGATTCAAGTGATTCTCCTACCTCTGCCTCCCGATCAGCTGGGATTTCAGGTGTGTGCCACCATGCCCAGCTAATTTTTGTGTTTTTAGTAGAGACAGGGTTTCACCATGTTGGCCAATCTGGTCTTGAACTCCTGATCTAAAGCGATCTGGTTGCCTTGGCCTCCCAAAGTGCTGGGATTGCAGGCAGGAGCCACTGAGTCCGGCCTACCTCTTTGAATAATATGATATATCATTTCTAATTATAGTTACTTTGCTGTAAAATAGATATTTTCAAAAATTACTCCTATCTAACTTGATATATCCACTGACCAGCACCTCCCCATTCCCCTGCCCCACTAAATACCCAAGCCTCTGGTAGCTATCATTCTACTCTCTACATTTATGCGATCAATTTTTTTAGATGAGGTATATGTCTTTTTGTGCCTGGCATTTTTCATTTAACATAATGTCCTCAGGTTCTTCCGGGTTGTTAAATAGCCTTGAGTGAAACAAATTTACTATAATAAAAGAACAGTTAGCAAATATGCAGACCCATTTATTACTTCTTAATGTGCCTTTCTTCACAAGTGACAGTATGGTTTTAATTGATGTCCAAGATACATATAGAAAAGTACACAGATTTACATCACTTACTGGATTTTCACAAATTGAACTTGGCCATGAACCCAGCATCTACATCAACAACCAGATATTTATGCTATTGTTTTGAAATAAAAATATCTATACTTTAATTTGAGATTTTAAAGTTTTATTTTAACATATTATGGATATATTCTAAAGGCCAAGACTCACTTCTTTCAGGGGTAATCAGGGAAAAATAGGGTTTGAGAAAACCTTCAAAGAATTCTGAAAGAGGATGGAGAGAAAGACACCCAAACACATCCTATAACTTACCATTGGGACTTGCTCCTCTCCATCCCTTCTTATTTCCAATAAAACTTTCAAACTTATACATTGTATTCAGTAACTTCTTGGTGGAAAATAACAGTAGTTAACGTGAGAAAGCTAAAGAGGGAAGTCATTTTGTGAGGTTCTAAATGTCCCCCATCAGAGAAACACCATATTTTTTGGAGAAAAATAATACCAGAAAGAGATGGTTTAGTAACAAATATGTGGTGGAAGAGTGACAAGACCGATTGAACTGAACGAAGGAGGTTAGATATAAAGAATGGCCCGTTAGAAGAATGTTGACATTGTCAATCAAGAACAATGACACAGACAAATCTCAATCATTTCAGGATGTTTATTTGCCAAAGTTAAGGACACACCTGGGAGACAGGTCTATGCCTTTCTCTGAAGATGATTTTGAGAGCTCCAAATTTAAAAGGGAAATGGCAGGATATTGAGAAATAAACAATTTTCATGTAAGAGCTGGGTAGGGGGCCATAGTCATTTATGCCTTTGTCTGGTTCAGTGAGTCTGCATTTTTACATAAGGTAAGATAGACAGTAGGGCAAGGGGAACAGTCAGATATGCATTTGTGTCAAGTGGGCAGAGAATGACTTTGAGTTCTGTCCTATGCACCTGCAAAGATAAGGTATCAGTTTATGTTGTCATGGTGAATTTTAACAGAAAAGCTCTACGGTTAAGATCTGGGAGCCCACTAGAATTTTCTCGTCTGTAAAATATGAGGGAGGTGTATATCTTTTCATCTTGTAGCCATCTTACTTAGGAATGAAAAGGCGAATGCAGATTTGTGTGACCTAGTTCCCAGCTTGACTTTTCACTCTGACTTAATGAGTTTGGGGTCCCAAGATTTATTTACCTTTCACAAAATGATCTAAGGATAAATGAAAAAGTGTAGCAATAGATTATCAAATAAATCCCTTAACCATATATCTGTTTTTCCCTTTGTTTTGCTTGTCTTTCTCTCTCCCATTATAACATATTCATTTAAAATCTAACCAATGCTTTCAAAGCCCATTAAAAAATTAGCATCCATCTTCCAGGTGAACTCAAGTCGTCTCTTTTTTGCATTCTCATTACTTTATATTTGTCCATCTTTTCAGCATTTACTACACTGTGTGTTTCAATTAATTACTATTACATGCTCAAATCCCCTCATCAGCTATTTGTAGAAAGGGATTATTTATTCTCTCTGTTTCCCTAAGTTATTTGCATGGAGTATTGGCATAGTAAGTGCTCAATAAAAGTGCTTGAATCAAAGCTTATTCAAATCAATTAACTGAATATTATAGGAAGAGTGGAAGAAGGATAAGAAATTATACATATGCATAATTACACACACACACACATATATAGAGAGAGAGAGAGAGAAAATATTAATCCATTACTCTTTTCTTTGAGAAGAAATAAAGACACTCAGTATGACTTACTCTGTTGAATATTTCCAAAAATGACATAGCTCTTTTTTTTTTTTTTTTTTGAGGCGGAGTCTCGCTCTGTCGCCCGGACTGGAGTGCAGTGGCCGGATCTCAGCTCACTGCAAGCTCCACCTCCCGGGTTTGCGCCATTCTCCCGCCTCAGCCTCCCGAGTAGCTGGGACTACAGGCGCCCACCACCTCGCCCGGCTAGTTTTTGTATTTTTAGTAGAGACGGGGTTTCACTGTGTTAGCCAGGATGGTCTCGATCTCCTGACCTCGTGATCCGCCCGTCTCGGCCTCCCAAAGTGCTGGGATTACAGGCTTGAGGTGACTTCTTTCTGTTACCTTGATTTGGCTGGGGGTTCAAGAGTAGTAAAGATTTTCTTTTACTTCCCTTCTAGTAATGCAATTTATGTTTGTTTTATGGTTATTTTTATTCTTAATATCTATTCTACTGACATTGTGTTGAGTATTGAAACAGAAATAATTCCACTTCAATATACTATTACAGATGACTTTAGATTGAGGCTTTTAAGACTGGATTAATTTACGGAAGTGAGAAGAAGTGCCAAGAACTCTGAAGGGTATGAGGTGTTGCTCTACTTTCAGACTGACAAATTAGTTGGCCACAGTTTCATGATTACTGGCAACAGATGCAGGATTCCTGGGTCAGGGACAAAGGGCAGTTTATTTCTTAGTGCAGCAGGAGTTACAGCATCAGAATTTTTGTGTGATTATCCAAGTCCCAGTTTCTAAAAGTTAACATGAAGAGGGCCAGATGGCACTTGCACACAGTGCAGTTTGTTACAGGACTAGACCCTGAGTTGAGGGAACTCAAGTCTTTTATAATGGGCAGTTGACATGCCTGTCCTGTACTCTGAAGGGAAACATTTTTATTACTATACTGGAGAATAAGCATGCCTGGAGTAAGTATGGAGTGAACCACTATTTTCTCTCTTTAAGCTGTTTGCTATGAAAATGAACTTGAAAAAAATCTAAGGAAAAAACAGGATAGTCCATGTCTCATTTGAAAGTCATGTAAAATGCAAGAGAACCATGGAGAATTGCCTCTAAAAGATAAAGGTGGCTTGTTAAACAAACAAACAAGCAAACTAAAACACATGAGATCAAATGTTGTATTATGTTTGAAGTGAGAGAGTTAAATATCTACATGTAAATTCTGGGTAAATGTTTAAACTTGGGAATTAGAGTTTATTGCATTAACTTCTTGATGTAGTGTAAGTTCAGTGGAAATAAATGTATTCATTTGTAATAAGAAGGAATTGACTATTAGGTCATATAGAACTTTAAAATCTCATGACTGTGTTAGATTGACAATGTAATCTTATAATAAAAAAAGATTTAGAGCATTTATTTAAAGGTGATAAAGAGCTGCAAAATAAGATATTTTTGAATACAATTAAAAGAATAAAATTACTTATGGGATCTTGTGAATTGATAGCATTGTGGTTTTTGTTATGACACTTGATAATGGATGTTTTCTGCTGAGAAAAGAAAACTACATTAAATTATGCCATCTATTATATTCTAAGATACACTAGAGAAATCCACAGTATTTTATTCAATATGAGGTATATATTTTATCACTGTGATAAAATAATTTGGGAATTCCACAACATCTAGCCTCAATGTCAACAAAATGTTCTCGCTGCTCTTGAAAAACAAAAGATATTTATCACATTATTCTAACTTCTATTTTTATAAAGCACTTGACTTCCAAACCTAAAAGTTTTAGAGATAACAATTGTTTCATTTCTTTAAAAAGTTTCTTCAAATAGTGCTTCTTTTCTTTATCCCTACCTTATCCTCATTCAGACACATTTATTTCCTTATTCATAGACTATTGCAGTACAGTTATCCCTCAGTATCGCTGGGATCCACATCTGCTGATTCAATGAACCACAGATTGAAAATACTTGAAAACAAACAATAAAAAATAACGATACAACAATATAAAATAATACAAATAAGAATACAGTATTACAATTAATTACAAAATGTCTTCATTGTATTAGGTATTACAAATAACCTAGAGAAGATTTTGAGTATAAGGGAGAATGTGCATAGGTTAGGTGCAAATACAACAGCATTTTATTTATTTATTTATTTATTTATTTGTTTATTTATTTATTTATTTTTTGAGACGGAGTCTTGCTCTGTCGCCCAGGCTGGAGTGCAGTGGCCGGATCTCAGCTCACTGAAAGCTCCACCTCCCGGGTTTACGCCATTCTCCTGCCTCAGCCTCCCGTGTAGCTGGGACTACAGGCGCCCGCCACCTCGCCCGGCTACTTTTTTTGTATTTTTTAGTAGACACGGGGTTTCACCGTGTTCGCCAGGATGGTCTGGATCTCCTGACCTCGTGATCCGCCCGTCTCGGCCTCCCAAAGTGCTGGGATTACAGGCTTGAGCCACCGCGCCCGGCCAACAGCATTTTATATCCATGACTCAAGCATCCATGAATTTTGGTATCTGTGATGGTCCTAGAATCAATCCTCCCTCTTTGTACTGAAGGACCCCTGTGATTCCCTAAATGTTCATCATAGATCAACTTTCTCACATTGATTTTTTCCAGATTATACTACAATGCAAAATTAATCTTAAAATATTACTGGCCTCTCAACATCAATAGGTTAATGAATAGATTAAATTTGGTTACTCTTCAAGGCAAATTTATTCTTACCTCAGGTTTATTTCAAAATAAATTGCCACATTCCCAATTTCTAGTCTGTACTGCTGTTTTGGAGTACAAACATAAATATTAAATTGATGCTTACTTTGAGGGTTTTTTAATACATTAATTTGGCCATTATATGAGAGCTAACAATAAATGTCGGCTAATTCACAGTTAAGAGTATCAGCTGACCACTGATATACAATTAAAGTTTGATAATTGCAGGAATATTTTTCCCATCATCTCACTACTGAACACAGAACAATTAGTTTATAGACTACTGAGTTTTTATTCACCTATAATGGACCTTTGGAGGTATACTATCCCATTATAATTGTCCTTAAAGATTACTGTATGTTATATATTTATATTCCCTCAAAGTCAAAGCTTACATGTTGTAGCCACTAGATAATAATTTATTGAATACTTAAAGCTCCAGAGACATATTTTTGTATAATTTCTCTTGTGCATACAGAGGATATTCTACTGTTGAACATGCTTATTCAATAATACATGAGACTTACATATTTGGATTTAAGCATCCATATATTTCAGTCAGGCAACAAAATGTATTTTTTATGGCAGAAATGTTCCAGTTGTTATTTTAATTAGCAATTATTTCTTCTTTAATCTTTAGAGAATATTGAACTTTAGTGCATTCATAAAAGAGGAAAAAGTTGCCCAAAATAAATAGATGGGAGGATCCTGTGTTATTTTTCCAAACAATGTTTTACACATATAATACACTCCCGTTAGTACCATCATGTGGGTTAAACTATATCAGAACAGCAAGAAAAGAAATAGAGTTATGGGAGAGACTAGAAGGAGGAATAATTAATTTGGGTTTGGAATGTAGATTTCTGCATTGTGCTGAATGGAGGTGTTCTATTTGCCCCTTTTTTTCTGTGGCTGATTTGTAGGAACTACACAAACGCATTTTCCGGTCTTTTGAAATTTAGTTGATTCAGCCAATAGGGAGCGCCAGCAGTCTTAAGAAAAGGAGGAAAGTAAAGTTGGGGTGTCTATTTCCCTTTTTTCTCTTTGTGATAGATGCATGCACATACCTTCTTTGACTAATGTTAGAACTTCTATCTAATAGCTTTTAGCACTCAGTTCTCTCTCTCTCTCTCTCTCTCTCTCTCTCTCTCTCTCTCTCTCTCTCTCTCTCTGTGTGTGTGTGTGTGTGTGTGTGTGTGTGTGAGAGAGAGAGAGAGAGAGAGAGAGTTCTTGGAACTGCTTTATATTCTTACTTATTAGGGCTCAGGGGTGTATCTTATTTTTTTCTCCCTTGAAGAGTTGAGAAAAATACATGAGTAGAAGGAGTTTATTAGAAATTATCCCAGAATCATCAAGACAAGAGAAAATCAATAAAATGTATGTTACTGGATTATATGGTTCATATGATCCAGCAATCCCACTGCTTGATATATATCCAAAAGAAAGGAAATCAGTATATTGAGGAGATATCCACACTTCCATGTTTATTGCAACACTGTTCACAATAGCCCAGATTTGGAAGTAACCTGTGTCCGTCAACAGATGAATGCATAAAGAAAATCTGGTACATAAACACAATGAAGTACTACTCAACCACAAGAAAGAATGAGATCCTGTCATTTGCAGAAATGGTTATAATGATTACTGGGTTAAGTGAAATAAGCCAGGCACAGAAAGACAAACTTTGCATGTTGTCACTCATTTGTGGGAGCTAAAAATTAAAACAATTGAACTCATGGAGATAGAGAGTGGAATGCCAGTTACCGGGGGTTGGGGAAGGTAATGGGTTATAGGGAAGAGTGGATGGTTAATGGGTACAAAATATAGTTAGACAGAATAAATAAGATCTATTATTTGATAACAAAAAAGAGTGATTACAGTTAACAGCAATTTACTGTACATTTTAAAGTAACTAGGAGAGTGTAATTGGATTTTTTTTTTTTTTTTTTTTTTTTTTTTTTTTGAGACGGAGTCTCGCTCTGTCGCCCAGGCTGGAGTGCAGTGGCCGGATCTCAGCTCACTGCAAGCTCCGCCTCCCGGGTCCACGCCATTCTCCTGCCTCAGCCTCCCTGAGTAGCTGGGACTACAGGCGCCGCCATCTCGCCCGGCTAATTTTTTGTATTTTTTAAGTGGAGACGGGGTTTCACTGTGTTAGCCAGGATGGTCTCGACCTCCTGACCTTGTGATCCGCCCGCCTCGGCCTCCCAAAGTGCTGGGATTACAGGCTTGAGCCACCGCGCGCGGCCTGGATTGTTTTTAACACAAATAAAAGATAAGGGCTTGAGGTGCTAAATACCTCATTTACCCTGATGTGCTTATTATGCATTGCATGCCTGTATCAAAATATCTCATGTTCTCCATAAATATATTCACCTAGTGTGTACCCACAGTCTTTTTTTTTTTTTTAAAGGTTATTGAGGTGATTAAAATTTGGTCAACTAGAGTTGAAGTCTGCTGAGAACTTTTTTTTTGTTATTCTTTTTTAAATTAATTAATTAATTAATTTTTTATTATACTTTAAGTTCTAGGGTACATGTGCATAACGTGCAGGTTTGTTACATATGTATACTTGTGCCATGTTGGTGTGCTGCACCCATCAACTCGTCAGCACCCATCAACTCGACATTTACATCAGGTATAACTCCCAATGCAATCCCTCCCCCCTTCCCCATCCCCATGATAGGCCCCAGTGTGTGATGTTCCCCTTCCCGAGTCCAGTTGATCTCATTGTTCAATTCCCACCTATGAGTGAGAACATGCGGTGTTTGGTTTAATATTCCTCTGGATTTTTCTCTCTGAAAGATGGAAAGCATAGGTACTTACAAATTCCCGGTCCACCCCATTTATTCTGGAATATTAACTCTCCTGCTCTTCTATGCAGTTTACCCTCACAGATCTCCTGTGGCTTCTGAAAAATTCCAAAACACAAATGAAGAGGGGTTGCAGTATGCACAGAACTGTCAAGCATCCCTAAGCTGAAATCAGAGGTAGGTTAAGGAAACATAAAACAAGGCACCAAGCGCATCTGCTGCAGGACAATCAGAACTGGGACACTGTTACTAGATGCAGGGAACAACCTTCCCCTGTGGTTTCCTCATTCTCTGTCCAAATCTTTCCGATAGTTACTGTATTAAACTCTTCACAAATTACCCAGTTTTAGTGGACTTTCTGCCAGGACCATAACCGACACTCTCTTTGTGAGTATTTTGTAAAAGTATGTCTGTGTTTGCCAGACATTGTGTCTCTATAATGAATAAATAATGTAAATGTAGGAGATAGACAGCAAATGTGTTCTCTATGGAGCCCACTGTCCAAGAAAGAAGACATAGACTAAATAGATTTTAAATTTATATTTAAAATTTATTTATAATCTTTCATGGCCAGTAAAATATATATATATATATATACACACACACTATATATGTATACACACACACACATATATATGTGTGTGTATATGTGTGTGTGTGTATATATGTATATGTATATATATGTGTGTGTGTGTGTGTGTGTGTATCACTCAGGCTGGAGTACAGTGGTGGTATCTTGGCTCACTGCAACCTCAGCCTCCCAAGTAGCTAGGCTCAAGTGATCTCCTCACTTCAAACTCCCAAGTAGCTGGAACTACAGGCACCTGCCACCACATCAAGCTAATCCAGCTAATC
Source organism: Rhinopithecus roxellana (assembly GCF_007565055.1). Classification (NCBI taxonomy): domain Eukaryota; kingdom Metazoa; phylum Chordata; class Mammalia; order Primates; family Cercopithecidae; genus Rhinopithecus; species Rhinopithecus roxellana. The sequence goes on along the minus strand of NC_044559.1, from coordinate 67,221,502 downwards.
AGTTAATTTTTGTATTCTTAGTAGAGATTGTGTTTCATCATGTTGCTCAGGCTGATCTTGAACTCCTGACCTCAAGTGATCTGCCTGTCGTGGCCTCCCAAAGTGCTGGGATTACAGGCGTGAGCCCTGTGCCTAGCCGGAGAGAGACAATATTAAATTGAGAAAATTTTTATCTGACACGGAGGAACTGAGGACATGGAGACACAATAGTTTTAAGTATTTCTTATAAAAGAAACATTTTATATAGTATGATTCTTGGAGGACTAATTTCAATTAAAAAGTATTTTCACAGTTATGCAGTTATTAAATATAGTAAAGTAGCTTGTGTCTCTAGTAAGGTATCTGATCAGAGTAGTCTGAAGAAACATTTTTTATTCATTACAATCAACTTGCTGATTTCTTTGTTATTCAAAGAATTAGAAAGACAAGACTATAAATTTTGCATTGTAGCCATATTTTTATTTCTCTGATCTTTTCATTTTTTCACTGTATAGAAGTGCTGCTCAGTAATACAAAAAAAATGTTTTATTGCAAAGTAGCTCTCTGGTCTGGTTATAAGCATCATTTCTTTATATATTTTGCAAATAAGAGCAGAACTTGCCATTTGCAATGTAATTTATTTTTCCCCATAGAAATGGAAAGTGAGGCCCATAGAAAATGACTGCAAATATTGTAAGAGTGGTGCCACAATTAGCAAAGCTGAAGAAGTAAGTTTATGTATTGCACATCACCTAATTTTTTCCCTATAATAGACACATTTATTTTTCTTTTAAACAAGTTGTAGCACAAGTTATTGCTATTAAAGTTCCACTTCATAATTATAAAAAAGAAAATCTCAAGGTGTTTTCTTCATTTTCACAGAGTTAGTATTATCCAGTTGACTTTTAAAACGCGGAACTACTTTCTCATTTATGCAAAAATGTAAATATATTTTAATGGTAATATATAGTTTCTTCTTTTGTCTTTTGCCTTAACTAATTTTGTATTATAAACTGGTTCAGTATATTTTTATATCATAATATCTAAGTGAATGCTAGAATCTAAAAGAAACTTCAATGGTGATATTGAATTCATACAGAATAGAAGATTCAATGAAATTAAAGTGGCCTAAAATTTAGGAATATAATTAATAGTTTGAAAATACTGTTCTAGGGTTGAAATTTTATATTCACTCATTCAGTTTATTATTCATTTGCATATTCACTGATTTTAAAATGTTTAAGTACCTATTTGGAACCAAGCACTATTTTATTTCCTATGGATAAAATGTTAAGCAAACGTCTTGAATTTGGCCTCATGAATCTTGCAATTTAGTGAGGAAGACAGATGTTAATTGAATAATCACACAACAACTTAATTATACATTAGTAATTTATTTAAATAAAATCATGGGTATATAAGGAAGCACGTTACAAGGAGAGTTGAAATTATTTACAGGATCACTGAGTCGAGGTCGGTGGTAGGTACCTCAGTTTACTAAGCAGAGGGAGTGGGAGGAGGGTTGCTGAAATATTCTGAGTTAAGGGAAAGACAGATGTCCTGATGTGAGATAAATCATGGTCAGAGTGGTGGTAACACAATAATTGAGAGAGAAAAAGAGGTTCAAATTGCCTGGTGTGATAACCAGGTGCCAATTCTTGCAGAAATTTTAGATTTTGATAAGAATTGTGTTTTTTATCTTAGGAAAAATGGGCAACAAATATCCAAATTTGCATTTTCAAAAGATTTTTTCGGGTACCCTGCACAGAACTATTGGTGGAGCTAATAGATGATGAAGAATTGCCCATTAGGGTGCAATTTCGTATCTCATGCGAAAGGCCACATTCAGATGGGAAATGTAAACAGAATACATGGATGGATTTGTGAGATATAGTTTGAAAGTAAAATCAAAGGGATTTAGTGAGAAATTTAATAAAGACATGGAAGTTATCAAATACGATTCCTATGTTTCAGCTTGGGGGCAATAAATGCGTAATATCCGAACCATGATGTTTGAGAACTCTGGAGAGAATCTGATTCCCAGAAGGAGATAAATTATGTTTTAATGTAGGATATATTGAGTTTGAAGTAATTCTGACACATGCAAAGAGATGATTAATAGGCAGTTGGTTATATTGGTACTTAGTTTAAAAGAAAAGTCTGGACCAGAGCCATACATTGAAAAGATACCCATGTAAATGTCAACATTATGGTTACCTTTTTCTAAGGAGAGATTCTGAAGAGGAAAGATAAAGGGGCTTTGCACTGTCTTGACATATGTTAAAATTTAATGGTTGTTATAAGTAAATGCATCTTCAAAGGAGTCAGAAATTTAGAAGGTATAAATAAAAAGACATGGTTTAGTGGAAGCAAAGAAAAGTGTTTCAGAGAGAAATAGTGAGTGGCTCTCACAAAAACTGAAGAAAGCTCAAGATGACAATTTTATAAAGCACCATTGAATTTAGAAATACAGAAGACATTTGATGACCTTGATGTGGAATGTTTTCACTGGGCACAGTAGGCTACCAACTATATTAGAGCTGAGGAAATGGAATCACTAAGTAAAAACAAATTTTGAAACATTGGCTCTATAGAGGAGAAAGATATGACCACAGTTAGATAGCTAAATTACCTTTTGACAATAAAACCTGGCAAAACAGATCTTAAACATTTTTTTAAATACCTAATTTTTAAATTGCTGTTATAATCAAATTTCCTAACTTTGAACATTTTAGAAAACAATTATATGTATTGCAATACTGTATTCTCAAAATTTCTGAGTTCTTAAATGACCACACAATATTTTTAATAACATATCTTTTTTGACTGTAAGCATAACCTTCATATCTATGAATAATAAAGCAAGAAATAAAGTAGTTAATAAGTATCAACTTGATTATTTTTAAATAAAAGAGGAAGAGATACAATACAAAGTAACTTTCAGAAAAATTAAGACCTACAAGGAAGATGGAGGTGTTTCCCAAAATTGGCTTCAGAAATATACTTCGTGCCAATGGAGAGATGGTTTTCAAGAGGCAATTTTTAATTGGTTCTTCCTGATGTCAGAAATGGACCAAAAGATTTAGTATTGTTTGGATGTTCTGGAGGCATCGAAAATTGATTTCTCATCATAGTTTTGAGTGCTACATCTGTATTAGTATGTTTTTCATACACAGTGGCTCAAGCCCTTATCATGCCATTTTTTGAGTTAATCTGTAATATGACTCTTCATCATCATTTTCTTGATCCCTTTATTTTCTTTTTCATTTCAATCTTTAAAATTTTCTTTGAAATTGCATTCTGTCTTTCCACTATTCTTATTGACATCATGACCTATTAATATAGCTCTATTTCTTCCCCATTATTTCCCAAGTATTGTGTCTGTTTTGTTTAAATTGAAAAATTGAAGGAAAATGAAAATGTCTTATAATTAATTCTTATGTTTCAGTTTTTTTCATTTTTAAACCATGAATAATTTAAAGTATGTAAAACCTTTTTTATTTTTATTTTTATTTTTTATTTTATTTTATTTTATTTTTTTTTTGAGACGGAGTCTCGCTCTGCCACCCAGGCTGGAGTGCAGTGGCCGGATCTCAGCTCACTGCAAGCTCCGCCTCCCGGGTTTACGCCATTCTCCTGCCTCAGCCTCCCGAGTAGCTGAGACTACAGGCGCCGGCCACCTCGCCCGGCTAGTTTTTTGTATTTTTAGTAGAGACGGGGTTTCACCGTGTTAGCCAGGATGGTCTCGATCTCCTGACCTCGTGATCCACCCGTCTCGGCCTCCCAAAGTGCTGGGATTACAGGCTTGAGCCACCGCGCCCGGCCTAAAGTATGTAAAATCTTAAGTCAAACAACCTAGAAGTCCGTCTATATAAATTTATGTATCAGGAATTGAGAATAACACAATCACAATAGAAGAGACCTTAGTTTTCCATTTAATAAAAGACTCCATAGCAGTTTCATTAACTAATTTCCATGGCTAAGTATGTTTGACATTAGAAATGTCTTCCATATTTTAATTTCATAATTTCTTAAGCAGCTTTGCTTTAAGCTTATATTCTGTCTCAATTTTAGAAGCAGAAGCACCGATCATTTGGTCATTTGTATGTTTCCTTATGTTTGGAATCTTAATTATACATTTTCTGGCAATTTCTCCACTTTGTCCACTTTTAATAAATTTAACATTTTTTTTCAGTATGTGTAGTTATATCTTTTTCTATCTCTTTCATTAATTATATCATAGTTCTGTAAAATGCATGTATATGCATGTGTGTGTGTGTAACAAGAAAATCTTTTGAGATATTTGTGTTTACTCTCTTGATTTATTTTTGTCCTCTTTTGGTTATTCCTCTTCAAAAATTGTGTAGTTTCCTTGTATTTTGTTGATTCAAGGGAGCAATATTCTTTAGGGTTGAAAGTATTAATCTTGTATTTCTGGCTTTTGTGTTATTTGAATGGGTTTTGCTATGAAAGAAGAGAACAAGGGAAGCACTATCGCTAACAATAACCTGAAAAGGAGAAAGAGTCCAGAGACTAGAGAGATGGTATAATATGAGATGGATTGTGATATAAATGCCTTTTTTTTTTTTTTTTTTTTTTTTTTTTTTGCTGTGTTCCATGGAGATTAAGAAACCTAGGTTAGTGGTCAACAAAAATGGCTGTAGAATATCTACCTTTTATAACCAAGCAACAGGTTTCCGGACTTGACAAAGATACTGGTGCCCCATATACCTGTATATGTAACTGGACCTCAAAGAGTGAACTGAAAGAGTGGGCAATCCGGTAGGAACCACTGAGAACCCAGGTATAAGAATCTCACCGAATTATTGGATGCTTCGAAAATGACAGTAAATTTTACATTATTCAGGAGTAATAGAAGACATGAAATCACACGTAATTTCATCTAGCTAAAGAAAGAAGCTAAAGTCTTATTCACTACACACATAATACTTTTCAAGGAAATAACAGAATAGTTGAAAACATAATAATGGTAAAATGATTATGAGTCTCTTCCCTGCATTTGCCATGCATAAACAAGACTGCCCTCCTTCTGTTTTTATTTGTACCATTATTGTTTCTGTGTAAAGACTTTGGACCTGTTGTCACCTCAGCCTGAATGACATGGTTGACTTCTTGTCATTCAGGTCAGCCTCAGTTGACATACCACTGCCTTAGAGAGCTATTCATTGCAAGCCAAATTTACATTATGCCTCCTACCCAAAGTCCCTCTTTATCTTTATAGCACTTATTCTAAATGAATTTATCTCATTAATTTATTGATGGGCTTCTCTCTTGTTTAAATTACCCACTAGAAAGTAATTTCCATGAGCTCAGAGGCTTTGCCTGTCTTTGCTACTTATGTTAGCCAATCACATAGTCAGGCCTCCCTGCATATTTGTTAAATTAATGGATAATAGCCCCCTAGTCTATCTGCATACTGGAAAACCCCATCAATGTATTCATTTATTTATTATTGCTCCCTTTTTTATTTTTTTACTTCAAGTTGTACAATCTTATTAGACTTTATGGTGCATAATGAGTTTCTGTAATGAGTGATTGGTCCATTGCTAGGCTTATTGCTATTATAAGGTCCTGAACAACAGTCTTCTCATTTTTTTCTCCTATTATTTATATAAACTGTATCAGAATACTAAAACGCTATACGTGTATTGTTAGTAATGCAGACTTAGTGAAAGGCTGATTAAGACAAAGAGAATAGAAGATTTATCAAGACTTTAAAAGAAACATCAACACATTTTGTGCAGTTTTCCAAAGCAGTGTGCTGTTTAGAAGAGTTAATGAACTAGAGGTATGCAATTCTGAGAAACAGACACAATTAAGCAAGTATTGATTTACCCATTAGAAGACAATCATTTTTGCCGTAAACAAAATGAGAAACTTTGGTTGTTAATCAAGGATTCTGTTTCACTCTTTAGTTTTCAATTGCAAAGTTAAACTAGATTTCTTTTCATGCTTATTAATAGAGCTATTTCTTTTAGTCTTGGAGCAGGTAACATCTAAATAATAATAATTTTTGTAAAGAATCTGAAGAATGATGAGATATAAAATGACCATTAATGAAAAATTGAAATTATACATAAAAAGGAATCATAAAAGATAATAATAATTATTAATTTTGCTTACAGTCTCGATAAATGAATGTGGCTTCTATGAATTTTCTCTAACTTTACAACTGTCGTCAATAAAATATTTTATAATCCTAACATTTTGGTGGTAGATGGCTTTTGCTAAAGCCCTTATTCTTCTTAGGGTAGTAAAAGCAGAAAAAGCATCTAGTCTTGTTAATGCTGTTATCCTTTCAAGTATTATAACCTTCAAACTTTTCCTTACTGTATCCTAATTATAAATTTCCATTGCCACTTGGCACACACATAGGCACGCGCACACAGACACACATCTGTGTTTGCAATTAAGACAAAATTTTAGGAAATAATTCTTGTCTTCATAACACAAGACTGTTTTTGTTAAGGTTGATGCTATATTAAAAATTGCTAGAGGGATAACATGAAGTTTGAAAAGATCTGTCATAATTTAAAGGAAGGCTTTGTTTTATGTGTGGTTCTGAGTGGGTGTTTGTGTACATATTATTTTACAAAGCACCAGGATTATACAGAATTATTTTGGCGTTTGGAGGTCTTTGTTGTTTTCTTCCAGAGTGAGACAAGTATGGAGGATCTAAGGTTTACAATTCATCAGAAATACCTTTTCTACTAATATGGATCATGAGGGTTTTTTTTTTTTTTAATGAAGATCAAGGAATGGGTAGCAGTAACCACTGTAGCTGTTGATGTTTAGTAATTTCAGCATTCATTTATTCCAAATAACTATGTACACTTTTTCATAAATTATTTGACTAATCACTAATACAATGACAGTATATGAAAGGTAGTTCTTCAGTTTTAGTAGCTGGGGAGGGTTAACTGGAGGCCTAAATGCCTTTATCTCCACTGATTTACTTGTTACTAGGGGTATTATGCCCTAAGTCAGTTAGATATCAGATGATATTTTTAATGACTTTGAGCTTGAAATAGTTACTCTGCCACCCTACAGATACTGCAGTTAGCAGGGCTGAATCACATAGCTCATCTTACAAAGACCAGTGTACATCTTTCTTTGGGCTGTAGTGAGAGAACAGAGGAGTGCAGAGGACTGAGCAAACATTTAAATTATCCAAACCTGTATCAAGTAATTCATATACCAGAAAAGAAAATAAAGGAGCAACATATCCTTATAAATTCCCACAGGAAATGATCCAACTGATCTCAAGATTCTGCTTACACATCCTACCTCTGTGATTACTGACACTAAGCTCATTACTGACATGTGCCCATAGAGTTAAACATAAAGAGAAGACTGAGAATTTTTTTTTTCAGAGATTTATCTACATGGTGCTCCAGAATATATCAGTGGAATATCTATGCATAAATTATCCAGTTCTCAAGTAGACTATTGTCTTGAGTAGTCCAGATTTGCAACTTTAGGCATTTTGAAATTTACTATTTAAACTGAGCAGTCATAGACTTTCAAATATGTGGTAAATATTTATTCAGATGATGTAGTGTTTTGCTAATATTAAGAAATACTGAGAAGTAATCACTACTTTAAATACTAACATTTTTTGAAATGATGGATATTTTCTTTGAAATAAAGGAAAATATTCTAAAATGTCTTTTATAAGTTATAAAACATTATTGAAGCAGGATCCAATTTCGTGCATAGTATGCAGGTTTTTATATTTAGTTTTATCTCTTTAGTCATATTTATGGTTAAACAGTCCTCTCCCCTTATTTATATTTTCAGGCCATTTACATTTTGAAGAAAGAAGCGTTGATTGTCTTTTAGAACGTATTATAATTTAGATTTGTTGGATCATTTTCGTGTAGGGTTTTTCAAGTATTCTTTCAAGTCAGAAGTCAATAAAATATGACCTGTGGTACAAACCCAGCCTGTGATTTATTTTTAAACAACATTCAAACTAAGAAGGAGTTTTACATGTAAAGGAACAAAGAAACAAGAAAAAGAACAATATGCAATATAGACTGTATGTGACCCAAATGCCTAAAATATTTACTACCTACCCTCTAGATAAAAACTTTGCCAACCTCAAATACTGTTACACTCATGTTAAACATTTTGACAATATTAGTTTATCAGTTTAGTGGGAACTGCATATTACATTACCTCAGGAAGCAAATTTGACCTGATATAAATATGCTATTTATGAGAATTTGACTAAGATGATAACAGCCACAACACTATTTGTGAAAGTATGTTTTCTCTTTGAAATTAGCAAATAATGCTATTGGTAATAGTTAGGCACCTTGGAAATCTCATTTCCTGTCTATCTTTCACAAATTGGTTTTAGTATCAGTATTAGGCTATTACTGCATTGCTATTAAGAAGTACCAGAGGCTAGGCAATTAATGAGAAAAGAGGTATAACTGACTCTTAGTTCTGTAGGTTGCACAGGAAGCATAGTGGCATCTGCTTCTGGGGAGGCCTGAGGAGGCTTACGATTATAGTAGAAGACGAAACAAGAGCAAGCACATCACATAGCAAAAGCAAGAACAAGAGAGAGAGAGACATAGAGATGGTTGTGGGTGTTGGGGGGAAGTGCTAAACAGTTTTACATGACCAAAACTCAATATCACGAAGGATCTTCCCCCATGATTCAAACACCTCCCACCAGGCCCCACCTATAGCATTGAAATGGAATGTATAGGCATTGGGTAAATGTACAGTCCTGTTTACCCAATAGGGAGAAATAGGTGAAACAAAAGAGGCTACAGGCCTTATGGAAATTTGAAACTCAACAGGGCAGTCATTAAATATTAAAGCTCCAAAATAATCTACTTTACCTCCATGTCCTCCATCCAGGGCACACTGGTATAAGGGTGGGCTCCAATGACCTTGAGAGGCTCTGCCACTGTGGCTTTGCAGGGTTCAGCCCCTCAGGCTGCTCTTACAGTTTGTTGAGGTGCCATACACATCTAAATGACCAGACCTCTTGAAAACTCACTATCATAAAGACAGTATCAAGCCATGAAGGATCCACCTCCATGAGCCAAGAGGAATATAATTCCTCTTGACTCTTAATCCAATGTTCCCTCTACCTTTTAGCTTGTAAGTATACCTCGCATTTCCTCAATATGTCCAAGTTAAAACATGTCTAACAACCAACTATAATAACCCTTAAACAAAGTTTTATGTGCTTTAAATTAAATATTATTTTGGTGGTTGATGTGGATGACTTAATAATACATTAAGGGAAATTTAAATTAATAAATCATAGAAATAGAGGAAATAGAAAGGTAGTAACCAAAAACTGGGGTTGGTGTTGGGAGAAGAAGGAGTGATAAGGACTTCAGAGATATTGATCAAAGGATATAAAGTTTCAGTTAGACTGGAGGTATAGATTTAGTGATCTATTATACTGCATATTAATACAATTAATGAGAATGTATTATATATTAGAAAATTGCTAAAATGATAAATTTTTAACATTCCTATTACCCCAAAAAATGATAAATTGGTATGGTGATGGATAAGTTAATTACCTTGATTGAATCTTTCTACAACGTATATGTAGATCAAAACATCACATTGTACATTGTATTTATATAAATATACATACATATTATCAATTAAAACAACTCTGAATGATGCAGATAATGGAATATTTATAGATCAAAATAGTTCTGCTCTAGTTACCATTGTTTTGTTTTGTTTGTGCTTCAGGATAATCAAGCTAGATTTTAAAGTGTTGGTAAAAATCTTACCCTATATATCTATTAAATTTTTATTTGTTTTTTTGTTATTGCATCAATATGGCTTTAGAAATGCTGCTATAACTGTTCATTAGAAAATAAGAGAATAAAATTAGTGCTAATGACACTGAGTGTTAACAATAAATAAACTTACAGAAGAATGGAGAAAAAAAGTGTGGAAGTCAAAGTAGAGAAGTAAAATACAGTTGCAGCAGCTGGGTGACTGGAAAAGAACAAATCTATGAGATAATAAAATATAAGTCCTTCAGAAAATGGTTTGTCTCCAGAAATCAATTAGTGAGGGATGCGTATCCACATAGATACTAAATTAACCTTGGAATGAATATCTTGATAAACATAAAATTGAGATTAAAAATATCTTAAAGTTGTTATCATCTGCTAAAAGAATTCAAATTTATCTTATTTTTGATTAAAATAATTGATCTTGGAACATGTGAAAACCTAGTATAGAAGATAATTTATGTAGAAATATAATTCCTCTTGAATTGGAGGGTGATGGACATATATTGGAGGGTAATGGACAATTTGGAGTACAGGATAAAAACAGAATTCTACCAAGAGGCTCCATTTATTATTATTATTATTATTATTATTATTATTATTATTAATTAGAGACAGGGTCTCACTATGTTGCCCAGGCTTGTCTCAAACTTCTAGGCTCAAACAGTTTGGCTGATTCAGCTTTTCACATAGCTGGGACTACAGGCATGTACCATCACCCCTGGCTGCATTGATTATTATTGATAGAACTTAAAAATGGTTTTAACACTATCTTATTCATTTTTTATCAAGTCTGAAAATTTCAGCCTTTTTTTGGTCCCAGAAGGTTTTGTATCATTGGAACACCAATATGTTCTTTTTGAGGGGCTACACAAATTTTACTACCCATCCTGATATAAAAAATTTTGCCACTTTTTTTCTTGTTTTAAAACTGGAACTATCCCCATATTTCAAAGTTATTGTCCTTAGCATACAGAGGTAATAAAAATTATAACTGTTGTTATCAAAATGCCAGAGATTCAGTGTAGGTCTTGCTGCTCACTGCACAGAAAGTCAGTCATTAAGATGAGTCTTGTTAGGGAAGAGAGTTATTCAAGTGCTACAGCTGAGGAAAACAGGAGATCAGTATCAAATCCACCTCTTCAACTGAACTAAAATTAGTTATTTATATAGGAGGGAAGAAATGTAACCATGTGCAGGAAAACAGAATTTAGGGAGGGATAAGCAAGAGAGGAGTTGATCAACAGTAAACAGATGGTGGGTAAGACAATCATGATAGGTGAGGGGTCTGGTGTCTCCAGATGTTGTGATCTGGTAAGTTTCAATTCTTTGATACTATCTGGAGGCCTGGTAGTTGTTTTTCCCGAGAAGGGAACTCAGATAAGACAAATGTAAGTTTTGAGACATGGACGGTAAATTTCTATGTTTATTCAGAAGAAACCATAAACATCAGTTCTATGAAACAATTGGGCCAGTTTCAGGCCACCTCTTGCTGTTTACCAATTTCTCAATTGTGAGAAATCTTATCGTGGATCTTTCTGCCTGCTTTATGGTGAGGAGTCTTTGTGGGCAACTTCATACCAGGAGTGGCCACTGGCCACTCGGGAATCAACAGTTAATGTAATTACATAATTTTCTTCTGAAATGCAATTTCTCTCTCTCCATTCCCCCACTTCCACCAAAGACAAATCACAGCTGGATAAACCTACCTGCAAAATAAACTTCAGTCCCAATACACTTGGCCCGATTACTCACACAAAGTATAGCAAGTATCATTTTCTATATACCTCTCCTAAATTGGCTTCATTGGAACCTCTCAGAAGGAATCTTAGACTTGGCCTTCAAAGGCCTCCCGAGCCCAGCCAGGGATCTATCTGCACCTGCAGATACCTGCATATATTCAGTGAACCCTTTTCTCCAGGCCCTAACTTGAGAAACTTGAGGTTCCTGGACCTGTCAGAAAGTGAAACTGTCAACTTACCACAGGCCAGAAACCCTGCAACAGAATGTGTAGATAAGGTATGAGGCCAATCCTTCTAAGGGGGTCTCATCAGCTCTATAAAGTTAATAGCCATTTCTCAAAGCAGGCTGCTCATATCTGAAAACATGACATTTCAGTCAAAGCCCTGGTAAAGTAATCAGTTCCTACAATTGTGTCCTATTATAACATAAAATATACTCTTACTGAACTTATGCAAACAACCACATTGTCCTGAATAAAGAATATTCAGAGATTCTGAATTCTGGAGAAATCAGGCAGAGAGAGAAACATGCTTCAAATTGTGTTTACAAAAGTATACTCTTCTCAGTTGTTAAAGGCTGTAAATAGTTCAAAAGAAAAAAATTCTCTAGACTCTGAAAAAAAAATCAGTAATGTTTCAATATTATTTCAGTCCTCCATTAGTTCATTCTATGCAATCAATTCCTGATCTACTTCATGTTGGGTTAGAATCTTTATGAAAACATAAGCCTTTTAACCTGTGTCCTAGAAAATTTCTTTCTAGTCTAATGTCACAATCTCAAACATTATCAGAAAACTGTGTTCCAGAGTCCTTTTCATGAACTCCCTGAGAGAAGCCCTGGACCGTAGCTAATTATAAGCTGCTGTTTAGAAGAATCAAAGCAAAACAATTGTGGATAACAAAAGTCTAAGGACAGACACATCTGACAATAAAATTTGGTTATTTCTGTGGCATATAAAAAATTTAGAATAATAATGATAATCATTACTGACAACATATGTTAAAACATATCAGAATTTCAGGAATCTCATACAATACTGGAACACATATTAACAACACATCTATATAAATACAACTCAAAGAAAATTAAAACCATCTCACATTTGAAATTAGTTTGATCATAAGGTAAGATTTTCATAAAACTTTTATAACTTTTTTAAATTTGCTATTAAAGATCAGATCAATGTTCCAAGAAAACCCTGTTATTCTGACACAGAGACCTAAATGCTGGCTTGCAGCAATGTACTTTTCATTTTAATTTTAATTTATAGAAAAACTCTGAACTACTTTTATCTCTGGAATTGGCTCTTACAATCTCACATGCCCACTTCTTCCATAATAGTCCTTGGGCCCAGAGGGACTGAATAGTATTAGTTTCTGGCCCTGAGTCTCTCGAAAGTAGTCCATTTTGATTGTCGCCTTTTCCCTGGTCTGAAGAGAAGACTTTGGCTGCTGTCAATGCTCAAGTTTTGCCAGGAATCATTGCCTTTCCTTAGAGGACTCAAAGTCCTGTAACTGAACTCATAAGGAATAGTTAATAGGACATTTATACTGAAGAAAGTCCTATCATTCTCTCTAACATGTCACAAATTAAAACACTGTGACTTGGTGTCTAGGTAAAACATTGTATTAATGTGGTGAGGTTACTTCTTGCATATGTCTAATTGCTAGCACTCTAGTGAAACTACTGTGAGCAAAGCATTAAAAAAAATGATAGGTTCAATGCAAACTTGCCAAGTGACACAATTAACTTTTCCTCATCATTAAAAAATGGTAAATGCAAATATTGTTTTTGGAAATTCAGTATGAAGGTAAATAATCTTTCACTTTAAAACTATGCAGCAAAACAGGGACAAAGAGAGAATAACTACACAATATTTTCTTTTAAGCTATTTAAAAGAGTATCATCACACATTTCCAAGATCAGTTTCTAGATACAATACTAACAACTAATTAGGTAACTTCCATCAATAGAATCTTCAAGCTAGTGTGACTCTTGTACATACTTTGTTTTCGTGAAGACACAGGAAGGTCCATCAGTGATAAACATCTTGGGATCAAAAAAATTACCAGAAAGTCTCACATTTTTTATTACTACTCAATTCAATTGAATATCACATAATTTTAATAATGGTAAATACAAGTAAAGTAATTTAGAGAAACCCCAGTCAATATGATTGTCAGAGGATCCTTAGAGCATTGCTTTTCCAGCCAGAAACCTCTGTGGCTGGTGGCATCTTTGCCTGAGTTTTGATTGGGCTCACCAGCCTCGTTCCACCCACTTGGCCTGACAGGCTGTGTTTGGCTCATGCTACCAGCCTGGATCCCACGCCTGCCACGGGTGAGCCAGGCAGGGATCAGTGACGGCTGTGTGAGTGAGTGGCTGTGGCAGGGTGGGCATCTCCAGGTGCCAGCAGAGGTGCAAGCTCTGTGCAAGGCTGTGGGTGGAACAGGTGTACCACCCACAGCTTTGCTCAGAGGCTTGGAGATGTCAGGAACCACAGAGCCCCAATGAGGGTGTCACAGCCATGCTTTGGGGAGCCCCTGGGTCTGGAATCCCTGAAGGGCCTCAGCTACTCTCTCCTTCTCATCACCCACAACGTGGCAAGTGTGTGTGTGGAGGGTGGGTATTTTAGCCCTGTTTGTATTACAGCTGTTTCAGTTCCACCATTCGACATGTCCTAGGTTCTTGTCCTGCATCCAGGAAGAATAAGGCACACAAACAATTGGAAGGTAAGGAAGGGAGAAAGGAGACTTACTGGGCAACAGAACATCTCTCAGGAGACCCAAAGTGGGTAGCTTCTTTCTGCAGGCAGGTCGTCCCAGTGAGTGTCCAGCTGTCAGCAGAGAGGAGACCCGGAGTGGGTAGCTCCTTTAAACAGGCAAGTTGTCCCTACAAGTGTCTAGCTCTCAGAAGAGAGGAGAGGAGAAGATGCATAGTGCATAGCTCCTTTCCTCAGGCAGATAGTCTTAAAGAGTGTTTGAGTCTAGCTGAGCCTGTGGTTTTTAATGTACTAGGAATGAAGGAAGTGCATGCTAATTAGCCCATGGGTGACCACAAACGGGCCTGGAAAAAGCACCATCAGATTGGCCGAGCAGTCATCAGTGATGTTCTCACTGTGGGCCCCCAAGAGTTCAGGGATGATGGAAACTGGACTGTGACTGAACAGTTGCAGCTCCACCTAGTAGCGTGGCCTCCTGCCCTGCCAACTCAGTAGGGTGCAGAGCTCTCACCTGTTCCTGGCTCCCACCGTCAGTATGAAGCATGCAGTCCAAGCAGCCCCGGCCACACCTCCCACACTGCAGCCAGCATTCTCGCAGCAGCCACTCCAGACACACCATCACAGCTGTCATAGTTATCTTAAGAACCAGGTTAATCTTTCCTGAACATTAAAACTTTGTACTCATATTGAGAGGTGACAACATGCTAGCAGCCCTTGCTCTTGGTGCATCCTCAGCCTTGGAGTCCACTCTGGCAGCACTTGAGGAGCACTTCAGCCCACCAGGGCACTGTGGGAGCCCCTCTCTGGGCTAGCCGAGGTCGGAGCCAGCTCCCTCTGCTTGCCAGGAGGTGTGGAGGGAGAGGTGTAGGCGGGAACTGGGGCCGCGCCCTGTGGCGCTGGCTGGCCAGCACAAGTTCTGGGTGGGCGTGAGCTGGGCAGTCCCTGCACTGGAGCAGCTGGCCAGCACCACCGCCCCGGGCAGTGAGAGGCTTAGCACCCAGGCCAGCAGCTGCAGAGGGTGCACCAGGTCCCCCAGCAGTGCCGGCCCACTGGCACTGCACTTGAATTCTCCCTGGGCCTCAACTGCCTCCCCACAGGGCAGGGCTCGGGACCTGCAGCCCGCCATGCCCAGCCTCCCCCACCCCACCCAGTGGGCTCCTGTGCCGCCAGAGCCTCCCCTATGAGTGCCTGCCCCCTGCTCCACTGCAGCTGGTCTCATCACCTGAGGAGTGCCGGTGCATGGCACAGGACTAGCCAGCAGCTCTGCCTGCAACCTTGGGGTGTGATCCACTAGGTGGAGCCAGCTGGGCTCCTGAGTCTAGTGGGAACTTGGAGAACCTTTATGTCTAGCTATGGGATTGTAAATACACCAATCAGTGCTCTGTGTCTAGCTCAAGGTTTGTAAATGCACCAATCAGTGCTCTGTATCTAGCTAACCTAGTGGGGACTTGGACAACTTTTCTGTCTAGCACTCTGTGTCTAGCTAGAGGATTATAAATGCACCAATCAGCACCCTGTCAAAACGGACCAATCAGCTCTCTGTAAAAATGGACCAATCAGCAATCTGTAAAATGGACCAATCAGCAGGATGTGGGGGTTGGGGGGTCAGATAAGGGAATAAAAGCAGGCTGCCAGAGCCAGTAGTCACAACCTGCTTGGGTGCCCTTTGGAAAGTGTGGAAGCTTTGTTCTTTTGGTCGTTACAGTAAGTCGTGCTGCTGCTTACTCTTTGGGTTCACACTGACTTTGTGAGCTATAACACTCACCGCAAAGGTCTGCAGAATCACTCCTGATGCCAGTGAGACGGGGAACCCCCAGAAGGAAGAAAGTCTGAACGCGTCGGAACATCAGAAGAAATAAACTCCAGACACATCATGTTTTAAGAACTGTAGTACTCCCCATGAGGGTACCTGGCTTCATTGTTGAAGTGAGTGAGACCAAGAACCCACCAATTCCGGAGGCAATATCAGTTTTTCCTCATTACCTAAAGGAAAAGATCAAAAATCAACTCAAATTATGGATTGAATTAAGTTACCTTGAAAATAAATACTATTTAAAAGTTTCTACTCCTACTTTTCCAAAATAACAAAATAATGTGCCATCCCTGTTCAGAACTTTAGAAAGAATAAATCTTTTATTTATGTATTTCCAGAATCCTTAAAGCTCTTGAAGCGCTCTGGATCATCAGAGGAAAGCAAAACATACTGAATTTTAAATGGTTAGGTTGTCCTATCAATTTTTGGAGGCTTGACAAAGGTGACTTAGGGACTTTTGATAAACAGAGCAAATGATGAATCGTTTGAAATGTGTAGAAAACAAAATGACTATTCAAGGAGCCAAATACGAGCATTCTGTTAGAAACCAAAAAAAAAATACACAACAAAAAAGTATTTTATATATACATATGTAAATAAAAACTAAGGAAGAAAAAAGCAGAAAATGAATACAAATTAAAAGCAAAATTAAATAAACAGGAAAGTAACCCCCAAATTTTATCTTACTCAGTTTACATTGGAGGCTACAGTGTTATCCACGGCCATAAAAAAAAAAGACGTGGTGTTGGGAGGCCAACGCGGGTGGATCATGAGGTCGGGAGATTGAGACCATCCTGGCTAACATGGTGAAGCCCAATCTCTGCTAAAAATACAAAAAAAAAAAAAAAAAGGCAGATGTGGTGGCAGGCGCCTGTAGTCCCAGGTACTCAGGAGGCTGAGGAAGGAGAATGGCATGAACCTGGGAGGTGGACCTTGCAGTGAGTAGAGATCATGCCGCTGCATTCCAGCTTGAGTGACAGAGTGAGATGCCATCTCAAAAAAATAAATAAAATAAAATAAATACACATGGTGGATATTTTGTTCCTGATATACAACTCAATATATTTAAGTCTACAAAATACCACAATGCATTTTATGCAATTAAGAAATTCTCTTCGGGCATTTGACATGTAAATGTTGTAATGCTGGTACTAATAAACAGAATGGCAAATTTAGTGTTAAATAAAACAAAACAAACATTTATGTGAAATTAGGCTGCATGCTAAATCCAGCTTCATGCTTAACAATATTAAAAAAAGAATTGCGAAATTGCCAATGTATTTCTTTACAGTATTTCTTATTTTACCTTCATAAAGACTAAGAGCTTAATGAAAAATGTTAGTCAAAAGTTTCCAAGTATCTATTGGGCTTCAAAGAATATTTTATTATCTAAACATTTTTAATATTTTGTTTTCTCTGAATGGCCATGAATATTGACACACAGAGAAACAGAAAAAAAATTTATGACTTACACAGGCAATCATACTTGGAATTTGTTTTATTCTAATTTTTTTTTAAAGTAACCACTCAGTTTATTTTATGGGAAAACTTTGCCATAGTCCATAATTTGAATTAACCTTTAGATTACTTGTTAATTAGACAAAATTATTTTTTTCAATAAGAACACATCTTCTTTGGCACATTTTATATACAGAATGATATATTAACTAGAATTCTTATTCTAAGTACTCTTACATTTTAGTGAAAGCCTAGGAAGCAAGAAATCCTGAACTTCTACCAATTATTGGATTTTATAGATGAGAACATTCTACAATTTTAAAAAACATGTTTATGCATATCATAACCCTTTCTTGACTGGAAATGACCCAGACATCAAAGGAGCATCTAAAATAATTTTAAGGTTTTATATTCTACAAAAAGTTCACCAGCAAGCACTAATACCGTTTACATGTACTAAAATCTTTCGTTTTTTTAGCAGTTTATCTAGATTACTTATAAGAACTGAGGTATTAGACAAAATCGGCATTTCCTTGTTAACCTTTGACAAAATCGGCTTTTCCTTGTTAACCATTTTATAACCCGTAAATATTAGGTTTTTAAAGTAAGAACCTTAAAACATGTATATACACACACAAAGATCCAATAGTTTTTACCTCGAACTCTAGCCATCAGATAGCAATATAAACTCATCAGTTTACAAATATGGTCACATGACTAAACTTTGTTTGCCCCCATAGGTAATCCAGTGAAGGTTCTGAATCAATATTTTGGGAAAACAGCCAGGGTGTTTTCCACTCTGAATTGGTTGGACTTGTTCAACCTTCAAATGGAAATTCCTTCAGCATTCCCCAAACTGAGGATGGCAGATCCACCTATCTGGTACCTACAAAAGACACTCAGCCATCCAAACTCAGATGTTAAATGTCAAAGGCTATTCTTCCTAAGTAATCAGAAGTGTGGTTGGGGCTGGCAGTGGCAGGGCCAAAGAGAGAATGAGACCAAGCTCTGGCCAAAAAATGGTGAAGCTGCTGTTTAGGAGGGCTTCTGAAACACCTGGTCCACTGCAGTCTGAGCCATGAGCAATGTGTTCCTGGTCAGAAACCAAAATCTGTTATGGAAATGCTAGGGGTTCAATCAAGGTCCTGCTCCCCACTGCACAGAAAGCCAATCATTGAGATGATGAATATTTCTAGGGAAGAAGACTTTAATGAGTTGTTGCAGCTAAGGAGATGAGAGATGAGTCTCAAATCCATCTCTTCAACCAACTGAAGTTAGGGATTTATGTAACAGGAAAGAAATGTAACCATGTGTGGGAAAATAGGAATTAGGGAGGTGTAAGGAAGAGGAGTTGGTCCACAGAAAACAGGTGGAAGTTTAAAACAATCATGATGGGTGAGGGACCTAGTGTCTCATAGTCCAGATGCAGCAATCTGGTAAGTTTCAGTTCCTCGGTAGTCTCTGTGAAGCCATATTGATGGTTTCCTGAGAAAGGAATTCAATAAGACAAGTGTAACTTTCTTAAGTTTGAGATTGGTGTGTGTGTGTGTGTGTATGTGTTGGGGGGGGCGGGGGGGCACCGGGGGCAGGGATGTGAGTCAATTTATATGTTTATTCAGAAAAAAACTATAAACGTCAGTTCTATGGGACAGTTGGACCAGTTTCACTGACACTGAAGGGGTGGCCTGCCCCTCCACACCTGTGGGTGTTTCTCTTTAGGTGGAACGAGAGACCTGAGAAAAGAAATAAGACAGAGACAAATAGAGAAAGAAAAGCGGGGCCCAGGGGACCGGCGCTCAGCTTACAGAGGACCCATGCCGCACCGGTCTCTGAGTTCCCTTAGTATTTATTGATAATTATCTTTACCATCTTAAAGATAAGGGAGTGGCTGGACAATAGGATCATTGTAGGGAGGAAATCAGCAATAAGACATATGAACAAAAATCCCTGTGACATGAATAAGTTTAAAGGAAAATGCTGTGCCTTGAGATGCATATGCAAACTCTCCATAAACCCTTTAGCAGCATTGCTCCAGCAAGTCCCACCTTATTCCTAAAGGCGGTTTTCTCCTTGCTCAGTAAACAAAGCACACAATGGGGTTAACACGGAGATGTTCCATTGCTCAGGGACGGGCAGGATTTTTAACCAGCAAGCTGCCTTCAGGCACTTGTTTAACAAAGACACTTCCTGCACAACCCAAAATCCATTAAACCTTGAGTCACCACAGCACATGTCTCTTGCAAGGACAAGGTTGGGGGTAGGGTCACAGATTAACAGCATCTCAAATACATAACCAAATGGAGTCTCTTATGTCTACTTCCTTCTATATAGACACAGCAACAGGCTGATCTCTCTTTCTTTTCCCCACAGACACCATTTAGCACAGAGAATATTAGAAGTTGTTATGGGCAAAATTGTCTCTCTTAATCCCTGGGATTCATACAGTATACTAGACCAAAATTTTTAAAATCCTCATGATGATTTTATCACATTCTAAAGTAAGATAATTTCTTTCTTGTTTTTATTTTATTTTTAATTTTATTTTTTGAGACAGAGTCTCACTCTGTCGCCCAGTCTGGAGTGCAGTGGCGCAATCTCGGCTCACTGCAAGCTATGCCTCCCAGGTTCACAGCATTCTCCTGCCTCAGCCTCCTGAATAGGTGGGACTACAGGTACCCGCCACCACACCCAGCTAATTTTTTGTATTTTTAGTAGAGACGGGGTTTCACCATGTTAACCAGGATGGTCTCTATCGCCTGATCTCGTGATCCGCCCACCTTGGCCTCCCAAAGTGCTGGGATTACAAACGTGAGCCACAGTGCCCAGCCAAAACTAATTTCTAAACCTCTTTCCCAGAATACACAATAATCATGAAACCTACCATAACTACCTACATTCTTATATCTTAAGATGTTTAGTCATTAAAGAAACACCAAACCTTAAGTTTTCTTAGATCTCTAAAAGAGGATATAAACTTTAATGTAATTAAGATATTACTATTTGGTTTCTAAATGATTAATTTATGTTGGAACACATTGATAATTTATCGGATATAATCTTGTAGAAATGTAATCAAAGTAAAGATCTAGACAGGCAGTAGAAGAAGGACAAATAGCAAAAACCGACGTAATGGTTATAGATTAGGTTGTGTTTCTTCTAACAAAATATTAATGCATCCCAAGTACATGGGTATTATATATGAAGTTATAGGTATTATACACACACATATATACATATATACACATGTTTTATAAATACACTTGGTTTATAATAGCATTGTCTGACAAATATACTAATCTTTTAATGCTAGTTATAATAATAGTTGTAACAAAAATTTATAATAATTTTATAATGTAAACTTCTATAATCTGAAAATAAAATTATCAACAAGTTTCTCAGAACTCACAGAGATCACAAAAATTTACTGTATTTATACACTATACCTAGAAATATATACTTTATATTTTCTAGATATGGTATTTTTTCATTACTGTTATAAAACTTCATCTTCTTAAGAATTCTTTGTGTCAGGCAACTGCTTTGCAGACACTAGGCTGCTATTTTTGACATCTAAAGTAACTGCCCTAAATTCATGGTTTAAACACCTGCACTTGCTTTTATGGATTTGTCTTTGTGAAAATGAAATTTGTTGTACACATTCTACATTGATTAGGAATGACAGAGAGTCATTAATTAGGACATCAATTAGGAATGACAAAGAGTAAGGTGAAGCCAGGTTGCAGTAATAAAATATTCTTATGAGTAAAAAGAAAACATCATGTTTTAAAAAGCTACATAATTTTAAATTTTGAAGAGACTCAACATCTATGGATTCTCTTCGGGATTTGGTGTCATGTTTTTGACATCTGGGTTTAAAGCTTTGCTTCTTTCAAGTGAATGTAAATTTTAATAACATCAAAATTATGTACAGGAGTCTGGTTCTGGTTAGATTTCAGATGAAAAGGTGTTTGAAAAAATGTTCTTATTTTCAGAATAACTATAAATGAGAAATGCTTTTTGTTAATGCTGTAAATTATAATTTCTGACATTTTAATTTGTTGATAGTTGATATTTTCATGTCATTAAAGTAAAATTTATTCAGTAACAAAAAATAAATATATTTTCACTGTAGGTTTTCTCATTTCTGTATTACTAATTCTTCTCTTTTTAGCACTGTTTCCAGAGATATCACAGCATGCTCTTGTTATCTGGTGTCTTAAGAGGCTCTACCTCACTTGTGTTTTTTCACAGCAAAATTCATGAAATGTGTTGTGTGTTGCCTATTACTACTTTTTTACCTCTAGTTCATTCATCAGTTACTCAAATCCACTGTGAATTTGAGTCCAATATCCATTTTGTTAAATACAAGGTACCTCTGGAATTAAAGTCTAAGTCATCCAAAAAAACAAAACAAAAAATAAAGGGATCCCTCTATTTCTACAAGATTTCCTGATGTTTTCTTAAGCTAGTGGACAGAATGTTTCATAATTCTATTACAGAGGACATAGTCAAGAAGGTATTCATGATTTGTGGCTTAACTGTAGATATTGTGGTTGCATTTCTGATATGGCATATACCAGATGACCTACCTGGACTCTCACACCCAACCTCAGAAGCTTTCTGTTCTATGGCTAATCAAATTTGGCTATAAGCAACTCAGCTTCAGATCTTTCTTTATTCTTCTGACTTTGAGGTCTTTATTTGTTTGTTTAGCCTGGAAATTTCCTTGAATTCTTCCATTTCCCTCATTTACCCCCTGTATTCAATCTGTCCCCAAGTCCTTTCAGTCCTATCTCAAACCAATCTCATATGCATCTGTTTTTATTTATATTCAGTGTCTCCACACCTTGCTAAGCCACCATACTTTTTCCTTTACAATACGACAGTCAATGGTGATCTTGGTGGAGTTTCTGCTATTCCAACTTCCCTGACTTACTCTGACTATTTTCAACCAATTCTATAAAGAGCAGCAAATGTTATCTTTTTGCATTGAAAATAAGGTCATGTGATAAGTCTGTGAGACCCTTATCTCTAAAATACAAATAAATAAATAAATAAATAAATAAATAAATAAATAAATAAATAGTAAAGCAAACCAGAGACCCAAAAGCTAGCAAGGAAATCTCTCCATCTATTATTTTTGCTTGTCTTTGTGTTGACTTCACTTTTTTGTGTGTGAGACACAGTTTCACTCTGTGGCCCAGGCTGGAGTGCCGTGGCCTGATCTCTGCTCACTGCAAGCTCCACCTCCTAGGTGCACGCCATTCTCCTGCCTCAGCCTCCCGAGTAGCTGGGAGACTACAGGAGCCCGCCATCATGCCTGGCTTATTTTTTTTTTTTTTTTTTTGTATTTTTAGTAGAGACAGGGTTTCACCGTGTTAGCCAGGCTAGTCTTGATCTCCTGACCTTGTGATCTGCCTGCCTTGGCCTCCCAAAGTGCTGGGATTACAGGCGTCAGCCACCATGTCCGGCCGACTTCACCTTTTTTCACTAGACCCTCAGGTATAAGAGGATGTTGGTGAGGGCAAGCCTGGTTTTCTGTCCTGAAAACTTCAGGGCAACTGACTTGAGCTGCACGCTCATCCCTGTATCCTTTGTTATGAAGTTATTGCCTCAGCCTGGATCAAGTGTTCATCTTTTCACCAGTAGTTATGATCAGGAGGACATTTTCACTTAAGACAATTGCTGTTTACACATTGACCAAATGGCAGGATGGTGGAGAAGTGTATTTTCCATAGAAGTGAAGATGGATTTCTCAGAAATATGTAGTGCAGGATTGGAAAAATATTTAATAATAAATTTTCCTTTGAGAGATTTATATTATAGAATGATTTTTTAAAAATTCTTTATTTTTTTATTTTAAATACAGTTAAATATTATCATAGGAACATTTGCATCAATCAAGTAGGCATTTTAATTTTGGGGAAATAATATGAGAAAGCATGTTACAAACTTAAAGATATCATATAAAATATGTTAGCTATTGTCTTATTTGTAAACTCAAATAATAGTTTTGAGTTTCTAATATATTGATTATTTAATATTTTAAATATGTACTAAAAGTGCCTTTGGAAACAGTATGCCCTCTTTAGTTGCTTTTCAGCTAGAATATATTTCTATAAGGCACAATATTATAAAGCAAGTTTGTAAAAAGACATCAATTTTATTTTCAGCTCTACTGATAAATAAATCATGTGATTTTAAATGTCTCCTCACCTAGCTGATCTAACTTTTGCCATTTATCCCTAATAGACATGTTAAGAAGGTCAAAATTTTTATCATAGCAGCTGTCTTTTAAATGAAAGTGCTGAGATATGTAAGATATTAGTAATATTTTAATGGAAAATCATGGGATAAAAACCAGAAATCTCATTTTCTGATCAACCATGTTTTAATTATGTTTGCGACCCTGTGTGTATAAAATTAGTAATTATTTGAAAGGCCAAGATAGTCTTCAGTTTCAAGGTTTATATCTATTTACTTTTTATTGACCCATTAAAGTAAAATGTTTGGTTATATACAGTATATATGCCCAACTTTTCTCGTTTTTCAATTACCTATATTTCTAAGGCTGAGAAAAGGACTTTTCGTCAGTAAGTGGAATAATATATTTAAATGAATTCAGTTATCATTGTTACATTACATTAAGGTTATTGAAGACAAATTGTGCCCATTTGTTAGTAGTAATGCTTTTTATGCAAGAAACTAGCATTCTTAAAAGACAGTGGTCAGTACAATTGATTAAACAACATAGTCACAAATAAGTATCCATGCTGAGCATGCATTCACTACAAAGTGTCTTTCAAAATCATGTCCAGTAGAATGTAAAATGCAAAATAAATGAAAGTAAATTGGGACTTCAAAGCAAGAAATAGAAACTTAAAAAAATATTGTGGAGCTTTATTATTTTACAAATGATTATTACTAGGAATTAGATTTGGTTTTTTTGTCTTTTAAAATTTTATTGGGGAAGCTTTGAATTGCCATAATAGTTTGGAGCAGGCAACTGGAACTACCTAATGTTCTTTTGTAAATTACTGTGAAAGAACTAAAGCAACATTATTATCCTGAGGGGATTTCCTTTCCTTTCTATTTAACATTCAGATATAATCATTTGTCATTCACCTGAGCCAGAGATCCATCCAGTTTAAAACTGAAAGGATAAACAGAGATTTGAATATTGCCAGGATCCTTGAAAAACTGACTAAAATGGCAACAGATATGAACATAAACATCTTGTTGGTCATCTCAGAATTTCTAATTAGCAATGATGGTTTATATAAACATGCACTATAAATATTACCTAATTTTAGAAATCATCTCTGCACAGACAACACTGGGTAGAAATTGAAAAACAGTTTGAAAAAGTGGTAACCAATTTCAATGAAATTTATTTTTAATTTATAATTTTCAAAATAGAGAAAAATAGCTAGAGGCTAAATTTATAAATAGATGAGTCTGATGATTCCTACTTAGTATTCCATATGTCAAGTAATCTTACCAGACATTTCCTGAACTGTAAAATGCTTAGGGGACATTTTCTAAATTCAGTAATCTATTTAATACCTTTAAAGCACTATTTTTTGAAATGTGATGTGTCATTGAAAAATGGTATTTTCCACTCAAACAAGCATGGGAAATGCTGATACAAATAAAGTTACATAGATATATTTACTGCAGAGTTTATTAAAGCCTTCAGTAAGCCAATTTTCATAACAGATCTCCAAGAAATGCTATGCTTTGTGTATTAGTCTGTTTTCATGCTGCTGATAAAGGCATACCAGAGACTGGGCAATTTACAAAGGAACGAGGTTTAATGGAGAACCCACAGTTTCACATGGCAGAGGAGGCCTCACAATCATGGCAGAAGACAAGGAGGAGCAAGTCACACCTTAACATGGAGGGCAGCAGGCAAAGAGAGCTTGTGCAGGGAAACTCCCCTTTTTAAAACCATCAGATCCTGTGAGACTTACCTGCCATCATGAGAACAGCACGGGAAAGACCTGTCCCTATGATTCAACCACCTCTTACTACTGCGTCCCTCCAAAATGGCATGTCCTCACATTTCAAAACCAATCATGCTTTCTCAACATTCCCCCAAAGTTATAACTCATTTCAGCATTAACTCAAAAGTCCATAGTCCATTGTCCCATCTGAGTAAAGACAGCCATTTCAATGGGTAAATAAAGCCATTTCAAATGGGAGAAGTTGGCCAAAACAAAGAGGCTACAGGCCCCATGCAACTCCAAAATCCAGCAAGGCAGTCAAATCTTAAAGCTCAGAAATGATCTCCTTTGACTCCATGTCTCACATCCACTTCATGCTGATACAAGGGGTGGGTTCCCATGGGCTTGAGCAGCTCCGCCCCTGTGGCTTTGCAGGATGTAGCCCCCCTCCGGCTGCTTTCATGTCCTGACATTTAGTGTGTGTGGTTTTTCCAGGCACACAGTGCAATCTGTCAGTGTATCTACCATCCTGGGGTCTGAAGGACAGTGGCCCTCTTCTCACAGCTCCAAAAGGTGGTGTCGAGTAGGGACTCTGTGTGGGGGTTCTGACTGCACTACTGTCCCTTCTACACTGCTCTAACAGAGGTTCTCCATGAAGGCCCCGCCCCTGTAGCAAACTTCTGCTTGGGCATCCAGGTGTTTCCATACATCTTCTGAAATCCAGGCAGAGATTCCTAAATCCCAATTCTATGCACTTGAAGTCTCAACATCACATGGAAGCTGCCAGTGCTTGGGGGTTGCACCCTCTGAAGGCACAGCCCAAGGTCTATGTTGGCCACTTTCAGCCTTGGCTGGAGTGGCTGTGTTGCAGGGCACCAAGTCCCTAGGCTTCACACAGCATGGGGACCCTGTGCCCTGCCCAAGAAACCACTTTTTCTGCCGAGGCCTCAGGGCATGTGATGGGAGTGCTGCTGTGAAGATTTCTGACATGCCCTGGAAACATTTTCCCCATGGTCCTGGGGCTAAACATTTGGTCTCCTTGTTACTTATGCAAATTTCTGCAGCTGACTGAATTTCTCCCCAGGAAATGGGATTTTCTGTTCTATCACATTGTCAGGCTGCAAATTTTCCGAACTTAATGCTCTGCTTCCCTTATAAAACTGAATACCTGTAATAGCACCCAAGTCACATCTTGAATGCTTTGCTGCTTAGAAATTTCTTCTACCAGATACCCTAAATCATCTCTCTCAAGTTCAAAATTCCACAAATCTCTAAGGCAGGGGCAAAATGTTGCCAGTCTCTTTGTTAAAACATAACAAGAGTCACCTTTGCTCCAGTTCCCAACAAGTTCCTCATTTTCAGCTGAGATCACCTCAGCCTGGGCTTTATTGTCCATATCACTATTAACCTTTTGGCCAAAGCCATTTAATGAGTCTCTAGGAGGTTCCAAACTTCCCCACATCTTGTCTTCTTCCAAGCCCTCCAAACTATTTCAATCCCTGCTTGTTACCCAGTTCCAAAGTCACTTCCACATTTTTGGGTATCTATGGCAGCAGCCCACTCTACTGGGGGCATCAGGCTACCCAACTTCAAACTATACTACAAGGCTATAATAACCAAAACAAACCAAAACAGCATGGTACTGGCACCAAAACAGACATATAGACCAAGGGAACAGAACAGAGACCTCAGAAATAACACCACACATTTGCAACCATCTGATCTTCGAGAAATCTGACAAAAACAAGCAATGGGGAAAGGATTTCCTATTCAGTAAATGGTGCTGGGAAAACTGGCTAGTCATACGCAGAAAACTGAAACTGGACTCCTTCCTTATTCCTTATACAAAAATTAACTCAAGATGAATTAAAAATTTAATGTAAAACCCCAAACCATAAAAATCCTAGAAGAAAACCTAGGCAATACCATTTAGGGCATAGGCATGGGCAAAGACTTTATGACAAAAAAGCCAAAAGCAATTGCAACAAAAGGCAAAATTGACAAATGAGATCTAAATAAACTAAAGAGCTTCTGCACAGCAAGATAAACTATTGTTAGAGTGAACCTACAGCATGAGGAAAAAAAAAAAATTGCAATTTACCCACCTGAAAAACGTCTTATATCCAGAATCTACAAAGAACTCAAACAAATTTACAAGAAAAAAAAAAAAAAAGACAACCCCATCAAAAAGTGGGCAAAGGATATAAACAGACACTTCTCAAAGGAAGACATTTATGTGACCAACGAACATACGAAGAAAAGCTCAACATCACTGATCATTAGAGAAATGCAAATAAAACCACAATGAGATACCATCACACTCCAGTCAGAATAACGATAATTTAAAAATCCAGAAAAAATAGATGCTGGTGAGGCTGTGGAGAAATAGGAATGCTTTTACACTGTTGGTGGGTGTATAAATTAGTCCAACCATGTGGAAGACAGTGTGATGATTCCTCAAGCATCTAGAACCAGAAGTACCATTTGACCTAGCAATCCCTTACTGGGTATATACCCAAAGAATTATGAATCATTCTACTATAAAGACACATGGACACATATGTTTATTGCAGCACCCTTCACAATAGCAAAGACTTGGAATGAACCCAAATGCCCATCAATGATAGACTGGGTAAAGCAAATATAGCACATATACCCCATGGAATACAACGCAGCCTTAAATAGAATGAGTTCATGTCCTCTGCAGGGACATGGATGAAGCTGGAAACCATTATTCTCAGCAAACTAACACAGGAACAGAAAACCAAACACCACACGTTCTCACTCATAAGTGGGAGTTGAACAATGAGAACACATGGACACAGGGAGGGCAACATCACACACTTGGGCCTGTTGGGGGCTGGGGGATAAGTGTAGGGAACTTAGATGACTGGCTAATAGGTGCAGCAAACTACCATAGCACATGTATATCTATGTAGCAAACCTGCATATTCTGCTCATGTATCCTGAAACTTAAAGTAAAATTTAAAAAAAAAAAAAAAAGATTTTCAGGAAATTATAGATTATTGCTTGATAACTCTAGAGATGGTAAGTTTTACTATGTAAATTTCATGAAAAAATGTCATGATAAATATATATGGTATACATATGAGAAAAATATGATGCATTACACAGGCACATCAAAGCAGTAGTTACAATAATGTGTTATAAAATAGTGATTAGGAACACAACATGGAAGTTTAATAGCTTGGCTTAAAAATTCAGCTTCACCACATTTTATCCATGTGGCTTTGTTGAAAGTGTTCTGAGCTTCAGTTTTCCTACCTTTATAATGGAGATAATCAAAGCACTGATTCATTAATTATCTTTTACTCTATTATCTATTAATATAATTACTCTTATATTATTATCTATTAATATTTTAATATATAATATTTACATATATATCTATTAATAATAATTACTAACTTAATATATTTTATATATTATCTGTTAATATAATTACTAACTTAGCATCTTGACAATGATATTGAAACACTGACTCACTCCTGCTAAATAATTCAAATACAGATGTATTTTGACTTTTCAGAGTTCTATCTAGTAGGGAAAATTCAGTATAGAAAAGTATAAAATCAGATATAAATAAAATATTAACTCAAATATTTTCCCTCTGGGATTATACTTTCCAAACTATATTTCATATTTTTTTTTCCTCAATCATGTGTGCCTGATGAATTTCTGGCTGTATTTTACTCGTGTTTGGTACCTACATATTTCAAGTTTTGTCTCCTTACTTTTGTGACTTGACAGAAAGCTACAGTGTATCCCCCCCCATAGTACTCATAGGTACAGTCTCTCCCTCCACACTTCCCTTGATGCCCTCCTTTAGCAAGGGTAAGACTAAAGCACATTTCCAAGATTGCGCTTCTTAAAAAAAAAAAAAAAAAAATACAGGGCATTGCATTTGAGCATAAGACAACAAGACATTCTTCCAAATTTCTTCTTTCTACCTGTCAAAAATGCCAAGATAAATTCCACAGAGGATTTTAAGAATAGACCTCTACTTCAAACCACACTATGAATTTTGCCTTATGTTATTTTAAATCACATGCCTCTAAGGCCTAACGCCACCTAGAGCCAACTTTTAATTCTATTCAAATAAGGTATGTCCTGTTTCTTGTGAGATGGTAAAAGTGTGTTCACTTTTTTATTATTTTTAAACCATAAATATCCTATTTGTATGTAAGATATAGATATGATCCCTGACTTATAATGCTTCAACTTAACAATTTTCTGATTTGATGATGGTGTAAAATGATATACATCCACTAAAAACTTACCTTTGAATTTTGAATTTCCTCTATTCCCAAACTAGCAATATGCTGTGCAATAGTCTCTTTTGATGCTAGGTAGTAGTAGCTAGCCACACCTTCTAGTCAGTCACTTGATCATAAGGGTAAATAATCAGTACTCTACAGTGTAATGTGTTGCCAGATTATTTTGCCCAACTGTAGACTAATGTAAGTATTTTGAGCACATATAACAAGGCTAGGCTAAGTTATGATGTTCAGTCGATTAGGTGTATTAAATAAATTTTCAACTTGAGATATTTTCAATTTACAATGGATTTACCATAATGTAAATTAAATTTAATGTAAATTAAATTAAATTTAATGTAAATTAAATTAAATTACATTATTTACCATAATGTATCTAAGGCATGAGATTATTACAAATCTAATGTTAAACATTAATTTATTAGGGTGAAGAATATAAAATTGCCCATTTTGTAGATTAAAAAATACTCTAATATCTTCATTTTTACATGCGGTTTAGCCTAACATATAGGTCATAAAATGTTGGTCAAAGCCCTGGGAGTGTGGAAAGGTGTGTGATACTTTTACTTAACCATCATAAGGGTCATGGCTAATACTCCTATAACAAAAGTCAGGATAACAAGAGAAAAGCCTAAAAAAATTACTTAAACAAAGTTTCATGTGACAGAGGAGACTTCAGAAGAAACTGAAGGACTGGGAGACCAAAGGACTCAGGGAAAACTGTCTTTAAAAAATTTTTTTGGAGACAAGATCTCACTCTGTGGTCCAGGCTGGAGTGCAGTGGTATGAATGTGGGTCACTGCAGCTTTGCCTTCCTTGGTTCAAGGGATCCTTTTGCCTCGGTCTCTTGAATAGCTGGCACTACAGGCATGTATCATGCCTAGGTAATTTTTATTTTTTTTTGTAGAGACAGTGTCTTATGATGTTGCCCAGGCTGGTCTCAAACTCCTGGACTATTCAAGCAATCCTCCCACTTCGGCCTTCTGAAAGTGCTCGGATTACAGGCATGAGCCACTGTGCCCAGCCAAAAACTGTCTACTTTTATGCTTACGTTCAATTAAGAATGGACAGCCATGTAGAAAATGTGATTGGACTAAGGATATGCTGATGGTAATAGACTGAGAAACACAGCAAGGCCTGTCTGTTCAGATTCTTGGCATATCTGTGTTGCATTTCTTCCTCACAGATATAGGGCAGGATCTCTCTGTAATGAGAGTCTTCAAGGGAAAAAGGAGAAGGGAGAGAGTGACTACTCTATGTTTTATGACTTCCTGTGGGCAGAGGAGCTCTAGTTTCAAAGACATCCCCTCGAGGAAGGTAAATTTTGGTTTCCCTCACTTGTTGGGAGAAGAGAAAAACAGGGGTAGAGACAAGAGGGCAGGAGAAGATCAGAGGGACCTTGTTTCTCAGGCCTTTCAAATCTTCAGGTTAAAGTATTCAGCATGCCAAACCGCCATACTTTGGGGTGTCAGCTTCTGAGCCCTGACAGTACCTTCATAGGAATTGATCCTCTAGTTATGTTCTAAAGGCTTAACTTTTAATCCCCTTCTTATAATTATCTACTTACACTTTCTAAGTACCTCCTTCTCACTTCCTCAATCCTTGGAATTCCAGAAACGCGTATATATAGCATTTATGCTACTTTCTAACTTTCTGATGTGGAGCACTTGAATCACTTTCTATCAATTGTATTATCTCTGTTTTTACAGGGAATGGGGAGAGGATACAGAGTTGAAGAGACATTTTGGGAGACAGGGAATAAACTCACTTTTTAATCATTTGTAACCAAACAGACCCCCAAGGAATTTGGTCCCACCAAAAGAAATCACTTCTTTCTGTCTGAGATCAGGTTCAGATGATCAACACCAGCCATCATTAATAGTATTTTTCCCAATTACTTTAGGATTAAGAATCATATTAACATGAACTGCTAAGGTTATAATAACACTTAGTGAGATGAACAATAGGTTCAGACCCTTCTACTGATGATATTTTGTGACAGAAATTAAATTAATAAATAGCAACCCTGGGTTACTATTTCTTCTCAGGCCTGGTTATTCCGAGAACACTTAGTTTGTCTCCAGGACAAATAATTTGCTAACCTCTATTTCCTCTGGCCTTACATAGTGCAAAATCGTGAGACACTCACCATGCACAATGTCAGCATACATTTAATGTCAGCATACATTTAAACACTTTTCTTTATGACAAGGTTTTCACACTATTGGTCAATTTTTATATTATTTCGACCTTCACATAGAACTGAACCATCATATTGTTCAGAAATAACAAGATCAGCCTAAGAACTACCTGATTGTTCTCTTAGTCTCATTTGATTACGCTAAGGTTAGAAGTACCTAAAGTAACAGTTGAGATAAAATTAGCTTATAATTTCAAAAGGATTTGATGATTAAATCAAGTATTAATATTTATAATATTTAAATTAGTTTTAGCATATATTTGAACATGATTTTTATTGGTAGTGTTTGTGTTTCCCAATGAACTTGATATATGCCTACTCAGAGACACTTAAATCATTCCTTGATTGTTCGGAACATAACTTGTAAAATCAGACTGAATATTGTAAGTTGACTCTACATTATATTAGCTCTATTTTAGGGGGTCAAATTACTCAAGCTGTTGGAGTCTCTGTGTACATACCTGTAATGCAGGGATAGAATCTAACTCCAGGGGTTTTGTGACGATTGGGTTTGATAATAAATGCCAATGTGTAGTACATAATTATTAATATTTGCTAGATATTAACAATATAAGGCTTATATTTTGAGGGTAAAAATCAGCAGTAAAATTACTAGGTTAACAAAGAAGCAATGCAAAACTTATGCAGTTAATACTAGGTTATTGCTGAAAAATTTTTAGAAAATAGATTTTACAAGATTTTAATAATGCCCAAAATCTTCACTCTAACATTCATATTGTTGGAGTCTCTTTGTGTGATGTATTTATCATTATCCTTTAGCATCTCATCAAAGTCCTAGTATATTTGGTACATATCTGCAAGAGGTGAATCTAAGTTTCAGTCATCAGATTATGAATAGTAAATTGTGTTTCTCTCTTCTGAAATATATTTCCTATAATTCCTACCTATGCAAATAATATTACTTCTTCATTTTATCTCAAGTGAATAGTGTTCTGATTCTTGCTTGATTTACCAACTTGATATAGATAAACTTTGACTCTTTTTGAAGCTATATAGTTTTGGGTCTAGGCTACTCATATATTAGGTTTAATCGTAACTTTCTACATACTGTTTAGTTTCTCTTCACTGTTTTTCAAGTGCCTGAACCATAGATTGTATCTATATTGCCTCTAGCATTTGAAATATAATATTGAAGACAAGAGGAGTTCAATAATGTTCAAGATTATGATTATTTTATGTCTCTTTATTGAAACATACCCTATGCGTAATTGCTGTTTATTTACAACAGCTTTGTTTATTGAACAGCTCTGAGGTAAGGAGAAGATCATCTGTAAATCTAAGGTTCTAGGCAGGCCAGATGCAGTGGCTCACTCCTGTAATCCTAGTACTTTGGGAGGCTAAGACGTGAGGATTGCTTGAGCCCAGAAGTTTGAGAAGAGCCTGATCAACAGAGTGAAGTCCCTCCTATAAAGAAAAAATAAATAAATAAAATGACAGGAAATGAAAATATTCACCAAGAGTTCTAGCTACTCAGGAGGCTGTGGTGGGAGGATTTCTTGAGCCTGGGAGTTTGAGGTTGCAGTGAGCTATGACTGGGCCACTGCACTGCAACCTGGGTGACAGAATGAGACCTTGTCTCAAAATTAATTAATTAAAGGAGGTGAGGGTGCTAGGCAAAATAAATAAACATGTAAACAAACAAACTCTGAAGCTTGGTAGCAAGTTGCAGCAATATTACTTATCGTGATTCTGCAGGAAGAATGGAGAATGTATTGACACAGAAATATTTCTTTTGATTAGACTAAGTTTTCAAAAAAAAAAAAAACCTTTTTGTTTAGTCTTATTTTAAATCTCTTCATTATTATCTCTTGGCAATGTGGTTTGTTATGGAATAAGTCCTATCATTTAAAAATTTTAATCAGTGTTGTTTTGGCAGGTGCTGACTTCTGTGTTGCTAACCAATAGTTATATCACAGTTGATTTCAGGATACAAAAATAGCCAATAGCTTCTTATAGAAGTATACAAGATAAAAAATTGTGCTCATCAGAATTTTCCAGGGAGTAGGGTAGTAAGCAAGATATGTAAAGGTAGGGATTAAGCTCCTCATAGTGACGGAATTTGGTATGGCAAAGACAAAAGGATTTTAATTGGTAAACAACACATCCATGGGGTTTACATTGATGAGAGTAGGGGAGGAAGCTGGAGATTTCACCTTCTGCTATGAAATGTATTGGGAAGGTGAAATGAATCTAAGGAAGATTAGTTTCGAATTTTTATTTGATGCAGCATTACTTTATGTTCCCCACTGAGGAAAACCAGCATGTAGATATATTTTTCTTCATGGATTTTAGATACAATTTGAAAGTATTAAATGCTTTTTGCCCATTTATTTTTAACTTATATGGATGGAAACACATTTCAAAATGGCCCAAATGAGCTTGCGTTATAATATAAGATGTATGCTTCATTTTATACATCTTTCAAAGAGAGTTCACTTTCTTTCTATGAGCAATTTTCTATGAAAATCAGGTAGATTTTTTCACTCATTTCTATATTCAATTTCTATACTCTGAAAAAATGAACTCAAGACCCTTATGGTATGTCATCATACAACTTTAGTATCAATAAATCATCTATTATACATTACCTAATAGAATAAAACACCTAATTTGAAAAAAAATCAATTTAAATTATAGGTTAATTTGATTGAAAAGCATAACATGAAGAAAAGTAGAGAATCAAACTAAAGAAAATATTCAGAAAACTGAAAGACATAATGAGACTAATTTGTGAATTTGATGGTGTTTATAGTGTATCAATATACTGCCACATATAGTATGTCAAAATGATAGTTAAAAATGGAGGGTTGAGATAAATGGGCAGCCTAAATATGTTACTAAATGCAGAATACTTGAAAAAGAGAGGAAAATGTGGAAAAGAGAAAATAATTTTCTATTTAGCGGTAATGACTTAATGGTAATTCAATAAAATAAGAAATATAACAAAATAAGAAATGTTTTGCCTGGTGATATTTTTTAATTAAAAAAAGCGATTATTTACTCTGTCTTCGTTAGATGAATTGAAGATACCTCAAGGAAAATTAAATATAGATATGTGCAAATGTTACACTTAGAGCAAGTTAATTGACTTTGTGAGCACATTAATCTTTCTTTTGAAATGAATTGTCTGCTGGTATTAATTATGCCTAGTATTCCATTATTGGAATGCCAAGCATGTAAAAGTTATTTATATCCTACTGCTCAAGGTCATCTCCAAGGTTTGATGGCAAAATTTCAAAAAATTGCAACCTCAGACATAAATGGGCTAAGGTTTTAAATCCATAATGGATGGCCACCAATCATTGCCCATTTAGTGGTTAAGGAGTGCAATTGCAGATGTTCACAAATGTTAAATATAGTACACAATATTGTCACTATTATTGAAGATGCATTTATCTACATTTTATTCCTGGAACTCTGCAGTTCTACAATTTTATATATCATTAACCAAAATTTATCTTAGGCAAGTATTGCATTAAAAAATATTTAAAATATTTTTGTGTTACAATATGTGTAACATATTGTATGTTACACATACAATATGGCTAAATAATATTTAGCCTTAAATGTTTCATTCTTTTTATGGCTAAATAATATTTCATTGTGTATATGTATCACATTTTCTTTATCCATTTTTCTGTTGAAAAAAAATAAAATTCTTTTTTTTTTTTTTTTTTTTTTTTTTTGAGACACGGTCTCACTCTGTTGCCCAGGCCGGAGTGTAGTGGCATGATCTCAGCCCACTTCAACCTCCGCCTCTTGGGTTCAAGCGATTCTCCTGCCTCAGCCTCCCTGGTAGTTGAGACTACAGGTGCATACCAC
Organism: Rhinopithecus roxellana; assembly: GCF_007565055.1. Lineage (NCBI taxonomy): Eukaryota > Metazoa > Chordata > Mammalia > Primates > Cercopithecidae > Rhinopithecus > Rhinopithecus roxellana. The sequence goes on along the minus strand of NC_044559.1, from coordinate 67,185,691 downwards.
CATGTCTGGCTAATTTTTGTATTTTTAGAAGAGATGGGGTTTCACTATGTTGGCCAGGCTGGTCTTGAACTCCTGACCTCAGGTGATTTGACCAACTTGGGCTCCCAGAGTGCTGGGATTACTGGTGTGAGCCACCTCACCTGGCAGGAAAATAAAATTCTTTTGGGTCCTAGTCTCCCTCTTGAAGCTACAGAAACAAGTCCAGCTTCTTTTCGCTAGAGAACTATTCAAATAATTTGTGGTCAGTTACCATGAACCTCAGTAATTTCTCCTATAAACGTTTATTTCTATTTCAAGTATCCATTCCTCATATAGCATTGTTATGACCATAACAAATCATTTCTGAACAGTCATTTTACCTTTGAAAAATGTAGTGTCTTGCTTGAGAGTATTAGCTTTGGAGCCATATCACTCTGTTCTTTACTACATATGTGATGTTGGACAACTATTTAATCTCTCTGTGCCTGTTTCTTCACCTATAAAATTGGTAAAATAATATTTACATCACAAGATTGTAGCTAAAATTAAATAAATTAATTTTATTATAACACTTACAGATGAAAGACAATAATTTTCTTTTAATTCATTCTGAATTCTTAGCTGGGGTGCCCTTTAACAAAAGACAGACTAATAAGAGATATATGAGCAAAATTTTACTAACATTTCTCGTCTTATAAGAATGCCTACAAAATTTAACTAACTATACCTCATGTAGACATGAGAGAAACTTAGACGAATTAGTAAATCTTAATGAGATAGCTTTGAACTCAGGCTTAAAGAGCATCTATAAAACAAAGTAACAGGAATGTTGAGGGGGGCCAATTATGGGAAGATGACCAAGAAGCAGGCAAAAAAGGTAGGGTTTGTTATGCAGATTTAAGTCAATGCTTTTTCCATTGATTACAGTATCTATTAAGTCTTCTCGGAAAAGAGAGAGAGACCCACTTAAAAATGGACGTTCTCTTCATAGATGTAAATTTCCCTTACAAAAGGGTAACTTTGTTTTTAAAGCTTCTCCTGTGTCTATAGCTTCCCAATATAATCAACTCGTGACTCTTGACTCAACTAGTTCTGTGGCACCACCCAGAGGTGGAATAAGTGCATAAGGACTGTTTTTGACACCCTTAAAATTCCATCCCCAACCAATCAGCAGTGCCCATTCCCTAGTCTCCTGACAATTAGGCTATGCTTGAAAGACCCTGACATCTGAGACTTTAGAGAGACTGATTTGAGTAAAACTCCATCTTCTGCATGACTAGCTTACCATTAATTAAACTCTTTTTAAACTACAATACCATGGTCTCAGTGAATTGGTTTTGTCTGTGCAGCAGGCAGGAAGAAACTGTTGGATGATTAGACAAATAGTTTTAGAACCAATCTTGAGATTGATTTTAAGACTATACCTGATATTTTGTTTTCTTTCTTTGAAAGTAATATTTGTCATTTTCTTGTCTTCTATAACTTTTACTCTAATTCCTCAAATATCAATATTATTAATTCAGTGAACTTACAAAATTTTCTCATAATTTTGAAAAGATAATTACTGGGCTGAGAAATTGCTCAATTCCAGGTAACCAGTTGTTTTCATACACCTTTAAAGTTCCATGGTGCACTTAAGGATGGAAGAAATGGTTCGGGGTATATAGAATTACCATAGACAGTTCACTTCAACTTAAGGACAATACAATTTCAACAGTGTGCTAATATACAAGTTACATAAATTTTGTAATGATTTATGATGTAGCCTTATTGTTTCCTTGACACTTTCCTTTTTTCTATTCTACAGTGTTTTCCCAGTCATACTAAACTTTCAATTCAATTATCGTACAAATACCATATTATCATGTGCTATATCTCACTTAACTAAGAGACTTTGTGACGCTTTACTTTTAAAAAGTCTCTCTCTTTCTACCTCATTTACCTTACTTCTAGTTATCTTTCATGTTTATCTCAAAAGTCACCTTTTCTAGAAAGCCTTCTCTGCCACCACCACTTCTTATCACTCCATCTACCTTGTCTCTGTTAGTTGTTACTGCTATGAGCTCTTCTACCTCTCATATATATGATATATATATCACACACCATATTAACAGTCAGTTCACACATCTACAATTCCACCAAACACAAACAACAATATGGAAAAAATTATTGATAAAATATTAAGTCCTTATTATGTGCCAGAAACTCTTCTAAACTATGCGTACACACTCTTTTCTTTACATCTATATTAAAGAGTCACCTAAATTAGGTAGTTGAAACACAGAAGGCTTAAGTAACTTGTGAAAGATCACACAGGTAGCAGGGAGTGGCCTCAAGAATATCTGCTATAGGCACCTAATGTCTAAACTAATATCTTTGAAAATCTAGTAAGAAAAACATTTCTCAAATAATCAAGATATGAGATAAAAGAAAGCAAATAGACCAAATGGGAATATACTAGAGATATTTCTAAATTTACACACAAAAAGCTCAGCATGTAGAAAGTGCTCAAAGTGTTCACTAATGGAATTAGTCACTTTTAGGGTGTGACCAACAGAAGAACTAGTACCTGAGAAGATGTGTGTTTTGCTTGCCCTGTAGGACTAGACCTGAGGTCTTACTTTGCTCTGTTTATGACACCGCACATCTCTAAGTATGTTATGGGAACTTATCAATTCTTGAAATCCTCTATAAAAATAAGAATTAGGATTTACCTTAAAATCAAATAAATATGCATGAAAAGGTCTCTAAAATTCATCTCTACTTTCTTTATGCATGAAGAGGACAATGTTAACTTTATTATTTCTGGGACACCACATTACATGGTAAGGGCAAACTGTATCAAAGAGTATGCCCTTGATGGCTGCTCAGAACTCTGAACTTATTCAACCTTTTACAACTCTGAAGGGTTTTCATGGAAATATATATTTATTTTACTGAGTTCAAAAGAATCATTTCATTAGGAAGAGAAGGCCAGGGAATTTCGATGTTAAGAAAGTAAAAAGGTAGATGGAAATATTTTTTATGCATTGCCTGAATATAAAAAGAATTTGCAAGTATGTATGCATATTATATATATAATATGTACATATTATATGTTATATACATATGTATATACACAAACACGTTCATGTATATTACACAAATTATTTACTATTAATATATTTAAAGCTTTTATGGGCATAAAGTTTCAATGTAAATGGAGCTTTCTTACTGAAGCATAGTATGCTAAATTAGATGCATATGTATCATGTATATTACATGAATTGTCATTAATATATTTAAATTTTTTATGGACATAAAGTATCAATGTAAATGGAGTTTTCTTAGTGGAGCATAGTATGCTCAATTGTATGCATATGTAGCATGTATATTATATGAATTATTTGCCATTAATATATTTAAATTTTTTATAGACATAAAGTATCAATGTAAATGGAGTTTTCTTAGTGGAGCATAGTATGCTCAATTGTATAACAGTTCTTTAGCTTGATTGTGTTCACTGAGTTTTGTGTTAAATTACCATGCATGATCTTAATTGGAAAGAGATTTGCTTTAGTCTCCTAGGCTGTGCCATTGTGCCTATATTATCTGTGTGTGTGTGTGTGTGTGAGAGAGAGAGAGAGAGAGAGAGAGAAGGAAGGAGAGAGAGAGAGAGAGGTAATATGAGAGTCTCCAGTATAAGATCATTTAGCCTATTTGCATTATTTTCTGGTTTAAGAAATAAATGCACAAATGATGTATTTATCTACATTTGGGAAATTACTTTTTAATTTTAGATTTTTAGAGATATGAGTTTAATGATTAGAGATAATTTTTTTGCTCTTACAAATATATAGTATGTGTGTGTTTGTGTATTGTGTATATGTTTACCACTATTTGGGTTATTTATCCCATGATAGATGTTGTTTCTTTTTCCAGATCTAGCTTCAAATCCCTTAGATAATTTTAACTGTCATGATGTCAGTAAGGCTTACATTTTCTTCACATGAGACAAGGCACATGTTTCATTTAAATTAGTCCTAATTCTGTCACTTCAGTTGTCTGCTCATGTAAGCAATAATGAAGCTTGATCAGTCACCCTTGTTTTCTACACTAATATTGAGCCAATTCTGAAACTACTGCAAGCAGGCATGATTAGGGTATTCTAAAGTGGGAGCATAAAATAAAGATTCCAAAGCCCTTAAGAGCTAACGACACAAAATAGTAGCAAATTATCAGTGTTGCTTCTGCAACAAGCACAGATGCAAATTAAAACACCCTTGGGTTACAAATGTGCATATTTTTGTAAAACCTACAAAATTTAATCTTTAATGGTATATATAAGGAATTAATTTGAGAGAGGTTTCAAGGAATGAAAACTGATTTTCCATATCTGTAAATATAACCCACATTAAACCTAGCCTTAATGTACACACTTGATCTGCATGCAGCCTTTTGCATAGCAAATTCTTCTCTAAATATGTATGTTTGTAAAGAATTATTCACAATGTAGCCATACTAAAAATCAGTTATTTTTATTATTCTGCATTCCTTTTCCAATCCTTATCTGTGTTCACACGTATTTTCACATGACATCATAGACTGATTTTTGTGTCTTGTATATTTTTACCTTATTTATCATAACCTCTTCCATGTGGTGACAAAACATTCATCATTACAATTTTAATAATTTAATATTATATCATTGTTATTGTTATAATGTTCTTATCACTGTTATTAAATATTTTGTAATAATACCTCATTCTTTTTTATAAAATAATTCTAAGGACTCTATTTGTTAGGTAAAAATGTCTGAGTATTCTTTTTTTTTTTTTTTTGGAGATGGAGTCTCACTCTGTTGCCTAGGCTGGAGTGCAGTGGCGCGATCTCGGCTCACTGCAACCTCTTTCTCTCGGGTTCAAGCGATTCTCCTGCCTCATCCTCCCGAGTAGTTGGGACTACAGGCACGTGCCACAACGCCTGGCTAATTTTTTGTATTTTTAGTAGAGACAGGGTTTCACCGTGTTATCCAGGATGGTCTTGATCTGACCTCGTGATCTGCTCGCCTCGGCCTCCCAAAAGTGCTGGAATTACAGGAGTGAGTTGCTCCGTATGGCCTGAGTGTTTTGTTTGTTTGTTTGTTTTAATCTTTTTGAGATGAAATCCTGCTCTTGTCCCCCAGGTTGGAGTGCGATGGCGCGATCTTGGCTCACTACAACCTCCGCCTCCCAGGTTCAAGCTATTCTCCTGCCCCAGCCTCCCAAGTAGCTGAGATTATAGGTGGCTGTCACCACGCCTGGCTAATTTTTGTATTTTTAGTAGAGATGGGGTTTCACCCTGTTGTCCATGCTGGTGTCGAACTCCTGACCTCAGGTGATCCACCAGGCTCGGCCTCCCAAAGTGCTGGGATTACAGGCATGAGCCACACTGCGCCCGGCCAAGTAATCTTGTTAATCATATCAAATACATATATTTAAAGGGCTTTAAGGAGGTATTATTGTAACTTAGGTTGTCACAAAGTCATAAAAGTTTATAATTTGCTGTATCTTGAAGTACTATTCCTATATTGTTGTACATACCTTACACAGAACTTTTCCTGTTTTGAAGCCCTGTGGGAAGTACAAGAGAGAGTGGTTCTAACAGTCTAGGGCTAAAGCAATTTCTCAGAATGCCTATCAAGTTTTCCCTCTTGATTGTGTTTGTACCTGTAGTTAATGACATCAGGGAATCAACAGTGTCCTGCGTGGTGAAAGTGAGGTATAATTAACTCTACGGGTATACCAAATGTAGATATAGAAAGTGTTAACATTTTCTTACTCAAAACCAGAGAACTTAATGACAAATTATATTTAGAAATGCTATACTTAACTGAAAACTTGAGTTTATGTATATATATGGTAATATTTAGTTCTAAGCCATGGCTGCCTTTACTTATACATCAATTTATTAAGTGTTTACTGTATGCCAAATATAGTTGTAGATTCTGGAGATATGCAGATTAATTTGAAGTTTACATCTGTGTTCTAGTTATTGAAGTGGGAGGAAGAGTGTCTGTGTCTTGCCAAAATACGTTTCACACTTTGTTATTAACTGATTATTCTACTGAAGATTTCATGGGAAGATATGAAAGATTTTACATTATACTGCTGTCTTTGTGCTGCTACAACAAAATACCTTAGGTTGATAATTTATACAGAAGAGAAATTTATTTCTTACTGTTCTGGAGACTGGAAGCTCAAATTAGGGTGCCAGCAGGCTTGTTGTCTAGTAAGGGTCCAGGTTCTACTTTCAAGATGGCATTTTTTTTTGACACGTCCATGCAGGGAGAAATCTGTTTTCTTACATGGTAGAAGGGATGGAAAGACAAAAGGACCCAGCCAGGTCCCTCAGTCATTTCATATGGCACTGATGCAACCATCATAACCTAAGAACCTCCTCAAGGCCCCAACTCTTAAAACTATTGCCTTAGGGATTAAGTCTCAACATGAATTTGGGAGGGGACACAAACATTAAAACCATAACATTCCACCTCTGGACCCTCAAAATTTACATCCTTCTAATGTACAAAATACAGTCATTCCATCTCATTAACTCCAAATGTCTTAACTCATTCCAGGTCCAACTCAAAATCCTGAAGTAGAGTCTCATCTAAATCAGATATGAGTTAGGCTCAAGACACAATTCATTCTGAGGCAATTTGCTCTTCTGCTGTGAACCTGTGAGATCAAACAAGTTAGGTATTTCCAAAACTCAGCGGTGGAACAAACATATGATAAATGTTTCTATTTCAAAAGTAAGAATTAGTAATAGAGAAAGAGGTAATGGACCCCAAAGAAGTCTAAAACCCCACAAGGAAAACAACTTTAAATCTTGAGTTCTGTGAATAAGTTTTGAGACAAATCAAAGTGACTAAGTTACTAACAGGCAGGTAGCAAAGGTAGTGTGGATACTGTATAGAAAGCGATGATTCCATCCAGGGTAGGATGGAGCATGGACCAGGATGGCAAGAGATTTTATTACACTACTCACAATGGTGACCAAATTAAGCTTATGGTTTGTTTTTTAGGGAATTTTCCATTCAACATTTTCAAACCAAAATTTATGAAACTGCAGAAAATAAAATTATGGATGACAGACTACTGTACTTTGTTTCTTATTTTAATCTAAGACTCTCAGAATTGTCTTTACATTTTCACCAAGGTTCTGATCACAGCCACTTAATTAATCTCAGGCTTTCTTTACAGCTTTCCTCTTCTTCTGAGCCCTCACTAGGATAGCACTTTATGGTTCAACCTATAGCTACCACCCAGTTCCAATGCTGCTTTCATATCTCTAGATGTTTGTTGTAGAAAGACTCGACTTCTTGGTACCAATTTATGTATTAGTTCATTTGTGCTGCAATAACAAAATGTCAGAAACCAGGGTAATTTATATAAACAGAAATTTATTTTTCACAATTCTGGAGGCTAAACATCAAAAGATAAAGGTAATAGCAGGTTCAGTGTCCAGTGAGGGCCACTGTGTGCTAACATGGCAGAAGGGACAGAAAGACAAAAGGGCCTCGGTAATTCTCTTCAGGTACTAATGCAATCTAGGAGGGTGGAACCCTCCTGGTCTAATCATCTCCTAAGGACTCATCTCTTAATAATGTTGCATTGGAGATTACATTTCAGCATGAATTTTGGAGGGACACAGATATTCAAACCATAGGATATCTTGCAAAAAGACAACACAAAGTTATTTAAATAATTAGAACATCTCTGGGGAATTTTCATTTTAAGCCAGAATAGAGTAATAGATACTGTATTTTCCTATCTGACTGAAACAACTACAGAATGAAATAAAGTTAGTTAAAACACATTTTCATATATTGGTTATCAGAACAGTGTTCCTTGAGACAGGAGAAACAAATGAGTGAACACTATTATTATACTGGATTATAGTCTGAAGATATTTTTGACCTACTTTTCAGAGGTAATCCGGGTGAAGCGTGGAAGTATCTCTGAGTTTAGGAGGCAAAAGTAGGTGACTGGTAAGGCTAAGGTAGCTAGAATTCACATGACAGAATACTGAAGAGAAAACAGCTGTACCAAGGGGCAGCCCCTGAGATTTGCAGAGTCTTCCTTAAGTCTGCGGTTGAATGTTGATTGGTTGGCACAGACATCTAAGGAAACTACCTGAGGCTATGGAAAGAACCTGAAAAGAACAGAGAAATCATCTCAAAATTCATATAAGACTAAGAATAATTTATATTCTAACTAACTAGGGTGGCAAATTAATTCCCAGAAAGGAAAAGGTCTGCATTGGTTGGAGTATTCAGAAGGAGTCTGACTTAGTAGTGGGAAAAAATTAGTCCTACTACTGAGTTCTGCTCTTAACACAGCTTATAAATAAAAAAAAGCCATACCAAAAAGGATCACACTGCTTCCAAGTAATGTACCTGTCTCCTAGCACAACATTCAAGAATATCTAAGAAATAGAAAAATATTTATCACGTAACCAGGTAAAATGTATAATGTCCAATACTCCAGTGAAATATTACTAGGTATTTTAAAAAGCAAGAAATTGTGGCCCATTAAGTAGTAAAAAAAAAATAAAAAATAACAGAAACAGACCTCAGAGTTACAAATACGATAGAGTTAATAGACAAGGACACTAAAATACTTACTACATTCTAAATGTACATGAAGATAGAGAAAGATTGAGCATGATAAATAGAGCCATGAAATATATGAAAAAAACACAATGTCTGATATGAAAAATATGCTGGATGAGATTAACAGATTAACAAATATAAATACTTTTGAAGAAAAGCCTAGAGAGATTGAAGATAGAACAATAAAAACTATCTGAAATGAAACACAGAGAGAAAAAAAAAAAAAAAACTAAGCCAAAATAAACAGAGCATCCATGAGCTATGGAACAATGTCAAATGGCTATGTGTAATTAGTATTCTTGAAAGAGGAAGGGAAAGTATTTTATGACACAATGGCTGCAAATGTCCAGATTTGACAGACAATACACATGGGCAGATTCAAGAAGTTCAGCAAATTCCAAACATGAGAAAAATGAAGAAAACTTCAATGAGACACATCATAATAAAATTTTTAAAAGTCAAGGATGAAAGGTAAAACTCAAAAGCAGTCTGAATAAAGCAGTCAAAGATAACAGCAGATATCTTATCTGAAACAATACAAGGTAGAAGAATGGCAAGAAGCATCTTTAGAATCCTGAAAAGAAAATTAAAATGTCAATGTATAAACCACAGTCTGTAAAAATATCTTTCAAAAACAAAGGTGAACACAAAGACAAATAGGTTGTAATAAAAGGATATGAAAATGTATACCATGTTAACAATAATGAAACAACATCTGTTAGAGCGGCAAGGAAACAGTGACAAAGCCTAAATTTACATTGAACATTTCTACTCCTGTCTCTTGCTGATTGATATAATGAGTAGACAATGGGATGCTGGTGGAAATAATATGTCACTTTGGAATACAGATTAGCAGTTTAACAAAAAGTTATGTATACATATACGTCTACCATTAAGCCCAGCCATTCCATTCCTAGCTATATGTGTAAGTGTAAGAAATAATGCAAATGGCCATAAATGGTTGTTTTATAGGTTGTGTTGTGATTCCCCAAAATGCATATGTCATAACTATAACCCCCAGTACCTTAGAGTCTGACTATATTTGGAGACAAGGATTTTTAAGAAAGTTATTAACTTAAAATGAGGGCGTTAGGGTAGATCCTACTCAAATTTGACTGTTGTGTTCTATGAGGACACTGAGCACATAGGGTGATGCCAATGAGGTGCACACTCAGAGGAAAGTCCATGTGAAGGCACAGCAAAAAAAAAATAGCTGCCCACAAGCTGACGAAATAGCTGTCCACAAGCTGTCCACACTGGCCTCAGAAAAAAATCACAACTGCTCCCACTTTGGTCTTGGGCTTCTAGACTCCAGAACTGTAAGGAAATATATTTCTATTATTCAAAGCATCCAGTCTGTGATATTTTATAATGGCATCCCTGGAAAACTAATACAGCTTATATAGGAAGGTTCATAACAGTTTTATTTGTAATACGCAGAAAATGGAAACAACCCAAATATCTATCATCAGGTAAAGAAATGCAATGGAATACCACTCAGAAGTAAAATATATGAGCTAGATATTGCTACATAAATGTAAATTAACCTCCCAATACTTAGGTTAAGTGAAAGAAGCCAAAATATACTTAATTTATACTTTATTTATATGTAATTATATAAAAAATCAACACTTTTACATTGACAAAAGAAAGGGAAGGAGGAATTACAAAGGAGTACAAGGAAACTTTGGAGGTGATGATTACTACAATTATCTTGATGGTGGTGATGGTTTCATGTGAGTGCGTGCATGTGTGTGTGTGTATCTCAACACCTATCCAGTGTTACTCTTAAAATATGTGCAATTTAATACACAGTTATGTGTAACATAATGTTTCAGTCAATGATCCACCACATATATTAAGTTGGTTCCAGAAAATTATAGTGGAGCTCAAAAATTCCTATAGTCTAGTGACTTTGTAGCCACTGTAACATTGTAATTTTTTATACATTTAGTGTAGCCTAAATGTACAGCATTTCTAAAGTCTAAAGTTGAGTATAGTAATGTCCTAGGCCTTCACATTCATTCACCACTCATTTCCTGCAGCCTGCACTCATGATAATTGCCCTTTATGGGTGTACCATTTTTTATCTTTTATAGTGAATTTTTAGTGGACCTTTTCTATGTTTAGATATTTTTAGATACACAATTACTTACTGTGTTAGTTCACTTTCACGCTGCTGATAGAGACATGCCTGAGGCTGGGTAATTTATAAAGAAAAAGCAGTTAACATGGACTCACAGTTCCACGTGGCTGGGAAGGCCTCACAATAATAGTGAAAGATGAAAGGCATGTCTTTCATGGCAGCAGGAAAGAGACAGAATGAAAGCCAAGTGAAAGGGGAAACCGCTTATTAAAAACATCAAATCTCATGAGACTTACTCACTACCACGAGACAGTATGGGGGAAACCGCCCCCATGATTCAGTGATCTCCCACTGGGTCTCTCCCGTAACAAGTGGGAATTATGGGAGCTGTAATTCAAGATGAGATTTGGGTGGGTACACAGTCAAACCATATTACTTACCATTTTGTTACAATTGCCTGTGGTATTCAGTAGAGTAACATGCTGTATAAGTTGGTAGCCTAGAAGCAATAGGCTATACCATGTAACCTAGATGTGCAGTAGGATATACCATCTAGGTTTATGTAAGTACATTCTAGGATGTTCAATGAACAAATCACCTAACCATACATTTCTCAGAATATATCCCCATGTTTAAGGAGTGCATGACTGTATGTCAATTATGGCTCGATAAAGCTCTACAAATAAAATAAATAAATAAAAACAGAAACTATCTATTCTTTCCAGATTTATTTTACCTTGCTGCTGTCTTTTCTCCCTACCATGCCAAAAACAATATATTTTTTAATTACTTAGTAATCCAGCATCTGTTCTTAGCCTGTATTCTCAACTCAGCAAAACTGAAGTCTAAGTAGTTACTTGAATGCTGTTGACCATGTTCCTATAGAATATTCTGTATGATTAGTGATTTATATTTCTGTTTTACTTGTTGCCATTTAATACTAATATATATGATGCATTTATGTATGTATAATACGTGGATATATAATATGCATTTATTATATAAGGTCTATTATATAATTGCATATTATATAATATGTGAGACATATGCTATGTAATATACACTTATATAATATACTCTATGTGTGCATATATATGAGTGTGTGGGTATCTATGTAATATTAATGATTTTGGCATTATTTTTCATGAGTAAACTACGTGAAGAGTTAAGCTAAGTGAATTCATATTAATTATTTTATTTTAAATTCACAGAAAAGGTTGTTTTTAATCAAGATTAACCCAGGAGGAGAGTTTCAAATTTAAATGTGGTTTTGTTATGAAAAAAAAATGCATGTGGCTTTTCTAAGACATAGCAAGCTAATCCACATATACATAAGCACATATATATATATGTATTCATATATATATACACATATATGAAGCAAAGTTTCACAAAACCATTAGTATGTGTATTAGTCCATTTTCATACTGCTATGAAGAAACCACTAAGACTGAGTAATTTATAAACAGTTTTAATGGATTCACAGTTTCACATGGCTGGGGAGGCCTCACAATCATGGCAGAAGGTGAAGGAGGAGCAAAGACACATCTTACATGGAAGCAAGCAGAAGAATGTGTGCAGGGAAACTGCCCTTTATAAAACCATCAGATCTCATGAGATTTATTCACTGTCATGAGAATAGCATGGAGAAAACCTACCCCATGATTCAGTTACCTCCCACTGGTTCCCTCCCATGACACTTAGGGATAATGGGAGCTACAATTCAAGATGCTATTTGGTTGGGGACACAACCAACCTATACCACTATGTGAGACACATGTTAGTAATTACTACCTTACCTTCTATCTTACTTACAAAATACTATATTTTATTCAAAAAGCAGTATCTTCATTCCTTGCCCATGAATGGGTCAGAACTCACATTGATTGCACTTTGATTAATATGTACATATTTAATATGCATATTATAGTTGATATTCTCTTGTGTCAGGCCTCTAGCAAAATGTAATTTATCAAATATTTTTTAAATAGTACTACAAGTATTCTTTATGTACAAATTAACAAAACCTTTCTTATGTGTTTGCAAAATCTACAGAAGTTGTAATGCATTGTCTCAGAGTTCGTGGCTCTTTCTGACTACATTATCATTCATTAGTGCCTTCCTAGTAGTCTCTGAGGCAGTTATACCTTTTCCCACCTTGTGGTTCAGGGGAATTGTAATTAAAAGCTTTATTGCCTTTCAGAACTTGACCTCTCCAGAAAAATAATGTAATTTTAAGCCCCAGAGAAAATGGACTGTTACTTCCTAGAGTTCCCTTGCAAACTCTACCAGTGGTATTATTACCATAATTTTGTCTTCTAAATGCTTTAACGATCTTACAGGTTTTTGAATCTTCACATTGTGATAGATGGAAAGGGAATAGGTTGTCTTCATATCTGGATCTTGTTGTGGAAACAATGGGACCACACCCTTTTTACAATTTTGAGAATATGTGCTCCAATAATGAGCACACGAGATCAGAGGGATTACAGAAAATAACATGTTTTTCCAGGCTAATGTAGTTTCCTTCTACAAAATTGGCATGAACTGTTCTTATAATAGCGGAGTGAGGATAATTATATGAAAAGTGATTAAAGTCACTGCTACTTTCTTTTTTTTTTTTTTTTTTATTATACTTTAAGTTCTAGGGTACATGTGCATAACGTGCAGGTTTGTTACATATGTATACTTATGCCATGTTGGTGTGCTGCACCCATCAACTCGTCAGCACCCATCAATTCATCATTTATATCAGGTATAACTCCCCAATGCAATCCCTCCCTCCTCCCCCTCCCCATAATAGGCCCCAGTGTGTGATGTTCCCCTTCCCGAGTCCAAGTGATCTCATTGTTCAGTTCCCACCTATGAGTGAGAACATGCGGTGTTTGGTTTTCTCTTCTTGTGATAGTTTGCTAAGAATGATGGTTTCCAGCTGCATCCCATGTCCCTACAAAGGACGCAAACTCATCCTTTTTTATGGCTGCATAGGAGGAGACCTAAAGTGGGTAGCTTCTAACTGCAGACAGTTGTCCAGAAGATTGCAGAGGAGACCCGAAGTGGGTAGCTCCTACCAGCAGGCAGATCTCCCTGAAGACTGTCTGAGTCTGGCTGGAGTTTTTATGGGCTCAGAAGGGAGGAAGTGCATGTTGATTAGTCCATGGGCAGCCATGGGTGGGCCTGGAAAAATCATATAAGTTCCCACTCCAGAACTGGCAGCCCAGCCCCCAGGGCTCAGGCCATTTCTGGCTTGAAGGTAGGGCTTCACTGAAAACTTGCCTCTCGCCACCTAAAAACCTGCCTCTCGCCACCAACGACATGCCACCCATAGCACCCAGGCTGTTCATGCAGTGTGGGTCCCGCAGGCTGGCACTGAGTCACCCTCATCCCTCAGCCTCCTTCCCACACTCATCAGCCCCCAAAGTCTGGAGGGTGCCATGGTAGCAGGGGGCAAGAATGTCAGTGCTGCCTGGAGTGTGTGCACAACTGTCCAGGTCAAAACAACACCCAGGCTTGGACACAACTTTGCTCTACACTGGAGCGGGCACCAGGGAGCACAGCATCCCTGTCTGCTCCTCCAACACTGCAGCTGGCATCACTGTAGTAGCTGCTCCAGACAGGCGGCTACAACCATCAGTTTGATATATATTTTTCCTGCGTGTTCTAAATACTTTTATTCAATTCTTTCTTATTGTTATTGCCTTTGCATTGATTTGTTTTAAGCACAACATAGCATCAGAATAGGCCTGTTTTTAATTTCTTTGTGATTGGCCTGCAGCGTGTCTGCCTATGTGTTATAGGATGATCTCTGATCCGTTATCACAGTCTTTTATTCTGGAATACACTAACCTACATTGTAGACTTGTAGATATATTACTATCTTTCTGTACATGCCTAGGAAAATTTGCTCAATGTATCTTTTAAATTTTATGGTAACTAAATTTCTTTTAAAGGAACAAAGGTTACAAAAAAGCATTCAGTCATATATTTCTACTATAGGTACAAATTTCAACCGTATAATTATTTTTGTAAAAGAAACTTTTTGACCTTCTTGATATTGGGTTGAGAAAAGACATTTTAAAATGGATTAATTTAGTTATGGAAAATAAGGACTGGGTGTTACTTAGTCTTTTTTGACTATGTGCATATTGACTGAAATAAAGCCCATATATCACATGGGAACTCAAGAAAATAGCAGGGGTAGAAAGTTCAAGAGTATTAATTTTTTTATTAGCTCTCTATAGAGGTAGTGTGCTTAAGGTACCTTTGTGAAATACTGTCCACCTCAATGAAGGAAATTTATACATCCATACACTTGAGGGAAAACTAAGCAAATTATCATAAGCACATTATTTCACAGCTTTTATAACTTTTCATATATTTCCTTATTAGCTTATTAGAATAGATTCTTGAGGTAAGTCAGCCTGGTATTTTTATTTCTATATTATATGTAATCAGACTAAGGCACAACTTAAATTATTGGGCAAAGTTTGCCTAGATAGTCACTGACACAGATACTAGAATCTAATGATGTTCAGGTGAGAGGTTTGATATAAAAATACAGACTAGAAAGTCATGCATATTCAAGCAATCTATAAATTCAGGAATAGAGCATTTTCCAGGTGAAGTAGAATAAAATAAGAATAAAGGTCTTAAGACCGGATGCTTCAAATTTGAGTCAAAAGAAGTAAACCACAAATTTTCAAAGACCCAAAAGACTTACTACTCCTATGATCATCCCCAGCCTTTCTGTGTGTGTTGTCTCTAAGCATCATTGCCTCACCTATTGGCCTGGCCAGATACATATCAGGATGAGATTCAACAAATTTATAGGTTATTGTTTGTTCTTCAGTCCCTTTTGTTCTAAAGCAATTGCTTCACTTTATTTTTTCATGACAGTTTTACAAGAAAACTGGACAATTTTTCCTATAGAATAATTTTTATTTGTCTGATTATTTCCTCTTGGTGTCTTCCACACTATTCCTTTAATTGGATGACAGACATAAAGGCTACGTTAGATGCAGATTAAACTTTTTGCGAGATTATTTTAAAGATCACTTAATAATTCACATTGATGAGCACATATGATAATATAATGTCTCACTCTCAGTGATATTAATTTTCTTTACTTGCATAAGATAATGATTATAAAATGTGTTCATTTCAAAGGTAAGGTTTTCTGTGGATCTTAGCAAGTAGTCTTTGCTGCTTAATCTTTTCACCTTAAAATTTTCCCGTTCCTCAAAATTAATAGATGTGACATATATTTGTGATTCTTACTTGTACCAATTATTTGATTAGAGTTTGCAAAATGGTGGTTCTTCTAATTCAGTCATTCGTTCTACATACGTTAGTTGACATTCTTCTGTGTAATTTCCTCTCTCATTTGCTGGGAAAGTCATACAGTTCTTTCTAAAAAGGAATAGTTAATGCTTATTTTTTTCTTCCATTACCTATTTTTATGTTACATTCTTAGAATAATACTAATCTTTAATGATAACGAATCTTGTTTTCATTTTCTTTCTCCTCCTTTCTCCCTCCTCTTCTTTCTCTTCATCTTTTTTCTCTTCTCTTCCTACCTTCTCATCTCTTTATATGATCACTGTGAACTCCTGGATTTTCATTTACTGGGTGACTCATACTCACACTTATTTTACGTTTTTCCATTCAACTCTTCATTGAATAAAAGGTATCCATTAGTTGACTCTTTAAAAGGATGTATTTGCATAGTATTTCCTCACATTACTGCTCATTTATAGCTTTTTCCTAAGCTCGGCAGTGTGTCTAAGGTATGAACTATTCTGAGTCAGTTTTACAAAGGACATGGGTGTCATTTTACTATGCATATTGGGGATATCTTTTCTTTTATGAAAATTATCTAGAATTTTTACTTTAAGTATTCTGGTCATTTTGGAGGGTGGGGTATTTTATTTGACTCTTCCTTCCTCTGCTTCATTTCATCTCTTTTATGCCCTATTTTCATGGTGTTGGCTTTATTCTTTCCTAGTTTCTCGCATACTATTTTGTATAGTAAGTTATGTTATACTTGGCAACTTTGTTTTTAAATTCTGAGGTGATATAATTTCTTTCTTCAACTTCTTCAGAGTTTATTTAGATTCCATTTCTAATCTTACTATCATTTGTTTGTTTCTGTCTTGGATATTTAAAAGTTTAATTCATAACTGAAAATGCCCTTTTAATGACATTAATACATGTGGGAGAGTCACATGACAGTTCTCTTTCATTATTTTGGGTTTTATCTTTTGTCTGCCAAAGTTTAATTCTTTTTCTTCTTTTCAAAATGACTTTGAATGCTTTTGTTTTTATTAGATTACATTTGCTTGTGTTTGATTTTTCCTTGAGTTTCATGGGATACCATGGTGATGTAGGCGAGACAAAACCAATTTTCTCTTTATCCTTCGTACTTCTTATCTGAGATGAACCCTTGTAACAAAAGACAAATTACCAAGAGAAACAAAAGACAAATTTACTAGCCTGTATATTTCACATATACATGGAAGTACCAAGGAAATGAGTAATTCTAAAGAAGTGATTTTGAATTTTAGCTTATATAGCATCTTCAACAAAAAAAACAATAAATTTTTAGAGAAGTGGTAAGACAAATAAAAATCATGTTGAATCTCTAGGCACAGCAAATTTGAGAATAGGAGTTAGTAAAGTTTGCTAATGTCGATTCCTTTGGTCTCTAACTGAAAGGGTCTAAAGTTGTCTTTAGTGGGTTATCCTTTTTTCTTCCTGGTAGAGAGGCAAGGAGGTATCCCTTTGCTTTCGTAAATTTATGTCCTGCTTTTTAGGCAATATAAATTCAAGAATAAAGCATTTTACAGGTGAAGTAGAATAAAAGAAGAATAAAGGTCATAAGACTGGATTTTTCAAATTTGAGTCAAAAGAAGCAAACCACAAATTTTCAAAGACCAAAGGGCTATTACTACTACTGTGATCATCCCCAGCCTTTCTGTGTGCATTGTCTCTAAACATCATTGTCTCACCTAAAATAACAGGGAGAGGAGCAGAGAGCTTTCCATGTGTTTAATTCTCATTTTCATTTAGTTCATAATAATTGTGCTAAAGTGGCTTATTTTGGGATGTCATATTCTGATTTCCTATATCAATTATAAATTTCACCTTTTAACTGCACAAGCTTAAAGTGGCTTCTGATAATTGGATAGGTTGGAGATCTAAATAATTCAAAGACATTCCCTCATTTTGATAACTGTATTTTCTGGCATTTTCCTTCCTGCTATGGAGAGTTCTCCTACCCCAGTACCATTCCACTTGATCTCTGTATTATAGTTACAGTATTTCTTTTCTGCTCCTTGAGAAATGGGTATTGCAACTACTGATGCTACGTTCAGGGATTTTTCTTATTTATTTTCCCTAAAATGCTACTCAGCCATATATTCACTACTCTAAACCTGTTCTGTTGAATTGGAGGAAAAAAACCTTTTATCCTACCACACACACTTCTTTGAAATGCTGTCTTTCACATTGAACTTAGAAAAATTCAAGCCTTTTGCTTTCCAAATCTCAAATAAATTGAAGGTTATATGACTACCACACTTTCAATTTCTGCTTGCATTATCCTCAGAAAGATTCTCCTAACCTCCAAATGTCATCCTCCTTTCTTTACTACTGATTTTTTTCTGCCCAAATTCTTCTCATCCCTTTCAGTTTATTTACTTTGCCTATACAATTCATATACTTTAGTTTGAAGTTTTCACTTCATTTTCATGTCTGCGAAGTAGAGAACACAAATGTAATTATCCCCACATGATATTTAGAAAACTGAAAGTTATAAAGATTAAATGATTTGTTAACGATCACTGGGACAGGAGCAGAACTGCAACAAAAATATCAGTCTTATGACTCAGTATAGGGCATTTTTTCCTGTCATACCAAACTGCTTCATCTAATTAGTGCCAGTTTAGCACAGTGGTTCAGCTTTGGATAGATATAGGTTATCTTCCTGGTTCCACCATTTGCTGTTTGATTTCGAGCATATTCCATATTCAATGATGTCTCAGTTTCCTCATCTATAATATTGTTATAATAATATTTTCTAAGAAAAGCTTTACGTGACATAAATATTGGTTTGAACCATACAATGTTTCTCAATGTCAACTATTTTTGACATTCAGAAATGTCACAAAGTCAATTTTGACACTGAGAAATTTCCCACCAAACACCATGTTTATATGATGTATACTAAATATTCAAGGGGTGATAAGTATTACTACTAAATAGTCCTGGATAATTGCTGAATAAAAGTATAATAATGTTAACAATTTTAACCAATAATTCCATCTCTTAGACAAAGAAACAGGATTGTTATGACATAGCGTTACTTTTATATACCATGATTAAAAATACCTTATTCTTTGCTCTTTGTGTAAGATAATATCCTCTTTGGCAAAGTAGGACTCTTTTTTTTTTTTTTCACATTTAGAAG
This sequence comes from Rhinopithecus roxellana, assembly GCF_007565055.1. NCBI lineage: Eukaryota > Metazoa > Chordata > Mammalia > Primates > Cercopithecidae > Rhinopithecus > Rhinopithecus roxellana. Next base: position 67,166,521 of record NC_044559.1, on the reverse strand, counting down.
AGATTTAATTTATTCATATAAAGTACTATATCATGTTTATAAACAGACCACCATAAAGTTTTGGAAAAAATATTAAATGAAAGAAACATATAAATCCTGCCTCAACCAAATAAGTCACGATTGTGGTATAATAAATCACCAAAAAAAAAAAAACCTGATTAATATACCTCAAAAAGTATCAAGAACATGAATAGTCATAATATGAAAAATAGTAGTATGATACAATTTCAAGTTATCAATGTAAGACTATATATCACAGGGAATATTTTAATAACATATAGACATCTAAATTGAAATTTTCTTTCTTGACATACTGTGATATTTATTGCTATATCAGTAGCCTACATTGTTGTATTTAATTATTTTTTCTCTAATTGAAAAATTCTGTTCTTATTTTATTTTGTTTTTTTTAAATTATACTTTAAGTTATAGGGTACATGTGCATAACGTGCAGGTTTGTTACATATGTATACTTGTGCCATGTTGGTGTGCTGCACCCATCAACTCCTCAGCACCCATCAATTCGTCATTTATATCAGCTATAAAACTCAATGCAATCCCCCCCCCCCCCATGATAGGCCCCGATGTGTGATGTTCCCCTTTCCGAGTCCAAGTGATCTCATTGTTCAGTTCCCACCTATGAGTGAGAACATGCGGTGTTTGGTTTTCTCTTCTTGTGATAGTTTGCTAAGAATGATGGTTTCCAGCTGCATCCATGTCCCTACAAAGGATGCAAACTCATCCTTTTTTATGGCTGCATAATATTCCATGGTGTATATGTGCCACATTTTCTTAATCCAGTCTGTCACAGATGGATATTTGGGTTGATTCCAAGTCTTTGCTATTGTGAATAGTGCCACAATAAACATATGTGTGCATGTGTCTTTATAGCAGCATGATTTATAATCTTTGGGTATATACCCAGTAGTGGGATGACTGGGTCATATGGTACATCTAGTTCTAGATCCTTGAGGAATTGCCATACTGTTTCACATAATGGTTGAACTAGTTTACAGTCCCACCAACAGTGTAAAAGTGTTCCTATTTCTCCACATCCTCTCCAGCACCTGTTGTTTCCTGACTTTTTAATGATTGCCATTCTAACTGGTGTGAGATGGTATCTCATTGTGGTTTTGATTTGCATTTCTCTGATGGCGAGTGATAATGAGCATTTTTTCATGTGTCTATTGGCTGTATGAATGTCTTCTTTTGAGAAATGTCTGTTCATATCCTTGGCCCACTTTTTGATGGGGTTTTTTTTTTTTTTTTTTTTCTTGTAAATTTGTTTGAGTTCTTTGTAGATTCTGGATATTAGCCCTTTGTCAGATGAGTAGGTTGCAAAAATTTTCTCCCATTCTGTAGGTTGCCTGTTCACTCTGATGGTAGTTTCTTTTGCTGTGCAGAAGCTCTTTAGTTTAATGAGATCCCATTTGTCAATTTCGGCTTTTGCTGCCGTTGCTTTTGATGTTTTAGACATGAAGTCCTTGCCCATGCCTATGTCCTGAATGGTACTACCTAGGTTTTCTTGTAGGGTTTTTATGTTATTAGATCTAACATTTAAGCCTCTAATCCATCTTGAATTAATTTTCGTATAAGGAGTAAGGAAAGGATCCAGTTTCAGCTTTCTACTTATGGCTAGCCAATTTTCCCAGCACCATTTATTAAATAGGGAATCCTTTCCCCATTTCTTGTTCCTCTCAGGTTTGTCAAAGATCAGATGGCTGTAGATTTGTGGTATTATTTCTGAGGACTCTGTTCTGTTCCATTGGTCTATATCTCTGTTTTGGTACCAGTACCATGCCGTTTTGGTTACTGTAGCCTTGTAGTATAGTTTGAAGTCAGGTAGCATGATGCCTCCAGCTTTGTTCTTTTGACTTAGGATTGTCTTGGCAATGTGGGCTCTTTTTTGGTTCCATATGAACTTTAAAGCAGTTTTTTCCAATTCTGTGAAGAAACTCATTGGTAGCTTGATGGGGATGGCATTGAATCTATAAATAACCTTGGGCAGTATGGCCATTTTCACGATATTAATTCTTCCTATCCATGAGCATGGTATGTTCTTCCATTTGTTTGTGTCCTCTTTTATTTCACTGAGCAGTGGTTTGTAGTTCTCCTTGAAGAGGTCCTTTACATCCCTTGTAAGTTGGATTCCTAGTATTCCTTGGTATTTTATTCTCTTTGAAGTAATTGTGAATGGAAGTTCATTCCTGATTTGGCTCTCTGCTTGTCTGTTACTGGTGTATAAGAATGCTTGTGATTTTTGCACATAATTTTGTATCCTGAGACTTTGATGAAGTTGCTTATCAGCTTAAGGAGATTTTGGGCTGAGACAATGGGGTTTTCTAAATATACAATCATGTCATCTGCAAACAGGGACAATTTGACTTCTTCTTTTTGTAACTGGATGCCCTTTATTTCTTTCTCTTGCCTGATTGCCCTAGCCAGAACTTCCAACACTATGTTGAATAGGAGTGGTGAGAGAGGGCATCCCTGTCTTGTGCCAGTTTTCAAAGGGAATTTTTCCAGTTTTTGCCCATTCAGTATGATATTAGCTGTGGGTTTGTCATAAATAGCTCTTATTATTTTGAGGTACGTTCCATCAATACCGAATTTCTTGAGCGTTTTTAGCATGAGGGCTGCCGAATTTTGTCAAAAGCCTTTTCTGCATCTATTGAGATAATCATGTGGTTCTTGTCTTTGATTCTGTTTATATGCTGGATTACGTTTATTGATTTGCAAATGTTGAACCAGCCTTGCATCCCAGGGATGAAGCCCACTTGATCATGGTGGATAAGCTTTTGATATGCTGCTGAATCCGGTTTGCCAGTATTTTATTGAGGATTTTTGCATCGCTGTTCATCAGGGATATTGGTCTAAAATTTTCTTTTTTTGTTGTGTCTCTGCCAGGCTTTGGTATCAGGATGATGTTGGCCTCATAAAATGAGTTAGGGAGGATTCCCTTTTTTTCTATTGATTGGAATAGTTTCAGAAGGAATGATATCAGCTCCTCCTTGTACCTCTGGTAGAATTCAGCTGTGAATCCATCTGGTCCTGGACTTTTTTTGGTTGGTAGGCTATTAATTATTGCCTCAATTTCAGAGCCTGCTATTGGTCTATTCAGGGATTCAACTTCTTCCTGGTTTAGTCTTGGAAGAGTGTAAGTGTCCAGGAAATTATCCATTTCTTCTAGATATTCTAGTTGATTTGTGTAGAGGTGTTTATAGTATTCTCTGATGGTAGTTTGTATTTCTGTGGGGTCGGTGGTGATATCCCCTTTATCATTTTTTATTGCATCTATTTGATTCTTCTCTCTTCTCTTCTTTATTAGTCTTGCTAGTGGTCTGTCAATTTTGTTGATTTTTTCTAAAAAACCAACTCCTGGATTCATTGATTTTTTGGAGGGTTTTTTGTGTCTCTCCTTCAGTTCTTCTCTTCTTAGTTATTTCTTGCCTTCTGCTGGCTTTTGAATATGTTTGCTCTTGCCTCTCCAGTTCTTTTAATTGTGATGTTAGAGTGTCAATTTTAGGTCTTTCCAGCTTTCTCTTGTGGGCATTTAGTGCTAAAAATTTCCCTCTACATACAGCTTTAAATGTGTTCCAGAGATTCTGGTATGTTGTATCTTTGTTCTCATTGGTTTCAAAGAACATCTTTATTTCTGCCTTCATTTCGTTATGTACCCAGTAGTCACTCAGGAGCAGGTTGTTCAATTTCCATGTAGTTGAGCGGTTTTGATTGAGTTTCTTAGTCCTGAGTTCTAGTTTGATTGCACTGTGGTCTGAGAGACAGTTTGTTATAATTTTTGTTCTTTTACATTTGCTAAGGAGTGCTTTACTTCCAATTATGTGGTCAATTTTGGAATAAGTGCGATGTGGTGCTGAGAAAAATGTATATTCTGTTGATTTGGGGTGGAGAGTTCTATAGATGTCTATTAGGTCCGCTTGGTGCAGAGATGAGTTCAATTCCTGGATATCCTTGTTAACTTTCTGTCTCGTTGATCTGTCTAATGTTGACAGTGGAGTGTTGAAGTCTCCCATTATTATTGTATGGGAGTCTAAGTCTCTTTGTAAATCTTTAAGGACTTGCTTTATGGATCTGGGTGCTCCTGTTTTGGGTGCATATATATTTAGGATAGTTAGCTCTTCCTGTTGAATTGATCCCTTTACCATTATGTAATGGCCTTCTTTGTCTCTTTTGAGCTTTGATGGTTTAAAGTCGATTTCATCAGAGACTAGGATTGCAACCCCTGCTTTTTTTTGTTCTCCATTTGCTTGGTAGATCTTCCTCCATCCCTTTATTTTGAGGCTATGTATGTCTCTGCATGTGAGATGGGTCTCCTGAATACAGCAGACTGATGGGTCTTGACTCTTTATCCAGTTTGCCAGTCTGTGTCTTTTAATTGGAGCATTTAGTCCATTTACATTTAAGTTTAATATTGTTATGTGTGAACTTGATCCTGCCATTATGATATTAACTGGTTATTTTGCTCGTTAGTTGATGCAGTTTCTTCCTAGCCTCGATGGTCTTTACATTTTGGCATGTTTTTGCAATGGCTGGTACCGGTTGTTCCTTTCCATGTTTAGGGCTTCCTTCAGGGTCTCTTGTAAGGCAGGCCTGGTGGTGACAAAATCTCTAAGCATTTGCTTATCTGTAAAGGATTTTATTTCTCCTTCACTTATGAAACTTAGTTTGGCTGGATATGAAATTCTGGGTTGAAAATTCTTGTCTTTAAGAATGTGAACATTGGCCCCACTCTCTTCTGGCTTGTAGAGTTCCTGCCGAGAGATCTGCTGTTAGTCTGATGGGCTTCCCTTTGTGGGTAACCCGACCTTTCTCTCTGGCTGCTCTTAAGATTTTTTCCTTCATTTCAACTTTGGTGAATCTGGCAATTATGTGTTTGGAGTTGCTCTTCTGGAGGAGTATCTTTGTGGCGTTCTCTGTATTTCCTGAATTTGAATGTTGGCCTGCCCTACTAGGTTGGGGAAGTTCTCCTGGATGATATCCTGAAGAGTGTTTTCCAACTTGGTTCCATTTTCCCCCTCACTTTTAGGCACCCCAATCAGATGTAGATTTGGTCTTTTTACATAATCCCATACTTCTCGTAGGCCTTGTTCATTTCTTTTTCTTCTTTTTTCTTTTGGTTTCTCTTCTCGCTTCATTTCATTCATTTGATCCTCAGTCGCTGATACTCTTTCTTCCAGTTGATCGAGTCGGTTACTGAAGATTGTGGATTTGTCACGTATTTCTCGTGTCATGGTTTTCATCTCTGTCATTTCGTTTATGACCTTCTCTGCATTAATTATTCTAGCTATCAATTCTTCCACTCTTTTTTCAAGATTTTTAGTTTCTTTGCGCTGGGTACGTAATTCCTCCTTTAGGTCTGATAAGTTTGATGGACTGAAGCCTTCTTCTCTCATCTCGTCAAAGTCATTCTCTGACCAGCTTTGATCCGTTGTTGGCGATGAGCTGCACTCCTTTTCTGGGGGAGATGCGCTCTTATTTTTTGAATTTCCAGCTTTTCTGCCCTGCTGTTTCCCCATCTTTGTGGTTTTATCTGCCTCTGGTCTTTGATGATGGTGACGTACTGTTGGGGTTTTGGTATAGGTGTTCTTCCTGTTTGATAGTTTTCCTTCCAATAGTCAGGACCGTCAGCTGTAGGTCTGTTGGAGATTGCTTGAGGTCCACTCCATACCCTGTTTGCCTGGGTATCAGCAGCAGAGGTTGCAGAAGATAGAATATTGCTGAACAGCGAGTGTACCTGTCTGATTCTTACTTTGGAAACTTCCTCTCAGGGGTGTACTCCACCCTGTGAGGTGTGGGGTGTCAGACTGCCCCTAGTGGGGGATATCTCCCAGTTAGGCTACTCAGGGGTCAGGGACCCACCTGAGCAGGCAGTCTGTCCGTTCTCAGATCTCAACTTCCGTGTTGGGAGATCCACTGCTCTCTTCAAAGCTGTCAGACAGAGTCGCTTGCGTTTGCACAGGGTTCTGCTGCTTTTCTTGTTGTTGTTGTTTAGCTGTGCCCTGTCCCCAGAGGTGGATTCTACAGAGACAGGCAGGTTTCCTTGAGCTGCTGTGAGCTCCACCCAGTTCGAGCTTCCCAGTGGCTTTGTTTACCTACTTAAGCTTCAGCAATGGTGGGCGCCCCTCCCCCAGCCTCGCTGCTGCCTTGCGGTTAGATCACAGACTGCTGTGCTAGCAATGAGGGAGGCGCCGTGGCCATGGGACCCTCCCGGCCAGGTGTGGGTATAATCTCCTGGTGTGCCCGTTTGCTTAAAGTGCAGTATTGGGGTGGGAGTTACCCGATTTTCCAGGTGTTGTGTGTCTCAGTTCCCCTGGCTAGGAAAAGGGATTCCCTTCCTGTTTGTGCTTCCCAGGTGAGGCGATGCCTCGCTCTGCTTCAGCTCTCGCTGGTCGGGCTGCAGCTGCTGACCAGCACCGATTGTCCGGCACTCCCTAGTGAGATGATCCCAGTACCTCAGTTGAAAATGCAGAAATCACCGGTCTTCTGTGTTGCTTGCGCTGGGAGTTGGAGACTAGAGCTGTTCCTATTTGGCCATCTTGCTCTGCCCCAGGACTCTTTTTTAACATTTATAATGGAAAATAATAGCTATGAACATTCTCAATTATTTAAAGAATATTTCATCTTAAGTGTATGTAAGTTCAATTTGCATAGTTTTGAGTTTGCACATTTGAAGGACAATGCTATTTTTTGGATAATTTATTAATGTAAATGAATCTGCCACTCATGGAGAAAAAATCATTAGTTTATATAACTCATTGTTTACCATGTAATATATTCTCAATATATGTGATATAATTTCAACAAACAGATTTGAAAAACCAAGTCCTGGTATGAAAAACAATTTCTAATAGTTTTTAAAATTTTATATGTAATTCACAATACTTATGGGGTCTAGTCACCTGTATTAGAAAACAGAATGATACTTGTTTTTTGGCGTGGCCTGTGAATCAATACTGGCACTGAGCTCATGAAAATAGCATGTCTCAGCTCTCCAATTTGAGGAAGAAAATAATATGGATGCAATTTCATCCATAATATTTTACGAACTTTCATACATTTCATTAAAATGATAAGGTCCAAATAATTTCAAAGTGAAATTTGGTATTTCAATACTGAAATTCAAAGCGAATTTCATAATGAAATACTGAATTTCATTATGGCTTTGCAATTATATGTAGTGCATGTAAGTGGCTAGAGGTTTTCAGAAATCAGAGTAAATTTGTCTGTTTAAGAAATTTGCTTGGATTTTCAGTCAGAGCATGTTGATAGTGTGCTGAATGTCATAAATTAATTGTGCTACTACAAGTGTCAAATGTATGTCACTCTGCCAAGGTTACAGGTGTAGTTTCAAGATGTGTGCCTAGAGAATGACAAAATCATTTTATTTGGTAATTGACCTATGAAATTATATTTTTGATTATTTACTGACAAAATAGCATAGTACATAAAAATAAGAAAATCAAGTTGATTTTATGAATATTAGTATTTATTCTATAAACAGTTCAAGAATTCTATCTTTTCTCTCAACATAGCTACATTTAGAAAAGAGGACTGTGGTTACAAAAACCAAAATACTTTTAAGTTTTGAGTTATTTTTAAAATCTGAGATAATAATTGTTTTAAAACATAGGTACAATTTACAGATGAGGTAAAAAGAAAAACTACAAAAGAACAAAGTTCCTTTCCTTATATTTGTGTACATTGTGGGGCAATATAATTATTTGATATGTTAATTGTACCTGTATGTTTAGGCGTTCAATCTTCTAAGTAATTTGTTAAGCATTATTTTAGTCAAGGAAAACAGCTATAGTGCCGGTTTGAATTGTTTTTTCTTGCCAAGAAAGCTTCTGAATCCAATTAATGCAAAAAAAAAAAAAAAAAATCACTGTTGGACTATAACAAAAGTAATGAATTATGTTAATAGTTTATCACAATTAAAAAATGAACTGAAATCAAGAATTTGTATGGATTTATGAACTATCTTTCATACATTTCATTAAGATAATAAGGTCCATCTGTACATATTTGTATAAGACATATGCACAAAGCACATATATTCCTTCTTTAAATGTATTATCCTCTAAACTAGTAATTATCTATTTTGTTCTAAAGATTGTGTCAAGAAACGAAATTATTTTATGCTGATCTATACTAATCAACTTTCTTCTTTATAGCCCAAAAGAACCTTTTTTTTTTTTTTTTTGAGATGGAGTCTTGCTCTGTGCCCCAGGCTGGAGTGCAGTGGCGCGATCTCGGCTCACTGCAAGCTCCGCCCCCCCGGGTTCACGCCATTCTGCTGCCTCAGGCTCCTGAGTAGCTGGAACTACAGGTGCCCGCCACCATGCCCGGCTAGTTTTTTGTATCTTTTAGTAGAAACGGGGTTTCACGGTGTTAGCCAGGATGGTCTCGATTTCCTGACCTCGTGATCCGCCCGCCTTGGCCTCCCAAAGTGCTGGGATTACAGGCTTGAGCCACCACGCCCGGCCAAAAGAACTTTAATAAATGGGAGAATACCTCTAAAATAAGTAACAATATTCTTCAGCAAATTATAAAATCCTGCCAGAGCTAAAAATTGGTGTCAATATTTTTGTATTAGAAAATACAAGTGTAAAGCAGAGCTATTTAGACACTACCTGGAGGAATTCAGGGCAAAACATTGACTTGTACGTCAGACTTTAAGAAATGATGTTTTGTTGGAATAACTGCTGAGGGCTGGGCATAATGGTTGATTTTGAAAATAGAGAAAGATAAGGTTCTGTCATAAAAAAAATTAGTAAAATAGCTAAATTTCATAGGACTGCCAAGACAATCTTTTAAGAAGGGTGTAAGAAGGGAATATGAGAAAATTACATGTAGGATAATGCTAAGATGTGTTCAATAGAGATGAGAAGATGGAAAATATTAACCTGTAGGAAGATATTAGAATTTTTTTTTTTTAAGAATGGATGATACTTTATTACAAAAAGCCCAGAAGGAAAGGATGTTTTCCTGAAAGATGAGACTCTATGTGCAATTTAATAGAGGCCTGAGTGAAACTGATAAGTTAAGCTAAAATAATTTAGGAGGCAAGAGATTAAATTGCAGAGTTAAGAAAATGTCTAATAATGTGGTGCTTCAATGACATTCTATTATTTTATACTTTAGATTATAGGACATGATTCAGAGATTTTAAATAGCAAACTAACAAGACGGTGTTAGTGCTTCTAAAACATGATATAGAAAATGTAAGATTTCAACTGATTTTTAAATATTTGACTTCTCTCCCTAAAAATCTATACTGAGGATTATCTAAACATGATGAATTAACACTTAGAAAAAGTACCAGAAAAAAACCCTATCAAAATATTAAACAAAACTGAAAATATTTATTTATTTATTTTATTTATTTATTTAATTTTTTTTTTTTTGAGACGGAGTCTCGCTCTGTCGCCCAGGCTGGAGTGCAGTGGCCGGATCTCAGCTCACTGCAAGCTCCGCCTCCCGGGTTTACGCCATTCTCCTGCCTCAGCCTCCCGAGTAGCTGGGACTACAGGCGCCCACCACCTCGCCCGGCTAGTTTTTTTTTTTTTTTTTGTATTTTTTAGTAGAGACGGGGTTTCACTGGGTTAGCCAGGATGGTCTCGATCTCCTGACCTCGTGATCCGCCCGTCTCGGCCTCCCAAAGTGCTGGGATTACAGGCTTGAGCCACCGCGCCCGGCCAAAACTGAAAATATTTAAAATGCTAGAAATAAACTTAGGTATTTTTTTAAAAAATAAACAATTATAAATAATATTTGAGAGACATAAGATAAAAATATTTAAAATATTTCATTGTCCTTAATAAACAATTTTAATATCCTATAAGCATTGGTTTTCCAGAATTAATCTCTAAATTCTAGGACATACCAATGAATATTCAAGTGGAATTTTCATAGAATATGATAATCTGACTAAAAGTTTCCTTTTTAAGAGTAGGTACAAGTGCTATTAGAATAATTTTAGAGTATAAGAAGTGACTTGATATATATCAAAGCATATTCTGAAGCTACGTCAAAAAGACATGAATGAAAAAATAATGCTAACTGGAGAGCCCAGGTGTCAACTATAGCAATAGATTTGGTGTACTATTTTGATTTCTTATGAAGCCAAGAAAGATTGTTAGAAATTTGGAAACTGGAAAATAAATTCCTATTCAAAAACTTGTACTCTCAACAAAATGTTAGCAAATTGAATCCAACAATGTACTAAAAGAACTATACACCACAGCAAAGTGGGATTTATTTCATATACTGAATTCTGCATCAATATTCAAAAGCCAATTAATGTAATTCATCAGATCAACAGGCTATAGAAGAGAAATATATATGATTATATCAATAAATAGAGGAAAAGAATGTGACAAAATGCACCGGTTGGTCATGATGAAAATACTTAGCAAATTACGAACAAAGAGGAATTCTTCAACTTAACATCTACAAAATAATAAACACATAGAAACAACTAGAGCTAGCATCATACTTAATGTACTTAATGATGAGAAACTAGGTGCATTCACATGAAGATGAAGAGCAAGGTAAGAATATCCTATCTCAAAACTTCTACTTAACATTCTACTGGTGCACTTAACTAATGAAATAAGAAATAGAAATTTTTAAACATACAGATTGGGAAGAAAAGAATAAAACTCTCTTTGTTTTTCAGATGATATGATGGCCTATGTAGAAAATGAGAAAGAATCAACAAAAAACTCTCCTAAAACTATATGTGAATATAGCCAGGTTGCAAGATAAACGGTTAATTTTAAAAAGTTGGTAGGTTTCTTACATTCCAGCAACAAATAATTAGAATTTAAAAATAAAAACATGATGCTGTTGACATAAGATCCAAGAAAACGAAATTCTTGGGTAAAAAATCTAACAAAATGTGTAAATGCCTATATGAGGAAAACTACAAAATTCTGATAAAGTGCATCAGAAAATATCTAAATAAATGGAAAGATATTCTATGTATATTGATGAAAACTCAATATTGTCAAGGCGCCATTTCTTCCCAACTTTATAGATTCAATGCAATCTCAATCAAAATCCCAAGTTATTTTTTGAATATTGACAAATGGATTTGAAAATTTGCATGGAGAGGCAAGTGATCCAGAGTTTTGAAATGCAGCCCCTGGGTGAGGTAAGACTGAACCCTATAGAATGAATGAATAAAAGTCCTTCCAGTCATTTAAACTCCAATGGCTGCTTGAATGGCCATTTTAGAATAGCTAGTGTTTAGAGTAGGGTGAAGGAATCAATTATCAGCAACATAATAACAAATTTCTCCTTAATGCCATGGTTCCAATTTATGAATATTTACCATGAAAATTTTGTATTTATATGCTCTTCAAATAGTGATCAATACAAATTTCTCATACTAATTTCTCAGGAAAATGACAAATTGAATCACAATGTCAAAAAAAAAAAAAAAAAAAAAAAACACTAAACAAAAAAAAACCGCAAAATAATTCCATGTTTTTGAAATTTGGAAAGACCTCGTGTAGTCATCTGAGTCTTGTTTTTATCTCTATCTATCTATCTATCCATCCATCCATACATCTATCTATCTTCATCTATCTCTTAAGATTCTAAGAACAATGATAAAACAGCCCCTTTCATTGGCATAATTACATGTTTTGTTGCTTGGATAATTGTTCAGTCCCTTTCTTCCCTTTGAAATAATTTCACTGTTATGTAAAATATCAGAAAGAATTTATTTTCTATATATCTTTCAACACAAATATAATAAAACTTAGTGCTGCAATAAAATTGAAAAGAAAAATTCCACTGATGCACAGTATATTAGAAGGATTATGTCTGCTATAGCAGAAGTCAACCTTTGCACACAATGACACAGATATGAAAAAGGTAATCTTTTCAGTTTTTCATGACTGATCGTATCTATTTCTAGTGTCTTCAGGACTGCTTACAGTGTAAAGACAAATAAAAACAAATTGAAAAAAAAATGTCCATCTAAGTTACTCAGTCCTTTCTAGTTCAACATGATCTTTTAAAGGTAAACACAATTTCCTTTTGATAAATAATTAGGCTTTTAAGGTTTCACCACTCAGTCTAGCCAACTATCCCTTATATTCTCCCCAACATACACAAACGCCTTAGTCTCACATACAATATCGCAATAAAATTTCATACTTACCTGATGGTATTAAAACCACCCCAAAAGCTCATATAACAACCTGAGAGGGGTGAACAATAATTTTTTAAATTCTTCCTCTGTCCTCTGCTGACCTCTGACTGATATGTGGACTTGTCTTTAGTCAGCAGCCTCTGTGTAATGGGTTGGTTGCTTAAAAAATAACTATCACAAACTGTATATTCACTGCCTAGATAATCCTTGATCATTAGTCCCCAAAAGCTGGACAACTCCTCTGACTGGCCTTTAGCCGATTCTGTTAATCTTGCGCTTCTCAACCATGCCACATCCCTTCTTTTTAATTTAGATTCACAATAGGCTTGCTATCATCTTACACCTCAGCACAGAAAATCATTAGACAGTCTGCTGGCTTGTAATCCACAGAAAGCTTCTGCATCCCACAAGGCACAAAGGAACACATACATTTTTGTCAATGTCAGATGCAGGCTGTGGGGAAATTGAGTTACATTTTATCAAGCCCTTTCTCAACCGAAACACATGCTACCACAGTTTTACTTTTCCCTAATTACCCAATTTGGTCATGGGGCATTCTAGAAAATCAGTTTCAAATGTTTTGTTGTCAGCCACCCACTTTGCTTATGTGGGATTTTACTCCTTTTGTTTCATGCTTTGGGTCTTGGCCTAATTGGATGAGACATACATTCTTAGAAATTTAGACAGAAATTTAATCTGGGCCTTATCTCCTCTGAATCTTTATTCTTGGCTAAACTACCTACTGTTGAGAAAGGCTTTATTTCTTGCTGTGGGATAGAAACTCCCTTTAAATCATGTCTTTTATCCTCTCTTCACGAGATCTTTACTCAGAATGTCATGGTTTCTTTTTTTTTTTTTTTTTTTCTAGCCAAGGAAAAATCTTTGGAATTTAGAAAAATTATTTTACTCTCAGAAAAGCCTGGTTCTTAAGGTCGTGCTCCTCTTTAAGATCAAAAAGTCTGATTTGAATCTTAAACAGAGGAATCACCACTTTATTCTAAGATGTACTTGCCCTGTCCATGAAATGAGGGATGACATTGATACAAAGGATGTTGAGTCACAGAGAAAGAAGATTTCTAAGAAATAAAATATAATATTGGCTTTATATATCAAATACATTATACCCATTACAATGCTCTTTAACATACTCCATAGTTGTGTGCTTGCAATTTTTCTGGTGGCACTTGGTATCTGATATTTCATTTCATAAAAACCATATGTTTTCAAGTTTTACTGTACCAGGGGCAAATAACTTAATATTCTGAGCCACCATTTTGCCATAGGTTAAATGGATATAAAAATAGTACCCACTTCCTAATTATGTAGGCAGAGCAAATTTATCTTAGATTATTCAGGTGAGTACATTGTAATCACAACATGTCTTAAGAATGGAAGAAAAAAGCAGAAGAGAATGTTAGAATGATGCAATGTATGAAGGATTTGACCGGCTATTATTGGCTTTGAGGATGAATGCCAAGAGATAAGGAATATGGGTGGCTTGCAAAAGTTGGAATTGTCAGTGAAACACATTCTCCTCTAGAGTCTCTACAAAGAAACATAGCTTTCCTGCTGAAAACTTGAGCTCAAGGAGATCAGTGTTTGACTTCTAACATACGGAATTGTAAGAATAAATAAATGATGTTTTAAAACAAATACACTTGAGATTTCTTACACCAGCAATAAGATACTAACATAGTATCTGACAGTCATGGAATAAATTCAGCAATATTCTCCCTCAGGAGCTTTGCTTTATGCTCAGCAGTGACTTAGAGAGTCAATTTAACTCATTCTGACAAATAAGCCACCACATTATACATTGCCATAAAGTATGGGACTCTTTAACTTAATCTCTGACCTAGCACAGAGTGAAGTTTCCATTTGAGTATTTTATGATGACAATAACAGAAGCAGCATGTTTACTTGGTTTACGTATTATTCAGTTGTTGTCTAACAATCTATTTAACTACACTGAAAATAACTTCAGCAATAATTAGAAAATCTGTTTTCAGGCTCCGCACTCTATAACAAATCAGGAAGTTGTAAAGATAAGCCTTTGATCTTGTGCTACATATTTAACCCAGAAGGCACCTACTGAAATTATAATGTGTGCAGATGTGTGACTGTGGTAAGTCATTTCAGGTATGAAAAATACAACTAAGGCATAGCTACTACCTTTAACGCAAAGCATTACATTACGTAAAGAATGCTGAAAACATGTTATTAAAATTATTTGAGGACTGATTTCTGGAATGGTGAAGAGTTATCAACCTGCTCCCCAGAAAAAAAAAATAACCATAACTCATGAAAATTATTTACAAACCAGCAAACAATTTAAAGTCTCTGGATATTTTCCAAAGGACATTCCTCAAATAAAATAAAATCTACTAAATTCTGATAGAAACAATACAAACCTGTGGCATTGTCACCACAACCCACAACTCCTTCAGAATGGCAAAGCATATCTGTGGTTCCTAAGCAACAACACAGAGTTTCGCACCAAGAGGAGAAAAAGGGAGTGAAAACAGAGAGCATCATATATCTTCCCAAGGAAGCGGAATTTATTCAGAATTAAATTGAGGAACATGTAAACCTAAGAGCACAGTCAGAATAAGCCACAAACTTTGGTTCCTGAAAATCAGTCCTATTCTGACTGGACTATATTGGGGAGCTATTCCAGCCCCAGACTATTGTCAAAAATAATAGTGCAATCAGATAGGAATTAGTAAAGGGTAACAACTGGGTGTGATGCCTGGAGTGTCAGATAGCTTACCAGGGAAATCATGGAAAGAGACAAAGTGAGCCTGATTAAAACAGTACTGCATCACAGAATGAATATGCACATTCCCAAGGCTGAATCATTTGAAAATCAGTATTAGATGTTGTACAATATGGGGGAAATAGAATTCAAAAAAGTAGTCAAACCAAGTTAGTAAAAATTATAAACAAGAAAATAACAAATATAATCTCCAGTATAGAGCAGAGAATCAGTACGCAGATTTGCTAAAATATATTATTTTTTAAAACTCTAGGATTTAACCAAAAAAATTGCAAGGTCTACAAAGAGGTAATAAAGCATGATCACACACAGATTAAAAACAATGAAAACAAAACAATGACAAAAACAGGCAGATGCTGGGTTAGCAGAGAAATCTTCAAAGTATCTATTCTAAAGGTGTTCAAATAGCTAAAAGAAATATTTAACAACATACAGTATAGTAAGATGGCAATGCCTCATAAAATAGAAAACATCAGGGGGGCGGAGCAAGATGGCCGAATAGGAACAGCTCCAGTCTCCAACTCCCAGCGCGAGCGACACAGAAGACCGGTGATTTCTGCATTTTCAACTGAGGTACTGGGGTCATCTCACTAGGGAGTGCCGGACAATCGGTGCCGGTCAGCTGCTGCAGCCTGACCAGCGAGAGCTGAAGCAGGGCAAGGCATCGCCTCACCTGGAAGTGCAAGGGGGAAGGGAATCCCTTTTCCTAGCCAGGGGAACTGAGACACACAACACCTGGAAAATCGGGTAACTCCCACCCCAATACGGCGCTTTAAGCAAAGAGGCACACCAGGAGAATATATCCCACGCCTGGCCGGGAGGGTCCCACGCCCACGGAGCCTCCCTCACTGCTAACACAGTCTGCGGCGATCTATCTGCAAGGCAGCAGCGAGGCTGGGGGAGGGGCGCCCGCCATTGCTGAGGCTTAAGTAGGTAAACAAAGCGCTGGGAAGCTCGAATTGGGTGGAGCTCACAGCAGCTCAAGGAAGCCTGCCTGTCTCTGTAGACTCCACCTCTGAGGACAGCACACAGCTGAAGACCAACAGGGGAAGCAGCGGGGGCCGGTGCAGACGCGAACGACTCTGTCTGACAGCTTTGGGGAGAGCTGTGGATCTCCCAACTCGGAGGTTGAGATCTGAGAACGGACAGACTGCCTGCTCAGGTGTGTCCCTGACCCCTGAGTAGCCTAGCTGGGAGAAATCCCCCACTAAGGGCAGTCTGACACCCCACACCTCACAGGGTGGAGTACACCCCTGAGAGGAAGCTTCCAAAGGAAGAATCAGACAGGTACACTCGCTGTTCAGCAATATTCTATCTTCGGCAACCTCTGCTGCTGATACCCAGGCAAACAGGGTCTGGAGTGGACCTCAAGCAATCTCCAACAGACCAACAGACAGTCCTTCTGACTGTCAGAAGGAAAACTATCAAACAGGAAGGACACCTATACCAAAACCCCATCAGTACGTCACCACCATCAAAGACCAGAGACAGATAAAACCACAAAGATGGGGAAGAAGCAGGGCAGAAAAGCTGGAAATTCAAAAAATAAGAGCGCATCTCCCCCTGCAAAGGAGCGCAGCCCATCACCAGCAACGGATCAAAGCTGACTAATTAATGCAGAGAAGATCATAAACGAAATGACAGAGATGAAAACCATGACACGAGAAATACGTGACAAATGCACAAGCTTCAGTAACCGACTCGATCAACTGGAAGAAAGAGTATCAGCGATTGAAGATCAAATGAATGAAATGAAGCAAGAAGAGAAACCAAAAGAAAAAAGAAGAAAAAGAAATGAACAAAGCCTGCAAGAAGTATGGGATTACGTAAAAAGACCAAATCTACGTCTGATTGGGGTGCCTGAAAGTGAGGGGGAAAATGGAACCAAGTTGGAAAACACTCTTCAGGATATCATCCAGGAGAACTTCCCCAACCTAGTAGGGCAGGCCAACATTCAAATTCAGGAAATACAGAGAACGCCACAAAGATACTCCTCCAGAAGAGCAACTCCAAGACACATAATTGCCAGATTCACCAAAGTTGAAATGAAGGAAAAAATCTTAAGGGCAGCCAGAGAGAAAGGTCGGGTTACCCACAAAGGGAAGCCCATCAGACTAACAGCAGATCTCTCGGCAGAAACTCTACAAGCCAGAAGAGAGTGGGCGCCAATATTCAACGTACTTAAAGAAAAGAATTTTCAACCCAGAATTTCATATCCAGCCAAACTAAGTTTCATAAGTGAAGGAGAAATAAAATCCTTTACAGATAAGCAAATGCTTAGAGATTTTGTCACCACCAGGCCTGCCTTACAAGAGACCCTGAAGGAAGCCCTAAAGATGGAAAGGAACAACCGGTACCAGCCATCGCAAAAACATGCCAAAATGTAAAGACCATCGAGGCTAGGAAGAAACTGCATCAACTAACGAGCAAAATAACCAGTTAATATCATAATGGCAGGATCAAGTTCACACATAACAATATTAACCTTAAATGTTAATGGACTAAATGCTCCAATTAAAAGACACAGACTGGCAAACTGGATAAAGAGTCAAGACCCATCAGTCTGCTGTATTCAGGAGACCCATCTCACATGCAGAGACATACATAGCCTCAAAATAAAGGGATGGAGGAAGATCTACCAAGCAAATGGAGAACAAAAAAAAGCAGGGGTTGCAATCCTTGTCTCTGATAAAACAGACTTTAAACCATCAAAGCACAAAAGAGACAAAGAAGGCCATTACATAATGGTAAAGGGATCAATTCAACAGGAAGAGCTAACTCTCCTAAATATATATGCACCCAATACAGGAGCACCCAGATTCATAAAGCAAGTCCTTAGAGACTTACAAAGAGACTTAGACTCCCATACAATAATAATGGGAGACTTCAACACTCCACTGTCAACATTAGACAGATCAACGAGACAGAAAGTTAACAAGGATATCCAGGAATTGAACTCATCTCTGCACCAAGCGGACCTAATAGACATCTATAGAACTCTCCACCCCAAATCAACAGAATATACATTCTTCTCAGCACCACATCGCACTTATTCCAAAATTGACCACATAATTGGAAGTAAAGCACTCCTCAGCAAATGTAAAAGAACAGGAATTATAACAAACTGTCTCTCAGACCACAGTGCAATCAAACTAGAACTCAGGACTAAGAAACTCAATCAAAACCGCTCAACTACATGGAAACTGAACAACCTGCTCCTGAATGACTACTGGGTACATAACGAAATGAAAGCGGAAATAAAGATGTTCTTTGAAACCAATGAGAACAAAGATACAACATACCAGAATCTCTGGGACACATTTAAAGCAGTGTGTAGAGGGAAATTTATAGCACTAAATGCCCACAAGAGAAAGCAGGAAAGATCTAAAATTGACACTCTAACATCACAATTAAAAGAACTAGAGAGGCAAGAGCAAACACATTCAAAAGCTAGCAGAAGGCAAGAAATAACTAAGATCAGAGCTGAACTGAAGGAAATAGAGACACAAAAAACCCTCCAAAAAATCAATGAATCCAGGAGTTGGTTTTTTGAAAAGATCAACAAAATTGACAGACCGCTAGCAAGGCTAATAAAGAAGAAAAGAGAGAGGAATCAAATAGATGCAATAAAAAATGATAAAGGGGATATCACCACTGACCCCACAGAAATACAAACTACCATCAGAGAATACTATAAACGCCTCTACGCAAATCAACTAGAAAATCTAGAAGAAATGGATAATTTCCTGGACACTTACACTCTCCCAAGGCTAAACCAGGAAGAAGTTGAATCCCTGAATAGACCAATAGCAGGCTCTGAAATTGAGGCAACAATTAATAGCCTACCCACCAAAAAAAGTCCAGGACCAGATGGATTCACAGCTGAATTCTACCAGAGGTACAAGGAGGAGCTGGTACCATTCCTTCTGAAACTATTCCAATCAATAGAAAAAGAGGGAATCCTCCCTAACTCATTTTATGAGGCCAACATCATCCTGATACCAAAGCCTGGCAGAGACACAACAAAAAAAGAGAATTTTAGACCAATATCCCTGATGAACATTGATGCAAAAATTCTCAATAAAATACTGGCAAACGGGATTCAGCAGCACATCAAAAAGCTTATCCACCATGATCAAGTGGGCTTCATCCCTGGGATGCAAGGCTGGTTCAACATTCGCAAATCAATAAACATAATCCAGCATATAAACAGAACCAAAGACAAGAACCACATGATTGTCTCAATAGATGCAGAAAAGTCTTTTGACAAAATTCAACAGCCCTTCATGCTAAAAACGCTCAATAAATTCGGTATTGATGGAACGTACCTCAAAATAATAAGAGGTATTTATGACAAACCCACAGCTAATATCATACTGAATGGGCAAAAACTGGAAAAATTCCCTTTGAAAACTGGCACAAGACAGGGATGCCCTCCCTCACCACTCCTATTCAACATAGTGTTGGAAGTTCTGGCTACGGCAATCAGGCAAGAGAAAGAAATCAAGGGTATCCAGTTAGGAAAAGAAGAAGTCAAATTGTCCCTGTTTGCAGATGACATGATTGTATATTTAGAAAACCCCATCGTCTCAGCCCAAAATCTCCTTAAGCTGATAAGCAACTTCAGCAAAGTCTCAGGATACAAATTTAATGTGCAAAAATCACAAGCATTCTTATACACCAGTAACAGACAAGCAGAGAGCCAAATCAGGAATGAACTTCCATTCACAATTACTTCAAAGAGAATAAAATACCTAGGAATCCAGCTTACAAGGGATATAAAGGACCTCTTCAAGGAGAACTACAAACCACTGCTCAGTGAAATAAAAGAGGACACAAACAAATGGAAGAACATACCATGCTCATGCATAGGAAGAATCAATATCGTGAAAATGGCCATACTCCCCAAGGTTATTTATAGATTCAATGCCATCCCCATCAAGCTACCAATGAGTTTCTTCACAGAATTGGAAAAAACTGCTTTAAAGTTCATATGGAACCAAAAAAGAGCCCGCATTGCTGAGACAATCCTAAGTCAAAAGAACAAAGCTGGAGGCGTCACGCTACCTGACTTCAAACTATACTACAAGGCTACAGTAACCAAAACAGCATGGTACTGGTACCAAAACAGAGATATAGACCAATGGAACAGAACAGAGTCCTCAGAAATAATACCGCACATCTACAGCCATCTGATCTTTGACAAACCTGAGAGAAACAAGAAATGGGGAAAGGATTCCCTATTTAATAAATGGTGCTGGGAAAACTGGCTAGCCATAAGTAGAAAGCTGAAACTGGATCCTTTCCTTACCCCTTATACGAAGATTAATTCAAGATGGATTAGAGACTTAAATGTTAGACCTAATACCATAAAAACCCTAGAAGAAAATCTAGGTAGTACCATTCAAGACATAGGCATGGGCAAGGACTTCATGTCTAAAACACCAAAAGCAATGGCAGCAAAAGCAAAAATTGACAAATCGATCTCATTAAACTAAAGAGCTTCTGCACAGCAAAAGAAACTACCATCAGAGTGAACAGGCAACCTACAGAATGGGAGAAAATTTTTGCAACCTACTCATCTGACAAAGGGCTAATATCCAGAATCTACAAAGAACTCAAACAAATATACGAGAAAAAAACAAACAACCCCATCAAAAAGTGGGCAAAGGATATGAACAGACATTTCTCAAAAGAAGATATTCATACAGCCAACAGACACATGAAAAAATGCTCATCATCACTCGCCATCAGAGAAATGCAAATCAAAACCACAATGAGATACCATCTCACACCAGTTAGAATGGCAATCATTAAGAAGTCAGGAAACAACAGATGTTGGAGAGGATGTGGAGAAATAGGAACACTTTTACACTGTTGGTGGGATTGTAAACTAGTTCAACCATTATGGAAAACAGTATGGCAATTCCTCAAGGATCTAGAACTAGATGTACCATATGACCCAGCCATCCCACTACTGGGTATATACCCAAAGGATTATAAATTATTCTACTACAAAGACACATGTACACGTATGTTTATTGCGGCACTATTCACAATAGCAAAGACTTGGAATCAACCCAAATGTCCATCTGTGACAGACTGGATTAAGAAAATGTGGCACATATACACCATGGAATACTATGCAGCCATAAAAAAGGATGAGTTTGCATCCTTTGTAGGGACATGGATGCAGCTGGAAACCATCATTCTTAGCAAACTATCACAAGAACAGAAAACCAAACGCCGCATGTTCTCACTCATAGGTGGGAACTGAACAATGAGATCACTTGGACTCGGGAAGGGGAACATCACGCACTGGGGCCTATTATGGGGAGGGGGGAGGGGGGAGGAGGGAGGGATTGCATTGGGGAGTTATACATGATATAAATGATGAATTGATGTGTGCTGACGAGTTGATGGGTGCAGCACACCAACATGGCATAAGTATACATATGTAACAAACCTGCACGTTATGCACATGTACCCTAGAACTTAAAGTATAAAAAAAAAAAAAAAAAGAAAACATCAATAAGGAAATAAAAATTATTGTAAGAAAAAACAAAGAAAAATCTTGGAATTGAAAAGTACAGATGTTGAAACAAAATGTTCTCTATGGAATCTCAACAACAGATTTGAAATCAAATAATCATTGTACCATGTAACATGTATAAAAATTACAGCACACAAAAAGGGGTAGAAAGGGAATGGAGCTATATAGTGTAATGCTTCTATATCTCAATGGAGTTAAATTGAGTATGGAGGTGTAGTAGTTTAAAATAAGATGTATATTTTGAGCTCTAGATTGAACATTAAGAAAATTTTTCAAAAGTAAACATATTGTTAAAGTAATTGAAATATTGCACCAAAAAGTATTTACTTAATGAAAATTAAAGAAGCAAGAAGAACGCAAGACCCAATAAAGCATATAGAAAACACAAAAATAAAATGGAAGACATAAATCTAACTATATAAACAATAACATCGAAAGTAAATACATGAAACAATCTAATCAAAAAGCAGTCTTTGCTAGACAGAATTTTAAAAAATCCTACTTTAAATTGTATATAGGAGACACATTTTAGACTCAAAGATTCAAATAGGTGGAAAATACTAGGATGGAAATGATAGAAACCACAAGAATGCTAGAGGAATCATACTAGTAATAAACAGTAGACTTAAAAAATGTTTTTAATTACCAGAGATAAAGATGAAAACTCTCTGATGATAAGGGGGCACTCCATCACCAATATAAAACAGTTACAAACACATATTCACCCAACAGCAAGACACGAAAATACATGAAGAAAAAAATGGACAAAATAAGAGATAGAGAATGCAACCATATCTGCCGTCTGCAATGTCCACTTTCAACAGTAGATGGAACAAGTAGAAAGATCAACAAAGAAATAGAAGACTTGAACAACAGCATGAATCAATTAGATCTAGATCTAAGAGATACCGATACAATAACCTATCCAACACAGCACTATATACATTCTTTTCAAAGGCAAATGGAACCTACTCAAGGATCATATTGTAGGCAATAAAACTAGCCTCAATAAGTTAAAAATATTTGAAATCACACAAAGTTTCTCTGACCAAAATAGAACGAAATAAAAAAAAAAATGAGAAAATTTCCAAATATTTGGACATTAAACAATGCACTCTTTAGTAATTAATGGACCAAAGACAATTTACAAGGGAAATTAAATCATAATTTGAAATAAAATGGAAATACAATATAATAAAATGTATAGGATACAGTGAAACCCATGCTTAGAATGAAATTTATATCTGTAAGTGTATATATTTAAAAAAATAATAATCATAAATCTGTAACCTAACTTAAACCTAAAGTCATTGATACATTTTAAAAAGGGAAAAGAAAAATCTAAACTTAAAGCGAACACATGGTAGGAAATACTGATTATAGATGAAATTAATGGAAGAGATAACAATGGAGAAAATCAACAAAATCAAAAATTGTGCTGTAGTCTGAATGTGTCTCTCAAAATTCACTTGTTGAAACCTATCCCCTAAGGTGATGGTAAGTATTAAGAGCTGGGTTGTTTGGAAGGTTATTAGGTCATGAGGGCTCTGATCTCATGAACTAGATTAGTGCTCTTATAAAAGAGACTTGAGGGAAACTGTTTTGCCCATTGCACTATCTGAGGACACAACAAGAAGGCATTGTTTCTGAATCAGAAAGTGAGTCTTCACCAGATATCACATTTGTCAGTGCCTTGATCTTGGACTTCACAGCTTCCACAACTGTGACCAATAAATGTTTATTTTACAAAACTTTCCCTTTGCTGATTAAAAAAGGAAGAACACTCAAATTACTGACTCAGAAATAAAATAAGGGACTTTATGACTGGCTATAAAGAAATACAAAAAGATTTTAAATGAATACTACAAACTACCAAATGCCTACAAATTACATCACTTTTGATAAAATAGAAGATTACCGAGAAAGACACAAACTACTGAAACTGACTCAATAAGAAACAGGAAATTTGAGTAGATTTATGTGTTTATTTTATATTGCTGCTGCAAAAAAAATACCAAAAATTCAGTGACTTAAATCAACATAAACGTATTGTTTTACATTTCTGTAGGTCAGAAAACTGACATAGGTCTCAAAAGAATAAAATCAAGACATTACTAGGGCTTGCTTTCATTTTGTTAGGTCTTGTTTAAAATTCATTTCTGTAACCTTCCCAGCATCTAGATGCCAGCCACAATCCTTGGCTTATGGCCCCTTTCTCCATTTTCAAAGCCAGAAACTTTACATTTTTCTATGTCTTTCTTTCAGAATGACATCTCTCTCGGATTAGAGTGGAGAGAAGTTCTCCACTTTTAGGGACCCATGTGGTTAGATTGCGATCACCAAAATTATCTAGAATAATCTCCCTTTATCAAGGCTCTTAAATTAATTATATTTGCAAAGCCTTTTTTGCCATGTAAATTAACATATCAACAGTTTCTGTTATTAGGAGGTGAACATTTTTGCAGAATAATCATTGTACCTACCACAATCTATAATGAGCAAAGAGATTAAAATGAAAAGTATGAACATCTCACAAAATAAATTTCTGGCTCAGATCCCTTACTTCATAAATTATAACAAATATTTAAGAAAAAATTAATACCGATTCTCCCAATTTTTTAAAAATAGAATAGAATATATTACATCCCAACACATTCTATGTATTGCTGGCATGTCAAAGCTAGACCGCAATATCATGCATAAGTAAAACTATAAAGCATTCCATGGTGTATATGTGCCACATTATTTAATCCAGTCTATCATTGATGGACATTTGGGTTGGTTCCAAGTCTTTGCTATTGTGAATAGTGCCACAATAAACATAAATGTGCATGTGTCTTTATAGCAGCATGATTATAATCCTTTGGGTATATACCCAGTAATGTGATGATATGTAACAAACCTGCACATTGTGCACATGTACCCTAGAACTTAAAGTATGATTAAAAAATAAACAAAAAGAAAAAAGAAAAAACTATAAAGCAATATCTTTAATGAATATAGACAAAAAATTCACTTAATACTAGTAGACTAAATCCATCAGCATATGGAAAGTACTATACACTATGATCAAGTGTGATTCATCTCAGAAATCTAATGATGGTTTAACAACTAAATAAAGAACACAAAGCACAGGATCACCTTAACAGATGAAGCAAAAAATATTTGACAAAATCTAACACTCTTTAACGATAAAAATATTCAACAAATAGGAATAGAGAGAACTTTCTCATACTGAAGAAGGACAACAATGGAAAACTAAGAGAATCATCTTACTTAAAGGTGAAAGACTAAATGTTTTCCCCTAAGATAAGGCATGAAACAAGGACGTTTTCTCTCACCATTCCCATTTGACTTGTACTCAAGTTTCCAGACAAGGTAGTTAGGCAAGGAAAAAGTAAAGTCTTGGAATAAGAAATTTTAAATTATCTCTATTGGAAGATGATGTAATTTTGCATATGGAAATCTCTAAGGAATCATTCCCTAATTAAATTATTTTCTGTAGTAGTAATTTAGTAGTAAATATTACTAAAAGTGATAAGTAAGACCATCAAGGTTGCCGAGTCTAAGATCGACATCCACAATTCAATTGTATTACTATATGTTAGTGATTCACAAACCAAAAATTAAACCAAGTGATTAATTACATTTACAACAACACCCCAAAAGGCAAAATACTAAAGAATAAGTTTAACAAAATAAGTGAAAGACTTGGACACTGGGAACTACAGAACATTATTTTTAAAAATTGAAGAAAATATAAATAAATGGAAACAAATCTTATGTTCAGGGATTAGGAGATTTAATATCATTAAGATCGAAATAAATTTCTTAATTGATCTGTGATTTCAGTACAATCCCTATCGTGATCAAAATGCTTTTTTTATTCTTGCAGAAATCGGCAAGCCAATTCTAAAAGTCATTCTGAAATTCAAGGGCCCAGAATTTCCAAAACAACCTTAGAAAAAGAATAACACATTTAAAGGACTTACATTTTCCAATTCTGTAACTTACTACAAAACTGCAGTAATGAAGAGTGTGATTTTGATATAGGATAGATATAGAATTCAGAGTTCAAAAATAAGCCTCTTCACTGATTTTCAACAAGAGTACTGCAAGATTTCAATGGGAGTAAATCTTTCAAGAAGTGATATAGAGACAAGTGGATAAATACATACCCAACAGTTAAATTGAAACTGTTTCTTATGCGATGGATAAAAATTAATTCCAGATGGATAATGACCTGAACGTAAGAAATAAAACCATAAAACTCTTAGAAGAACACATGGAAGTAATCATTGTGATTTTGGATTATGTGATTAATTATTAAATATGACAAAAAGCACAAACAACAAAAGAAAAATGGATAATTTAACTACATCAAAATTAAAAATTGTGTGTTTGGTAAAACATCAAGAAAGTAGAAAGGCAATCAACAGAAAATTATACATATAGTAAGAGACTTGTTTCCTAAGTATATGAAAAAGAACTCTTAAACTCAAAACTCAAAAAAAAAAATAACTCAATAAAAATGTGCAAAAAAGTAATAGACACTATTCCTATGAAGATAAAAATGGCTAAAGAAAACATGGAATTGTGATTATCATTAGATATTTGTGAAGAGAAAATTAAATTCATAAAAATATATATTTTTACATTTATTAGGGTGATGACTGTAATAAAAAAGACATTACAAATATATATCAATGAGGATGTAAACAAATTTGAATCTCTACACATTGTTGGCTGGAATGTAAAATGTTCCAAAAATCTTAGAAAACTGTTTGGCAGTTACTCAATATTTTAAACAAACTTGCCCTTATGACAGAGCAATTCCAGTCCTAGGTATATACCCAAGAGAAAGGAAAACATACGACTGTACACAAAACTGTACACAATGTTCAAGCATTATCATTCATAGTAGTCAAAAGTAGAAAGAAGCTAAATGTTCATCAATTAATGAATGGATAAACATAATGCAGTATATCCACACAATGAAATTTAATATGGCAATAAAATAAATATGCTTGTGACAACATAGGTAAATATTGAAAATATTATGCTAAGTGAAAGAAACCAGTCATATAAAGACCCCATGTTATATGAGCCCTCTTTTATGCCATATCTTGAATCTTCAAATCTATAGAGACCAAAAGTCAATCTGTGGTTGCCTAGAACTGAAGGTGTTGAGTGGTGAATGACAATTGATGGGTATGGTATTTCTTTATGGAGTGAATAAAATGTTATGAGAATTTATTGCAGTGATGGTTGCAAACCTCTGTGAATTCACTAAAACCACTGAATTTTGTACTGCAAATTGGTTAGTTGTATAGTGAGCTATATATCAATAAGTGTTAAAATGCTTTCAGAACATAAAAACGAATTTCCTTTTGGGGGATATGTCTCACAGTTTCAGAATTTAGGAATAATTTAATAATGAATTTAATTCCAGTGAAATGAAATAGTATAAGAAAAAATTCAGAGGCAATGATAGAAAGGAATTTTGTGGTAAATAGCATGTAATACTGTGTGAAGGGGATATGAAGGAAAATTGCAAACTACACGTTCAGGAACTGAGTATGTGAGTACAATTTAGAGGGTAAAGCTACCATGGTGAGAGATTTTATGTTTTACTTTATATGTAATTTGGGGCAAGCAAAGGTTAGTAAGGAAAGAAAAATGAAGTTAGCAGAGGTGCACACTATAGTGACTTTCAGGATTCAACTCCATTTTAGTGATTACTTATGGATTTGAAGGGTATATTTTAATCAACCAAAGTCCTAAAATTAATTATACAAGGTGGACTTAATGTCTGGAAACATAGGCAAATATATCTAATAAATGGCTCACAATAAAAGATTCAGTTGATGTATTGTCCCTTGGCATCAATGCATTCAGTTAGCTCTCAAAAGTCGCATTGAACTTAATGCATTAATGTAGAATTTTCATCAGTCTCTGCATAAGCATCTGTGATGTATATTTTAAGATGATTTTTGTCTCAAATTTTTCCTGAATGTACAGTGAGTTTAGCATATCCCAGAAGAAATAAGGGAGTTCAATAAAAAATATATTTTTTGTATTTTCAGACTACAGTCACCCTGCACATTATATATTACTATTAACATAATATCTTAGTATATACACATGAATATTCTCTGGTCTTCTCTCATGTCATGTATTTTAAAATCATTTTAAAATTTGGAGATAAGTTTAAGAACATAAGAAGATAAAGTATGTGCTTTTAGTAACAGATACACAAGGGAAAAATAAAGAACAGATAATAAGACAAAAAAAAATCCCACAAATCATTAAACACTATAGATTTCAAATCACAAGTTTATTTACTAATGCGCAATCGCTTACCTAAAAATCTGGTTTGGAGATTATATAGATGATGTTATTTTAGGAAATCAATTACTGTTCTTTGATGTTACACTTTTATATTGATAGTGTTTCTATATCTTAATTCATTATATTCATGGTACATTGGAGCAAGAATGCAAATAACTGAACTTTTAAATTTATATTCATAGTAAGTAATAGCAGCCTAACCTTGGTACCTCATGAACATAGGAACAAGTGCTAAAGGAATTGTCTATTGATAAGGATTTAATTTTACTTTACACAGCTTTCAGAGTTAATACAGAGTCAATTTAAAGTAAAGAGTGCCACAATATAATAGCAGTTTTTCACTGATAAAGTTTGCACATGGAATCCATAATTAAAATATCTAATTAATATTACATAAGGTACATGGGTTTAAAAGAGGCCAGCTTTTTAAGGAATTTTATCAAGGTTTTCTTGGTGGGAAGTGGGTACTAATTAAGACAAGCAAGTGGATTTGTTAAATCTCAAGCTGGCAATTAGCTTTATGCTGATAAATTTCCTGTATCAGTCAAATTTTCAAGGATAGAACAGTGGTGATACCTTCTCTTCTCTTTTGTTCTTCTATGCCATTGTATGTGTATCAGGTTGTAGGAAATGAACTTGAATCTTTCCAACCTACACTTTAAGAATAATCAGGTTTTTCTATTTTATACCTGCTGCTCTTAGTTAGCAACTGGTGGGGAAAAGCAGAGAAGTCTCGCCTAAGAAATAATATAAAACACTCTTTTTTCTTTGAGACGAAGTCTCGCTCTGTTGTCCTTGCTGGAGTGCGGTGGCGCGATCTCAGCTCACTGCAAGCTCCGTCTCCCGGGTTCACACCATTCTCCTGCCTCAGCCTCCCGAGTAGCTGGGACTACAGGCGCCCGCCACCACGCCTGGCTAATTTTTTTGTCTTTTTTAGTAGAGACGGGGTTTCACTGTGTTAGCCAGGATGGTCTCAATCTCCTGACATGGTGATCTGCCACTTTTTTTTTTTTTTTTTAACATAAAAACTGTCACAATCAGCAGACCCATCAAAATTTTAATTCACAACTACTTGAAATTAGCATATTGAGGGCAATTAATCACAGTCATGAAACACTGACTGACAGAGATACAGTCTGAGAAATGTGTCATTATGAGATTTTGTTGTATGAACATCATAGAGTGTACTTACACAAACCTAGATGACGTTGTCTACACACGTAGGCTATATGGTATAATTCATTGCTCATAGTCTATAAACCTATAAGACATGTTACTATACTGAATACTGTAGACAATTGTAATACAATGTTATTTGTGTTTCTAAACATATCAAAACATAGAAAAGATACAGTAAAAATATAAATGGTAAAAATGGTACACCTGTATAGAGCACTTACCATAAATCAACCTTGCAGGAATGAAGGTTGCGCTGGGTGAGTGAGTGACTCAGTGAGTGAGTGATGAGTGAATGTGAAGGCCTAGGACACTACTGCACACTAGTGTAGACTTTAAAAACATGGTCTGGGTGCAGTGGCTCATGCCTGTAATCCCAGCACTTTGGGAGGTGGAGGCAGGCCGATCACCTGCAATCAGGAGTTCAAGACCTACCCTGTCTCTACTAAAAATGAAAAAATTAGCTGGGCATGGTAACCCATGCTTGTAATCCCAGTTACTCAGGAGGCTGAGGCAGGAGGATTGCTTCAACCCTGGAAGTGGAGGTTGCAGTGAGCCTAGATGGCACACTGTACTCCTGGATGACAAAGTGAGACTCCCTCTCAAAATAACAAACAAACAAAAACAAAAGAAACAACAACAAAAAAAGATAAACTTAGGTGACACTAAACTTATAAAATTGTCTTTTCAATAATAAATTAACGTTAACATATTATAACTTTTTTACTTTATAAACTTTAATTTTTTTAACTTTCTTTAATCTTTGCAATAAGACTTAGCTTAAAACAAACACAATGCACAGCTGTACAGAAATATGTTCTTTCTTTAGATCCTTATTCTATAAATGTTATATAAAAAATTAAGCCACAAACACACACATTAGCCTAGGCATACATAGGGTCAGAATAATCAATATCACTGTCTTCAACTCCAAATCTTATCCCACTGGAAAGTTTTCACGGGCAGTGACATGCGTGAAGCTCTCATCTCCTCTGATAACAATGCCTTCTTCTGAAATACTCCCTAAAGGACCTGCGTGAGCCTACTTTACAGTTAACTTTTTTTATAAGTAGAAGTACACTCTAAAATTAGGATTAAAAGTACAGTGTAGTAAATACTAGGTGTTAAAGATTTTTCAGCTCCGTTATTATCTTCTGGAATTACTATAGCATATATGGTCCATCATTCACCAAAACGTTGTTAAGAGGCATGTGCCTGTATGCACAGTCTAAGTGGAGTGTGAAAGCAGAGTGGTCTTGAAGATGGAGCTGCATGTTCTTTTCCTAGGATTAAGTAGCAACTCTTCATCTGCTCTTTACTTAATGATTCTGAACAATACACTAAGCCTCTCTGAAGTAGAGAAAACAAATGAAACAAAAGACATGAAATGCTTTCTGAACCTACAAAACACTAGACTGTGAGTTCTGCAAGGATTAAAAAACCCTGCAAATCCAAGTATGTATTAATGGTCTATTATAAAGCTTGCAAAAATGCAAAAGGCAGTACAATCGCCAAAATGAGGATTGTCGTAGCAGATGCGTCTTTATTTCTCTGTCTCAATGGCAGGACTTCCTAAAGTTCAGGATGAATAACAGTGAATCCCACCCACTAACAGATTTTTGGAGCACATAGAAAAGATACTGTTTGTAAGGCACACTGTATTAAGTGGGCAAGTCTGCTTATATGCCAAGGTATCCATCTGCTCCAGGGAATTAAATGGGTTCATAACTCAGCACAAGCACAATTCACTAGTTGCCCACTAGTGTGGAGTAGGAAACTCTCCTTGTGTACAAGAATATCCTGGAAATCTGATATCATTCTATGACATTTGTTTTGGAATATAGAGGTTAACTTCACATTTGAGTTTTAGTAGATATTTCAAAAGTAACTGAAAAGTCCCACAATGATTTATTTGAAATGAATGATAATGTTTCTGTTTAACAGAACATCTTCCAGAAAACACTTGCAAAATGACAAGCAGGAATGTATCAGAATGATAAAAGCCAGCTGATAATATGACTCATCACTGTCACTCTTCATGCCAGTTTTGAAATGCTCAAAAATGTGGTTTTGATGTAATTTTATCTATCTGAAATAAACATGAAATTGTTATTTGATAAAACGGTCCTAAAATATAGTTTGAAAGTAAAATACTCCAGGAAAAATGGAATATAGCTCCAAAGGAGATTAAGTAAATATATAATCCATCAATCATGCCAATAGTGTGACTAATTCATAATTCTGACAGAAATACATTGTACCTTATTCATAAGAGACAAAAGTTGTCCAAACGTTTTGTTACTCTATTAATAAGTACATATGTAATTGGTTACATATGTCTTATTAAATTTTTCATTTTATTAGATCTCTTTGTTCAATCAAACAAAAACTATTAACTGAATTCCTACACTTTACAGTTATTTGGAATGCAAAGAGGAACATGTACCAGGACCTCAGAAATCTTGGAGTGTTGATAGGAAAGTTAGTATCATAATGTTATTATGTAAATATTATATAATACAATAATTCAAGGCTTATTATTTCTATAAGAATAAATAAAGTACAGAGTCATTAAAAGGACATTTAAACCAAATGAGAGAGCCAAGGTTACCTTGACCAAGCTAGTCACACAAGTGTTGAAATCAGAAATTCAAGTAAAGGAAAACAGAGTAAACAAATTGAAGCAGCATCATAGTCTGGGATAAATATCTGAGGTTCATTGTCTCGCACCAAGGAAATCAAGGATGCAAACATACAATAAGTGGGTTTAGGAGTGGAGGTTTAATAGGCAAAAGAAAGAGGAAGGAGAATAGCTCTGTCTCCTGCGAGAGAGAGGGGCACTTGAGTGGGGCTGCCAGTCCTATGGTGAAGCACTTGGGGTTTTACACACTGGCTTGAGGAGGTGGTGTCTGATTTACATAGGTCTCAGAGATTGGTGGTACCAGGCAGGACATTTACACAGTGCATGAAGAATTTGGCCACCCCACCCTAATCTTTTATTATGTAAATGGATTTTTTACTTGGCTGGCTCCACGTTGTGTGCTCCTTACTGTACACATGGTTGGCAAGGAAAAGGAAAGATGGAGATGTCATGTTGAACATGCCTAGTCCCCAGGTAGCCTTTTACTATTGGCCAGCTGCCAGCATTCACCTGTGCTCCAACTTCTTATCTGTGTCTGCTGCTCAACTGTACAGGCTGCTCTTAGAAAGCAAATGATTTGGGGACTGCTTCTCATTAAAAAGTAAATTTTACAGAAGACTTCCCTATCCTAACTATCTGCTTAAATAATTTCTTTTTAACTCATATGTTAAAATGACAGCAGACCAGATATTAGAAACAAATGAGCAGAGCAAGTCACATGTTAGAAAGTAAAATTGTTGAGAACTGTGGTGAATTCCTCACACAGCTCCAACTGACTGTTGCTGTGTGAGATAGTTGCAGATTTGCTGCCATCAAAAAGGCAGACATTCAGACTTGTTTGTGAAATTTCCTTTTAAACTATTGGCAACTATCCTAATTATTTTCTATCGATTGTAAAGGGTACAGGTAACACATGTCTGCTTACCAAATTCAGCCCATGGGCCACAATTTTCAATTGTCACTATAGTCAGAAGGTATGATAAGTTATGGAAGGTCTAAAATAGTTTGGCATATGAGTATCATAATTGTCTCCAAGATGACTATATGATTAATAGTAATGTCTATACCCAAATCTCTCCAACATCAGGAAACAAAAAAATTGTATGTAAGAATAAAAGTGTGTCCAACACCCTGCCACAGCTGATGCTTGTGCACCCCACCATGCTGCCACTGCTGCTGCTGTTGGCATATGTAAACGAGTATAGATCCCAATGTCATTTCACTACAAAAAGATTTATCTGATACCACCCATTGAAGTGTAGTGACCAGAAGTCCAGGAGCACCTCAGATACCCTAGCACAGTGGATTCTCTAAATTGAGTAGGCAAATAATAAAGTTGGGGCCCAATACAAGTCCCCCAGAGTTAGAGCACACAGTCCAGGAGTTGGGAGCTGAACATTGGCGCCATAAAATCATCCAGAAAGAAAGCCAGTAAGCTTGCTTATACCACAATCAAACTCTCAAGGTCATCAAATAGGATAAAAGGAAAAATAAAACATTTGGTGGTGAGCAACATCAAAGATTGAAATAACATCAGCCCACAAAGATGAGAAAGAACCAATGCAATAACTCTAACAACTCTAAAAGCCAGAGTACATTTTCTTCTCCAAACAACCACATCACCTCTCCATTAAGGATTCTGAAGTGAGCTGAGGTTGCTGAAATTACAGAAATAAAATTTACATTATGGATAGCAACAACGATCTTTGAGGTTCAGGAGTATGTTGAAACTCAAACCAATAAAGCTAAGAATCACACTATAATGATACAGGCATGGGCAGACAAAATAGCCAGTATAGAAAGGAACATAATCAACCTGATAGAGTAGAAAAACACGCTACAATAATTTGATAATGCAGTCATAAAAATTAATAGCAGTATAGACCAAGCTGAGAACTTGAAGAGATAAGCTTTCTGAAATAAGTTAGTCAGAAAACAATAAAGAAAGAATAATGAAAAGGAATCAACAAAACCACCAAGAAATATGGAATTATGTAGAGACCAAATCTATGACTCATTGGTGTCTCTGAAAGAGATGGGGAAAATGGAAGCAACTTGGAAAACATAATACACCATATAATCTATGAGAAACTCTTCAACCTATCTAGGAAGGCCAATATTTAAATTCAGAAAATGCAGAGAACCCCAGTAAAATACTTCACAAAAGATCATTTTCAGGGCACCTAATGATCAGATTCCCCAGGGTCACAATGAAAGAAAGAAAATTTGATGGCAGCTAGAGAGAAAGGTCAGGTCACCACAAAGAGAAGCTCATCAGACTAATTAATAGCAGACCTCTCAGCAGAAACTTTACAAGTCAGAAGAAATTGGGGTCCAATATTCAACATTCTAAATGAAAAGAAATTTCATTCCAGAATTTTTTATCCAGCCAAACTAAGCTTCATAAGTGAAGGAGAAATAAGATATTTTTGAACAAGAAAATGCTGAGAGACTTTGTTACCACCAGACCTGCCTTACAAGAGCTCCTGAAGGAAGCATTATACATGGAAGGAAAACACTGATACAAGCTAGCACAAGAACATACTTAAGTACACAGACCAGTGACATTTTAAAGCAACCACATAAACAAGTCTACATAATATACAGCTAACATCATGGTGACAGAATCACATCCACACATAACAATATTAACCATGAACATAAATGGGCTAAGTGCACCAATTAAAACGCCCAGAGTGGCAAGCTAGATAAAGAACCAATACCTATTGGTGTACGGTCTTCAAGAGACCCATCTCTCATGCAATGATACCCATAGGCTCAAAGTAAATGAATGAAAAAATATCTAACAAGCAAAGCAAACGGAAAACAGAAAAAAGGTAAGGTTTCAATCCTAAATTTCAGATGAAAGAGACTTTAAACCAACAAAAATCAAATAAGACAAAAAAGGGCATTACATAATTGTAAAGGTTTTACTTCAGCAAGAAGACCTAACTATCCTAAATATGTATGTACCCAATACAGGAACACTAAGATTCATAAAGCACGTACTTAGAGACCTTCAAAGAGACTTAGACTCCTACGCAATAATAGTAGAAGATGCCAACACTTCATTGACAGTTTTAGACAGATCATCAAGGCAGAAAATTCATAAAGATATTCATGGTTCCGCTAACCATGAACTCAGCATTAGATCAAATATATCTGATAGAAATCTATAGAACTTCACTCCCAAAAGTAACAAAATATACATTCTTTGCTTTTCTTTTTTATTCTGAACATTTACTTTTTTTTTCTTTTTTATTATACTTTAAGTTCTAGGGTATATGTGCAGAACCTGCAGGTTTGTTACATATGTATACATGTGTCATGTTGGTGTGCTGCACCCATTAACTCGTCATTTACATTAGGTATATCTCCTAATGCTATCCCTCTCCCCTCCCCCCACCCCACAACAGGCCCTGGTGTGTGATGTTCCCCTTCCTGTGTCCAAGTGTTCTCTGATCTTTCACAAGTCTGACAAAAACAAGAAATGGGGAAAGGATTCCCTATTTAATAAATGGTGCTGGGAAAACTGACTAGCCATAAGTAGAAAGCTGAAACTGGATCCCTTCCTTACACCTTATACAAAAATTAATTCATGATGAATTAGAGACTTAAATGTTAGACCTAAAACCATAAAAATCCTAGAAGAAAACCTAGGCAATATCATTGAGGACATAGGCATGGGAAGGGACTTCATGTCTAAAACACCAAAAACAATGGCTACAAAAGCCAAAATTGGCAAATGGGATCTAATCAAACTAAAGAGCTTCTGCACAGCAAAAGAAACTACATTTTTCTTATTACCACACATCACACACTATAAAATTAGTCACATAATTGGACACAAAATACTCTTAAGCAAAGGTAAAACATCTAAAATCATAACAACCACTCTCTTGCAACACAGCACTATCAAGTTAGAAATCAAGACTAAGCTATTTGCTGAAAACCACACAATAACATGGAAATGCAATAACCTGATTCTAAGTGACTTCTGGGTAAATAAGAAAGTCAGAAATCAAGAAGTTCTTTAAAACAAATCAGAACAAATACACAACACACCAGAATCTCCAGGACACAGCTAAGGCAGTGTTAAGAGGGAAATTTATAGCACTAAATGTTCACATCAAAAAGTTGGAAAGATCTCATTTTAACTACCTAACATCATGATGAAAAGAACTGAAATCAAACAAACTCCAAAGCTAAGGACAAGAAATTACCAAAATTAGAACTGAACTGAACTGAAGGACTCTTGAGATACCAAAAAAAAAAAAAAAAAAAAAAAAAAAAAAAGAAAGAAAGAAAGAAAAGAAAAGAAAAAGAAAAAATTAAAAATTTTTTTTTTTGGAGACGGAGTCTCGCTCTGTCGCCCGGGCTGGAGTGCAGTGGCCGGATCTCAGCTCATCGCAAGCTCCGCCTCCCGGGTTTATATGCCATTCTCCTGCCTCAGCCTCCCGAGTAGCTGGGACTACAGGCGCCCGCCACCTCGCCCGGCTAGTTTTTTGTATCTTTTTTAGTAGAGACGGGGTTTCACCATGTTAGCCAGGATGGTCTCGATCTCCTGACCTCGTGATCTGCCCGTCTCAGCCTCCCAAAGTGCTGGGATTACAGGCTTAAGCCACCGCGCCCGGCCAAAAATTTTAATTTTTTTAAAAAAATCCAGGAGTTGTTATTTTCTTGTAAATATAATAAAGTAGATATACTACTAGATAGACTAATAAAAAAACGTAAAAAGATTCAAATAAATGCAATTAGAAACAACAATGGGATATTACTAGAGACCTCACAGAAATGCAAATAACAATCAGAGAATATTATTGATACATCTATGCACATAAACTAGAAAATCTAGAAGAAATGGATAGATTTTTGAACACATATACCCTCGCAAGACTCAATCAGGAAGAAATTTAATCCCTGAACAGACCACTAATGACTCTAAATTGAATCAGTTATAAATCGCCTATAAATCTAAAAAAAGCCCAGCACCAGATTCAAAGCTGAATTCTACCAAATGTACATAAAAGCTCTGGTACAATTTCTACCTAAACTGTTCCAAAACTTAAAGAGGAGAGACTCCTGCCCAATTCATCCAATGAGGCCAGCATCATCCTGATACAAAAATCAGGCAGAGATACAACAACAAAACAAACTTCAGGTCAATATTCTTTATGAACACTGATTAAAAAAGACTCCATAGTAAAATGCTGGCAAATCAAATTCAGCAGCATATCAAAAAGCTTATCCACCATGATCAAGTAACCTTGGAATGCAAGGTTAGTTCAACATACTCAAATCAATACATGTAAGTCATTACATAAAAATAAGTAATGAAAAAAAAGCCACATGATTATACCAATAGATGCAGAAATGCCTCTTTATAAAATTCAACATTCCTTCAGCTTAAAACTCCCAAGACATTAGGTGTAGAAGAAACATATCTCAAAATAATAAGAGCCATCTATGAGAAACCCACAGCCAACATCCTGTTGACTAGGCAAAAACTGAAAGCATTCTCCTTGAAAACTGGCACAAGACAAGAATGCCTTCTTTCACTACTCCTATTCCACACAGTATTGGAAGTACTGGCAAGACCAAATAGGCACAATAAACAAATACACACAGCCAAATAGAAAAAGAGGAAATCAAACTATCCCTGTTTGCAGATGACATGCTCCTATATTCAGAAAACCCCATAGCATAGTCTCAGCTCAAAAGTTTCTTAAGCTAATAA
The DNA here is from genome assembly GCF_007565055.1 of Rhinopithecus roxellana. Lineage (NCBI taxonomy): Eukaryota > Metazoa > Chordata > Mammalia > Primates > Cercopithecidae > Rhinopithecus > Rhinopithecus roxellana. The sequence continues at coordinate 67,129,100 of NC_044559.1, read as the reverse complement.
ACAACTTCAGCAAAATCTCAGGATACAAAATAAATGTGCAAAAATCACTAACATTTCTATACACCAACAAAAGCCAAGCCAAGTGCCAAATCATGAATGCAATCCCATTCACAATTGCCACAAAAAGAATGAAATGTCTAGGAATACAACTAACAAGGGAGGTGAAAGATCTCTGCAAGAAGAACTTTAAAACACTGCTCAAAGAATTCACAGATAACACAAACAAATGGAAAAACATGCTGTGCTAATGAATAGAAGAATCAATATGGTTAAAATGTTCATACTGCCAAAGCAATTTGTAAATTCAATGCTATTCCTATGGAATTACCAATGACATTCCTCAAATAACTATAACAAACTATTTTAAAATTAATGTGAAAGCATAAAAGAGCCTGAATAGCCAAGGCAATCCTAAGCAAAAAGAAAAATTTGGAGATATTATACCACCTAACTTTAACATATACAACAAGGCTACAGTAACCAAAACAGCATGGTGATGGTACAGAAACAGATACATAAACCAATGGAACAGAATCGAGAACCAAGAAATATGGCCACACACTTACTCTTCAGCAAAGTCAACAGCAAAGTCAATATCCTCTTCAGCAAAGTCAACAAAAACAAGCAACAAGGAAAGGATTTTGTATTTAATAAATGATGCTGTGATAAATGGCTAGCCATATGCTGAAGAATAAACCTGGACTCCTTCCTTATACCATATACAAATTGCAAATCAAGATGGATTGAAAGCTAAATGTAGAACCCAAAACTATAAATAGCCTAGAAGACAACCTTGGCAATACTATGCAGGACATATTAATGGGAAAATATTTCATCATGAAGATGCCAAAAGCAATTTCAATGAAAGCAAAAATTGACAAATGCAATCTTATTAAACTAAATAGCTTCTGCACAGCAAAATAAACCATCAACAAAGTAAACAGATGACCTACAGAATAGGAGAACATTTTTACAAGCTATGCACCTGAAAAAGGTCTAATATATATAGCAAATTAAGGAAATTAAACAAATGTAGAAGAAAAATACAAACAACACTATAAAAATTGAGCAAAGTACATGAACAGACACTTTTGAAAAGAAGACGCATATGCAGCCAACAATTATATTTTAAAAAGCTCAACATCACTGATCATTAGGAAAATGCAAATTGAAACTATAATGGGATACCATCTTACACCAATCAGAATGGCTACTATTAAAAAAGTCAAAAAAAAAAAAAAAAAAAAACAGATGCTCATGAGGTTGTGGAGAAAAAGGAACACTTACACGCTATTTGGTGGAGTATAAATTAGTTCATTCATTGTGGAAAATAATGTGGTGATTCCTCAAAGACCTAATAACAGTACTACTCTTCAACCCAGCAATCCCATTACTGGGCATATACCCAAAGGCATATGAATTGTCCAATCATAAAGACACATGCATGTGTATATTTATTTCTGTACTATACACAATAGCAAAGATGTGGAATCTACCTAAATGCCCATTAGTAGTTGATATGGTTTGGTTCTGGGCCCTATCCAAATCTCATGTTAAATTATAATCCTCAGTGTTGGGGAAGGAACCTAGGAGGAGGTGATTGGATCATGGGGGTGGATTTCCCCCCTACTGTTCTTGTGATTGTGAGTTCTCATGAGATCTGGTTGTTTGTAAGTGTGTAGCACTCACCCCCCATCCCCACCTTTCTGCTTCACCATGTGAGAACAGTGCTTGCTTCCTCTTGACCTTCTGCCATGATTGTAAATTCCTATGGCCTCCCCAGCCATGTTACCTGAACAGCTTGCAGATATATGAGTTAAATAAATTTCACTCTCTTTTTTTGTATAAACGACCAGTCTCAGATAGTTCTTTTTAGCTATGTGAGAATGCTAAAAATACAGAAAATTAGTACTAGAGAAGTGGGGCTTTGTTATAAAGATACCTGAAAATGTGGAAGCATCTTTTGAACTGGGTAATGGTGAAAGGTTGGAACAGTTTGGAGGACTCAGAAGACTGGAAGATGAAGGACAGTGCTGAACTTCCTAGAGACATTTTAAATTGTTGTGAACAAAACACTGATAGATATATGGACAGTAAGGTTCAGACTGAGGTATCAGATAGAGATAAGAAACTTTAGGAACTGGTTAAAAGTCACTGTTGCTATTCTTTAGCAAAGTGACTGGTGGCATTGTGCCCTTGCTCTATGGATTTGTGGAACTTTGAACTTGAGAAAGAAAATCTAGGGTATCTGATGGAAGGAATTTCTAAGCAGCAAAGTATTCAAATAGTGACCTGGCTGCTTCTAAGAGCATAAGCTCATATATATTCACAAGGAAATGGTCATGAAATTGGAATTCATATTTAAAAGGGAAACAGATCATAAAAGTTTGGAAAACTTGCAGCTTGTCCATGTGGCAGAAAAGAAAACCCCATTTTCTGGGGAGGACTTGGAGAAAAAAATTGGTTTCGTGGACCAGGCCCAGGGACCCTTTCTTCTTTGCAGCCTCTCGACGTGGCACCCAGCATCACAGCCAATCCAACTCCAGACATGGCTAAAAGGGGCCAAAATACAGCTTGGGCCATTGCTTCAGAGGGTCCAAGCCTCAAGCCTAGGCAGCTTCCGTGTGGTCGGGCCTACAGGAGTGCAGAGAGCAGGATTTAAAGCCTGAGAGCCTCCTCCTAGATTTCAGAGGATGTATGGAAATACCTGAGTGTCTAGGAAGAAGTCTGTGGCAGGGGTGGAGTCCTCATGGAGAACCTCTCCTAGGGCAGTGCAAAGAGGAAATATGGGGTTGGAGTCTCCACACAGAGTCCCCACAGGGGCACTGCCTAGTAAAGTTGTGAGAAGACTCCCACTGTCCTCCAAACCCCAAAATGGTTGATCCATCAACAGTTTGTACTATACACCTGAAAAAGGCATAGGCACTCAATCCCATGAAAGCAACCTAAGGGCTGTGCCCTGCAGAGTCACAAAAGTAGAGCTTCCCAGGGCCTTGGGAGCCCACTCCTTACATCAGTGTGGCCTGGATGTAGGAAAGGAGATTGTGGTGTCAAAGAAGATTGTGGGTATTATAATGCAACATGAGATGCGGGTAGGGACACAGTCGAATCATATCATTCCACCCCTGGCCCTCCCAAATCTCATGTCCTTCTCACATTATAAAACACATTCATGCCTTCTCAAGAATCCCCCAAAGTCTTAATTCTTTCCAAGATCAACTCAAAAGTCCAAGTCCAAAATCTGATCTGAGACAAGGCAACTTCTTTCCACCTATGAGCCTGTAAAATATTTTAAAGTTTGAGATTTAATGACTGCCCATCTGGGTTTGGAATTGCATAGAGCCGATGGTCCCCTTGTTTTGGCCAATTTCTCCCTGTTGGAATGGGAGCATTTACTCAATGCCTGTGCCCACATTTTAACTTGGAAATAGCTAACTTGTTTTGAATTTTACAGGCTCATAGGTGGAAGGGATTTGCCTTGTCTCAGATCAGATTTGGGGCTTGGACTTTTGAGTTAATGCTGGAATGAGTTAAGACTTTGGGGGACTGTTGGGAAGGCATGGTCATGTTTTAAAAACGAGAAGGACAGGAGATTTGGGAAGGACGAGGGTGGAATTATATTGTTTGGCTCTGTTTTCCCACCCAAATCTCATGTTGAATTGTAATACCTGTGTGTTGGAGGTGGGGGCAGCTGGGAGGCAATTGAATCATGTATTAGGATGTTCTCCTTGCTAATCTCATGATAGTGAGTGAGTTTTCACAAGATCTGGTTGTTTGAAAGTGTTTTGCACTTCCCTCTTCACTCCCTTTCTCTTCTGCTCCACCACGGAGCAGGAGAGGTGCTTGCCTCCCCTTTGCCTTCTACAATGATTGTAAGTTTCCTGAGGCCTCCCCAGAGATGCTACCTGTACAGCCTGTGGAACTTTGAGTCAACTAAAACTATTTTCTTTATAAATTACCCAGTCTGAGGTAGTTGTTTACACCGATTCTAGAGTGGACTAATACAGTGTTAGACTGAATGAAGAAACGTGGTACATAAACATTATGGAATACTGTGCAGCCATAAAAAAGGATGAGATCAGGTCTTTTACCAGAACATGGATGGAGCTAGAGGTGATTATCTTTAGCAAACTGGTACAGTAACAGACAAACAAATACTACATGTTCTCGCTTATAAGTGGGAACTAAATGTTGAGAACACATGGACACATAGAGGGGAACAACAGACACTGGATCCTACCAGAGCAGGGAGGAGAGGAGGAGGGAGAGCACCAGAAAAGAAAAAAAAAAAAAAAAAAAAAAAAACTAATATCTACTAGGCTTAATACCTGGGTGACAAAATAATCTGTACAACAAACCCTTAGAACATGAGTTTATACAACAAACCTGCACATGTACCCCTGAACTTAAAAGTTAAAAAGTGAAAAAAATAATTAACAATAATAAAAGTTCATGAAGGTATATACTGAGGCTATAGAATCAGGAAGCAAAGATAAAGTTAAGCTAAAAGCATGAAATTTGGACAAGCCTCTATATAATGTTGAAAAATTCAACTCTAAATAGCATGGAAAATTGAGAGGGCTAAGATGCAAGAATCTGACTCTTCAAAGTTATGGATAAGAGTCTTTTACCACATCTTAGAAGTGTAAAAGAGGGCATCATTTGTAATATCAGTTCCAATAAAGTTTACACTACACACACATAAAATGAGGATCATAGCTGAAGAGGAAATGCCACAGACCCACTCGTGAGAAGAATGAGGCTTCAGTGGCAGGCAGTATGATTTTAAGGCACTTTTTTATTATCACTAATGATATGATGGTCATCAGTCAATAGACTGTGGGTTACTATATCAGAATAATTTGTCATTACATTTACAAAGCCAAGACGAAGCCTCAAATCTTTTGGCAGTTTTCAACTACCTCTTGTTTGGAAAATTGTGTATATTCCATTCTGATACAACTGCATAATTACTAAAACATAATAGAAACATTATGATTCTTATTCATCAAACTTGTTTCCAAAGTAGAAATTCATAATTCTCAATTCACACTTGTTAGTGAAGGCTTTGTGTATTCTGCGGGTTCAATAAGTTGGTTTCTATGGTTGAAAAATATAAGGCTTTAGGGAATAATTACTTTGAGAAGACTAAGGCTCATGCTAATTTGTATAAAATGCTTTTTAGGAATGCCACAATCACACATGCCCTGATCACCTAATACATACACACACTGGAGAAATTTTTAGTTTTTTTTCCATTGTCATGTCTTTCTGAAGTAATGAATGGTTTAAAAATTGGAACAAATATAGAGAATGTTAAAAACATATATGGATACTTAAATTATTCAATTCAAAATGAGAGGAGTATGGATCATTATTAATCATGTATTAGATGGAAGAATAAATACATTTCCCCCTTGTCATGCTTCTGAAGAATGAGGGCTACTTTTTCCACTTAGGAAAGACAAAGGTGAAAATAGTCCCAGTGATGACAAGAAGCAGAATGAATTCTCAAATGTTACAGGGACTTGCTTTTTTTCCCCAAATCTCATAGAATTTATGAGCATTTCAGTGGTATACCCAAATGGGAAGGTAGTATAAAATTTGTAATGTTGCTTGGTTTTTTTGAAGGAAAATCGTAGTTCATATTTCATATGAAAGTAACGTTTAAACTCAAATCCGTTGGGTTACCTATGTTTGGAGGACAATGCAAGAGGAGAAATGTAGACAAGTCCTGCAGTCTAAAGTCAAAGTTATGGCCAAGCCATTCAGCAAACATTTGTGTGGTATTTACTATACATTACTATAAATCAAAACAAAACAGAAACAGAAAAACACCAAAAATTAAATAGAGAACTGTACAGTAAGAGTAATGTATCCAAAGCAAAGGAGATATATGTGAGTTACTCTGGGAAACATAGAGGGATAATGTAAGGCTTTATATTTGGGAGTTCAGAGGAAGTATCTTAAAGGCACTATGGCTTAAAATTGTCCTAAAGAACAGCTGAAAGTAAATCAAGTACAAAACCTGGGTGAAATTATTTTAGGCTAACAGAGATTGATCAAACATTATCCCTTTTGCTGGTTAGATGAGGCTCTAGGATAGTTGTTGATCTTGCCCTATAAAATGTTCCTACCTATAAAATGAGAACAGAAATCACCTATTGTAGGGAAACTATGACTACACAAGGGATGCTTAAATAATACTACATGCCTGATTTATATATTGAAGCTGATAAGTTCAGGAATGAAATCCAAAAAAAGAGTATTCAAGGAACATGAATATATAAAAGACAACAAAAGATGAACACTGAAGCAATTATGCAGTCTCCGACTTATCATAGTCCAACTTAGGATTTTTTGACTTTATGACAGTGGGAAAGCAACAGCATTTAATATAAACTATACTTAAATTTTTGAATTTTGATCTTTTCCTAAATTAGTGTTATGCAATATGATACACTGGCAAGCAGCAGCTCCCACCCAGCCAGTCTAATCCAAGTGTTCTAATCACGTTTAAGGTATGTTAGGCTCAGTTTTGATGTTTGGTGTATTCAGTATATTAAATGCATTTTTCACTTAAGATATTTTTAACTTAAATTTGGTTTATATGGACATAAACCCGTCATAAGTTGAGGAGCATCTGTATTTGATAAGGTGACTGCTAAGGAGAAAATATATATACTTTCTATAGACTTACACATACAAGTATTTTTATTTGTTTTGACTTTTTATTAAAAAAGAATAATATTGGGATATAAGGAAACAGTGTATCTACATACAATTATAAGCAAATGTTTAATATGGCTCATGCTGGTGTTAGTGCAATTACTATATTAATAACAGTATGTAATCAGGAAACTGAAGGTTTCATTTTAGTGCTGCCACAAATTAGCCATGTGTTTTCACAAAGGCGCTGCTCCTTTTTTTGAGACTGAAGTTATCTCATCTCTTAAATGAGAGTGTTGGCCCAGATATTCTAGTTTGGTCTATATAACATTCTATAATTCCATGGAATAATAGTATTTTTTAAATGAGAATTACTCTCCGTTGTAAGGTGCTTTTTAGAAAACAAAAAAGAAATCCTGTAATTTGACGATGCTTGGTTTTGTTTTTTTGGTTTTTTCTTTCTATAACTTCTGGTTCCTCATATAATAACAACCTATCCCAGAAGGGACTTGGCATATCTGATTATTCTGTTTTATTTCAGAATTATGTTATTTCATCATCCTCCAATCAAAGATAGTTGAAAAGGCTGGAAAAGTTGAAGCAGAATTAATAGAAGGGTATTGTGATAATTTCTCAAAGGCCTTAACAAGGTAGAAAAGCAAGAAAAGATGCATTTTGCATAGCTATTGTTTGGATTATGATGGTTAACATAAATAAGGAATTCATGAGAAACTTAAAGTATGGAGAGGGAGAAAAGCTTTGAATAAAATCAGGGAGAAAATCATTATCATAAGTGAGAGAAATTTTAAATATCACTTTATAAAAAAAGTCATACATATATAAATGACCTCATAGAAATATGTACTGAGATAATTAATATTGATATCCTCCACCAACACATAGGAGTAAAAATATATCTCCTTCCTTTATTTTTTAAACCATTTGAATATGCCTTAGTGCACAAATTTGTCAAGGAAACACAGATTCAGTCACATTCACAGAAAACCTTCTCCATTTTTATGGTATCCAAAAGGAACTTGAATTTAAATTATCTAAAATTTTCTGGAGACCACCTCTAATCTTCATCCTTCACATAAGGTTTTGATGCTCCTTGTTGTTTCGAAGCAGGCTTGGTTGCATAAAGTATTCAAGTCACAGAGCATTGTTTCTAGCCTTCCCAGAAGCTGTTTCACTTGAGCTGTATGCTCTTATATGGGTTTGAGTTAGACATGCAAAGTACAGGGATGATCATCATTGCACATTCAATAAATGAGTTCAATGTTGTATTATGATGTACTGTATTTGGATATGGTTTATTGTAATCTTCATAATATTGGTAGTAAGGAAGGAGTACCTTAATGAAGTCATCTAGCAATGACAGGATTTCCTCACTATTCTGTTCTTAGCAGAAATGTTTGCTTGTTTGTTCAGACATCAGAATTGTTCTTTGCACAATTAACTTATCTGGTTTTAGTAATATAGAGTCTCCTCTAGGGCTCCTCTTCATATTTTTCTGACAAAGAGACTATTCGCTAAATCTTCTAAATTGATATATTTCATGTCTACTAAACACAGAAAATATTACCCACCACGCAAATCTAACTCTTTGATTATACAATACATATGTTCTAGCCAAATGCATTTTACGTATTTATGGTCCAACTAATATATTACTCTTGTCCAGTACCACAGGCATTGTTTCTGATCAATGCTATTCAACACTTTTCCATCTGCAGCATGTCTTCTAAATTTCAAATTTCCTGATGGAAAAAGAGCTCACTCTACCCTTACTCTCTTTCTTGTTTTCTATGTATTATGTCCTGCATACGTGTTTATCTTTCTGTTGGGACTCTCCTATGTGACAGTAAGTGCTACACACCAAGATGCAAGCCATCTACCATTCTCATCACTTGCAAAAAATCCCAAGAATCATCCCCTTCCCTGTCGCTAGAAATAGCAAGAATCAGGGGTTATGGCGCTCTGTATTCAAGCCAAATTACCTATTTTAATCTTCCAATTTGGAAAATATCAGCTTAATTTTTATCAATGGAGTTTAAAAAAATCAATTACATCCTTGGAGGAGGGGAGATATGACATAAAAAGTGATATCAGATTGTGAGATGTGTAATGATGGCTTCTGCTCCTTAGAATATAAGAAAGTTCTTCTGAAATATATGCCAAAGGATGGAAAATATATGATTTTTCTGCTCATAATACACAGCTTTAAAAAATAGAAACATTAAAAAAATTTGTTTTAAACAAATCACCCCATTAAACTGGTTTTATATTTAGGGAAAACAATAGATTTCATAGATGTGACTATTGAGACAGATATCAGATGAGGAATGATATTATGCCATGTCCATATAATACATATGAACTAGAGCTCTGCTTTTGCTCTAGTCACCTAATACATTTAAGTTTTACTAAAAAGAGAAAGCTGATAGTCAAAACTCTATAGTGACTGTATATATGCACCTTGGGGAGACAACAAATATTTTCAGGTAAATAAAATTAGGTAATATCAGCCAGGCGTTGTGGCTCACGCCTGTAATCCCAGCACTTTGGGAGGCTGAGGTGAGTGGTCAGGATTTCGAGACCAGCCTAACCAAAATGGTGAAACCTGTCCCTACTAAAAATACAAACATTAGCCAGGCACAGTGATAGATGCCTGTAATCTCAGCTACTTGGGAGGTTGAGGCAGGAGAATTGCTTGAACCCAGGAGGCAGAGGTTGCAGTGAGCCAAGATCATGCCACTGGCACTCCAGCCTGGGCAACAGAGTAAGTCTCCATCTCAAAAAAAAAAAAAAAAAAAAAAAAAAAAAAAAAAAAAAATAGGTAATCTCAAAATATTTGATAGATACAAATTGTCCTACTTTGAATAATTATTTAGAATCTTATAGAAGGGGAATGAAATATTCTTAATACAGAAAACTTCAGCTTAAGGAGGAAGGTTTCCTGCTCAATTTGGAAGTGGCCTGTCCTTGAAATATACTTGATTTTCAAAACTTACTCAAATTACACATGTTCTATATATTATTTCAGTATTAACACTTTATGTAAACCCTAGCTACTGTGCACACCTATCAGTCACCCCTATCAAGATGGAAATTTTTCCAGAGACCTCTATTTTACATGTTATGAATTCTCATTTTGTATGTAGAGCATGAATAATCAAAGAGTGCATTATTTCTCTATCCCCAGGAGAAAACTTCAGAGTTTCATATAGCATTCATAGCTATGAAAGCCCTCTTCTATCTCATGGACTCCTATATTCCAAATAATTTTGAGGATTTTTTCTAAGGCACATTTGCATCATTAATATATGATATATACTTACTTATTATCTTGACTGCAAAATGAAGCTTTGTAATGGTTTCAATCTTCTGTTGTAGAGATTGTGCTGGTCAACCTTCAAGTAGCATATGGCACACATATCATCAGATCTTAGACACAAAGCTCATGACAAAACTCTAATTTATTCCATATATTCTATGAGTTCCAGAATGGTAAACATCTTAATTGTTCTTTTATGTACATAGTACTTCTTAGCAATAACAATGATAATAAGTAATTGATCATTGTGGTGGATACTATGACTGTTTTATTTTGTATAATTTGATGATTAGACCTGTGTCATATGTCTAAATGTCTAGGTTTCACCAGTGATACAGGGTCAAAAGTGGCATATGCCACAAAGAAGGAACCCATCATAAGGTTCTATCTTTGCTTTTTCTGCTCTGCCGTGAGGATGTCATCTCCCAGATAAGGACTGCTCCTTGAGTGAAGACAACAGGTAGAGAAGAGTAACACTTATCATCTGTGAGCAAATAACATGAGTATCAAGCAAATCTTTGTAGCCACACACCACTGAGATTTGAAGGGTTTTAATTATCCCAACAAATTTGTGAAAAGCTGAGTGTTCTGTGAATTTCTTAGTAAAAGCCTTATGTAGATTATCTAATGCTGTTTTCAGCATAAACCTATGAAGTGGGCTCAGTTATTGTCATTTCTCAAAGGAATGAGGATTTGAGAGGAAGTTTAATACATTGCCTAGTGTCCAGAGTGGAAAACTAAGGAGCAAGATTAAAGTTTCCAACATGAGGCCCACTATTTCATATGTGTGAAGTTTCCATGGAAAACTAGTAACTTTGATCTTAATTGTATGTAACAATTAGGAAAATCTCAGATGAAGTTTTAGTATGACTGACTGAGATAGGGATTAAAACAATTTTCTGGTCATTTTGATATAAATAATTTCAAATTGGCACATCACTGCAAAACAAATTCAAATTTTAATGCAAAGTTATGTAAATCAAATGTTAAACTCAATATTTTGGAAGGTTTCTTATATAGGTGGAATGTTCCAAAATTCTGAATATACTTTCAACTGTGATTAGTGAAAGAAAGATGACATAAGTTCTTCACAAAGCTGACATTTACCATGTGTTATTCAACAATTGTTTTGTTTCACCGCCTGATTTAGGACAGCTGTGAATAGCACGGACCCCGCCCCCTCAGTTTTCCCCATTAATTTCTGGTATTTTAATAGAAAACTATTATAAAAGATGGCGAGACATTCTTTGTTTCCAATAATTTGCAATTTTCCCACCCAGATTCTACCCCAGAGCAATGTGTGATTATAAAGTTCTTTTATTCATACAGTCAATGTAAGATGATGAAATGCTGAGAATAATTGTAAGCTGGATTCATTAGACAAAATTAAGGCAGGGACCACAGTAAATCTCATCCCTTGCACAGCAGTTGGCTTTCTAAACTATATGGATCTTTAACCAGCAAATCTTTTCCCCAAAATGCTTAATTATATAAAAGAATTTTCTAGGGATGGTTATAACTAAAGTTATTCAAAAGAAATTGATAAAACCTCTATAGATTAGATTAGAAATCATATCAAATATAGGATATTTCTCTCTTGTCAATGTCTCTACTCAGCTGACCTGGAATCTTTGTCTGGTTACACACATGCTCTCTCTTTGTCTATATGTCTCTGTCTCTCTCACACACAAAAACACACACGCACACACACACACATACACATAGGCACACACACACCACCATGCCAAACCACAATAAGACAAAACCTGCAACAGTGGTGTTCAATTTCAAATGTTGCACAATGTCAGGAAGTTAAGAGCTCAATTTATTCAGATGGTAGGAAGGAAATTCTGTGCAGACAGGCAAGCCATGATAGTAGACAGAATTAGGTTTTTAAGTTTACAAACATAACAATTCACCCCACTCCCATTCTTTATGTATTAGAAAACTAATGACCTTAATCTCCCCAAATGATACATTTTTATGATAATAATGAGCAAACATTTTTCTTTCTCTAAACTTATTGAATTACATATGCTTACATAAAAGCAATTATATTTTAATTCAATAATACATGAAATCTAGTATTAGTCCATTCTTGCATTGCTATAAAGAACTACCTGCGACTGGGTAATTTATCAATAAAAGAGATTTAATTGACTCACAGTTCTGCCAACTGTACAGAAAGCATGGCTGGGGAGGCTTCAGGAAACTTACAATCATTGCAGAAGGTGAAGGGGAAACTGGCACGTCCTACATCACTGGAGCAGAAAAAAGAGAGCAAATGGGAAGGTGCCACACCCTTTTAAACAATGAGATCTCATGAGAACTCACTCCCTATCATGAGAACAACAAAGAGAAATCTGCCCTCCTGATCCAAACACTTCCCACCTTGTCCCTCCTCAAACACTGGGAATTAAAATTCGACATGAAATTTGAATGCGAAAACAGAGATGAATCATATCATTCTGTCCCCAACCTCTCTAAAATCTAACGACCTTCTCACATTTCAAAACGCAATCATGCCTTCCAAATAGTCCCTGAAAATCTTAAATCCTTTTAGCACTAACTCAAAAGTTCACAGTCTAAAGTCTCATGTGAGACAAGACAAGTCCCTACTGTCTGTGAGCCTGTGTAATCAAAAACAACATAGTTAGTTCCAAGATACAGTGGGAGTACAGGAACTGGGTAAATGTTCCCATTTCAAAAGTGAGAAATTGGCCAAAATAAAGGGGCTACAGGCTCCATGCAAAACCCAGCAGGGAAGTCATTAAATCCCAAAGCTCAAAATCATCTTTTTTGACTCTGTCTCTCATATCCAGGACACAATGATGCAAGGGGTGGGCTCCCAAGGACTTGGTCAGCTCTGTCCTTCTGACTCTGCAGGGTATACCACCCACAGCTGGTTTCACAGGTGAGCATTGAGTGCCTGTGGCTTTTCTAAGCACTTGGTGCAAGATGTTGGCAGATCTATCATTCTAGAATCTTTAAGACTGTGGCCCTCTTCTTACAGCTTCACCAAGCAGTGCTCCAGTGGGAACTGTGTGGGGGTTCCAACCACATATTTCCTCTTTGCACTACCCTTGTAGAGGTTTTCCATGAGGGTTCTGCCTCTTCCACAGACTTACGCCTGGACAGCCAGGTGTTTTCATACATCCTGTGAAATTTAGGCAGAGGCTCCCAAGACTCAAATCTTACCCTCTGCACACATATGGAAGCTGCCAATGCTTGGGGCTTGCACCCTCCGATGACTGGACCTGGAGTGACTGCTATGCAGGGTGCTATGTCGTGAGGCTGCACAGAGGAGAAAGGTCCTGGGTCTGGCCCACAAAGCCATTGCTTCCTCTTAAGCCTCAGGGCCTGTGATGGGAGGGGCTGCCACAAGTTCTCTGAAAAGCTTTTGAGGCATTTTACTCATTGTCTTGGCTACTACCTTTAGGCTCCTCTTTACTTGTGTAAATTTCTGCAGCTATCTTAAAGGGTTCATCCCCAGAAAATGGTTTTCTCTTTTCTACCACATGGCCAGGCAACAAATTCTTCAAACTTTTATGCTCTGCTTTCTTTTCACATATAAGTTCCAATTTCAGGTGATTTCTTTGTTTAGGCAGATGAGTGCAGGCTTTCAGAAGCAGTCAGGCCACATCTTGAGCACAGGCACAATGCCAACAGTCTCTTTTCTAAAGCATAGTAAGACTTTTACTCCAGTTCCCAATAAGTTCCTCACTTCCATTGGAGACCTCCTCAGCTGGGACTTCATTGTTCATATTCCATTTAGCATTTTGGTCACAATCATTTAGTAAATCTCTTGGAAGTTCCAAACATTTCCTCATCTTTCTGTCTTTTTCTGAGCCCTCCAAACTGTTTCAACCTTGCCCATTACCCAATTCCAAAGTCACTTTCATATTTTCAGATATCCTTACAGTGATGTACCACTTCTCTGGTACGAAATTCTGTACTAGTCTGTTCTCACGTTGTTAGAATGAACTTCCTGAGACTGAGTAATTTATAAAGAAAAGAGCGTTAATTGGCTCACAATTTTGCAGGCTGTACAGGTAGCACAGATGGTGAGGGCTCAAGAAACTTATAATCATGGTGGAAGGCAAAAGTGGAAGCAGTCATATATTCACCTGGTGGAGCAGAAGAGAGCAGGAGAAGTTGCCACCGTTTAAACAACCAGATGGCGTAAGAACTCATTCATTATAATGAGCACAGCAAGGAAGAAATCTGATGCCATGATCCAGTTACTTTGCACAAAGGCCCTCCAGCACTGGGAGTTACAATTCAACATGAAATTTGGGTAGGAACACAGAGCCAAACTATATCTAATATATTCATAAAGTTATACAACATTTTTAACTTCATATTACTGGTAAATACTTATTAAACTTAATGAAATTAGCATTGATTTTTAAATATAAATAGAAAATCTTTAAAATTTGGCTACTATGGAATGGCACTCACTGTATTATGACACACAAAACAGAATCAACAAGTCTAAAATAAAAATGTAAGAAAGTTAATGCTATTGAAACCTACTATTCATATACCATGTCATTTCTCCATAGCTACACCAATAGAAATAATAATAATAATGAATGTGGTTTGTTACAGGTAAAGACCACTGGATGTTTGTATTAGTTTGTTTTTACACTGCTATAAAGATACTGCTTGAGACTGGGTAATTTATAAAGATAGGAGGTTTCATTGACTCACAGTTCTGCATGGCTGGGAGGCCTCAGGAAACTTACAATCATGACAGAAGGTGAAGGGGAAGCAAGGCACATTGTAACAAGGTGGCAAGAGAGACAGATAGTGCAGGGGAAACTGCCAGACACTTATCAACCAACCAGATCTCATAAGAACTCTCTCACTATCAGGAGAACAGCATGGAAGAAACCGACCCCAAGATCCAGTCAGTTCCCACCTGGTCCTTCCCTTGACACCTGGTGATTACAGTTTGAGATGAGATTTGGGTAGGGACACAAAGCCAAATCATATCAATGCCTAACAGAACAAAATCTGAAAACATTTGGCAAAAAGTTAAAAAGTAAATTTAAGTGTGTGTTTCTCTAGGTACGGTGCTCTTTTTATCATTCATTTATTGTATTTGAATTATGCTTTTCTATACCCATATCATGTAGACTATTAAAAACAGTTTATTGACTTATGCCTGTTATCATTGTTTGAACCTGTATATCCAGGCAGGTCTAAACTTTTCATTTATATCCACCAATTAATTTATTTAAGTCAATATGATTTTAGGATTTATAAAATTATGACAAAAATTTGCACCAATTGATACAAGGCTAATGGAGGTTTAGCTTTGTTAAAGATGTCTCTTCCCCCACAAAGTAATCATAGTAAGAAATGAACTCCTATGAAATCTGAGCTTAACCAGTGAAAGTGTACCTGAAGACCTGTATGATCAGCCTCAGAATATGGCTGCCAGAAAAACTAAGAATGAAACTCAAAGTCTTAAAAATTAGGTACTAGGGTGGACATTTTACTTCATCCTTTCCAGATTATGGAACTATGTTCATTCCATTCTTGTCAACCTGTCTTTCCCTGATACCTGAGCACTAATCTCATCTCCAACATGTCTTTGTGTTTCCTTTTTTCTTATTACACCTGTGATAATTATGCTTTCCAATGTCCCAGCTCAATTGCCTCTGAACTGTGAAGTCTGGTGAACCCTGACCACATGATGCAGTCCCATTTTATTGAGATATAATATTGGATCCTATCTCTGCTGATACTGGTTTTTTACTTGTTTGTTTATTTGTTTATTTATTCAAGAAATAGTTAATAGTTCACTGATTTACTGAACGAAATTTTAACAAAAACCTATTGTTTTGCATACCCTGTTCTGCATACAAAGGATAAAAATCAGTTGAAAATGTTGGAGTAGGTATTATCAAAATAATTTTGGTAAAACGAAGGGATAGTCAGGCAAATTTTCATTGTAGTTAGGTGATCTGATGGGGATTAATATATTGTGCATAGATAGGAAGTGGATCATATACCATTCTCAATCCTGAGGGTTAGGACTAGATTTCCAATGGTGACATCTATCTAAATCTAATCAAAATGTTATTTGTTATTTTCTATGGTGAAACTAAGAAAATATCTCTCTTTTTAAACAAAGCAGTCCATTAAACAGATAACATAGACACTCAAATATAAGGAAAAACATATAATTGTAATTCCATTTTATCTTTACCTTCAGAACTTGAGTAAATGAAGAGTGAATGGAGTGTTTTCCTCAGAAATATATACCTCTCCCCACTTGGTTCAGGGGAGATTGTACTTTGATGACAGAAGAAGGTATTGGTGGTATTGATGTCAGCCACAGGTTATCTGGAGCAGCTGCTGCCACCCAGCCAGCTGTGGAGGCGCCAGTGATGGCAGCAGGAGCGACTGTGGGAGCAGCAGTGGTGGTAATGGGACCCCTGTATCCCACATCCCTGAAGCAGCTAATTGTGCCGCCCCCACCCTCGCACAGCCAGGCAGGACCTGCTCCCAGGTCTGGGGCCTTTGCCATGGCCTCAACCTTGCTCCTCACTGTGTTTTGGGAGCCTGAAAGCACCCAGCTGAAGGCATCACCAGGAAAATGGGCAGAAGAGAAGGACAGACCCAGAACCTGCCCCTGACATCCCCGTGGAGACAACCTCCCTGGGAGCCGTCAAGAGGGGCCTGACTGAGTCGTACGATCATCGGAGAGCAGTTTTTTCCAGCATGGAGGCTGGAGCAGAGAAGGGCCCCCAAGTGAGCAGGTCTGAGGTGGTGCTGTGCTCCACAGAGCCAGTGGTAGCTCCCCAGGAGCAACTGCAGCTGCCCAAGCTGCTACTGTGACCCAGACACCCCTGTGCTCTGGGAGCTGGGAGCAGGCAGGAGACTCACCCTCCCAGACACAGTTGCAGCTGCACAAGCTGCAGTTATGGACCAGGAAATCTTTGCATGCTCAGGGTCCAGGAAGGCCTCCCTGTCACCGCAGGCTCAGAAGTGACTGCTCACACTGTCTGGCTTCTCCCCACAGTCGGGCCTCCTCCAATCAGGGAGCAAAGATGAGGCCAGTCCCAGGTGTTGTCACAACCTGTCCAGGGTTGCACATGCTTGAGGCAGTGCTGATACACTAGCCCCATGCTGCCTTGTCCTCCTCCAGATTTTGGGTGCAAACAAGCGTGGGAGGGAGGCTGAGATGGGGGCTGAGGACACCTCTGCACTGGCCTGCAGTCGCCCCTTCGCATTAATAACCTGGGCACCATGAACAGAGGCAGGAGGTTGTCAGGCTCCTCAGAGGAAGGCGGGGTCTCGGTGAAGCCCCACCTTCAAGCCAGGGAAGGTCGGAAGCCTGGGGACTGGGCTGTGTGTCCCGAAGACTGGAGTGGGAACTTGTGGTGCCTTTTCTGAACCCACCCATGGCAGCAAATAGACCAGTCAGCACACACTTTCTCCTTTTGGAAGTCCATAAAAGCCCTGGACTCAGCCAGACTCAAGGAGATGATGGGACAATCAGCTGTAGAGAGAAACTACCCTCTCTGCTGAAAGCTGGACACTTGTCGGGACGACCTGCCTAGCAAAGAGGAGTTACCTTTTCTGCTGAGAGCTGAAGAGATGACAGGATGACCAGCTGCAACGAGGAGCTACCCTCTTTGCTGAGGGCTGAACATTCATTGGGATGACCTGCTTAACAGAGAGGAGCTACCCTCTCTGCTGAGAGCTGAGCATTCACTGAGATGAACTGCCTAACAGAGCGGAGCTACCCTCTCTGCTGAGAGCTGAACACTCACCAGGACACCCTGGCTACAGAAATGAGTTGCTCACTATGGGTCTCCTCTGGGCTGTACTATTGCTCAATAAAGCTCCACTTGTCTGCATAGCTCTTTCTTCCTGGATGCAGGACTAGAACTCTGGACCTGGCAAATGGTAGGGCCCAAAGAGCTGTAACTGTAACACTGATATGGGCAATACATGCCTGTTGCCTGCCATGTTGCAGGTGACAAAAAGGAGGGAAGAGAGGAGGTAAGAGCCATGGACTTGTGGGGTCCCAGACCTATGAGCTCCCCAGGCCAGGGCTGTGACAGCCTATTTAGGGCTCTGCAGTTCCTAGTATCTCCAAGTTTCTGGCACCATGCTGTGAACCCCAGTATCACCTGTAGAAGCTGGTTATAGTACGCCTTTTCCAACCACAGTCTCTCAGGTAACTGTGCCAGCACCTGGAGTTGCCTGCCATGCCGCAGCCAGTGTGCCCGGCTATGCACAGTGACTGAACCCCATGCCTACTCACACACCCCTTGCCACTCTGGGTCGAGCTCACCTTTGGCAGGCATGAGATCCAAGCATGTAGCACAGTTGAGCACAGCCAGGCAGGCTGAGTTGTCAGAACCAGCCCAGTGGGCCAGAGCAAAACTCAGGCAACGGCATCACTGGCCAGAGAAGTTTCCAGCTGGTGAACTGACACCCTGAAGATCCCGTAGCAATGTCTCTGTAGCCTGTGTGTTTCTGAAAAGTTCTGGATTGGGTTTCTCCCAGCAGAATATTCTGTCTGAATATCCCAGCAATGTAACAGCATACTTCTTCAGAAAGAGGGGCTAGGGTTCTTGACTTCTTAGGCCTACCTTAGGGTTGTCAAGTCTTTCATTGAGAAAGCTCAGCTTTCATAGGGTATGATGTATCTATACAAACGTCTTGAAATTATTTTCCATCATATCATTAGGAATTTAAAAGAGTTGCAGTACAGAAAATGATTATCCCTAGATCATAATATTGCAATATCACACATATACCTCATTGGTTTATTATTGTGCTTACAGACATGAATTAATTGAAGGGACAATTGGGGGAGCAAAGAGGATAAATTTCATATTTTTTTGGAGAACACTGTATTTCTAGAAATGAGTGTTCCCAAGGAGTCTTAACAATAATAATAGCAACAACCATAACAATAATGAGGGTTCATGTGAATCAAAGGGCAGAGACCAAGAGAGCATACAGTGAAAACACAGGTAAAGACTGGATAAATACTAAGCTCAGTATGTGACATCTTCATCACATGACATGGCATTGTGGAAGCAGTAACTGTCAACGGTAAAAATGCTGTAGGGCTTGGAGGGGGGATTTATAGTGTATCCAGAGGAAGGATTGTTTTCTGATTCAGTTTCTTCTCAATACATTTTGGAGAATATAAAAAAGAAGAAATACATGCATAATTATACTGAGTGAAAATCAGATATTTTTCAGTTAGTCTGTTAGAAGCATACCTGAATATATTTAGTGTGTCATATGTTTATTAGTATCATTAATTTTGCTTTCTTGTTTAGTAATTACTACCTGTTTTCCTCAGATAAAAATATACATTTGAATTATAGCTGAGTCATCAATGACCTACCAACATACATTCATGGAAAGGAATCATCTCTTTCCTTTTCTGTGTGACTTCTGCCATGAAAAGAAAATGTAGAGTGATGGTGCACATACAAAAAGCAGAGAATGTGGATCCATTAGGTTTGTGACGGATATATTGCAATTAAACTCACTTTTACTGAATACTTCCTGTTTTCCAGACAATGTGCCAGGTTCTGAGGAGACAATAATTATTAGGGTAACATGATCTCTGCATGTTAACATGATGCCTGCATCATGTTAAGACCTAATAATCTTATGAGAAAACATAAATTCCTAGGGAGGGACTGATGGTGGGATTTTAAAGATTTCTTAGCATATCTGATAACATAATATTCAACATACAGTCATGGATTCTTATGTACTTGCTGTCTCACATTATATACTAGGATGTACCTTTATAAATGAACACCCCTTACCTTTTGAATTTGTAAAATGTTTTGCACTCTCTCTCCTCCAGGTTATTTCTCAAACAAACTGACACGGAGATGTTGGAGGTATACTACCCCTGAAAATTAGTTAAGAGCCTAGCACTGAGCTAATTGTTCTACCTACATTATTTCACACAATCCTCACATAAATCCTGGAGTCTAAATTATGAAAATAAACATAGAGAAAACAAAATGAAATTTAAAATCATCAAATTGTATGTACAAATGCATGCATTTATTTTGGAATTTATGTTTTATTTTAATGTGAGCTTGGTAAAATTACTAACAGACCGGGATTTAAAATTTATTTAAATTGTTGCAATTTAAATTAAAGTAGAAAGAAAATTAAGAAAAAAATCCAATAGATTTCTGAGTTGTGTTTTAAAAACAATTGTATTCGAAACAGAATATTCAGAGAGAATAGTCATCTGGGTCCTCCACTGATGATGATTCTTGTGCAGACTTTCAATGATGTGGATAATATTCTGGAAGTATTAATTTACAAATTGGATGTTGGATTATTTTCTACCTGGGAAATTTCTGAACCAGCCCCTTTTGATTTCTCTCCCTTATTGCTTAGGGAATATCAGATGCAGTTCTTTGGCAGTTTAATGCCTGAAGGCTTCAAGCTCACTCTGACCTTAGGGTGAGAGAAAGATTTTGCCTTTTCCTCCTTTGTCTTTCCTACAGAGTTCCCTCTCTGTAAACCTTTGAATTGTGCATTGTTACCAGATGTGAGGCCAAATGAGATTAACCAATTTAGCTTAATCTGAGTATATTTAGAAACTAAATCTGAGCATATTTAGAAAGTAAGTCGGTTAATCTGCTGCATTAAAAGTGGCTTAACATATTGAAAAGGAAATGTTAAGAGGGAGAAATTTTTGTATTCATGACACGCATGCAAGTGTTCTGTTTTGACAGAAGAGTTCTTCATGACTCAGACATCTCCACCCCTGTTCCTGTCCATAGGGAACTATTGATTTTCGTATTAACATTGGAAAAGACACCTCTTTCCAGCTTTCTAAGGATTATAGCAATATTATCTTTCACGACCTAGTTTCCTTCAAAAGCCTTGCCTTCTCAGGCTTCCTGTAACTGTCCTAGGAGCTGGCATTTCTTATCTTGTTTGCAAATAATCTCACATCATCTGAACTATTACAACACTTTTAAAGTGATAAAGAGATCAAATAACTTGTTGCATTCGAAATGAAGAAAAATGTGGAAAAATTCATAAATGCATGATTCTATTTCTTTGATGGCATGCTTGGAAACTCCATTAGCTGAATTTATCTCATCATTTATCAAGTAAATTCATTGGCTATGCCAGGATTTTGTACATTTCACTGAAATAAATACAATGTTGCTTGTATGTGCTTATGATGATAAAATAATGATTAAATGAATTTAAAGGATTAAAGCCTGTGTCCAAGTTCTGACATAATTATTATTTTTAATCCCTGTTGGAGAGAGAAAAAAAAAAGAAACACTTTTGATATTATCCTTCTATTTCAGTGTAACAACATCTTTATAATGTGGCACTGTGCAACTGAGGAAAGAATCTGGGCTTTGAGGCCAAATCCTTGCTCTGTCATTTATTTATTAGGTGTGGGGCCTCAGGCAACTTCTCTGAACACTGGTTTTCTTATATGAGTTTGAAAGAGGTATAGTCATTTCTGCTTCATAGTGTAGTTGTGAGGCCAGAGCCAAAATAGGTAATAGAAAATGCCTGATACATAGCGGATGCTCAAGGAACAAAAGCTACTTTCAAAATATAATTTTTATTTCTCTTGTATTTTATCTTTGTCCTTTTTTTCTTTATACCCACCTTCTCGCCTTTTCTCCGCACTTTACCTCTTGCCCTCCTGAGAGTAAGCTGTGATACCTCAGATAGCACATGGAAATTGATTAGAGTTAAGGAAGTGCAGCATACTGAAGTGATGTGATAAAGTGTGGGGCAGCTAGGGAAAAAAAAATATTCTGTTTTTGTTTGTTCATTTGCCTGATTGGTGGTTTATTTCTAGTCTTTCCTTAAGGCACCTAAATGTCATGGTTCCCTCTTATGGCACAGAAAGACAAAGGCTCTCTCTCTTTACATTTCTATCCATTATGCTGTTATGTAAATATATAATTGTAAATGCAACTTAGTGGAAGCTATAACTGAAATAGTTATGAAAGTATTTTGTCATCTTGCTATGTAGATTTTGTTTCAACCTGAGATTTTTTTTAATCATCATATAATTGAACCCAAACCAGGTTGACCTAGGAGGGAAAATATTTAGGATAGGCATGTAAGCTACCACAATCAAGTACATAAATTGTAATTAGGTAGTCTCCTCTCTTTGTATAGTTAGATGGAGTATGAAAATCTATTGGAGGTATTATTTAAAGTACAACCTTGCATAAATAGGCTAAAATTTAGGCTTAAGATGTAAAGTTAAAATACAATAGGCCGGGCGTGGTGGCTCATGCCTGTAATCTCAGCACTTTGGGAGGCTGAGGCGGGTGGATCACAAGGTCAGGAAATCGAGACCATCCTGGCTAACACGGCGAAACCCCGTCTCTATTAAAAAAATACAAAAAACTAGCCGGGCGAGGTGGCGGGCGCCTGTAGTACCAGCTACTCGGGAGGCTGAGGCAGGAGAATGGCGTAAACCCGGGAGGCTGAGCTTGCAGTAAGCCGAGATTGCGCCACTGCAGTCCAGCCTGGGCGACAGAGCGAGACTCGGTCTCAAAAAAATAAATAAATAAATAATAATAATAATAATAATAATAATAATATAATAATAAGAAGAAAATGACAGTAATTGTACTTCCACAGCAGAATATATAGTGATTTTACAAAGGTTAAGTTAAAAGAAGAGAGAGGGGAAACCAAAAAACAACCAATGATTTTTAGTTTTGCTTTTATCTTCGTTTAATTTCAGAGCATGATATTGTTTCATTGACATACATAGAATAAAACTGAGGGCATAAGTATCATGTTAAAAGGAATAGGACAACATAGTAACTAAAGCCAGTGAAAACATTTGCTTCGAAAAGGCAGTTATTTGTGCCATAATAGTAATAATGTGTCATTGTCTAGAGTGCACTCAGGATAAATGGTTCAGCATTACCAATTATACATCTTGGCTTGGCAGCCTGTAGTTTTATTGTTGTGGGAGGGAACTATGCTCTTCATATTCCCTTGACAAATGAACTCTACCATTTAAATAACTGTTGAAACACTGCCATAAAATGAAGATGTACAGAATAGTGTGTTTGTGGAAAAATAACTTAGTTCCTCTGAGTCGTTTTAGAAAATTAGCACAATGCATTAAATCAGGTGTCAGGAAATTTCATGCTCATACCTACAGTAACTTTTATTTGTGAATCAATTATTAAATTGTTTCTAATACTGGATTACAGTTTAATTATACTTAGTGCTCTCTAATGCTTCATAAAATACTTTTCCAAAAAAAAAAAAAAAAATGACGGCACGAAATAGGTTTAGTTTCTTGTTTCTATTTTTATTTTTCAGATTTCTTTTTGTTTTCTATAGTTACAATATTATATGTGACCTATACAGAGAAACATTCTAATAGGGAACAAAGTGATCATCATATTCTTAGCTATTATACTTTGGAAGTCTGAATGGTCTTCAAAATGAATTTGATATATTTTCTTAACTGTGAATTAAAATAATAGCTTCAACTTACTTTAAAGGTAATGAGTAATGCTTTGCTAAGACTATTTTAAACACATTGAATATAATAAAATTTGAAGTTTATTTTCAAAAAAGCCATATATTCAATTGTTTAGTTATGTAGTCACTTCCCATCCAAATGAACACTGTAATGTTCATTTTATTGGCTTGGTATCCCTTCTTTTCTTTCGTACCTAGTCTGTTTCCTCATTCATACCTCCAACTGTCATCTTTATGAAGGTCATTCTTTTCGGCATTTGAGTAAGGGAAGGGCAATGAAAATGATCACATATATTTGGCCACCTAAAGAACAAAGTCGAATTTGAAAAGTCAGGGATAAAAGCCATTACTTGTTAAAGAGACTAGGTTCTATATTATATACATAGTGATGATAATCCCCCTAATTCGGAAAGAAGAACCTGTAACTCGAGGAGATGAAGCAGCTTGCCCAAGTACAGTGACTGCTAAAATTGCAGCGCAAAACTGCGTATCTATGGCTGTCTTTGAAGTCCATGCTCTTTCCCTCCCTCTCAGATGATTAAAATAAATAGCTAATGAGAAAATATAGCCAAGGCACAGACATTCCATGAATTTATTTATCTAGAGCAGATTACGGCCATTTGGGGGAGGGGGGCATACACATCCTCAGTAAGGGCACTGATACTTCGCCCAGAAATGACATATCTCCTGGTTTGTTATTGTATTAGCCCATTTGCACCCTGCTATAAAGAACTACCAGAGACTAGGTAATTTATAAAGAGAAGAGGTTTAATTGACTCACAGTTCCATAGGCTGTACAGAAAGCATGGCTGAGAAAGCCTCAGGAAACTTACAGTCATGGCAGAAAGGCAAGGGGAAGAAAGCATCTCTTAACATGGTTACAGGAGAGATAGGGATCAAAGGGGGAAGTGCTACACACTTTCCAACAACCAGATCTCCTGAGAAAATATTATCAATCATTAGAATAAGAAGGGAGAAATCTGACCCCATAATACAATCATCTCCCACCAGGCTCCTCCCCCAACATTGAGGATTATGACTCATCATGAGATTTGGGTGTGGACAAAAGGCCAAACAATATCAATGGCGTATCAGCTCTTTCAAATAGGATAATGACATGTGCATCCACATTTGTTTTTACCTGACATGATAATATATGAAAGTAGGTATAGAACTTATTAAGTCCAACAACTCAATATCAAGATATAAAATAAGATTCATTCTTTGAATATAAATGAGACAGTCATTTGTTTGTTTGCTTGTTTCAGTTACATTAAAATGCAGGTGAACTTGAAGCTGTGATTTCATGAGCTTTTGGAAGAATGGGTCCTGTAATATTGCAAAAAAAAAAAAATCATTTGAACTAGAATTTATTAATATGAATATTTGGTAAATTTTCTTAATAAATATTTATATAGAAGATCTTCAGATGCACAGTTATAAAATTAAGATTTTCTGATGAGAAGAAATTAATCCATTCCATATTAATTAGGTTATCTTCCAAATATTTTTTGTATGATTTATTCCTAGAACTTTTGAAATAAATGACTACAAATGTTTCACTTTTAGTTGCTCAAATCGATTTATTAAAAGAGGCAATAGGGATCTTAACTATATATTCACAAGCATTATCAAGTCATTTTCAGTTAAGTTTTTCTATAGAAGTAATGGATTATAATATGAGTCATATAAGGACTACGTAAGACTGCCTAGGTAGGTGCCAGGTAAATTACATTGACTACATGTTAGAAAAAAATGACATTTATTTAAGGTAGGAGTAAATCTCTAAAATAATGTGGTCATGAAATAAATATATGTGTGTATGTCAATTGCTAAAATATAAGGCAAATTCATGAATAAATCACATTATTAGCATGTATATTGCCACCAGATGATAAAATTCTCTGTGCCTTATAAACATCAAAATCTACATTCAAAAGCAATATTACATATATTTCATAGAGATTTGACACTGGTTGATGAAGTTCTGCAATAAAATTGTACCAATTAAGCAATTCCAGAAAACCGTAACCTTAATGCTCTAGCTTTGTCCTATTTTATTTTATTCATGTATATGTTTTTGAGATAGTGTCTCACTCTGTCATTCAGCTTACTGCAACTTCCACTTCCCAGGCTCAAGCGATCCTTCCACCTCAGGCTCTTGAGTAGCTGGCAGACAGACACCACCACACCAGGCTAATTTTTTGTAGAGATGGGGGGTCTCACTGTGTTGCCCAGGCAGGCAGGTCTTTTTTTTTTTTTTTTGAGACGGAGTCTTGCTCTGTCGCCCAGGCTGGAGTGCAGTGACCGGATTTCAGCTCACTGCAAGCTCCGCCTCCCGGGTTTATGCCATTCTCCTGCCTCAGCCTCCCGAGTAGCGTAGCTGGGACTACAGGCGCCCGCCACCTCGCCCGGCTAGTTTTTTGTATTTTTAGTAGAGACGGGGTTTTACCGTGTTAGCCAGGATGGTCTCGATCTCCTGACCTCATGATCTGCCCGTCTCGGCCTCCCAAAGTGCTGGGATTACAGGCTTGAGCCACCGCGCCCGGCCCCAGGCAGGTCTTTAACTTCCGAGCTCAAGCGATCCACCTGCCTTGGCCTTCCAAAATGCTGGGATTACAAGCACGAGCCACCACACCTGGCCGCTTTGTTCTATTTTAATATTCACTTGGTTATTGTTATCACAAGGTCTAGAGCACAAATGATACCCTAAATGTGTAAATCTAGTGCTGCATCTTTTAATAATTAATTTCTAAAGCAATCTGAACATTACCTGGTGACCAATACTATCGTAATACTCTAATTACAAGATAAAGGGCAGAGAGTTTTGGTAGCTTGGCTTGCTTATTCTGAAAGTAAAATATTTTGTGACAACTTTACTACATTGAGACTGAGACATAAACTGGGTCACTGAAGGTTAATTTCCACGCTATGCTCCTATTGAGTAGTGAAATTCATATCTAGAACAATGTATTGTTGCCATTTATCCATCGTCATATGTATACTTTTTGTTTAAGCAAATTGGAATATATCTTGGTGATGTTGGTGTTAAAAAACCAAATCATAGTAATGCTTTTTAATGTCAAAGGCGTTCCTGAAGAAATCTGTAGAATGCAATTTTTATTTGTAAAAGTAATGGAGTGAAATTAATGTCTTCCTTTTGAAATGCAAACAAGTTTAACTTTTATCACTTATTTAGTTACCACCTTAACTAAATACTGGTAAACTTATCCTAAACTTTAGATAAAATCAACAAGGATTATTTAAGACTTTGCTCACATCTCCTTCAATCTGCCCTATTTATTAAATATTATAAGTTTCAGCCACCCTACTCACAACCTTCTTTTTTTACACTGACATTTTTTCCCCTTAAAATTGTCACGTTCGAATATTGTATGTAAGTTACTTGTTTTATTTGTGTTGCACATTGTTTATTTCCTGGGTATTGCTGCCAAGTAAGTCCAAAGTAAAAAACTTTTAAAAATGTGTTCACTGATATATTCCAGGTGCCTAGAAAGATGCCAGATTCACCTGGTATATAGTGATCAATAAGTTTGAACATGCCTTAAATAGTAAGTAAAAAATTTAAACAATTAGTGACAACAACACAGTAAATCTTTTGTGGGTGTATATATTTTAATTTTTTTTCTTACAATTAATTGCATAGGCAGATAAAGAATACTAATTGTTACAATTGAGAAACATTTTAAGGAGGCTTTGATTAAATGTCTTTTTTTTTTTTAAACATTTTATTATGGGAATGCACAGCAAATTTTAAGCAACTCTAAAAATTACCTAGTTTCTACTGAAATACATATTTGAAAAATACATTATTCCTTTGTTAGAAAGTTATAAGAGTAATACAACTATAAATAGAACATCTTCCGCCGGGCGCGGTGGCTCATGTTTATAACCCCAGCACTTTGGGAGGCCGAGGTGGGCAGATCACGAGGTCAGAAGACTGAGACCACCCTAGCTAATACGGTGAAACCCCTTCTCTCTACTTAAAATACAAAATATTAGCCGGGCGTGGTGGCAGGCACCTGTAGTCCTAGCTACTTGGGAGGCTGAGGCAGGAGAATTGCTTGAACCCGGGAGGCAGAGGTTACAGTGAGCTGAGACTGGGCCACTGCACTTGAGCCTGGGCCACAGAGTGAGACTCTATCTGGAAAAAAAAAGGAGAGGAAAGGGAAAAGGGAAAAGGGAAAAGGGAAAAGGGAAAAGGGAAAAGGGAAGAGAGAGAGAGAGAGAGAGAGAAAGAAAGAAAGAAGGAAGGAGAGAAATCATCTTTAATCTCTATCATGAAGTAAAAATAAAACCATTGCTGGGATAGTTTATAAACTTTATAAATTTATTTTCTCATACTTAGAAACAGCTGAAAAAGAAAGCACCATTTAAGTAGATATTTACTTTCATATCCTTGTGATAAATAACAATATTTGAAATATTAAGATAAAAATTAACAAATTAAAAAATACCTTAAGGATAAACTATTTCGGCATCATTTATTTACATCATCTTAATGTATTAGGATATAACTTAGATCCACTTTATATTCATCTAATTTCCACAAATAAATACTCTAGCGAATTATTTATAGGAAATTCATACAGCTGAATTTCTTTTGGTATAATAATAATTTTTTTAAATGGCGATCGTTACTTTTATGAGAGCTTCTGATTCCAATCTTGTTATGAATGTGCTGCATGACCTTAAGCAAGACTCTGTCTTGCAGAAAAATGTAGAGTTCAGTCTTAATGTTTTCCAAGTTTCCTTCTTCTATGATCTTATACCTTTGTCTCTTATTGTACCATATATGATTTCGCTTTTATAGTAAAACACGTTGCATTAAGAAATACACATCTACTCTTTTAATTTACCAGTTTTGTATTTTTTAAATGGACATGTTATACTGAAACTATGGTTAGAACTATAATCTTTCATTCTATATGTTATCTATATATTCAGGATTCAAAATATTTCTTGTACTGTTTTCCTTGGGACTACATTTTCAAAAGGAAAGTGCTTTCATAGGGGTCTGCCTTGTTCTAGGCAGTAAATAAATACTGCTTAGGACAATACTGAACCAGGTATTTATTGGATAGAAAATTCAGTATTCCAATAAGTACTTAACTAGGTATTTACTGGCTAGAAAAATGATACAATGGATTATTTCTGTATCTTATTTATTGAGAGAAGTGAGAGTTGCTGAAAAATGTGGGAAATATAAATAAAACATAGTGTGATTATCATCCTGGAATACTCCTTAATTATCTTCTCTTAAGTATTAACTTAAATATCTTCTCTCAAAGCCCACAAAATAAATTATAGTTTTTTCAAGATATGAAAATAACCCTAATTTATTATTGTATTATTTTATCCAAAACTTTGATATTCTTCAAAATATTGCAGTGTGAAATATATCATTCTTCCATTTTTAAATAAATGAGCATATTAAATATATGTAAAATGTGTTAGGTTTTTCTTGAATTGCTATAAAGAAATACCTGAGACTGGCTACATTTTAAGAAAAGATGGTTTAATTGGTTCGTGGTTCTGCAGTCTGTATAGGAAGCATTGTGCCAGCTTCTGCTTCTGGGAAGGCCTCAGGAAGCTTCCAATCAGGGTAGAAGGTGAAGAAGGGGCAGGCATCTCACATTGCAAAAGTGGGAGCAATAAAGAGTGGGAGTGAGTGTTGTCACACACTTTCAAACAACCAGACACTGTGAGAACTCACTCTCACCAGCACCAAGCCATGAGGGATCTGCCCTCATGACTCAAATACTTCCCATCAGGTCCCACCTCTAACGCTGGAGATTACATCTCAACATGAGATTTAGAGGGGATATCCAAACTATATTATACAGAAAGAAGGATTTTTATTATAAGCTATTTTATTACCCA
This sequence comes from Rhinopithecus roxellana, assembly GCF_007565055.1. NCBI lineage: Eukaryota > Metazoa > Chordata > Mammalia > Primates > Cercopithecidae > Rhinopithecus > Rhinopithecus roxellana. The sequence goes on along the minus strand of NC_044559.1, from coordinate 67,099,675 downwards.
GGTGTAATCATCAAATATATTCAGCTATATTTATTTCTCAGTTTTAGGTAAAATAACTAGTATATCAAATCTAAACACAATATGCCTTATGCATTATTTCCATACTGCTTGTGAAATTTGAAGAACTGGTTTCCAAAATGATCTAATATCTGAATCTAAAAGCACTTAAAGATAAAACATTTTGTGAATGCAAAATTTAACTAGAATTAACACATTTCTAATGGTACACACATCTATAACATTTGTTTCTGGCTGTAAGAACATATAAAACAAGCTATAAAATATATAAACACCAGAAGTCACAAAGAAATATTTAGTAGTTAACAAATAGTTTTCTTTTAAATAACTGCATAATTGCTGTTTCAATTCAAATTAGAAAATATCTTTGACTGAATAAGTTCTTTTTATTTACAGGAATTTGCGTTGTCATGTTTTTGAAATACCATTCCAAAGACCTGCAAATAAGGTATGATATATTTTATTTAATATTCAAGTATGTGTTTAAAATTTCATGTCAACAGTTTACAAACTAAGAACTGTATCTCTAAAGAGAATCATAAGTAGATTGTTGGTTTTTGAATTCAAGTTATAACTATCATTTTTTATGTTGCAGTTACTTTGTGATTGTTCTTTCCTTTTATTGAAAACCCACTTGTATAGAGATGTCCACTATTTGCTGGTTTATTCAAGTACAGGGTCGATTGTTTGAAGCAGAATAACAATGTTGGTTTTGCTTAATTTATTTGCCATCCAACAAAGACTGTCTTGGCAACATATTATGTAGCAACTGTCATGCAGCAATTGATATACAGAATGTAACTCATGTAGAAACATTTGTCCAAATCCAACAGCCACAGGAGCAAGATCGTGGGAAAATATGAAGTAATCAATATTTGGAAAAATATAAAATCTAAAATCTGAATTTGGGTTATAGTAAGACACTGAAAGAGTTCTTTTTAAAATATATGTGTATGGCTTTTTTTTCTCAATATGTAATTGCTTATTGGAGTCATATTAAAGCACCTAATATTAAATTGAATTAAGGTATTACCTGAGATTTTAATATTAGAAATCCCGGTTTGTTGTTGTTGTTGTTGTTTACTTTGTATATTATAAGGGGAAAATATTGCATTTAACAACAAAAGCATTTGGATATGCCAGATCACTTATTTGTGGTTCTTTTCTCTTTGAAGAGACTCATGTAACCAATGTTTTTCTGCCTGAGTGCTTGCTAAAAGGAAGGAAGAAAGTGCAGAAATATTAAAATCTGAAAAGTAAATGTCAATCTTCAAGGCCCTTGCTTTTAGGAAAACTTAAGGAGAAGAAATATTTTTTTAAAAACATCTTATTGGCATGAATTGGCCTTCATATTACAAGTAAAAATCCAGTTCATAGAACTAAGCTATTTTTCTTTTTTTGGCTGGGAAATTCAGCTGCACCTTAATCTAGGGAATAAATCAAGGAAGAAGCATTGTAGTTCATTATTTCAGTCATGTTTTCATTCTTATACTCTCACTAGAACTTTCAGAAAAGTCAACAGCTGGGTAGAAGAACTTGGAATCTTTTCAAACTTGTATGTCTCAGCTGTTTCTCCTCTAGTTTTTGAAGGAGGCAAAATTAGATGTGAATGCTTTATGAATATACTTTCAATGCATGTTTCTAATTGAATATAGTAAAATAAAATTGAAAGTTAAATAAAAAATAACTGATTTGCATTTATGTTTACCTACTTTGTTTCCTTAAAAATACCCCTGGGCGTGGTGGCTAACGCCTGCAATCTCAGCACTTCGGGAGGCAAAGGCGGGTGGATCACAAGGTCAGAGGTTTGAGACCAGCTTGACCAACATAGTGAAACCTTGTCTCTACTAAAAATACAAAAATTAGCTGGCTGTGGTGACACACGCCTCTAGTCCTGGCAACTCAGGAGGATGAGGCAGGAGAATCGCTTGAACCCAGGGGGCGAAGGTTGTTGTGAGCCGAGATCGTGCCACTGTACTCCAGCCTGGGCAACAGAGTGAGACTCCATCTCAAAATATATATATCTACCCTTAGATACCCTTAGCTATTTTTCAATTATATTATCACCAATAATCAAATTTTAAAAGAAAAGTAGATTAATGTGTATGGCTAAAAAAAACCTTGACTGATTCAGCTTGTTCTTTTTAGTGACATATACCTCAAAATAATAAGAACTATTGTTTCTTTGGTTCCCAAAATAATTATTAACCAAAACAGAAAGACAAATTGCAATAAAAACATCCCAAATTAAACAAAATAATGTTTTGCAGAGGAAATTTCTTGCCTCTTTTAGGAGTATTATTAGTTGGCATCATATAGTTAAATTACTTAAAGAATCTTACTGGTCTCTGACAAATGAGACAACAGTGCAAAGGGGGCAAAATCCTCTTCTTTAAGCTGTTATTCAGAGAACAGAAGGTGTAAAAATACAGTAGTGGTGAAATAATTTTTCAAATATTAAATTATCTCTTGTCTTTGAGGTATTTGTCTGAGTATAGTACAATGAAGCCTCACCCAGACATTCAGCTCAAGAATTGCTATGATTTCCAAAGTCTTCAACCTGAGTGTTTAGATCATTCTTCCTACTGCCTGAGTGGTAGTATGCTATGAATAATCTGTAGAAGTATAATCTCTGGGGCAGTAAATCTAAGATTTCTTATAGATGGGCCCTTCATGACTGACTTTTAGGAGAAGAGGAATTATGAATAGCCACAGTCCAAATGATTAGTATGTGCCATTGTTCTACTCTTATCAGGGTAAAATGAGGATACACTATAGTTATTTTTATTGTTCATTCTAAGAAGCTGTCTTCAAATATCTATTTTTATGTATGTCCATATTTAAAAGATAAAAGAATGCACATCATGCTTTCTTATCTGAATTTTTATTCTTGATTCTGCTGTCAGAGTGATGAATATGTATAGACAGTCACGTTGCAAGAGAACTTCTAAGAGTGACGGAGATAAGAAAATACTTAGTATTCTCAGTAGCAGATAAATGAAAAGGAAATCTGTTGGTTACATTTGGTATTCAGTTCTTTTAATCAGTGCTGGTAAGGCAGGCTTCCAAAATATTTTAGAATATTTAACATTCACTACTTCTTACGTACAGGCCCAGAGGACATTAAGCAAGCAGAAGTTGCTTGCTTTGGCTAATTCTATCTCTCCTATTTTTGTAATGCTCTATAATAAGCAGACTTCCTGCATTCACATGCCATTTTTATTTCTTTATTAATTTGGTGTCTTTCTAGTTGTCCAAAGGAATAACTGAAATTTTAACACAGAAATAAAAATCACTTTCAACATTGTGCTTATTACAGGTATAGATAATCAATAATTGATATTTGAACAACAAAATGTTTAAAATTTGGAGTTCAACTTTTAGGTCAATCTGAATAACCTCTTAATTTTGTATTTCTTCTTTCCTGTGCTGTATCCTCTACTTCTAAATCTGGTTGGCCCACATTACTTTTGTTTTGGCTTAAGTGGTTCATAAAATAATTTCTGTATGCCTTTCTACCTGTGCTATCACTTAAGGTTTTCTTCAAGCCTGACTGTTAAATTCTTCCCTACACATTATATAGCCTGTCCATTGACAATACATTGTATTAGTGTTGTCTCTCCAGCTAGATGACAAGTTTCTGGTGAGATGGACTATGTTTCTATGGGACAATAGACAAAAAACAAAAATGCTTCTGAATTCAAATAACTAAAATGATCATGTCATATGTACCTGCTTAGCAAAAGTTATCAAGAAATTAATTGATAATGTATTATAATAAGTGTCTTATTATAAACAGCAAGCAAAGAGATTACAGACTGTATAAATGCTGTTTATCCAGTGATCAGATGATTAGACAAGCAAGGCTACAATCACAACGAAACTCATCTAGAACTTAATAACTGATTTTCTTCTCCCTATAGTCACATTCTAAGAACCTGTGAAGAACAAGCTTTAATTTAATCACTTGCTTAGAGCTGTTGTATACATAATTCAGAAATTCTGTAACAGTTTCATCTGTCATAACTATGAATTATTATATTTTATGTAATCTAGGAAATTATTACTCTCTATTTTGTAAAATGAGGAATAGAGAATGTTTACATACCCAATTCCTTTTCAGTATTTGTTAATTTAATTTAATCTGGGATTAAAATTTTATTGTTTTAATTTTTTAACAATATTTATATGCTTTTTCATGGAAATGCACCCCCACACCTGAAACACATACACACTAACCAAGTAAGTTATTCTGCTCAAGGACAAGTTACTTTATTAGCATTTTTAAATCATCAGTGAGAATACAGAGATAACAGTTGGGGTGAGGACTTACCTCATGCAAATAATTTACAGATTAAATATATTATTTTAGTTAAAATATTCAGCTAAATGGCACTTAGCAAATGCTTAATAAATAGTATTTTCAATTAATGGTAATCACACAAACATTTACAGTTAAATTTCTCATTTTCAGTGCATTATAGAACATATTTTATATATTTTTTTAATCTTAGTATTAATTACCATTTTTGGTTTTCAGTGTATTTTTTAGAATTTTTTTAATTTCCTATTTTGCATATTTCAAAATTCCTATTTACTATGAACAGGTGTAACATATTTGCTGGAATAAAAATTTTAAGCGGAAACTTTTCAAGCTGAGGGCCGTCTAATATACCCCAGTGTCTAATAATATAGATAGTTTATCAATCTAATTCCAATATCTTTGGGTGATTTTCCCTCTCAATCTTTTATATTTCTTTGTCATGAACGTTTGAAAAGTCCAAAAGGAGATGTGCTATGTTACATTTCTCATTAAGTTGGCCTGGAAATGAAATTTTTAAAATGTGATTTCCTTTAAATTGAGGGAAAATATTTTCTAAAAATAGGTGTGGTGACAGGTGCCTATAAACTCAGCTACATGGAAGGCTGAGGCAAGAGAATTGCTTGAACCCGGGAGGCAGAGACTGCAATGAGCCAAGATAGCGCCACTGCACTCCAGGTTGGGTGACAAGAGTGAAACTCCCATCTCAAAAAAAAAAAAAAAAAAAGAAAAGTTGTTATTGTTTTCATTCTCAATCACTTTTTTTTTCCATTCATTTCTCTAATTCAGTGATGGAATATTCTAGATCAATCCTCCCCATGCATCTCAATGTTGTTTGTTTAATTTTTGGTTTACAATCATTCTTTTTTCATTAATTTCTCTAATTCGTGAGAGAATATTCCAGATTAACCCTCCATGCATCTCAATATTTTTTGTTTAATTATTGGTTACTCTTTTCTTTTGATTCCTGAGAATGTTTTTTGCATTTTTAATTTACTAGATACTGTGTTTCTTCTTTTATCTGTTATTCACTGCTTTTTTCCATAGGTTTTAATTTTAACATATTTTTCCTTGTTTTCAAGGAAATTACTTCACATTATTCTTATAGTTAGATCACACTAATTTATTGACAAAATTAAATATTCCATCTAGTGAGAAAGTAAAATTTATTTTACTTAAACTGTAACTAATCGAGCCTACAACACAAACCTCCATATTCTTGTTAGCTAGGGAGGAGAAGTAAATAAATCCAATTATGTAAGTAGTTGACCTGTGCATTATTTGGACTCTTCTGAATAAAAAATGCTCAGTCTTTTGGTGTTGTCAATGCTTCCTCCAAATTCTCTCACTAAAGTCCTGTCTGGGGGTGTATGTATGTGGGGTGAGGAACAAGAAGTGTCAGGTATTGTATAACTCAGAAAGTCCTCATGATCATATGAATAAAAACGTGTCAAGTTAGGAACTATGCCCTTTGCCTCCTTTATTATTTGATATGACATTCGTTTTTCCCCCAGACCTTTACATCTGAAGTCGGAGTCTCTACATGATTTGTGACCTTGATTAGGGCACAGTAGTGACCAGCACTTTCCACTGTGATGAAGTCTGATTTTGAATCCTGCTGGCTGTAAAAACATAAAATAAATAAAAAATGAGGCACATTCTACAACCTTCTTCAAAACCACCTGTCCCTGATACAAATACCTGTTTTGATCCACTTATTAGCTAAATTCTCTGCTAAGATGATGTGTATGACACGTAAGAACTTATGACTGCTAAAAAAGCTAGAATTCAGAGTGCCCCTCTTTTTGACAATAATAAACTACCAAGTTTACTTTGATGAGGCTTTCTGAATTCTCAAAGGCATGTGAAGGCAAGAGACCATACTCTGCCCTTGGCATTTACCTATCTTATATACCAAAAACACCTCTCTCTGAATATATCACTCTTCCATCTAAGTTTTCTTCTCGCAAATATTGTAGGCTAGAAGAGACCACACCTTTATTCACCATCCTCTTGCTATTGATCAGACATAGAAACTGTAATAATCTCAGGAGAGATTGCTAGATATGAATTCTATGTTGCTTTTGCACTAAAGTAGGTGTGAAGGTTAGAAAATTCTCTCCCAATACAGTGACCTTGCTAACAAGGCTACTGACTCACATATTAGGATAATGTATGTTAGAAGATAGAATTTGCCTATTTTTTCTCTCAGCATTTCCTCTAAAAACATCCCAATCTTTTCCAGACTGTCTAATGATCTGAATAGAATAGACAGGATGGTCTGGCACTCAAAAGACATGATAAAAATTCCGAATTTTCAGTTGCCTTTTGAATTTTGTTTAGAACATTGATAATGTGTTTCTCAACCATGTCCTCTATTTCCTATAGTGCATCGATGTCAAAAGGACCACTAATTTCCAACATGGGATAAGGTTCCCTTTCTGATATTATTTTTCTTAATATGACCCCCTTCTTTCCTTGACTTGCTCATCCTTTTGAGTGTGATCCAATAGCTTTATATTGTGTATGTATACAATTAAGCAGGAGTTCATGTGTTTTATTGAAGATTGAATTATAGCAGCTGTAATTGTTCAGAGAAAGAGGACAACTTTAGGTCTAGATGAGTTACAAGATATCTTATGTAGATGGTTGCAAGCACCAAAGTCAAGAAAATTATAATCAGTTTGTATGATGACATGTGCCAGGCCTGCCACTGTATATTCTGTAGGAAGCTGAAAAATAATAATTATTTTTGATGGATAAAGACGAATAGTATCCCAAGTGAAGTGTTATACTCTACCGATCTAATGATCTCTTGTGTTTTCTTATTCTGTTCTTAACTTCATGAGGATGTGTGAAGGTCAAAAATGGAGCCTAAAAGAAATAAGCTGTGCAGCACATGGGACCTCAAAGCCTTTCTCTTCTCTAATGTTTTTCTCATTCTCATAAAAACAAGAAAAAATCTCATGTAGTATGTGTTAAGTAGAAATTGCCATTTGTAGACTTAAGCACTACGGCACAGTTATATTCTTTATTAAATTTTATATTTTATTTACATTTATCTTTTTGCTTTGTTTTGACTCGCCTAACTGGACATTAAACTCATTGACGTATCTTATAATTCTAGAATATTTTTTGGAATCATAGAGACTTAATCATACTTCTTAAACATGTATGTTTAGAGTTGTATCAGCTTTCCTCTTTTGCACTTATTTATGAAAAGCCATTACAGCTACATCTTTATCCACACTCATGTGATGATGGGGAACATTATTTTATTTTGAAGTTATTTACCAAGGATTCATAGTTACCTATCATATCATCTAAGTTCATTAAAGTGATCTCCTCACTTCAAAAGCCAAAGGCACACTTGATCTCTGTATGTGCAATAAGGGAGTATAGGGCACATTTATCTAAGAATTGTATTATCTCAATCTAAACAATGTTCAAAGCACAATATTTCTATAATATATTTTTCCACTTTATCATTTAATAAATAAAAGGGTAAAATTATCTGACTTTTTCTCAGTGGCTAATGTTTCTCTAATTTTATCACAATACTATGGGTGCTATGATCTTTGATAATGAAGTACTTTGCCCTCTCATATATGAATGGTGTTTGAGATTTTAGGGTTATTCTCACAATAAAAAAAGTGATTATTTATATCACATTCTCTTTAAAAAATGTAAGAACTATTAATTCAATATATTTAATATATTAAAAACCTTGTTGTACCTCATATCTGCCTCTCAAATTTATTAGAATCATTTTTATGACCTACGTTATTATAGATGACGTATCATCTCAGAATTCTTGGAGTTCTTGAGGGTTCTCAAGTAGTCGTAATATAGACCAAGAAGACTTTTTCATCTGTGGATTTATCAGACTTCTTTTTCATATGCAGAGAGAATTTGAGAGCCTCTGTACTATCTTAATTTTGTATATATAGATCATGCCTGATCTCCACAATTAGCTTTCAAAATATTTAACAATTTACATCTTTCTGATCTTTATTTCCTTATATGAAGTATTCTGTTGTGTGTGTGTGTTTGGGGGAATTTGATTTTTTGATTTCCTCATCATTATGCTATTGTATGCTATTGATAATAAGGAAGCACCTAGAATGTACTAATTACTTACTCAGAGACTATACTATTCAGTCCCCCAACAATCCATAATACAGTATTTCCCCTTCTATGCATGTCAAGAAAGTACACAGAGTTATACATGATTAGGAGAACTAATAATGCACAAAGGTCTGTCTCACATCAAGGATCATTTTTCTGCACTTTTACTTTGCTACCAATTAACTGTACTAAAAAGTAAAAATAGGAGATTCTTAAACTTTGAGAGTCATCAATTCTTCAATGAGCCAGGTCACTGATGCATATTACACATAGCTTGCTTTTGCTCTGTGATATTGTTATACTAATATCTATGGCTTAGTGGAGCCATCATTAATAACATATTGTGTGTGTCAAATGGACCTCATGGAACATTTAACAAGATAGACCAATTTCTAATTGTATTCTCACAATACAATTAAAAGAATTCAAGTCAAACCAGAGTCTGGGAGAAAGTCTTTTTCCCAGTAACACATCCGGTAAAAGACATATATCATTTAGCATGTACTAAAAACTCAAAACTAAATAATAAAATAACCTACTTAAAAGAAAAAAGAAAAAAATGAATAAGCACTTAACCCCAAAAGATATACTGATAAAAAATAACAACATGAAAATGTGCTCAACATCATTAGGGAATTACAAATTGAAACCACAATGATATACCACCACACATCTATTAGAATTTCTAAAACTAATAAAATTACACAATTGTTTTGGAAATCAACTTAGCAGTTTCTTAAAATCATTAAACATATGCCCACCATATGAACCTGCCAATCCATCCTAAGTATGTACCTAAAAGAAATAAAAGCATATGTGTATGCAAAGATTTATACATGAAAGTTCACACTAGTTTGATTTGTAATAGCACCAAAATAATAAAACCAAAATGTCCACCAAGAGCTGGATGTGTATACACATATATAAATTATAGTACATCAGTGCATTGGAATATTCATAATTCAGGGAAAAGAAATATTGGTATACCCACCCACATGGATAAATCTAAAAAATAATCAGGCTGAGTGAATAAAGTCAGACAAAAATAACAGTACATGCTCTATAAGCCCACAAATACATAATTCTAGAAATCCCAAACTAATCTATTGTGACAGAAAGGAGTTTAGTGAATGTCTGGAATGGCAAAAGCAGAGAGGAGTAGAAGGAGAAGGTTTAACAGAGTCTGAGGAAACTTCTGGGGGTGACACATATGTCCTTTATCTTGATTGTAACGGTTGTTTCATGTTTACATACGTTAAGCTTGTCAAATTGTATGTTTTACATATGTGAAATATACTGTACGACAATTAAGACTCAACAAAGCTATTTAAAAAACAGTCATTGTGGACAGCCTTTAGAGTCAGAGACATAAGTGACAGTTCCTAAAGGGAATTCTTGAATACCAGACTTTGATTGTGGGAGAGCAGAATATGACATCTAGTTGGAAATTCTTAAAGATGTACAAGATAGAAATTGTTTTTCATTGTTGAATAGAAACAAGTTATCATTTTGCCTGGAATATGTATAGTTTTATTTTCTTTTATTTTACAGTTTATTTTTATTTTATTTTATAGTTTATTTTATTTTATTTTATAGTTTCTTTTTATTTTATTTTGTAGTTAAATAAAATAACTATTTTATTTAACTGTTTCACTGAAGGAAGGACTAAGACTGTGAAACTTAAAAAAGGCCAGACTTTTATTCTTATATATGAAATCCACCCATTTTTAATAGCATTGCATGGTAAGCATTGTGAATATTCAAATGAAATACCTATTAATTTTCAAAAAATGCATTTCTTCTTAATTTTGTCTAATAGAGAATAGTTTATAATTTATTCTCATTTAATTTAAAATTACTTTGCATTAGTCTTTTGACCTAGTTTTAAATTTTTATGATTTTCCTTATAATAATTTTTTACTATATTGTTAAAATGATGTTGACAATAGAATGATGAAATTTGATTATAATGAATTTGCATATGAATCAGTTAATTTAGGGTGAGAAAGTGATATAATCACTTAGAATCTCAACTCATGAACTTCACTTAACCATTGTATCTATATCAAGTTTGTTTATATAAATCTATACAAAATAAATACTATAAATATGTATGTTTTCAAAAGACATCTCTTCATCATGGAAATTTTTATGTGACTTAATTAATAATTGCAAGGATCTGTTGATATGATGTGCTCCAAAAAGATCCTAGGAGAGTAAACCAAACGTAGAGACTTTCGATTTATCAATTTTAGATGTTTCAGCAGAATTGGATTCAATCCAGAAGTGCAAAGGAAGTGGTGCCCTAATTGACTTTCTGCTTAACTCTAGTTGTCTGCTTCCTTTCAATCAAAAACTGGTAGTGCTCTTGGTTGAGCTCTGCCCTATCCTTCTTTCTTGCATAGTCGCTGGGGGATTTTGTTAGTTCTTTGCTGTCCCAAACTAGCACATGAAATAAAAAGAACACCCGTGATTTTTAAAAGAATAGACATTTAAAAGAGCCTTATTCAAGATTGTATGTTTGCGTACACACAAAAGTCACAATTTAATATACATATAGATTTCTGTTACGTTAGAAATGTGGACAGAAATGGCAAAAGCCTATTTATTGCCTTTCAAAATCTGTCTTTCCAAAGTAAACAGAACAGAGAGAAAGGAAACCTGGCAAAAATAATAGCTAGATCATTCTTTCTTTTATTGAGACAGAGTCTGGCTCTGTTGCCCAGGCTGGCTCGATCTCTGCTCACTGCAACCTCCTCCTCCAGGGTTCAAGCGATTCTCCTGCCTCAGCCTCCTGAGTAGCTGGGATTACAGACATGTCCCACCATACCCGCTTAATTTTTGTATTTTTAGTAGAGACGTGGTTTTACTATGTTGACCAGGCTAGTTCCAAGCTCCTGACCTCAAGTGATCTGCCCGCCTTAGCCTCCCAAAGTGCTGGGATTACAGGCATGAGCCACTGCACCTGACCAATAACTAGATCATTCTTAAGGCAACTAAGTAATTGTAAAATAGCTAATAATTCTTAGGTGTGTTTTCGGGTGCAAACTCTAAAAACAGGAGTTTGATATTTCCCTTAAGTAAAATATTAGACATTTAATGAGAAAAGCCAAAAAGTCTTTTAGTTTGTAAGTTTGCAAGTCAATTTAAGAAGTGTTTCTCTGGATGGTGGAAAATTATTTTTTAAAAATTAAAATAAAAGATATCAGTCTCCTGGTCTTAGAGGATTAAACATTTTCCTATTATTAACTATAAATGAAATGTCTCATTTATGTATATCTTTGAACTTACTGCCATTAACTTTTGGTATAATAATCTGTCTCTATATTTGTGATATACAAAAAAAAATGGTAAGAATGTAAGTCATTGAATTATTTATTCTGAAATAGCTTATTAAATTAAGTTGGGGGCAGGGGAAGAGACAGAAAAAGTGAGAGAGATTGTGTATGTGTATTTGTTATTTTGTTGGGTATGTTTAGATGAAGTTAACTATCTCTCTCAAATATCCTAAAATGTTAAAAATTTAATAAGGAAAGCATAACTGGATGCATCCTTACAAGCCAGGAAGAGAAAAAAAAAATGCATTCACATTTTATTTATCCTTATCATGTCCTTAAGATCTCTTTCTTCCCGTATGTAGGAACTTGACCTTTATTGTGTTGTCAGAGTTTTTCTCATAGAACCCTGCTGTCAAGTTTCAGGATGTATGGAATAGTGAGAAACAAAATCAATTTCCAGAAATAACTCTATGTCTGTCTTATGGTTACCCAAATAATGAACATAATTGGTGTCCAGATGAATTTGCAATCATCTTAAAATTATGTTATTTTCATATTGATTACTATGTTTACCACTTGTTGTTCTATACCATTATGAAGTATCAGGGATGACATTTCTTTTTAATTATTTCTCTTGTTCCTTTCTTCTTTTATTTCCTTTCTACTATATTTTGTTTTTGTCCTGTTAATCTGCTTGTGACCAAAGCTAGCAAAATTCTAAACCTCTGCCTTCTTCCCAGTGGAGTAGTTATAAAGTAGTCTTTTAATGCTAATATAATTTGTTTCATATAGAATGATTTTGATGTGGCAGTATTATACTGAGGTAAAATTTATTATTATTTTTTTCAAATGACCTCTATCAAGATTTCACATGACAGTCAAGTGCTCAAACTCGTTTGTTTCCCTTCCCCCTTCTTGAAGCCCTTGCAAGTATGAATTTTTCTAGGAATAGGATATCTGCTAGTTTAGTACATTTTACCACTGTTAGTCCAAAAATCAACAACTTGATTTTTGGTAATTTAACTAATTTTCAAGATCAGTCATTGCTTTATTTTATCAGTTGCTGGCAATAAAGCTGTGAGTTAAACAAACAAAACCTATGCTTTCAAGGGATTGATAATCTTTGAGGGAAGAGACTAAATTAACAAATGAATGTTATATATATACTTATTAAAACTATTAGGACAAGGAAACAGAGTGAAGGAAATAGAGAATTAGAGGTGACTTTTTACATAAAATTACATGAGAAATACTCCATTTTAAGCCAGATATCTAGTTGAAACAAGACTCATTTTAATGTATATTTTAAAAGATTGAAATGGAAAATAGTAAAATAACTCGATTGATATACAAATAAGAATTTGGCTTTAGTTCTCAGAGCACATAGAATCATATTTATTTTAAATTCACATTACACTGAGAAAACTATTACTTTCAAAACATTTCAAACAATTTGGCTATTCACTTCAGCGTGTCTCTCTGTAGTCCCACATATTCTCATTAAACCCTGTTTCTCTCTTGAAACTGTGTTTGGAGATTTTAAACACTGTCCCAATGCTGATTTTGAGCGTGGAAAAGATTTATACTCTTGAGAATCTGGTCCTGAGGGATTAAATATGTGTAAGAACTATTGATAAAAGTCAGAAACATGCACACAGGCACACACATACACACACACCCATCTTAGTATTCTGCTCATGATGACTCTATGTTTTTGTCTTCATTCAATTTTTTATTTTAAGTGTAGTTGGAAAAGTCAGTGCTACTTTGTTTGGTTTTCCTCCACCAAATCTTACTGTAAAGTACAATGTGAATTTGTGTGGTTATTTGATTTGTCTCTCTTTGCAATTAGTATTGATACCTTTTCTTTTGAAATTATCCCCAGCACTAAATTTATCTCCTATATAAACTACTTAATCTAACAAAGGTAATTTTATAGATATAAGATTACTACCTACCAAAAAATCAATAAATAAAAGGGTATTGGAACATGTTTTCCAACTGTTTTCTTGTTACTCTGATACCTGGCTACAGTAAAACTGATTTGAGTGTGCAGTTGTACCACTTTGAGCCACATAAAATTATAAGTCTCATGATACTACCTCACTGTAGTCCACATGAGTTAATGAAATTCCCATGTTACATTTTCTTTTTTGTTATAAATAAGTTATCTCCAAACAATAAATTAAGCTGAAACATAAAATAATTTCCCACCAATAAGGACTACAACTTAGACGTTATCCACTTATATAAATTATAGAAAGTTATCACACAACAAAACCAATTTAATGTTTGTGGTTTACTTTTAGAATTTGTGAATATGAAAAACTGGCAATCAATTTTATCAACTGATAGCTGAAGAAAGTCATGACTGAAAAATACTCTGAAAGTGATATGTTTGTTTTTGTATGAACCATTGTGTTTTAAAGTCATTTCCTTTCCGGATTGTAAATAGTAATGAATTTCTATAGTATAATGAAGTTTGATAGCACATAAAAATGCTGGAATCTATACTGTATGCATTACTCTTTCCTTTTACCTGGAAGTCTTTTTTATTGGTGATGTATATAAATATGAAAATGAATGGTTGTTAGACAGTCATATTTACTTCAAGATGCTTCCGACCCAAGTATAACGCTTGAATTGGAGATATTATTTATCTCTTTCATGTTACCTGGAGGAAATTCTCCAAACTGAACTAAATTAGATTTTAGGATACTTAGAGTATATTCTAAGAATATTCATTCAGAGTAATCATTCATTCAAAAGATCCAGTTAAAATGTATTATAAAATTCCTTTTCTTTGGAAAGCAATACAATATATATTTATAGCAGTTCTGAAATAGGTTTTACTTTTATTTGGAGGTAATATTTTGAAACACCTTTATTTTAACCATCCAAAAGCTTTTCATCTAGTGAAGCTTAAGTATTTTTTAAGGGCAGTAGTTTAGTTTTTGAATATAAGCCAGAAGAAATTCAAGAGAGTAGCCGTTAGCTTCAGTTTTCCCTGGATGATTACACGATAGGAAGATAAGGTTTGGTCCAGAGGAAAAAACAAAAACAAAAACAAAAAACACTTTCTCTGAGGTCTGAACTCCAACTTGGGAAGACAAAATATATCAGAGGGAATGCCTCTGACAGCATCATTTCAAGCTTAGTTACTATGGTTTTCCTTGTACCTAATTGAGCTAGATTACAAATAAAATCAACTTGACATGTACTATGTGCACTCTGTGGACAGCAATGCTGTCAACATCATAATCTGGTTAAACATAAAAACTGACTGTTCATGGCTATGGGGATAGTACATCATTCTAATTCACTTTGTAATGTCTTCGTCTTCTTATAGAACTAACTGCCAAGACTGTACCAGGAGATCTTTGGGTTGCTATATTTTTAATTAGCTAAGAGGACATGTCTATTATGAATGGTATTTTTTTTTTTTTGTGGATTTTGCATCAAATTTGGACTGCAAAGGAATAAAATGGAAAACTAAGTATAATCACTGAATAGCAGATTCTTAATCTATTTTTTTTACATCCATTATTCATTTTAAGTAAAACATAAGAAAAGTTTTTGAAATATAAATATAACATATTATTAGAAAGAATGAGATTCCTCATTTATTAGATTGCTTATGTGGCTGTCTAGTCATTTGTGGGGGCCAGTGGTGATAAAATTTACTTTTAATCATTGTCCTTTGAAGCCTTAAAGAAAAAGTTAATTAGGTTTTGCATCTGTTTTTAAATAAGGAACTTCCAAAATCCCTTTGTGGTTCCTTGAAAACAGTAAGAACAAAACTGTGGGGAAGTAGATATTTTCTGACTTTATGAGACTATGGGGGAAAATCCTTTAAAAAGTAGCTCCTTTAGAATGGCATGAACCTGGGAGGTGGAGCTTGCAGTGAGCTAAGATCCGGCCACTGTACTCCAGCCTGGGCAACAGAGCGAGACTCCGTCTCGGGGGGAAAAAAAAAAAAAAAAAAAAAAAAGTAGCTCCTTTAATATTACTTTAAAAGGTAACAATGGGAAACTCTAACAGGCTATATGAAGCAAACTTTAATTATTTTAGCTCAAAGATGAAAATAATTGCTCACTTTATCTATTCACAACACTGGAAATGTGATATTCTTAAAAGTCCATTTCTTAAATATATTACTAATAACAGATGAGATCCTTTCTCTTTTCTTATTATTTTAAGCTATTGTTTCATGCTAAAATAAAATACTATCATATGAATTTGGTATTAAATAATGCATATTTACGCATTTATCAAATGAACACTCTTAGGAACCAGGAGCTCTTCTGGACTCTGACAATATAGACGGGAACAAAACAGAAAAGAAATTTGCCCTCATGGCACTTATATTTTCAAATATGTATTACTACTGCACTATATATAATATTTAAACTTTAAATGGGAATATTCCTGCCCATTACTTCAAAACACTTTTGAGAAAACAATTATAAACAAAAATATATTTTTAATACTTAAAACTTTAGCTTTAAGACAGAGATATGTGAAAAAAACCCACCAGTTTATTGACTATGATTTCAATTTATTCTCTAATTCGATGTAATCTTTAAAAATTGAGGTAGAGACTAATCCATTTATGATATTGGATAGGTATCAGGTACACTGTTTTTTGATGTAGACAGTATCATCTATAACTACGGATGATTCACAATGTTAATCATGATGTCCCACTTAGCAAATTAACTTTGAAGTCTTTGCATCAGGAATCCAAATTTAGGAGGCAATATATAGAAGAGCAAAAAACAAAAGGTCTTTTTGTTAAATCATGAATGAGGGACTTCTTGCTATTTCTACACCCTAATATGTGCAAAGCTCTCAAATTATTAATTGAAAAAAGAAAAGCACAGACTATTTACTCAATGTCCACAACTTGTAACTCAAATAGAAAATGAACTAAATACTGCTTCTGAAAAACTCTATAGAGACCTTGTTCATATGCCTTAAAGCTGAGAAGAGGCAAAAGCATTTCCTTAATTCATTCTTTCAGAGAGGCGAACAGGTCTGCCTGTCACTCCTCTTTAATTCCTGCTGGCCCCGCTGAGTAATTCCTTAAAGCGCTCCTGCTATGAAACTCTGTTCTCCTTTTACCCTGGAGAAAAAACAAAAGTATCAGAGGCATATGAAACCACCACAGATCACAGACACCTTACTTCCTCATTTTTCAAGTGCCCTTTAAAAGTCGGAAAGGATGCTGGAAGTCAATGAGAGCTTAAATTCAAGCCTGCCTATGTACGTCCATCCAAAAGCTTAGAGGAAATTTTATCTGAGATGTAAAATATTCTTGGAGAGAACCTACAGGAGTATTCTTTTGTTCCTTTAGATACAACTCGCTTGAAGTATTGATGGCATAATGTAATTTGTTTGGCATCAACAGGAAGTCAATCAAATGTTACATACACATGTTTTAAAAAATCTTATGTTTTATCCCATTAAAGAATAAGAGTTTTCCTTTATATATGCCATTTAACATAAATATTTCTAGAATCTAGTATGCACTTCTCTCATTCCTTATGTGGAAATGTATAATTTAATATACTTTCTTTTGATTTAGGTCCATCATTACAAATTTTGATTATTGTATCCAATTTTAATATGTGAGATAAGAAAAAAAGTCAGTTTTCATTCCAACTAAAAATACATTCTTTTGAACAAGTTTTTTTTTTTTTTTTTTTTTTTTTTTAACCTTAGTGAAAACTAAAATTTGTTCCTTCTTTCCTACACTTTACTGCTTTTCTTGCTACTTTGGTTAGAACCAACTTTACGGTTTTAGACAAAGTGGCAATAGTAAGCATTTTTGTTTTACTCAATTGTTAGAATGCTTCTAAATTTCTCCATCAGGAATGATATTTACTGTAGTTTTCTGGCAGGTACATTTAATTAGAACACCAATTTAACTGATCTGCTTATAGGAATGGAGTGGGGAGGCATCAAAATTGCTTAAAAACTCCTCTGAAAAATCTTATATGCAGATAGATTTGTAAATCATCATGTTAAAGCCATAAGGGCTGTAGAAGTTAAAGCTGGCTCTCATCTGCATAGGAGTTTTGATTAGCAAGTTAGCAACCTTAAATCTGAGACTTAAGGAAGCCAAGGAAATCATAGTTCCAGGAAATATTCACAGTGCACATTTTATTTTAGCTGTTGTTGATGATGATAATGATGGGTGTGGTATGCAAGGTATTTCATAAGGGCTCTGGGTGTAAAAATATTGAATCAGGATTTAAATTTTTTCTAAACATACATAGATCTACTTCACACATTTAACTTTAGTGAGGTAGTGATCACAGTGCAGATAGAGAAGAACTGAAACTTTAGCTGAATCTCTATGTATTTTTCTTTTACTTTTAATGAGATTTGAAGCTAATATGGAAAAATGGTAACATTAAAAAATCATGATGATCACAGTTATCTGCAAACTTTTCTCCAAGACATTATAATATTCACTACTAACACTATAGCTATAAAATTAAGATCAGTATGTTAGTATTTGTTAATGGATTTATAGAAATATATATTAGTTTTCATGTTGGTTATATATAATAATACAGGAATGTGAATTTCATTATGAACTATATCTTATACTAAAATATGAATATATTTAACATAAATTAAATATTTTACCTTAAGAAAGCAAACCAATATTCAGTTTTAGGACTTTTAAGAAAGATTTTTATTATCATTTTATATTAAGAATGTCTGCTTTTCTATTCTGATAACATTATTTTATTACAATAAATGTTTTATTATTGTCTGATTTCACGTTTATTGAATAATGAATGTCTTTAAGAACAAGATAGCTCTTAGTTTGAATAAAATCTTTGTCAGTTTCTAAGTATGTATCATTTAAAAAGTCAATTAAACTGGGTAAGCCTCAGCTCCCTCATGTGTAAGCTTGAGTTAGTAGTATTTACCAGAAATTTTTGTAAAAATATTTTTGAGATATTACAAGTAAAATGCCTAGCGCATATATAAAACACACCTTGAGAAAATGATGAATTGTTACTACTATCTCTAAGGAATGCCATCATTATACCTAAACAAAGACTAAACACTCACACATACATGCGCGCACACACACACACACACACAACAGCACGTGGTCCGCTCTTTACTTTATTCTAACATACGCGAAGTTGTTTAAACTAGCTACATTTGAATGTAAAGTTTTCAATCAGAAACTCATTTATTGCAATTGTCAAATGTTAACATTTTATAATGTTTGCTTTTTATAATCATCACTTGATGTTTTGATGCTAGGATATAGTTTTATAATCAAAGCAGTATTTATATTAATTCCAAATAAAATAATATTTCAGTGAAGAATTACAAATAAATAATTTCAACCGAACACTGCAGGATCTCACGTATAAGTGAGGCTGAACTATGAGAACACATAGACACTTGTGGGGAACCAATACACACTGGTGCCTGTTGAGTGGAGTAAGTTGAGGGAAAGCATCAAGGAGAATATCTAATGGATGTTGGGTGATGGGTTAATCTGTGCAGCAAACCACCATGGCACACATTTACCTATGTAACAAACCTGCACATCCTGCACATGTGTCCCAGAACTTAAAAATTGAAGAAAAATATAAATAAATACATAATTTCACCTATGTTCACAGCATCACTGCTATGTAAGTGCCATTATCATATGCATTTTAGAGAAAAATATAAAAAACAAATTTGAATATATTCATAACCGTGGTTTTTTTTTTTGTTTTTTTTTTTTTTTGAGACAGAGTCTTGCTCTGTCGCCCAGGCTGGAGTGCAGTGGCCGGATCTCAGCTCACTGCAAGCTCTGCCTCCCGGGTTTACACCATTCTCCTGCCTCAGTCTCCCGAGTAGCTGGGACTACAGGCGCCCGCCACCTCGCCCGGCTAGTTTTTTGTATTTTTTTAATAGAGACGGGGTTTCGCTGTGTTAGCCAGGATGGTCTCGATCTCCTGACCTCGTGATCCGCCCGTCTCGGCCTCCCAAAGTGCTGAGATTACAGGCTTGAGCCACCGCGCCTGACCACCGTGGTTTCAAAGTCTTGAGAATCTCTGAATCTCCTCAAAGTTGAAACAATGGAATGAGCCTTCCAGGGTAAATAGAAATGGAGGACAGTTCTAGGCTGATTAACTCATACATGTTCTGACTCTCTTCTGTGGAATATCTGCATATTTGTATTTGTAAATAACAACAGGAAAAAGTGCTATGTACACATGACAAGGAAACAAAGTATTTCTAGATGGTAAACACATTGTAAATCATTTTCCCTAAAGTTGCTTGATTACTAGATCTTTAAGAGAGAACTTCTGGCCGGGCGCAGTGGCTCACGCCTGTAATCCCAGCACTTTGGGAGGCCGAGGCGAGTGGATTACCTGAGGTCAGGAGTTTGAGACCAGCCTGGCTAACATGGCGAAACCCCATCTCTACTAAAAATACAAAAATTAGCTAGTCGTGTTGGCACATGCCTGTAATCCCAGCTACTAGGGGGACTGAGGCAGAAGGATGGGTTCAACCTGGGAGGCAGAGGTTGCAGTGAGCCGAGATCATGCCACTGTAGCATACTCTAGCATACTCTAGCCTGGGCAACAGAGCAAGACTCTGTCTCAAAAAAAAAAAAAAAAAAGAGAGAGACAGAGAGAACTTCTAAATCTTATTTCATTGTTTTATCTCTCACAGAACAAATAAATGCTGTCAGTATGTTCTGCTTCTTACATAATGCTTAGAAAATTTTTAGTATAATTCACAGGAAACTATTAACATTGAATGCTACTGAGAAAGTGCTGGTGATGGAAGAGATATAAACTATATAAATAGTTTTGGATATTGGCAAAATATAGATGCCCTCTTCAGTACTTCTCTCCTAAACTAAGTGATTGAATTTTTAAAATATTTATATTTTACCCAAGCTAGTTTGTATGTGCATATATGCTCATATAATTAATAAGTAATAATATGTTATTTGTTTCTTTTAGATATTCACTGTTTAATAGTGCAGGAAGTTGTGTTATTGAAAATTTCAATGATACATTTGCCTCAGGGAAATGATTCATCAGAGAGATGTTCTTTAGAAAGTAAATTGGTTAAAAATAACGTGCATCGTATCCATGGTCCAATACCACAGAACTTGTATTTTTAATTTGTATTGTGGAAATTAGATAATTGTCACTTTATTCTGTAGGTAGGTATTTTCCTTAGGTGATAAAATATTTGGGGGAAAAACAGTATGCCATGGAGATATTGTGTGTAGGGCTCCAGACCACAATAAAGTCAATATTGCAATAAAGAAGTTATGCAAAATTTTCCCCAGTGCATATAAAAATTATGTTTATACTAAAATTTAGTCTATTAACTGTGTCATAGCATATATCTAGAAAGCTTTTTTAATTTAAAAAATACTTTATGGTTAAAAATGTTAATGATCATCAAGACTTCAGTGATTGGTAATCTTTTTGTCATTGGAAGGTATTACCTTGATGTTGATGACTGCTGACTGCTGAGGGTAGTTGCTAAAGGCTGAGGTGTCTGTGGTAATCTCACAAATGCAAGGGCAAATAAATATTTTCCTGCATTGATTGATTCTTCCTTTCCAAAAAAAGTTCTCAGTAGCATGCAATGCTGTTTGATAGCATTTTAACCAAAACAAGACTTCTTTCAAAATTAGTCAATCCTCTCAAACTCCGCTGCTGCATTATCTACTAAATACATGTAATATTCTTAATCCTTTGTTATCATTCTAAAGGTGTTCACAGAACCTTCACCAAGAGTTTTTTCCATCTCAAGAAACTACTTTATTTGTTCATCCATAAGAAGCAACTCGTCATCTGTTCAAGTTTTATATAAGATTGCAGCAATTCAGTCACATCTTCATGTTCTGCTTCTAATTCTAGTTCCCTTGCTATTTCTATCACATCTGCAGTTACCTCCTCCATTGAAGTTTTGAACTACTCAGTGTCATCCATGAAGTTGGAATCAAGTTCTTCCTAATTCCTGTTGGTGTTAACCTTTTGACCTCTTCCCATAAATCATGAATGTTCTTAATGGCATCTAAATGGTGAATCCTTTCTAGCAAGTTTTCAATGTACTTTGCCCAGATTCATTATAAGAATCACTATCTATGGCAGCTATGGTCTGATAAAATGTATTTTAGTGACAAATCTTGAACATCAAAATTACTCTTTGATTTATAGGCTGCAAAATGGATATTGTATTGGCATTCATGAAAATAACATTTCCTTCCTTGTACATCCACATCAGAGGTCTTGAGTTGCCAGGAACATTGTGGGTAAGCAGGAATATTATTACTAGTATTATTATTATTTTCTGAGAAGTAGGTCTCAATAGTGGGCTGAAAGTATTCAGTAAACCATGTTGTGGAAAGATGTGTTGTCATCCAGCTTCCTTGTTATATTTATAGAGCACAGGCAGAGTAGATTTAACCAAATTTTTAAGCGTCCTGGGATTTTCTGAATGATAAGTGAGCATTGGCTTCAACTTAAAGTCATAGGCTATATTAGTTTCTAACAAGGGAATCAGCCTGTTTTTTGAAGCTTTGAAGTCAAGCATTGACTTCTCCTCTTATTTATAAAAGTCCTAGATGATAATTTATTTCAATGGAAGTTTGTTTCACCTACCTTAAAAACCTGTTTAGTGTATCTACCTTCATCAATTATCTTAGCTAGATTTTTCTGCATAACCTGCTGCAGCTCCACATCAGCACTCACTGCTTCACTTTGCACTTTTATGTTATGAAGACGGTTTCTTTCCTTAAGCCTCATGAACTAACCCCTGCTAGCTTCAACTTTTTTTTTTTTTTTTTTTTTTTTTTTTCTTCAGCCTCCTCACCTCTGTAAGATTTTACAGAGTTGAAGAGATTTAGGAATTTGTGGTTTTTTTTTTTTTTTTTTTTTTTTTTTTTTTCATGATGAGGCTTTGACTTAAAGGAATGTTGCACCTGGTTTGACCTTCCATCCAGATCTTTCAAACTTCTTCCATATCAGCAATAAGACTGTTTCACTTCCTTATTATTTATGTGTTTACTAGAGTAACACTTTGAATTTCCTTCAAGAATTTCCTTAGTATTTACATTTTAGCTAACTATTTGACACGAGACCTAGATTTTGTCCTATTTTGTCTTTAAATATGTATTCTTCACTAAGCTTAATTATTTCTAGGTTTGGATTTAAAGTGAGATACTTGAATGCTTGGGGGCTACTGTAAGGTAATTCATTGTCCCAGTCTCAATATTATTGTATCTCAGTAAATGGGGAAGAAGAGAGAAGGAGGAACAGCCGGTCGGTGGAGCAGTCAGAATATACACAACATTTATCAATTAACTTTACTGTCTTATATGGACATGGGTTGCGATGCCCCCAAAACAATTACAATAGTAACATCAAAGATCAGTGATCACAGATAATCACAAAAGATGTAATAATAATTATCAAGGTTGAAATACTGTGAGAATTACCACAGTGTGACACAGTGACATGAAGTGAGTACATGCTGTTGGAAAAATAGCACTGATAGAGTTGCTCACACAGGGTTGCCACAAACCTTCAATTTGTAAAAAATGAAAGTCTTTGAACCACAATAAAATGAAGTGTGCTTGTACTTAGACTGTAATCAACCTTTTAATAGATTTGCTATTTGCAAATCTAACTGCAATATAAAATCAAGTATATATCTGAAAATTTCTAAGTCTCCTCCAATAAACAATGAGATTTCTCGTGGCTGTGATTTCATTAGGACAATAAAATATATATCATATGAATAAATTAAACTGTAAAACATCAATTGATAAGGGGCTAAGGTTGTAAATGATTGGTTTAAGTAATAAAAATACACTGAAAATTTAGGATGATCATGATTTCTATTATATAATGATTTTATCTCCTAAGATAACTTATTTTGCATTCTAAATCTTTTATAAAATTTTTGGTAACATTTTCTTTTTTAATTTTTTTTCCTCAAATCATTTTATTTAAAGAAAACTGAAAGCAATGGTATTTTAATTGATTCATTACTATACTGTTTCAAAATCTATTTATTGCCTGAAATGAGCAGATGATCACTCAGCTAATAGGTAGATGCCCACTTGATTAAATTGTTACTTTTCTTATATCAGTAGAACCAACATATATATACACACACACACACAAACACACATACATATGTATATGTATACACATACACACACACACATATACACATACGCACATATATATAAAATAGAGCAGTTTCTTTAGATTTTTTATCACAAAACTATCACCTCAAGGTAATTTGCAGAGGACATATGAGAAGATTACACACTTTGTAGAAGCTACTTAACCCAATCACATTTAGTCCTTTTACAATTTCCCCAATGATATTTCACAAGGTAATCCTTATTTAGGTAGACTTCATCGATTGGTTATCCCCATTATAAGCTGACAAATACTGTGACCTTGTTAGGGATAATACAACCATACCGTAAGTTTAGACATTACTAAAATGTCTGAAGTGAGAACCTATGATATATAAAAAACATATCCCCCCTTTTAAAAAATGTATCAATTCATTTCAGAGTTTGCAGCACTTATAACACCAAAAAGGTCAAATTTGCCATTTGTTTGAGACATAGTTGCCCAGAAAATAGGTGTAACTTATGGAATTTGTCACCTTTAGAAAATTGGTTCATTTTTTTCCTCGATGGTTGGTAGCTTTTACAATTTGTAGAGTGGTCTTAGAACATTTTCCAAGTGACAAGTGTGTCCTTTAAGACCTTGGTTTGGTGCCTCAACACTGTGAGCTCTGCTTGCCTAGGGATGAATGGTAAATTGTTTCTCTTTCATGCAGTTGTTTTGAAATGAGATGTCAAAGATTATGTTTTATAGACTGTATCTATTTCGTACGTCTGGCCTATCAGAGATTGATTACTTGCTCCTGTGATTGTTCTTTAATCCTGATAGCTACAGACACTTCGTGGCTCCCAGTGACAACATCTCATAATCTAAATATATCTAGCATGATGCAAGGCTGTTGATGAGGAAATCATGGTTTGCACCATCATTATCGTAAAGCCAAAATGATGACCATTAAAGGTTTTCAGGAAGTTATTTGTAGTAAAATAATCAATGATGAGTCAAAGCATCACCATCAGTCAGAAATAATCCTGAGCAAATATATGGAGAGGTATTGAAAGATAATCTTTCATTATGCTAAAACATTCCATATAGAAATGTATATGTATTCCTAAGTAATTTATTCTCTGGTAGGTTTGTAATTTTAAGTAGATATGTATTTTCTTAAAGTAAATGAAATACATACCTAGGTTTTATTTGAAAATTTTAATTTTGGCCTTTATTTTCAGAATGTTTCTATGCAGTTATCCAGTTCTAGTATTTTCTGAGATAAATTAAATAGGTGATTAGGTCTCTTTTTCATTTATAACTAAAAGAAATAAATGAACACCTCAGGCAATCACTTTTTTGCTATGTGAAACAAACATTTATAATTTATCTCTTTTCTCCTTATTTATTAAAAATAATAAATACATATATACATATTTCAGGTGAAGAGTAAAATTATGTGAAAAGAGCAACTTCTAAAATAGATAAAGACAATTTATTTCAAACCTTCTTAAATATAACCACTTGTTTTTATCAGATTTCACTGGATTGAGTTTACTAGGGCTCAGATTTTTAATAGTTATACCTGACACACAGCTGCCCCATATCTTGTTTAGTCTTATTTATGAGGACACAATAGATTATCATCCCATCCTTTTTACCTGGAAAGTGTTATACTCACAGTAGTTTATTTTTAATTAACTTATCTTCTATAGAGATCCTCTCAGGGAAAAATATTCATGGATGTATGTGTGTTGGAGTAGAATGTATTGTGGTAGTTTTTAATCACGATAGGCTTCACTGTTCAATCTTTCTGAGGATGACAATATTTAGTAAAAATTATAAACAAAAATAATTTATGAGCCTGGGTCCCGCTGATTAGTGTAATGTTGATTTTTTTATTAAAAACAATTTATTTTAAAGCAAACATACTCTGTATCTAAACCTAAACATATGGAATATGACTTTTGTTATGAAATTTTCTCATTTGTGAACTTTACTCTTTTAGAGATTAGGTCTCAGGCAGACTAGAGTTCTACTAAAATTTATCTTATTCTCCATATGTTTCCATTCTTCTTGGGATGTTAAGCTGGTAACGTGAGTTATAGTGTTTTGTATTTTTTTGTCTTCTTTTTTTTAACTCTTAGACTTCATCTGTACTAGATCACATTATTTTTTTTCCAAATAGATTATTTCTGAGACTTGGAATACATAATATATGAGAACCTCATTATCTACAGTCTCATACATATACAAATATTCTGTGACACATCTTGATGTTGTCTTGTCTGAGAGTTCCAGAGTGTTCAGAAATAGCAGTTTTCTCCTTATTGTCAGGCAGAGACCTTGGTCACATTGGCTTTGATAAATCTGTTCAGATCAAGTAAGGGTTCCCTATCTTTTCTGCACATTAAATTTAATTCAAGAATCCTTATGCTCTGTGAATGCAACCAAAAATTACAATTTAATTGGTCAGAAATGTGAGTTTTTAAAGTTCCACACACAATTGTAATGCAGCACTGGTTGAGAGCCACCCTTAAATAATGTTTCAGAAGCTAGAACAGATCCTGAGATTGCCCGGGGACTAAGAGTAAAAGCCTGAGTTCGTGAGCTTATTTTAAAAATTATACTTTAGCTAAGTTGCTACGTAGACAACAGTTTGAGGGGCTTTTCTTTTTGTCCTTACATCCTAGTTGAGTGGATGGGAGACATCAGTGAGAGAATGGGATGTGAGATATTTTTATGCGGGATTTTGATCCAAGTAATTGAAAACGAAGTCAATGACTTTAGATGTTTATATTTTCCAGTAAGTCTCAAGAATACTAAAACAAAACTATCAGACTCTTGCTGCTCCCTATTTATATGGCTAGTGTTTCTCAAAATGTGACTCCCAGGCCACCTGCAACAGGATCGCATGAGGGACCTGTTAAAATCTCAGATTTCTCACCCTATAAATCATAATCTCGCAAGCATGGTAGCTGAATAATTTTCCTTTAATACAAAGTTTCCAGGTGATTACTAGACATATTAACAACCATTTGTGTCAGCCAGAGCTCTGATGGTCACTGAGGAGCTCTCTCTGATTTTTCTTAGATCTTCTTGCTTTTGACAACTTAATGGAAGTCAACTATTTGCAAGACAATATGCTCATGAAATAGACATACAGGTCAGGAAAATATGTCTCTTGACTTCATTGGTGGCGAGTTACTGCACAAGGGTAAAATAGTTAAAAAAATGTTTTTCACTTACCTTCCAAGCCCATTCATAAGTGACATTTTATGTCAGTTCCGATTTTCAAGCGGATGAAGTATTGCTAGAGAATTGTAGACTCTTAGGCATTGCTGGCTGTTGGCTTGACCCCATGTGAAAACGTGTCACTGTTTAAAGCAGTGTGCATATGTGAGAGGTGCTAGTGGTTCTGTGAAGAAGGAGAAAGAGATCAAATGGTTGTTTTATAAGTGTCACTTTGGGCTGGGCGCGGTGGCTCAAGCCTGTAATCCCAGCACTTTGGGAGGCCGAGACGGGCGGATCACGAGGTCAGGAGATCGAGACCATCCTGGCTAACATGGTGAAACCCCGTCTCTACTAAAAATACAAAAAACTAGCCGGGCGACCTGGCGGGCGCCTGTAGTCCCAGCTACTCGGGAGGCTGAGCCAGGAGAATGGCGTGAACCCGGGAGGCGGAGCTTGCAGTGAGCTGAGATCCGGCCACTGCACTCCAGCCTGGGCGACAGAGCGAGACTCCGTCTCAAAAAAAAAAAAAAAAAAAAAAAAAAATAAGTGTCACTTTGAACTTTGGGGTCACTCTTGTAGAGTCATTATCTTTTGAATACATATATAGAACTCTTATAATATGCCAGACACTGAGACATTGATTTATATCCTTTATCTTATTTCTTCTTGCTAAAATCATATGAAGAAAATACAGTTCTTACTTTCATTTTACATGAGGAAATTAAGATTTGAATTGGATAAACAACTTGCTCCAAGAGAAAGTACTAAATGGTGGATCTGAAATATAAACCTACTTTTTAAATTTCAGAATGTTAACCCCTATTCTCTACATATACTGTGTACTGACAATACTTATTATTACTATTAATGCATGTTACTTTTCCAATGACCAAGTAGCTTTAAACCACAGAAATGTATTCCCTCATTGATCTGGAGGCTAGAAGTTTGAAATCATAATATTGACAAGGCTGTGCTGAACTCTGAAGCCTCTAGGATAAGGTCCTTCTTAGTCTCTTCCAGATACTGGTGGTATGGTAGCTATCTTTGGGATTCTTTGGCTTGTAGTTGCATAACTCCAATCCCTGCCTTCTTTGTCATGTGGCATTCCCCTGTGTCTCTGTATCAAATTTTCCCTCTCATTATAAGAACCTCAGTCACTGGTGTGGTTTCATATGAATCCACTATTCAACTCAGTGGAGCATTCATAAATGCCTTGTGGAAACTGAAGCTATCTGACAACACACTTTGAGGTTATCATGGTGAATGGGCTTTCATTTCTTCGATTCACCCTCTGCTTCAATTTAATGTTTCCACCAAACTATTACTATTTTATTTCATGCCCAACTTCTGTGATTTCTGTAACCTTTTGGAGAGAATGGGAGTTGGGAACACTCACCATGCATTAGCATGTTTGTGTTCTTTTGTATCTTATATATCCGCCAAGACAACAGAGTTCTGCATGGCAGACTTTTGCTAACGATCATGATTAGTAGTACAGATAATAATATTAATTGCTACATAGCTGTTTCCAAAATCCAAGTTTAAGTTTTTTCTACTAATCTATATTGCCTGTGTGACACACTGATGGTGATAAAAATATAAAGAACAGCTTTGCTGGGTAGAGGTTTGGTGAAGAGTGGCATAATTGCTGTACAAGGAAGAGAAGAAGCCTGATTTGAAATTTTGAATGCTGAGCAGAAAGATGTTGTGGTAAAAATGGGATGAAAATGGTATTAAAGGTGGTCAAAGATGTGGAATGTGATCTGATGAAGCACCTAGCATTTTAACTTTCTCAGGAGTGAAAAGGTCACAGACCATCTGTAGGAGAGGATAGATATGGGGGTGAGGGAGGAAAAAGAGAAGGAAGCCATTCAAGGAATGTAGAATGAGGTCATTTCTCCAAACATGCTACTGACTCAAGAAAAAGTAGTCTAGGTGTCTTACAGAAGGTGCTTATGCGTAGTCATCAACAACTGATGTGTACAGATAGACCACAGATGCCATGTAGACAGGTATAATTCAAAAGCATAGAATTGAATAATCTACATGTATAATTTAGGATGCATGAGCTTTGTGGAACATGGATGAAGACAGCCGTTTCAGCTGTGTGTCATACTATTTTTTGTTTCAATTTCACTTTATTAATATTTGTTATAGCCATTTCCCCCTCAGCTTTATTAAGATATAATTGGCAATAAAACTTGCATGTAATTACATTGTACAACTTGATGTTTTTATGTAAGTGTACATTGTGAAATAATTAAGACAAGCTAATTAACACACGTCACCTCATATACTTATTTTTGTGTGTGTAGTAGGAACATTAAAGACCTCTATTTCTTAGCAATTTTCAGGTATACAATCATTATTATTAATTATAGTTAGTCACTATGCTGTGCAATAGATCTTCAGTTACCTGTCTAACCGAAACTTTGGAACCTTCATCGCACTGTTGAGCTAGAGGACAAAGTATTGGACTAGGTATTCATATATAGATATTGGAGGACCAACTTCAGAATTCAACTAGATTTTTTGGTATCTTGTTTTTCAGTCTAGTATGTTTGGTCAAGGAGTAGAAAGAGTGAATTAATTGCAATATTGTAATCTACAAAATTATCTGGCATAGTATTATTAATGACCATGACATTTATCCCTATTAGTTAGAGGGTACGTGCAATAACCCGTATCTTCTTGAAAATAAAAGATTTAAAGTTAAATTCTAACTCCCCTTGCCATGTCCTATGTATGTATGTGCAATGTCATTGTAAAAAATAATGAGTGTTTCTATTAGATGATGTCAAATAAGAAGGATGTTGATAATGTCAATATAATGTAAAATAATGAGAAATATAGAACAGAAAAATGTGAAATGCCTAGAATTAGGATGCATTTATTGCCACAATTTTTACATAATAAACACCAAATAGCAATTTGGTTGAATGGTTTAAAGAAAGCCAAAAGTAAATAATCACCAACAGAACAGCAAACATAGGGTCTGCTAGTATTTGGAGAGATTGCAGTTCAAACTTTCCAGGTGCTAAATCCCAAAGCACAACACTATACCATGGAAGCTCTGATAGCACACTGTTTATTCTCATTCCCAAACCACATTGCAATCAAAATTAGCTACCTGATATTCCCCCAGCCAAGTCTTTTGCCTATTATAGTAATACCAAGGAAATATTGTAGGGTAGCCGCAGTTGTTATTTGATGCTATGTTATATCCCACAATTCATTTTTGATAAGCAGAATGTCTAAACTTTAAAGATCTCACAATTACTTAAATAAGTGTTTATTTTCATCTTTCCCCAAAGAGAAAGCAAAATGACACTGTGTTCATTTCTTGTCAAACAAGAAATATTCCTAAGAGATATTTTCCGTGTTCAGTGCAAACCCTAATAAAATTTGACAGCAAAGAATGTTTTTCTCTGAGTAAATATTTGGCAGTAAGTAGATAACTGCTACAGATGCCAAGTTGTTAATTTCATACCACCAACCTACTGTCTTTCTATCTTTGCATTTTTTCTTCTATTTAGAGGTTAAAGGGATGTAACATAACTTTTCTGTCTTATAAAGAAAGTGAAAAACTGTTTATACATCTGGATGCCATTCAGTGTTCTTCATTCACATAATTTTAAAAAGGAAAAGAAATGAATAAATAACTATTAAATAAAAATTCTGGATTTTGACAAAATTGATAACTCATGAGACATTTTAATCCTAGGATGAGCATTCTGAAAGTATTCCTGTATCATTAATAATTAGAAAAGAATCGCCATCTTTGATTTTTGACTTCATTCTTGTGCTAATAGCATGGTGCTTATAGCTGTTCTAAAGGATTGTCTGCAAACATGACAAAGTCCAAAGAAAAAGAGACATTTTGTCTTTCCCACCACTCTTTGTCTGTTCCAGATGCCTACAGTAGACTTCTCAAAAATCATTCCCCAAAAATGGGCCATATCTACAGTCCTGAACTGTTCATTAGCAAAAGGGTTAGACCTTTAATAGTTGGCATAAATTAAATTTACTGTGGTAACAATGGGTGTTAGGATGAAAAATAAAGCAATACCTTCAATAATAACATTCCTTTGAATTAATATTCTAATTTAACAAATGAACTAAACTATTCAAAACTATTCCTGGAACATCATTAGTACTGAGTACACGGCTGAAGTAGACTATAATTCCTCAAACTTTTTGTCCAGGTCTAATTCCATGTTTTATTGACATATTTTTTGATAAAAGTTTCTCATCTATCAAAATCTTCACAAAAATCTTGATCATATTCACTTTGTACTACTATAGTTTCTCATACTCTGTCTTCCAACTTCAAGCCTTGTTTCTTTAGAGATATGTATTATTGTTCTGCCCAAATTCTTTATCCTTGATCACTGAAGTACACATGAGATTATTCCTAATTGATTACTTCAGAATAACTCAGAATTTTCTTCTCCCCTAAAGGCAAGTTCTCCAAACATTACATCATTAGATTGACTTTACTTTGTGTTCTGTTTATTTTTCTAATTTAACATTTATTGTTCTCTCATATGCTATCCACATTAACGTGTTCTTTCCTTTCTCTAGCTTTGATTTTTGTCTTCGTCTAAATGATCACATTGTGATATGGTTTGGCTATGCACCGCAGCCAAATTTCATCTCGAATTGTAATCCTCACGTGTTGAGGAAGTGATCTGGTGGGAGGTGATTGGATCCTGCGAGTGGTTTCCTCCATGCTGTTCTCCTGATAGTGAGGGAGTTCATTAAGAATACTTGACTCATATGATTAAAAAGCAAAGTCTCAGAATAAGCCATCTGCAAGCTGAGGAGAAAGGAAGCTAGTAGTGGGTCAGTCCGAGTTCCAAATCCTCAAAAATACAAAATCTGTCAGTGCAGCCTTCAGTCTGTGGTCAAAGTCTTGAGAGTCCCCCGCAAGCCACTAGTGTAAGCCCAAGACTCAAAAGGCCAGAGAGTCTGATGTTAAAGGAAAGCAAGCATCCAGCACAAGAGAAAGATGAAAACCGGAAGTCTCAGCAAGCCAGCTTATCCCACCTTTGTCTGCCTGCTTTGTTCTAGCCACACTGGCAGCTGGTTGGATGGTGCCTACACAGAGTGAGGCTGGGTCTTCCTCTCCCACTTTACTGACTCAAGTGTTAATCTCCTATGGCAACACCATTGCAGACATACCCAGAAACAATACTTTACCAGCTATCTAGGTATTCTTCAATCCAATCAAGTTGACACATAATATTAACCATCACACATTGCCTATAGCACAATTCAGAGATATTTAATAATGTCTATCATGAAACACAGCCTCTATGATGGCTGCCTATGATCTCTATGTTCTGGCATTCACATCCTTCTTTAATTCCCTCTCCTTGGATATGAGCTAAACTTATTGAATTGATTCTAAAACAAAATGTATTTGAAGTAATGGGGTGTTCCTTCTGATATTTGTTTATAAAAGAACCATGGCGTATGTTTTGGTCTGTCTCTCTTGCTTTTTCACAGATTGCTCACTCTAGGGGAAGCCAGCTCTAGGGGAAGCCAGCTGGCTTGGGAAGTAGTGCAGTGGAGAAATACACATGGCCAGAGATTGAGACCAATCATGTGAATGAGTTTGGAAGCATCCTTCCCACCACTGCCACCAGTCAAGTCTTCAGATGAGACTGCAGCCATAGCCAATAGCTTGACTGCAACCTCCTGAAAAACCTTGATGCAGATTCACACAACACTGGATTTCTGACCCACAGACAATATGATATAATAAATGTTTGTCTTTGGCACTAAGTTTTAGGATAATTTGTTATATAACAATAAACAATACACCTATCCTGGATATAAGTTTCCCTGTATTTTCTGTAGCATCTTCATATTTTAGACCATTTATTTTATTTTTCTTTATGTTTGTCTTAGAGTTGAATACCATATTATGGTTCCCTTCAACAATCTTATATATGACTTTTTTATGAAGATAACTTATGAAACATAATGAAAAAAGGAGATCAACCAGTTTAGACTTTTTCTCTTAATTGTTGCTTCTCTTTATCCTGCTTTCCACGTCACACTCTTTG
Source organism: Rhinopithecus roxellana (assembly GCF_007565055.1). Classification (NCBI taxonomy): domain Eukaryota; kingdom Metazoa; phylum Chordata; class Mammalia; order Primates; family Cercopithecidae; genus Rhinopithecus; species Rhinopithecus roxellana. The sequence continues at coordinate 67,066,485 of NC_044559.1, read as the reverse complement.
CTGTCACCTATATCTGTTCTTGTTATTATGGTCACTGATTCTGTGGACTATCAGGTTTTTATTTCTGATGTGTTTACACCGTATATGCCAAAGATGTCAAGTGTATGAAAATATCACAGATAAGCCATTCCTATATGGCTAAATATCCTCTGTTATATTAAAAAATTTATAAAACCTTTATTTTTTAGATTTTCTGGGAGCTACCAACTCCTTTGAAAATTTATCTGTAGATTTGCACTGATCTACATGGCATGATGAATTTTTAAAGAGACTTTTTCAAGGAGATCTTTAAATATGATCACTTATTTAACAGAATAAGTCCTATTAGGCCAGTATTCAAACATTACTGCTACATTTTTGATATGATTAAACTTACTATAGCTAAGGAATTATCACTTGAAACTTTGTTACATCCTTCAATCCAGTGTCCCTAAACAACTTCACTGCTTTCTTTATGACTAGTGGTTCCATTGGAGGTTTAATATCAACTTTAACCCTGACTCTGACAAAGCCCATCAAAAATAATGAAGTTTGACAAATAAAGCTTTAAATTTTCCTTTTCTCCCACAGTATTTTCACTTCCATCACTTGGGTCCTTTCTAAACATAAACAGCATCTATTATCTCTTCTGGCTCTTATTTTATGATTAAGAAAAATTAATGGCTCACTTGCAAGTTTTGTAGAACAACATTCAGTCAAATATGTATATATATATATATATATACACACACACACACATATATATATACTCTATATATGTATAATTTTGAGATGGAGTCTCGCTCTATCACCCAGGCTGGAGCACAGTGGCACGAGATCTTGGCTCACTGCAAGCTCCGCCTCCAGGGTTTACGCCATTCTCCTGCCTCAGCCTCCCAAGTAGCTGCGACTACAGATGCCCGCCACCACGCCTGGCTAATTTTTTGTATTTTTAGTTTCATCTTGTTATCCAGGATGGTCTCGATCTCCTGACCTTGTGATCCGCCTGCCTTGGTCTCCCAAAGTACTGGGATTACAGGCTTGAGTCACCATTCCTGGCCTCAATCAAATATATTTTTATACAAATAAACCTTAAAAATTAGAGCCCTCTTTCAAAGCTAGCTGTTAATCATTTATAGGAAAATGCTACCATCAAAAAATTAATGATAGAGCATCACTATAACTTAAACTATCTATAAAAGGTTAAAACAGGGTAACACATTTAATGAAAAATACAGCTTAAGCATAGTTTGAGGAACATTGATGCGAATAATATGAAATGTTAGAAAATAAATAAAGTGGAATACTTTAGGTGTTTCTACTACAATATGTTTATAGTTACTATAATAGATAAAATTTTATTTGTATCCTTTCAAAAATGGCTGATGTCTCAGTTCATTTTGTGTTACTATAACATAATATCTGAGGCTGCATAATGTATAAAGAAAAGAGGTTTATTTGGTTCATAATTCAGATGGCTGGAAAGTTCAAGATTGGGAAACTGCATCTGGTGATGGCCTCATGCTGCTTCAGCTCCTATCAGAAAGTGAAAGGACAGTGAGCATGTCCCACTGGCACACATGATGAGAGACAAAGCAAGAAAGACAAACCAATGAAGCCAGATTGTTTTAAACGACCTACTTTTAAGGGAATTAATTCATTCCTGAAAGAGTCAGAATTCACTCAACCTCTTGGGAAAGCCTGAATCTATTCATGAGGGACCAGGCACCAGGACCAAAATAACTCCCACTAGACCCTACGTCCCAACAATGCTGCACTGGGGATCAAATGGGAACCTGAGTTTTGGGAGGGACAAGCCACCTGTAAGCCATAGCAGCTAACTATGATCAAATGGGCATAAAAAATACTCACACCTCCTCAGCTAAAATAAAACTGTTTTCCCACAAATCCTCTCCTCCTCTATAATGACAAACAATTTGAATGAACATGAAGTTTTATATTGTTATACTTTATATGTTATTTTCAGACTTTTACCAACATATGCTCTAAACTTTCAAATTATTTTAATTTTTTACAACTTCATCTACATGAGAAAAAGTAATTGAGTCAAATGTTTTTTAGAAACATTTATGGAATCTAATCTCAAAAAGAGATTGCATTTTTACTGAATTTGTCTGTAATTATCTGTTGCCTTGTTTAAATCCTATATTCCTATAAAAAGGTGTGCATTGTATATAGATATATTACTATGATATATACAGACATATAACTATGATGTAATTATTATTCATATTCCATCTCTGAAGATTCTTTAGAAGTTGATATATATTTAATTCTTTTTGAACAAATTGAGTCCAAAACTACTTGAAATTTATGTAACTTAACATCATTGTAGCCAGTCTTGTCAGGGATACTCCTAAAGTTACCTTAAAATGTATTTACCTAGCAACTCTATGCACTCCTCTGAAAGACGCATACTAAAATGTCATTTCCTGAGAGGAGCAACTGCAAAGAGTATTTGTTTATGTATTTTTAAAGTTGTAATAGACAGGAGTCTTTTGGAGAAATCTTTAGGGTTTTTATATATAAAATCATATAATCAGTGAACAGAAATAATTTAACTTATTTTTTTCAAATTTGGATGTCTTTTATTTCTTTCTCTTGCCTGAATGCTCTGGCTTGCACTTCCAGTGCTGTGTTCAATAGGAATGGTGAAAGTGAGAATCCTTGTGTTGTTCAGTTCTTTGAGGGAATACTTTAAACTTTTCTCCATTCTCTATGATGTTGGTTGTGGATTTGTCATATATGGCTTTTATTATTGTGAAGTATGTTCCTTTGATGCCTAATGTGGCTGTGAATCCATCTGGTCCTGGATCTTTTTTCTTGGGAAATGTTTTTGTTACAGATTTAATTTTACTACTCACTATTGGTCTGCTCAGGATTTCTATTTCTTCTTGGTTCAAACTTGGGAGGTTGCATGTTTCGAAATTTATTTATTTCCTCTACGTATTCTACTTTGTCCATGCACCATGCTCACAGTAGTGCCTGATGATCTTTTATGTTTCTGGGGATCAGTCGTAATGTTACCTTTATCATTTCTGATTGTGTTTATTTGAATCTTCTTCTTTTCTTGGTTAATCTAGCTAGCAGTCTGTCAGTGCATCTGCCTTTACTTTGATTCTGTAGATATGTTACTCCAGAAGAGCAGGAGATGGACAATACAAGGGAGACTGAATTTCAAAATCCTTAAAGAAGAATGACAATATAAGAACAGTTATTTCCCCGATTTTATTTCTGTAGATTAAGGAGAAGAGAAACAGAGTTCTCAATGAGTATTATAAAAAAAATGAATCAGATTGGTTAATATTAAATTAGCTTATTGGGACAGGGCACTTAAATTATAATATACCATTAAAAAGAAGATTCCCTATTGTGCTTAATGGATAAATTCTGTATGAAAAATAGTAGGATAAACTGCCTTAGTGATCATTCATTTCATAAAAGTACCTAGGATGCTTGGCTACCTCTAAGGTTCATCTAAGCAGTGTTTTCAGTCTGCCCACAAATAATCAATATATTAGACAAAGTTGATAACATCCACTTCAAATTTTCAATAGAGTTTGTGTGAATATAAATTAGTTCAGCCACTATGGAAAGCAGTTTGGAGATTTCTCAAAGAACCTAAAATAGAACTACCATACGACCCAGACATTCCATTACTGGGTATACACCCAAAGAAAAATACATTATTCTACCAAAAATATATGCAATCATATGTTTATCATAGCACTGTTTGCAATAGCAAAGATGTTGAAGCAATCCAGGTGCCCATCAGAGGTGGACTGGAAAAAGAAAATGTACATATATACCATGGAATACTATGCAACCATTACAAAGAATGAAAGCATGTGCTCTGCAGTAACATGGATGGAGCTGAAGGCCATTGTCATAAGCTAGCTAATGCAGGAACAGAAAACAAATACTGCATGTCCTTACTTCTAAGTCTGAGCTAAGCATTGGGTACACATGAACATAAAGATGGCAACAATGGACACTGGTGACAACTGGAGTGGAAGGAGTGGGAGGTGGCAAGGGCTGAAAAACTACCTATTATATATTATGCTCACTACCTGGGTGATAGAATCAGTTGTACCACAATCCTCAGCACTGCACAATACACCCATGAAACAAATCTGTACATGAACCCTGAATCTAAAATGAAAGTTGCATTTTTAAAAAACTCAATGGAACAAGGAAAGAAAAGAATAATTTTAAGCACACACACACACACACACACACACACACACACACACATGCATACAAACATGTAGATATATATTATTCCAAACTAGGAAAGAAACAAACCATTTCTGCTTAGCACTGACCAGATCATGCTGGAGTTGCATGATAAGTCTGAGTTGTCACAGTTTATTACATGCATTCACTCATGGGAATAGATGCTTAAGACTATGAGCAGTTTAGAAAAAAGTTGGAGAATTACATTTATTGGAACAGAAAAAAATCCTGAGATCTTTACAAAAGTAAGAGAAATACAAGTAACACTACACCTTTATATTATAAATTATTAAGTAATTTGTTCAGGTTCACATAATCAATAAATGTGCTATAATCAACATAGCACATTTATTGATTATATGAACCTGAACAAATTAGTTAACCTTTCTGAGGTTTCAAATTACTTAACCTTTCTTTGTAAAATAAATACACCTATATCAAAAGTACATGAAGAACACGCTGTTGCTCAGTAAATGTTGGTTTCTCTATATTTGACTGAACAAATGAAACGGCCTGATTGAGAAGTAGAAAAAGCTCAGGGAAGGAGATGAGCTATAAAGAAGTACTCTGGACTTAGGCAATTATTTTTTAGTTATGTTCATGTACAAAATGAGATGAATTCTAACTAAAAAATTTGATAGAAAAAAGACAAATGTTTGAAGAAGAGTTTTCAGGAAGAAAACGAAGTCCTGTAAGAAGTAATTTACACTCTCTTTCTAGGGACAAGTGTTCACAGGGAGTAAGAGAGAAAAAGAAGATATAAAAATTGTGGGTGAGAAGGACAAATATGAAAGGATTATGCTCATTGTAATGGAAATGAACTATTACTAGTTAGATTTGGGATTTATGAATATTAATTTAAGAGAAAGTAAGACATATAAATGAGAGTTATTAAGGTGTCTTTACAAACAGAAGCAGGTTCATATTTCTTCCCATACAAGAAAAATGAGAAGGCAAGGAAGTGCCATAAAAAGCAAATGTGGTGATATGCATTCAGTTGAGACATAGCTAGAAGAAGGTAATACAAAGAGCACTTTACCCTGAGGAATAATGGTACACTGCTAACCTGTGGCCATGCTGATTTAACTACCATATTAATATCACCGGATACATAAAGCTATGTGTATAGATCTCTTTTAAACCGAGGAGCAAAATTCTATAAAAAGGAATTATATCATTGTGGCCCTATCATTTTCTTTTCTTATTCAGTGTACATAAAATTCTTCAGTAGTTATTGTTTTCAAGTAAGCTACTCTAATCTGAAATGAAAATACACGGAATAATGTCATACCATTCACCACAGAGATGTTATCCATTATAAATTATATAGTTATACACACATATGTATATATAATTATTTTATCAAAATATGTATAAAACAAACCTAGGTAGGATAAAATTATTATTACTTAAATATAGATAACTATATAGTATATTAAAAGCTATCAATGTGAAGATTATATATGCATCTGGTGGTTACATAATGTTGCCATCCTAGTAGCATGCTAATTAACAAAGAAGCACTCCCATGCAATATGGGAGGTGGAGTTCTACAGAACACCAAAATTTAAACTTTAAAAATATACTTGAGCTAAGACATGTGATTGTGATTCATTGAACATCACCATTATCAGGGCCTAAGCCCAGATGTGCAAATTAGGGCACTGTATGAAGGGACAGATAATGGATTTAAAACAGTTTCCTAACAGCTATACAAACAAGGAGTAGCACCCATGCTCATTGCAGCACCTTTCACAAAAGCAGAGATGCGGACTCAACTGAAGTGTCTATCAAGGAATAAATCAACAAAGACATCATAGTGTATATACACAATGGAATATTATATAGCCTTCCAAAAGAAGGAAATTGTCATTTACAAAAAAATGAATGAGCCTAGAGTTCTTTATGCTAAGGGAAACAAGCCAGTCACACAAAAGGCAAATACTCCAATGATCACACCTATACTTTGAATCGGAAAATTCTTTAACTCCTAGAACTAGAGAGCAGAATTGTGATTATGGGAGATGCCAGTCAGAAGGTATAAGATTTCAATTAGACAGGACAAACAAGTTTTCAAGATCTATTGCACAGACAACATAGCCCTAGTTAGTAATAATGTATTGTACATTTCAAAATTGCTGAAAATTAATTTCAAATGTCTCACAACATAAAATATACATTAATTAGTTTGATTTAATCATTCCACAGTGTATACATATATCAAAGCATTGTATTGTAACCCATACATTTACATAATTTTTATTTGTGAATTAAAAATGTAAAAATGAATAAGGAATAGCAAGCAAGCACTAAGAGTGAAATAATTATTGTTGAAATTCAACTTTAAAAGATATTCAGTCAGGCACATTGGCTCTTGCCTATAATTCCAGCACTTTAGGAGGCTAAGGTGGGAGAATTGCTTGAGGCCAGAAGTTTGCAACTATCCTGGGAACATAGCAAGACCCTATCTGTAAAAAAAAAAAAAAAAAAAAAAAAAAAAAAAAAAAAAACCAACAAACAAACAAAAAAAAACACATTAGCCAGGCATGGCGGTACATTCCTGTAATCCCATATACTCAGGAAGCTAAAACACAGAATCTCTTGTTCCAGGGAATTCAAGGTTGCAGTGAACTATGATCGTGCCACATCACTTCAGCCTGAGTGACAGAGTCAGACCATGTATGTCAAAAAAAAGTATTTAAATCAAATAAAATAATGAATAATATGTTGTGAGGAATCACTAAATTAAGATTTAAGTATTTTATATTATATTTCTGATTCAGCTGTTATTAAATGAAGTGGGAGACCTTGTGCAAATTCTGTCACATCTTTTGGGATTTTTATTCTCTATGAAATTCACTGTTAGAATTAGTTTATATTTATGATTTCATTTAATTTCAATATTATATGATTCCACAAACTGGTTTTATGACTCTTTTGTTGTATGCAAATATCTGATTGCTTATTTTGCAGATTCTAATATAAGTGATATAGATGCAGAGGTAAATTCAATGTCCCCTAAACCCACAGTACTGAGGCAATGGGTATGTAACAAGCACTGAATAGAAAGTGCACACTTATGGCCTGCACATTAGTTCTGACATTCCTCCTCTAGTAAAGTCCTCAGAGGGTTGTGTCATCATTTTTCAGATTTAAGGATAAAAAGGAAACATTCACTGAAAAAAAAAAAAGAAAAAGAAAAAGAAAAAAAACAAAATTAAAGAGAATATGTAATTGAAAGCCATTAGAATAAGGTCCAGGGTCTGCCACAGTAGTTCTTATCACTGGATTTCTTGTGATGTTTAATTATTCACATGATATAGATACCTAGAGGTGCTAACATAGTCCAAAGGTCCAAAAATGTCATGTCTGTAGACTTCGGTATTTGTAAGAATATGCACAGGACCATCAGACGCACATTCAGTGAAGCAGGTGTCAGGTCTAGAGGTAGAGATTGAAATACTGGAACCCAAGCAATATAAATATGTTAAGGATAAAATTAATTAACAAGCCAAGGTGAGTGATCAAAAGTCAACACATAGAGATCAGTAAATATCAGGGCATAAACTTTGTGGCTTGAAGATTAAGAAAGCTATAAAATAGGGGTAAATGTTTATATAAGTGGCACTTATGACCATATTATATCTAACATATTTTGGATCTCTGAAAAGCTCATTTTGGTTTCAATCTTTCTCTGTCAGCTTTAGAGTATGAAGACTTTGATTACATTCTATGCAGACTATCAGTATTCTATTTTCTAGAGATGGCTGTCCAGTACTGCTTCCTGAGTTAGAAGTGATATTGTGCTTTTTCCAATAAAACTGTTGATGTCTGAAGCCTCTGCCCCAATTCCTCCCTGCCCTGTGTCCTCATATCTGAAGTGTGCATTTTCTGTTTAGTGTTTGTCACACACCTCTTTCCTCTGTACTATGAAGTTTAGTGACCACTGAGTTTACCTCTGCATCCCTATCACTTACCTTAGCATCTCTCAAATAAGCAGACAGTTGATAAATAACAAACTATTATAAAAATATTTCTTAGAATCATACTATTTAAATTAAATGCAATCATATATATTAATCATTGTGCATGAATCTTAAATATCCCAATCTGAAAAGAAGAAAGATGTGCAATTGTGACTAAATATACAATTGTGAGCCACTGCGCCCGGCCACAAGTCTATAATCTTTTACTCTAAATGATGACAGTGGCTGCCCATCAGGAATGGCCCCACCTCTTCTGAGCTGGCATGGGAGCTCCCCAGATGTGCAATTGTGACTAAAATGGTAGTCACAGTTTGTGTTATATGACACTTTATAAGATTTCACACATCCTTATTTCTGCATTGATCATCTTACTCTTTCATGACAAAGCCCTCTACAGTCAACTGCCAAATTGATATACTCCAATTGCTCCTTGTTAGAAATCAACATTTTAGTGTTTCATCTGATATTAGGTTGTTTCAGCAACTTCTGAATTTTTCAGATGTTTTATATATTATTTTCCTGGAATGTAAATGTAATCACTTACATTATAATTTGGCAAACTCTCAAGTAGTATATGTGATTTAATTTTTTACTTCCAGAGGTAAATAACCAAAACTTTGGCATTTCAATTTTATGTAGCTGTGTTGGAACCTTTCTCTTCAATTTTATATTCGCAATGAATATATCAGGCTTGTGGTGTCAGTCTTCTGCTGAAATTTGGGTTACACATACATTATGAAGTGAACATTCCCAAATATTAAATATATGCCTAAGAATGAATGGAAAACCAAACATTATATGTTCTCACCTACAAGTAGAAGCTAAGCTATAAGGATACAAAAGCATAGGAAGGATACTATGGACTTTGGAGACTTGAGGGGAAAGGTTGGGAAGTGGGCGAGGGATAAAAGACTCCAAATTGGGCTCATTGTATACTGCTTGGGTGATGGGTACACCAAAATCTCACAAATCACCACTAAAGAAACTTACTCATGTAACTAAATACCACCTGTTCCCATAAATCCTTTGGAAATGAAAAACAAAAGAATATATGCCTAAGAAAACCAAAACATCTTATGATTTTTATCATTTCACAAATAGCGTATTCATATAAATGCTGCTGAGAAGACTAAGAAAAATCTTCTTAGCAAAAAATGGGTAGATATTATTAAAAGTCGCTAAAAATCATTTTATGTCATATATATTGCTTTGTCTGTTTAAACAACTAAAGTACATTTTTGAAAATTTGGTAAATTTTCAAAATTTAGAGAATTTATTATCCATATATTGTTAGACAATTGTCTCAGAATCTCTATGCGTATTTTAAATTCTGTCTCAGTATCTGATCACTCTCCCAATCCCACCATTTATTTTATCCTAACACAAATCAGGTTATGATATACCCTTCAAATAGTCATAGAATCCTGATTAAGAACATTAAGTGATATTAACTGAAAAACACAAATCAGTTCAACCACATTGTAAATGTGTAATTTACATTGTAAATGTGTAATTACATTACACATTAATGTGTAAATGTGTGTAAATTAATATGATAAATATTAAAGATTCAAAGATATATCAATCAAGACTTCAGCTTTGGAGGTATTTATAGTCAACTTCATTTTGATTCCAATCTATTTATGTTGGTGCAAAAGTAATTGCGGTTTTTACCTCTGAAATTAATGGCAAAAAAATGCAATTATTTGCACCAACGTAATAATATGATTGGGTGGGTGTTGTATGACTTTAAATGAAAATAATGCACTCATAGTCAAAACAATAATTAGAAAGTCATTTTTACTTTAAGTATTGTATGGATGGCCAGTGAATCAGAAGCCCCAGCTAACATAGATCAGACATTCTGGAAAGTAGCCGAGCCGAGTGAGAAAGGGCAGAACAGCCTGGAGATGGGTGCCGACTTAGCAGTAGGTGCATGGGTTATGAAAAATGGCCTAAATTAAAACTTCCCATTTATTCACAAAGGAACAGAGGGAAACAGCCAAGAGATTTGGGAAAAGGTTGGGAAGATAAAAAGAAAGCAGATAAGATAATTAAGCCATCATTTCTTACAAAGGCATGACTCAAACAGCTCAGATCCCAGGGCTCAGTAGTAAGCAGTAGAAGACACAGAAAGGTTTTGTGAGGATTTAACAGCATGCTAAAGACCAAGATGGGCTGAAATTCAGAGAGTGCAGTTTTTTTCATTAAAGAAAGAAGAAGGTGAAATTTACTAAGCTTTACTACAAATTTAACTGTACACGTTATTAGAAACAAAGCAATCTTTAGCACACATATTAATAAGAAAGGGAAAACATGTAATTTAGCAAAATCAAAATTATTCAAAGTAATTTTTTTTAATTTTATAGATAGCAAATTAAGATATATAGGGCAATAAAAAAGTTTATGCTTGGCCATTTCAATGTCATATGGATCATAAATAATTTTATATAACATTTTCTCCCTGGAATACCTTTCAATTTTCTTTAGTCTTCACTTGGCTAAATCCTAATAGTGCTGTATGATTCAGCTTAAATATTGCATTTTCTGCAAGACCTCATCTAGCCTCTCTGCCGAAACTAGTTCTAGTACCTCAGGTTTACAACAAATTCTTGAAGATTGAATGAAATAAATACATGTGAAGTTTGTAAAATAATGGAGGCACAGGAAAGCACTAAAAACATTTCATTAGCAGTAGGGTGATCAGGGTTAATGTATTAGTCTGTTTTCTATTGCATATAGCAGCATAACTGAATCTTAGTAATTTATAAATAAATAAATTCATCTTCTGTAGTTATGGAGGTTGAGAAGTTCAAGATGGAGGAGGAACCATTGGTGAAAGCCTTCTTCCTGGTGGGGTCTCTTGCAAAGCCTCAAGGCAGTGCAGTGTATCAGGGGGCTGAGTGTACTAATGTGTTAACATGCTCGAGTCTCTCTCTTCTTGAAAAGCCACCAGTTCTGTGCCCATGATAACTGATCAATTAATTTTTTTTTTTTTTTTTTTTTTTTTTCTGAGATGGAGTTTCACTCTTGTCGCCCAGGCTGGAGTGCAGAGGTGTGGTCTCAGCTCACTGCAATCTCTGCCTTCCGGGTTCAAGGATTCTCCTGCCTCTGCCTCCCGAGTAGCTGGGATTACAGGCACCCGGCCACCATGCCCAACTAATTTTTGTATTTTTAGTAGATAGAGATGAAGTTTCACCATGTTGGCCAGACTGGTCTCGAACTCCCAACCTCAAGTGACCTGCCCACCTTGGCCTCCCAAAATGCTGGGATTACAAGCATGAGCCAACACACTGGACTAATTTATTAACCTTTTAACACATTAATCTATGAAGTCACTAAGGCAGAGCCCTCATAATTCCTCCCAAATACGTCACTTAACACTGCCACATTAGAAATAAAATCTTGACATGAGTTTTGGAGGGAACATTCATAGCATTCAGTACTGTATCATACGAAGTATATGGGCTTGGCCATCAGACAGACGGCAGTATATTTAAACCCTGTGCCTGCCATGGGTTAGCAGTGCTCAGTTTCAGCAATGTTCTTGAAAATTCTGAACATCGGTATTCTCATTTGCAATGGAGGAAAATAATAGTGAATTTGATGAGGCTTAAAATGGTAGACATTTATGTGGGTGCTCAATACACATTTATTCAATCACATCCTTCTCATACCCCTTTCCACCATTGGCTTAAATCAAATTTAATTTGTAAGGAGAGTTAAATATAATACAATTTCAGTATGTTAGTTACCATGGAGCAGATAAAACAATGTCTTGAAGTATATTGTGTGGTATACAGTGTTACAATACCTAAATTATTCAATTTAATTCCAGGTACATTATAATTGATTCCTCAGATTCTAGGTGGAATATGTGTATTTGGAGGACAGAGTTACTCTTAGTGTAGGTGAAGAGTAAAACTATACTTAAAAAGGAGGATTAGTCTTAATGGGAAAAAGAAGATAAAGTATCAGTAAAAGAACAATATAATTGTAGAAAATATATTAAAATATAAGACAAGTACATATTAAGGCTGCAGTATACATGAGAAAAATACCTCAAAGTAACATTTTTAAATGCGATACTGCAAGTCTGTTTTTGTAATACTGCATTTAAAATATGTGAAGTTTGGGTTTTGTTTTGTTAGGACAGTGCTACTTAGATTAAAAGATAGCAGAAAGCAAGCAAATGGATTTAGTCTTCATGATTATGAACCACGAAGGTCAGACAAAGTCTGTGCATTTTTCACATATTTAAAAAGAATCAGTAGGGAGCAGTTAGTAAAATATTCAAAAGATGGATCAATGAAAAACCTTTCAGAGATATTCACTCATTTGAAGCTGAGGCCAAGAATTATAAGCAATAAACTTTTCACAAAATTATCTTTCCAACAGTAAACTTTGATGTGGCATAGCATAAATGACAGGGATGATAATGTAAACGATGTACAACATGTGCATTATATGTACCTTGACTATTATATCATACTCAAATGCTGTGTAACATCCGCATCTATTCTGCTATCTCTTAGTTTTATATCATTTTGTTATTTTTTTCCTTAATGGTTAGTCAGGTTGGGCAGCAATGAATTCAAAGACCTGTCACCTAAAACAGTTAGTGTATTGGCAGGAAAGGGGTTTGGCTTAATAACTGGATACAGGTGAAAGGAAAGTCATGCCAAGTTCTATTTGTTAGCAGTGCCAATATATCCTTGCACAGCTCTCTTTTCCTCACAATTCCTATTTAAAAAAGAAGAAAAGCTGTACTATTAAATGACAAGAAAAAGTATTTCTTTTCATATGTTAAAAAGGATGTTGAGTTTGGCATGATGGCCTAATGGTAGATTATTGGATATTACTTTGCTAGATTGTTGGGATGCATTTCCCTACCGGGATGCATTTCCCCACCCTGCCTCAAAGACATTACGTCCCTCAAAAAAACTTCAAAAATTGAGAGGGATAGCATTAGGAGATATACCTAATGTAAATGATGAGTTAATAGGTGCAACACACCAACATGGCACATGCATACATATGTAACAAACCTGTACGTTGTGCACATGTACCCTAGAATTTAAAGTATAATAATAAAATATTTAGAAGAATCAGGTCCTAATATAAAAGAGGCACATGGATAGCTTCAAGTTGTAACAGAAAAATTATTTTATTCATCATTCATTCATTCAGCAATGATTTAACAAACCCTGAGGGACCTGCCGTTGAAGTGGCCACACACATGGGTTTTTAATAGTTGACCTAAAAAACTTTTTCTAGATTATCCATTCTTTCAAACTTTAGAATAATGAGCAAAAATATATGAAAACATGTTGATAACACTTGTGATACTCGGGGTTTAATTACATTGAAGCAGTATTTTCCAATATGTCAAGGTGAAGTGCAGGTGGTATTAGTGATTGCAGTTAAATAGCAGCAATATCAACAATCAAATTAGGGAAAATAACATTTTCAGACATTACTAGATTTTCTTTGGTGTCATATTTAATATGCAATAAAGGTAAGTAATTAGTATAAGAATATAAAACCATATTAATGGTTTTTAGAAAATAAATTATGTGTTTTTTTAATGGAAATATTATACAATCATTAGATTAAGAAATACATTTCTGGTCAGGGAAAACTCTATTTCAAATTATTTACCTGGTTCATAGGCATTGGATGTGGTGACAATCTAGTATTTAGGAAGTTAATTATTTCAGTCAATATCCAGTCATTTTGACTTCAAAAAAAATTACATGTTAAAGACAGTGAGCATCTTTACCTGCATTCTCTGTGCTGTCTCGGTTTTCTCATGGATTACTTTTCATTCTTCTTACCATTTGTATTACACTTTGCTAAGTCCAGCTGAATGTAAACTTTCTCATAGCAAGAGCCTTTCTCTGTCTTTTCAAAATTTTATCCTGGGAAGCATCAGAAAATCTTCAATTCTCTTAAGACTTCATAAAGAATATTAATCTAATAGATAGTAAAAGCCTGTATAAGGCTTTGGCTATTCCCTGCACAATTACATGCAGAATTTAGACAACATCCTTCAGTAAATTAACTAGCATCACTGGCATTTTTGGTCAAATTATAGAAAAGACAATTTTTTCGTGTGTAGAGGAAAATCCAAAACATGTTTCATTCTCTAATTTGACCCAACCTTGATCTAGGAAGCAAGTACTGGGAAGTGGATCTCCTTTCAGATTTCAGTATTCACTTCCCTCTCAACCAAAGTCTTTTGTGAAGTACACTAATGTCTTAATCAAGCCAGAAAACCCTCAGTTTTCTCCTAGGTACTATGTGGCAATTCAGAAATAGCTATTCCATGGGTTTCTCTACTATTTGCTTGCCATAATGAGTTAAACATCACTTAAAATTATAAAATTAACATAATGCACATTCAGGAAAGTAATTAAGCAACATTGCTCCAAAAAAAAAAAGAAAAAAAAAGAAAAAGAAAAAAGGTTTTTCCTTTTTCTAAAAGATTTGATTCTAAGAATTATTTTAAAACCCCTTATTAAATGTAATTTTAAATTAAAAGTATAAATTTTAATTTCAACATGATTTTTCATTAAAAAGAACTTACAAAAGCAAAAAAAGTAAATGAAAATAGTGATAATTTTAAAAAGCCTACTCTTAATTACGCTTTGTGAGGCTAAAATAAAAGTAATTGCTATGAAACATTTAAATTAAGGCTAATGTTTTTAAAAGTCATTATTGAAACAAAATTTCTGAAAAAACATCAAGTGCATGCATAATGGGAGTCATCAAATTCATAGTGGAAAATTATTGAAAAGTTATCCCAAAGTTCATAAACTTTATTATTTTAATAGTTAACATTGAGGCAGTGAGATTGAATTTTATTTCTGAACTTCTTAGTGTTAACCATGTTTTCAGTGACTGCTGGATGTGGATACATATTTCTGAAAAAGTTATTAATATTCAAAAAAAGCAAAAGAAAACTTTCCTTTACTCAAGATGCACCAAATCAAGAGTGAGGAAAATCCATCATAAATCCATCAAAGCAAGAGTGAGGGAAGGCAAATATGTGTCGACACTATGAAGGCATACGCCTACATTTCTGTTTAAAAAGTAGGGAGAGTGATATTATATAAATAGCAGGGCTCCAGTTAACAAAATAAGTTGTTCTTGAGTTCTAGCATCTCTTCAAAATGTACTGTATCTTGATTTTGACAAATACAGTTTGTTCTCTTTCTCTCTCTGTCTCTCTCTCCCCTCACCAACACACACATTTATATTTCATAAAAAAATAAGATTTCTGAAAGTATTATTGTAGCTTTCCAAGGCATCTAAATCATATCACTAGTGCCTCTTGTCTATATGCATTTGCCAAATGGAACTGGCTGTGTCGATATCATTAGCCTTCATCATGTGATTGAATGATGTAGACATAGTTTTACCTCTTTTAAATCATGCCTTTCTTAACTCAGTAGAATAACACTGAAATATATAAGAAAGGTTATTTCAGCCATGCTCTGTGCTATATTTTGAAATGGGATTCTATACAAAAACTATCTTCCTATTTTGATAAACATTCATAAGACATGTTAAATTGTATTTTTGGTGTTCATTGCTATTTGTCATGTATTTTCCAATTGGGAGCTCAAAACACTGCTCCTCATAAGACATATCAGGGAGTTCAGAAACTTCAATTGCGTATCTAGCATTTTTACTAATTTTTTACATTATTTACTACATTTACTGAAGCAAATTATTTTGACAAGTTTTGTCATGTTAACAATAATCAACTTAATGAAATCATCTTAATGAAATTCACTCTATGTTATAAAATGTTAAAATACAAGGATTAAGCAAAAATGTGATGTGTGTGTAGAAAAGCTAAGGATCTATCAGAGTATAAAGTCAACAAGCAAAACCTTCAATTTGAGTTACGTCTCTCAGGACATAAAAATAATGTTAAGCCAGTAAGAGAGTAAGTAAAGATCAAGTGTCAGCCTGTCAGACACATATAAATCACAATTAAGTTGTTTTCTAATTATAAATGCACTTCTTGGCATTAAACTCCAGCTCGAGCATGTCAAGAGGAAATGTGAATATTCTGACCCAGAGGTCTGGCGGTATTAGACTTGCCTTATTGTTAAGCCTACATATTAATGTAGGATGTACCTTTGTTTGGCTCAAATCCCTCTCCCCGAAGCAGGATGCCAATTATTTTCCATGCCAATTTTTCAACTGCCAGGGCGCAGCTTTACTTGTTAGGTTCTCCCTAAAGTTCATGAAGCCAAACGATGCAAAAACAATGAAAAGAATGCTTTATTAAGATTGATTTTTAAGGACTTTCTGGATGCTACTGAGATACTGCTGAGAGTATGGACTCTCAGTAATACATTTTGAAAACTATTTGAAATGTGTGATAGAGCTCCCTGACTCTTTAAGGATCGTATAAGCTGGAGACGGACTATGTTTCAGCTCTGATATTTCTGTTCTTTCCAATAACCAGTTTTCATTATATTAACATACCATACCACTTATTTTTTTCCCTCCCAATAATGCCTGCCTTCCTTTTCCTTTGGCAGTAGCAAACCTATTGACCCTGAAATTTCTGTATGAAAGCTGCTTGCTATTAAACACCTGTACCAGAAAAAATAAGACTTTTGTTATCCAAAAGATGCTTCAGTCTGTGTCCTAGAGATTTTTTATGTGAGGTAATATCATACAAAATAAAGTTGAATTTTACTGACTGTATACAAACATAAATAAGAGAATGGCTGTTGTAGTTATATAAATTGGAGCAAGGGTGTAAGCAGACTAACTACAAAATCCACAAATACATTAAGATTCCTTTGACTTTATATATAGTTGTAGCAATTTACATTATTCCTAATCTATGCTTACCTCACACATCTACAGAATATCTCAGTAGAATTTCAAAACATATTTTAAAATTAGAACCTTAGATGATATCCTTATAGAATTTAATGACAAGATTTCCTCCTGAATTTTGAACCTCAATGGAGTAGCAAAGATTCTTTGCTCTAAGAAATGGATCCAAACGGGCAGGTCACAAATTACTAAGTGTGAGTTATTAGAATCAGGGGACATGATTTGAGGGAGACATTAACAAAGGGTATCTTGTAGAAGGAAAGTGTGCTAATAGTTGATAATTTTAACAATAGGTCTGGATGGAGAAAAAAAAATTACAAAGAATCTACCAATTAAATCTTTCTTATTTATTCATATTCTCTCTCTCTTTCTCCCTCTCTCTCTCTCTCTCTCTCTCACACACACACACACACTTTTCCTTTCTCTTTTCAGTGGCTTGACAGATTTGAAGTTATGATGAAAGTTTTTGGATTTTGTAGTTACATAAGAGAATAAGTCCAATTTCAAGTTCCTCAATATAACTAAAGATCTTTATTGATTACAATGTGATTTATTCTCTTAATATTGACCCTCTTCCCCCTGGAAAATAGAATATGTGCTCATTGAAATGAACTTAAGCAATACAGAACTAATATGGCATCATATAAAAAATGAACTGTTTATATCAGGTAATTATCAGTCTAGGCATCACTATAGGCACATATGCAGGAAGAATAAGGGAGTGCTACAGGTATATCTGTTTAAAATGAAAAATGTGTTCAAAAATTATTGTAATAATGTGTTATATATTTAATTGAAATGTTATTTTTTTCTATTTTTATTTAAGTAAAGAAAACAAACTGAATAAAAATTGAAGTAATTGGTGAACTTTAAATATTTCTTTCAGTTAAAATTAACATAAATTGGAGAAAATATTATATTAAGGCCATTATTTTTAAAACTTTTATTTATGCATTTTTACCAGCTTTATTGAAATATGTTTAACAATAAAATTTTTCTATAGTTCCTTTTTTGTTTGTCTTTTTATTATTTGTTGTTCTAATTTTTATTATTTCTGCCCATCTGCTAACTTAGGCCTTAAAAGGTTTTTTTGTTTTTTTTTTTTTCCCCCTAGTTCTTTCATATGAAAAGTTAGGTATTTATTTGGAATTATTTTCCTTAATGTAAGCATTTATCACTATAAACTACCTTCTTAGGACAGCTTTTGCAGTGTCCAAGAAGTTAGGGCATGTTGTGTTTTAAAATTTTAAGATGATTTTTTATTTCTCTCTTTATTTCTTCTTTTGCTTATTGGTTGTTTTTGAGTGTGTTGTTTAATTTCCACATTTGCGAATTTTCCAATTTTCCTCCTTTTGCTGATTTTTCGTTTCATGTCATGGTGGTCAGAAACATGCTTCATATAATTTCTGTCTTTTAACATTTGTTGAGATTTGTTTAGTGGTCCAATATATGGTATAACCTGAAGAATGTTTCATGTACAGTTGAGAGGAACTTGTATACTGCTGTTTATGAGTGGAATGTTCTGTGCATGTCTGTTAGCTCAATTTGGTAGTATTATTAAAGTCTGCTGTTTCCTTATTGACTTTCTGGATGATCTATCCATTATGGAAATTGGGGTGGTGAAGTCTCCTACTATTATTGTATTTCCTTTATATACTTAGATCTATTATTGGGCGCATATATATTTACAATCATTATATCCTCTTGATGACTGAATACTTTGGTTGTTATATACTGATTTTCTTTGTCACATGACAGATTTTGACTAAAAGTCTATTTTGTCTCAAAGGAGTATTCCTACCTTGTTCTCTCTCTTGGTTACTATTTTACAGACTATCCTTTATATTCCTTCCATTTTAGCCTATATATATTCTTAAAGTCAAGGGGAGTCTGTTGTATGTAGCATATTGTTAGATGTTTTAAATTCGTTTGGCCACTCTTTACTTATTCATTAGAAAATTTAATTCATTTAAGCTTAAATATGAATAGGTAAGGACTTAGTTTTGCCATTCTGTTAATATTTTGACTGTTTTGTATTTCCTTTGTTCCTTTCTTTTTTTCTTCCTGTCTTTGTGATTTGATGACTTTCTCTAGTACTTTGTTTTGTTTTTTTTTTTCATTTATATTTTGTGTGCCTACTAGAAATTTCTTTGTGGTTACAATAAGCCTTATTTAAAATATGTTATAGTTATAGGTGTGTATTCTAAGCTTAACTAAGCAGCTTAACTAAATTGCATACAAAAACTCTACACTTTCACATCTCCCACCCAGACTTCATGCTCTCGATGTTATGCTTTACCTCTTTTTATATTTGTGCATCCATTAAAAAATGATTGTTGTTGTTATTTTTTAACACTTTTGATTTTTAAATTTTAAACTAGAGATAAAGGTGATTCATGCTCAGTCATTATAGTATTAGAGTATTCTGAATTTGTCTGTCTATTTAACTTTACCGGTGAGTTTGAAACTTTCATATATTTTCATGTTGTTACTTAGTGTCCATTTATTCCAACTTGAGAATTATTTTGGCATTTATTATAAGGCAAGTACAATAGTAATAAACTCCTTTAATTGTGTGTGTGTTCATGTGTGTTTTTGTTTGTTTGTTTGTTTGATTGTGTGTTTGGTCTGGGGATGTTTTTATCTTCCTTTTGTTTCTGAAGGACATCTTTGCTAGGTATAATATTGGTTGGCAATATTTTTTTTTTTCCTTCAGCACTTTGAATATGTAATTCCACTCCTTCATGACCTGGAAGGCTTCTGCTGAGAAATATGCTGATAACCTTATGCTATTTCCCTTGTATGTGATGACTGGCCTATTTATTTGCTGCTTTCTAAGTTCTCTTTCTGGTCTAACATTTGGCAATTTGATTGTAATGTGTCTCTTGATTATCTTTCTTAGGTTTATCTTGCCTAGAGTCTTTTGAGCTTAATGAATCTTGATGTCTATATCTCTCCCAAAATTTGGGATGTTATCAGTCATTATTTCTTTAAATATGCTTTCTACCCTCTTTTCTCTCCTTCTTCCGGAATTTTCATAATGCATACTTTGTGTGCTTGATGGTGTCCATGGATCTTCTAAATTTTCTTTACTGTTTTTCCTCTTATTTCTTCAACTAGCTAATTTTAAATGACCAGTTTTCAAGATTACAAATTCTTTATTTTGCATAATAAAATCTGTTTGAGATGTTTATTACTTGTTTTCAATTCTTGCATTGTATTCTTCAGCTTCAGATATTCAAGATTTCTATTTGAATCTCTTTTTGTGGTTTCTATTTCTTTATTACACTTCTAATTTTTATGGATGGCTTTTTCTTCAGATGTTGTTTAACTGTTTTTCTGTATCCTTAAAGTAATTATTTGGAACTCTTTGTTGGGTAATTCATAGATCTCAATATATTTGTGGTCAATTATGGGAGCTTTATTAGTTTCTATTGGTGGTATTATGTTTGTCTCTATTTTTGTAATTCTTACAACCTTGTATTGGTGTTTGTAGATTTGAAGCAGTAAACCTCTTTCAGCCTTTACAGACTGGTTTTAGCAGTTAAAAACCACTTCTTGTTGGATTCTCAGGGTGATAAGAGTGCCTATACAATCCCAGTTGAGTGGGATTAGAGCTGAGTCACAGGTCCTCTGTGTAGTCTGCAGTGGGATCCATGGTTGCCAGACATATTACCAGAGGGCTGGATGGGCTTGAATCCTGTCTGGTCCCTATGAGGTTTCTTATTGAGTCAGTAGATAGAAATCTGGCCAGGCAGAACTGCTTCCAGATTGTAGTTGAGAGGGCTGGCACCAAGTTACAGGGCTGCTTCAGGATCTGCACTAAGATGAAGATTGACAGGCCTGCTTCTAGGTACATAAAGGGACATGCCTCCCAGAGGTTGGGAAGAAGTACTCCTAGGCTGCCGCTGGGCAGGTTTGTATCTGGGTTACATGGCCATTTGAGAATCTGCTGTGGTACCAAGTTAGGTGGGTCTGCCTCTAGTGACACAAATAAGCTTGTCTCCTGGTGTGTTTCTAGGCTTATTAGTCTGTTCTCATACTGCTACGAAGAAATACTCGAAACTGGGTAATTTATAAAAAAAAGAGGTTTAATGAACTCACAGTTCTCCATTGCTGGGGAGACCCCAGAAAATTTACAGTCATGGCAGAAGATGAAGGAGAAGCAAAGACACTTCCTACATAATGCCAGGTGGGAGAGCATGCACACGAGTGCAGGGGAACTGCCTTTTCTAAAACCATCAGATCTCATGGGACTTACTCACTATCATGAGAACAGAATGTGGAAAACTGCACTTATGATTCAATTATCTCCATCTGGTCTCTCCTTTGACACATGGGGATTACGGTAATTACAATTCAAGGTGATATTTGAGTGGGGACATAGAGCCAAATCATATCACTAGGTGGTCAGGACTGATCCCAGACCTAGACTCTAGCTGGCAGGGGCTAGAACCGGGTTACAGGACCTCGTCAAGTACTGTAGTTTGACTAAGTTAGGTGAACCTCCCTCAAAGGACATGGACAAGTATGTATTCTAGCATGTTGCTGGACAGGCAAGGCTGTTCCTAGGTTATGACTGAGAGGAGTTGGAGCCAGGTCACAGTCTGCTTCAGGGTTCACAGCCAGGGCTGAGTTTAACTGGTCTGTTTCCCACAGCATGTGTGCAAGTCACTCATTCATTGGCATCTCCACAATGAGATGGGAGAGTTATGGCTCTGTAGCCAGGACTACAGTTGGTACCCAGGGTATAGACTTCCTTTCTCAAAGTGACCCTCCTCTGTTTTGTATATCACCAAAGTTTTTCAGCCTCCTATCTCAATTCCAAAGCTTCCACAAAGGCATTTTCATTCATGAATGGATGCCAAATTATTGCTGTAGTGGGGTATGAGCAGGGGATCTCCTAATCTTCCATTTTGCTGGCATCATCACTCTATTATATTTTTGACTACATTTTAAATTACATAGTATAGATTGACTCATTCAAAGGAAAATTGTGATAATTGATTACTTTTTCCCACTTTCTAATTTCATAACTCACATTATTTTTAAAAAAGTAACAGTTTACAACAATTAAATTCAATTTTGTGATCACAATTTCCAGGTTTCATTCTTATTTAATTGGATTCAAATTTTACTTTTCATCTTTTAACCATGGTTTTTCTAACACTACTTGAGTTTATTATTCATCTTAGTTTTTTAACTGGCGCAGTGTGTGTGTTTAGGGATGTACATGGGGGTATGTGTCCCTAAAACTCATGAGAGTTACATTAGTTTTTATTGCTTTTATTTTGTTTTGTTTACTTTATACAAAACCAATATCCTGACTGGGTGTAGCATCTTTAGAGTATGCTCTCATTACTCTAGAAATTTGTAGACATTGTCTGCTAACCTTTAGTTTTCATTATAACTTTGAAAAACCTCCAAGAAGGTTTAAATCTTTATCTTTAAGGAAATTTAGCTTCTTTCCTGGACAATAAAAAATTATTTATACTTGTTATTCAATATGTTAATGTAAATGTCTCATATTGTCATTTATATCTAACATTTCTAAAACATGGTTTTCTCTTCCCAAAAATATTCTTCATTTTGTTCTTTTCAGAAAATTGCTCTTTTGTTTTTTTATACTTTCAGTTCTAGGGTACATATACACAGCGTGCAGGTTTGTTACACATGTATACATGTGCCATGTTGGTGTGCTGCACCCATTAACACATCATTTACATTAGTTATATCTCCTAATGCTATCCCTGCCCCCAACCCCTCCCCACAATAGGCCCCAGTGTATGATGTTCCCCTTCCTGTGTCCAAGTGATTTCATTGTTCAATTACCACCTGTGAGTGAGAACATGTGGTCTTTGGTTTTCTATTCTTGCAATAGTTTGCTAAGAATGATGGTTTCCAGCTGCATCCATGTCCCTACAAAGGACATAAACTCATCATTTTTTTTATGGCTGCATAGTATTCCATGGTGTATATGTGCCACATTTTCTTAATCCAGTCGGTCACGGATGGACATTTGGGTTGATTCCAAGTCTTTGCTATTGTGAATAGTGCCGCAATAAACATGTGTGAATGTGTCTTTATAGCAGCATTTATAATCCTTTGGGTATATAACCAGTAATGGGATGGCTGGGACAAATGGTATTTCTAGTTCTAGACCCTTGAGGAATCGCCACACTGTTTTCCACAATGGTTGAACTAGTTTACAGTCCCACCAACAGTGTAAAAGTGTTCCTATTTCTCCACATCCTCTCCAGCACCTGTTATTTCCTGACTTTTTAATGATGGCCATTCTAACTGGTGTGAGATGGTATCTCATTGTGGTTTTGGTTTGCATTTCTCTGATGGCAAGTGATGATGAGCATTTTTTCATGTTTCTGTTGGCTGTATGAATGTCTTCTTTTGAGAACTGTCTGTTCATATCCTTTGCCCACTTTTGGATGGAGTTATTTGTTTTTCTCTTGTAAATTTGTTTGATTTCTTTGTAGGTTCTGTGTATTAGCCTTTTGTCAGATGAGTAGATTGCAATAATGAGTAGATTGCAAAAAAGAAAGGGAGAAACATTCTGTAGGTCGCCTGTTCACTCTGATGGTAGTTTCTTTTGCTGTGCAGAAGCTCTTTAGTTTAATTAGATCCCATTTGTCAATTTTGGCTTTTGTTGCCATTGCTTTTGGTATTTTAGACATGAAGTCCTTGCCCATGCCTATGTCCTGAATGGTATTACCTAGGTTTTCTTCTAGGGTTTTTATGATTTTAGGTCTAACATTTAAGTCTCTAATAAATCTCGAATTAATTTTCATATAAGGAGTAAGGAAAGGATCCATTTTCAGCTTTCTACTTATGGCTAGCCAATTTTCCCAGCACCATTTATTAAATAGAGAATCCTTTCTCCATTTCTTATTTTTCTCAGCTTTGTCAAAGATCAGTTGGCTGTAGATGTGTGGTATTATTTCTGAAGGCTCTGTTCTATTCCATTGGTCTATATTTCTGTTTTGGTACTAGTACCATGCTGTTTTGGTTACTTTAGCCTTGTAGTATAGTTTGAAGTCAGGTAGAGTGATGCCTCCAGCTTTGTTCTTTTGGCTTAGGATTGTCTTGGCAATGCGGGCTCTTTTTTGGTTCCATATGAACTTTAAAGCAGTTTTTTTTTTTTCAGTTCTGTGAAGAAAGTCATTGGTAGCTTAATGGGGATGGCATTGAATCTATAAATTACCTTGGGCAGTATGGCCATTTTCACTATATTGATTCTTGCTATCCATGAGCATGGTATGTTCTTCCATTTGTTTCTGTCCTCTTTTATTTCACTGAGCAGTGATTTGTAGTTCTCTTTGAAGAGGTCCTTTATATCCCTTGTAAGTTGGATTCCTAGGTATTTTATTGTCTTTGAAGCTACTGTGAATGGGAGTTCATTCACGATTTGGCTCTCTGTTTGTCTATTACTGGTGTATAAGAATGCTTGTGATTTTTGCACATTGATTTTGTATACTGAGACTTTGCTGAAGTTGCTTATCAGCTTAAGGAGATTTTGGACTGAGATGATGGGGTTCTCTAAATGTACAATCATGCCATCTGCAAACAGGGACAATTTGACTTCTTCTTTTCCAAACTGCATACTCTTTATTTCTTTCTCTTACCTGATTGCCCTAGCCAGAACTTCCAACACTATGTTGAATAGGAGTGGTGAGAGAGGGCATCCCTGTCTTGTGCCAGTTTTCAGAGGGAATGCTTCCAATTTTTGCCCATTCAGTATGATATTGGCTGTGGGTTTGTCATAAATAGCTCTTATTATTTTGAGGTACGTTCCATCAATACTGAATTTATTGAGCGTTTTTAGCATGAAGGGCTGTTGAATTTTGTCAAAAGCCTTTTCTGCATCTATTGAGATAATCATGTGGTTTTTGTCTTTGGTTCTGTTTATATGCTGGATTGTGTTTATTGATTTGCATATGTTGAACCAGCCTTGCATCCCACGGATGAAGCCCACTTGATCATGGTGGATAAGCTTTTTGATGTGTTGCTGGATTTGTTTTGCCAGTATTTTATTGAGGATTTTTTCATTGATGTTCATCAGGGATGTTGGTCTAAAATTATCTTTTTTTGTTGGGTCTCTGCCAGACTTTCGTATCAGGATGATGTTGGCCTCGTAAAATGAGTTAGGGAGGATTCCCTCCTTTTCTATTGATTGGAATAGTTTCAGAAGGAGTGGTACCAGCTCCTCATTGTACCTGTGGTAGAATTCGGCTGTGAATCAGTCTCATCTTTGACTTGTTTGGGTTGATATTATTAATTATTGCCTCTATTAATTATTGCCTCAATTTCAGAGCCTGTTCCTTCAGGGATTCAACTTCTTCCTGGTTTAGTCTTGGGAGAGTGTAAGTGTCCAGGAAATTATCCATTCCTCCAGGTTTTCCAGTTTACTTGCATAGACGTTTTTATAGTATTCTCTGATGGTAGTTTATATTTCTGTGGGGTCGGTGGTGATATCCCCTTTATCATTTTTTATTATGTCTATTTGAGTCTTCTCTCTTTTCTTCTTTAGTAGTCTTGCAAGCGGTCTATCAATTTTGTTGATCTTTCAAAAAACCAACTCCTGGATTCATTGATTTTTTTGGAGGGTTTTTTGTGTCTCTATCTCCTTCAGTTTTGCTCTGATCTTAGTTATTTCTTGCCTTCTGCTAGCTTTTGAATGTGTTTACTCTTGCTTCTCTAGTTCTTTTAATTGTGATGTTAGAGTGTCAATTTTAGATCTTTCCAGCTTTCTCTTGTGGGCATTTAGTGCTACAAATTTCCCTCTACACACTGCTTTAAATGTGTCCGAGAGATTCTGGTATGTTGTATCTTTGTTCTCATTGGTTTCAAAGAACATCTTTATTTCTGCCTTCATTTTGTTATGTACCCAGTAGTCATTCAGGAGCAGGTTGTTCTGTTTCCATGTAGTTGAGTGGTTTTGATTGAGTTTCTTAGTCCTGAGTTCTAGTTTGATTGCACTGTGGTCTGAGAGACAGTTTGTTATAATTTCTGTTCTTTTACATTTGCTGAGGAGTGCTTTACTTCCAACTATGTGGTCAATTTTGGAATAAATGTGATGTGGTGCTGAGACGAATGTATATTATCTTGATTTGAGATGGAGAGTTCTGTAGATGTCTATTAGATCTGCTTCGTGTGGAGATAAGTACAATTCCTGGATATCCTTGTTAACTTTCTGTCTCATTTATCTGTCTAATGTTGACAGTGGGGTGTTAAAGTCTCCCATTATTATTGTATGGAAGTCTAAGTCTCTTTGTAAGTCTCTAAGGACTTGCTTTATGAATCTGGGTGCTCCTGTATTTGGTGCATATATATTTAGGATAGTTAACTCTTCCTGTTGAATTGATCCCTTTCCCATTATGTAATGGCCTTCTTTGTCTCTTTTGATCTTTGATGGTTTAAAATATTTTTTGTCAGAGACTAGGATTGCAACCCCTGCTTTTTTTTGTTTTCCATTTGCTTGGTAGATCTTCCTCCATCCCTTTATTTTTAGCCTTTGTGTGTCTCTGCACGTGAGATGAGTCTCCTGAATACAGCAAACTGATAGGTCTTAACTCCTTATCCAATTTGCCAGTCTGTGTCTTTTAATTGGACCATTTAGTCCATTTGCATTTAAGGTTAGTATTGTTATGTGTGAACTCTTTCCTGTCATTATGATATTAGCTGGCTATTTTACTCATTAGTTGATGCAGTTTCTTCCTAGCATCGATGGTCTTTACATTTTGGCATGTTTGTGCAGTGACTGGTACTGGTTGTTCCTTTCCATGTTTAGTGCTTCCTTCAGGATCTCTTGTAGGGCAAGCCTGGTGGTTACAAAATCACTTAGCATTTGATTGTCTGCAAAGGATTTTATTTCTCCTTCACTTATGAAACTTAGTTTGGCTGGATATGGAATTCTGGGTTAAAAATTCTTTTCTTTAAGAATGTTAAATATTGGACCCCACTCTCTTCTGACTTGTAGAGTTTCTGCCGAGAGATCTGCTGTTAGTCTGATGGGCTTCCCTTTGTGGGTAACCCGACCTTTCTCTCTGGCTGCCGTTAACATTTTTTCCTTCATTTCATCTTTGGTGAATCTAACAATTATGTGTCTTGGAGTTGCTCTTCTCAAGGTGTATCTTTGTGGCATTCTCTGTATTTCCTGAATTTTAATGTTGGCCTGCATTGCTAGGTTGGGGAAGTTCTCCTGGATGATATCCTGTGGAGTGTTTCCCAACTTGATTCCATTTTCCCCATCACTTTCAGGTACACCAATCAGACGTAGATTTGGTCTTTTCACATAATCCTATATTTCTTGGAGGCTTTGTTCATTTCTTTTTACTCTTTTTTCTCTGCGCTTCTCTTCTTGCTTCATTTCATTCATTTGATCTTCAATCACTGATACTCTTTCTTCCAGTTGATCGAGTTGGTTACTGAAGCTTGTGCATTTGTCATGTAGTTCTCATGTCATGGTTTTCATCTGTATCAGTTAGTTTATGGTCGTCTCTGCTTTGATTATTCTAGTTATCCATTCTTCCATTTTTTTTTCAAGATTTTTAGTTTCTTTGCACTGGGTACGTAATTCCTCTTTCAGCTCTGAGAAGTTTCATCTACTGAAGCCTTCTTCTCTCAACTCACCAAAGTCATTCTCCATCCAGCTTTGTTCTGTTGCTGGTGACCAGCTGCATTCCTTTGGAGGGGGAGGTGCGCTCTGATTTCTTGAATTTCCAGCTTTTTTGCACTCTTTCCCCATCTTTGTGGCTTTATCTGCCTTTGGTCTTTGATGGTGGTGACGTACTGATGGAGTTTTGGTGTGGGTGTCCTTTCTGTTTGTTAGTTTTCCTTCTAACAGTCAGGACCCTCAGCTGCAGGTCTGTTGGAGTTTGCTTGAGGTCTACTGCAGACCCTGTTTGCCTGGGTATCAGCAGCAGAGGCTGCAGACTATAGAATATTGCTGAACAGGGAGTGTTGCTGTCTAAATCTTGCTCTGGAAGCTTCATCTCAGAGATGTACCCAGCTGTATGAGGTATGAGGTGTTGGCCTACACCTAGTGGGGATGTCTCCCAGTTAGGTTACTCAGGGGTCAGGGACCCACTTGAGCAGGCGGCCTATTTGTTCTCAGATCTCAACCTCCCTGCTGGGAGAACCGCTGCTCTCTTCAAAGCTGTCAGACGGGGACATTTACATCTGCTGAGGTTTCTGCTGCTTTTTGTTTAGCTATGCCCTGTCCTCAGAGTTGGAGTCTATAGAGGCAGGTAGGTCTCCTTGAGCTGTGGTGGGCTCCACCCTCCCCGGAGGCTTTGTTTATGTACTTAAGCCTCAGCAATGGCGGGTGCCCCTCCCCAGCCTCGCTGCTGCCTTGCAGTTAGATCTCAGACTGCTGTGCTAGCAATGAGGGAGGCTCCGTGTGTGTGGGACCCTCCGGACCAGGTGTAGGATATAATTTCCTGGTGTGCCCTTTGCTAAGACCCTTGGTAAAGCACAGTATTAAAGTGAGAGTTACCCGATTTTCCAGGTGTTGTGTGTCTCAGTTTCCCTTGGCTAGGAAAAGGAATCCCCTTCCCCCTTGCGCTTCCCAGGTGAGGCGATGCCTCGCCCTGCTTCAGCTCTCGCTGGTTGGGCTGCACCTGCTGACCAGCACTGACTGTCTGACACACCCCAGTGAGAGGAACCTGGTACCTCAGTTGAAAATGCAGAAATCACCCGTCGTCTATGTTGCTCACACTGGGAGCTGGAGGCTGGAGCTGTTCCTATTCTGCCATCTTGCACGCCCTCAGAAAATTGTTCTTGAAGTATTTCAACAGGTTTCTTTTCCATTTGCAAGAATTTTTACCTAAATAATAACAATAATTTTATGTTGGACTATCATTGCCCTATACATGTTATCTTCTTAATAATTCTTTGTGGCTTAAGCCTGTAATTCCAGCACTTTGGGAGGCTGAGACGGGCGGATCACGAAGTCAGGAAATTGAGACCATCCTGGCTAACACAGTGAAACCCCGTCTCTACTGAAAAATACAAAAAACTAGCCGGGCGAGGTGGCGGGCACCTGTAGTCCCAGCTACTTGGGAGGCTAGGGCAGGAGAATGGCGTGAACCCGGGAGGCAGAGCTTGCAGTGAGCTGAGATCCGGCCACTGCACTCCAGCCTGGGCGACAGAGCGAGACTCCGTCTCAAAAAAAAAAAAAAAAAAAAAATTGTTTGATCTTTTTTGTTTTGCACTCACTTTGATTATTTTTCAAACTTTCCCCCTTTGTCAGTAGTTTAATTTTCAGCTAGTCATTCTATTTGTTACTTATTAGTTCTGCAATGATGTCATTTTAAGCCATCTATTAACCCTGTAATTTTCTCTTTATCTCAATCTCTTGTTATCTTTTTTGAATTGATTTCGTTTATTCATGTTATTAAGTAGTTATTAGTGTGGTAAATACTAGTGCGATTGTATCTTTGTTTCTCAGCTGATTTTTTTGTGAACTAGATTCTTTATATCTCTTTCAAAAAATACACACACGCACACAGAGACTCACACACACATACAATCACACCATTTTCAAGGTTTGAATTCACTGCTCAGTTATTACAACTGTGTAATAATTGAAATATGGGGTGGATTACTTCTCAACAAATATAAAATGTGTTTTTCTCTGTTCTGAAGATGATGCTCAATGGAGGCTTTACAGCTATGAGTGTGGCTGTGGGTGTGTATGTGTATGTGTGTTTGTAACAAGATCATGTCTCTGTCCTCTCTTTTGAGATTTTATTAAATGTACTATTAACAAGTTTCACTCGACCTTGATATTTATTTTACTCCAGTCAGAAATGCTCTCCATTTCTGGTCATTCAGTCTACTGAGTTTAAAGCCTTGGAATTTTTAATCTGTCAGATAGGTTAGACTCTGTTCTTCAGTTCTACTTTTTTAATCATCACTCTCCACTAACGCTTTAATTTTCTTCTCTCCAGACATTTAGACACTGGTGATGAGTCTCACATGTTTTTTAACTTATTATGATTATTTCTGCAAAGTAATAATAGAATTAGAAACTTTTTTTGTTACAATAAGACCTTCAGTTTTTTATAGTAATGAATTATTCTGTTTCTTTAAAACATATGACATTAGTTTTCCACCTTGTCTTTGTGGGCTGTCGCTGATGTCTTTTAAAGAGGTTGAGAATGTTTGCATTTGTTTCTGTTATGTTTGTATGTTTATATTTTGGGAGTTTTAAAAAATACACTATCTTTCTTTCTTCTTTTATAAGTGACAGTTTATTTCATCAGGTATTTGAAAGGAAGATTCTATAATCTATCTACAGACACATAGCTCAAAATTTCCTGCTGTGTGATTTTAAATTATACAATTTTATATATTTTTCTGAATCTTGACGAATTTCCTCTGAATGCTGTAATCTTGTTTTCTTCATAAGTATTTTTGATATGTAATGGACAGGAACTATGTGAACGAGGGTATGTGTGCATGGCACTGTGTATTGTAAGGAAATGCCTGTTGTTTGGAATGTGCATGTTGGTTTCCATGTGCATCAAGGTGGGGGTGTGTGTGTTGGTGGTGTATGTCTTAGTGCGATATGTATTGGGGGACTGTGTCTATGATTGTATACTTATGGAAATTATATATGGATATGTGTAGGGATGTATATGAAAAAGACTGTGTGTATATGAGAAAGAGAGATGGAGAAGAAGAGAGAAATGATTTTTATGTGAATGGAAGCTTTTGAATTTGGCAAAACAAACAGGAAGTTGATAGACACATTTTATACCATAAATGAAAAATTTGTGGGTTTATAGATGAATACTGATGCTTTAAAAATATTAATATTAATTCTAGAATTAATTCATTGCAACCATGAAGATATGCTTCTATTCTTTCTCCAGCTTAAGTCTACTGATAGTGTTCTATGAAATTCTTATTGTTTGCTATTGTCTTTTTTCAACATAATATTATTATTGAGTGGGTGACCAAGCTATCATTTTCTTGCTCTTTAGACTATAAGACCACTGAGCTTCACCAAGATAGTTTTTCACTCCCAACTGTATCTTCACATTCTTCAGTAAGAAACCACAGGGCATGAACAATGCAGTTAATTGACGTTTAACTCTCACTCCATGTGCTGCATGAAACAGAGATCCTCAGCAGATTTTTTAAAAGTTAAAAATAAATGGATGCTGTATCAGCATGAGCCTAAGATGTTCGGAGATTAACACAATACATGCTAGGATAGAAAGGCAAACACTTTTAGAAACAACATTGCCACTTAAAAAAAGTTTATTTTCACAAATAGGCAGGACAAGTGCAAAAGTAACATATTTTCAATGTCTCAATAATTGTGAATTTCAATAATTCAATAATCCTGTCTAAATAGATCATATAAACTAAGACATCTTAATTATGCCTAAAAGCTATAGTATAGAGTGTTTGTTTTAATATTATACCTTAAAAATCCTAAATATTCTGAAAGAATTATTTTTCTTGTCACTCTCTTATTTCTTTCTCTTTTTTTCTTGTTGCTTTCTCTTTTTCTGTTTTTCTTTATAGCTATCATACATATTGTAAGAATATGAGTTTTGTGAATTATTATAGATCTGAGTTTAAATTCTAGTAATAAGTCAGGCACAGTGACTCACACATTTAACCCAGCACTTTGGGAGGTCAAGGCGGGTGAAGCACCTGAGGTCAGGAGTTCAAGACCAGCCTGACCAACATAGCAAAACCCCGTCTCTACTAAAAATAAAAAAATTAGCTGGGTGTGGTGGCGCACCAGCTACTTGGGAAGCTAAGCCAGCAGAATCGCTTGAACTCAGGAGGCAGAGGTTGCAGTGAGCCAAGGTTGTGCCACTGCACTCCAGCCTGGGCAACAGAGTGAGACTCCTTCTCAAAAAAAAAAAAAAAAAAAAAGGCTGGGCGCGGTGGCTCAAGCCTGTAATCCCAGCACTTTGGGAGGCCGAGACGGGCGGATCACGAAGTCAGGAGATCGAGACCATCCTGACTAACACGGTGAAACCCCGTCTCTAGTAAAAAATACAAAAAACTAGCCCGGCGAGGTGGCGGGCGCCTGTAGTCCCAGCTACTCAGGAGGCTGAGGCAGGAGAATGGCGTAAACCCGGGAGGCGGAGCTTGCAGTGAGCTGAGATCTGGCGCCTGGGCGACAGAGCGAGACTCCGTCTCAAAAAAAAAAAAAAGTTAATAACAACAATATTAGATATATTTTACTATTACTATTTGATGGCTAGTAGCCAATGTGTTAAGCACTGGATATCCATTCCAGTATTTTATTTTAACAAAATTATTTATTATTTAATTATTTATTATTTAAAATAATAACGTTATTTTAACAAACTTAATTATCATACTTTGTAATATCAACAGCTTAATAATGATGCAATCATGAGAGAGTAATTTAATTGTTCTGAACTTTTTTTGAAAGCATATTTCCCAACAGTCACACATGACCAATGATAAATGCATCATGGTATTGTTAGGTGAATCAAATGAGATAACATATGAGATAACATATGTCAGCATGTAAGTTCACTAGAAAAGTATGTTAGGAACAATTTGTGATACCTTACAGGGAGGGAATAGTAGTTAGTAATACAATTTCTTTATATTTGCCTTTTCTGGTATGTATTAATTAGCCCATGTTTGATAATTTAGGAAATGGGAACCTTTTAATGTCCCATCCTCATATCGTTAGTGTAGATGTAAAAATAATGAGTCTTCACATGCTTAATGAGTGTTATTAACATCTCCATTTTGTAGATGAAGAAATGAAGACTAAGCAGTTACAGTAACTTGTCCAATAAGTTTCATTAACATAACCAAAGCAGATTTCTCCCATTCTAGAGCCTAAGAGCCTAATAATTTGATCATATTGATTGCTAAAAATATTAAAAATATTTTAGTCTTCATTCATAATTAGTCAATTTCCCCAGACTCCCAAAACACCGGATCTACCACCAATCAAAGGTAGGAAAACCCTAACATAAAAGGAAGCCTTCCAGGGTCCCGTGAACTAAGACTA
Organism: Rhinopithecus roxellana; assembly: GCF_007565055.1. Lineage (NCBI taxonomy): Eukaryota > Metazoa > Chordata > Mammalia > Primates > Cercopithecidae > Rhinopithecus > Rhinopithecus roxellana. The sequence continues at coordinate 67,033,356 of NC_044559.1, read as the reverse complement.
GCATTCATTCTCATTAGTTGGTACTCACAATATATTGACTGCCAACAATTTTTTATAACATTGTGTATTATCCAAGTTTCTCCATAGCAACATAGCCAATAGAATACATAGAGAGACTAACAAGGGAGAGCAAGAGCAAGAACAGGAGTGAGAGAGACTGATTTTAGGAACTGGCTTATATGACTGTGAGGGCTGTCAAGTCCAATATCTGTAGGGCAGGTCTGTATTGCTGAAAATTCAGACAAAAGTTAAATCTGAAATCCATGGTCCAAGCTAGCATGTTGGAAATTCAAGCAAGATTTCATTGTTAAAGTTTTGAGGCAGAATTTCTCCCTCTTCAAGAAAATTAGTCTTTGTTCTTAGGCTTTCAACTGTTTGAATCCATGTCATGGAGGGTAATCCACTCACCTTGTGGAGGGTAATCTGATTTACTCAAATTTACTGATTATAAATGTCACTCACATCTAAAAAATACCTTCACAGAAACATCTAATGTTTAACTAAACAAAGAGACAGCATTGCCTAGACAAGTTAATAAATAAAATTATCATACTTTGTAATATCTACAGCTTAATAATGATGCAATCATAAGAGAGTAATTTAACTGTTCTGAACTTTCTTTGAAAGTATATTTCCCAGCAGTAACACATGACCAATGATAAATGCATCATGGTGTTGTTAGGTGAATCAAATGAGATAACATGTGATGGAATTAAATGAGATAACATATGTGATGTTCCTGGTATATTGTAAGAAAGTAAATAAGTAATATATTTTGCTTTTTTCTTAGTCCCTTTTACTTGCATGAATATAGAACTGCCACTTATTAGCTGTACAAACCTGGTAGTTTCTCCCTGCAACGAAGTCTTTGTTTCCTTACTTGCAAAGTGCTACATAAACTCTAGAAGTTCTTGAGCTCTCTTTCATCTACAATATTTAATGACCTATAGTGTCACCACTTCTGTGATATTTGTTTACCTCATCATTCATAACACTCCTAGTGGAACTCTATTTTTATCTGTTAACAGAGATAATGTTTTTGCCATATTGTACTAATTATCAAGTAATAAAAAGGTCCTCATTTTTCTATTAGTGGTAATAGTTTCAAACTGAACCATCCATATTATCTTGTGTGGTTGCCCTGGTGACCAAAGTCATATCTTTGTGGGAAATGAAGTCAATAACCAGGAAACACAATTTTTATTTCCATACAAATGTACTGGCCCGGATTAGGACTAAATGGCATGCTAGATCTTCAGTATGGTATGCACGTGGGCATGGAAACAGATGAATGGCAGGAAAGTAACCTTAACCTTTCATAATAGCGTTATATTGCAAAGGCAATTGTTTACTACATCTGGTGTTTTCATTTTGCTGCTTAAAACATATCAACAAAATCTCTACATATTTATATATCTAAATAAAATTGGCAATTAAAATAGACGTATACATTTTCAAATATTCTCAATTTATATATTCCATTGATTATTTGTACTGAGAGTTAATTCAGGTCTGATCAGTCTGCTGTGACTGATTCAGATGGGCGGTAATGGAATATCATTGCCAAGGCTTCTCCTGAGTTTCCTCATCCTGTTCCAAATCAGTCTCTTTATGTTAACAGTCGACAGGGACATCAGCTGTGCAACTAGGTTTTTCATGAGCCCATCTTGGCATTAAAATAGAGAATTGGAACATAAAAGAATCTTTAGAAGTGTAGATACTTCAAAAGCAATAAAAAAACTATAAACAAGTTTATATTTTCTGAATTCAAAGTATTTAAATACCAAGGAAAATATACCAAAATAGACATACAAATATTTATACTTTAAGTTGTGCATCAGGTTACTAGTTTAGTTATGATTTATTATTTTATTTTTATTTTTTCCTTAAGCTATTATAAGTCAATGTGTCTGTCTTAAATTTGAGGCTCTCCAGTAAAGTCTTTATACTTTGTCTTTTATTTATTAATGGGCTATTGAAGTACTCTGGCCAATTGATCATGTAATAAATTTTTTTTTTGTAGTAAAATCTCTATACTATTTAAACAATATTAAATTAAATTTATCTTTGTAAAAATTTAAAAATACACCTGGAAATGAAAATATACCCATTGGCATGTGGAATTCAAGATAATTTTTCTCTTGTGTGATTTAGCTTTTGGTTATGGTATTGTGTTCACCAAATGCCAATTTGTTTCTTAACTAGTCATTGTATTTCCCAAAGCTACAGTATATAGTTCACACAAACACTGAAAATTTGTGTTGTGTGTAGAACAGATCCCCACTTGGAATAAGTTATAAATGTACTCTCACAAGTTAGCAGACATCACAATGTTAAAAACTGGTAAAATAGAAAAAAAAAATAATGTGACTGTTTAGAAATCATTTAATCCTATACCTTATTTTAATTACCAATACAGTAATGTGTATTTTTAAATGTATTTAATATCTGACTTGCATGAATTATTTCAAATGTTGAAAATAAGTTTACTGTCATACCAAAACCTTATTATTTTATTCCATGTTCCCATAAATATCACAAAAAATAAAATATTAAGAACATGAAAAAATGCTAACCTGAATTTTTTATTAGACCAGGAATAAAAAATTATATTACATGTATCTTTTACCCAAATCTCTATTTTCAGGAAGTTAAATAGATGTTTTGTGCTGAATGATTATATTTATTAGAATTTATTAAATTAAGCACCAGGTACAAATGCATAGTGACGACCTAGTTCTTCCAAGAGTAAGTTAACTTTCCATAAGGACAATTACCCTTTGCTAAGGTAAACAAATTATTTGCAAAAAGGTTTCTTATTGCATAATTGTATTGATTTTGTTGGTAACTGTTCCGTTATGAAGTTCTTGCTTGTTAATTTTGTGACGTACTGGAAGTTGAGGAAAGCATACAAGTTATTTGCTGGAGTTCTTTTTTCATCATTATAGAATATTTTTTGTCTCTGTGTTGACATGTATGGCATGTCTTGCTGTTTGCTTTTAACATTTTTTCTATCTTAGTAAGTGTTGTTATAATTTAGAAGCAAAATAGACTTTGATGTTTCAATGTTGAGATAATAGAATTGGATAATCTGAATGAAATTGAGAACTCTCTTCCTGCAAGCCTCTTTCCATGAGGCACCACAAATAAAGGAGCAAAGGAACAAAGATACCCTTGCAAATAGATGGGGAGATTTCTCCACATTCAGAATAATATTTATAGGTGTACTCCATTCATTGATGTGACAGTGCACAACAACAAAAACGCATCTTGGAGTCTTAGGTATAGTGTGCATATCATTTAGAATCGCATTTCATGCTTTTGAGAATAAAAGCAGGGGTTATTCATAATGGCATGAAAACAAAAGGAATAAATTACAACTGCCCAAATGGTCCGTATTGTCTTTTTTGAGTTAGCCTACTAGGAAACACATGGATACGTGGAAGCATAGTGAGGAAATGCACAGACAACATTTTGAAACATAGAATGAGTACCCAATGTCTTTGGAGTTGAGCACAAAAATTTAATTTGGGCTCACTCAATTTCTGCCTGTACCATTTACTTGATGTTCAACTTCAGCAAGTTATTTAACTTTTTTGAGTTTCAAACTATTCAATGAATGGCATGGATAAATGTAGTATTAGCTGCTGGTATTGTAGGGGTGGTTTCTTAAGATTTTTCAGATAGAGCCCTTAGAACAGTGCAAGGCATCAATGATGCAATCATAAGATATTTACTTCTACTAGTATGGTCTTTCTGTTGGTATTATTATTATTAGTAGTAGTATTAGTAGTAGTAGTAGTAGTAGTAGTAGTAGTAGTAGTAGTAGTAGTAGTGGTAGTAGTAGATCTCTCCTGCACTCTATGAATGGGTAGTATGGGTCCAAGCCAAGGTATATTAATGCTTCGAGCATACCGAAAATTTTACTGAAATTATATCCAAAACATCTGCTTCCCTGTAACCTAGTTGATAATTAATTCAAGGCATCAGTACCAATGGTAGTTGATAAGCCACAGCATTTATGAAATATCCAAGAGCAAAAGAAAGCCTTACAAATAAACTATTCAGTTGTTTAAATATATCCGTTTGTATATAGTATAAGACTGCATATCTTTGTATATAATGTAAGATTACATATATGTGTGTATATAATGTTTTGAAAGAATTTTAGTGGGGAAAGTATAATTGATTCATATAAAAAGTTATTTCATCACATGTGAAAAAAGTTTTTAAATCCCCATTCCAAAGTACCCATATTGAAAATTTGCTTTCTTATACATTTTTGGGCATCATGTTCAGAGAAGTTGGAACACGGTAGATATACTAAATATCTGTTGTCTTTGCCAGCTAAATGAAAGTGGTGATTAGCTCTATAATAATTTTAAAAGTTTCAGTAAGCCCAGCAGGCAATTTAATAAGATGCAGTTGTTTTCTGCCAGATCTTCCATGTTGAAAATCAGGACTCTGCTCTCAATGGAGAGAAAAAGGAATGAAATGTAGTTGATTTAGAAGACTGTGTACTGAAAATCTCTTTTTCTCTCACTCTCTATCTTGCAGACTGGATGAAAATAATTAAAATTTAAAAGTACAATGTTGAAAATGAGCAGAATGAAGACACTTTTAAGACCAAGACTCAGGAGGCTAATAAAAAGATTTTTTCAGTGGATCATCTTGTAGTCACTAGTTCATACGCTGCCCAGTTTAGGATTATTGAATGTTACCATCTGCTGTGTGTTTGACAATTTATAAAAAATAAAGTGTTCACTTGAGCATTACTTGAGCAAGCATTTGAAACCATTGTATATATTTTTATTCTGGCTAGTGGACTCAGGAGAGATTTCGTACTGAGTGGCATTTCTTTGAGAGAGCACTTGAGACATATCAATGACATTGCTAGTGTTGACATCACTGTCCTGTTAAAGCAGCCACTGTCATCCAGAGGTGAACTGGCTATCTGGCCATCTGCTATCATAAGACATTTCCTGGCCTCCATTCCCTGCAACACATGTATTCCCATATGTGCACTTGGAATCAGGTTCCTGTCATGCACAGAAGTTCAGCCAGGACGTTTTAGTGTGTTTTTGGTAGGAAAAACAAATATGTCTCATCTCAATAGACAACTCCTGGTGACTGCTTGTGGTTGTGCAAAGTGCCATGTCCCAAATTCTAAGTCTGCATATAAGTTCACTAGAAAAGTATGTTCGGAACAATTTGTGATACCTTCTAGGGAGGGAATAGTAGTTAGTAATACAATTTCTTTGTATTTGCCTTTTCTGGTATATATTAGCCCATCTTTGATAATTTAGGAAATGGGAACCTTTTAATGTCCCATCCTCATATTTTTAGTGTAGATGTAAAAATAATGAGTCTTCACGTGCTTAAAAATCTTACAGGTTATTTGTATGGTACAACAGAAAATTACCTGAAACTTTTACCATAACACAGCAATTTTGCTTTTAATTACAAGTCAAAGTAGATTTTCCAACTCCTTTTCCCTCATATTCTATATATATATATATATATATATATACACACACACACATACATATATTTGTGTACATTCCCCACAATATGACATATTGCTTTAATCGATTCATAAATTATTTCTGTTGGGTGTGCTAATCTCCTTTCATTTTTTTTTTTTTTTTTTTTGGTTTCAGTTGTATCTTGCCATCTTATATTCTCCTCACACATCTACCATTTTCAATCCATTTTGAACATAATTTTCTTTGGCATGATTAACCATACTTTTATTAAACTATCTTTATGTCAGGAATAATTTCCACAAAGCAATATAACTGAAAATTTCCAGATATCAGACCTACAGACTGATTGGATTTTTTTTTTCAATTAACAAACATTTATTGACTCCCTCATAAGAAAATTAGGTGTTTTATTAAGCTCCTGTGGTGTAAATATAAAAAAGACAAGGTATCTACAGTGTAAGGCATAAAGATATCAATAACTTATAGTATATAGAAAGAAGCACTAACTACTAAGTCTATCTGAAGGCATAAGGCAATGTTTCATTCTACAATGGAATTAAAATTTTTATCTGAAAGTTTGGAATACTGACTGAAAAATTTTAAATTAATGGCATAATGGACTTACATATTCAAGGAATCACTCAATATTAGAGGCTTTATGCATAATAAATATATTATTGAGAATATGGTGCTTCCTGATGTTTTATATGTTTAAGTGCACTATGGATCATGTTAATAACATCACTAATTAAGTACATATCCTAGCATGAAAAAGGAACATATTACTTGCTAATTAGTCAAGATGACTGGGTTTAGAAACCTATCCAAAATGAAGAACATTTAAATTGCATAAGTAGACTTTTTATTTGTTTATTTATTTATTTTTGTAATAAAGAAAGATAAAATAACACAACATTTTCCTATCTTGAGGGTAAAAGTGGTGGTATTATTTCTATCTATGTATTTCCTCCCTGTGCATTTTCTCTGAGCTTTTGGGTTAAATAAAGATCTATCATTTGTCTTCCATGGAAACAAATAAGAGCAAATCCAGGCTACTGGGGCATGCTCTGGCATTTTTACCAGGTCAGGGGAATGAGGCAGAACTGCATCTGCTATGTTTTTGCCTCCCCTTTCTTCCCACTACACGAATAATCGGTTGACAAACATCACATAGTAGAGGCCTCTGGGAACTTGTTCTTTACAACAGAAATGACAGCAAAGGCTGGAGAGCGCCTCCTGCCTACTAATGCATCCTGATTGTTCTGTGCTCTTTCTTCAAGGTAGCAGGTGGGAAAAAGCCTCAGTCTAACCAGAGTAGCCATCTAAGATGCCTGACGTCTTTTCCACAGTTATTCTTTTTTATTCTCTGATGAGGTGTGGAAACTGACAGTAACTTGGGTCGAACAGGGACTTTTACTTCTGGCGTCCTGCTCATTACATAAATTATAAAATTTAATAATCCCTGTAATAGTGGGCTTCAATACATGTATTTATTATATACAAGTTTAAATCCTGTGGCAGTACTTTGGAATCCATAAACACATGGTGAATTTATACAGATACTGAGAGAGCTAAGGAAAGGAAATAAAATCTCTTGAGTTTTATGAGAGCACTCCTGTGGAAACTTCCACTGGCATTCAGACAGAAGATGTGAAGTTTGCCTCAGAAACTTTGGAACGATAAAGAGATAGTGCTAATATGCTTTGATAGCAGGAAAATGCCAGGGCTTGATAATATGCTTGACAAGTTGTGGATTTATAAACATTTAAAATAAATTCATTTGTCTTTTCTGTTATAATCTTGGGAATGCAGGAAAGAAAAATTGCATATACTGTTCAAAGAAGCTTTTTACAAAAATCTAAATCAAGTATTATTTCTTGGGCTGTATGATCTCAAGAACAATTTTTTTATCTTTTTTTTGAGTCATAAATGATTTCCATTCTTTTTTGTAATTTTAAAATTACATGCTGGAGTAAGTCTTCATTGCAGAAAAATGAACTAGAATAGCACCAATGGGTACAAGATTTGTTATCCCTTGGCTTATTCTTCACTGACAAGATACATTATTATTAGACAGCAATACAATATAGCCATTAATAGCTCTGACTTTAGGATCAGAGGAAATGAGATTCAAGTCTGATACTTCCTGCTTATGATTACTCAAGACCCTCTATGCTTCATTTGATTTAACATGAAAATATGTACATAAATGCTTATTTCACAGGGTTGTAGTGTGGGGTAAGTGTGAAACAACTATGAATTGCTCAGAACAGTGTTAGAATGTTACCAGTGTTACAAGTTTTTACCATTACGTAACAACTATAAGTCTTTCTTGCTGTATAATAATAACGGTAACGTTATCTCTCAGGAGGGAAGCTTAACATAAAGCTACCCAAGTTGAAGTTGAGGAGCGGTTTACTGTCATGCAGTGCCATGCAAGACCATACTGGAGCCTGAGCAAAGTGAAAATGAAATGTATATGCGTGTGTGTGTGTGTGTGTGTGTTTATGCTTGTGTTTTTAAAAATATATTAACGCATTACAGGCTCACACAACTGTAATCCCAGCACTTTAGGAGGCTGAGGTGGACAGATCACTTGAGGTCAGGAGTTTGAGACCAGCCTGGCCAACATGGTGAAACTCCGTCTCTACTAAAAATTCAAAAATTAGCTGGACATCGTGGCACACACCCTATTTGGGAGGCTGAGGCAGGAGAATTGCTTGAACCCTGGAGGAGGCGGTTGCAGTGAGCCAAGATTTTACCACTGCACTCCAGCCTGGGCAACATAGCAAGAATACATCTAAAAAATAAAATAAATAAATATATTATATTAAAATGCTTTTTATCTCATTTATGAGGTATTTTCTCATCTCAGTTAAATGACTTTTAACAAAAAGACAAATAACAGTGGATGCTGGCAATGATGTAAAGGAAGGGGAATATTTGTACACTGTTCGCAGGAATGTAAAGTAGTACTGCTGCTATGGAAAAGAGTATGGAGGTTCCTCAAAAAAAGAAAAATAGAATGACCATGTGATCCAGCAATCCAGATGCTTGATATATATCCAAAGAAAGGAAATCAGTATATTGAAAAGATACTTGCACCCCTATTCTTATTACAGTACCACTCACAAACAGCAAACATGCAGAGTCAACCTAAGTTTTCCTCAAAAGATGAATAGATAAATTGTAGTGTGTACACACAATGGAATATGATTAACCCACAAAAATAATGAACTCCTGTCATTTGCACTAGCATGATGGAACTAGAAAACATTATGTTAAGTGAAATAAGCGAGACTCATGAAGACAAATATCACATGGCTTCACTCACATGTGGGAGCTAAAAAATTTGATCTCATGGAGGCAGAGAGTAGAACAGTGGTTACTTGAGGCTGGGAGGGAGAAATATAAAGGCTTTGGCAAATAGGCATAGAAATACAGTTAAAAAGAATAGGGCAGTGGCACAGAAGGACAATTGTAGTTGATAATAATTTATTGTGTACTTCAAAATAACTGGCAGAGAAGAATTGAGATGTTACCAACACAAAGAAATAATAAATGTTTTAGATGATGAATATCCCAATTACCCTGATTGATTATTACACATTGTATGCTTGCATTAAAATATCACATGAACCTCATAAATCTAAACAACTATTATGTATCCTTATAAATTAAAACATAAACAAGTTATTAAAATGAGTGTCTCACTTGCTTTAGTTAGCAATGGCCCTGATTTCCTGTGCCCTTCTAAACCCCTGGGAGAAACTGTAGCAAAGTAATTGATGAATACTAATAATTAGAAGAATGTTTAAGATTACTCACCATAGCAAAACAATTGAACAACAAAAAAAAAAACTTTATTCCAAAATCTCAGAGTTCCTACAAAATGAAACTTGATAGTCTACCAAAAATGACAATACTCACAATTTATAGTTGTGAAGCTAAGTATAATTCTGAGCTATTGATAACAACAACAAAAAGATAATTCATAGTAGCCAGAAGAACAGATTACCCTTACATTCTCACTAGGAATATTAATATCACAAAATTGCAGTCTTGTGAAGAGGCAGTCAAAGATAATACTACCAAAAATATAAGAAAAATATATGTATTAGATCTGTGTCATGTGTGGTCATTTATTTTGAAAAAAATTTTTTTCTATATATTGTGATGTTTATGGTATGTGCCAACTATTAAAAATGTAACTTGTCATGATTTGTTTTCTTATTTTAAATGAAGATTCACTTTGACTGCTAATTTTACATTTGCAAATTTTTATTTTTATTTTTATTAAAAAGAGTTAGAAAATTGTATAAATGTTAGACCCTACAACAATGGGACTGCCAATCTACCTAATATCTTGAGGTTCTAATGTACATAGTTGGGTCCAGGTTTGACATAAGGTTGTGCTCAAAATACTATAGTTAGGTATTTAACACTAGCTAGGATGTGTAATGTAGAACTGTGTTGTAAATATACACACAAACATGGAACTCAAAAATGCTGATATGGATTTTATTATGCACAGGTTGCATTAGCATGAAAAAGACATATGTGTCATTTTATTTTCTCAACTGGAAAGCATGGGCTAGTTACATTATATTTAATTGTTAATTTTTTTTTCTGGAAATAATCAAGACTTAGTAAGTAGAAGTGCAAAGAATTGATAGTAGTATTAAGGGGAAAAAGAGGTAATGTACTCATCACATGTATTTTGTATTATATGTTTCATTTTCCATGCAAGTATTTAGCTATTTCTCTTCAAACAGCTAAGATACATTAGCAAAATGCCTTTAAAAGTTCTTTGAGAGTCATACAATTCTTAAGATTTTCCTTTATTTTGAGTAAATTTTGCCATACATGGAATTAATATAATTCATTAATGGTGGTGGCTGGAAGAGGGTAATAATTGATAATATGTGGCTTTAAAGACAAATGTGGATTTTCCTAGGTCTTAGAATTCTGTAAATTACTGATCCTCTGTAGATGTCAGATTTAACAAACTGTAGTTTCTTTAACTACACATTGCTTTGTGGTGTTCATAGGAACTCTAAAACAAAGTTGAACATCACAAATCAGGATATTTAATCAACATTTCACATAAATGATAGTTTCCTTTAAAAATCTTATAATAAAAACCTTATAAAGTCAATAATGCAGAAATTAAAATCTATTTATTATCTTGAAAGCTTTTAAATATGATTAAATCAGGCAGGGCCAACTTTGATCAACATGATTTTTATCAACTTTAAGAATAACTTAAAAAGAAAAGATTCAAAGAAAAGAATAAAAGAATGTCATATTCTTGCATCCTACAAGACTAAATGAGATCATCAATATTGAGTGATGTTGGCAGCAAAAGGAATGTCAATGTACTCTAAAAAACTAAACTTTCTTTATCCTGATAAGTGAATCATTTCATGTAGAACATAGCAATTAGAAAAAGGGAGACCAAAATGAGGAGGTACAGAGACTGAAAGCAAATGTAGTTCCACATCTACAGTGGATTGTTACACATCTCAGTCCATCAGATGGGTATGGTAAGTTTCCTTGTCCTGCTGTGATTACTTTCTTTGTCACTGTTGGAATAGTTTCTATGGGAAAGATAACAAAACTTTCACATATATTGCATAATCATAGACTTTGATAATGATTTCTTGACCATTGCTTGATTTTTTTTCCAGGAACTTATTTTGGCAGCAGTTGATACTACTTTAACCAAGTAATGCTTTAGTGATAAGGCTAAATGGTATGTATTTTTATTACAAAGGAATAAACTACAAGAAAGAGAAAAAGCATTCTAGAATAATTATGTGACTACACTTTTTTTTTTCATGGAGAAGGAAGTAATGAAGATAATATAGTCATGATCTACATGAACTAGTCACAAGTACTTCAAAATGTGTTGAACTTACCACTTCCCGAAGGCACGTACAAGACATAAAATAGAAAGAAGTGATTACCAGTCTTTGGAGTAATGACTTGATGTAATTTTTTAATAATGTATAGGCTGAGATAGTCTCCTTTTATTACATACTATTGAATGCCACACTAACGTAAAACTTACAGAGAAACATTAGTGAAAATAATATATTTTTAAGAACCTTTATTAATACACTTTCCTAATGAATGCAATATTGACGTTAACCCTTGATAATAAGATATCAATAAGAAAAAAATGTCAAAATCATAGACATTAGTGATATCTAGAAGTTTTAAAAACTAGAGAAAATTAGAAAACATAAGCTTTGTTTTCTAAAACAAATAATGTAAAATGAAAGTCAACTATTATTTGTAAAAACAGAAAAAGTAATTTCAGTTTTTAAAATGTAAACCAATTGAAAATGATTAAATATGAACAAATATTGTGAATTAAAGACCCAAAATATGAGCAAGAGATATTAGATACACTAATTAAATATTTTTTACATATAATATTTACAGAGTTGGTATTTCCTTATTCTATTAGTTACCATGAATGTTTAAAATGTAATATTAAGGGATCTGCATGTCCAAAATGAGGTATATCTAATCAAGTCTTCAGCAAATATTTATGTATTAACTGTAGGTACATAATTATCCCTAGAAGCTGTTCTGAAATAATTTATATTCTAGGTCAGGTGCAGTGGCTCATGCCTGTAATTCTAGCACTTTGGGAAGCTAAGGCAGGATAATTTATTGAGCCCCGGAGTTCAAGTTTACAGTGAACTATGATCATCCCACTGCACTTCAGTCTGCACAACAGAGTGACACCCTGTCTCTAAGATAAATAAATAAAAATAAAAAAATTTAAAGAATTTATATTCTATTCTAAGAAAAATTAGTGCCCCATTTATTCTGGCTGTATAACAGAACATCTGAAAAATCAGTGTCTTAAAGCAACAATCAAATTGTATTATATCTCATATTCTGTGTGTTTTCATAGCTAGAATTTCAGGCATAGGGTCTCTAATTCCATTTCAGTCAGATAGTAGATGGGATAAAAACACAGGGGGAGGGGGTTAGAATAACTTAAAGAGATACCCAGGCATATCATTGTCTTCATGTAATCTCAGAAACTCTTCATTTAGTCTGTCTGCCGGGCCTAATTTGGACTTCCTCACAAGATGGCAGTAGACAGACTGCTCATATGGCAGTTCAGGATTCTAAGTGAGCATTTCAAGAGAACCAGATGGAAGATGTATGACCTTTATCACCTAGTTTCAGAAATTGCACTCACTTCCTCTGGATTCAGAATAACAAACCAGCATAGGTTCAAGGAAAGAGGTTATACACTCTGTTTCTTAATAAGAAAAGTGACAGAAAAATAAAATATATTGAAAGAGGAACATTTATGAGGGAGACTATTGATGTGACCATCTAGTCTGGAAAGCACAATTTGCCACAATTTGCAATCATTAAATAATTTTACTGAATATGTCCTAATAATTAACCAATCATTTTATTCTCTTCTTAAGTAAAGGTCTTTTCCTTAAACATTTTCAAATCAAAATGAATGCTTGTCACATGAACATTCTAAGCTATATATTAATCAATGACTTGTGATAAATAGGTAGTTTAAACAAAAATAATCTAAACTACATGACTAGATAGACAGAGAAGAGGAAAAAAAAGATGAGATGTGAATTGTGGATTTTAATACTCCAAACTTTAGGGTAGTTACTAAGTACTAAGCTTTATCCTAAGATCAAGGAGGATATAAATAAGAATTAAACATTGTCACTCCCCTAATACTGTCCTCTGAGGTATTTAGGCACATAGGCAATTAATTATGATTCAAGACAGAATGAAATATAGGCTTTTAGCATATGTGTAAATATAAGGGGGACTGTAATATCAGTAAGATACAGCTACAGCTATTAAAATGAAAATAACTTTCAGGTGTTAATATCATCATATATTGTAATTCTCTTAGTAAATTTAGCACTGACATGTATGAAAAGAAATAATGAACATGTTTTATGAGAAGACATTGTATTGATGATATACATGGGTCTCATGGTCACTCCCAAAATATAGTGTACAATTCTTTATAAGATTATTTTAATGCAAATGACTTGATTGAAATTATTGTGAATTTCTTATCATAGAACTATCTCACTTATAATTTTACTAGTAGAATCATCTCAGTGTTAAAGATCCAGGCAGCAATGTTGAGATGATGAGGTAGGTCACAGGATTTCCCTTTCATTTTTTGATGAACAATAATTCATTTCAGCTTCTATGATTTTGAAACAATTGATAGAGATGGGTAATAATGTGGGTTTTAGAGACAGGTTGATTGATTATCTTGTTCTACCTTTTAGTAGTTGTGTGATCCTAGAAAATTAACTTAGAATAATTCAACCTCAATTTCCTCATTCTTAAAGTAACATATATTTATTTTTAAAGATTCATGGCAAGTTTTCTATGCAAGACAGTTATGCTATTATTATAGCTTCTAAGACTTGTTCAATGTAGTATAACATGCACATTTTCACAAAGAAAGTATGACAATACATTCTAAGACTGATTTTACTGAAAATTTCTCTTAATGTATTTTACATACATAATCTTACATTAAATATTATTTGTTGTGCATTAAATATTATTTTAATGAGTAAACCACAACAAAACTTGGTCCTGGTTGAAAGACTGGCATAAATTATAACTAAGGTTTAGGTTGCCTACCTTTCAATTAAATACAAAACATCCTACAATTTATTCAAAAATATATGAAAGGGTACACTTATCTTTCTTAAGACAAAAGTAAATATGTAAGTTTTTCCTGAGTGGGCACTGCAGTTCATGAAGTAAGAGGAGGGACCTGTAGGGTCAATGTAGCTCAGAACTGTGTTTCATACCATTAGATAGTGATTTGGATAGGGACATCATTACTTAAGAATCCATCCTGTAACTATATAAAAAATATTTGTGGACCACAGTTGCATATTTATAATTCAATTTATTTTTATAGCATTGGGCCTACAGCAGGTCTGCTAAAGTCTACTCTGTTGTGAAACATTCAAATTTATTTACCATTAATTTTGGAACTAATAAAAGTGAATTCCTTTGTCTTTTGTTTATTCTCCTGAAAATGAACAGATGATTGTGCTGAAACACTGCCCCGCCTGCCTGCTTTATTTTTCTGCCCACACAAATCAAAGGGCATGAAAAATATCTTAGTTTCTCATTTTCCCTTGGAAAAGGCATCATGGCAAGAAGCATGGCTGGTTTGACATTGTGATTTATGTTAGCTTTCTTGTGCTATAAAATAGTTGTTTCCTAAATAACTAATAAAGTGCCTTGAAATGCTTCTAACTTTGTAACTGTGTCTTTCTTCCTCACTCAGCATTTGTAAACTCTCAAATAATCTAATAGATTTTAGTTATATCCATTACCAATTTTCTGTATATACTGAAAATTCGTGAGCTTCTTAAGAGAGAGATCTGAGCTCTCAGCTCATTTAATCTGAGCTTAAATATATAACAAACATCTCCAATATGTCAGGTACCTTCATAGGTATCTGGAATAAAATGTTGAGTATTACATAGTCTCTGATCTCTAGGAGCTTATAATTTATGGAGGAGACATGTAAATATTTGCTATGTCCAGTTGACTCTTAACAACACAGGGGTTAGAGGTGGCAATACCTATACTGTCAAAAATCTGCACATAACTTTTGACTCTCCCAAAACTTAATTACTAATAGCCTACTGTTGATCAGAAGACATACTGATAAAATAGCAGTCAATTAACACAAATGCTTTGCATGCTATATGTATTATAGAGTGTATTTTCTTAAAGCAAGCTAGAGAAAAAATGTTGTTAAGAAAATAAGGGAGAAAGAAATAGGTTTAGAGTAGAGTACTGTGTTTATTGTCTGTTTGCAAGATGAATCATCTGTCTGAAATGATGGTCCACCTGAGCTGCAGACCTCAATCTATATAGTGCATATTAAGCATTCCACCTTTTCTTGTAATGGCATGACTTTGCTGCCTGAAAGTGCTTTCGGCATCACTAGAGCCACTTTGTATGGATCCCATGGTGTTATTCATGGTTTGGGTACTGCATTAAACATGACAAAAACACATGAGAACCTGAAGAGATTACTTTTTACTGCGATATGCAATTTACTGGAGAGATGAACTGCTGATGTAGAGATGATCCACCTCACATCGTGTTTTATTTATTTATTTATTTATTTTTATTATACTTCAAGTTCTAGGGTACATGTGCATAACATGCAGGTTTGTTACATATGTATACTTGTGCCATGTTGGTGTGCTGCACCCATCAACTCGTCAGCACCCATCAATTCATCATTTATATCATGTATAACTCCCCAATGCAATCCCTCCCCCCCCCCCATAATAGGCCCCAGTGTGTGATGTTCCCCTTCTCGAGTCCAAGTGATCTCATTGTTCAGTTCCCACCTATGAGTGAGAACATGCGGTGTTTGGTTTTCTCTTCTTGTGATAGTTTGCTAAGAATCATGGTTTCCAGCTGCATCCATGTCCCTACAAAGGACGCAAACTCATCCTTTTTTATGGCTGCATAGTATTCCATGGTGTATATGTGACACATTTTCTTAATCCAGTCTGTCACAGATGGACATTTGGGTTGATTCCAAGTCTTTGCTATTGTGAATAGTGCCGCAATAAACATACATGTGCATGTGTCTTTATAGCAGCATGATTTATAATCCTTTGGGTATATACCCAGTAGTAGGATGGCTGGGTCATATGGTACATCTAGTTCTTGATCCTTGAGGAATTGCCATACTGTTTTCCATAATGCTTGAACTAGTTTACAATCCCACCAACAATGTAAAAGTGTTCCTATTTCTCCACATCCTCTCCAACACCTGTTGTTTCCTGATTTTTTAATGATTGCCATTCTAACTGGTGTGAGATGGTATCTCATTGTGGTTTTGATTTGCATTTCTCTGATGGCAAGTGATGATGAGCATTTTTTCATGTGTCTGTTGGCTGTATGAATGTCTTCTTTTGAGATATGTCTGTTCATATCCTTTGCCCACTGTTTGATGGGGTTGTTTGTTTTTTTCTTGTATATTTGTTTGAGTTCTTTGTAGATTCTGGATATTAGACCTTTGTTAGATGAGTAGGTTGCAAAAATTTTCTCCCATTCTGTAGGTTGCCTGTTCACTCTGATGGTAGTTTCTTTTGCTGTGCAGAAGCTCTTTAGTTTAATAAGATGACATTTGTCAATTTTGGCTTTTGCTGCCGTTGCTTTTGGTGTTTTAGACATGAAGTCCTTGCCCATGCCTATGTCCTGAATGGTACTATCTAGATTTTCTTCTAGGGTTTTTATGGTATAAGGTCTAACATTTAAGTCTCTAATCCATCTTGAATTAATTTTCATATAAGGAGTAAGGAAAGGATCCAGTTTCAGCTTTCTACTTATGGCTAGCCAATTTTCCCAGCACCATTTATTAAATAGGGATTCCTTTCCCCATTTCTTGTTTCTCTCAGGTTTGTCAAAGATCAGATGGCTGTAGATGTGCGGTATTATTTCTGAGGACTCTGTTCTGTTCCATTGGTCTATATCTCTGTTTTGGTACCAGTACCATGCTGTTTTGGTTACTGTAGCCTTGTAGTATAGTTTGAAGTCAGGTAGCGTGACGCCTCCAGCTTTGTCCTTTTGACTTAGGATTGTCTTGGCAATGCGGGCTCTTTTTTGGTTCCATATAAACTTTAAAGCAGTTTTTTCCAATTCTGTGAAGAAACTCATTGGTAGCTTGATGGGGATGGCATTGAATCTATAAATAATCTTGGGCAGTATGGCCATTTTCATGATATTGATTCTTCCTATCCATGAGCATGGTATGTTCTTCCATTTGTTTGTGTCCTCTTTTATTTCACTGAGCAGTGGTTTGTAGTTCTCCTTGAAGAGGTCCTTGACATCCCTTGTAAGTTGGATTCCTAGGTATTTTATTCTCTTTGAAGCAATTGTGAATGGAAGTTCATTCACGATTTGGCTCTCTGTTTGTCTGTTACTGGTGTTTAAGAATGCTTGTGATTTTTGCACATTAATTTTGTATCCTGAGACTTTGCTGAAGTTGCTTATCAACTTAAGGAGATTTTGGGCTGAGACAATGGGGTTTTCTAAATATACAATCATGTCATCTGCAAACAGGGACAATTTGACTTCTTCTTTTCCTAACTGAATACCCTTTATTTCTTTCTCTTGCCTGATTGCCCTAGCCAGAACTTCCAACACTATGTTGAATAGGAGTGGTGAGAGAGGGCATCCCTGTCTTGTGCCAGTTTTCAAAGGGAATTTTTCCAGTTTTTGCCCATTCAGTATGATATTGGCTGTGGGTTTGTCATGAATAGCTCTTATTATTTTGAGGTACGTTCCATGAATCCCGAATTTCTTGAGCGTTTTTAGCATGAAGGGCTGTTGAATTTTGTCAAAAGCCTTTTCTGCATCTATTGAGATAATCATGTGGTTCTTGTCTTTGGTTCTGTTTATATGCTGGATTACGTTTATTCATTTGCGAATGTTGAACCAGCTTTGCATCCCAGGGATGAAGCCCACTTGATCATGGTGGATAAGCTTTTTGATGTGCTGCTGAATCCGGTTTGCCAGTATTTTATTGAGGATTTTTGCATCGATGTTCATCAGGGATATTGGTCTAAAATTCTCTTTTTTTGTTGTGTCTCTGCCAGGCTTTGGTATCAGGATGATGTTGGCCTCATAAAATGAGTTAGGGAGGATTCCCTCTTTTTCTATTGATTGGAATAGTTTCAGAAGGAATGGTACCAGCTCCTCCTTGTACCTCTGGTAGAATTCAGCTGTGAATCCATCTGGTCCTGGACTTTTTTTGGTGGGTAGGCTATTGATTGTTGCCTCAATTTCAGAGCCTGCTATTGTTCTATTCAGGGATTCAACTTCTTCCCAAAGATACAACATACCAGAATCTCTGGGACACATTTAAAGCAGTGTGTAGAGGGAAATTTATAGCACTAAATGCCCACAAGAGAAAGCAGGAAAGATCTAAAATTGACACTCTAACATCACAATTAAAAGAACTAGAGAGGCAAGAGCAAACACATTCAAAAGCTAGCAGAAGGCAAGAAATGACTAAGATCAGAGCAGAACTGAAGGAGATAGAGACACAAAAAACCCTCCAAAAAATCAATGAATACAGGAGTTGGTTTTTTGAAAAGATCAACAAAATTGACAGACCGCTAGCAAGACTAATAAAGAAGAAAAGAGAGAGGAATCAAATAGATGCAATAAAAAATGATAAAGGGGATATCACCACGGACCCCACAGAAATACAAACTATCATCAGAGAATACTATAAACACCTCTACGCAAATCAACTAGAAAATCTAGAAGAAATGGATAATTTCCTGGACACTTACACTCTCCCAAGACATCGTGTTTTAAGAGAATACCCCCAGCACTTGAGCTCACTGCAATAGCAACAGGAGGGGCCTATGAAATTATTACTGTAGAACAGTATACAATGCAGTAAATGTTATGCAGTTACAATACTACATTTTTACATGTGTTTACATTTCTCTTAACTGTGAATGGTGCCATGTATGGTCCTTGTGTGCCCAAATTTTGACAAATTTTAAGTTTTTATAATAGATATATGTACACGTCATGGTAATAAATAATAAAATAGACTAGTAGCTACATGTATTTTATGTATTCATGTCATACTTTTTTTCTTATTTTTTTCAATATTTTAGGTGGCTCAGTTTGTGAGTTTTTTCAACTTGTGACAAATATCCAAAAAACTCAATATATTTATTAAACAAAAATCAACATATAAGTGGACCTGCACAGTCCAAATCCTTATTGTCCAAGGGTCAACTGTAGTGAGGTGTGTTAGAATAAAGGTGAGCCTTGGTGCTACTGGTACAGACGAGGGACATTTGACTACAATTTTGTGACAAAGACACTATCACAATGTTAACTGTTTAACTGAAATGTGTAAGATTCAAAGGAATAAACAAAATTTCCAATGTCTGGGAGTTGGTATGAAGGTCAAGAAAGAAAATAACCTCACATCAGATGGAAACAAGAGGAAAGACTCAGAAGCACAAACATATTTGGCTAGTTATGCCTAGTGTTCCATTATCGGAACGCTAAGCATGTGGGAATTATATCCTACTGCTCAAGATCAACGCCAATGTCTGATTGCAAAAATTCAAAAAATTACAACCTCAGGCATTAATGGGTAAATGTGGAACTGTAATTATGTCTTATAGCTGATATATAAGATATAAAGGGAACAACAGAAAGACCTTATTCTGATGAAGGAAAGAGGTGACCAGATCAGAAGAGACCCTATTTGTTACAATAAGGGTTTGTCATTTACTTATTAGCTACAAGGAATTGCAAGATATTTAGCTTCTCTGAACTCAGCTTTCTGTTCTGTAAAATGGGATGTAATGACAACATTGAAGGGTTATTATAAAGACTAAATAGAAATCATACACAAATATTTTTGCCATACCTTTTTCTTAATTTTTACCTGTTAGATGCACATTTCATTTTTCTCTGTGTTGACATTTCTATACTTTCTTAACAAGTGAAACTATTTTTTAAACGAATTTAAATAAACATGTATGTATCCATTATTTGCTCTCTGCCAATCATTATGCCAGATTCCAGAATATAGTGCAAGGGAAACCTAGTCTCTGATGTCATTAAATGTATGGTCCTGTTAAGAAGATCAACATTGTAAAACAAGTGGAGGAATACAGGACAAATTACACAATGTTATGCTGACACATAAATTTGCTTTAATATAAAGTTTAATTTTTCAGGAGCTTGTGATATTTGAGATTTCAGTAATATCTATGAATTAGCTGGCATAATATGTGTATGGAAGGTAGACTGGGAATGAAAATCACTTTTTTTCAGCAGAAATATTAGCATATGAACAGGACATAAGTCTGGAGTGATTGTGACGTGCTTTATTAAATAGTGTTCAGAATTACTAAAATGTAGGTAGACAAGAGGAGAGTGGAATGAAATAAATTTTGAAAAGAAGTATGAGGCCAGATAAAACTAGATGTTGAAATTATGTAAAGAACTGTGGACATTAAACAAATTTCAGAAAACGATAATAGATTCTAAATGAGATGTGACTTAATCAGAAATCTTTTTCACATGTCATTCTGATAATGACATGCAAAATAGATTGAAGGGAGGCAAAATAGATTGAAGGGAGGCAATAGATAGAAAAGAAGGGTTAAGAGACGATTGCTGTAGTCTTGAAGAGCAATGATTGTGATACATGGAGAATGGAGAATAAATAAGAAATAGAGTTGAGAAATGTTTATAAGGTATGATTAACAGTACTGGCGTGCATTTGATTGGAAATGAGATAAGAGAATATTAGGAATAAAAGTTATCCCCACCCTGCTGGACACACAAAATAAGAGCTGTTCTCAGATTTTTGACTCAAGCAATTGCATAGATGGGGGTATCTTTTGCAGAGAGGGAGAATGCTAGACAACAAGTACACTGTAGTGAATAGTGGAAGGTTTTGAGGGAATTGCAATTTTGAGTTTCTGGTATAACTACGTGAAGACATCTACTAAGCAGATGGCATGTAAGAACAGAGATCTGGCTGGAGGAGAAAACCTGGGTGTCATCTGCTCCGTGGGAAACCTCAGTTATCTGAGTGCATAAAAGTCTAGGGAGAAAGACAAGATTGAATGAATTGAGAAAAGTGCCTAGGACAAAATCTAAATGTTTTGAAAATTTGAGAAAAGATAGAAAAGGGGAACCACTAAATGAAACTAAGAAGGAAGAGCCACAGGCATAGGAGAAAACAGGAGAGCATGTTGTTTGGCAATCCAGGAAAATAAACTCTAGGTTGTTGGAGGTTCTGAAAAGTTTTGAAAAGGCAAAGGCAAAGAAAGGGAAGATTGGAAATTGAAGCATCCATGACAGTGAAATGTTTTAGGTAGGTGTTAGAATCCACACTTAAGTGTCAAAATAGTAAGTGCAAAGTGACAACAGTCTTCTTGAAAGAAGTTTGATATCTAAGAGTTTGCTATTTAAATGAGAGGAAGCACTTTGGGAGGCTGAGATGGGAGGAACACCTGAGGTTTGGAGTTTGAGACCAGCCTGGCCAATATGGTGAAACCCCATCTTTACTAAAAATAATAACATTTTAAAAAGGCTGGGCATGGTGGCTCACACCTGTTATCCCAGCCCAGCACTTTGGGAGGCCGAGGCAGGCAGATCATGAGGTCAAGAGATAGAGACCTGGCTAACATGGTGAAACCCTGGCTAACATGGTGAAACCCTGGCTCTACTAAAAATATAAACATTACCTGGGCATGGTGGCAGGAGCCTGTAGTCCCAGCTACTTGGGAGGCTGAGGCAGGAAAACCACTTGAACCCGGGAGGCAGAAGTTGCAGGGAGTTGAGATCACACCACTGTACTCCAGCCTGGCGATAGAGCGAAACCCTGTCTAAAAAAAAAAAAAAAAAAAAAAAAAAAAAAAAAAAAATTAGCTGGGTGTGGTGGCGCACATCTGTAATCTCAGCTACTTGGGAGGCTGAGGCCGAGATCATGCCATTGCTCTCCAGCCTGGGTGACAGAGTAAGACTCTGTCTCAAAAAAAAAAAAAAAAAAAAAAAAGGAGGAAGAGGAATGTGGCAACTGGAAGGAACCAACAATTTTGTTTTTTTACTTTTTGTTTTTTTAAGATGGTATTGGGGAAGTTTTTGAATATCTGAAATAGAAACTTATTCTTCTTGATACTTGGCATTGTTTTATAAAAATGTTTCACAACTGATTTTCTCATAATATTTTCATCATTTCTGTTACTTTATTACTTAGCTTAATATGTTGATTAATTAAGAATTATAGAGATGCACTTATTCTTTGGAGAAGGACTTACAGTTAAGCTTCCTTAGAAATTATAATTTATTGATGTACATTTATAAAAGAGACAAGATTTAAGATGAAGTTTTAAAACATGAAAAATAAACTTTTGAAGAGTTTTAAAACAGCCATTTTGAGAATAACTGACTGCATTCATGTTGTTAAACTCATAATTATTCAGTTTAGGTACATTTACTGAGATGATTCTAAGAGCACAAAGAGATTATTAAAATATTAATTATTTAGCTATAACTGGCCAGGCGCGGTGGCTCACACCTGTAATCCCAGCACTTTGGGAGGCCGAGGCGGGTGGATCATGAGGTCAGGATATTGAGACCATCCTGGTCAACATGGTGAAACCCCATTTCTACTAAAATACAAAAAAAATTATGGGGCATGGTAGCACATGCCTGTAGTCCCAGCTACTCAGGAGGCTGAGGCAGGGGAATCGCTTGAACCCGGGAGGCGGATGTTGCAGTGAGCTGAGATCTTGCCACCGCACTCCAGCCTGGCGACAGAGCACAAATTCATCTCAAAAATTAAAAATAAAATAAAATAAATTATTTAGCTATAACTGAGTTAGTGCTGGTTGTACTGTTTCATAAAACTTTACAGCCTAATGACACTTAAAAGAGAATGGAGCAGGTCAAAGATCTCAAAACTAGAATTTTCCATGAAATTAACGATATCAAATACTCCATCAGTGCTTGGGCCCTGGATAATTTATATGTGTTTTTTATGCTCCATAAATTTTTCTCAAGAAAAATATTTTATTTGCTTATGTGAACACACTATTAGAAGCAAATCATTAAAGAAAATGGTCACATTTGTTTATCCTGTCAAGACGATGTTGCACTTGTCATATATACATTTACGTCTATATATGTAATATTGAGTAGTCCCAATGTATTTTTGAAACTCTACTTGTTAAAAAGTATGAAATAACTATGAGTAAAAATGTTGTAGTCTTCAAACTCACAACTATAGATGCATAATGGATGACTCCACTTACGAATTTCTACACATCCTTTTTGCTTTCTACTCCTTGTTGACTTATTCTCCGAAGTCATAATATTACTAAGAATAATACTATTTTTATATTATCCTTATGTTTAAAAGAATTCTTAAGGTAGAATATCATCCATAGCTTACTTTAATCAAACCTATTTTCTCAAAAATTAGCCTGTGTTTTGAAAAGAAAAGCATATTTGATTCAGAATTCAGCTAAGTTGGAAATTTTTTTTTTTTTTTTTTTTTTTTTTTTTTTGAGACGGAGTCTTGCTCTGTCGCCCGGGCTGGAGTGCAGTGGCCGGATCTCAGCTCACTGCAAGCTCCGCCTCCCGGGTTCACGCCATTCTCCTGCCTCAGCCTCCGGAGTAGCTGGGACTACAGGCGCCCGCCACCTCGCCCGGCTAGTTTTTTTTTTTTTTTTTTTTTTTTTTGTATCTTTAGTAGAGACGAGGTTTCACCGGGTTAGCCAGGATGGTCTTGATCTCCTGACCTCGTGATCCGCCCGTCTCGGCCTCCCAAAGTGCTGGGATTACAGGCTTGAGCCACCGTGCCTGGCCTAAGTTGGAAATTTAAATTTTAGTTTTATTATTACAATTCTTTTTTTCTATCAATAGAAAAATAAAATTGGCTCTCACCGTAGTTTCAAATAAGGTCCTTTGCTAATACAGTTTAGGAGAACACATTCATTCATTACACACTCTAGGGGCTGACACTTGTTTCAGAATGAAATACAGAGTGAAAATGTTAGAATCAATGCAAAAGATTTGGGGCACCATCAAGGTATTAAAGTATATTATTTCTTGTGATATATTTTATTATATGAATCATGAAATCTGTGTTTCTTTTATCATTCAGAGGAGGGAATTTGTTGATGTTATGTCTAGAAAGATGTACAATATCCATATTTGGTACATTAGTAGGCAAACTAGGAAGACATAATATTGCAAGAGGCATTCACTCCTTAATAGAAGTCTAATAGAAGCCTAGGGCAGGATATTCCAGGCATCCTACTCCTGTAATAAAGAAAATCTTAGGTCACATAGCATGCTGTAATAGTAGGTGGAATTGTTCTTTGGTTTAAGAGGTGAAAAATAAAAAAAAAAATAAAAAACAATACTTCTGAGATATGAGAATCCGAAACTTACGCCTGAACATTGCACACAAACCCACTTATTATAAGAGGCCACAAGGGTGACGATGAAGATGATCTGGTACTCTGTTTATTATTTATTATTGAAAATTGACTACAGTATCCTGAGTATTCATTTTTGGGGGTAGCGTCTTGAGGCTATTTAAAAGCACACCTTGAGAAACATTCAACAACAGTATCGCTTTTCAGAAGAAAGTATATTAAATGTTTGATCAAATTGAAACTGAGAGAAGTATCTGCTCTGAATATTTAAGTTGTTACCTTCAAAATGTACTTTCAAGTCTTACACCTACTAATGTTTAATGTAACACGTTCTAATAGCAAAGGCGACTGAAAAATTATCTACATTTGTTCCAATTACTCAAAAGTATTAAAGTGGGAAAATTCTGGCTTGAGCAAACTGACAATATAGTCAACTTCCTTGTTCAACAAAGTCTTTTTTTATTCTTTGTCTCTTTCAATGATCCAGATTTATTCTGAGAAATATCCGCTCTTTTACATGCTTTGTTCATGCCTGTCTTATTACTGTGTTACCAATCCCTACAGCTTTGCCTGGCACGTTATTGGCATTCAATACTGAATAAATAAACAAGCAGCATTTCAGATAGTGTTTCCATGGATTAAGACAAGATGAAGTTTCTGAAAATGAGATAATAATACAATGTATACATAGTGTGTAATAAACGTTCCTCTATACAGGAAACTGGATTCTCATTATAATTTTATTGAAATAAATTTGCCAAACTTGTAATTTCTTACTATGTTGGCATTTAACATAAAAATGCTAAGGATTGCAGCATTTACACAGTTTCATTTTTTGCCAGAATGTCTTTTTCGAACTTCCCCAGAACTAAGTTTCATTGATACTGTCACAATTGTGTGGGAATTACAAAGGAAATCGGTGATCTTAATAGATTGAGTTTTGTATTTCCTTTATTTAACCTATAAATTTAAGTAAACCCAAAATCTAAAAAGATATTACTGACAGCGAATGTTGATACTGGATTAAGATTGTACAAATCAATGGCAATTTTAGAATCTAACAGCTTTCCTAACATGACAGAGAAAGATACCCTATGGTTAAGTAATTTACAAATACTATTCAGACCTTAAAAATTTGCAAAGAGTATATCCCTCATTGTAATTTATCCTCTCTTACTATGGCCACAGGTCAGATTTTATTGTCAAGATCAGGACGAAAAATACTGTTCCTCAGGTTGTCAGCATTAGGGTAGCTTCTTAATATAATCTGTTTTTTTTTTTTTTTTTTTTTTTTTTTTCTTTTCCCAGTCACTTAAATTCTCTCTAGAGCTAAATCAGCCTAAAAATGAACTTGAGTTTAGTTAAAGATATAATGTCTTGGAAGATATCCCTGATTCTATATTTCTACCTGTTTCCATTAACTGCAGAATTATCCTGTCATATCATTTTGAGTCTGGAGTAGAACTTGACCTTGTTCCAAAATATGTGACATGGTTATCTGTTGCTATGGAAATTGTGAAACTCCTTTAAATGAAGCTATAAAGCTGTTACAAATTCCTTCATTGCAACAGAACATGGATTTGAAGGAAGAAAACTTTATACATTTTGGAACTAGCTGAATAATTGCCAAGAAATAAATCAGCTGTCTGTTATTCTTTAGGATACAGGTTTTGGTGGTGACTCTAAAAGGTGGCAATAGGAGCTAACAGATGAGACTGCCTGGGTTATTGACTTACTTGATAGAGTGCAAGTGAATAAAATGACTGCATCTACTCAACACCTTTTCGCTGTTTTCAATCTACTCTGCCATGTAAAGCAGCAGCTTGCTGGGCTCAGCAGTAATTTGGACTCTGTATTCCCTCTCTATGGGAGATTGGTTTGGGAATGCCTGACACATGTGCGCTCTGTTTTTGCATAAATGCCAGTTTTCCCTCAACACCCTTGTGTAAGACTGCTTTTGGAGAAGAATGAAAAAGACAAAGGATGACAGAATAAATTATTTTAAAAAATTTGCTTCAAAATTTGTTCCTTGAAGTGGTCTAAAATAGTGATTACTGAGTTAAAGAGAAACCGTTATAAATATAAAAACTGATATAGTATCAGTCTCGGTTGCAGCAAACATAGGGGATTTGTCTCATTTTATCTAAAGATAATATTTAGATAAATGCATCTAAGGTTGTGTCTGGTATAGAAAGTATTTGGCTAATATTTGTTGAAACTGGGAACGCCAAAGAACTATAAAATTTATATAGATTTAAAAATTTTAATGTTGTAATTAGAAATGACTGAGGCCATTTTAAGGTCAGCAAAATATTATGCTGATAATTTTTCCATAAGCTGTCAATGTAGAAAACTGATGAAGATAATTTTAAATCTATACTCGTTCTATAATTTAAAGCCTAATAATGAAAGCTTTACATGACCCAAATAATCCAGTCATTACCTATTAGTTTGTGTTTGTTTACATGTGAATTTTTATACTAATATATAAGTATATGCATACTTTATCCATATTTATATATAAATATTATCAATATGTTATATATTCCTAAATATATATAAATAAGTAAACCTTGTATGTAGTAATAGTTTTAGACTCAAGAAATCTAAGAGGCTACCTTGGTAATCTTCTCTGGAATTTTCTATTAAAGACAGACAACATAAGTCTGGCTTGACATTTTCTTTTACTCACTGAAGAGAAAAAAAAAAAGTTTCCAAGTTCCTAGCAAGTTGTATAAAAAGTACAATTTATAGTAGCCACTATCCTACAATATGTGGTGTGCCTCTGTTGCAGGTAGCTTAAGGTTATACTGAGATTCTTTTAACATTTATTTTGGTTTATTTTTGGAAATATTTTTCTCAACTGCTCTAGTTTCAAATATGTCAACTAAGTGATCAAAGTGCTTGTAATTTGATGCTACTCATATTATTTTTTCTCTGATACAATTATGTATAATTTTACATATAAAATGTTCTATATTTTTAAACCTGTTGAAAGTATGTTTGTTCAGAATCTGTAACAACTTTACTAAATTAATATTTGTACACATTTAGATATAATTTGCTGTCTAACTGAATATGCTAAATACTTCAGGAATTAATTCAGCATAGTAGACAGTATTCTACGGTGGTCCCATTATCTGGGCCACTAGCATTATGTCTTGTATAATCCTCTCCCTTTGAGTGCGGGAGGAAATCATAACTTGCTTATAACCAATAGACTAAGCCAAAGGTGATAGAGTATCAGTCCTGTGATGACATTGCAATACAGATACAAGGTTTTATCTTGCTAGTATACATAGCTTCTCCTGGTGGGCCTTGAAAAAGCAAACAATCATGTTGTAAACTGCTTATGAAGAGGTCATGTGGCAGAAGGAACTAAGGGGAGTCGCTAATGCCTGAAGCAAGTTTCAGCCAAGAGTCGTTAAGCCTGGCGTGGTGCCTCAGTCCGGGCGCCGCGGCTCACGCCTGTAATCCCAGAATTTTGAGAGTCTGAGGCGGGCGGGCGGGCGGATCACGAGATCACGAGGTGAGGAGCTGGAGACCATCCTGGCTAAAAAAAGAAAGCCAGGTGAGCTGGCGGGCGCCTGTAATCCTAGCTACTCAGGCTGAGGCAGGAGAATTGCTCCAACCCAGGAGGAAAAGGTTGCAATGAATGAGCCGAGATCGCGCCACTGCACACGAGCCTGGGTGACAGAGCAAGACTCCATCTCAGAAAAAAAAAAAAAAAAAAAAAAAAAAATTCAAGCCACAGCCTTCAGTCATGTAGTCATAACCAAATGATTTTTTTTCCCAAACAACCTGAATTCTTCCCCAGCTGAGCCTCGAGAAGAGAACTCAGACCAGCCAATACCTTGATTAGAGCCTGTAAGACCCTGACTTGGACCTCTGACTCACACTGTTTGAGATAATAAATGTGTGTTGCTTCAAGCTACTAAAATTGGGATAATTTGTTATACAACAATACAATACTAATACATCCAGCATATAAGAACTGGATTTGTGAAAAGGTAGTGTATGTAGTTTTTTTTTCTGTTTTGTAAAGTCTAAATTTTTCTCCTTTGGAAAATACCAGAAATATCCCCAAGTATAAAATAGTTTTAAACAGTAAATATGTTAATTAAAAAAATATTTTACAAATATTATCTGTACTTCTCTTTAGTTTTATTTTCCCGGTTTCAAACAATTTTAGATTATATGAAATATTCAAATAATTTGACTTTATAATATAATCTCACTCAAGCATAAAAATAGTCCCTATTTGAAAGCCCAACAGGAATGCATATAAATAAGTTTCTTGCTCTAAATTTAATACTCTTTAAGAATTATATTTTAAAAGATGATGTGAACAGTTCAACATCTTTACATATTTTAGTAAATCACATTGTATGTTTATTATACAATTATAACTTTATGAAATTGGTTATTTCTTGGAGCATTGCCCTTAAGCTACTGTATTATATCCCAAATTGCTTTTCTCAAATAATAGCCTGCCTGTTGGAATCTCAGCAGAGACAAGTATTAAATAAAGATTATACTGTTCCTTATCCCTCGAATTGTCACTATAAAACAGGTAAGTACTAGGGTTAAAAAGAAAAAGTGAAAGTAGATATTGCTGGCAAGAAATTAAATTTACTATGTCTACCTTGAATTCTGACAATAAAAGGGTGTCAGAATAAAAAATAAAGCTATACAACATGAAATCATGACAAAGACTTATGGTGTAAATACAGATGACTCTCCAGTTGCCAAGTCCCTGGTTAAGGTCTTATTGTGATCATACCCAACAGCTTTGAATCTCAACTCTAAATGACTGCTGACAATAAGTGCTCTAGAATGACTTGATCCCACGCAACTTAGTGAGACACTGCTTGTAATGAGCAAGGCTATTTTGATAATACTGCAGAAGCTTTCCTTCAGTAAAGCTTTAATCTGGGTTTTAAAAAATGCCTTCTCTACCTCTCTTTACTTTGCAGTTCCTATTGATTCAAGGACTCAGCCCTCATCCTGGAAGGATAGACAAAATCCTCTTATGTCTTCCTTTCTCAAAGACATATATTTGAGAATAATATGAGTTAGTATTGGTTTGCTGTATTTAACCTGATACTTTGAAATGTTCCCTACCAAAACACTGAAGTCAAATGCCTATAAGAAATATTACATTTAGTTAATATATAAATTTGCCAGAGTAAGACAATGGCATAAACAGTATTTTAATTCTCTTGCTGGTGAGAGAATTAGCTTTGCACTCTAGCAAACTCTGAAAAAAAAAAATAAATATATATGCTGTTAAAACAAGTCAAAATTCCAAAAAAATTAAACACAGAAAAAGAAAGTTTGTGTCTTTGACTAGATATTTGCTTTTTATTGTTCATTAAATACCAGTGCACAGATGAACTGGCATGAACACAAATGTTTATGGTAATCTTCACAGCTGTGTGTAGGATGCAGCTAATTTTTGGCATATAGTAGAGCATTATGTGTTTCTATATCATTGCTTTGTGGAATGTAAAAACTAAATTTTTTAATGAAAAATACAAAATTCTAATACAATCAGATGAAAATTTAGAATAACACATAGACTATATATTTGTGCACCAACATGAACAAACAAATATCTGTTAAACATATTCAATCTTTTTTTTTGTTTTGTTTTGGAAGGGGAGGCGAATGACAAGAAGGTGGTGCTAAAAAGGAATTTAAGAAACAAAAATCCATGAAAACAGACATAAGGGAAAGATTCAGTATGGTCTCTGCAATAATCACCAATTTATATTCATCATTGCATTGCCAGTATTTATGAATATGGACATATTTGAATGCAGTTATTAACAGGAAATGTATACTATTTGTCTTCAACTTTAAAAATTTGACAACTTATTTATTGCCACTTTTTAATATGTTTCGTAATTAGTACTTAAAGAGCTAGACAACTATCCTTAACATTATGTAATGAAAGGTATATATCCATTTTTTCTATTGTCGATAGATTTAATGATTCCTTTTTAAACTGTATTATGTGACTTTTAAAATTTTTTAAATAAAATTCTAATCGTCAATGTTTAAATGTTTTAAATGTTAATGTTTTCAATGTTGAAAATCTTTCTAAAGCACCTAATACAACTCTTTCCACCTTAAAGTAAACTAAACCTAATTTCTTGTATCTATGATTGACAGTTATGATTTAAAGAGCAACTGTTGTGTATCAGACTTTGTGGTAGTCAGTTTACATTTCCTCTGTCATGTAACCTACCACTCTGTATAAGCAGTGTGTCTAGTCACATGCACCTCTGTGAATTTTAGAGAAAGCGTCTTTAGACAAATCAATAGTAGACAGCGTGGTGTTGCCTTTGTGGAAAGGAAAAAAAGGTGCTTCTTCCTCAGACACACCCCTAAGCCAGAGCACAAAGGTTCACAAGCTAACTACATGGCGCTTCAGCCCACTCCTCCCCAGGCACCTTAACCCAGGACCTTGATTAAAGGTGGTAAAATGGAAGTTCAGAAAGTTAAGCATCTTAAACCAGGATTTTACAAATATATTAAAATTAGAAACTATCTGTCAAAAAATAGGTATTTTGTTAAAGAAAATATACGCATATACATACAATGAAACATCAATGATAATTTAAACCTATATGTGTTTATAGAAGTGAATGTTCATGATATATTTTAAGAGAAAAAAGGCAGTTAAATGTCATATTTAGAGTAGGATTCAAGCGGACTTTACAATGCAGGGGAGGGGCGAGAATATTACACAATTTTTTTTTCAAAGAAATTATCATCTCTAGTAGTAAATATTTCAGTGACTCCATTTTGCTTACTGTGTTTTCAAACTGGTTAAAACTTAACCTTTTTTCATCTTGCAGTAAATATTGCATTTTTCACATTTCATTAAATATGTTTTTCTGAAAACTAGATATTGTAATTTAGTTTTGAAAAATGAAAATCAGCTGTTGTCATTGACAAGCGTTCAACTATTATTAACTTAATTGCTCAGAGACGATGAGGAAGGGGTATTTTCTGTTTTCTAGCTATATTTCTGATGTGTCATCAAAGTTATAATTGAACATTTCCAGGAATGAGGCTGAATAGTCAGTAGTAAAAATAACTACACTTAATAGTTATTATGGTTACTGAAGCAATCTTATAATACCAGCTGTTCTGTTTAACAAATATCAATATATGGATTGTTCCATACGTGAAACATTTAGTGAAATGACCAAAAAATATCTTCTCATGCAAAATATGCGTTGTTTAAACATGTATCAATAAAGTTATCTTTATTAACACATCAATTTTAAACTCTAAAAATATCAATTATGACAACTGTATGTGTTCACTTATTACAAGTCCTCATTGACTCCCACTGATCTGTGGTTTTAAGGAAGCAAGTAATTTAGTTTGTTTCAGTGTTACATAAAATAAAAACAAATAGGTTCAACTTGAGGCTCGAGGTATTCATCTATAATTATCTGATTTATTTCTTAAAGATTTTTCCCTCCCTCTGGAAAACTGAGCCTGCAATATAAGTACATTTTGTTTTAAATGAGATGTTATTTTCTGCAAATGTTTGTGTATAAATATTGCAACGTATCTGTAGGGATGGTGTGATTTTTCTTCTTAAATAGAGTTAATGTAGCATCCTAGTAAATAATCCACATGGTTCATTAAGAAAACGTGTTCTGGGAGATTTTTGTCTGTGATACTCTTCACCTGTTATTTTCTTTCTTTTTTTTTTTGAGAAGGAGTCTCGCTCTATCACCCAGGTGGAGTGCAGTGGCCGGATCTCAGCTCACTGCAAGCTCCGCCCCCGGGGTTCAGGCCATTCTCCTGCCTCAGCCTCCAGAGTAGCTGGGACCACAGGCGCCCGCCACCTCACCCGGCTAGTTTTTTTTGTATTTTTTAGTAGAGATGGGGGTTTCACTGTGTTAGCCAGGATGGTCTCGATCTTCTGACCTCGTGATCCGCCCGTCTCGGCCTCCCAAAGTGCTGGGATTCCAGGCTTGAGCCACCGCGCCCGGCCTTCACCTGTTATTTTCAACCAGCCTCAGTCTATTTGCTCTGTCACAATCACTACTAAAATATCTTCTTAAATTGCTCGTTT
This sequence comes from Rhinopithecus roxellana, assembly GCF_007565055.1. NCBI lineage: Eukaryota > Metazoa > Chordata > Mammalia > Primates > Cercopithecidae > Rhinopithecus > Rhinopithecus roxellana. The sequence goes on along the minus strand of NC_044559.1, from coordinate 67,000,744 downwards.
CTAGATCCTTCCTTCTCATATGCTCAGGTGAATACATGGGTGAAATTTAATATGGAATTGAAATAAATACTATGCAAGAAGATTCCTTAAGAAATGTTTCTCTGATTTATATGACATAATTGTATTTTACTAGTTTACCTGTCCATCTGTAAAACATTGTTTTGGAGATTTCATATATTACAATGTTTAAGAAATATGCTATAATTTTTTTATAGTATATTTCTTCATGATACCCTTATATAGTACCAGCCACATGTGTTTGTAAAAATCTAAAGAGTACTTTTGACTCCTATAGAATGTTTGAAGTTGTGAAATTTTTGTTTTGTTTTGTTTTTATGCCCCAAAGGTGTGGAGGGCTTGATATATGAGGGTAGATTTAATGAGAGAGAGAGAGAGAAAGAGAGAGGGAGAGAGAAAGAAGCTTAAGAGATTATTTTGTCTTGTCAACGATATTGTTATTGAATGTAAGCTGCTAAACTTCTTAGCACCAAAGAAGTAAAAAACAGTAAAAACAACCACACAAAACAGAACAGAGAATCATCAGACAGGCTGACGAACACAGTACAATAAAGCAGCCAGTACTGATGATCAGTGGACATCAATTTGGCTTTTGGGCTGTAGCACCTGTTACTAATTGGTGCAAAGAGCTCACCAGTCAGTGTGTGGTTTAGCGCACTCAGCTGTCTCCTGTATGTGCTGCGAGAAGCGAGATAGCTAATTGCTGTTGCTTCAGTGCCCGTGAAATCAACGTGCTGAGCTAATAGCGACAGATAGAGGGCAGACAGATTCCTGCGAGCAGCTTTGAGTTAGTTGCTCGTGATAACTAAGGCAGGTGGCATACATCTCAGAACGTGGAGAATGATGGTATGCTTTCTGAGTTAAAATGTTGAAGTGTTTCGCTTTTTTAAAAAATGTCTAGTAACATTTTCTTGATATGAGAGTGGATATCAATGCCTCACAGAAACAAGAGGTGGAACATGTGAATGAATCGTCTTGGAATTAGATTATGAGCATTGGTTCTTTTTAAAGGGATGTGCAAGAGGCAGCCTTGGCAAGAAAACTTGCTGCATAATCTTACGTGGACTAAAGATGAAACTTTAAACTGCAAGTAAGTTCTTCCCTGGCCCTTCTCTTATTTTTTTTCAAATTTAAGGCAGCAGTGAACTACAGAGAAAGTTAAGATATTCTTTCAGTACAATGATCTCTGTCATGATGCTACTTTCTGTCATGCTTGTTGAAAGAATAGAGTAGTAATGATGTGTAAGTGATTATTTGCTGGAAGAGTGAACACAACTGCCTGTCCTTTTCTTCTTCCTGATTACTGTCTGGTATTGTAATTTTGTTTAGATGACAATGTAATCTTTACAAAGACAGAAGCTTTTGAATTATAACTCTGTTTTGTTATTTGAAAGAACTTTTAGTCCTCAACCACTTTTTCTACTTCCTTCAACCTGACAAAATATAGAAAAATGGCATCAGAATTGACATTTTGTGTGTGTGCAAATATTGATGATTTGTTTTATGAGTGGTTGTTGCTGGAGGTTATAGTTGGTAGTTGAGTTAAAGTAGCTAATTCTGCATCAGAATGAACAGTATTTTTTTATGTTTTTTGTGACTACACTGATATTTTTACTACAGATGTTTTAGTTTATTAGAATATCTACCTCTTTTGTAAGTATCTGGGAGCATTAACCATTTAGAATTTGAATCTAGGTCGACTTTATCCTTCTAAGACAGAATTAATGCTAGATAGTATTAACACCTTTCTCACTTTGTGATGTGGCCTTTACTTTAAAAAATATACTTTGGTAGCTGTAGAGAAGGTGGGCCCTGAATAACAAGTTTCATGTTCAGTCTGTTGGTACTCCGTGTCTCTAGTACGCACAGACGGCCATCGATTTGATGGACTTGTAGCATGTATGCAGAAAGCCATTGTTAACTAGAGTATAATACCATGGCCTCCTGTAAGGTTAACTCCAAGTCATACTCATTTGCTTTCACAAAAGAACCAATTGTCAAATCTAGTAACCAAATACTTAAGTTATTATGTTGCTTAACGTTAGAGAAACAAATAATCTGTAAAAGAGGCATATTTTGAGCATAAAATGCTTGCTGTGGTTTGCACAGCAAGTATGAAGCTTTTTTGTATATGCTCATGTGAACTGTTTGTTTTCACAGAAAATTGGCTTTACTATTAGTTTCTTTAGTTTGTTTAAGTTGTGGCTAAGTGTGAGTGAGTGAATGTATCTGCACATGTGTGTCTTCAAGTTTCAGCAACTTGATCCCCTTGACTGTGGACTCATTCTCCTATGAAATAAAAGTGCTATTTAATGGGTGCCCAATTCCACTGAGTGGCAACCTCCTAACCCCTCAGCTGTTGCAATTATGTGCTGAGCAGGAAACGTGAATGCCTACAACTCTGCCCCCCAAATTACCCTTAAATATAATCATTAAGGGACCTGAACAGGTCAGAGTTTGTGCTACCCAAGTGTCAGCAACTTCTCTGGAAAATTATGGCATGAAGTTTTGAATATTATTTACAAAAAATATTTAAATAGTTCATTCTCTAGGACATTTTAAAAAATATACTATACCCACTGATAATATTTGATAAGTATCTGAACTGTAAATTAGTTTTTAAAAAACACTAATAACTATACCTTAAAAAAAAACCTCAGTGAAAGATAAATGTCCATTACAACTTTGCTCTTAATTTGTTCACGTTTAAATTTTGCATAGTATGTGTTGTATCTTTTTATCATACAACTTTAACAGCAGATAAGCAGACATAAATTGTTTTTTATGCCACTTGCAAAAATTCTGCAGTATTTGTTTCAGAGCTTATGTTTGAAATTAAAGGCAAAAGGTAACTATTATTTTTTATCAAAGGAAATCACTATTATTATTTGATCACAAAATGTATGTCAAGCAAATACATGTCGAGGAATTAATGATTCCTTTGTGTTATCACTTTATCACGAGGACTTTTACTCCCTAGACAAATTACGAGCCTTCTCAATAATAGTAAAATGTAAAACCAAAAATTATAAAGTAATTCCCTAAATGTGACCACTTTATTGAGTAGGTAAGTGTACTCTCCCTTTCTGTAAATGTGCACACTCAATTTCAGACTATAGGAATTTTTTTCTACTTAAATGGTGTAAAACAATAGGTTTTCATAAACCAGCTGTTATATCAACTTTTTCCTAACACAGAAGGCTCCCTTATACATTTACATTTTATTGTATCCCTAACGATGGGAGAAATACGTGATTTTAAGTTTCACTGAGGATCTCAACCCATAGAAAAGTTAGCAGAAATAATAATCTAAACAAAGATACCACACCACTTCATAAATTGATCATGTTTATTATCTAAAAGTTTAATTTTACTTTGGACTCTATTTTAAGAGTGGATTTTCATCATCGTCATTTTGTTTGTATTTTACCATTTTTTAAAAGAGTTCTTAGTATCGGGATCACTTGTGAACTAGAACAATTTTGTCATTCTATGTATCTGTGGTTTTCACATGCAAAATAAGACTATACAATTATAAAATTGAAAAGATAGTTTTACTTGTCAGGGATGGCATCTAAAAACTATTTTTGTTACTCTCAACTAAAACTTTGAGGTTTGATACATTTTCTTTTGTAATGAGATTTTGTTGTTGTTGTTGTTAACACTATAGTATGACAGAATGTGGATTCAAAACTAACAGCGACCTGGGGGGCTTCATTTATTAGTTTCAGACTCAAATATCACCGAGTTGCATCCAAGGGTATTGGAAGGAAGTGTGGCAACTCATTAGTGCTCATAGTCAATTTCAAGTGAGGAGGAAAAAAAAAAAGCTAATGTGAATAATTTATGGCCAGATTATTTTCTCTTGATAGAGTTGCTATACAAATTCCAGCGGTGTAAATCACTCAGAAACTGTAACATTTATTTAAATTGAATACTGGAAGCACTTAGGTTGAAATGGTGACAAGAACTGAAAATACACCCAGAAATTCCAAATGCACATGTTAATTTGTTACATGTACGGGTGGCAGGGGCAGAGTGGGAGGCAATTTTGAATGTGAGAGTGACTAGCTTGACCTTAAAGTACAATTTCCAACTGTGATGTATAAACTGAAGTGAGAGACTTGGAAGAATATGCAGACAAATGTGACTTAGTCTCAGCCTAAAAGTCAGTCACATTGAGTAAGATGGACACACACACCCTGCCCCACCCCTCCCCCCACATCACATGTGTATGCTATTTATTAATATAAGGAGCATAGAAACATCATATTCTGGCCCAAGGACAATAATTATTTTCCTTGAGGTCCTCAGCACACCCCCTAAACATTTGTTCCTCAGTGTCCACATTTAAAATACACAACTTGTAAATGAAGCCAGGAAAATGAATAAGAAAACTGTAAATTGCTAAATAATTTAAAATACAAATAATTGTTTTAATCTTGTATCAATTACTTCCTCAGATGATCGTGTGTGTGTGTGTGTGTGTGTGTGTGTGTGTGTATCAACAATAATAGCAACAAAATAATTTTCACCTAAAGAGTAAAAGTTTCTGAGCACTGTAATGGACAAATTCTTTTACATCATAAGTTGTTTAAAGGTTGCACTCACCCCTAAATATCAGATCATGGCTATTGAAGCTATAAGTGTAAGAGGCAAAAGCAGTCATTATTTCAAGAAACTAAAGAAAATGAAGCATTTCTTTCCTCCAAGTTAGTAAATGGAAAAGTTCAAAGCTTGTTTATTGTGCTCCTTGATGGATAAGAAATTGATAGGAGGTGTAACTTTCTGTATGGCTTTTAGAGTGTAAGCATTCTCAGGCCATGGCAGATGTGTAGTTCTCATTACTTTGAAAAGTCATTCATTCTCATGCCTAGTGAAAGGGCGAGTTTCAGATAGAATTAAGCACTGTTTCCTGACCGGGGGAGGACAGCGGTGTGTGCGATGAAGTGCATCATTCAAAAGGAAGCCCAGCTAATGAATGCTCTCCCTGTTGTTTTCATGGAGGTGTCAGAATGAGCCTTTTCTGATTCTGCATCACTGAATCCTTATGGAAATGCAAATTGTTTATCCAAGGACAGTGAATTTCTTTTTGCTTTATCATTTAAGGGACTTATTTCTTCAACTTTGCAGCACACCACTGGAATCTAGAGAAGGATCATTAAAACTGGAAGAGAGGATTTTACTACTTTAGAACCTTACATCTCTGAGAGATAGAGACAGACACAGATAAGTCACAGAGAGATATTCACAGAGATACAAACTCAAAGAGAGATACAGGGATAGTCACACAAAGAAAATGAGAGAGACTCACAAGGAAAAATATAATGAAAGTTAGAGAGAGTCAAAGATAAGAAAAAGAGAAAGAGAACAGAAAGAGAAACTGAGATGATATACAGTTAGAAAAGAACAGAAAGAGAGAGAAGTGGAGATAGGGTCAGAGAGAGAGAAAGGTAGAAGCAGAGTGACAGACAGGCAGGGAAAACACAGGGTCAAGAAAGACAGAAATAGATTGCCAGAAAGACAAACAATAAACAAAATGAAACAAACAAAAAAGTTAAGAGATAGGGAAAGGGATATAAAGATAGAAAGTCTGAGAGAGAGAGATAGAAAGGGAGACTGAGACAGGCATACATACAGATAATAGGAAGGTTAATATATGGATATAGATACCTAGATGATGGATGGATGGATGGATAGATAGATAGATAGATAGACAGACAGATAATGTAGAAAGACAGAGAGTGTCTGTGATCTAAGCATGGAGAATGAAATCGAGTGTGTGTATGTAAGAGAGAGGTTGTGAGGTGGGTCTTGTAGTTTCAATAACTGTTGCTATAGAGAATTGACAGTAAAATAAGAATACAGAACCAGATGGAGATGGAATTGAGCTTTAATTCTATTCCACTCCCTTACCAGCAAGGATCAAGTTGTTTAACTTATCTGAGCCTTGGTTTCTATCTGTAAAGTGTGATAAAAGGATATAATTCACATACATAAAGTATACAAGCACAGAACCTGAAACCAAGGTATATTTCAGTAAATAGAGATTGATACTTATCATTATCATTGACATCAACATAATTATTTAGGTATAATTCTTGAAAGCAAAAGCATTGGTGTCAGAGGTCAAGGCATCAGAGGTCAAGTTAAATCCTTGTTTCAACCCTTATTCTGCATAGAATAGAGTAAGCAATTTAATATTGATAAGCTATAGTTGCATCACATGGAAAACTCAGGTATTTTCTATCTCAGTCTTGCTCTCTTAATTAAATGAAAAAGCATATTTCATTTGAGGCTTTGCACATTGTATTTTAGTAATTCCACTAACTAGCTCAGTGTCCAGAATTTAGTAAGTACTCTATAAATATTTAATGAAAGAATACATATTTGCTCTGAATATTAGTTTCCATAGAGTATGGGAAAGCTGAAATGATGTTTTGGTTTTCTAGTATGAAACACTGCAATGAAACAATCAATTTCCTCCTGTCTGCTTTGCAGAGAATGGTGGTATTGATTTGCAGAATTGCTAGAAAAGATGTCTCCCTACTGTCCATCCTACTTTCTTAAAGCCAACTGAAGTAATAGTTTTGAGAATGGACATTTATCTTTTCCTGGTGGCGACTTGGTTATTTTTATTTAATTGCTTAATATAAGGACTGGTTGTGGAAGAGAGAGGTGGTAGGAATTTTTAAAAAGTAAGTGATTGTTTATACTAAGATGAGTGAAGATCAAATAGGGACAAGGGAAAGTGGACAATTAAGTTAGAAAAAAAAGCATGAAACAGAAGTGTGGGGAATTTTAAATGAGACACACATATACTTCTTTTTCTGAATTTCAAGAAAAGATGGGAGAAAATATCATTATAAAGAATGTGTATGATTTGTAAGTGAAAATGTACAATATGAAAGCACTAAGGATATCCCTAGCTATAAGGTGGATTATGAGAAAATAAAGCAATTTGCCAGAAAGTAAAGTACTCAAATTTTGATTTTCAATTTCATGTTATGTCAAAAATTTGAACTAAAACAATTCTTGAATTTTACAATTCAGAACTCTTTTTACTAAATATGTTATTACTAATGTTTGACTATATTTTAAAAAAGCTATCTAAGAATGAATGCAAGAGTTTGATTTGAATGTTTATTTTCCTACTTTCTTTGATGTGTTGTTGAATGTATCTTATAAATGATAGAAGAAAAATATTTAGTTTATACTGTGTGCCAGGAGCTATGAATGGTGATTTTAAATATGCCATCCATTTAACCTCTACCAGGTAGGTACAGATTTCACTGCTGTGGTTAATTTTACTTCTGAATGTGTGTGCATGAATCCCTTCATTTAAGACGTGTTGAAAGTTTGTTAACCTTACATTCCATCTGATATGGTAAGCATGAAATAAAATACTCCATTTTGGAACATTAGCTATAGTTACATTGGTGTGCTAATATTTTTCAAAAAATGACAGCAAACATTTCATGCATCTTTACAAAGTTTATTGAAAAATTTCCACTCAGGATATACTGAGTTTTGAATAGCATACATTGTATGAATTCTTATTTTGTATTTGTAAATCAGGGTTAAGGATAGAATAATAGTGAACTGAGCTTCAGATAATAAGGTTTCAATGTGAGAAATAAGGTTTTCTCAAATAACTTTCTAAGAGATGGTAACTTGAATGGAAGATATTGTGTAATTGAGAAAAATGCCAAAGCAAAGAGCATTGCTGTGTGTTTATGAAATGCATGTTTAGTAAATAGTTGCCATTTTGATGTAAATTTATATTTCCTTTAAGATATAGATATATAGCTATGTATATATATCTTATATATAGATATCTTATATATATATATCTTATATCTTATATATAGATATAGATAGATATATATAGCTATATAGATATAGATAGATATAGCTATATATAGCTATATAGATATAGATAGATAGATATAGCTATATAGATACAGATATATATAGCTATATATCTGTATCTTAAAGGAAATATATATATATCTCAAAGCAGTTTCTTAGAATTCATGATTATTTTAATCAAAGAAATAGCTATGCATTGTTTTTATAAAAAGAACATTACATTGTGAGTATAATGGAAAAAAAAAAAAAAAACATGTTCCTGCCCCTTTAGTCAAGTTTTTATATACAACTTTGTTAAACTCTTTTTTGTGATGTTTCTTATTTTATATATTCATATATTTTTAAATAACATGCTTATGATGTTATCTTTTGATTTACTGATTCAAGATATTGTTTCTTCCTATTATACTACTTAACGTTTGGTTATTTTATACCATCAGCATGTTTTTTATCCCACCCCAAGTTCTAAGCACAGATATATACATATATATATATATACACACACACAGATATACACACATATATATGTGTATATATATATAAATAAATTATGGCTACTTTACTACAATATGCAAAATAGATTGTGATTTTTTCCTATTTTTTTCTATTATTAATTAATGCCTTTTTCAGCTTACTTTGCTGAACCTATATCTTTTTTTTTTTTTTTTTTGAGACATTCCACAGATCATGACAGTCATTAAATTTTGCTATATCTTCAAAAATGCTGGCCACTAAATTCCATGAGTTTTCAGAGTGGCAGTCCTCCTTTCAGTGGTTTTAAGACTCAGACTTACACTGCCTCATTGCCTCTCGGTGGGTGTATACAATCAACTTCCCTCTTGTATCCCAGGGTCAACAGAGATATACAATGTTGCTAACATTGTATAGTGATCCTTGAGGAAGTCCTCTCTTTAGTAAGTATATATAAACGTAAATCATGATGTGTATAAATGTGTTCCTTGACTTAGGCTTTTCTTAGAAATGTTGAGTGCTGCTTTTTAATTGGTTGTTAAAATAGTCTTGTTGCATTTTATGCTCCCTGGTGACTACAATTTTAGAGTTTTGCTACGATTTTAGAGAGTCGACTTGCAATGCTTTTTTGCTGCAGAATGGGAGTGGAGGCTCAGCTACTCAATATCCCTGACACCAAGGGCGGGGATAAAGCATAGTGCTAACTAGCCTAGACTTGCAACACAGTTTTCAGTCTCATTGATGCCCAGGTGGGGATGAAGGTTCAGTTCCACTGAGTCCACTGACATTGAGTGGTGGTGGTGATGTGGAGTAGTGGAGCGAAACCTACAATTGACAAGGTCATCCTCATATTGCCTCCTTAATTAAGTCAGCTTGGTAGTGGGTAGGAATAAAGGGTCACCTAGTTCACTTGGTGGTCCAGGTGGAGGACTGTGCTAACAGCATGATATGGGTAGAAGTTGGGACTGGGGGACTCAGTACATCCTCCTTCTTTCTGGTAGTGAATGAGATAAAAGATCCCATCCTGCTAGTGCGCAACCTGGCTATATTACTGTATTTGCCAGGGTTCTCTAGAGACACAGAATGAATAGAAAATTAGATAGATGATAAATAGGTTACTTATTTGTCTGTCTATCTGTAGATAGATAGACAAGAAGTCCCTAGGTCTGCAGTCAGCAAGCTGGAGATCCAGGAAAACTGATGGTATTGATCCAGTCTGAGTTCAAGTCTGGTGGTAAGAGACTCACGTCCCAGTTTGAAGACAGGTTGGGAGAGCAACTTTTGTTCTGTTCGGGCTTTCAGTGGTTTAGATAAAGTCCATCCACACTTGGGTTGTCAATCTGCTTTACTGGGTTTAACAATTCAAATGTTAATGTCATTCACAAACACCTTTACGGACACACCCAGAATAATGTTTAACCAAGTATTTGGGTATCTTATTGCTCTCCCAGTCAAGTTAGCACATAAAACCACTCATCACAACTCCCTGAGTAGGTTAGGTGAATTTAGTGGCAGCTATCTGCTTTCTTAGAAGCAAGGTTGTCATTTGTGAAAAATCAGCTCCCTACTTGACATTGCTGAAGCCACTAGTGGGGTAGAGATGGGGCAATTTTTCCCCTTGGTATTTGGCTGGAGTAGGCAAGTATTGCCCAAAACTTTGTCGGTTTTTAGGCCACCCTTTTCCTGGTGCTTTGGTTAGAGTAAAGATATTTTTCTTGGAGCTTTTTGGGCCTGCATCTGTTTGCCATTCCATGTTGGAGCCCTGTCCCAGATTATGGGCCCGAATAAGGAAACCCAGAGGGCTCAGTGCCATGTTGTTGTTGGCCCTTAGGTCTCTAGACAGTCCACCTTCTTCTTTCTACTTCTCAGGGTCATTCTATGCTCATTAATTATGTTGTGTACAGGGTTTTTGTGTTGTAACAAGGGGGGCTTCTTAATGAAATCAGAAGTCTTCCTAATGCACATTGTAAAGATGCTACTCTACCTGCTCTGTGGAAATAGTCAATAGGTAGATGAGAGCAGAAATGAGAAAATAAGGGGCCAAAGCAATAATTTAGGCACAAAGAAATGGTGGCTCAGCCTAAGGTATTAGCAGTGAGGTGATCAGAAGTGATTTTCATTCTGAATACATTTTAAAGATAGAATCAACATAATGTATTCAGATGGCTTAAATGTGAGATATGAAGTAAAGAGAGAGATTGGATGACTTCAAGATTTTTAGAATTGTTACTGAGATGGGAAGACTAATATGAGCTTAGAAAGGCAAATTAAGATTTCATTTTTAAACATGTTATGTTTGAGATGAGTATAATGCATACAAATTAGATAACCCTGCAAGTTTAGAGCTCAGAGGAGAAGTTGGGCTGGATATAAATTTTAAGAAAAGAAAAGATCTCTGGACCTTAAATTTTAAGAAAAGAAGAGGTCAAGATTTCTAAGGGACCGTGATTCTATAAAGGATTAGGTTCACAAGTTTGAATTCAACTTCAAACTCAGTGACCCATTAAGTGAATTATTAATGCAGTTCCACTCTCTGTACCGCAATCATGCTTCCACCTTTACTATTTTTTCTGAGATGTCCTGTGCCAATTGTCACCAATGACTTGTTAAATTCAGTGGAAGATTTAACCTATCTGGATTAGTTGATATTGATGAGTGTTACCTCATATTTCCTTTATTTTAAGAAAAGAAGAGCTCTGGGCCCTTGAAAGCTTATAAGGATCAATTGTATCAAATACCATTAATGATTCCAGAAAGACAGGAACTGATAAATAGTTACCGGTTTCAAAAATAGAGGTCATTAGTAAACATGAGAAGCAGTTCGGATGCTGTGTTAGGATTGAAATAGAATTGGTCTAGGAGTATTTTGAGTATTTTGGTTGTTGTTATTGTTATTATTTTTGTTTGTGGGTCTCAATATGATCTGCAACACATGGCTTCCAAGCTTGCCCTGAGGATTTGTTACCCCAGACAACTTTTTTGGGGGGAAAAAATAAGCATCCTGCAAAGAAGGTTTCGTGAATAAAGATAGTATGGGATGTGGCATATGAGACTTCTCACTTGCCTTTGTCCAGAACTTAGTCATATGGCCAAGCTTAACTATTGGGAAGTTGAGACAAGTACTTTTGCTATGTTTCTAAAAGATGAGGGAAATACACATACATATTTTAACATATATATAGGTGTATATGTATGTAAATATATACACATTTAAAAAATATATGTGTGTGTGGATTTTTATTAGATAGCTTGTCACTAGTAGCTGGGCACTGAAATGCTCTTTGGAAATCTGTGTGTGAGCAGAGCTTGTCAGCAGGTGGACATTCCTGTTTTCAAGCAAAGAGTTGACTTTACTTTCTTTTACTTAAAGTCTGGTGGCTCTCTGACAGTTTCTTCAGAAAATAATCTCTTAGTTATGGAGAAGTAGAAAGCTTAGGAGAAAATTGCTCAGAACTTGGGGAAGGATCCCTCTAATTTACCTATACCTTTATTTAATATTTTAACTGACACCACTACTCTTTCTTGATTTTCATGCTACTCTTATCTATTAAGTTTGTCATATTTTCTCCAGAGTCAATTTGAGAGTATATGTTATCCATACTCACCCAATTTTGTCATTTGCAATGTGATTTTTTTGTATTCTGCTTTAAATAATTATGACCTTCCATCTGGTTTCAAACGTTAAGAAACTTGCTGAATCACATCTTTGCTTTTATCACTTTTCTATCGTGTGGTTTAATACTTTTTACAAATTTTAAACTGAGCTATGTGGAAGAAAATAAGTACTTTGGTCAATCTAAAATCTTGAACTCACACGTTTGCACTTCAAACTTAAGAAAAGGTGATTTGTGGGATGACTGATTTATAAATAGTTGCATTTAAACATGGAATTTAAACATCAATATGCTTACTGAATATCTTAATGTCAAGGTATCATAAATATGCCAATTTTCACTGTAAAATAGTGATTATGATTGTTGCTAAGGAAACATTTGGTTTTTAACCAAAGTATATGTTAATTGCTTGTCAGTAATTTATATTTGTAGCTACTACTAAGTCACTCAAGCCTCTGTCTTTTGCTTAAAGCACACACACACACACACACACACACACACACACACACACACACACACTCTCTCTCTCTCTCTCATCTCTGCTGCAGTGCAATTTAATATTGAACATACATATTGAGGACATAGCAGGAGGAAAGAATAAGTTGTTAGACAACTCATCAGGAAATTCTCTCTCCTGCAGCTTCTCAGCAAGTCAATAGGGTGAAAATGTAACAAGGGACAAAATAGAAACAAGATTTTTGGATAACTTATAACATTCACACAGAGTATGTCTTTAAGGATTTTTGTTTTTGTATTTGCTTTGGTGTTGGTCATACCAAAGACATTCTTATAAATGTTACGATGTATCTTGGTTGTCAAATGAATTTTAAATATGAATGTTTTGGAAGTCATTCACTATGTTAGATGTACTTATGCTTTCTCATAGAAAAAATCAGCCACAATTCCTGAGACATTCAATGTGACTCCTTATCCTGTATCGTTAGTATTATTCTCATGGGGAATATAAATATCTTCTTTGAAAGTTTCATATAGGAAATGACCAAGTTTCTAGGAGACCTTGATTCTATAAATAATTAGATTCAAAAGTTTGAAATCAACTTCAAACTCAATGACCCATTGAGTGAATTATTAATGCAGTTCTACTCTCTAGTGCAATCTTGCTTCTACCTTTACTATTTTTCTGAGATGCCTCATACCAGTAGTCACCAATGACTTCCTAAATTCAATGGAAGATTTGACCCATCTGCATTACTTGATTTTGCTGACTCTTCCCTCATCTTAGAATCTCTCCTCTCTCTTCTTTTAAATAGCCTAACTTACACCTTTTGTTTATTTTTTGTTTATAATTATTTATATTTTAAATCTTGTTACTGAAGACAGATTTTAGGTTTACTTTCAAGCTGTTCTTACTTTATGTAGATCTCACATGTTAATGTTCTCAGATATACTTTCTTATTTTTTTCCACTCCAACCTTCAGTATTACTTCTGATTTATTTTGTCTACTGTTAAATTCTTAACTAATTTCTGTATACAGATAGTAGTTAAAATTAGAATATAAAGTATAATAAAAAAAGAAACAAAAAAATTTTATCTCTGACATCTCCAAATTTTATTCCATAGCTCAGACCTGCATAACCAACTGTCTCATGGAACTTTCATTTGGATATCCCATGATTATTTCAAATTCATAAGGTGTGAAACTAAGTTCATGATCTCTTCTCCATCCCTGCTTCCTAACCTCTAATTTTTCTTCCTTATAATCTTATTTCATCGACTAATAACAATTAATATCATATTACAAGCTTGAAACCTGTATATCAGCCTTGTGTTCTCCCTGTTGGTTTCTGCTTATATTTCAAATGCTATATTTTTCCCTGTTAATTATATTCCCTTAATAGCTTTAGAGTCAAACCTTCTTCCCATATTTTCCTTAAAGTTCTCATTATTTTTCATGTGATGCTCACCCTTCCTGTGTTTTCTTTCTCCCCTTCCTGTGCCTCTCTTCTTCTTTCTTCCTCTGTTTTCTCTACCGTGCTGCCAGTCTTATGATGTCATTGCCTTGCTAAGAAATTCCAACCTTTTCTCATGCTCTTTATTCATGCTCTCTCAGATACTCTCTTTCTACCTAAATACATTTATTCAAAAGAGAAGATAAGAAAATTTATTGTTATAACTAAGTGAAAACCTGGTGATATGTAACTGGCTTGCTACAAGCATAGATGAATTTAAGGCTCAAACATGAATTTGGGGGCCGGGCGCGGTGGCTCAAGCCTGTAATCCCAGCACTTTGGGAGGCCAAGACAGGCGGATCACGAGGTCAGGAGATCCAGACCATCCTGGCTAACACAGTGAAACCCCGTCTCTACTAAAAAAACACAAAAAACTAGCCGGGTGAGGTGGCGGGCGCCTGTGGTCCCAGCGACTCGGGAGGCTGAGGCAGGAGAATGGCGTAAACTCGGGAGGCGGAGCTTGCAGTGAGCTGAGATCCGGCCACTGCACTCCAGCCTGGGTGACAGAGCGAGACTCCGTCTCAAAAAAAAAAATAAAAATAATAATAATAATAATAAATACAAATAAAAATAAAAATAAGAAAAAAAAAAAAACCCATGAATTTGGGATGTATCTCTCCATTGACTTTGTTAGTTGAATCTGTCCTCAAATCCATATGTTGGCTCTCAGCAGCTTTGAGCCCTGAGGTTCATGCCCTGATGATTAAACTAAAAATCTCTGATTGCCTGAATGGTTATCTGCCCTATAAAGGGAAAGTGAAAAGTCTCTACTGGCTCATCCTGTCATGTTCTGCACTCTTGATTCCTGGAGAAGAGTCACTTTTAGATAATATAGAGGTAGTGTGACTTGCCTTGAAGAAGATAATACTTAAGAGTAACTGAAGTGAGAAACATTGCCATAGCTTCTTACCTTGAATCAAATTGTTTAGAATTTTGACACTATTGTAGACTATCATATAATGATATGTAAAATCTTAGACATATTTTCTAAAAAGTCAAGTGTGAAAGTTGAAAAATACATGCTTTTAGATAAAGGATTGTATCATGTATTTTATATATTTATTTGTATAACAGTCACAAAGCATACATTATGATGATTTTTGTAAAAATTGTTTTTTATTCCTTGTATCTTTACGTAAAATATTTTGGAAACCTTTAAAATGTTGGCCTATATTTATACCCTACTTTTAGCACATATTTGTCAACCATTCTTTAGGACTTTTTCCACAGTTTTATAGATAATTAATGAACCAATTAACTGCATGATGTGATTCACATGTAAAGCAAGATCAAGTATTTTAGAATCAAAATTGGCATTCTATCTAAAGATGATATCTTCAAAGTTAGATGATTTAAGGCCATGAGTTTTGTAGGATAATCTTCTAGGTTAGACAAGTAAAACCTAGAACAAACAAATCTAGAGATATTATATAGAAATATTAATATCTTTACATAGTTAACTTTTGAGGAAATTAGCAAAGGAAATTGCAATGGGTACAAGTTATAAAAGAAAAATTATAATGATAATATGAAGACCTGCCATACCCTATTTGATTTTATTCTCATTATTATAAAACACTATAAATTGTTATCTTAGTAACAGAAACAGATTGATAAGAAGAATACCTAAAGTCACATATTAAAGACTAAATGATAAACAACTATGGTTTATCATTCCATTGTATTGACATAAATTCAAAGATGTATAAAATTCTATTCCACAAAGCATACCCTTCATTTAAAATTCTGCTTTAATAAAAACGTATCTTTCTTATGACTATATTCCCAACAGTACTGACCTGCATGGTGCCAACAAATGTTTATTAAATGAATAAATCAGATTTGTTTCTCAAAACAGCTGTTTCTTGTGAATAATCTGTGCTTCATGTCTTTGATTTCTATAAACAGAGCATTATCATGGATACTTGAAAAATAACTTGCCTGAATTGTCTGAAAAAAATATTTTTGGGATGATTGTGTCTATGTTTTTATCTGTTATTTTGGAAAAGTCTTGTATATGAAAGATCTTCTTCTAGAAGCTCCAACTTTAACTGGTGGAATAGAGTGAAGTAATAGAATGATGTGCCTGTTCTTGATTATAATGTCATATATGATTCATTCAAAAGCTACATTTGAGACTTTATGGACTCCTCAGATGATATTATCCTCTTAAAATATGTCCTAGCATTGATATATAGATGAGAACATGACTGCTATGCTCTCAACAAGCTGCCAGTTTTGTGTCATACATTCTAAAAGCACAGAATTATAACTGATGGTGATTATGGGATTTTACTTTCAGTAATTGCACCAATCAGTACAATTTCTTACATTACTATACCTGGAGAAGTATAAGCGCATATTATATCATAAATGGAGACACTCAATACATGTATTGAATGAAAAAAATATAGAATCCAAAATAAACACTTCAGTCTATAGCTCTAGGAACTCAATAAATTATTTTTTAAAAAGGGAACCTTTAACAACGTATCAGGGAGAAGGGGGAGCTGATGGCGATCCCTGGGACTTCCCTGAGGTTCTCCATCTCTAGATGGAGATTAAGATATAAATGAGGATTTAGAGTCAAGGACAGGATGCCTTTTTAAAAGTGTGTGTCTCTGAAGAGACAGATGAAGGTGAATCTTAACTCTGATGGCAGAATTTAAGATTTATCCAGGGAAATACATGCTTTTTTCCCCTTGTCTCAGCCTAAGTTTACAAAGACTTAAAATAGAAGGTCTTGAAATCTGAACAGCCATTTGTATTCATGTTGTTACCCAAGGTTACTGTACAAAGGAATTTTGAGATTCTGCATCAAAGGTTGAAGAATGCTGGAAAATCAGCACTCCCTCGGGAACGTTAATTAATTCAGATCAAAAGGGGATCCAGGACACTCATCAAATCTGTGCAAGGAATAACTCTATAGGTTGTTTCTTAAATAGTCTCTCAGGAATTGTATACATAACGCTTCTTCAGTATTACCCTACTTGGGAGTTAATTAGAGGACTAAAATAAGAAGCTTAAGAAAGGAGAAGGGGATTGTGAAAGAAAAACGAAATACATTTTATTCTAGTATTAATTCTGAGGTATGCAGCTAGGTAGAACAATAAAGAAAAAAAAATGTTGAGGCAGGCTCTATGCTTCTATGTATCCAAAAGAAAAAATTGAGCAGTTATTTATTTATTTATTTTTGACCACCAAAAGTTTGAGAACAAGAAGTTATTTTCCAAGAAGAATGAAAAATAAAGGCATTTTTATAAAAAGGAACTGACTTTACGCTGCCTTTCCTTTTTGTGTTTTACCTGCTCTGTATAGTCTTCTGACCTGATATTTGGGTAATATCGGGTAGATGAACTCTGTTCCGTTCTGAAATGCAGGCCCACTTCCTACCTTGGTCAGGGATGTCTTGGGGCTTAGAGAAGGACTGATGACTGACGTGATAGAAATGAAGCCATTAATGGGTTCAGTATGCAATGGGGGTTGGGAGCTGGGTGAAGTCGGAGGTAAAAAAAAAATATATATATTATATAAAAATTAATTCATTCACGTAGATTCACCTTCAGATTATTCAAGACCAAAACCAGCATGTATAAAGATATAAACAAAACAAAAAGCAGTAACATATTATATGATTATGCAGAGTTATACAAATACATATTGCCTTTTTCCCAGTAGTTATGTTCCCCTTCTGATCATAGCACCACAATTTTCCTTGGATTACATTTTTCCCCATCGCTAATTCTACTTTTGCATGATTTCACGATGTTACATTATCATCTATTTCCTTCCAGATGTAGGACTCCCTTAAGCATTTATTTTCAGGCCAATCTAGTGGTGATTAATTGATTCTCTTAGTTTTTGCTTGTATAGGAAAGACTTTACTTCTTTTTCATGACTAAACAGTAGCTTTGCTGGACATAGTATTTTTGACCAACTTTTTTTTTTTTGTTTTTCTTTCAGCACTTTGAATCTATTATCCCATTATTACTGGCTTGTTACATTTCTACTGAGAAATCTGCTCTTAGTCTGTTAAAAATTACTTTACATGTGACTAGATACTTTTCTCTTGCTAGTTTATTTTTTAAAATTCTTTTAAGATATTTTCATTAATTTTTTTATTTTTTAGAATTTCAGTAGCTTTAGGTGTACAAGTGGTCTTTGGTTACATGGATAAATGGTATAGTGGTGATATGGTTAGGCCTTGTGTCCTCAACCAAATCTAATCTTGAATTGTTAACTTCATAATCCCTATAAACCCTATGTCAAGGAAGAGACTAGGTGGGGCTAAATAAATCATGGGGGCAATGATTTAATTGCCCTGTATGCTGTTCTCATGATAGTGAGTTCCCACAGGACCTGATGGTGTAATAAGGGATTCTTCCCCCTTCACTCAGCACTTCTCCTTCCTGCCGCCATGTGAATAAGGTGCCTTGCTTCCGCTTTGCCTTCTGCCATGATTGTAAGTTTCCTGAGGCCTCCCTAGCCAGGATGAACTGTGAGTCAATTAAAACCCTTCTTTGTAAATTTCCCAGTCTTGGGCAGTTCTTTATAGCATTATGAAAACAGATTAACACAATTGGTAAAGTCTGAGATTTTAGTGCACCCATCACCAGAGTGATGAAGACTGTACCCAATATGCGGCCTTTTATCTCTCTCATTCGCCTCCCACCCTCCCTGCTTTAGAGACTCCAGTATCCATAATTCTCTTTGTCTTTTATTTTTAATAGTTTTACTATAAGTATCGGTAAGAAAACCCTTTGCATTGTATCTATTAGGGAATATTTAATCTTTCTGACTTTGGAAGTCCATTATCTCTCTGAAGACTTGGGAAGTTTTCAGCTCTTACTTTATTAAGCACGTTTTATATGAATTTTTATGTTTCATCTTCATCAGAAACTTCATAATGCAAATATTTATTTGCTTAATGATATTACATACATCTCACAGGCTTTCTTTATTATGTTTAATTGGTTTTCTTTTTTTACTTTTCATCATTCCTTCTTTCTTCATTTCTTTCTCCTTGTTTGATAAGGTTATTTCAAAAGATGTCTTCAAGTCAAAAATTTCCTTTTTCTCCTTCATCTCCTTTACAGTTAAAGCCCTCAGTAGTATTTATAATTTCAGTCACTAAATTTTCCATTTCCAGAGTTTCTGCCTGATTTTTTCTCATGATACCTATCTTCTTGTCGAATTTCTCATTCAGATCATAAATTACTTTTCTTATTATTTAAACATTTTTTCTGTGTTTTCTTGTATCTAATTGTTTCTTTGTTAATTATTATTATTCTTTCTCAAGCATTCCCTAGATATCCTTTTAGGGGTGGGTTCTTTTACTGGAAAATTTTTGTGTTCCTTTGATAGTGTCATGTTTCCTTGCATTTACCTGATTTGTATCCCTCCATTGATATCTGTGCAACTGGCTGAATAGTTTCTTCTTCCAATTTTATGGAGTAGCTTTTACAAGAAAAGACTTTTTTCCTGTAGATGTGTCCTAGAGTGTTGGTTTGGTAGAGTGCTTTGGCTTGGGTTCTGGTGGGCACAGTAGTATAGTCTCCATATGATTTATCTGATTTTAATTAATATCAGTGGTGTGTGTGAGTGTCTTGGTAGCACAGACTACAGTTGTTTGTAAAGGCAGTGGTGAGGCCTTGCTGGAGAGAAAGATGTTGGGATGGTCAGCTCTCCTGTGTGTGGCAGTACCACCACTGGATGTGATGGGGACTCCAGTGGTAGCAGGCTTGGTGGGCTAGTTCTTAGGTCCCTGGGGTCATGTGTAAGCTTGTGCCAGCTCTGCCACTAAAGGAGATGGGGTTCTCTTTTGGATTATCTCAGCACCAAAGATATTAGCAAAAAAATCAGCGTGAAGGGAGAGACCAATTGAGAGATAATAGACATTCTGGGTACTAAAGTTAATGAATTCTTCTGTAATCAATTAGAAATAGAACAGATTTGGTAGGTTAGTACTTTTACAGTTTACATTATTTGACACATACAATTGGAGCCATACTCTTTGCTAGATGACAGGAAAACAATAGCGTTGATTTTAGTTTATATTTCTGAGCATTTCACAACACTTACATAGGCATTATTAACCTAATTTTAAAGATATAGAAACTGAGGTTCACAGAGTTTTAAGTGACCCACTGCAATGTAAATTGTGGTTTTTCAATAGTTCTTTTCACAGTAGGTTAGTAAATCATCTGTTCTGTATAGAATACTTTGAAAGATTTCTCAATTCTGTTTTACAGATCTGTCTCATAACTTTGCTTATTAAAGAATGTATTTTGCTTTTTTTAAAGCCCCTTATCTCTGAGACTTACAAGCCTATTTGAATTATTTGTCAATGAGTTTTTCTTGTACTGTGACAAATCTAAATTACTTGAAAAAGCGTAATATATCTTTGTAAGGTTTTGTCTTTCTAAATGTAAACACATAGTACCAGCTGTTAGGTAATTGAAAGCAGTTACCTTGTGTTTGAAATATTTCTTCCTATTGGTAATATTCTTTCAAAGCATCATTTTATTTCCAGAAGAAAGAATGTGTTTAGAGGAAGCAAATTGTAAAGATGTTTAGTGAGCTATGATATTCAAATCCAGTGAAAAGAAAAAAAAAGATAGATTTAGAGAACTAATATCTTATAGTTCGGATATTTAGAAAATAATAATTTTTATTCAAAACATTTTTTCCATAGGCTCAGTCATTCATAGTATATTTATTGGAAAAGTATGTTAGTGTTACTGCTTCATTAGAGTGACTTCATTTCAATAACTAGCTTTTCATCAGTTGTAGAGTGTCAATTTTATAATCATATTTCAGGAGAAAATAAACTTACAGTAAATGTAAATGTACTTTGATGATAAGTACACCATTATCTCACAGGCATTAATACATAAAAAAGGGTCAGTATATTCAAAGAAATATGGTAAGTGTCTTCCTATATTTGACAATGTCTACATAGATTTATTAAATTTTGTGAGTACTATGGATGTCATATAAAATATATTTGATTTAGGGCCTGTCGGGGGGTAGTGGGCTAGAGGAGGGATAGCATTAGGAGAAATACCTAATGTAGATGATGGGTTGATGGGTGCAGCAAACCACCATAGCAACTGTATACCTATGTAACAAACCTGCAAGTTCTGCACATGTACTCTAGAACCTTTTAAAATATAACAAAAAAAATATTTTTTAAAAAAGTCAAAAAACATATATAAATATATTTGACTTTTCTCACTTGGACTAGGTCCCAAATGTTTTATGGTATGAATTATTGATGATATTTATTTAAAAAGTGGTTTAGGTAGAGGTGATAAAGTAGGATCCAAGGTAAACTTTTCCATGTTGCAGCTCTTATTATCCCTTACCATAGGCTGTGCGTGTCATTTTCTCCCACATTACTGTATTTCAGACTTTATAGCAACACTGTTTTTCTAAGGAGCTTTACATTTTTTTGGACCATTTTAAGTTTCTGATTTAGTTTTGATCTCTGTTGACAATCGGGCATCTATATCATTCAAAGCTACTGTGATTAAGGAAGCTACCAAATATCTCCAAAGTAATTTGTTCTAATTTGTTAAAAGATAATTTATATTCTAGAATTTTCTTTCCTTTTTTTTTTTTTTTTTTTTTACAATTGCTTTATCACCTGATGAGTGCAAAAAATGCCTCATTTTTATTCACACCTCAAATCCTGATGTTTTGAGCCCTACTCTTTGGTGAGAAAGTTGATAGTGTTTTTCTAAGCTTTCCTTCCTCAAAATGTTTCCAAGAATGTCTCACTATTATGAGGAGCAGCTCATTTTTGTCAGATTATCTTGATTATGAAAGAAATATTTCATAGATTTTAGTAAAAAGTATGAAGAATAATGCATTAAAAAATCCCATCCTCAAGGGAGATAGTTCGGGTTTCACGTCTCCTCTTGAGAACAAAGAGTTCTTCTGGTTCCCAAGCCTTGCAGATTTTGCAGTAAACAATTGACTGACAACTAGCTAATGCTGACATGTCACCATGTCCCAAAGATTTTCGTATTTACATTGGAGCTCAGACTAATAACCGTCCATTGCATACAAGCTATCAAAACTGATTGATGCACTTTTCTCTTTCTCTTAAGATATATCCTCTTTGTGGTAAGGGCTTTCTTGCTGGCTTGCTCAAAAGTGATCAAGTATTCCCTAAAACTTTTGTGTGGCACCTCACACGAAGTACTGTCTTACTTATCTTACATAAATAACAGCAAGAATTATTTGAGAACTTCTCTGGGGAACATTTTGTAATTCTAAATAGAATTCAAGCAAACCACCACAAAGGACTAAACAATGTAGAATTTACCACTGCTGTTTATGGGAATCAGTGCAAACATTTCTTATATGCTTGCTATGTGCTATAAATTATGGTTCTGTAGTTGCATGAACATAAACAAATAGTGGCCAATTTAATCATAAAAGGATGTTTTCTGGAGGATATTAGCCCATACAACTATTGAGAAGGTTTGAGAATGAGACTAGTTTATAAAAATGCTGCAGTAAAGCCTCAGGGGTCTATGTAGGAAGCACAAATCAATGTCAATTGAGCACCACCAATTGAATGAATGAAGTCCATTTATTTTTCTCATTCTTGTGTCATTGTATTCACGCTTCAAACTATTGGGAATGACATTAGGATTCACTTACACTCTGCTAACTCTCTGCTATATTCACGTTTGGCTAGGGAAGGCAGGCCTCTTGATTTACATACCAGCCAGAGCATCACATAGTAGGAAATAATCAGGGTGCTGCATTCAACAGAAAGGGGAAGAAATGCTATATCCATAGGAAGAGAGATAGATATAAATATATATATGAAATAAAAGTGCTTATTACTGAATCCTAGTCCTGATTACTACCAACTCTGACAGAGTTGAGGTTATAAATAATTTGGCTTTATCCTCAATGCAGGGTTCTGGTCAACAACCTAGGTTACTTATTTCATTGTAGTGGATTTTATTATTATTATTATTATTATTATTATTATTATTATTATTATACTTTAAGTTCTAGGGTACATGTGCACAATGTGCAGGTTTGTTACATATGTATACATGTGCCACGTTGGTGTACTGCACCCATCAACTTGTCAGCACTCATCAACTTGTCATTTACATCAGTTATAACTCCCAGTGCCATCCCTCCCCCCTCCCCACAATAGGCCCCAGTGTGTGATATTCCCCTTTCAGTTTCCAAGTGATCTCATTGTTCAATTCCCACCTATGAGTGAGAACATGTGGTGTTTGGTTTTCTGTTCTTGCGATAGTTTGCTGAGAATGATGGTTTCCAGCTGCATCCATGTCCCTACAAAGGACACAAACTCATCCTTTTTTATGGCTGCATAGTATTCCATGGTATATATGTGCCACATTTTCTTAATCCAGTCTGTCACTGATGGACATGTGGGTTGATTCCAAGTCTTTGCTATTGTGAATAGTGCCGTAATAAACATACGTATGCATGTGTCTTTATAACAGCATGATTTATAATCCTTTGGGTATATACCCAGTAATGGGATGGTTGGGTCATATGGTATTTCTACTTGTAGATCCTTGAGGAATCGCCAGACTGTTTTCCATAATGGTTGAACTAGTTTACAATCCCACCAACAGTGTAAAAGTGTTCCTATTTCTCCACATCCTCTCCAGTACCTGTTGTTTCCTGATTTTTTAATGATTGCCATTCTAACTGGTGTGAGATGGTATCTCATTGTGGTTTTGATTTGCATTTCTCTGATGGCCAGTGATGATGAGCATTTTTTCATGTGTCTGTTGGCTGTATGAATATCTTCTTTTGAGAAGTGTCTGTTCATATCCCTTGCCCACTTTTTGATGGGGTTGTTTTTTTCTTGTATATTTGTTTGTGTTCTTTGTAGATTCTGGATATTAGCTCTTTGTCAGATGAGTAGATTGCAAAAATTTTCTCCCATTCTGTAGGTTGCCTGTTCACTCTGATGGTAGTTTCTTTTGCTGTGCAGAAGCTCCTTAGTTTAATGAGATCCCATTTGTCAATTTTGGCTTTTGTTGCCATTGTTTTTGGTGTTTTAGACATGAAGTCCTTGCCCATGCCTATGTCCTGAATGGTACTACCTAGGTTTTGATGGTATTAGGTCTAACACTCATGAATGTATTTACCCTTTCCTAGAATGTTGCCTTAGAAAAGTGGAGTGAGGCCTATTTTGTTTTTATAGTCCTGCAACTTAAAAGGGTATTAGATTCTCTATCTCTAAACTGTCTCCTGAATTAAAGGTTGTAAATATGTGAGTAAAACGAGAAATCCGTTCACACACGAGCAGCATAAGTCTTTAAAAAAAGTAGATAGGCTGGAACAGGAAAGCAGTGAGACCCAAGTCTGCCTTTGGTAGTACCACCAGCACTGCCAACATGCGTTTTTTGTGTAGTATTTTTTCTCTGGTGTTTCAACTTAATGTGAATTTTAGGTTAGAGTTCTTGAATCTCTTTATAAATAGCAACAATTATAACTATATATTTGGTCTGCAATTATCAAGGGCTCTTAAATTTATTTCAGTAATTAATGTGAAATTGAATATGACCAGTCAAGAGTAGAGAAATATTTAAAGAGAAACTCTTTTAGAATTATATTTAATGAATACTGAAATAATGAATATGCCTGAATACATCCCAATTTTAAGAAGAATGTAGTGTTACTTCACAATGATTTACCACTGTATATTATTCCAAAATTAGAGTAAAAACACTAACCAGAAACAAAAGTGTAAATGAAATGAAATCTGACTTTATAAAATTTTTACAGTATACAAAAACATTAATTGTCTACAGACTTTGTGGTTTCATTCCATAGTGCTTTTATATAGCAGAAAAGCAATGTTTGATAATACTTATTCAGAGAAAAAATAGCTGATAACCCCCCCCAACCCGGGACTATTAATGGATTGTGTGAATGAAATTTACTGAAATCATCATATCCTCAAGATACTTAGTTAATATAATATAAATAAGGAAGCTACACAAAATGTGTCTCAACACTAGAAATTTAGGCTAGCACAAAGCAAGGACATTTATCAGTAAGCCACACTGAGATTGGATTCCCTTGTTGAACTTACCCATCTCGATCACTGCAAATATATAACATTTGTGTTAGCAACATTCTCATTTGCTTTTCTAGCATCAGAAGATGAGTGCAAAATTGGGTAACGGGAACTTACATCTTGCATGTGGCAATTTCAAAGTTTCTCATGACTTCTTCCTTGTTTCATAATGTCTTGGCTGGTATCTTCTGATTCTGTCTGTGCATAATTAATAACTCCTTTCAGAATTTTTATTCTTTTGCTAGCTCAACTCTACTGATCTTCTGAACTGACTTCTTATTTCCAGCAGGATTGATTGCAGTAAAGAAAAGATCTAAAACCCCATGCTACTAACTGACATACTTTGGAAAATTCTTAAGAGGCCCTCATTTCCAGCTTTGCTATAAATTACCGATACTTTCTTTTGGCAAAAAGAAATCTGTTTTAATTTTCTGTTTTTTATTCTTTTCAATTCTTCTTCAAATAAGTACAGAAGGCAGCTACAGAAATTATTTAAAAGTAAAAACTCTGAAAGTTTATATGGAAATGTACAGTACTTAAAGAAAAAAAGAACTTTGAAACAGCAAAAGAATCCATGTACTGAAATTGGATGGATGCTTAAGCTGAAGCCACTCAAGTCTTACATAAGTTTACATCACCTTTCATTTGCCTGCTTCTATGACCATTGGGAATGTCTGCTTTATTGTGATGAGAACACCTCGTATCCTTGGAATCCTCCTCTAACCCAGATAAGGTAATCCTCTTGTAAGCAGTCTTGGCTGTTGTGCCAATATTTCCTTGAAGTTCTGCTTCCCCTTTGCAAATGAATACCACCAAGATTGTTCTTTCTTTCTCCTAAATGTCAACTCATTTTTAGTGTAGAAACTGTCTGCATCTCAAGAGAACCACTATGGCTGTGGTCAAGTACACATCCACACCCTGCTGAGCAGCCAGCATTCAATGATTGGCATGGTGGTGGAGTGAAATAGTGTTGTATAGATGTGGGCAGCAATTGTCTTAAGGCGGGACAGCTCACAGCTCACATCTTACTCATCGTAAATATCCATATTCCAGAATAACCACTAAGTCCTCCTTCATGGTATCTCTTAAAAAGCACAACATATCAACTAGAAATTGATATTTTAATGAAGTTTAAGTAAAATAATGAGAAGATTCATATTATACTATAAACAGCATATTTTTTCCTTAATAAAAGATAACATTTCTATTACATTATATCTCTTCTCCACACTCCCAAGTTCTTTCTTTTTCCACACCTCCTCTTAACTCCACATTTTTATTTCTCACATTGCCTCCAGTCTCCTTCTCTTATGATACTAGGACTGATTCTTGCTCCTCTCTATGCCCTGTGGTGACATCACATACTTCTATCAGCAAGAGACATATGAAGCCAACAATAAAACCTAACAACCAAACATAAAACATGACAAAACCAAGTCTTCCTTCGGGGAAAATCCTACTTGTAGTAATATTTTAAACCAACTATGTAGTTTATTTATTTACATTTTCTGTAGCCTATACTGAAAACTCAAGCTTTCCGTGGTATCTTATATCATGAATGGCCTCCACAAAGTTGTTCTTTTCCTTCACATTCACTCTGCCACCAACATGAAGACGTTTTATAAGATACAGGCAAAAAATTGTTGCCCTAATGTTTAACTAATTAGAGGGTAAGCTGAAGTCTGAGGCTACAGGGATGAGCTGCTTGGAATCTTTTTTGTTTTTTAATAGTATGGTTAGAACTGTGTCTCATGCTAAGTAAATAGACAGTGCTTCTAGATCCCAGATATCTTAAGCTGAGACTAGTTAATTTTATCAACCAGTTTGATGAATACCTCCTTAAATTAAAATGGTCATACCATATGATACAGTAATCTCACTAGTAGCCATTTATCCAAAGGAAAATAAATCAATATCTCAAAGATAAATCTGTACCCCAGTGTTTATTGCAGCACTATTCGTGATTGTCATGATATGGAATCAACCTAAATGTCCATCAGTGGATGGATCAATAAAAAAAATATGGCACATATACACAATGAAATACTACTCAGACATAAAAGATGAAGTCTGTCATTTGCAGCAGCATAGATGGAACTGGAGGAAATTATATTAAGTGAAATAAGAACTGAAAGTTAAACATTGCATGACCTTACTCATATGCAGAAGCTAAAAGAAGTTGATGTCATAGAAGTAAAATGCAAAACAGGTTACACCAGGCTGGAAAAGGTTAGAGGGAAGGGAAGGATGTAGAGATATTTGTTAAGGAACACAAAATTACAGCCAGATAGAGTGATCAAGTTCTAATATTTTATAGCACTGTAGAATGACAATGGTTAACAATAATATATTTTTTAAAATAGCTAGACGATACTAAGTGTTTTCAACACAAATAAATGATAAATGTTGGAGATGATGGATATGCTAATTACCCTGATCTGATTACTATATATTGTGTGTATCTAAACATCACTATGTACTCCGTAAACATGTATAACTCTTATGTGTCAATAAAAAAAACCTAAAGGTCTATCAGTTGATCAAACAATTTCTTTGTGTAGAGTTCCTATTAACTGAAATAGCAATAAAAACATCAGTCTTTAATCTCATTAGGACAAAGATATAATAACAATAGTAAATAAAATTATGTCCAGGATTATTCTTCAATTTAAGATTTTCTCACATGTATTTATTACCACATTTTTGAGGCATTATTCTCCTTTGGGTTTCCAATAGTAAATAATCTATTTTTTAGTAGACAGTAACAGCATCTGTGTATTTCCCTCATAATTCTCTTATAATTTGTCCTGCATAAGTGCAATCAAGTTTAATAATACACTGACATAATACAGTCTAATTGCCTTAAAGGACAAATTACAAAGGCGACGCTTGTGTCAAATTACAAAGGTGATGCTTATGTTCAAGTAAACCTCAAAGAAAAAAAGCCCTTTTTTTCTCCTTTATTAAATAGATTATCTTCAAGGCAGGAGGACATTTAATCAAAAATAAAACTAATATGAAAAAAAGGAGTAAATGTCAGGTACTGAAAGTAGTAAGCCCCTAATAATGACTTACCTAAGATTTCAAGAGAGGTGGTTTCTAATATTTATCCACTCATTAAACATTGTGCTAAGTTTTGACATTTAGGTTTTGCCTACTACTAGAATTTAAATGAAAATAATGGTCCCTAAGGCTTAGTAGGTAATACTGCCTGGAATAACTAACCACTGGTGAATTTAAATATGCCAAATTTGCTAAAACATAAATTTTATTTAATATTAATTTATATGTGTGTATAACAATATGCCTGTGTTTGCATGTGTGTATGATTGTATGCATGTGTGCTTGTGTGTGAGAGTGTCTATTCTTTTTAAAATGTATATTTTAAATTTGTGACACTTATTTATCTGTTTTAGTTTCAAGGTATAGTAGATACATATAATCTCATTCACTCTATACTTGAACCTATCTGTGTATAGTAATTGCTGTTTGTTTTACTGCCCTTAATGACTATTACAGTAAATTATTTGTAAGACTATGAAGTATACCAGTTCATCTAGACTTGACTTTTATGAAGTGTTAAGCAGCAGATGTTAAGTAACAGATTGTCAGAGATAAGAATTGGGCCTTACACAGTTATGAAGCTGACTTCATAAGAAATCAGTTCATTCTTATTGTATGATGCTCCTAGATTTTTTTTCCTTAGGTTATTTTGCCAGCAATGCATGATATTTTCTTGGTATTTTTGAAAATGAGAAAAATAAAAACAGCTAGAAAAAAATCAATAAGAACTCTTTTAAAATAGTGTTTCTAGTCAGGGGTGAAAAGGGCAGGTTATTGACCTATTGGTAATGGTTCGACACATTTATGGAAGAATCCAAAGGTGCTAGAAGCGACATGTCTCCATGTGACAAGATGACAATCATCTCTGTTACGTCCAAAGTACTCATAATTAAAATATTACGTGAGATCTCTCCTTCTCCATGTGATAACAAAAGTGATTTCAGGTTGGGAATGCATCTGCAGGTGTGGGTGATTAATGATAGAATCTAATGATGTATGATCAGCAAAATCTCAATGACATCAATGCTAGCTATACCTGATTTGTGAAGGTAGAGAATTTAAATCTTTTATTTATAATTTTTAGACAATCCCACATGGACTGATAAGCATAGTTCTAATTTATTAAAAATGACATATTAGGAGAATTAAGCATTTGTATTCATTTGTATTTTATGACTCATTTAGATCTGGTTTCTCCCTCTAAGAAAAAAAAGTCTTCAACTTTTAAGTTCCGGGGTACATGTGCAGCATATGCAGGTTTGTTACATAGGTAAATGTGTGCCATGGTGCAGAGATGCATACCATCACCTAGGTATTAAGCCCAGCATCCATTAGCTATTCTTCCTGATGCTCTCGCTGCCCCCCCGCCCCCACCCCTTGAACAGACCCCAGTGTGTGTCGTTCTCTATGTGTCCATGTGTTCTCATAACTCAGCTCCCACTTTAAATGCTTGCTTTTCTGTTGCTATGATAGTTTGCTGAGGATAATGGCTTCCAGCTCC
The DNA here is from genome assembly GCF_007565055.1 of Rhinopithecus roxellana. Lineage (NCBI taxonomy): Eukaryota > Metazoa > Chordata > Mammalia > Primates > Cercopithecidae > Rhinopithecus > Rhinopithecus roxellana. The sequence goes on along the minus strand of NC_044559.1, from coordinate 66,971,139 downwards.
AGCCATGTCCCTACAAAGGTCATGAGCTCATTCCCTTTTATGCTGCATAGTATTCTATGGTGTTTATGTACCACATTTTCTTTATCCAGTCTATCATTGATAGGCATTTATGTTGATTCAATGTCTTTGCTATTGTGAACATGGCTGCAATTAACATATGCATGCATGTGTCTTTATAGTAGAATGATTTACATTCCTTTGGGTATATACCCAATAACAGGATTTCTGAGTCAAATGGTATTTCTGCCTCTAGGTCTCTGAGGAATCGCCACCCTGTCTTCCACAATGGTTGAACCAATTTACACTGCCACCAACAGTGTAAAAGCATTCCCTATCCTCCACAACCTCACCAGCATCTGTTGTGTTTTGACCTTTTAGTAATAGCCATCCTGACTGGAATGAGATGTTATCTCATTGTAGTTTTGATTTGCATTTCTCTAAGGATCATTGGTGTTGAGCTTTTTTTCATATGTTTGTTGGACACATGTATGTCTTCTTTTGAGGAGAGCTTCAGCACAACAAAAAGATAAGACAAAATTTTAAGATGACTTTTCCAAGCTATAATTGTATTATACATTCTGAATGGAGTTATAATACAAAGAATGACTTAAGTTGTTTATTTTACAAAGACTTTACTTTTACATATTGCAAAATATGTTTGAACACGAACATTACAAGTAGTAAAATATGCCTGATAATACGCATTTAATAGCTATTCCTAAATTAACTTGCTTAAGCTATGGAATGTAGCCGAAGAGCCAATAAAATACAAGTAACTATTTAAATTTATGTAATATTATATAGCTATAAAAATGTATGTTTCATTTATTTGAGGTTTGTAAATTTCCATTTCTTTTATATATTCCTCAATAGCTTATAAAACGGACAAGAGGAAAAATTATTATCTGAGTAGACGCATGGGTGGCTTTTCTGGTAGATGTTTTCCATGTAACAGCTGACGTTCATAGCATGTTTTGCATTGCACTTAATTCCAGCATACTTATAAGTATTTACTTATAAAGAATTAAAATCCTCTCTCTTTTGCAATGTGGTACAATAAGGTAGATTTTTAAGCTTGACTTTGCCTGAATTTACATATACAGATACTTTTCGCTTATTAATTTATATTCAGATAGTGATACTGATCATTCTTAATGTGTAAGCAAATAAAAGATGCCTTTTGAAAATTCTAAGATGGAAGTGTGACTATAAATCAAACCTCAACCTGTCCTCTGTCTGCTGAGTTTAAATATTAGTATAAGGAATATTTATAATTATGCCTAATTTATACTTATTAAAATAAATGTCTGTTTTCTTGGTTTTTGTTTGCATTGGCAATTTTGTTAAACTCTAATCCCTTTGGAGTTTGAGGAATTACTACTAGCATGCAAATTTTTTCATAATGTCTGAACCAATTCAAGCCTAATGATAAAATTTACTTATAAATAAAGCTGTATATTTTCATCACTCAATTCTGACTGGCTTGAACTATTAGGTTTTAGAGTGATTTGTCTTATGGTAATAACCTTGAAATGATGGTTTGGGAAAATAACATATTATCAAATGTCTAAAATATATTCAGTTACATCCTAATACAGAAAATAAGAAGACATAAGTATGTTTTTCTTTAAATTTGACAACATGATTTCTGTAAAGTCTCCAACAGATTTGACAAGGCTAAGCCTATCTAAAATAGTTTGTGTTCCTCCTTTCTCTTCGCCAACAGCTCTCAAAGCACAAACAGATAGACATTTAACTTCAAATAGAGTTAATGAATATTGGGGATATTAAAGCAGTATTTTGGCAGAAATAGACCATGAAGGTTAAATTATCCTCAGGCAGATGAATTTGAAGCACCTATCTGGTTCATGATGAATGTGTCAATAGTGTGGTAGGCTACCAAGACAGATGAGAAAGGGGTAAGCATGACATTTCAGAATTTCAAGAGCAGATGTAATTTGAAAAACTTCCCAAGTATATAAAAATATAGGCACATTTATAACATCTAATACTTTTGCAAAAGCCAACTGGCTACCCTAAAAGCAAAATCTAAAAATTATCTTTAAAATCTTGCAGGAGGACCCATATTCAAAGTAAATGTTGAACAATCAAAATTCAGGAAGGGAAAAATAAGGGCAGCTCTGGGGGTCTAGTGAAGAGGAACTCATGAGCATATGTTTGGGTGATTTCTGTTAAGATTAAGTAACTTCATTTGATTTCCCTCCTTGTAAGTTTCTACAGCATAATCCAATTGGTTAATTATTTCCTAAGTCAAGTACAAGGTCCGGGGAGGGTGAGAAAATAACTTGATTGACAGAAGTATCAAGACTTTGCATACTAGGGGAGACTTTAAAAATTGAAGTACTCTTAGTAAAAGAATGGGAAATGTATGCTAGGCAGGTAGAAATCCTAAATGTCCACCTCACAGACTGCATTTCAGGTATCATTGAACTAAAATGAACACTTTAGCATAGTTGAATGTAGTTTCTGTAAAGGATGGCTCTGTTAGTGTCAGACTTCAGATTTTACTCTAGAATTTAACATCATTCATGAGAAGGTAACTGGGAGGAAAACTTCAATGTTTAGGAATGATTAGTGATGAGATTAAATTTTTGTTATTCTAACAGAAAATGAGCTCTGCATCTAATCTGATCATTCAAAAACTTACTTGGAAAATCAAAATGAATAATAGAGTGAAAGATGAGTGTAATATGTCATGGTATCAAGGTCATAATTTGAAACTATTGACAGAATCAGTTAACTCATTAAAAGGAGATTCTCTGATGTAGATGCAGACACATATGCCCAGTCAAGTTTTCTATGCCTTAGAGCAGCTCTTTCTGATATAACTTTCTTCAAGGATGGAAATGTTTCTGTATCTGTGTTGATGCTGTTGCTGGTAGCTCATGTTGCTATTAAGCGGTTAAAATGTGTTCAGGATGACTGAAGAAGTAATTTTTTAATTTTTTTCAATTTGAACTAATTTAATGTAAATAGATACATACATGTTTAGACTACAATACTGGACAACAGAGTATCAGTTTTTATTTTCAGTTAAGGAGGGAACCAAAAATTGAGAACTACAGACAAATAGGTATTTGCTAAAGAATTAGAGAAAGGTATTGCCAGAAGTAAAGAAGGATTTTGTCTATCAATGCCCGCAGTTGCAAAGAATAGATTTCACCCTAACTGGCTTATGCAGGAAGAAATATTGTTGAGGGATACAGACACCAGAATTTGCCTACTGACCCTCGGGCACTGGATTCTAGAAACTTTGTCACAACTACTTCCCAAAGATTGATGCTCTGATGCCACCTTTAGCACAATAGATTCTGTATATAGTCTGCATTCTCATACCATTTTGTGTTGATTTTCCTGTAAATATATCATATTTGGGGATCCCAGGTTGCATGCTAGCATCCTACCCATAAGAAAATATGGTCTACCTTGGTGATGCACACACAAATTCAGTGAGTTTGCAAAGGAAGCTGGTTTCCCCAACGTCACTAATTTTTGGAAAAAAAAAAATTCTCAGCATGTTCCTGAGAAACATCCCTGCAAGTGTTTTAAGCATTCTTTCACTTAACAAATTTAATTATATATGCTTGATAAAATGGAAAAAAAGTGGGAGTTTTTTTTTTTTTTTTTTTTTTTTTTTTTTTTTTTTTTTTTAAAGACATCGCATACTCTGCTGTCAAGAATGCCTGCCATTCTATTCGATAAGCTTACACTCTGGAGTGAGCAGTGACACCAGATCACTGTTAACTTTATCTATGGCTGTATCTTTGTAGCTCTCAACATGAAGTATCTTGCAACTCTGATTATTATTAGTGTTTAACAACAGATTTTTAAAATTCATGTTGGCTCCTATACAGAAGTCAACAACTCACTGAAATCTGATATGTTATATACAAAAATTCCATTTGTTTTAAATCATTTGAATGATTGAGAGAAATGTTGGGTGCATCATTTCTGCAGGCTCAGATAATCAAAACAAACTGAGGAATTAAAATGAATCAGCATTTCCAAACCAAGTCCAAAAGTTTTATACTTCTTTCCCAGACAGAGTCCTGTCCTTGGCGCAGAACACTACCCAGGGTTCAAATTAAAACTTCTTCAAAGTTCTGGAGCTTTAAGAATAAACCCTAATCCTAACTCTTAACTTTCTCTCCCTTGAGGCTGCAGGAGGTGACCTCTTCCTTATAAGCTACCAGGAGACTCTCACACATAGTCTTTAGTCCCTAATGGATAAGTAATCATCCTTAGCCTATCACTGTGTTTCTCAAAGCACTGGTTGCCCCCAGAAAGAACAATGCATTGTATTGTTCTTATAATTACTCCTATCACATAATTTCTATACACTTGATACATCCCACCTTCTAGGGCATTTCATTCCACTAGGATCATATCCCAGTTCGCTACCACCAGGAAAAATTTTACAGTCATAGGCTACTTTATTTCATGGGTTTTCTATAACCTACCACACAAGAATGATTGATGTCATTGCCTGCTGGTCAGCATGTATCCCAGCTCCAGCATTCCATCTTGGTGTCAGCTTTCTCAGGCTAGTCATTGTTATTGGGGTTTCCTGTAAAGCAGACACTGAAGTGGAGAGTATCTTGGAGGATGTACATTAGGAAGTAGTTCCAATGTCAATATTTGTTGGTCTAAGTTGATTTGACTCCTCCTCCTTGTTTTTTTTTTTTTATGTTATACTTTATCTTCATGTCATCCTTGATCTGTGTGTGTCTGTGTGTGTGTGTTTGTGTTTGTGTCTGTGTGTGTGAGAGAGAGAGAGGAGGGAGGGAGAGGGAGATACTAATTATGGAACTGTCATAGAGAAAATCTGAGGCTTGGGAAGATAATACCTGCCTTCAGAGAAAATTTCCTCCTGCTTGGAAAATAAGGACACTAGTAATTCAAGATTACATCAATCTAATTTCTGGAATTGATAGAATTAAAAGCTGAGCTGCAAACCTTGTGCAGGGCTTTATACTTCCATTTCACACTACGTTTTGGATGGGAGCTTTCTGGTTCCAAGCTGAAAGCAAAGGGTTTATCAGTTTCAGTTTGTCAGACTGGGATGCATTTTTTTTTTTTTCTCTTAGATCCACAAGAAGAGTCAATATCTCACCTTACACTCTTAGCCTCTCAATGCCCCCCTTTAGAATGTGAAAATAGCCTCAGGAGGCAAGCATCTCCAAGTTCTCAGCTCACTTTCCTATATTCCCACCCTACCTCCGGGTCCACAGATCGTGGCCTGGTAATTTTTCAATGCTTTGTTAATTTTATGATGCTTTCCTGAAGATTATTGAAATGTTTTGTCCAACTTTCTGAGTAATTTATGCAAATGATTTAATTCACCATTATCCAAAATAGAAGTCCAATTTGGTACCTTTTAAAATACAGTTACATTGTAGCTGACCTTGCAGGCACTGATTTTAAGTATTTCTAGGTGAAAATATGGCTTTGTGCTATACGCGATAATAAAGCATAGAGGGATTTGAAGAAATATTTCACCCCATTCAAAACCTAAAACTGAGGCCAAAGGAGAATTTGATGTCAGAGTCAGATTCCAATTATTTGGGATATGGGGTGTCCTTCACTTCTTCATTCATATTTTCCAATTTTTCAAAATGGTCCTTAAATCTCATTTACTTCTTAATTATTTCATAGTGCTGCTTAGTTTCTCTGAAATCCTGAGAATATGAACTACATAGAATATGATCCCAGCCTTGAACTATGTTCCTAAATATGTTTTCATTTGTTACAATGTTAGCAAGTTTACTTTCTCAAGTAGATTGTAATCTCCCTGAGGGTGACATCATGTTGTAGGTAAATCAATGCACAACAGAGCTCAGTGGGGCCTCAGAACTCTTGTAGTCCTGTTCATTCATTTAATAGCAAACCAGGGAAAAGAGGCATATCTACGTGTGCACAAGCAGCTTATTGCAAAGCAAGAAGACTTCTTGTCAAATCCTCTGGACTATGTAATTTGCATACTCTCTATGCCCTCATGCTGTTATGCCCTTCAGACTTGCATATAATCACATTCATATTTAGACTCTTTGGTTAAGTTCTTTTTATTAATAGACATTTTGATAGAAAAAAATTAGATTTACACAAAAATAGAGGAGATTGTACAGAAAATCCCCGTATGACCCCAGCATACAGGTTCACCTATTAGTAACATTTTCCATTAGCATGGCATATTTGTTAAAATTAGATAATAAATACTGATGCATTATTATGAACTAAAATCCACAGTTTATTCATATTTCCTTAGTTTTTATGTAATGTTTTCTATCTGTACTAGGGTGGCATCCAGGACACTATGTTACATTTAGTTGTCATAACTCTTTGGTCTTCTCATGGCAATGACAATTTCTTGGACTTTGTTTTTGATGACCTTGACAATATTGAGGCATGATACTCAGATATTGTCGAATATATACCCTGTGTTGGGATTCGTTGGTGCTTTTCCTATTGATAAGACTAGTGTTTGGGGGAGGTATATTACAGAGGGAATTTGTTATTTTCCTCACATTATATCAATGGTACATACTACCAATGTAATTTATGACTTAATGTTGACCTTGATCTCCTGGATGAAATAGGACTTGTCGGATTTCTCAACTGTGATGTCAGTGTTCTTCCCCCTTCCCATACTGTACGCTTTGGAAAGAAGTTTCTTACACCAGGGCACACTTAAGAAGTAAGGAGTTATGCTTTCCCTCCTTTTGTGTGGACTATCTATGTAATTTAATTGGAATTCTTCTAAATGGGAAATTTTTCCTCTACTCCCTCATTTGTTAATTTATCTAAACACATATTTATATTAGCATGGACTCATAGATTCTGTTTTATACTTTGGTTTAATCATCATTCTTGATGACTAACAGGTTCAGTTTTAATTTCATCATTAAAATTAATGGAAGAGTTTTCTCCAGTCCTCTTTAATATTTAAAATAGTTTTTCAATACTCTATGTTTATATTCAATATTTTAAAATATTTTTGAATTTGTAATAAATTTTGAGCCAAACAATTGCGTATTTTGCAAAAGCCTGAAAAGATGTCTGCAGATTAGAGAACATGAATATGTTGTCATGTAGTCTAAGTAACAACCCTAAGTCTATAATGTTAAAATATAGCATTTATGGTTGCAGAAGTTAGTAAATATGATTGTATAATCAGTGGGAAGATTATAGTAAGAACAAAAAAATGTGTGTAGTGGATAGATATTTTTTTTTTTTTTTTTTTGAGACAGAGTCATGCTCTGTTGCCCAGGCTGGAGTGCAGTGGTGTGATCTCTGCTCACTGCAAGTTCTGCCTCCCAGGTTCATGCCATTCTCCTGCCTCAGCCTCCTGAGTAACTGGAATTACAGGCGCCCACCACCACGCCCAGTTAATTTTTTGTATATTTTTTAGTAGAGACGGGATTTCACTGGTTAGCCAGGATGGTCTCGATCTCCTGACCTCGTGATCCGCCTACTTTGGCCTTCCAAAGTGCTGGGATAAATCATTTTTTTATAATCTTAAAGTTAACTAATTTATATCAACTTAACACGTATTATTGATTCAGAAACGAATCATTACCCAGTGTAGTCCCTGTCTTTGAAGAGCTCATAAGTACATAGAGACCTAAAACAAATGAAATCTTTACAGTTTGATAAGCACTACAATAGAAAAATACTCAAAATCTGTGTTAAAAAGATTTAACTCATTTAAGCTGGGTACACAGTATATATTAAAAAGATGAAAAGTTACATATATTCAAAAATGATTTTAATCAAAGCAAATGAGATTTGTTATTATTGCTTTTATATTTTGTTTCCTCTGACTAGGAAACAGTATATTTCAGATATTTTATCATTGGTTGCTCAAAAATCAATGAACGGATGGATTAATGGATGTCAGTTCATACCACATATTTCAGCTACAGTTAAAAAATCTCAGGTTAGAATCTAAAAGGAAATTATCTAAAGAGCACTCTAAGCACTTATGTAATATATGATTTTTAAATCTAACTCACTTGGTCTGGTTGTTTTTCTATTTTTTTAAAAAGTCCTCATGATCACTTAATTAAAGTGTTCTCTATTAATTCTTCTAACTTTCACACACAAGAAGATCTAATCTTTGTAGTCCTCATTACAATAAAAAAATTACATGAGTATATAATGTGGCATAATTTTTAACTTTAATTACAACCATGTATATAAATAATATACAGGATAAATTGCGACAACAAGGGGATCTAAGGTAATTTATAATTTCATCTTTTATAAATGATCAGATAATAGCTGAGAGAGGCTCCACCTTCACAAAGTTGATTGATCCAGATAGCACAGCAGGATAACTTACTACATGTATGTGATTTTAAATGTTCAAAAAACTTTTCATATTTTAACCGAAATAGCACAAAACAAAGAAATTGATCTGCAGTCATATTTAATAAAAGTGCATACACAAAACTTTAAACAGTGCATAAAATAATATAAGCCATCATGCCCGATGGAATCAGAATTCTATCTTTTTAAACATAAAATGGAGAAAGTCTTGTTATTTGTACTTTCTGATGCAGCACTGCAGGCCACACATAGGCTTATATCTTATGTATATATTGTGAAATCACCTTTAAAAATACCAAGGTGATATCCTCCAAATTACTTTAAGCCATGACATAATGGATTATTTCCCTGTGTGATTATGGGATTAACTTCAGTTGGATGCTTCAGATTTTTTGATATTCCAATAATATGTGTGCTACCTGATTTCTATTAATTTGAAAAAAGTATGTGGTATAGTGTTGAAATTATAATCTGAAACATCAAAGGAATTTCCAGTTTTACTATTAAATGAGAAAAGTTTCCTATTTAAAACGAATATTGATCCAAGACCCCTCTCTCGTATGACTAGTACAGAGACCCAATAGGCACTGGAATAAGTGTACAAAACTGAGGTGGATACACCAGGGATGAAATAGACAGGAGTAGCCAGACTTGCCAGATTCATGGGGTAAGTTCCAATATGGAGATAAAATAATATTATTGTTGCTTTATGAATAGTAATTACTGTCATAACTAACTTAATGCTGTGAGTTAATATGTGCTGATAAGTTGTCATGTAGCAGGTAATTATTTTTATTGAGAAATGTTAAGGTGATGTGATGGGTGCCTCATGCTTATTATCTGTATTTTCCCCAAACAATAATGAATTTGAATATTTGAATTTTTATGGCTTTTCATAACTACCTTTGAATCTTTTCAGCTTTCTGAACTTTAAATTGTAAATTTTATTACAAATTAATAAACATTAATAAATTCAACCCATTCTTGATTAAAAAAACCTATTTGCCAAAATTTTAAATTTAGTATAAAAATTCTATAAACATATACATATGCTTCTCAAAAAATAAATAAATAAAATGCTCTTTTATTTTTATCATGATGGGACCCAGGCTTTGGATAAAATGACAGCTGAGATGTAAGTTCCATTAGGTTGTTGCAGAGATGTGTTTAAATTAGGAATCTTTCAATTCAAAATGATGTACATTGATAGTATATACTATATGCAAGTTGACATTTTCTTTTTTCTTTCAAATTATATAATTTTTTTCTTACTGTACCAAAAATTACATTTTTGAGGTATAATAGGGACTACTAGTAGGTTGTAGACATTATTCAATTTTTAAAATAAAAATGGCAAAACAAACGATAGAGTATTTCTAATCTGGCCTGATTCAAAATTTTTTTTTTTAGTTCTACCAGAGGAAAAACTATGTTTATGGTCTTGAAGGTCCCATATATACATATATAATTGTATATATAATTATATATATACATACACATACAGAGACATCTTTTTTTCTTCTTATGAATTCCAATTTAATTTGAATTATAATGCATTATCTCTGTATGAAACTGCAACAACAACAAACAACTAAAGAGGAAGACTGATTCTTACAAAGCAATTCTTAACAAATTAATCAGTTCTTATTAAGTAAAATCCTATATATTAATGCGCTGAGCAAACAAGCTCAATTATATTCCTGAAATACACCCCCAAAATAGTCCTCAAAATAAGGTCAAGATCTGGACCAAGGCACTTTCAAGAGGATTCTCTTGCAATTTATAATCGATGCTTAGTAAGCTATAGAAAATTCAAGTTTAATAAAAAGAATAAATTGTTCATTGAGTGGCTGAAGAATTATCAAAGAAAGGAAGCTCAAAATAAGTCCTTCCTTACTATATAAAAGACAAATATTTATCACATTTATGACTGTTACTCCTTGGAGAAAATTATTTAGAATCTAGTGTTTTAAGGTGATTTATTACATATGGAAATAGTGTTAAAACAAATACATAAATGGAATGAATAAGATAGCAAACTTGAAGATTGATCATAGCATTTTAAAATATGATTACCATTTTATTTAATATTTCAAGATTTTTGAAGAAAATATTTTAAAAATGTTTATTATAGACAGTGTGATATTTCAGTGGAAGCTGAATGAATTTTGTTTTTTTAGGCAATGTTGAGAAAATACTGCTCTGCAGAAGGCGTGATAAGCTATCACTGTATTGGAAATGTTTATCCAATTTCTACTTACTTAAATAAATCACAGCAAGTTGCAATGTTTGTTTAGTAATAAGAAAAATAAAACTACAATAGTAGATTAATATATAAGAAAAATTATATGAGCTCTACCTTTGAAAAAATATTTCAAATATACTATCAATTTATATTTTAAGTTCACTAAATAATGAACATTATGCATAGTAATTGAAATTATTTTAAATTTATCATATAATTCCCCCAAATATTTAATACATTATCTTAAAACTTATACTTACACAAATTGCTTTACCTGCTCTATGGGAAAAATGCATAATTATATTCAGTTGTTGAGGAAAGAATAGATCCTACTGGTGACATTGTTTTCTCATATCATTCAAAGTGATTTGTACTCTATGCAGTCAACAATACAAAATGAATATGTTGGAAACACAGTCTTCGGTGCTCTCATTTACTCTTGATTCAACAGGATTTTTGACCAAATATGTATGTCCCTAAAGTCAATAGCAACAAACCATTTTGGGAGAGTATTTGTAATATATTTGATTGATAAGCACAAAAAGAGCAGAAAGGAAAACACATCAACAGATTAATGATAGAATAGATCATTGAGTGTTCATTCTTGATTTTGCTTTCATATTTTTGTAATTGTTACAAAGCCTATCACTATTAGGGGGGGTTTCGTAATTCCCAAGATCAAACATAACCATGTGACGGGCTTAATCATAGTCTCCCCAAAGATAGCCAAACCTTTAATTCCCACAACCTATGAATAAGTAACTTTACATGGCAGTATCAAATTTTTCAGATATAGTTCAAACTACAAACTTCAAGATAGGGAGATTATTCTGTATTATCCTGGTTTCCTCAATGTAAACCTATGAGACTTTAGATGCACAGAAATTTCTCTGACTGGAAACAAGAGAGAAGTGGCAGAAGGAAAAGTCAGATTCCAAATGTCAAGAGGATTTACCATGCTGGCTCTGAGATGTAGGAGGACATGTGCCGGGACCAGAGAGGAGTCTTTAAGGAGGAAGGACAGTCTCAGTGACAGCCAGGAAGGAAATAGCAGCCTTAGCTCTACAACAGGAATCCGAATTCTGCCAGCAATCTGAATGAGATTGAAAGCAGTTCCTAGAACCTTCTTATAAGTACCCCGCTGACCAACAGCTAAGTTTGATCCTTTGAAACCCAAAGAAGAGAAATTAACAAATGCAACTCCAACATCTGACCTAAAGAGCTGTGATATAATAAGGTGTTGCTTTAAACCACTAGGCTTTTTGTAACTTATTTTTAACAGCAATATAAATCTAATACAAGCATGAATAAGTCCTGGAGTTGTACAGAGTGGTGGTTATAGTTAATAAAAATGTATACTTGAAAATTGCTGACAGTAGTGTTAAATAATCTCACCATGAACAAAGTATGTGAAGTATATTAATTAGCTTGATTGTGGTAATTTCACAATGCATGCATATATCAAAACATAACATTGTATGCTGCAAATATACACAATATTTACTTGTCACCCATGTATTAATAAAACTGGGAAAAAAGAAAAAAATACTGAATCTAACAAGCAGCATGTAAACTTATTTTATGTATTAACTTATTATTACTAGTCTTCCTAAAAGTTTCATTCAAATAATTTATATATATAGTGTATATATTATAAATAATTTATATATAGTATATATTATATATAATTTATACATAATTTATATAATATATACTTATAATATATTGCATTATATATTGTATATTATATATTATATTATAATTTATATATACTATATATAATTTACATAGATACACACTGTAGGCTTTTTTTGGTGTAACAAGAGCTAGGAAAAGAATATTAAGTCATTGAGCAAACAAAATAAATTTTCAGATTCAAAATTTCTAAATAAAATCTGCTTACTGAACAATCTCTTGTCAGCTCATTCAATACTATGCTGGCAAATATTTGATTACATGTATGATAGTTTTTATAATTTTTAGTTATGTTTAATTTTTTAGGAATTGATATCTAAATACCCATGTCATCTTAATATAAAATCCTTTTTAAAAGACTCTTGATTATATGGCATTGCTTCATTAATTTCTTTATTTCCCTGGAGAAAAGCAGATGGTACACTTATTCTAAGTCTCTCTTTTCCATTTCTTCCAAGTTCATTGAAAGCTTTTACACATAAAATTTTCTCTATCATCAGTAATGGTAGTAAGAGTAGCTAATTCATTATTTAAGCTTACCATGCATTAAGCAATGTATTAAGTGCTTTACATTTAAGACTCTTAATAACGCCACAAAATAAATACTATATTTTCTCTATATTTTCAATAACAATCATGAGACCCAGTGATAAGTTGCCCAAGTTAATCTATCTGATAAGTGGAACTGCCTGATTCTCTGAACCACAAGCATTTAAGACATCTGTGCTTTTAAGCACTATTCTATCCTACTTTCCAACTAGCTAATGTGAGCTTGGGCTCTGGTGATTCTTCTATCTACTAAATAATAAAAAGTAAATTCAAATATTTTGTTCCAATACTAACTAGAAAGCAATATATGCTAAATAGTTCTGGTTTAGATTTGTTATTTCATTTTAAAAATTATATATTTCCAAATATTTCTGGTTTTGTATACATTCTTTATAAAATGTTAACTCTTTTATTCAAAACCATCTTTATTCAGCATCTCTTGTGTTGTATGTATTGATCTAAGTCTGAACATATGGCAGTAACTGCATATGCAAAAAAAAAAAAATAACACACATAGAATAGTTATTCAATTCTAGGTCTAGTGTGAAGTGATAAGCAAAGAAATTAAGCAAAATATGCAGTAGATCATATGATAATAGATCATTTAACGAAAAGCAGAGCAGATAAATAAAGGGATGAATAAAGTGTTACTTCAAATGCTGAAGTGAGATAAGACTTCACTAGCGAGGTGCCATTTGAGCAGAGACTTGAAGAAGGTCAGGGATTGAGCCACATGGATTTCTGGAGTAAGAACTTTCCAGGAAAGGGGAAGAATAAATGCAAAACTCATGAAGCAGGAGTGTACATAGCATGTTTGCAAAAACATCATAAAGGCAGCATAGTTGGATCAGAGTGAATTAGGGATAGACACATATACTATTAAGTCATAAAACTTACGGTGACCAACTCTGTTGATCTGAGTGAGATAGAGTGATGTGATATGGCCTGTGTTGACACAATTACTAGAATACTGTGTTCTAAACAAAGTCTATGATGGTAAAGGTAGAAGGATTTCTATTTAAAAACCTAATAAAAAAACGAGGTTACTATGAGTCACAGCTTGAGCTAGGGTGGTAAAGTTATGAGATGTTATGAGAGTTATGAGATGTGGTATGATAAATACAATTAACAAGAGATTCATTGAAAAAGAGAGTCAAATAGGATATCATTATGTATTAGATACAACAAAAGAAAGAATAAGAGATATCAAGGATGACTTGAGGGGTTTTAGCAATTTGAAGAATGGTATTACACTTGAATCAAGTGGGAAAGACGACAGAAGGAGCTGTTTTGGAAAAGAATATGAGGAGTTTGATTTTGAACATTATAATTGAGACTTGTATTGGACATCCTAATAGAAAGGTGGGATAGATAATTGGATATATTAGTATGCAATTCAAAGGAGATGTTCAGATTGGTAGGTTTATGTCATAAATGAGATTTCAAATCATAGGACTAGATGATGTTATTAAGAAATGGAGTGAGTTTAGATAGAGAAAAAAACATACACCTGAATTCTGAACCCTTTCTACCCCAAGATTTAGAGATTAGACATGATGAAGTACCTGCAAAGGAGACTAAGAAACTTTGTAAAAGGAAAACCTGGAGAGTGTTGTCAGCTGAAAATACAATGAGAATATTTTTGTCAATAAGGAGAGAGTCATCAACTGTATGAAATGCTGCTGCTACTTGGGAGGCTGAGGTGGAAGGACCATTTGAATCCAGGAGGTTGAAGCTGCAGTGAGCTGCTGCCCTCCAGCCTGGGTGACAGAGCAAGATCTTGTCTCCAAAAAGAAAAAGAAAAAAAATGTTGCTGATAATTCAAGCAACATGAGTATGGAAAATTCACCACTGGATTTAGTGATTGGTCATTGACAGTGTGATTTCAGGAATGTGGTAGAGATAAGACACTGATTAGATAGGGTTCAAGTGTGAATGAGAGTAGAGAAATACAAAAAAAAAAAAAAAGTGTAGAGAACTTTAAAAAGTGTTATAAATGGGGCCAGGCGCGGTGACTCATGCCTGTAATCCCAACACTTTGGGAGGCCGACGCGGGTGGATAACGAGGTTAGGAGTTCAAGACCATCCTGGCCAAAATTGTGAAACCCCATCTCTACTAAAAATACAAAAAATAAAAATAAAAAATTAGCCAGGTGTGGTGGCGGGAGCTTGTAATCACAGCTATTCAAAAGCTGAGGCAGAAAATTCCTTGAACCCAAGTGGCGGGCATTTCAGTGAACTGAGACTCCATCTCAAAAAAAAAAAATAAAAAGTTATTGATGAGTTGTAATAGTTGTTAGAATTCCTATGAGGTTCCACAGCATGAAACATATGAGACAGTGTGCTAATGAGTATGATAGAGTAAAAGGGATACATTTTATAATCCTGAGGAAGGAACAATTCTGGGAGCAATATCCTTAAACAGATTAAAGTGAAGTTAATTATAGAGTCATCAGGAATAATATCACATAACAATAATAAAACACCAGAAAGTCCTCTATTACTTCTTTCCAATTTTTTGCCAACTGTAAATTTAAAAGAAAATATTGATTGATCCTCTCCTGAATTTCAGTAATATGGATTTTTGTTTTTCTTAATAAAATATGATTTATATTTTTTCCAGAAGGCAAACAACTTTCTTTAACTTCTGACCCAGTCTATTTGTAGTGTATGAAAAGTTGTATCAGGCCGAGACGGGCGGATCACGAGGTCAGGAGATCGAGACCATCCTGGCTAACACGGTGAAACCCCGTCTCTACTAAAAAATACAAAAAATTAGCCGGGCGAGGTGGCGGTGGCCTGTAGTCCCAGCTACTCCGGAGGCTGAGGCAGGAGAATGGTGTGAACCCGGGAGGCGGAGCTTGCAGTGAGCTGAGATCCGGCCACTGCACTCCAGCCTGGGCAGCAGAGCGAGACTCCGTCTCAAAAAAAAAAAAAAAAAAAAAAAAAAAAAAAAAAAAAAAAAGTTGTATCACTAAGTGATACATTTAGAGAAAGGGACTCCTTTTTTTTTTCCTTGATTAGTACTTTTTTTTCTTGTATCAATTGCATTCATCTAGGGAATATAAATTTATATTTAACTGTTATGCCTGACAAGATGCTGACATTAGTAATGATATACAAATTTAATAATAAGTTTTAAGTGGTAATTAAGCCTTGATATAATTTAAAGCAGAAGCATCAAGTGAGAAACAAATTCAATTTGGTATACTTTTAAACTCTTTAAAGTAAAAATGTAAAACTTTTTCACAAAATGCAGTGCTGTGAAATATGAAAACGTTTTCAACTTTATTTCACTAATTTATCTCTTTCTGTCACTGTTTTCATCATTTCTCCCCTGCGGTTGTTTGCGCGACACTGTTTCTCTTTCATAAGTTCTATTTTGAACAATTTTTCTGGCAATGGAAATTTAAACATATTACTCACTTTTATTGTCCTATTTTTATTGTTGCTGTATTTTTTTCTTATTCCAGATATATAGCATGATTAATTTTCGCAACTAGAAGATATATAATGTATATAGACTATATTTCACACAAAGACACTGCACATCTTATTACAGAGGAAAAGTGATGATTCTTGGTGTTACCACTTACACAACGTATCATGGAGTATTTAGTGTAAAGTTATGAATCCTGACGTTAAATATCAGAATGTCCTTGCCATGTGAAGCATGAAAAGTAATGTGAGCATAACCTTGTCTTCTTGTCTATGAAATTGTGTTTCCAATGGCAAAGTTTTCTCATTATCATTGCCCTCTGGAGGTTATGCCATGTCCTAAAGTAAAGAGTCTGTACTTTGAAGTCAGCATGACTTTGGATGACTTTCTTAATAGATCTGAACTTCCAATTTTTCATCAACAAATGATTATCTTTCTCAGTGGTTTTAACAGCAATTATACAGGCTAATATATATAAAGTACTTCGCAAAAACAATGGCACATTGTAGAAGGTCATTAGGTTTTTTTTTTTTTTTTCACTGTAATACAGGTAATACTTTTGATGTTCTAAAATGTGTTTACTCATTCACTAAATCTATTGAGTGCTTACCATGTCCAAACAAAATTCTGGGTATCAGGGTGAGAGTACTTTAAAAAATAAAAGACAGAGGTAGTTTAAAAAATAATAGATGGCAGTGGTGCGATCTTGGCTCACTGCAAGCTCCGCCTCCCGGGTTCACGCCATTCTCCTGACTCAGCCTCCTGAGTAGCTGGGACTATAGGCGCCCGCCACCACACCCAGCTAATTTTTTGTATTTTTAGCAGAGACGGGGTTTCATCATGTTAGCCAGGATGGTCTCGATCTCCTGACCTCGTGATCTGCCCTCCTTGGCCTCCCAAAGTTCTGGGATTGCAGGCGTGAGCCACCAGCCCAAAGGTTGCCTCTTATCCATTTATTGCGCTTTACGCATTGCCCTTTCTCACTTGAATTGCTTGCATGGAACTATTCGTTGTCCTCACTTCCCTGACATATACTCAGAAGACACCTTCATTTGGGACCAGTTTGAATTGATCCTGCATGCTTATCTCTTACTCAGAGTATATTTTTTTCCTTGGTCTATCCTATCAACATATGTTCCAACAGATGAGGTCATGAGGTTTACCCTATGTTACGTGACCTGCTCAGCTTAATAGTTCTGTAATAATCATCATTGAAATTGTGTGTAAACTGGATTGTCACAAAGAGGTATTTTATGCAGCAATCAAAATTTGGTAATGCATCATTTACTTAGTTTTGAGCATTCTTGGACTTAAAATCTTTATTTATTTATTTTTTTTTTCTTTTTCCATGCTATACTTTCTGCCCTAAACACAATGAGTCTGGCACAACTTTGCATAACCGTGATTCATAGGAGTCACATTTCTCTAAGTTTTGTAATAGATTCTGAAGGGAAATAGATGAAAAAAGCATGCCAGTGAATTTAGTATACTGACAGGCTCATGTCTTCTCTTACTATTTACTGTGTTCTTGCACTTTGAATTAGCAAATCTCAAAATTTCTATATCTGACATGGCAAGCTCATTGAGTGAACCATTTTTTGATCAAGTTGTGCCTAGAATAAAGCTAGACAAGAGAGATAAAAAAAGTTTGTAAGATGCTTAGAGACCACTGGAAAAAAAATATATATATATATTTTCCTTCTTCAGGATGATAAAAAAAAATCTCTTTTTACTTTTAAAAATTCGATCTAATACATTATACTTCCATGTTAATAGGCTTGTCATAAGTTTCCCTAGGAAATTTGTAGATTTCTCCTGAAACTTAGAAAAAGGCTGAATATTCTGTACTAATCATTTTTTTCTTGTTCTATTGTTTATCTATTCATGTATTTACTTTTCATGGATACATAAGAGTTGTACATACATACTTATATATGTACAACTCTTATGTATCCATGAAAAGTAAATGTTATATTTTGATACATGTACTAATCGTTTTTTGATACATGTACTAATCATTTTTTCTTGTTCTATTTGTTAATGTATTCACATATTTACTGTGATATTTTGATACATGCATACCACATGTAAAAATCAAATCACTGTATCTAGGTTATCCATCACCACAAAGATTTATTATTTATTAGTTTTGGGAACATTTCAAATATTCTCTTTTATCTATTTTGACATATACAATAAATTAGTAACTAGTCGCCTTACAGTGTGAAATTGAGCTCTAGAACTTATTTCTTCTGCCTAACTGTATGTTTGGTTTCATTAACCAAATAAGCGCCACACAGTTCCATGATTACTCTCCAGAGCTATTTTCTCCAGTTAGCAATATAAGTACATGCAGTTGAGAAAGGGTATTTTCAAGGTGGTATTAGATTGTACCCTTAATGAAATTTGAAACTTCCTAACATCTGTATTCTTAGTATCTCGGGGAATCTGAGCTACAAATTGTGAAATGTATTCTGGTTTTCTACACATATATGACATCTCACTGTTTACCACCTGTTGTAGTGCACCAATATTATACAGGTTTGCTGGCAAAGCCCTGCATTTCTTTTTCTCCAGTATTACCCTTTGTGTTTATCTCTACCAACCACCTGGCACTCTCCTGCTTTCACAAAAAAGCAGGGTGAGTTCATCCTCAAAATGAGCCTCCCTGTTACCCAGAAGACAGATGAAATAGTGTCCTCTCACAGATGGTCTGTGATGTATACCTTAGCTGAATATCTAATCATGACAAGTAATCAGGGATTAACTGCAAGTTGCTAGAATCAACTTAAATTGTGACGCAAACGTATGCTTTAAAAGTGAAAACGAATAAAAAGATTATTTCAAGATTACAAAAACTTCAGCAGCTATACTTTATCTAAGATATGTGTTTCACAATTGTGTTTCATTTTAGTGTCACATGTCTAAACAGTTCAAATGTGTCAATGCAATTATGAAATATTTCTTTCATTATAAAACCAGTGTTTTTATGATTGCACTTTAAAAAAGGCTAGTTAAAATATTCAAACATTTAATAAATGTTCAATTTAAAATAAACAATTTAATTCTTTGGAATGATGAAGTTACAATGCTTAAACATTCCGTAAGTATTTACTCCTTTAAAAGGAATGTTTTAACCATTTAAGATGGTTTAACAAAAAAATATTTTGGGGTTTTGAAATATTTTTTCAAACAAGACAAAGTTATAGCTAAAATCTCAATAGTATGGTGTTTGATTTGAAAGATTGAAGGTATTTGTCTCATTTGGTTTTACTGATTCATCAGCTATGCCATAAAAGTTAGAAATATCAACTCTTGGGTTCATAAGAGCACTTTATTATCTTCATTGTCATTAATTATTACTTGAGGTATTGCAATCTACTTTTTCTTCAAAAGACTATGTTTTTCCTAAACATATTCAACCCAGCCTAGACCAAATTCTTGCATTTTTTTTAAGTACAACATGTTCTGCTAATATCTGCAGCAAATATTTTTTTGAAGTTAATTTATATGTAAATACTTTTACAACATGAATTTTACCCTAATTAGCATTTCTTATAAGACAAGAAAAATAAGCTATGGCAATTTTACTCTGCAATATTCTTGCATGTGGTTATGATTAATATACTCTGATGTTATGCTATAGCTCAGACATAGGTAAAATGTGATTCAAGGTTAAATTAGTTGGAGAGTATATCTGAGTTCTCACTTTATGGTAAGGAGAATGATCCTGTAACCATGCCCAATGCCTGCTGTCAGTCGTATGGACTCTGTGTTTAGACTAATGTTAGGAGAGAGAGAGATATATATGCTATTATCACTGGATGACATTCTATTTCCTTTTTACTAATATCTATTCCCCAGAATACTCCAATTACTTATGAATAATATTTCAGTTCTGTATTTAAACTTCCTCTGTAAAGCTTGCACTTTGATTATAGACATAGGTCGGTTTGACTGACCAGAATGCTTCCGTCATTATTTGGATAAAATAATGATAGTTTTCCTTTGGCGAATTACTCCTTACCTGTTTTGTTTTGTTTTGTTTTGTTTTGTTTTGTTTTGAGACAGAGTCTCACTATGTTGCCCAGGTTGGATTGCAGTGACACGATCTCAGCTCACTGCAACCTCCACCTCCCAGGTTCAAGTGATTCTCCTGTCTCAGCCTCCTGAGTAGCTTGGATTACAAATGTGTACCACCACGCCTGGCTAATTTTTGTATTTTGGGTAGAGAGGGCGTTTCACCTATGTTGGCCAGGTGGGTCTCGAAATCTTGACCTCAAGTGATCCACCTGTCTCGGCCCTCAAAAGTGCTGGAATTACAGACATGAACCACTGTGCTTAGCCACTTACCTGTTCTTAATCCATTGGTTTCAAAACCTGATAGTCTAGCTTCAGAGTTGAACATATGACCTAGGTCATTCTGTTTCTACACTCTCTCTGTGTCTCTTTCTCTCTCTCTCTCTCTCTCTCTCTCTCTCTCTCTCTCTCTCTCTCTCTCTCTCTCTGTATATATATATATATGTTTCTATACATGTAGTGTATATAGTGGCTCCTCGATTTACGATGCAGTTGTGTCCTGATAAACATATCATAAACTGACAACATTTTAAGTCAAAATGCCATTCTTGACAACAGTGACTAATTAAGATGTCATAAACATGACCCAAACTACACAAAATTAGTATCAGTTTTAAAATTTGGACTGGAAGTGCCTGAAATAAATTATTTTCAGGGGGCAAGATTCAGGCAGAAAGGCAAGAAGTACAGAATTTTAGGCCGGGCGCGGTGGCTCAAGCCTGTAATCCCAGCACTTTGGGAGGCCGAGACGGGCGGATCACGAGGTCAGGAGTTCGAGACCATCCTGGCTAACACTGTGAAACCCCGTCTCTACTAAAAAATACAAAAAAAGCTAGCCGGGCGAGGTGGCTGGCGCCTGTAGTCCCAGCTACTCGGGAGGCTGAGGCAGGAGAATGGCGTAAACCCGGGAGGCGGAGCTTGCCGTGAGCTGAGATCCGGCCACTGCACTCCAGCCTGGGCGACAGAGCGAGACTCCGTCTCAAAAAAAAAAAAAAAGAATTTTAGAGCTTGTTGGGATCATATTTACCAACATTAGTAAGAAAGCCAACCTGAAAATTAAGCCATCGTAGAGGAAGCCAGAGAGACAAAGAGGCAGGCAAGTCCCTAATAACACTGTTTGAGGCTCCGAATTCAGTTGGTCTTTCTTTGAACTACCAGTAACGTAAACTACCAGTTATATAGTTTCGAGTCAATATAGTGAACTATATTTTATTGTATTGTACAGTATTTCATGAATTAGTTTGGCATTGAATATTCTGCACAGAAGAGTGGCATGTCTATTATTCCATCTTAACATGCATATGTTTGAACTCAGATACTTCAGTTTACCCATATTCCTCAGCCATTTCCATTATGTCTGAGAAAGAGAACTATTAACAAAGAGATAATAGATACATGAAAATGATGCTTATCAATTTACCTAACTTTGCATTTTTCTGCCATCTAAAATCAACATTTAATTCTAAACATCTTAAATTGTTTGTGATGTTCACAGTCCTGTTAAATAAACACAAAGGATGGATCATTGAACTCAGTAACTTCAAAAACATAAAATGATCAAGAGTGCCAACATCATCAAACACTGCTGTTAAAAACACAGGCTGGGGCAGCAGTTCGTGAATTGCATGGATACTTCCACATTTGCACTCAGATTTGAGTTAATTTGAATAAGATACTTAGTATCCACTTCTGTTGTTCTCATTATCCAAAGTGTCAACACATTAGATGAGGCACAGGGTGGTGGTGTGTGTGGGAGGAGATGTTCCTCACATCAGTGAGGCTACTGATAGAAAAAAAAAAAAAAAAAAATATATATATATATATACACACACACACATATACATACATATATGTATATATGTTTTATATATATATACATATATGTGTATATATATAAAATTTATATATATATATATACATATACATACATATATGTATAACTGTTTTAAAACAGATGGGATGAACATCTGGATAACACAACATACATATATATATATATGCTTTATTCCTGAGGGTTCATCCCATCTGTTTTAAAACAGTTATTCAAAGAGCTAATGGTGAATAGAACTTCAAAGAACTAGCGAGGTAAACTAAAAAGGAAATGTGGTCACTTATCTGCTTTGATAATTTGTAAAGTATATTCTGGGAAAACAGTTTGAGGGATTGTTCCCTTGATATATTGCACATGAGTTTTTACCACCTTAAAATCATGATTAAGGTTGTCAACATTTTATAAGAAGTACTTATTACAATTCCTGAAAGTATGTATAGAAAAACTTCAATGAATTGTTTTGAGCATTTTCTTAGTAAATGTAAGTTATGCCCTGTGAGCCAAGTATATGTTTATATCGCTATCTGCTGAGATTCATATGAACTGACTACACTTACTCACCCTATACATGGGATTAGGTGATGAAATAAACGGTGCAGGAAATGAGGAGAAGGCACTAATTCAATCCTGTAACCCAAGACTGTTTTTGCTTAGGGTATAGTAGTGAAAGGATCATTCTGGGCTGCAGCCATACAGAGACACCCATTACCTCAACAAATTCAGCCCCCAAATGTCAGTGTAGGATAGATGATAAAATCTAAGTGTGAATCTATTCCCTGAAAAAAACTTAAAGATTTATCACTTAAAAAGTTAGGGAAGATTGTATGTCCTGATAATGTGCATTATTGATTGAAAATGTCTACACAGCTTAGAAAGGATGTTGTCAATTTATTTATTGATAACAATTTTTAAAATACACTACCAAGAGACAAATAATGCCCTAATTCTGCTCTCAGGCATGGCCTTGATATTTTCTAAATTAAGATGAATGAATCATATGTGCCTAAGGAATTGAACTGCATAAATGCAGGTTGTTTCTATATCAAGAGAGAGAAAACAGAACTATCAAAAGAAAGTATTGAAACGGAAATTTATTTAGGATTTGTATATATTAGTACTGAATTTTATTAATATATCATTTTTAGGAAACTTATTCATATTTAAATGTATTAAATTGTTCCTTTTTTATTTTGAAAATTGTGTTCTGCTTTATTCCTGAGGGTTCACAGCAAATTTAGGAAATGCTCACATTTTGCAACCTGAACAAAGGAAAATTTAGGTGTTTGCCTGATAGTGTTCAAGTGGAATTGAACACTAGTAAAAATAATTTTCTTTAAATATGTCACATTCTTTATTATAAAGAAATGATGATAGAACTTTTCAAATTCCTACGTGAAATCTAATTGATAATTTTAAGTGATTTTATTTCATCTGTATATAAAGGTGCCGAGAAGTAGTAAGATAGATGGAGGGAGAGGGAAGGCAGAGACAGGAAGTGAAGTATAAGAATGACAGACACTGAAAGACATGCCTAAGGGCACATGCCATAGAGATAAAAGGAGAGTCAGTGGGAGACCAGGAAATGAGAGGGCAGAAGAAGCCAGACCTAGAGGAGGCAAGGATAAAAGAAAATACAGGCATAATTCAGAAAAATTGAAAAGATGAAATAAAAATAAATCATATAACCAGGAAAGTCTTGCTGATGAGAAGCCTTAAAGAATATAGTCTAATATTTGTCATTGTATACATATAAAACATGTTAATTTATTGAAAAGAGATAGTTCCAAACACAACCCAAAAGTTTAATTGGTTAGGTTTTTATTTGGATTTCCTTTGTAATGATATCGTCCAAGCTTTTCTACAACTAGAATAAATTTGAGTACTCTCATTGATCTGGTTTCATTGTCTTTATTTAAAGGAACAGAGCACTCACAAATGAAGTATAAAATAAAACTTTACATTAATATAAAGAGATACTCAAAATTATATATATATACACACACACACACACACATATATGTAGTGTATATAGAGGCTCCTCGATGTATGATGCAGTTGTGTCCTGATAAACACATCATAAATTGATAACATTTTAAGTCAAAATGCCATTTTGTAAACATGATGGGATGGAAACAACAATATCCAAAAAGCACCAGCAACACAGTACACTGTAGAGTATCATTTATTTACACTCATGATCTTGTGGCTGGCCGGGGTCTGCAGCCTAGCATCATGAGAGAGTATTTTACCATACATTAATAGTCTGGAAAATATCACAATTCAAAATTTGATGAAACATTTCTACCAAATGAGTATGGCTTTCACACCACCATAAAATCAAAAATTGTAAGTTGAACCATTTAAAGTTGGAAGCCATCTGTATTTGCATACTAAAACATTTTAATTTGAGGAATTATTAATTTAATAAACTACATGGTATCTAATTTGCATGTTAAAATATTTCAAATAACTTTATACCAAAAGCATATTCATGTTTTTCTTTTTCATGTATATTCTTATTAATATTCTACTTAACCAGCATTTGTTAGTGCTCCTTTGGTTATAAGGGAAAGAACAGCAGCTCAAATAATCTAAAGCAATGAAGGGTGTTAGTGAGTTTTTCAGGCATGGCTGTATTCAGAAACCCAATAAGACCCCTGAGGAATCTGTTTCTTTTGATGCCTTTTGCTTGTGTCCCATGATGTTTGGCTTTAACTCTCAATCAGGATTTGTCCATGCAGATGTATATCAAGGCTGCTGACAACTCAATAGCTAAATTCATAATTGCAATTACTAAGGAAAGGAGCCCTTCTCTCTCTCTCTCAGCATAAATAAAACTTTAAGGAATAATCGAATTGGTCTTATTTAGGTCTCTTGTCATTGTTGGTGAGCATAGCACTGTGACTACCATAAAGAAGGCCAATGAAGTAGTTTTCTAAAGGAAAGCCAATTTTTAGGAAGGTAGAATTCTGAGCAAGCAAAAAACAGGTGATATAGACAGATGTTTCTCATTTCTTAGCAGTTTGGCACACACGTATGTTTCCAATAAAGACAGTTTCCAATTGTCCCTAGCTAATAGAACACAACTATCTTAACTACAACTGAATATACCCTGGTTGGAAGCAGAACATTCATAAAGCAGAGTTTTATACTTCTCCTTGATATCTCATGCTATCAAAAGACATTTACTATCATGTTTTGTTGAGACATATGGTAATTCTATTGAATGAGAGCTTGCTTCATAAAGCCAAGCATCCTCTGTCTTCAAATAAAATAAAAGGAAGTCCAAATACTAAACACGTTAAGACAGAGCCCCCTCCTACTTAGGAATTTTATTTTTATTGACATAAATTGCACAGTGGATGTATCAAAGTAGAACTCAGAGACAGTTAAAGTGCTGAGAATTTACTTGCATATATGTGGAAAAATTGTGAAGTCTGTTGTGCTGATCTAAGGCAAGGCAAAGCCAGCATTTATAAAAGAAATAGCCATAGTTTCTCTCTCTGTCTCTCTCTTTCACACACACACACACACACACGCTCACACAAATGACTGGTTTGTTTAGCATATCCTAGTTTGTCAGGTGGGTTGCAGTGGAATTCTGTACAAAACCATTACTGTTTCACCAAGCCTACTAAATGTATTTTTCCAAGATCTGTGTGAGCCCATTTTATTCATTGGGCTGCAGATTTTTAATAGAAGCTATGCCCATGCATGGCTTATTCTATATTGATGGGAGAAAAGTCCAAATCGAGCAGAGAGCCAAGCAAACATGGAGTCCTGAACTGTAGTCAAGATATTTCTCTGTGTTTACATATTGAAAAAAATGACTGCTGGTCTCTTATTATATAATGGACCCTGTATAAAGGATCGGGACACGTCAGTAATAAGATAGCTTCTCTTTTTGCACTCATGGTATTTACTATTTTTTTGTTTTTATTTATTTATTTTTTTAGTGATTTTGAGACAGAGTCTCTCTCTGTCGCCCAGGCTGGGGTGCAATGGCGGGATCTCAGCTCACTGCAACCTCTGCCTCCCGGGCTCAAACTATTCTCCTGCCTCAGCCCCCTGAGTAGCTGGGATTACAAGCACCTGCCACTATGTCCAGCTAATTTTTTTTTTTTTTTTTTTGTATTTTTAGTAGAGACAGGGTTTCACTATGTTGGTCAGGCTGGTCTTGAACTCCTGACCTCAGGTGATCCACCCGCCTTGGACTCCCAAAGTGCTGGAATTACAGGTGTGAACCACCGCACCTGGTCTCATGGGGTTTATGTGATAGAGAGAGAGGGAAAGTAACGTCCAGTTAGCATCCATTGTGCTCTACATACTGTAATAAGAACTTTGTATGCACTTATTATCATAAATATTATCCTTCATAACCCAATAAAAAAAGTGTCGCATTATTCTGATGAGCCAACAGATGTTTTTAGTTCATTTTTATTAATCTTATACAGTGATTATGTAACAAATTTAACTGATTTAAAATGAAAAATAC
Organism: Rhinopithecus roxellana; assembly: GCF_007565055.1. Lineage (NCBI taxonomy): Eukaryota > Metazoa > Chordata > Mammalia > Primates > Cercopithecidae > Rhinopithecus > Rhinopithecus roxellana. The sequence goes on along the minus strand of NC_044559.1, from coordinate 66,944,456 downwards.
ACAGCTAGAGCTTTATGTATGGACATGTTTAGATTAATTCATAATTCATATATATGTTTACTATTGTGTCATAAAGACCTGTAGTATCTTACTTTATTTTATCATAAGATGTATCTTTCTCTTCCTTAAACCATTCAAATTTTCTTCCTAAAACATGTCTAGGATTATAAATAAATTTCTCGGCCGGGCACGGTGGCTCAAGCCTGTAATCCCAGCACTTTGGGAGGCCGAGACGGGCGGATCACGAGGTCAGGAGATCGAGATCATCCTGGCTAACACTGTGAAACCCCGTCTCTACTAAAAAATACAAAAAACTAGCCGGGCGAGGTGGCGAGCACCTGTAGTCCCAGCTACTCGGGAGGCTGAGGCAGGAGAATGGCGTGAACCCGGGAGGCGGAGCTTGCAGTGAGCTGAGATCCTCCAGCCCGGGCGACAGAGTGAGACTCCGTCTCAAAAAATAAAAAATAAAATAAAAATAAAAATAAAAATAAAAAAATAAATTTCTTCTACAATTAATATAATTTGCAGTAAGGTGTGACTAAGAAATATAATTCTGGAGCTGCACCCTTAAGCATTTTAAGAATGAGACATATTAGCTTAAGTAAATGTTTGCAGTCTTTTAGTCGGAATAAACTTCATATGGCTCAGTCTCTAGAAAAACTAATACAATACTAAGCTATATTTTAAAGAACAAACTATATTAATTATTTCCCGTATTATACTTGGTTCCTCACAAGAAAATTAAACCAATATTGGCATTGCCTTCAAGCTGCTTTCTGTATAAAGGGAAACTTTGCTGGGTGCAGTGGCTCAAGGCTGTAATCCCAGCATTTTGGGAGGCTGAGGCGGGTGCATCACCTGAAGTCTGGAGATCGATACTAGCCTGGCCAACATGGCAAAACCCTGTCTCTACTAAAAACACAAAATAAGCCAGATGTAGTGGCAAGTGGCTGGGAGGCTGAGGCAGGAAAATCGCTTGAACCTGAGAGGCAGAGGTTGCAGTGAGCCAAGATCGTGCCATTGCAATTCAGCCTGGGTGACAGAGCAAGTCTCTGTCTCACAAAAAAAAAAAAAAAAAAAAAAAAAAGGAAGAAAGAAAAACTCTAAGCGTGAAAAATATGGCAAATAAATTCTTAATCTACTATCTACCTACAATATTTAGAAGATAATAGCTTGAATCTGGGAAGAACACATATGTGACTTGTGTAATTTTTTCTGGCATGTTTATAATCAATTATTTTGTGAGCAGCAGCACATTATAATAAGTTATGTCCATCAGGGTTTTATCTCTTAAATAATGCATTCTGAAAAGAGCTGAAATAATCACATGGGATATAGTCTTTGAATTGGAATCTAAGGTAATCTAATCTGCTACATATAACTTCAAAATTTGAAAAAATAATGACAATTAAATTATGTAATTTATACCAGTGTCAATACTTATTCAAAATTTCTTTCTAGTGAAAATTTATTTTTGTATTACCAATCAAAAATTGACACATTTTTTTCTTAATTTAGTAATTAGATGTGTGTTGGCATATTGATGGTGTATTTTTTTGATCTACCAAGACTTAATAAGGACTTAATTTTGATTTTATATTTTAAATTATATTTGATATGTAGTGATATTAGATTTTTTTTGTAACTTTCAATCATGGAAAGGGTCCATCTTTCTTTACCAAAGAGAATTGACCAGGAATAGGACCAATTCATCCTTGGCTCAATGTTCATTGATTGCAGCATCTCAACCCACTAGAATTTCACTCCAACTAGAGTTTTACAGTGTTAACAATGTTATAATCGAAAAGAACTAATCTAAAGGAAGATTAAAAGCCAAATTTTCCAAAACCACTATGAAATTACTAAACCTGCCACTTTTTTTGGCAGTAAAGATTTGAAGGGCCTGGCACGGTGGCTCACGCCTGTAATCCCAGCACTTTGGGAGGCCGAGACGCTCGGATCATGAGGTCAGGAGATTGAGACCATCCTGGCTAACACATTGTAACTCCGTCTCTACTAAAAATACACACACACACACACACACACAAAATTAGCCGGGAGTGGTGGCGGATGCCTGTGGTCTCAGCTACTCAGGAGGCTGAGGCAGGAGAATGTCATGAACCTGAGAGGCAGAGCCTGCAGTGAGCCGAGATCGTGAGATCGTGCCACTACACTACAGCCTGGGCGACAGAGCGAGACTCAGTCTCAAACAAACAAACAAACAAACAAGATTTGGGTAAAACACTTCAATTTACACTCCAGATTTAGGGAAATGAGCCAGGACACCCTGGTGCCGATGTCACCTTTTTGTGCTCAGCAAGGTGCTACCAGGAGAAAGCATTTAACCTCTTCTTGCTCTAGTGTATATAGAGCAATATGGAAGTGTACTGGTATAGTGCTTTAGGATTTTCAGATCGTTTTCACATGTATTGTGGCATTTTATGCTTACAACAATATAGTGGGAAGGAAAGTCAAATGTTTTTACATTGTGGTTAAGAAATAGAAGATAGAGATGAAATGACTTGGTAAGATCAAATAAGTAGTTGGGGTGAGAAAGCAATTCAAGTTTTTTTGTTGTTTGTTTTTTGTTTTTTTTAATTCATGCCTCTGCTGAACATGGTGACTCACACCTGTAATCCCAGCCCTTTAGAGGCCGAGGTGGGCAGATAGCTTGAGATCAGGAGTTTGAGACCAGCCTGGGCAACATGGTGAAACCCCTTCTCTAGTAAAAATACAAAAAAAGTTAGCTGGGCATGGTGTACACACCTGTAATTCCAGCTGCTTGGGAGGCTGAGGCATCAGAATCACTTGAACCTGGGAGGCGGAGGTTTCTGTGAGCAGAGATCAGGCCACTGCCTTCCAGCCTGGATGACAGAGACCCTGTCTCGAAAAGAAAAAAAAAAAAATCATGTTTCTATTTTCTTATTCCATAGCATCCAAAATCCTCTGGTGCTAGATGTATCTGTATAATATACACCATGGATGTGCAAACATTGATGGAATATTTATATGTGGGTAACTCCTTACTTATTTGTACCTTTACTATGTGATAAATAGGCAGTCAGTATATGGTGCTGAATTCAAAACTACTCATTGACATAGAATTATATTGTCAATATAAATTTAGATCATGGGTTTTTAAAGATTCTTCTTTTTTTTGATTCAAGTGTGTCTGTTGGTAATTATTTTTGAACCTCAATTGTAACTTTATTTCTGTAAGAATTTCTAACTTTTACCCTGCTTTAGATGGCCACACTATGCATTCCTCTTCCTGTGCTTTCGTGTATGCCATTGATAACAAGAGAGGTAAGGTGGAAGAGTTTGGTGCAAATCCTTCCTGACTACTGATAAACCAGCAGGAAATAAGTGAGGTCCTGTCAGTTGGCTTCATAGTACTTTCCTTGTTTTCAAATCCTAAAGATACACTCAGCATCATTTTTTTTTAAGAAGCATAGGGGGCATCAAGAATGTAATAGAGTCACCCAGTTGAATGTATTCATGCAGGGATTTATATACTTCATAAAACCTGTAAAGAAGGTTTTTCTGACATACAGGAAAATTGTTTTATTCTTCATGGTGTTGAAAATGGTATTAGCCTTAGACAAATTCTGCAACAATATTTAGTGCTTATACATATTCCTGGTAATACAGATGTAGCTTTCAAAACAAACTGAAAGTACTATAGATATCCTTTAATATCCATTTCTCTGGAATAAAATATATTGAATAACAGGTTCACAATAAAACAAGTCTTTTCCTAACATTTTATTAATTATAATAGATTGGGAAACATGACTGTAAGATTTTTTTGTAGTAGGTAATGTTTTATTTTTATTTATTATTTATTTATTTATTTATTTATTTATTTATTTATTGGACATGGAGTCTCGCTGTGTCACCCAGGCTGGAGTGCAGTGGCGCGATCTCCTCTCACTGCAAGCTCTGCCTCCCGGGTTCACGCCATTCGCCTGCCTCAGCCTTCAGAGTAGCTGGGACTACATGCGCCCACCACCATGCCCAGCTAATTTTTTTTTTTTTTTTTATTTTTAGTAGAGACGGGGTTTCACCGTGTTAGCCAGGATGGTCTCGATCTCCTGACCTCGTGATCCACCCGCCTCAGCCTCCCAAAGTGCTTCTTAATAGCATTATATGGCAATATAATGTGATACCGTTTTTATGATATTGGAAAAGCCTTTCAGTCAAAAAGTTTTATAACATCACTTTTGCAAATTTTCTGCTAATCTGATGGGACTTGATAAAGATACTGCCTAATTCTCTTTTCTCCTTGTGTATTATAGAGAATTAGTATCTTTCATCCTTTAGATTGGACAAAGAAACATAAACATCTGGAAAAAATCTGTTTTCTTGATATAACACAGAAAGCTCTAGAAATGGATTCAAAGAAGTGATTTTTGAGTCTGAACGTTGAAATTTTCTAGATAGTAAATTGGCTAATCATTTAATTCTATGTGTCCAATTTTTCTTTAACATAGATGGTTGAATTAGACTTTAGACTGTTTTTAAGGGTTTTTTTCTGGGTGCAATATATTATGTTGCAAGTTTCTGAGGCCTTTGTGCTACATTACTCTTGAGTATTTGAAAATATCAAGATATTATTGCCAGTTATATATTTAGCAGGTGCCATCTGTTTGTGCATATTTTATAAGCAAATTTAAAAGCACACCTGTTTGAGCAACAGCAAGATAAACTGGAATAATCATGGACTTAGAATTATGCAAACCTAATTATGAGTCCCGGCCCTCATACCACGTGGTTAAATATGTCAGTCGATATTTTAACCATCTTAAGTCTGTTTTAATTCTTCAGCATAGTAGAGATAAATCTTATCTGGCAAAATTGGGAAGAATAAATAAGTTATTACGTATAGCTCTTATACATAGAATCCTTTTAAATGATACTTTGAAAACCATGCAGCACAAATATAAAATATTTTAATATTAGGATTAATACTGACAGTTTTATAAAGTACTTAGTTTACTACTTTATAGAGACCATATGCTCGCTAAATGTTATAAACTCTTTTGGTATTTCTTTTAAATGTGCTTTTAACACCTATCTGTTTATTATAAAGACATAAATTGTTTATTACTGTTGCCAAGGCATGTAAAGCTGGTATTTCTTGGCAACTACAAACTGGATATAACCACTGTTAATAAAGTTGCTATACTAAACTTTTATTGCTGCTAATTATATTTGTGTTTGGACTAACATTTTGAATTTTGTATATTGGTAAATTTTCTGCTTGCAATTATTAAGCAATCTTTTGTTATGTAAACTGACAAAAATTTAAAAATAATTTACTATGAAACAAATAAAAACTTGTAACATTATTTTACCAATCAAATTTTCTTTGGTATTTGCATTTTATTTTGAATACAATGTGTATGCAATTTGCATTAAGTACAAAAACAAATTCATCATTTAAAATTAACTTAGTTGATAATTCATAATAAAATGTTTGAATTGCCTCCAAAACTTACTATCTTCAAAGAAAATAAAGTGAAACATTTTTAACAAACTTTCTACTTGAAAATAAATTTTATAGTACGGTGAAGTTAATTTCTTTATGATTTGATTCATCATAAAGAAATTGATTCTTTACAATTTCACTACCAAAACTTTGCCCTAACTTACCTGTATTTACCAAGAAGATGTTTCTTTTGGTTAGTTGACTAGAGTTTTTAAAGAGGAATGACTATAGCTATGGTAGTTAATTATCTACTGTTTAACTCTTTTTCTTTTATCCTGTGGATAAACTAACAATGTTACATGAACACTATAAGCCATCTCTACAGTTTTGTAAATGTAAAATAAATTGTTAGAGAATAATAGATTGATTTCTCCAAGTTAAATAAAGGAAACTGGAAGAAAGAGAGAAGAGAAAGAGAGACAGAGCAAGGGCACTTCATGTACCTGGGTAGTAGGAAACTTGACAATGAAGTAATAATATTATTTATTGCTAATGAGGGTAGTAACACCCCTCACTGTCTACATACACATTTCTTTTAAAGGATGAGAAAACTGAGATCAGGGAAGTTAAAAAAGGTGTTTAAATTCATAAATATAGGTAGTGGCAAAAATAGAATTCTAATCTACATCTGATACTCCAGAGTCTATGCTCTTAACTTTACAGAGCAAGCTGAGTAGTGAACAATTGCTCAAGAAAACAAAAACAAAATGAAGGAAGCAAGCACGCACGTAGAGTTTTAAACTTGAAACTCTGCTACCACATATTTAACTTTGGCAGTTGCATTTGCCTTTGTGTCACTGTTAAAGGTAAAATCAAATCCAATAGTAAGCCAAAGTACTCAGCTGGAAAATGTAACTGGATTATTTCTTTTTTCAATTCCATATTGATGAGAAAACTATATTACTCTGTCTAATTTTAGTTCATATCTAAAAAGTATGTATGGAACAAATTTGAAGGGATTCTAAAAAAGTATAGCCATTCAAATGAGTAAATGGAACTCTGGGTTTCACAAAAGGAACTGGAATGCTGTAATATTACAGAATTTCAGATATAAATTATCTTCTTGTGGCTTCCACTAAACCAAAGAATTGCTAGAGTTGTGGATTCTTTGAATATGCTCGCTAGTGTTAATGGGGTAAACTTTTATCATCATTCAGGATCCAGGAAACAGTTTATTTAATATTAACTACTTTGTAATATATATTTCTTCTTAGTTCTAAAAATATTTGTTTCTACATATCGTCATCATGTTTAAATATATGTTCATATTGCAGTGAAAGAGTTACATCTTTTAATGGTTTAAATAAATTTTTATTTGATTAGTTACTGATGCTGATTTGGTGATGGTGATGGTGGAAACAACTTTGCCCTGGGAATTATAAGGCTAAGTTTTACTAACAAATCTAACTAGGCCTTTCTTCCTACAGCACTATCAGGTTTATTATGTTAACTTTGTGATCTCAGTCAAGATACCTTTTTTAGGCATTTATTGAACCCACTCACCTTTATAAAATAATGGATACAGAATATAGTTCCCTTAAGGAACAATCATTCTCAAATAAACAAAAAATAGCCAGCTCAGCAAAGAAAGAGAGTTAGAAAGCATAGCATACAAACAAATCCACTGCCAGGGCCAGGGAGCATGCATCTTATCTGTCTCATCCAGAATAAGGATAGATTTTTTTTTTTTTTTTTTTTTTTAACACTTTAAGTTCTAGGGTACATGTGCATAACGTGCAGGTTTGTTACATACGTATACTTGTGCCATGTTGGTGTGCTGCACCCATCAACTCAGCACCCATCAATTCGTCATTTATACCAGGTATAACTCCCAATGCAATCCCTCCCCCTCCCCCCTCCACATGATAGGCCCCCATGTGTGATGTTCCCCTTCCTGACTCCAAGTGATCTCATTGTTCAGTTCCCACCTGTGAGTGAGAACATGCGGTGTTTGGTTTTCTCTTCTTGTGATAGTTTGCTAAGAATGATGGTTTCCAGCTGCATCCATGTCCCTACAAAGGACACAAACTCATCTTTTTTTATGGCTGATAATATTCCATGGTGTATATGTGCCTCATTTTCTTAATCCAGTCTGTCACAGATGGACATTTGGGTCGATTCCAAGTTTTTGCTATTGTGAATAGTGCCGCAATAAACATACGTGTGCATGTGTCTTTATAGCAGCATGATTTATAATCATTTGGGTATATACCCAGTAGTGGGATGGCTGGGTCATATGGTACATCTAGTTCTAGATCTTTGAGGAATTGCCATACTGTTTTCCATAATGGTTGAACTAGTTTACAATCCCACCAACAGTGTAAAAGTGTTCCTATTTCTCCACATCCTCTCCAGCACCTGTTGTTTCCTGACTTTTTAATGATTGCCATTCTAACTGGTGTGAGATGGTATCTCATTGTGGTTTTGATTTGCATTTCTCTGATGGCGAGTGATGATGAGCATTTTTTCATGTGTCTGTTGGCTGTATGAATGTCTTCTTTTGAGAAATGTCTGTTCATATCCTTTGCCCACTTTTTGATGGGGTTGTTTGTTTTTTTCTTGTATATTTGTTTGAGTCCTTTGTAGGTTCTGGATATTAGCCCTTTGTCAGATGAGTAGATTGCAAAAATTTTCTCCCATTCTGTAGGTTGCCTGTTCAATCTGATGGTAGTTTCTTTTGCTGTGCAGAAGCTCTTTAGTTTAATGAGATCCCATTTGTCAATTTCGGCTTTTGCTGCCGTTGCTTTTGGTGTTTTAGACATGAAATCCTTGCCCATGCTTATGTCCTGAATGGTACTACCTAGGTTTTCTTCTAGGGTTTTTATGGTATTAGGTCTAACATTTAAGTCTCTAATCCATCTTGAATTAATCTTCATATAAGGAGTAAGGAAAGGATCCAGTTTCAGCTTTCTACTTATGGCTAGCCAATTTTCCCAGCACCATTTATTAAATAGGGAATCTTTCCCCATTTCTTGTTTCTCTCAGGTTTGTCAAAGATCAGATGGCTGTAGATGTGTGGTATTATTTCTGAGGACTCTGTTCTGTTCCATTGGTCTATAGCTCTGTTTTGGTACCAGTACCATGCTGTTTTGGTTACTGTAGCCTTGTAGTATAGTTTGAAGTCAGGTAGTGTGATGCCTCCAGCTTTGTTCTTTTGACTTAGGATTGTCTTGGCAATGCGGGCTCTTTTCTCGTTCCATATGAACTTTAATGCCGTTTTTTTCCAATTCTGTGAAGAAAGTCATTGGTAGCTTGATGGGGATGGCATTGAATCTATAAATAACCTTGGGCAGTATGGCCATTTTCACAATATTGATTCTTCCTATCCATGAGCATGGTATGTTCTTCCATTTGTTTGTGTCCTCTTTGATTTCACTGAGCAGTGGTTTGTAGTTCTCCTTGAAGAGGTCCTTGACATCCCTTGTAAGTTGGATTCCTAGGTATTTTATTCTCTTTGAAGTAATTGTGAATGGAAGCTCATTCATGATTTGGCTCTCTGTTTGTCTGTTACTGGTGTATAAGAATGCTTGTGATTTTTGCACATTAATTTTGTATCCTGAGACTTTGCTGAAGTTGCTTATCAGCTTAAGGAGATTTTGGGCTGAGACAATGGGGTTTTCTAAATATACAATCATGTCATCTGCAAACAGGGACAATTTGACTTCTTCTTTTCCTAACTGGATACGCTTTATTTCTTTTTCTTGCCTGATTGCCCTAGCCAGAACTTCCAACACTATGTTGAATAGGAGTGGTGAGAGAGGGCATCCCTGTCTTGTACCAGTTTTCAAAGGGAATTTTTCCAGTTTTTGCCCATTCAGTATGATATTGGCTGTGGGTTTGTCATAAATAGCTCTTATTATTTTGAGGTATGTTCCATCAATACCGAATTTATTGAGCGTTTTTAGCATGAAGGGCTGTTGAATTTTGTCAAAAGCCTTTTCTGCATCTATTGAGATAATCATGTGGTTCTTGTCTTTGGTTCTGTTTATATGCTGGATTACGTTTATTGATTTGCGAATGTTGAACCAGCCTTGCATCCCAGGGATAAAGCCCACTTGATCATGGTGGATAAGCTTTTTGATGTGCTGCTGAATCCGGTTTGCCCGTATTTTGTTGAGGATTTTTGCATCGATGTTCATCAGGGATATTGGTCTAAAATTCTCTTTTTTTGTTGTGTCTCTGCCAGGCTTTGGTATCAGGAGGATGTTGGCCTCATAAAATGAGTTAGGGAGGATTCCCTCTTTTTCAATTGATTGGAATAGTTTCAGAAGGAGTGGTACCAGCTCCTCCTTGTAACTCTGGTAGAATTCAGCTGTGAATCCATCTGGCCCTGGACTTTTTTTGGTTGGTAGGCTATTAACTATTGCCTCAATTTCAGAGCCTGCTATTGGTCTATTTAGAGATTCAACTTCTTTCTGGTTTAGTCTTGGAAGAGTGTAAGTGTCCAGGAAATTATCCATTTCTTCTAGATTTTCTAGTTGATTTGCGTAGAGGTGTTTATAGTATTCTCTGATGGTAGTTTGTATTTCTGTGGGGTCGGTGGTGATATCCCCTTTATCATTTTTTATTGCGTCTATTTGATTCCTCTCTCTTTTCTTCTTTACTAGTCTTGCTAGCGGTCTGTCAATTTTGTTGATTTTTTCTAAAAAAACAACTCCTGGATTCATTGATTTTTTGGAGGGTTTTTTGTCTCTATCTCCTTCAGTTCTTCTCTGATCTTAGTTATTTCTTGCCTTCTGCTGGCTTTTGACTGTGTTTGCTCTTGCTTCTCCAGTTCTTTTAATTGTGATGTTAGAGTGTCAATTTTAGATCTTTCCAGCTTTCTCTTGTGGGCATTTAGTGCTATAAATTTCCCTCTACACACTGCTTGAAATGTGTCCCAGAGATTCTGGTATGTTGTATCTTTGTTCTCATTGGTTTCAAAGAACATCTTTATTTCTGCCTTCATTTCGTTATGTACCCAGTAGTCATTCAGGAGCAGGTTGTTCAGTTTCCATGTAGTTGAGCGGTTTTGATTGAGTTTCTTAGTCCTGAGTTCTAGTTTGATTGCACTGTGGTCTGAGAGACAGTTTGTTATAATTTCTGTTCTTTTACATTTGCTGAGGAGTGCTTTACTTCCAATTATGTGGTCAATTTTGGAATAAGTGTGATGTGGTGCTGAGAAGAATGTATGTATATTCTGTTGATTTGGGGTGGAGAGTTCTATAGATGTCTATTAGGTCCGCTTGGTGCAGAGATGAGTTCAATTCCTGGATATCCTTGGTAACTTTCTGTCTCGTTGATCTGTCTAATGTTGACAGTGGAGTGTTGAAGTCTCCCATTATTATTGTATGGGAGTCTAAGTCTCTTTGTAAATCTCTAAGGACTTGCTTTATGGATCTGGGTGCTCCTGTATTTGGTGCATATATATTTAGGATAGTTAGCTCTTCCTGTTGAAGTGATCCCTTTACCATTATGTCTTTGATGGTTTAAAGTCTATTTTGTCAGAGACAAGGATTGCAACCCCTGCTTTTTTTTGTTCTCCATTGGCTTGGTAGATCTTCCTCCATCCCTTTATTTTGAGCCTGTGTATGTCTCTGCATGTGAGATGGATCTCCTGAATACAGCAGACTGATGGGTCTTGACTCTTTATCCAGTTTGCCAGTATGTGTCTTTTAATTGGAGCATTTAGTCCATTTACATTTAAGGTTAATATTGTTATGTGTGAACTTGATCCTGCCATTATGATATTAACTGGTTATTTTGCTCGTTAGTTGATGCAGTTTCTTCCTAGCCTCGATGGTCTTTACATTTTGGCATGTTTTTGCAGTGGCTGGTACCGGTTGTTCCTTTCCATGTTTAGGGCTTCCTTCAGGGTCTCTTGTAAGGCAGGCCTGGTGGTGACAAAATCTCTAAGCATTTGCTTATCTGTAAAGGATTTTATTTCTCCTTCACTTATGAAACTTAGTTTGGTTGGATATGAAATTCTGGGTTTAAAATTCTTTTCTTTAAGAATGTTAAATATTGGCCCTCACTCTCTTCTGGCTTGTAGAGTTTCTGCCGAGAGGTCTGCTGTTAGTCTGATGGGCTTCCCTTTGTGGGTAACCCGACCTTTCTCTCTGGCTGCCCTTAAGACTTTTTCCTTCATTTCAACTTTGGTGAATCTGGCAATTATGTGTCTTGGAGTTGCTCTTCTTGAGGAGTATCTTTGTGGCGTTCTCTGTATTTCCTGAATTTGAATGTTGGCCTGCCCTACTAGGTTGGGGAAGTTCTCCTGGATGATATCCTGAAGAGTGTTTTCCAACTTGGTTCCATTTTCCCCCTCACTTTCAGGCACTCCAATCAGACATAGATTTGGTCTTTTTACATAATCCCATACTTCTTGCAGGCTTTGTTCATTTCTTTTTCTTCTTTTTTCTTTTGGTTTCTCTTCTCGCTTCATTTCATTCATCTGATCCTCAATCGCTGATACTCTTTCTTCCAGTTGATCAAGTCGGTTACTGAAGCTTGTGCATTTGTCACGTATTCCTCGTGTCATGGTTTTCATCTCTGTCATTTCGTTTATGACCTTCTTTGCATTAATTATTCTAGGTATCAATTCTTCCACTCTTTTTTCGAGATTTTTAGTTTCTTTGTGCTGGGTACGTAATTCCTCCTTTAGGTCTGAGAAGTTTGATGGACTGAAGCCTTCTTCTCTCATCTTGTCAAAGTCATTCTCGGACCAGGTTTGATCTGTTGCTGCCGATGAGCTGCGCTCCTTTGCAGGGGGAGATGCGCTCTTATATTTTGAATTTCCAGCTTTTCTGCCCTGCTTCTTCCCCATCTTTGTGGTTTTATCTGCCTCTAGTCTTTGATGATGGTGACGTACTGATGGGGTTTTGGTATAGGTGTTCTTCCTGTTTGATAGTTTTCCTTCTAATAGTCAGGACCCTCAGCTGTAGGTCTGATGGAGATTGCTTGAGGTCCACTCCATACCCTGTTTGCCTGGGTATCAGCAGCATAGGTTGCAGAAGATAGAATATTGCTGAACAGCGAGTGTACCTGTCTGATTCTTACTTTGGAAGCTTCCTCTGAGGGGTGTACTCCACCCTGTGAGGTGTGGGGTGTCAGACTGCCCCTAGTGGGGGATGTCTCCCAGTTAGTTAGGGTACTCAGGGGTCAGGGACCCACTTGAGCAGGCAGTCTGTCCGTTCTCAGATCTCAACCTCCGTGTTGGGAGATCCACTGCTCTCTTCAAAGCTGTCAGACAGAGTCGTTTGTGTCTGCACAGGTTTCTGCTGCTTTTTTTGTTGTTGTTTAGCTGTGTCCTGTCCCCAGAAGTGGATTCTACAGAGACAGGCAGGTTTCCTTGAGCTGCTGTGAGCTCCACCCAGTTCGAGCTTCCCAGTGGCTTTGTTTACCTACTTAAGCCTCAGCAATGGCGGGCACCCCTCCCCCAGCCTCGCTGCTGCCTTGCAGTTAGATCGCAGACTGCGGTGCTAGCAATGAGGGAGGCTCCGTGGCTGTGGGACCCTCCCGGCCACGTGTGGGTATAATCTCCTGGTGTGCCCGTTTGCTTAAAATGCAGTATTGGGGTGGGAGTTACCCGATTTTCCAGGTGTTGTGTGTCTCAGTTCCCCTGGCTAGGAAAACGGATTCCCTTCCCCCTTGCACTTCCCGGGTGAGGCGATGCCTCGCCCTGCTTCAGCTCTCGCTGGTCGGGCTGCAGCAGCTGACCAGCACTGATTGTCTGGCACTCCCTAGTGAGATGACCCCACTACCTCAGTTGAAAATGCGGAAATCACCGGTCTTCTGTGTCGCTCGCGCTGGGAGTTGGAGAATGGAGCTGGTCCTATTCGGCCATCTTGCCCCGCCCCCTCGGATATTATATTCTTAAGTATAGCATTTAAAAGAAAATTCCTCCACTTAATGAGTGCTTTTCCGCGCTATTCTCAAAAACTACAAATGCAGAAGATTATAATATGAGCCTGTTTATATTAGAGGTTTCTGGTACAGTGTTTTGACAAACTAAGACCTTACCAGGTCCTGGTTAGGATTTTATGAGTGGTGTCAGAGTGCACTGGAAACCCATTTTTAGCACACTTTACAATAAAATAAATCAATCCTGTAGAGGGATGGTGTTTTATCTTTATTAGATTTTAATTTTTAAAATATAGTATTTGCCTTCAAAATAAAGATCAAATATACTGTGGGGACACGTAGGGTATGGATGGTTATCTCTGCGAGCTTTTTTTAAAAAAATCATTTTAACAGATTCTTGTTAAATACTCCTTACTGCATCCTATGCAAGGTCCTAGAGAGATAAACGTGAATGAAAAAAGAGCACGGACCTTAATGAAATTAAAAAACTGCTCTCATTAAATATTCAGGATGGGGGAGGTGGTGATGACCAGACAATAATTCAGTGGTAAAATCTAAAGTAGCAGTTGTTTAACCTGTATAAAAGGGGAATGTGTGGTTATGGGAGGTGTTTCACCATTAATTATCATGAAAATAATGTGCATTATATTTTCTCAAAAGTAACATGAAGTTTATTTTCTCAAAGCATCCTATTAATCTAAAGCAGTTCATCTTGAGTGAAGGACTCTAGATAACTCCATATCTCAAATAAGAATGTAACCATTGAATGATTTTATTTTAAAAAATAATATTGGCTCCTTGACAGAAAATGGTTATTCATGGAGTCTTAGATTCAAGAAATTTGAATTCCTCATCCTTTTGGTGGTTGCATTTAGAAGTTATATTGACCAGAATATTACCATACATAATTTTCTTTTCACTGAAAATGGGCTCCTCCCATTGGATCTTGAATTGTTTGAAGATTTTTTCTGGAAATGCAGGTCAATGCTAGTACAATTTGATTAACTAAAATTTTCCTTTATTATAAAGCTGTAGTTATACTTTATTATGTGGAATATTTTCCTCTTTGTAGGTGTAAGAGTCCTTAGGAACAAACGTGTCAATGGAGACATTTAAGAAATTCTAACTGAAAACATCACTGGTTGATTAATTAGTTCACCTATTTATTCTATAACTCTTTGGGTGCCTAAAATGCAGCTGACATATCAAAAAACATTTTGTAGGAAAGCATAGAGAAAGGGTTAACATAACAGGCCTGAGACTGCTGTGATTAGAAAAATCTTTTTGCAAGGTTGACCAGTGGCTGGCATATGGGAACTTGGATTTCTGAAAGGGGTCTCATCATTCCCTAACTGATAAGCATGGTGTGTAGTACCTAAACTGTTTGTAAAAACAATGTTGGTTTTGCTAAGCAATTGTTTTATTTCTGAAAGTCTGGAAATGTGATATGTGCTAAGAAGTGAGCATTAAGTCTCTAATGAGCTTATCTGGAGAACATTTCACAACTAGGTGTTACAACTCATTCCTGATGAATCACAGATGTTTCTTGACTTACAGAGGTATTACACCTTATAAAACCATTGTAAGTTGAAAATATTGTGAGTCACAAATGCATATAATACCCTGATAAACCCAATGTAAAGTCAAAAAATGTAAGTTGGACCACTGTAAGTTGGGGGCCATATATCCTCACATCTGTGTGACTCAGACGGGAGAGATTTCTTGAAACCTTGTATGTTGTTTCTGCTGGACATTTCCCCATAAGCCTTTTCCCTTTGCTGATTTTGCTGTGTAGCCTTTCACTGTAATAAACTATAATAGTGAATATGTATATCATCAAACCTTAGAGTGGTCTTGCCCTGACACAAGAAGGATAAAAATATATATACTAGTTGTGAGTACTAAGATTATAATTATATTTGCATATGAGTCATAGAAACCTTTCATTAATTTTTAATTTTTGTGGATACATTATAGGTGACTGTATTTATGGGGTACATAAGATACTTTGATACAGACATAAAATGCATAATATCACATCAGTGTAAATGGGATAATCATCACCTCAAGCACCTATCCTTTCTTTCTGTTACAAACAATCCACTTATACTCTTAGTTATTTTAAAATGTAAATTATTGCAGACTGCAGTCACTCTTTCTTGCTATCAAATACTAGATCTTATCCATTCATCTAACTGTATGTTTGTACCCATTAACCATCGCCACTCCCTGCTGTCCTCCCCTCTTTCTTTTTGGGCAGTGTATCTCAACAGACAATTATTTTGCCCCCAAAAGGACATTTGACAGTGCTTGGAAACATTTTTGTTTGTCACAAGTGGGAGGAGGCCAATCTTCCAGCAGGTGGAGAAAGACCAGGATGCTGCTAAGCATCCTACAATGAATAGAACACCCCCACAACAAGGTATTATCTGGCCCAAAATGCAGAGAGTGCTGTGCTTGAGAAACACTATTGTACACAACAGTGCAAGATAACATTCAATCACCTATCAGATTAATAGGCGGAAAATAAGGATTATTTATCCTTTATGAATGAAGGATTCAGTCAATTTTTAAGTATTTATCTCACTGTTCAGGAAGGAGATTTTGACTACTATTCCAATAAGTATCCCTATTATCTAAAATTGTTCCTTGTTAGACTACCACAACTTCAAAAAAATATCTAATGAAAGTACATTCCTTTCTAAAGTTCTTGGCTCACTTAATGCTATAATTAATGATTAAAATTCCCAGACATTTGGAAACTGTTAAAGAAATGAACTGGCTTATATTTGAAACCACTCTGCCCTTCGCTGCAGATTAATTTTATATTATACACTTATATATTATCCAATTTCTAAATCAGTGAGTTTTACCCTTCCTCATTTCATTAACATAATCAGTCCAGTATTAACTGATTCAAAACAGTTTCTAAACCTGGCTAGATGAAGGAAATCCCATGGACCAACAGCATTATGTGGAATCCAGCCAGAAACCCCTTACCAGTCTAACTGATTTCAAGTTAAATGTCAGATTTGCTATGTTGGAAAACTAAAATGCATTCATTCAGCATACATCAATCACAACATGCCTACTTAAAGAGAGAATTTACCATTATGAGAGGGATCATGTAAGTGTTGATTCTTCTTGTCTATTTTTTGTAATACTTCTGATTAGATCACTTTCATTTTCATGTTTTTTTTTTTTTCTGTGTGTATATAAAAGGATTTGGTTTCCATTTAATCTTTTCTTTGAATATTTTTTCCTATAGTTAAAGTCAATCAGCAATCTGAATTTCATCTGAGCTCCAATCACATGTAATTTATAAAATTTTGGAAGAACACAGGTAGGTACTCAGAGTAATCAACTTAGCTTTAGAAGAAGAATTTAATTTGTTATTATCTGCCACAACCATAGCCCGGTGAATTGATTTAAATCATTGAGCTATAATTGCTTTTTAAGTATTTTTTATTTTTTCCCTTCTTGTGAAGTAGTGATTAACAAAATGTAAAAATCTAAATTCAAAATATAATTTCGTGTCATAAAATAAATGTTATGCATGAAATATAGTTAATGGTCAAATAAATTATTTGTTAAGATTGGGGCGACTTCGCAGTTTGTCAGAAACATTCACACACACGCAAAGTCTGTAAACAAAGATAAAATGTTTTTGCCGGAGAATGTAATTGTCATTTCCTGCTCCCTTATTGAAAGAAATCCACGTGTCTGTTTACGTGGATTGTTGCTTAAATCTGCCACAAAATTTTTATTCAAAACCTTATTTATTACATTATACCAAATAGGGTAATAATTACTACCAGAGGAGACATACTTTTTGTAACTCTTTACATTTTTTTAAATACAAATTCTGTTATATAAATTTTGATTTTGAATCTTTTAATTATCTCCTCATTACCTCCCATACATCCTCTAAGTTTTCTTTGTTTTTTTCAACTCCAGTATACAGATTTCAGCACTCTAATTTTTTACTGAGTATTTAACATATATAAGAAAAATATACTTTACAATTTCCACATGCTGTAATGAAATATGTTGAGTTTAGTTTATGTTAACTGTATCTAGTTCTTGCTTGATTTCTTTTTTTGCCCTCTAAAGTTATGTTTTATCTTGCAAGTTTGTATATGTATGTGTAGTAGTTACTTTTTTTTGTTTAACAGATTATTCAAAATCGTAGTGGATAAAGCAGCAAACATTTATTATCTCAGTTGCTATGGGTCAGAAATTCTAACTATGCTTAGTTCCATCCTCTGTGTCTGAATATCTCACAAGGCTAAAATCAAGGTGTCAATTGGGCTATAGTTATCCCAAGGTTCAACCAGTAATGGATCCACTTTTATTGTCACTCAAGTAGCTGTTGGTGGGACTCAGTTCCTCCACAGCTATTCCTGACTGGTGGTTGGCAAGAGGCCTGCTTCACTAGTTTCCACATAGATGTTATCCATAAAGCATCTCACAACATAGAAGCAGCTTTGACAGGGCTAATAAATAAGAAGAGAAAAAAGAATGTGCGAAAAAAAAGTCAAAGGCTTTTGTCATCTAGACTTGGAAGTGATTAAGCTCAAGTGTGATTAATGTCAAGCCAACTATCAAGCTGAAAGGACAGGATATGAATATTAAGGGGATCACTGAAAGCCATTTCGGAAACTGCCTACAAAGTATATGGATATGGATGTTTTATGAATATAAAACTCCTGGTGTTAGAGTGGTTTCTTTTTCAACTTTATTTTTTTATTTTTTCTACATCTAATATTTTAGAACCCAAAACATGGGGATAAAGACAAATGTTAGCATGTTATCCTTAATATTTAGGAGCAATATTTAGGAGCATAGTATATGTCATCTTAAGGATGCTACTATGCCTCTATATTATGTTGGAAAGTATATATTCATCTCTGGCTCTCTTTTTTTCTCTCAAGTGGTGGTAATTTGTATAGAGTAGAGTATACTTAGAAGCCAAATTAATACTGTGTTTTAGTGTATTTCTATAAGCTTACTTAAGTATTAATAAATACTCCTGTTTGCATCTTCATGATCTCCAAACTTTTTTCTCTGATTTTGGCATCTTTTCGTATTGACATGAACCAAATGTGGCTTTTGAAATAGGAAATTTTGAATGGAATAATAATCCACAATGAAGGAGTAGATGCTAACATTTGTCTTTGTCTCCACGTTTTGGGTTCTAAAATATTAGATGTAGAAAAAATAAAAAATAAAAAAGAAAGTTTAAAAAGAAACCACTTTAACACCAGGAGTTTTATTTTCACATAGTTAATGTAAGGAGAAGGGCTGACTTTCAAGACGAGGCCTAAATGTATTTTTAAATTCTTCAATATTACTATACCTTCTCCTTAATGTGCCCAGAGCATATGTCTCAGATTTCAATAGTCCTTGAAGTCACGCTTTCCTCAAATGCCTGAATAAAAAGATGAATCTACAATCTTGCTTTATTATATATAAGAACTTAGTCACTTGCCAGATGTTCAAAGATATCCAGGAACATTTTTCTTCTCCAAAATATATCCCGACTTTCACTTGTCATCCATTTGTCGTCTGGATCCAGATCAGAACCTATATCTACTTTTCTGCAGGTTACTCACTTCTGGCTTTCCTCATGCTTGTGTGGCTCTCTTGTAAACACTTCACACTGAGTTGTGGACACCTATCCCTTCTTTTTTCAAAAGGTCAGATAAAAGCCAGTTTATAACTTTTACCAAACTTACGGTGAATATTGTAAGACATTGATGAATATTACGACACAATGACATTTGAAACTCAGTATGCAATATGACTGTTCCTGAAGAACGTAAGTCTATAAATCTCCAGAGTGGTCTCCTACTGGGTAATACATTCTTTGTGACAAAGATGGACTTCTTCCCTAACCCCAGGCTGCCAACTTAACACAGGAAAAAATGTACCATGATATTAGGAAAGTGACCTTGGGACTGTCTCTCCTTTCTAGAATGCAGGCCTTAAAGAAAAACGTTTGAAGAAAGAACATGTCCCGACTTCACCCTAGTATAAAGGCAGTCTCTACAATACTTATAGCCTTACTCAGGATATGTCACTCTATGTCATCAGTAGAAATCTGTGGTCTCTTCAGGAGAAAGCTAGTATTCTAGGATGTTTCTCTACATCACTTAACATGGCAAGGTCTTCAACATTCAATGATCTATATTAGAAAATTTTCTAAGACTATTTTCTTCAGTCTTGAGTAGCATCATCATTCCATTTAAGTAGATACATTTACCAGTCTATAATATAATGAGGGGTAACAACTAGGCTTGCACGTATGCTGTCTTCATGTTCTACATTCCCAATTTTCCCAGTCATCATCTTATGAAAAATAGTACACTTACCCGTACACACTGTAGGAATAAATGAGACTAAATATTTTTGGGTATTCTAGATTCATAATTTGGAAAAGTCTGCCATACAGACCACTTCTTTCATGACCACACAGAGAAACACAGTAATAAGTACAAAGCGCTGACATATTAGATGTTTTCTATAGTCAGTGACCTCATAACAAAAATTATTTAAACAGGATAGCCTTGAAATAGGGATGGTACATATTCTGTTGTATATATTCAGATAGATTATGACAAAAGTTAATGAGGAAAGGAAAAGACTTACCTACCATCCCATCACCTTATTTTTTTTTATTTTATTTTTTTCTTTTTTGCTTTGCTTTTTTTTTTTTTTTTTTGAGATGGAGTCTCGCTCAGTCTCCCAGGCTGGAGAGCAGCCGCGCAATCTCGGCTCATTGCAAGCTCCGCCTCCTGGGTTCAGGCCATTCTCCCGCCTCAGCCTCCGGAGTAGCTGGGACTACAGGCGCCCGCCACCACGCCCGGCTAATTTTGTTTTGTATTTTTAGTAGAGATGGATTTTCACCATGTTAGACAGGATGGTCTCAATCTCCTGACCTCGTGATCCACTGGCCTCGGCCTCCCAAAGTGCTGGGATTACAGGCGTGAGCCACCGCACCCAGCCTCTCCGTCACCTTAAATTTATCTCACCATTGTCGTAGGCAGAACATTGGCCCCTCGAAGGCGTTTAATGTCTTATACCTCACAATTGTTGAATATGTTACAGCACATGGTAAGTGGGAATTAAAATTGAAGACTGAATTAAGATTACTACTCAAGTGACCTTGAGAAGAATATTAACCTGGATTCTTGAGGTGGGTCCAATATAATCACAATGGTCTTTCAAAATCAAAGAGAGAAGCAGAAATAGAGGTCAGAATGATGCCAGTTGAGAAAGACTCAGGTGGCCATTGCTGATTTTAAAGATAGAAGCGGGGCCATGAGCCATGAGCCAAACAATGTAACCAGCCTCTGGAAGCTAGAAAAGGCAAATAAATGGATTCTCCCTCAAGCCGACAGATAAAACACAGCCCTGTCAATACCTTGATTTTAGTCCAGTGAGACCTATTTTTTATTCTGTCTTCAAAAATTTTAACATACATTCATGTTGTTTTAAACCATCAATTTTGCAGTAGTTGGTAATAGCTGTAATAGGACTCTATTGCCCTATTCTTCATTTTTTCTGCCACCAATGATTATGCTTCACTGATATGTAAGCCTCCCTTTCACTTGCTATATGTCCTTGACCATTGTGACCTCATCTATAAATGAGAAATTAACTATTTCATGGCATTGAGAGAAATACACAACATAATACTTGGAAAGAGAAAGAGTAAATTTTTAGTTACTAAATATATATACATAGCTTTATTTTTATTTATATTAGTTTTATATAGTAATATATAGTTTTTGTATACTAGTATATAGTATGGTTTAGTTTTAAATATTAGTACATAAAAAAGAGAATGTGTATATATTTCAGCTTATATTTTTTCTTTTTATGTTAACACATAATATGTATTTATGTGGTACACATGGTATTTTGATACATGCATAGAATGTGTAATGATCAAATTAAGGTAATTGGGGTAGCTATCATCTTCCACATTTATCATTTCTTTGTGTTGAGAACATTCCAAATCTTCTAGCCATTTTAAATATACAATAAATTATTGTTAGCTATACTCCTGTTATGTTATTAAACACTAGAAATTGTGCCTTCTGTCTATATGTATTTTTGTACCCATTAATCAATCTCACTTCATCCATCCTCTATCCTACCCTTGCCAGCCCCTGATAACCACTGTTATAGTCATCATCACCAGAAGACCAAGTATTTAGCTCCTGCACATTAATGAGAAGATGGGATATTTGTTCTGTGCTTGACTTACTTCAGTTAACATAATGACCTCCAGTTCTATCCATGTTTCTGCAGATGACAGAGTAGCATTCTTTTTAATGTATTAATAATATGCCATTTTGCATAAATACATTTTCTTAATCTGTTCATTTGCTGATGGACATAGATTAATTTCATATCTTGGCTGCTATGAATAGTAGTACAATTAACATGAGAGTGCAGATTTTTCGTGGATATTCTGATTTCCTTTTTTTGGACATATACCGAGGAATGGGATTACTAGATCACATGCTAATTCTATTTTTAGTTTATTGAGAACTTTCATACTGTTCTCCATAGTGACTGTACTAATTTGCATTCCTACCAAAAGTGTAGGAAGGCTCACATTTCTCTGCATTCTAATCAGCATTTGTTATTTTTTTGTCGTTTTAGTTATAGCTACTTTAACTGGGGTGAGATGATATTTCCTTGTGGTTTATATTTACATTCCCCTGATGGCTAGTGATTTTGAACATTATTTTCATATACTTACTGGTGTATCTTCTCTTAAAAAACATCTGTTAAGATCTTTTGCCTATTTTGAAATTTGATTATTTGTTTTTTACCACTGTGTTCTTTGAGTTACTTATATATTCTGATTATTAACCCCTTTGTCAGATGGATAGCTTACAAATATTTTCTCCCATTCTGTGGATTGTCTCTTCACTTTGTTGATTGCTTTCTTTGCTGTGTAGAAGATACTTTAGCTCAATATAATACCATTTCTCTATTTTTGCTTTTGCTTTCTGTGCTTTTGAGGACTTGCCCAAAAAAATCTTTGTCTAGACCAAAGTCCTGAAGTGTTTCCCCAATGTTTTCTTCTAGTCATTTTATAGTTTAAGTTTTACATTTAAGTATGTTTTCCATTTTTTATTTGATTTTTGTATGTAATAAGAGATAAGGGTCTATTTTCATTCTTCTGCATATGGCTATCTAGTTTACCCATCACCATTCATTGAAAAGTATTTATCAGCACATGTCCTTGGCACCATTTTTGAAATGAGTTGGCTGAAAATGCATGGATTTATTTCTAGGTTCTCTATTCTGTTACATTGGCTTATGTGTATATTTCTATCACAGCACCATGCTGTTTTTTGGATACTATAGCTTTGTTCTTTTAGTTCTGGATTGCTTTGGCTATTTGTGGTCTTTTGTGGATCCATACAAATTTTTGCTTTTTTTTATTATTATTATTTTTGTGAAGAATGTCATTGGTATACTGATAGGGATAGTGGTGAATCTGTAGATCACTTTAGCTAGTATGAACATTTTAACTGTATTAATTCTTCCAATCCCAAAACATGGGATATCTTACCATGTTTTTGTGTCCTTTTAAATTTATTTTATCAATCTTTTCCAGTTTTCCTTGGCTAAATTTATTCCTTTTTTTTTTTTTTTGGTAGCTGTGTAAATTGAATTATTTTCTTGTATTTTTTTCAGATTGTTTACTGTTGAAATATAGAAATGTTGTTCATTGTTGTGTGTTGATTTTGTATCCTGCAACTTTACTGAACTCATGGATCAGTTCTAGCAGTTTTTGGTGGAATTCGTAAGTTTTTGTCAATATTTATATTCTAAATATAAGATCATATCATCTGCAAAAAAGGACAATTTGAATTCTTCCTTTATAATGAGGATGTTCTTTTATTGCTTCATTCCTCTGTCTAGAACTTCCAATACTACGTTGAATAGGAGTGGTGAAAGTTAGCATATTAGTCTTGTTTCAGACCTTAGAGAAAAGGCTTTCAATGTTTTCCCATTCAGTATGATGTTAGCTGTGGGTTTGTTAGATGTGACCCTTACTATTTTGAGGCATGCTTCTTTTATTCTTAGTTTGTTATGTGTTTTTAATCAATATAATAGTCAATGGAAATATGTTTTTAAAGGAAAGTTGGATATTATGGAATGCCTTTTCAGCATCTATTGAAATGATCTTATATTGTGATGTATCATGTTTACTGATTGGCACGTGTTTAACTATATTTGCATCTCTGGGATGAATTCACTTAATCATGGCGTAATATCTTTTTATTGTGTTGTTGAATTCAGTTTGCTAGTTTTTTTTGAGGATTTTTGCATCTGTGTTTATAAGAGATATTGGATTATAGTTATTATTATTGCATCTTTGTCTGGTTTGGGTATGATAATTCTGGCCTCATAGAAGGAGTTTTGAAGTATTCCCTCTACTTCAATTTTTTGAAATAGTTTGAGTATAACTTTTATTAGTTATTTTTTTACATGTTTATAAAATAAATTTATGTTTTACCTACTTTAAAACAAGTAAAACCTTTTAACCAGTCTGATGACCATAAAAACACTAAATTAAAACACATTTTAGCCACATTGTTACCTTTACAGAAATTATGCTAGATGTGTCTTTTGGAAACTATTTTCATATCTATGTTTATACAATTGCCCCATTATAGTCTGTTTTCAGTACAGCAGCCAATTTGATCCTGATCGTTTTAAAAACCTAAATCAAGCTATACATTTATCCATTCAAAATCCTCAATGACTTATTCTGAGTAAAACCCAAATTTCTCAAAATGTCCTAGGGTGCAACATGATCTGACCTTCTTAACTCTTTGGCGTCATTCTCATAATAGTCTCTAAATTCTGTCATGTGGTTTAAGTCAAAGAGTTTGTTATTCTCCAGAACATGTGAGGTTCACCCCTTGCTCAGAGAATGGCCTGGAGTGCTCCTTCCCCATTATCCATTTGGCTGGATCTTTCAGCTCAGCTTTTCAGTGAATCCTACCCTGGCCACCCGAGTAAACATTGCAACTCAGCTCTCTGGCCTCCTCACTTCTAATACACTGCATACATATTTATTTTGCTTTATGACTCTCTGCATTAGGATTTAAACTCGATTAGGGCAGTATTCATGTCTGCTTTTTCGTTACTATATTCTTAGCAACTGGAGAGGTGCCTAACTCACAATTTGTACTCAATCATACTTAATAAATTAATGTTTAATTATTTATTTGCCATAGACTCAGAACTTCAGACACATCAGTTTTGAAGTTTGGCTAAAATCTTAAATGTCATCAAATTTATTCTTTTGACTTCACAGATGAACAAAAGTGAGGCCCAGAGAGGTCACACAGCTGTTTTCACTAAAATTCGAATAAGAAAATGGCCCTGACTTTTCAGCAAATTATTTGTGTAACTTTGTACTTATGCTAGTAGCTAATACTCTTTTCAATTTCAAACATTTGGAATTTACTAACCCATTACCTTTTCTCTAAACTGGATTACTCACCTATATTGTGAAAATTCACTCTTACCTTTCCATTACACATTCTTAGCACTGTTATTTATTTAGCAAGTATTTTAATAATTGATATATACACCATTTTGTAGTATAGCAGGTGATTCAAAGATGAACTTCAGCTTTATGGTTACAGCTTTACTACAAATACATGCCCAATCATAAACCTCTTATGTGCCACTTCAGGTTCTTTCAGTGTCACCTGTGTCCAGAGCAGATAGCTACTGGTTCAGCACTGGCGCCTGGGGCAACAAATATGAGTGACCTCTGGCCAGTTTCACATGTGAAGCACCTGACAGGTCTAACATCAGGTCCTTTCTGTGCTTCTTTCATGTCTTCTGTCAGAATTCAGTGCTCCCACTGAGGCGTGTAATGCTTTGGGACCCTTGTAGTACTCATGGGTGTGCAATCCATTTGTGCAGGAAGGTAGTGCTCCCTCTGGTAAACCTTAATTCAGGGAGAAACAGAAGCTGACCTAAGATTTTGTCCCCCCTAGAAAGTGATTATTTGACCTTTTTGAAGACAGTCCTTTAAAACTAAGTGATTCGTTATACCTGATGCCATCGGTGACCAGCTCAGTAATGCACTGTCATATTGATCCTGCCTGCTTCCTGCCTCACTCTCCTTTTCCCTCACACCCAATTCTCTGGGATCATAGTCCCTAACAAAAATATGGGACATGAATTTTTGCCTAAAGTTCTTTATAAAAAATGTTGATGTACTGTCTTTAAGAACCTTAAAACCTAGATATTCCGACACACATAACTACTATGAAGTACCATCATATGTATGTGTGTGTGTGTATATATATATATATATATATATCTAAACACATACAAAAACTATACACAACTGCAGAGGAAAGAGCTCTTTTGCTGAGATGAAGAAGAATTTTTGTTAAAAACATGAATTTTATTATGTACTAAATGATGACTGAAGCATTCTTGGAAGAAGATACATACAACAATATGTATAATGCTGATGATGGTCATAGCATGACCAAGAAAGGAAAGGAGCATGGGGCACATGTATAAATACTGATGGCTGTGTTTGTAGGGGGGATGGGGTGGGTGAGAGAGAAAGAAATATGTTGAAATCATCTTCCAAAAGCTACTTTCTTGAAAGTAATTCTAATCGATTATTGATCATTTGAAACTTGTGATTGATAAAAACAAATGGCAAACCTGATTCTGAAAGGAAGGATTGTCTACTAAAATGAGAATTATAGCATTTACTCAGAGCAACGTGGCTGTTTTTTAGAGAAATAATTTGATGATACTGTTGTCTATGGTCACATGCTAAAGAGTTAGATTCAGTCTCCAGTTTGCCAGTTGCCAGGATTATTGCAGCTTCTAGGGGTTCAAGAGGGATGACTTTAAAATGCAGTTTGACGTAAGGAAAGAAAGTCTAGATCTTGACATTCAGAAAGTATTTCTAAATTTGTTGTTCATTTTGGTTACAATATTCTATTGTATATTCAGTGCTTAAAACATTTTTTTTTGAAAATGAAAACAAAAATAAGCAAACTTAACAGCCATGAGTCAAAGAGGCACCACAATGAACTCTAATCAAAACTGACTGATTGCCACTCTCGTATCTTTTAGTGGCTGACAAACCTAAATCAAGGATTGATTTTAATGAATCTGAAGTCTGATGAATGAATCACTCTACTTGGAGGTATGAGTAGATTTTCTTAATTAAATATGCTTGAAAAGAATATGAGTTTTTTTTTTTTAACATATAGGCTAAATTATATTGATTTTTATCCATGGTTTATGTGGTTTTTGTGGATCAGTGCAACTTTATTTTTTAAATGTTTGGCTAATAAATGTCTAATTTTTACAATATTTAACTTTGAATTAAATATTTTGTGTTCTAACTAAATAAAATGGTTTTTATTTATAATTTTTGTTTAAAACTTTACAGTTTGAATCCAATTTGGGAGAATTTAAAATTTGTAGAAAAATATTAGACTATTCAATTGGTGTCACTTAAACTGAACTATTTGAATATTTTAATGAAAGCAGACAAGAGTCAGAACAACTGCTCAAACATAAAGTTAAAAAATGCTAGAAGTAGGTTCATACATCTGTTTACTATGTTTAGTGTTATTTTAAAATTCATGTGTTCTTTCAAAATCAGAACAGGTATTTTTAAAATATATTTTCTACATTGTACTTCTCTAAACCTACCATCTTTCCAAAGTCTCTCTCCATTAATTGAGGTTGTTGTTCTAAAAAAAAACACTGATGAATGAGAAAATGATAATCTTATATAGGCTGCTTTTTTATGTTGTTATGAACCAGTTATAGTTCACATTATAAGTTTGGAAAAAGCTAAGAATAGTAGGATTTTGTTAGTTTATTTTACTAATTCAATTTTTTTTTGCCACTTCTCCATTGCTTCTAACCCATCCCAACATATATGCTTCACACTCCTGGGATTTAAACCAGTAAAATTACATACATATTTTATTTCTCAGTAATTCTATCTACAGTGACTATAGTCTTTTTTATTAAACAGATACTTTTACTTCTGTTAAACTAATCCAAATAAATAATTTCACAGCATAAAGATCAGAAGAGAGTGTGTGAAGAAAATGTTTTGTTTCGTTTTCCAAAATCAGATCATGGTAATATGCATACCTAATAAAGGTGCAGATAATTTGTGGGTGGCCTTAATTGGTTAGGGTCAGTGTTAGTTGCTGTATATTCATATTATTTCATATAAGCTTCATCTCAATTATATACGATATGTGATATCACCATTTCATAGATTGTATGGTTGAATATTAGAAAGTTAAGTACAATGACTTGTTCATGGGTAACTCAAGGCTGACTAGTTAATAAGTGGCAAAACTATTTTAAAATATGTTTGGCTGAACCTAGTATCTGTTATGTTCATGATGCAGTGAACACCAGCCTATGCAAAGAAAGTATAATTTCTTTTTACATGTTTGTTTTAAAAGCAACACTTGTCAATAGATGTGTGACTATAAATAGTAATTTTTAATGTTTTGTATCTTTTAATGTTTCTTTTATGATGTGATTTAGTTCGCAGGGACATTCTCTTGAAATATATCCCCTAAAACAATACAGGGGACTTGAAGGCTACAAAGAGTCATTAATCATGTATCCATATGACACAGAAAATACACAGAATGTTTTTCAAGACACTCAAATAATAAAATAGTAGAATTAATCAAATTGGTCAAAAGCAAAATCCTCATAGATATACTTTTGAACCTATCTTGTAGACTTTTCTATACATAAAATATGTAAATTTAACAGAATTTCTATAAAGGGATAGTATAATAAAGTCATTAATATACCAGATGCTTTTTAAAAGTCAGTTATATTACAATTTAACTTTCATATAGTAAACAGTTTAAATGTATAGTTTAATGATTTTTAACTGAATTTTTATATAGTAAAATTCACACTTGAGGGCATGAAATATTATATTTGACAAACATGTAGTCTTGTAACCACTATCACAATAAAGATACCGAAATAGTTTCACTATCCCAAAGAAACTTCCATGCTGCTGCTTTGTGGCAAGATTCTCTTTCTTATAGTTTTGCCTTTTACTGAATGTCGTATAAATTAAATCATGTAGTGCATGGCCCTTTGAATCTGACTTTTTCAGTTAGGATTTCCACTTGATATTCATCCACATGGGTTGTGGGTATCAATGGTTGGTTCGTTCTTTTTTACCACTCAATAGTACTCCGTTGTAAGAACTACCAGAGCTCATTTTTCTGTTTATTAGCTGAAAGGCATTTTGATTGCTTACTATTTTTCACCATTATGAATAAGGGCAGTATAGCCATCTGCATAGATTTCTGTGTGAACATAAGTTTTAATCTGTTTTGGGTAAATACCTAGGGGTGGCGATGCAAGGTCATTTGGTAGTTAAATGATCACTTTATAAAAACCTGGCAGACTATTTTCCAAAGTTGTCTTATCTTGCATTCTCAACAGCAATGCATGAGTGTGTCAATTGCTCTACTTCCTCCCTGGTATTTAGTGTAACAAGGTTTTGTTTTGTTTGTAGTTTTAGCCTTTAAAAATATATATATTATAATATGATTTCAATTTGCCTGCCCCTAATGACTGTTGCTGAGCATCCTCTCATTTGCGTAGTTGCAATCTCTATTTCTTCTTTGGTAAAGTGCCTGTTTGAAACTTTGCCCACATATTTTCCTTATTATCGTGTCATAATTGCTCTTTCTCTGTGTTGAATGCAAACAATTTTTCAGATACGGGATTGACAAATATATATTTTTTCTAACCTGTGAGTAGTCTTTTCACTTTTTAAGTATTTTTTTTGGCAGAGCATTTTTTTTAATGTGTTAAAGTCCAGTTAATAATATTTTTCTACTGATATTCTCTCTATAAAATTGCTGCTTAAACTTACGTTCCAAATTTTCTTTGGTATTTTCTTGTAAACTTTTAACATTTTACATTCTATATTACATCTATATCCTTTACTGTTAATTTTGATTAAAAAAATGTGAAGTACAGGTCAAGGTCCATTTTTGTTTTTACATTTGGAGGTCTATTTTTTCTGGCACTATTTAAAATTAATTCTTTTTATTATTGTCTTTAAAGCAACTTTGTCAGAAAATAAACATTTGTGTGGTTCTGTTTATGTTCTATTTGTTTTATTACTTTCAGATGTGTATCTACCCTTTTGCCAATGAAACACTGTCCTGATTACTATAACTTTAAAAAAGTTTGAAAATCAGGTAGTACAAGATCTTGAAATAAATTATTTTTCAAAATGTTTTGGTTATTATAATTATTTTTCCTTTCTATGTAAATGTATAATATTATATATTTCGTATCTAAAAATATTCTGCTAATAATTCAATTGGAAATGTATAGAATCAATTTGGGAATAATTTATCTCATTAATAAGTCATCAAATACATGAACACAAAATATATATACCCATCACTTAGGCCTTCTTTCATTTCTTTTGTGTTTTCTATTTTTCTGGATGTAGATCATGCATATACTTTGTTAGAATTTAACCTAAATACCTAATTGTTTTGTGATATTGTACATGGTATGGTTACAGTTTTTGACTTAAAGATGTTCATTGTTAGTATTTAGAGATGCAGTTGATTTTTGTATCCTGTGACTTGCTAAATTCTTTTATTATTTTTGAAAGTTTATTTTCTTTTCATTTTTGAGATTTCAAGTATTTTCTACATAGATAATCATGTTCTCTTTTTAATAGAGTTTTCTTTCCAATCTGGAGGTTTTTATTGATTTTCTTTGTCTTATTTTACTGTGTAGGTTCCAATACAATGTTCAATAGTAGTGATGCAAAAAGATATACTTGCTTTGTCAGTCTTTCGCCGTTATAACGTTAGCTGTAGGTTTTTGTAGACAAACTCTATCAGGTAAAGGAAGTACTTATAGTTTGCTGAAAGTGTTTATAAAAATAAATGTTGACTTTTATCAAATGCTTTTCTTCTGAATCTATTGATTTTTCTTTTTATTCTGATAATATTAAGAATCATGTAGATTCAATTTCTGGTGTTGAAACAGACTTTCATTACTGGAATCTACTCCACCTGGCTGTAATGTAGTATGTTGTGTATATATTGCTGGATTCGATTTGTTAGTAATTTGTTAAGAAATTCTGCATCTATGTTCAGGAGAGAGATTAGTTCGTTGTTTTACTTTATCATGTTTTTTACTGACTTTAGTATCAGGACAATGCTGCCCTTATAAAATCAGGTGAGAGCTGTTATTTCCTCTTCTAGGTTATGGAAGAGATTGTTCAGAATTGTTAAAATTCCTTCATAAGCATTTAGTAGAATTCCCCAGTGCTTGACTAAATATTCAACATGTCTTAGATTATTCATTATTTTTTTTGAGTGAGGCTTATTTCCTTATTATATTTTTGCTATTTTTAAATTCTATAGTGATGTCACGTCTTTCATAATGATATTGGTAGTTTGGATTTTTTTTTTTTCCTTCTCTGTGTCTGTCTTGCTCTGTCTCTCTGGAGGTTAATAAATTTTACTAATGTAGTATGCCCCCGATCTCTTAGCTGGAAGTCTACTAATATGAATTTGAATTTAAATTTGCTTCTCATTCCATGCTCTCTGTATTCTACTGTGCTGCTTTGATTACCTGTTTTCCCAGCATTGTTGGTATATTTATTTTCATTTTTAACATTTTTTCCCAGTTTTTGTATTGATTCATAATAGATGTACATATTTTCAGGTTACATGTGATAATGTCATACATGTATATGATTTGTAAATATGAAATCAGTGTAATTGAGATATCCATTAGATTAAATATTTATTCTTTATGCTAGAAGCATTCAAATTATTCTTAGTATTTTGAAATATGCTATCAGTTACTGCAAACTGTAGTCACCATATTGATGTATCAAACACTAGATATTATTTCTTCTCTCAAACTGTATATTTGTGCCTATTATTCAAACTCTCTTTGCCCTCCCTTCCCATCTACATTTCCTGGCCACTGGTACCCAATAATCGAGTTTCTATTTCATGATAGTCACTTCCTCAGTTCCCACATATGAGTGAGAACATGTAATTTGTCTTTCTGTGCCTGGCTTATTTCATTTATAATGACCTCCTGTTCCATCATGTTGCTGCAAATGACGGGATTTCATTCTCTTGTATGACTAACAATATTCAACTATATATATATAACATTTTCTTTATTCATTGATGGGTACTTTGGTTGATTTCATAATTTGTGTATAGCAAATAGTGCTGCGATAAACTTGGTAGTGAACATATCTCTTCAATATATTGCCTTTTTGTGAATATATACGTAATAGTGGAAATGCTGGATCATATAGTAGTTTTATTTTTAATGTTTTTGAGAAACTCTCATACTTTTTTCATAGTGGTTGCACTAATTTGCATTCCTACCAACAGTGTACAAAGTTCTCCTTTCTTCACCTCTTTGCCAGCATCTATTATTCCTTGTCTTTTTGATAAAATCAATTTAAGCTATGGTAAGATAATAACTCATTGCACTTTTGAGTTGTATTTCACTGAAGACTAGTGATGTTGAACAGTTTTTTCATGTAACTGTGGGCCATTTGTATATCTCTTTAGAAAATGTCTTTTCAGATCTTTTAGCCATTTTTAATTTTACCTATTTTTGCCATTGAGTTGCTTGAGCTCCTTATATATTCTGGTTATTAATTCCTTGTCAGATGGATAGTTTGCAAATATTCCATTCTGTGGCTGTCTCTTTACTTTCTAGATTGTTTTCTTTTCTGTGCAGAAGGTTTTTAGCCTAATGTAATTTCATATGTCTTTATTTTGCTTTGGTTGCCTGCACTTTTAAGATATTACACAAATAAAAGCTCTTTACATAGACCAGTGTTGTGAAGTATTTCTTCAATATTTTCTTCTAGTAGTTGCATAGTTCCAGGTTTAAATTTAAGCCTTTATTTTTATTTGACTTCTATATATAGTGAGAAATAGGAGTCCATTTTCATTCTTTTACATATGGTTATCCAGTTTATCAGCATCATTTATTGAAGAAAATGTCATTTCCCCATTTCATGTTCTTGGTGCCTTTGTCAAAAAAACAGTTGGCTGTGAATGCATGGATTTATATCTGGGTTCTACTTTGATTACTTTCTTATTATCTGTTCTTTCCAACTTTTATTTTAAGTTTGGGGTACATGTGCATGTTTGCTACATAGGTAAATTGCATGCCGTGGGGGCTTGGTGTACAGATTATTTCATCACTTAGGCAATGAGCTTAGTACTCAATAGGTAGCTTTTTGATCCTCAACTCCCACACTCTACCCTCAAGTAGGCCCTTATGTCTATTGTTCCTTTTTGTGTATCCGTGTGTACTCAATGTTTAGCTCCCATGTATAGGTGAGAATATATGTCATTTGGTTTTCTATTTCTGCATTAATTTGTTGACGATAATAGCCTCCAGTTCCATCCAGGTTGCTGAAAAGTACATGATTTCATTCTTATTTAAGGCTGTGTAGTATTTCATGGTATATATGTATGACATTTTCTTTATCCAGTCCACTGTTGATGAGTATTTAGGTTGATTCCATGTCTTTGTTACTATAAGTAGTGCTGCAGTGAACATATGCATACATGTGTCTTCATGGTAGAATGATTTATATTCCTTTGGATGTATACCAAGGAATAAGATTGCTGGACCAAATGATTCTATTTTAAGTTCTTTGACAAATCTCCAAACTAATTTCCACAGTGCATGAACTAATTTACACTCCTACCAACAGTGCATAAGCATTCCCTTTTCTCTGCAACCTTGCCAGGATCTTTGTTTTTGACTTTTTAATAATAGTCATTCTGAGTGTTGTAAGAGAGTATCTCATTGTGGTTTTGATATGCATTTCTCTTATTATTATTGATGATGATAATGTTTTTATAGGTTGTTTACTGCATATATGTCTTCTTTTGAGAAATGTCTGTTCATTTCTTTTGCTTATTTTCTAATTGGGTGTTTGTTTTATGGTTGTTCAATTATTGGAATTCCTTATAGATTCTGGATATTAGATCATTGTCAGAAGTCTAGTTTAAAAATATTTTATCCCATTTTTTAGGTTGTCTGTTTACACTGTTGATAGTTTCTTTTGCTGGGCAGAAGTCCTTTGGTATAACTAGGTCCCACTTGTCGATTTTTGTTTTTGTTGCAATTACTTTTGTAGTCTTAGTCATAAAATCCTTGCCAGGGACAATATCTAGTATTTTCTAGATTTTCTTTAAGAATTTTCATAGTTTTAAATTTTTCATTTAAGTTTTAAATCCATTTTTATATGTGGTGAAAGGAAAGGATCCATTTTCAGTCTTCTGCGTATGGCTAGTCAATTGTTGCAGCTTCATTTATTGAATAGGGAATTATTTCCCATTATTTGTTTTAGTTGACTTTGTCCCATATTAGATGGTTGTAAATGTGTAGCTTTATTTCTGAGTTATTTAACCTGTTTCATTGGTTCATGTGTTTCTTTTTGTACCACTATAATGCTGTTTTGGTTATTATTGCCTTGTTGTATAAAGTCAGGTAGTGTGATGATTTCAACTTTGTTGTTTTTGTTTAGGATTGCTTTGGCTATTCAGGCTCTTTTTGGTTTCAAATAAATTTTGAACAGTTTTCTGTAAGTATGTGAAAAATGACATTGGTAGTTTGAATGGAATAGCATTGAATTTGTAATAGCTTTGGACAGTATGCCCCTTTTTACAATATTGATTCTTGTTATCCGTGAGCATGGTATGTATTTCCATTTGTTTGTTTCATTTCTGACTTCTTTCAGCAGTTTTTTATTATTCTAATTGTAAATATTTTCACCTTCCCAATTGGCTGTTTTTCTAGGTATTTTATTTATTTGCAGCTATTATGAATGCAATTGTGCTCTTGATTGGCTCTCACCTTGGACCCTGTTGATGTATAGAAATGCTACTAATTTTTGTACATTCATTTTGTATCCTGAAACTTTGCTGATTTTGTTTATCAATTCTAGCAGTGTTTGGGCAGGGACTATGGGGTTTTCTACACATAGAATCCCATTGTCTGCAGAGATAGTTTGAATACCTCTCTTTCTATTTGGATGCATTTTATTTCTTCCTCTTGTCTTATGGCTCTGGTTAGGACTTCCAACATCATGTTTAACAGGATTGTTGAGACTGGGCATCCTTGTCTTGTTCCAGTTCTCAAGAAGAATTTCTTCCATCATGTGCCAATTCAGTATGATGTTCTATGTGGGTCTGTCAATAGATGGCTATTATATTTTGAGATATATTTAAAATGATGTCTTCTTTGTTCAGGATGTGTACCATAAAGGGATACTGAATTTTATCAAAAGCCCTTTCTATGTCTTTTGAGATAATCACGTGGTTTGGTTTGTAGTTCTGTTTATGTGATGGATCACTGAATCATTTTATTGTTTTGCAAATGTGGAACTAACCTTGCATCCCAGGAATAAAACCTTCATTATTTTGGTTGATTAGCTTTTTGATATGCCACTGGATTCAGTTTGCTAGCATTTTGTTGAGGATTTTTGCATCTACGTTCACCATGGTAATTAGACTGAAGTTCTCTTTTGCCTTCATGTTTCTGCCAGGTTTTGGTTACACAATGATGTTGGCCTCACAGAGTAAGTTAGGGAGAAGTCCCTTCTCAGTTTTTTGGAATAGTTTCAGTAGGATTGGTACCAGATTTTGTTAAGTCATTTTGCAGAATTCAGCTGTATAGATCTCTGGTATGGGGCTTGTTCTGGTTGGTTGGTTTGTTATTGCTGATTCAATTTTGTAACTCATTAATACTGTATTCAGGGTTGCAATTTCTTTCTGGTTCAATCTTAGGAGGTTCTGTGATTCCAGGAACTTATTTATCTCTTCTAGATTTTCTAGTTTATATGAATACAAATGAGCACCAGATTCTCTGAGGGTTTGTTTTATTAGAAGACAATGGTAATATCCCTTTTGTCATGTTTCATTGTATTTAGCTGGATCTTCTGTCATGTTTTCTAGTCTAGCTATCAGTCTGTTTTTTTTTTTTTTTTTTTTTTTCATTTCTGTATCTTTACTATCATAGCTTCACCATCTGGGTTATATTTTATAGTTAGTTGTCTGGGACAAAAAATAAAAGATGACTGGTTAAGGTTTCTATTTCTATCAACATGACACTGAATTACAGTACTATTTTTCCTTGCTTCCAGAGATGTGCCATTTGTCTTCCTACAATCCACAAACAGAACCTTTTATTTTTTTTTTGTTTATTTATTTATTTATTTATTTTTAAATTATTATACTTTAAGTTCTAGGGTACAAGTGCATAATGTGCAGGTTTGTTACATATGTATACTTGTGCCATGTTGATGTGCTGCACCCATCAACTTGACAGCACCCATCAACTCCTCCTTTACATCAGGTATAACTCCCATTGCAATCACTCTCCCCTCCCTGCTCCTGATAGTAGGCCCCGGTGTGTGATGTTCCCCTTCCCGAGTCCAAGTAATCTCATTGTTCCGTTCCCACCTATGAGTGAGAACATGCGGTGTTTGGTTTTCTGTTCTTTTGATAGTTTGCTGAGAATGATGGTTTCCAGCTGCATCCATGTCCCTACAAAGGACACAAACTCATTCTTTTTTGTGGCTGCATTGTATTCCCTGATGTGGAAAAGAAGAAGTCAAATTGTCCCTGTTTGCAGATGACATGATTGTATATTTAGAAAACCCCATCATCTCAGCCCAAAATCTCCTCAAGCTGATAAGCAACTTCAGCAAAGTCTCAGGGTACAAAATTAATGTGCAAAAATCACAAGCATTCTTGTATACCAGTAACAGACAAACAGAGAGCCAAATCATGAGTGAACTTCCATTCACAATTGCTTCAAAGAGAATAAAATACCTAGGAATCCAACTTACAAGGGATGTAAAGGACCTCTTCAAGGAGAATTACAAACCACTGCTCAGTGAAATAAAAGAGGATACAAACAAATGGAAGAACATACGATGCTCATGGATAGGAAGAATCAATATCGTGAAAATGACCACACTGCCCAAGGTAATTTATAGATTCAATGCCATCCCCATCAAGCTACCAATGAGTTTCTTCACAGAATTGGAAAAAACTGTTTTAAAGTTCATATGGATCCAAAAAAGAGCCCGCATTTCCAAGACAATCCTAAGTCAAAAGAACAAAGCTGGAGGCATCACACTACCTGACTTCAAACTATCCTACAAGGCTACAGTAACCAAAACAGTCTATTAATCTTATTGTTTCAAAGAACCAACTTATATTTTTGTTGGTCTTCAGTATGGTTTTATGCATCTCAGTTTTGTTCAATTCAGGTCTGATTTTGGTTATTTCTTGTCTTCTGCTTGCTACACGGTTTGTTTGCTCTTGTTATTCTAGTTCCTGTCAGTGAAGTGTGAAATCTGTCTAACTTTTTGATGTGAACAGTTAGTGCTAGAAACTTTCCTCTTAACAGTGCTTTAGCTATGTCCCAGAGTCTGGTGTGTTGTATCTTTGTTTCATTAGTTTCAAAGAATTTCTTGTTTTCTGCTTTAATTTCATTGTTTACCCAAAAGTGATTCAGGAACAGATTGTTTCATTTCTATGTAATGGTATCATTTTGAGAGATCTCCCATATATTGATTTCTGTTTTTATTGTGCTGTGGTCTCAATGTGTTTGGTATGATTTTTTTTTTTTTTTAATTTGTTGAGAGTTTCCTTATTGAAAAGCATCTGGTTGGTTTTAGTGTGCGTGCCATGTGCAGGTGAGAAGAATCTATATTCTGCTGTTTTTTGTTGGAGAAATCTAGAGATATCTGTTAGGTCCATCTAGTCAAGTGTTTGAGTATAGTTCCCGAATGTCTTTCCCGAGTTCACATGTCAACCTCTCTAGCAATATTGGAGAAATTTCCATGGTTAATATCCTCAAAAATACTTTCCAAGTTTCTTGCAATCTCTTTCTTTCAGAGATGCAAATGAATTTCAGGTTTGGTCCCTTTACATAATCCCATATTTCTCAGAGATTTGGTCTACTCTGTTTTTTTTTTTTTTCTTTCTTTTTTTTTTTTTTTTTCATCTGAATGAGTTGACTTGATGAATCAGTCTTAGAGCTCTGAGATTCTTTCTTGAGCTTGGCCTATTCTGCTGTGTAACATTTTTTATTGTATTTCAGAATTTTTGTAATAAACGTTTTAGCTTCATCAGATCTGTTTGTTCCTTTTTTTAAATGAATATTTTGCCTTTCAGCCCTTATTTCATTTTGCTAGATTTCTTAGATTACTTGGATTGCATTTATACTTTCTCGTGAATCTCGATGATCTTCATTGCAAACCAAATTCTGAATTCTGTATCTGTCGTTTTATTATTTGACCTGTGCCCTCTCATCATTCTTTTTCTCTAGCATTCTTTTGTCCTATTTTATACCCCTTTATTTTATAGCAATTCACTGTTGATTCAAATACACACACACCTGATGGGTAGAAATGTGCTACAGATGAGATTGATTTTGAGGTATGATTGGTGACTCAACTTTATTATTTTACAAATATTTTAAATTCTTATCTCTTTTATTCAAAATAGTTTCTCTATAATAATACTTATTTTCTTAGGAAACTAAATTTAAACTATTTTTTTTCCTGTGGAATTTGCTTCTTCATTAAGTATATTTGAGATCATAGTCCAATTTTCTACCTGTTAGTAAAACTGTGGTCAATATATTTTTAGAAAGGGTTATAAAAGGCATGTAGTGTTGCTGCTCACTCACAATTCCACAAAAAGGGGAAAAGGGGAAAAGGGGAGGGAGTAGTTAAATAAAGATAAAATATAAAGCTCTTATTCTATCTTATGATCTTGGGCAAGTCTTTGTTAGGGAGGCAGAGCTATGCCCTCAGGTTTGAATACATATACTTGTAAGAGCTGCCTACATTAATTTAGACAGGTATCTGCTTAGATCTTTCTTCATTCACATGCTAACCTGTGACAATCAAATTAGTGCATATCAGCAATATTTTTCACCAGAACTGAATTCGTACTTGAAATTATTCAGCAGAAAACAGTTTCCTAAGAATTCTAGTTCCAACTGTTTGTGCTAATATTTACTGGAAATTATTACTAGGCTCAGTAACTCATATGGATGGGATTATTCCCATTTTATCAGTTTTAGCTTGAATGTGCTCATTTTTGTGCTTTAAAAAACTATAAAAATAAAATTTTCAAGCTCCTAAATGAGTTACTTACTTAGAGTGAAATACAAATTGTAGAGTATTTCTTTATGAATAATGAGGTTGCAGTGTTTTATTAATTACATTCGTTTGTTTCATCAGAGAAATGAGCATCCAATTATATATATATATATATATATATTATATTATATATTATATATATATATGTAAACAATTGTAGATATGAGGTATCATTGTGTTGCAGAGCCTGGTCTCAGACTTCTGGGTTCAAGTGATCCTTCCTCCTCGGCTTCCCTAATTGCTGGGATTACTAGCATGAGGAAACATGCCTGACCTAAGCTGCTAATTTGTAATTTTGAATCAAACTTCAGTTCACTGTTAAATGTCACTTATTACTGTATAATTTAAATATTCATTCATTTACTAAGAAAATGTACATTTTCTTCAATTATTTTAAGCTTTTCAGTGTCTGTGACTCTAATGTAAATATTTTTCCAAATTAGTTATATTAATATATAGAAAATTTTATCAGAAATGATTAAAGTAGTAGTATTCATTATTGGTATAATTTATTTTTGAAAATGGCTCATAAATCCACAGTGTTGGAATATTCTACAACTCAATGTGATGTCTTATTCTGGCATGCAAATTCATAAAATCCATTTCTGTGTTTCTGACTAATGGGAACATGCTTTCAAAATATATATATATATATGTAATATATATGTAATATATATATTAACCATGTTTATGTATGTATGTGTCTGTGTGTGTGTATCTATCTATATCTATATATATGTACTATTTGGCTAGTGGATAGAGTAGAAGTCCAATCCCCACCAATATGCAATATAATCCTGTAACAAATATTTATATATAGCCCCTGAATCTAAAATTATATAAACGTACATATCTATGTATACTAACACACATTTATAAGAAACCTATATTCATATAGCTTTCTTGTTTACCTTTAATCTTGCTTTTCTGTAGAGTCATTTCAGTAACCATTTAAAAAGGAAATATGTATTTTGTTACAATTTTTATATACTCTAAATATATTTTTATATATTCTGGTGAACCATACAAAATTTACATGTAACTTTTCAGCGAAGATGTAGCCCTCTGTACAGTTAACATTAATTTCTTTTTTAAATTTTCATTTTATTTTAGATTCGGGGGTACACATGCATATTTATTACATGACTATATTGTATATTGGGGAGGGATTGGGCCTCTACTCTATCCATTAGCCAAATAGTGAACTTCGTAACCAATAGGTAATTTTTCAACCCTCAGACTTTTTCTACCCTCCCACATTTTAGAGTCTCTGAGGTCTATTATTTCTATCTTTACATCTATATGTACCTGTTGTTTAGCTTCCACTTATGAATGAGAACATGGGATATTTTATTTTCTGAGTTAGTTTACTTAGGATGATGACCTCTAGCTCCATCCAAGTTGCTGAAAAGGACATAATTTTATTCTGTTTTATAGCTGCACAGTATGTCATGATGTGTATACCACATATTCCTTATTCAGTCAACTGCTGTTGGACACTTAGGTTGATTTCATGACTTTCCTATTATGAGTAGTGTTGTGTTGAACATACAAATGCAGGTGTCTTTTTTCTACAGTGATTTCTTTTCCTGTGTGTATATACTCAGGAGTGAGATCGCTGGGTTGAATGGTAGTTCTACTATCATTTCTTTGAGAAATCTACATACTGTTTTCAATAGAGGAGGAACTGATGAACATTCTCACTAACAGTGTATAAGCAATTACCTTTTCTTGGCATCCACACCAATATGTCTTGTTTTTTGACTTTTGATGTTAACCATTCTGACTGGGTAAGATTATATCTCATTGTGATTTTAACTTGTATTTCTCTGATGATTACTGATATTTAGCAAATTTTTATGTGTTTATTGGCTGCTTGTATTTCTTCTTTTAAGAAATGTCTGTGTGTTTGCCCACTCTTTAATGGAATTGTTTTTTGTTTTGTTTTGTTTTTCTTGTTCAAGTTTCTTGTAGATTCTGATATTAGTCTTCTGTCAGAGGCATGAGTTGAAAATATTTTCCCCATTCTTTAGATTATCTGTTTAAACTGTTAATTATTTATTTTGTTGTGCAAAAGCTGTTTCATTTAATTAAATCACATTTGCTATTTTGTTTTTGTTTTTCTTTTTAGGGTCATCATCATAAATTCTTTGCTGAGGCAAATGTCGAGAAGAATTTTTTTCTAAGTTTTCTTTTAGGATTTTATAGTTTCTGGTCTTAAGTTTAGATCTTTAATCCACTCTGACTTGATTTTTGTATGCAGTGAGAGACATGGTTCCAGCTGCATTATTCTGCACGTGGCTAGCCAATTTTCCCAACATCACTGATTGAATAGAGTGTCATCCTCCTTATTTACTTTTGTTACCATTTTGAAGATTGATTGATTGTAGGTGTGTGGCTTTAATTCTGAGTTATCTTTTCTGTCCCATTGGTCTATATCACCATTTTTGTACTAGTAGCATGCTATCTTAATTACTATGGACTTGTAGTATTATATAATTTGAAATCACACAGTGTGATTCCTCTAGATTTGTCCTATTTGCTTAGAATTGCTTTGCCTATTTGGGTTCTGATTTGCTTCCATCTAAACATTAGGATTATTTTTTCTAATTATGTGAAAAATGACGTTGCTAAACGGATAAATATTGCATTGAATCTATAGATTGATTTGTGCAGTATGTTTACTTTAATGACGTTGATTCTTCTAATCCATGAGCATAGGATGGTTTTCTATTTGTTTTTGTCATGTATAATTTCTTTCATCAGTGTTTGTCATCCTTCTTGTACAGATAATTAACCATTTTGGTAAATTGTATCCCTAGGTATTTCATTTTATTTTTTGCAGCTATTTTAAATAAGATTGATTCTTGATTTGGCTCTCACCTTGAATGCTATTGGAGTATAGAAATGCTATGGATTTTTGTACACAGAATTTGTGTCTTGAAATTTTCCTGAAGTCATTTATCAAGTTGAGAGGTCTTCTGGGGAAGTCATTAGGTTTTTCTGATATGCAATTATGCCATCAGTTATCAGAGATAATTTGACAGTCTTTTTTTTTTTTTTTTTTTTTGTCCCAATTGAGATGCCTTTTATTTCTTTATTTTGCCTGAAGAAAGATGAGGCGAAGATTGTAAGAGAACTATATAAGATCAAGACCAAATAAACAACACAAAGGATCAACTAAACAATGAGTTCTTTGAACGGATAAGCAAAATTGACTGCTAGCTAAATTAACCAAGAAAAAAGAGATATTCTCAAAAGTACAATGATTAACGGTAAAAGTGGCATTACAATTGACTTCCACTACTATGTTGAATAACAGTGATGAGTTGACATCCTATCTCGTTCCAGTTCTTGTGGAGATTGTTTTCAACTTTTCCTTATTCAGTATAATGTTGGTTGTTGACTTGTCATACATGTCTCTTTTTATTTTGAGGTGTGTTTGTTTGATGTCCAATTTGTTGAGGGTTTTCATCATAAAGCGGTGTTGGATTTTATCAGATGAATTTTCTGCATCTATTGAGATAATCATGTTTTTTTTATTTATTTTAGTTCTCTTTATGTGGTAAACCACATTTTTTGATTACCACATGTTGAACCATCCTTACATAATTTAAATAAAACCCACTTGATCATGGTGTATTGTATTTTTGATGTGCTGTTGGATTTGGTTTGCTAGTATTTTGTTGAGGATTTTTGCATTAGGTGCATCAAGGATATTGGCCAGTAGTTTTCTTTTTCGTTGTCACATTGCTTGATTTTGTTATCAAGATGATACCACTTTTGTTACAAGAGATAAGGAAGAGTCTTTCCTCCTTGATTTTTTGAAATAGCGTCAATAAAATGGGTATCAGCTCTTCTTTGTATATCTGGCAAAATTTGGCTGTGAATATTTCTGGTCTTGGACTTTTTTGTTGGTAGATGTTTGCTGATGATTCAATTTTATTAGTCTTTATGGGTTTATTTAGGATTTATATTTTATCCTAGTTCAATCTTGGGAAGTTGTCTGTTTCTCTAGAAATTTATTTTCTCTAAGTTTTCTAGTGTTCATAGTAGTCTCTTATAATTTTTTGTATTTCTGTGGTGTCAGTTGTAATGTCACTTTGACCACTTCTCATTGTACTTCTTTGAATCTCTTTCTTTTCTTGGTTAATTTAACTAGCAGTCTGTCAATTTTGTTTATCCTTTCAAAGAACTAGCTGTTTAGTTGGTCCTTTTTGTTGTTTATTTGGTCTTGATCTCATTTAGTTTTGCTATAATCTTTGTTATTTATTTATTTTTTTTCTTCTGCTAGCTTTGGGTCTAGTTTGTCCTTTTTCTAGTTGCTTGAGTTGCAACATTTGGTTGTTACTTTGAGATCATTCTTTTTGACATAGACATTTAACACTATAAACTTTGCCTTTAGTACTTTTCCTTGTTGTATCCTAGAGCTTTTGAAATATTGTGTCTGTATTTTCAATGGTTTCAAAACTTTCTTGATTTCTGTCTTAATTTTGTTGCTTACCCAAATGTCATTCAGAAGCAAGTTGTTTAGTGCATTTACTTGTGTAGTTTTAATACTTCCTCTTGGTATTAATTTCTAATTTTATTTCACTGTGATCCAAGAAAATACTTGATATGATTTATTTTAAAAAATTACAGAGACTTGATGGATGGCTAAGTATATTGTTGGTTTTTGGAGAATGCACTACCCCAAGAGAAAATAATGTATTTTCTGTGGTTTTGGATGAAATGTAATATAAATACCTATTACGTCTGCTTGGTCTGTAGTCCAGTTTAAGTCAAGTTTCTTTACTGATTTTCTGCTTCAGTGATCAGTCTAGTGGTGTCAATAGGGTGTTGAAGTCTTCCACTATTATTGTAAAACTGTCTATCTCTATTCATAGGACTAGTAATATTTGTTTTATGAATCTGAGTGCTCTGGTGTTGTATGTACATATATTTAGGATAGTTAAATCCTGCTGCATTGAAACTTTGTTGTGAAGAAAGTTGTATTGAAAGTTTCTTGTAAGGTGATCTGGTAGTAATTAATTCCCTTAGTTTATTCATCTTGGAAATACTATTTCATTTGGCAGGATATAAAATTGTTAACTGGCTTTTTTTTTTTTTTTTTTTTTTTTTTTTTGAAGAGACTAAAAATAGTCTTCCAATCTCTTTTGGCTTGTAGGTTTTCTACTGAGAAGACTTTTGTTAGTTTGATGTGATTTTCTTTAAAGGTGATTAGATGCTTCTCTCTTGCTGATTTTAGGATTTTTATTTTCCACTTTGACTTTGAAAATTCTGATGACTATATCCCTTGGCGAGGCTTTTCAAATTTATCTACTAAGAATTCTCTGAGCCTTTTGCATCTAGATGTCCAAATTTCTCCAAGACAATCCAAGGGCTGCAATAAACATGCATGTGCATGTGTCTTTATAGTAGAATGATTTATATTCCTTTGGATATATACCCAGTAATGGGATTATTTGGTCAAATGGTAATTCTGGTTCTAGATCATTGAGTAATTGCCACACTGTCTTCCACAATGGTTGAACTAATTTACATTCCCACCAAGAGTGTAAAAGCATTCTTATTTCTCCACAGCCTCACCAGCATCTATTGTTCTTTTCTTTTCTTTCTGTCTTTTTTTTTTTTTTTTTTTTTTTTTTGAGGCGGAGTCTCACTCTGTCACCCGGGCTGGAGTGCAGTGCAGTGGTGCCATCTTGGCTCACTGCAAGCTCCGCCTTCCGGGTTCAAGCCATTCTCCTGCCTCAGCCTCCCGAATAGCTGGGACACCAGGCGCCCCCAGCACTGCGCCCGGCTAATTTGTTGTGTTTTCAGTAGAGACGGGGTTTCACCGTGTGTGCCAGGATGGTCTCGATCTCCTGACCTCGTGATTCCCCCGCCTTGGCCTCCCAAAGTGCAGGGATTACAGGCGTGAGCCACCGTGCCCGGCCATGCATCTATTGTTTCTTGACTTTTTAATAATCATCATTCTGATTGGCATGAGATGGTATCTCATTGTGGTTTTGATTT
The DNA here is from genome assembly GCF_007565055.1 of Rhinopithecus roxellana. Classification (NCBI taxonomy): domain Eukaryota; kingdom Metazoa; phylum Chordata; class Mammalia; order Primates; family Cercopithecidae; genus Rhinopithecus; species Rhinopithecus roxellana. Next base: position 66,899,799 of record NC_044559.1, on the reverse strand, counting down.
CCACTCTTTACAATAGCAAAGACATCGAATCAACCCAAACACCCATCAATAGTAGACTGGATAAAAAAAATGTGGTACATAACACCATGGAATACTATGCAGCCATAAAAAGGAATGAGATCATGTCCTTTAGAGGAACATGGAGGACTGGAAGCCAACATCCTTAGCAAACTAACACAGTAACAAAAAACCAAACACCAGCTGTTCTCACTCATAAGTGGGAATTGAACGATGAGAACACATGCACACATGAAGGGGAACAAAACACACTGGGGCCAGTCAGGGTTTGGTAGCTGAAGAGAGGGAGAGCATTAGGAGAAATAGCTAATGCATGTGGGGCTTAAAACCTAGATAACAGGTTGATAGGTGCAGCAAATCACCATGGCACACATATACCTACGTAACCACCTACATGTTCTGCGCTTGTATCCCAGGACTTAAATAAAAATTAAATAATAATAATAATAATAGCTACCATTTGCATAAAAAAGACAATACCATGGGAGATTTTTTCTGATTTATTTCCTCATTTTCCTTACATTTTACTTTTTCTTCATCTTCCTCTGGAATACTTATAGTTTGTAGGTTTGGACACTACATAATCCTGTGTTTCTCTTTGTTACATTTTTAAAAAACTCTTTCTTAATTTTTATCTTACTGGATTAATTGAAACGAGCTGTCTTCCAGTGCTGAAGTTATTTCTTCCAGTTGGTATAGCCTATTGTTAAAACTTTCAACTGTATTTTGTAATTATTTTAATGAATTTTTTTATTTCTAGAAATTCTGTTTGTTTTTTAATGATATCTATGTATTTTTTAATATTCTGAATTGTTTTTCTGATTTCTTTGTGTTTTTTTTTTCAACTTTCTCTTGGATTTCACTGAGCTTCTTTAAAATCAATATTTTTATTTTTTAATGGGATATTTCAAATATTTCATTTAGTTTAAATTCATTGTTAAAGATTCAGTGTGGACTGGGTGCAGTGGCTCATGCCTGTAATCCCAGCACTTTGGGAGTCTGAGGCAGGTGGATCACAAGGTCAGGAGTTCAAGACCAGCCTGGCTAACATAATGAAACCCCATCTCTACTAAAAATACAAAAATTAGCTGGGCATGGTGGTGCATGCCTGTAGTCCCAGCTACTTGGGAGGCTGAGGCAGGAGAATCGAATTGCTTGAACCTGGAAGGTGGAGGTTGTAGTGAACCGAGATTGCACCACTGCATTCTTGGGCAACAGAGTGAGACTTCAACTCAAAAAAAAAAAAAAAAAAAAAAAAAAAAAGAATCAATGTAATCTTTCGATGTGTTGTGTCACTCTGTTTTTCATACTCTCAGAGTTGTTTCTCTGATTCTTTATCATCTGGATAAGCTATCTCTCCTTATTTTTAAACTTTGCTTTACTTTGAATGGATTTTTTTCTCCTTCAGGAGGTGTCTATAATGTATGATTTGTAGGGTCCTTCTGGCTTTAGTTCTGGGTGCTTTCAGGGCTAAAGAGTCTTGGTTATATATAGCCTTTGTATGATGGCTTTCCTGAATGTTATTTTTAGTAGCAGTATACTGTGCATGTGAGCAGGCTCAATACTTCCTATTGGACTGGAATCATGGAGATCTCAGGAAGCTTATCTCATTCCCCACTGCTGTTGACTTGTCTGTTGACTTGTGTCAGCTCATTTTCTACTGTGTTTTGCAGTTCAAACTCTAGGCCAGTAGGTGTCACTTACAGCTATGAGCCACATGTGATCAATATAGATTGGTATATACCTAATCCTTTTTTAATGGGAGAAGTTCTCTGTTGCCTCAGACCATGGGTTGGTCTGTGGAATGCACAGTGGTACCACCTCTCTCCTTAGGGAAGATCCAAAATGTGTGGGACCAGACTGATCAGGCCAACCCACAGGTTTCCCAATGGCATGCACATGCATCAGCTTTGAAAGGGGTCTCGGTGGGCAGCCTGCAAGAACCAGGAGTTGTGCCTAGGCATGAATTCTAGAAACTTTTGCTGCTTCAGGTTCTCTGCATGGGAAGAGTGAGGTGGCCCAAATAACAACCTAGAAGAGTAAGTGCTCCAAATTCCAGAGATATGTCTGGGCATGAAGAAGAGAGAGCACCAATGTATCACAATCTCTGTACCTGAAGGGAGGAGAAGCTGAGACTCCCAAGCCAGGAGAATGTGTGTGTCAACTGCCTGCAAATATACCCTGGCAAAAAGCAGAGAAACTGCTGCTGCAGTAAGGTCTTTGCATTGGAAGGGATGAATGTCTCAAACTAATCTGTACTAATGTGTAGAAGTGTGTGTGCCAAATGCCTGGAGGTATGTCTGAGTGTGAAGCGGAGGGATGGTTGCTGTACTAACTTGTCTGTGTGGAAGAGAATGGCAACTCAAGCTCCTATCCCAGGAGAGGTGATGCATAAAAAGTATGGAGATATGTCTGGCCATGAAACAGAATGTTCCACTGCACCAATATCGTTTTACCAGCCAAAAGCCATCAGGGGATGGCTTGCCCACTATCTTCTCCCTTGGATCTGGAGTGTCCTTTGTTATTCTGGTGAATCCCCATTTTCCTTCTTGAATTAAAGCTCACAGTGTTGATCTTTGTGCACTGTTTTGCTATTTCCAAGTGGCTAAGGCATGCTAACAGTCTCTAACTCACCATTTTGAGTGTTTCTGCAGCAAGTGCATGGGCGATTTCACAAGACCAATCTACACTCGGGGGAGTAAGATGGAGGGTGAGCAGAATCAATCTGTTTCTGCCTCCATCCTGCCTTAAGGAAATTTATTTTCCATGTTGGTAATTTATTCAAGTAATTTCAATATAGTCAGTTACCTCGCATAAGGAAAATTATTTTAAGTCTAAATCAAGCATTGAAATATAGTGGTGAACTAAAACAGATATATTTATTGCATTTGTGGAACTCACTATAGTTTACTCTTGGAGAAAAAAATAAGTATTAGCAATCTCAGTATTTCTCTTGACAAACAAATATGTGCTTAATAATTTCTATTAGCTTAATCATGTAAACAGTTGGTTTTAAACTTTTTGAGAATACATTTTCTACACCAAAATTGAATGTAAATAAATTTACCACACAACATGATGTTAAAATTTTTCACACTTGAATATATTTGTTATAACACAAAGATAGAAGTTACAAAAATTGTAACATTAAGTGAAAAGAATACATGAAGACTTAAAATGTTTTGTGTTTGATCTCAAAAAGTTATAGTTTGGGAATAAAAAGAGGAGTCCTGTGAAGTTTGAAAATATATCAAATGGATGACCTTGAATGTTAAATCTCTTAGACATGGGCTTGAAGAATTTAACTTCCAAAACCTCAAGACCAGTTAATAGAGCCAACTCACTATGACTCTAAAATGTATCTTAAGATATGTAAGAAGCCTATAAGATGACTTTTATTATGTACTTTAGAAAAATTGAATCAAATGGATCTTTTTGAAAGTTATGATTCCTATGCTGGAATTAGATACTACTGGTATTAATTGAGTGTTTAAGGCCTTTGTACAAAACAGTTTGTTGAATCCTAATGAGGATAAAGTGTGAAGCTTAAACTGTACATATGTGCTTGAGGTTTTCATGTATGAACCTATACATTGCGACTGGACACAAATACCATCTGAGTATGTGCTATAAGTTCTATTATTTCATATTACCTATCAGTCCCTCTTCTCATCTCTACACTGCTGAAAGAGGCTGCCTTTTAGTTGTGACTGGTGGAGCTATTTAGAGACACCAGTGATGTTTGCGATAGACAGTTCACTTCACAGGATATCTGACACCTTTCTCAGAGATCTCCTTCTCTGATTACAGTTCAGTGTCCCACTTGAGTCTATCTGACATTGTTCTTTCTAAGTCCCGTATAACTGTAAAGTTGTGAAAGAAAATATAACCAAAGAATAAAAGGGCTGCTATGTGGCCAGTATTTCTGATGTGAAAACTGAGTCTCACAGAGGTGAAGTAGCTTCAGTCAGAGACACTTTCAACTTCAAAGTCTTGTTTCTGTTCATCACAATATATTTGTTCATTGATAAACATAAGACACAGAATGAAGTGAGCCATTTCGTTCTTCTGTGAAAGCAGAATAAAATGGTACTGCAATGTTTATCAAGGGAAAAGTCAATATGGAGTTTGTGGTGAAAGGATTTTACCTTTTTGATAAAATACGTTTTGCCTTTTCAGATCTAGGGAAAGAAATTCAGTAAATGTAGAAAAAGTAATTTTCAAATTTTAAATAAATAAGATACCTGTAGAATATAATACAACCTTATAGGCATATGGCTAGATATATTAAAATGTTCAGAGCTTTGGCAGGAAATATTTAAGTGTTTCATAATGAAGATTTTAGACATCTTGATTATTTGCAGATACACTGATTATACAGATGAGCGAAAACATATACAGAATTCTAAAATCTTCCATGTTCTGTAGAATACTGACTACTTAATCAATTTGGAATGTATGTAAACTGGCACTTCTTAAAAGTTTCAAAAAGCCAGAATGACACAAATGGAAATAATTAGCATAAAGCTGCCATTTGAAAAACACTACTGTGCTAGTATGAAAAGTAGAATATTGTTCTCCAACCTGTACAAATTTTATTTACCTAAATATGTTCTTCTTGTGCTTCTGTTCACAGTATTAAGTTGTAGAATGACTGTTGGAAGTAGTTTTGAAATACAATTTTGTTAAATAATATTTTCTTTAATGTGGACTGTTAAATGTAAAATACTTGAAATCAGGCCCTTTGTGTGTGTGTGTGTGTGTGTGTGTGTGTGTTTTAACTTTGTTCAGTTCCAAACAGCCACGTCTATGAGCACATGTCAAACTAAATGAATTCTATAAAATAAAGTCTAAAGAAATAACTGTTCTAGATTCATGCCAAGGCATTGAGGGAATGTTCACAATTACCTGCTTTTGAACCGAGTGATTTATGATGCCCATTACCTGTGGCATAAAGAGATAATCTTTTAAAAATTTGAGGTAGAAACTGAAAGCTATCTTTGTAATTTTCATCTTTGCCAACTTTTTCTATCATACATCTCTTATAGTTCTATTTAAAACATGGAATACTGAAATCTGTTTTACTGCATAGTGAAGTTCTAAGTTTGTCCAAACTATCCATCTATTTAACATTATTATGATAATTAAAATTCAGGACATAAATCTTGATATAATGTAACTCCTAAGATGATTAATTCTTTCTAGTGTTTCAGTTTAAACTGGTACCAATCTTCAACCCAGTTGTTTAGCAGTTCTCATCATCTTAGTGGGTGCTAAATGTAGCCTCCAATTCTAGTTTAGAATGTTATTTTCCATGGCTATATGAACTAAATTACTGCCCCCTCAGTTTTGTACATCCAAAGCCCCAACTACACGTTTTCCAGCTGGAGAACAGGCTGCACCCAACAACCTATGATTCCATTATTTGCCTTGACATCTGAGTTCTTTCTAACCTCTACTATAAACATGAGACATTTTCTATAGTACTCAAACTTTTTCAAAACTCTCCTTATCACAACCTTGCTTCAAATACATATTCTCTCCGTCATTGTCTCTTCCGTCAGTGTAGTATTTCTTCATATGTCTCTTCTATTGCTTGTTGTGTCTCAGCTGTTATAATTTTTTAAGTCCCTTTTAAAATTTAGCAATATAAATTAATGCTTAAAACAATGAATTTCAAAATGCTTTGTTTGAACTTGGAGAACAGATTATTTCTCTTAGCCTAACTATCCAGTGATGTTTTTTGCTTTTTTAAATATTCATTTTTCGGCCGGGCGCGGTGGCTCAAGCCTGTAATTCCAGCACTTTGGGAGGCCAAGACAGGCGGATCACAAGGTCAGGAGATCGAGACCATCCTGGCTAACATGGTGAAACCCCGTCTCTACTAAAAAATACAAAAAACTAGCTGGGCGAGGTGGCGGGCGCCTGTAGTTCCAGCTACTCGGGAGGCTGAGGCAGGAGAATGGCGTGAACCCGGGAGACGGAGCTTGCAGTGAGCCAGGATCCAGCCACTACATTCCAGCCTGGGTGACAGAGCGAGACTCCATCTCAAAAAAAAAAAAAAAAAAAAAAAAAAAAAAATTCATTTTTCTACTGACAATAGATTTTCTTTGTCTCTCCCTTTTTGACATTTTGAAGATTAAGTAAAGGAAAAAAATTGATAATTTAATTGTACCTTGTAAAGAGAAAAAGTAATTTCTATACTCTCTACATTCAAATTTAGGAGTGCCTCAGGGACCCAATTACACTACTATGTACATAGGAGAAATACCTGTAAGTATTTCAGAATTTGAGGATCTTTAATATTTATTTGTATAATCAAAGGCAGCAAATTCAGAAGCAATTAAACATTATACAAATCTCAATACAATTAGTTATGACATATCTGGAAGTTAATCCATGATAATTATAGAAATAGAAGATATTATACATTATAAAATGGTTTAATACAGATTTGCTTATTTCCATTACTTAAGGATTATAATTTTAAAATCTGAGTAAACTCTACAGCATTGTTCAAGACATTACAAGTGAGGTTTTAAAAAAAAGTAACTTTTGTTAGTTTTTAAAATTAAGGTTGAATGAATAAACTATATATTTTCAACTGGGCTTTCTTTTGAGGAATTTATCAACACTTTTGGACACTTGTAATCAGAAAAATATACTCACAAATTATGGATATTATAAAGGTGATTATTTTTGGTAAAATATTGGAAAATATAATGGACTTTAAGGTCCATACCTACTCAGAATTCTATGATTCCTTAGTTTTCATCTATGTGATACATGGGCAGATTTGATTTTGTATGTTCTTATTGTTTTGCCCTAGGAATGGACATCTATGACATGAAAAAACTCACAGTGACAAGAGACTCCCTATAGAGGTCCCCTTATGTTCAAGTGTTAAATGTTCATGTTTGTCAGATTAAATGTATGAAAGATGTCACTAGAACTAGTCACATTATCAGCATTCAAAAGATATGTTATCAACACTTCCTTAATGCTCTTTCGGTAATGTGTTGCAATGACTTGAAGTATCAGAGGAAAGATATCATCTTTGTTTGACATGTTAAATAATAGATTATCTCAACGGTACACACAGCTATTCAATGAAACTCTTCTGAGTATTTGTTCAGGTCCATTCAGTGTGTGAATAGCCTGAGTTGTGACAGCAAGCAGTCTTTTACCCTTTTAGCAGACCTAATAACCACATGGCAAGGAAAGTGATCATTAAATAAACCTAAAGCATTGCTAACTACAGTTCTGGCATGTTGGCAAGTACTGAAATTGTAGTCCGTTATATACAGGTGACCATATATGCTGGTTTTCTCAAAGCAATCCGGTTTATGCCTTTATGCCTGCTGCATTGTTATTAACAATACCCCTCTCACCCTCAAAAGTATTCTGGTTTGAACCATAAATTACTGTATATGGCCATCTTCCTTCCAGGAATAAAATTTGAGTAAAAATAATTAGGTGGTAGATCCAGAAACCTCCCCAAAAGTTGAGTCCTCAAGTAAAAAAAAGAAATAGGTCTTAGAAGACTACAACTTTTCACTCTATGTATTTGTATTGTTCATTTTTTTCCCGCTAAAATAAGTGAATGCCTCATTTTATTCTAGATGAAGTATTTCTTGCAACAGCAATTAGGAAAACATTTCTGTTCTGTCTCTTCCAGTTTGTGTAAAGGGGGGGAGCAAAAGCTAAAAATGAAGTATAATTCAAAATCCTTTTGACACAGGCTGAAATCTAGACTGTGGTCATTATAGAGGTGGTTATTTTCTGCAGCGGCCAGTAGAAAATAAACAGGCTAATAATAACATAATATACTGCTATTCCAAAACTGAGTGGTGAGCAATATAGCCTTGGGAGAGAAATGCTTCACTCAGAAACTTAACCTACAGTAAAAATCTAATCAGTATTATTAAACAATATTAAACTAAACATGATTAATTTTGAAACTAACAATATCCTTCACAACACTTTCCCAGCACTATTTATTGATTTGTCAGTGTTTGTAAGACCCTTAGATGTAAGCTTTGGTCACTAGGAAAACTGATGTTTCATTTACCAATTTTATAAAGAATCATTGCATGATCCTCCACTTGAGTGGGACTGATTGCATTGATCTGAATTAATACAATTAGAGGAAGAAGGATTACTCAGACGTTTGCTTGGTAGGATCATGTCAGTATCATTGTAAATTGCTACATTTATGCAGGACACATTTAAATGTGTAAATAGATGCAAATTTATATTTATATATAAATATATAAGCAGGACACATCTAAATATGTAATATATACATATTGCATATCTATTACCTATGTATTACGTACTGGTACATACTTATTACATATATTACATATAAGTATGTAATATATATACATAAAGGTGTCAAAAAACACACACATATACACATTCGTACATATTATCCTAGTCAGTTGCATGAGTGGAAAATTCCTAAAAATCTGGTTAAAGTAAAACCATAAGTTCATCAATCTTTCATCCTGTGTCTATTGACTCATTCACTGTAAGAATTATTTTATATACATGTTAAGATGTGTCTTGCATATACATTTATGAATATATATTTTTTACATATGTCCTGCATAAATATATATATACACACACACGTGCACATACACACATTACTCCCATAACTATACATATATATGTATTGGAATTGTTTTTAAGTGAATATATACATATATATGTATATATGAATTATTTATAATTGCTAAGACTTGTATGTTTCCTTGTTTCCTTGTGCCAGGTATATACTAAGGACTCGTCATTTAATCCTCACAACAACAATGGAAGTAGATATTGTTATTATAATAACAATCAATAACAATTGTTATTGTTTGTTATTATAATTATAACAATTGTTATTGATTGTTATTATACTCATATTCATTTACAGAAAATAAAACTGAGGCTTAAATAGATTATGCAGTGTAACTTTTGAGGGAAATGCATATTTATTCATTAATGTATAATAATGTATGGAATAGGTTCAAGTCTCCACTCAATCATTCCAAGAATGAGTGGAGACTCTTGGAAAAGGCTGCGTCCACTGCCTTTTCCACTAACATGCATAACTTGACGTTTATGTTACAATAATATAGAATACAGTTCCCACAACATATGCATAGTATTCTTTATTTACTTATAAAAAATCTGTTTCTTTGCAATAGGATTAAGCTTCAAATACTAAAAATAATGCATTTGCAAAGATCTTGTTGCAGTGTTTGAGCAACTGATTTCTCATTAGAGGGAGGAGTAACTTCCATATAGTAATGAATTGTTTGGTTTTCTCTTCTTTTTCTTTGGAATTAAAGAAGATAATCAATCGTGGTAAGAATTTGAAGCAAATGTCCACAGTCAGGTTTTGATAGTCAATCTTGAATTATTCTTCCCTAAAGCTAAGGCACTCACTTTACAACATGACGTCTAACTCAAGAGATAAAAATTGTGAAACTCCTCTGAGAAAATAATAAAAACAAATGTTTGCTTCTGATATTTTGTTTCCTTTTTTCAGTGATCATTATAACTATTATTGCTCATTATCTGAGGGAACAGTTATGAAAATCTATTTGAACATGCCAGGAATAAAGATGACCACACACACACACACACACACACACACACACACATTATTCTGGCCTGCACTGGGGTGATTTTGACAGCCTTAAGGGTGTGCAATTAGGAGTCAGATATTTGAAATAGTTCAGTTTAGGCCTAAGAGGAGGCCAACACTATAGAATTAGTAAAATAAAAGCTGAGAAATCATCTAGATACTCAGGTAAAATTCTGACTATAAAGAAAGAAAACAAAGAGAAAGAGTAAAACCATGTAACTGCAAAATTCACATAGCTGCTGTGATTGAATGTCAGATCTAATGTCATATCTGTATAATATAATGTCAAATCTAAAACTTCATTTTCTATATATCCGCATAGATGGTATTTTTGCCATTTAATAGAGTATATGTTTTGTCATCTGGATAAAAAATATTCAACTTGTAAGATTCAGCATATTTGTCATAGTCCAACTTAGGTTAGTCTATTTTACTTGATGCAAATATAATACCAAATATGAGCCATGACCTTTTGCTTTTTATCTTGCACTCTTGAAATCCACCATCCGCATTGTTGCCATAGTGATTTATCCACAATAAAAAATGGCCTTATTCCACTTCTATTTAGCAGATCTCTGGCTCCATGGTGATTATCCATATGGCATACAACATGTCCTCTGTGTCGTGGTCTTGGCCTGCTTCCACAGCCTTTTCCACTAACATGCATAACTTGACATTTATATTACAACAATATAGAATATAGTTCCTACAACATATTATTTTATAATTGCCTATATTATTTTAATATAATATATAATAATATATATTATTTATTTATAATTGCCATGTTATTTTATAATTGCCTATATTTTCTCATGCTTTTCCTGTTGCTAAAACATGAGAAGCTCTTATTTGCTTACTTATTTACTTATTAAGACTTATTTACTTACTTAACTCATTACCTGCATTTAAAGATTATGTTAGAAGTTACGCCATCCCAAAAGTGATGACCGATCTAGTGGACGGGGCTAAGCGGTCCTGCTCTGAGTTTATATCATGTCCTTTCTTCCCCTTCTTAAAATGATCTCTTTATGGGTTTCTTTATTGCTTTAGGTTTCTAGTTATTTGATGAAATAGCCATCATGGTTTTGTTGTTGTTGTTGTTGTTGTTGTTGTTTATCTTTGCATATTCAACCCTAAGCATTGTGTCTGGCAAACATGTAATGTATATTTGTTGAAATGAAATAGCAGCCAGTTTTTCACGAAGTGAGAATCACAGAATACTGTCCCAAAACAGTTTTGGTATTGATGAAAGATACTGTATTATTTTGAAATAAATGCAGGCTTCAAAAAGTCAGATAGACTGTATATTTTCAGTAATCTTAAATCCACATGCTAGTTTGATTATTTTTACTATTTTAATTATTTTATTATGTATGTATTTATTTACTCTCCATTTGATATTTTTGTAACTTCTGAGAATAAAATCTTGGTAGTTGCTGCAAATGGAAAACTGGAGAGAAGTAGTTGTTTCAGACTTCAAGTTTCTATACCAGCAAGTTACTTCCAATAGAAAATATATCAAAATATGATTTATTTGGACTCCTTTCCTCTCAATTTTATATGGACCTGGGCAAGAACAGTGATGTCTATAGTACTAAGTTATTGCTGCATGATGTGTTACTCATTTTTCCTAAGAAACTTTACTGTCCCTGGAGTTTGCAACAAATTTTGTCCATTGAATCTTACTTAATTTCTCTGACCCTGCTTTGGGACTGATCAGGCATGCCTACCACCTCAATTTACTCCAGTTTCTGTAGCTTAGGTAAGTAGCCCATGGTCCAGTTTCATTCATTACCTATAGAGGTCAGCATCTAGGAGTATATCAAGTACAACGACAGTGTTCCACGTCTCTTACTACAAACATGTCTAAACCCTATTAGAATTGTATTAGAGAAGTAGGTCTGTATGTAACATCATGAAGATTGCTTCGATGTTCTCAACAGGATATCCTGCATCTTATTATCTAAGATTTAAAATGTGTCTTTTGGGCTGGGCTCTGTGGCTCATGCCTGTAATCCCAGCTCTTTGGAAAGCTGAGGTGGGCAGATCACTTGAGGTCAGGAGCCTAAGACCAGACTGGCCAACATGGTGAAACCCCGTCTCTAGTAAAAATACAAAAAATAGCCGGGCGTGGTAGCATGCACTTGTAGTCCCAGCTACTCGGGAGGTTGAGACAGTGAATCATTTGAACATGGGAGGCAAATGTTGCAATGAGCTGAGATCGCGCCGCTACACTCCAGCCTGGGCAACAGAGCGAGACATCATCTCGAAAAAATAAAGTATGTCTTCCCTGCCCCAATTTCCTGTGGGTAAGTCTTCAAATATCTCCATATCCTATTCCCCAAGTATGGTAGGTGTAAAACTTAAAGTAGGAAACATGGAAATAATTCTAAAAATTTATATTACTATCCCATACCATCTAAGGAATTTAACTACTAGGATCATTTTGCATGTCATATTTCTTCAAGTTTTCAGTGCAATTTAAATTCTTATAGGCCTATTAGCCCTAAAGTTGACAAAATAACAAGAAATCCAATACACTCAGGTTTACTTTATATTTAATTTCCAACAGTACTTTTCTAGGATTGAGTTATAACTAGAAATGGGGACGATAAGTTGTGTATTGATTTGGAAGTTGGAAGGATGATTTTGTTTTCTATATTAAAGATAATTTAAATATACATATTTCACCCATACTATCATGAATATCCAATATTTGGAATATTTGGAATATCCAATGCATTTTATTTTAATGGAGTTCCTTGTAATCCCTTGTAATCAGTATTACTCTGGAGGTGATGAATGTGATTAAAATACTCTGCTGAGGCAGACAACCAGTCATATTTAGTTGGATGAGACTCAGCTTTATACATCCGAGCATTCAAAATTTCTGGCTTACTGTTAAGAGTAATTATGCTGTTTACCTCTCAGTAATGCTCTTCTCTTTTTAAGATACCTAATCTCCACTCTCTGGGAAAGAGAAATGGCAGTTTCAGTGTACCATCGGTACCACATCTATCAATACTGTTCAGAAATTCTTGAAAAAATCCATCATCAGATACCTCTCTATAATCACCTGTAATTTCAGTAAAACTATGAGACTTATGCAGTAGTGAATGATAGAATCAAAATGTGAATCCATGCCACCTGACCAAGAGTCACTAAATATTAAGTAATATTTAAGAAAATAAATATTCTTCAAATCACATAAAGCCTAAAATGTTCATGGTAATCTATTACAATCAAATCACTGTTCTAGAAGTAACTGGTCTCTATGCACTTTTTGTAGAACAACTCATGGTATGGATAATAGTGGTGCTAGGGTCGCTTATGTCATAAGCAAATTCAAAAGGTTGTAAAAACTGATTACAGATTAAGAAGTACAACCTGTGAAATATTATGCTTAAAATATTTTATATGTGATGAAATTGAAGTTTGGGGAGATGAAATAAACTGCACAAAATCACATACCTAATAAGTGATGGAGCCATAATTTGAACTTGGGCATTCTAACCATTCTTTCAATTATATTAATTATATCTCTACCACATTCAAATTATAGTTCTAGAAATAAATGTTATGGATTAATCTTAGCATGTATTTTTAAAAAATTATTTTAGATTCATAGGTACACATGCAGGTTTGTGATATAAGTAAATTAAGTGTCATGGGGGTTCAATGTGCAGATTATTTCATACCCAAGGTAATAATTATAGTAGCTGATAAGTAGTTTTTCAATCCTTACCCTGAACTCTTAAGTAGGCGTCAGTGTCTCTGAATCCCTTATTTGTGTCCATGAGTACTGAAAGTTTAACTCCTACTTATAAACGAGAACATGCAGTGATTTGTTTTCTGTTCCTTCGTTGCTTCAATTAGAACAATGACATTCATCAGTATTCTTACAAAGGACATATTCTTGTTCCTTTTTTTATGGCTATGTAATATGACATGCTACATAAGTACTGCATTTTCTTTATCCAGTCCACTACTGATGGGCATTTTGATTCATTCCATGACTTTGACATTGTGAATAGTGCTGCAATGAACCTACTCAGGCATGTGCCTTTATGGTAGAATGATTTATATTCCTTTGGGAATGTGCTCAGTTAATGGGATTGTTGAGCCAAATAGTAGTTCTGTTTTAAGTTTTTTGAGACATCTCCAAACTGCGTTCCAAAATGGCTCAACCAATTTACATTCCCACCAGCAAGGTATAAGTGTTCCTTTTCTCTGCTACCATGCAGGTATCTGTTATTTTGACTTTAATAATCACCATTCTGACTGGTGTGAGATGGTATCTCATTGTGATTTTGATTCACATTTCTCTAATAATTAATGGATAATGAGTATTTTTCACATGCTTGTTAGCTGTATGTATGTCTTCTTTCTAAAAGTGTCTCTGCATGTCTTTTGCCCAGTTTTTACTGGGTTGTTTATTTGTGTGGTTTTTATTTGTTTGTTTTGCTTCTTAATTGAAGTTCCTTAGAGATTCTGGATATTAAGACCTTTGTCAGAGGCATGATTTGCAAATATTCTCTTTCATTCTGTAGGTTGTCTGTTTACACTTGATAGTTTCATGCACTATGCAGAAGTTCTTTAGTTAAATTATGTCCCAGTTGTCAATTTTTGTCTTTGTTGCAATTGCTTTTGGCATCTTCACTGTAAAATTTTGCCTATGTCCAGAATGATATTTCTTGGGTTATCTTCTAGGATTTCTAAAGTTTTGAATTTTACATTGAAGTATTTAATTCATCTTGAGTTGATTTTTGTATATGGTGAATAGAATGGGTCCAGTTTCAATCTTCTGAACATGGCTAGCCAGTTACTCCACCTCCATTTGTTGAACACTGAATTGTTTCACCATTGCTTGTTGGTCAATTTTGTCTAAGATCCGATGGTTGTAGGGGCATGTGGCTTTATTTCTGGGTTCTCTATTCTGTTCCATTGGTCTATGTGTCTGCTTTTTTACCAGTACCATGCTGTTTTGGTTATTGCAGCCTTACACTGTAGTTTGAAGTCAGGTAAGGTGATGTCTCTAGCTTTGTTCTTTTAAATTGCTTTGGGAAGTATTGCACTTTTTACAGTATTGATTTTTGCTATATATGAATATGGAATGTTTCTCCATTTGTGTCATTTCTGATTTATTTCCTCAGTATTTTGTAATTCTCATTATAGATAACTTTTGCCTCCCTGGTTAGCTATATTTTTGGGCATTTTATGTTTTTTGACTATGGTGAAAGCAATTACATTCTTGATGTGACTCATCTTGGACGTTGTTAGTGTATAGAAATGCTACTGATTTTTGTGCATTAATTTTGTATCCGAAAACTTCTCTGAATTTGTTTATCAGATCTAGGTGCTTTTGGGCAGAGACCGTGGGGTTTCCTACATATAGAATCATACCATCTGCACATAGAGACAATTTGACTTCCTCTCTTCCTATTTGTAATTTTTTTTTTTTTTTCGCTTGCCTTATTGCTCTGATAGGACTTAAAGTACTGTGTCAAATAGGAACGGTAAGAGTAGGCATTCTTTTCTTCTTCTGGTTCTCAGCAGAGGACACTTCCTGCTTTTGCTCATTCAGTATGATATTTCCAGTGGGTTTGTCATAGATGGCTCTTACTTTTTGTGGTGTGTTTATTCACTGCCTTATTTGGTAGAGGTTTTTAACCTCAAGGCCTGCTGAATTTTATCAGTAGCCTTTTCTGCATCTAGTGAGATGATCATGTGTATTTGTTGTGAATTATGTTTATGTGGTGAATCACATTTACTAACTTTGCATATGTTGAACCAACCTTGCATCACAGGGATAGAGCCTACTTGATCATGGTGAATGAGCTTTTTGATGTGCTGCTGGATTTCGTTTGCTAGTTGTTGTTTTTTTTTCCTTTTTTCTTTTCTTTTTTTTTTTTTTTTTTTGAGGATTTTTGAATTTATGTCCATCAAGAATATTGGCATGAAGTTTTCTTTTATCTTTGTCATGTTCTGCTAGGTTTTGATATCAGAATGATGCATGACTCATAGAATCAGTGAGGAGGAATTGCTCCCTCTCAATGATTTTGGAATAGTTTCAGTAGAAATGATGCAGTGCTTCTTATATAGAGTTCAGCTGTGAATATGTCTGGCCCAAGCCTTTTGCTGGTTGGTAGGCTTTTTATTACTTATCTAATTTTGGAACTCATTATTTCTCTGTCCAGGATTGCAATTTCTTTCTAGTTCAAACTTGCAAGATTCTATTTCCTGGAATTTATCAGTTTTTCTAGGTTTTCTAGTTTGTATGCATAGAGGTGTTTGTAATTTTATTTGAGGTTTTTTTTTTTTTTTTTTTTCTGTGGAATTGGAGGTAATGTCCCCTTCATCATTTCTGATTGTGGGTATTCAGATATTTTTTTTTCAGTAGTCTACTTACTTATTTTTTCAGAAATATTTCAGAAATAATAAGACTTATTTTTCAGAAAAAATAAGTCTTACTTATTTTTCAGAAAAAATAAGTCTTACTTATTTTTTCAAGGAAACAACCACTAAATTTGTGGACCTTTTGTATGGTTTTCAGGTCTTAATTTATTTCATTCAGTTCAGATCTGACTCTAGTTTCGTTTTTGTCTGCTGCTAGCTTTAGGGTTTGTTTTTGTTTAACACTGCTTTAGCTGTGTCCTAGAGATTCTGATGTGTTGTATCTTTGCCCAGAGTTTTCATGCTGGTTCATTCTAATCTGTGTGGGCAGATGTTCCTTCAATCTTGGAAGTTGCTGCCCTTTGAATAAGGTATTTGCTTTTATCTTCTTTGATTCCCTTGAGAGTTTGATAGAGGAGTATGGTGGGTTCAGTCGATTGACTTCGTCTCTGGAAGATCTTAGGGGGCCAAGGATTAGTTTAGTACTCTAGGCCTGCTTGCAAGTAACTCTTGAGGGCTAATGCCAGGCCCCTAGCTTTGTTAGTTTAGCCCCTTCATGCTGGGAACTTGCTGCAACGGAGAGGTCGAGGCATTTAGTGAGCAGCATTTGTAAAATAGATTTAGTAATACTATATTTAAAATACATAAAATATAATCATTATGGCATAGCTGATTTTCATATGTTCATTTTGTCCATTTGTTTTCCCCTATGCAATGCCTAACTTACCTGTAAAATGTATTTTCTTTACAAAGTGTTAAAAAGACAAAGAAATAGAAAAACTATTTATTGCTACCGAGATGCTAAATAATGTTTCAAAAGTAAGATGGAACTGCATTGCCATCATTATCATCATAGAACAATAAAAACTAATTTTCTATCATTTGGAAAACATGCAGAAATCCTTTCCTTCAGAGATTTTGTTACTTCTGGTTATGGGTCTTGATAGAGTCACTTAAGATAGGGTTTTAATAATTAAGTTTACATAACATCTAGATCATGAATTTTGATAACTTTTGTTCAGAAATGTTGCAAACATTTTCTTCTGTAACGTATGAACTAATAATTTGAAGAACATGTAAGTGATTAGTTTTTCTTTTACATAAAACCTGTATTTCAGCATTGTCAAATCATGTTACAAAATTCTCACTTTTCAAAGTTGACAATATTGATAAATACTTTGAAATATCATTAAAGTGTATTATGTTATCTGAAGCTTATTTGTTTAATCCTTCGTTAGAATGCCATTATGATTTCAGACACTAGATCTTTGTTCTAAGCGCAGAAACAGATTTTGGGTAAACTTACACTCTCTTTTCTCTTCTGAAGAGGAGGACATTACTTTTATGAACACACTCATTTGATTAATATTGACTTTCCCTTTTAAATGTGAAAGACAAAGAGGAATTTATTAAGTCAAGGAGCCTTTCTTGAGGACACGGAAAAGTCATAATCATTATCAAAGACTGCTTTACTAAGAAACTTTTACATAAATGACACTGGCAATAGTTTAAAAATGGTGCCTTCTAAAGATAAAAGGTGGCTCAATAGTCAGGGAAGAAATCATGATAATAGAAGGCACTAGGTAAATGTTGGCTATCATGTGCCAGGCATAATGTTAGAACATTTACCTATGACTTCTAAATTCACTGTAAGTAATTAGGATAGCTGTTATTATCTTCATTTTACAAGTGGTAACATTGAAAATAGAGAATTAAAAAGGTTAAGTAATTGATCAAATTTATATAGTTTTGAAATGACTTAGAGGGTGGAAAACCAGGTTCTGTAAGGCAGCACAGCTGCAGATCTTTGCACTACCACCTGCATGACAAATATCTCATCTCTTTCTGTTTCCCCTGGCTGATATAGCAAATAGTTTGCAGCTTTTGTTTCTGATCAGCAGCAGACAGACACCCTCGGAATCCTTCTAAACACAGAATCTATATAGTACTTGTAAAGATATATATATATATATATATATATATATATATATACACACACACACACACACACACACACATTTTAATAAGCATAACTATATAATGAAAAAATAGAAACAAAATACGTGTCTAATATAATAAAACTATTTTAAGTAAATTAAACTGTGTTCTTGGGTAATCATGTATTTTCAACATGAAGATTTAAATTTATATGCAGATATACCTGTAAATAAAATAAGTTTAAAAGATCATGATATGTGAACTAACAAAGTTTCACAACAGAAATATAGTATACTTTTTTGAGGGAAAAAACGTTTTTTAAACTATCAAGTATATATAAACTAAAATAACTAATTTCTGATATTTTAAATAATTTACTCTTTCCATTCTATTTGAAATTTGTTACTGATTTTTATCTATCGAAGTCATTTCTTATGTAGTAACTACAAATAAATAAAATAACTTTATTTCTGCAAAGACATAATAACAATATCTTCAAAAATCGCCAATAGCTGGGTTCAGTGATGTACATTTGTAATCCCAGCTACACAGGAGGCCAAGGAGTGCTTGATCCCCAGGAGTTTGAGTCCAGTCTGGGGAACATAGTGAGACCCCATCTCTAAAAGAAACGTAAATTGCCACTGTATCCTATAAGATAACAGTCTGATGGTCAGGGGAGATGTTGGGAAAAAAGACACATACATAGGTAAAAACATCCATCTCTGCCATGACTTAACTTATAATCACATCATTTTACTTAAACTTGTTAAAAGTTTTCAGAATAGCTATGGAAGTATTATTCAAAACAAAATGAAACCTAAGGAATGGGCATTATAAAATAAAACTTGAAGTAGAAATTTACTGTGGAAATTAAAATACAAAAATAGGGTGTGTTTTTTGTGTTTATTTTCTTATTTGAAAGGATCTTTTTGATCAGAAATGGGAAGCTTTTAACTTTCAACTGCCAGTGCTACTTTTCTTCTTTTATGAAGGTTTTCCCCATAGATTTCAGTGCTGTTTGATAGCATTTAACCCTCAGTAGAAATGTTTTCAAATGGGAGTTAGTCCTCTCAAAACCTGCCACTGATTTATCGACCAAACTTATGTAATATTCTAAATTATTTGTTGTCATTTCAATAGTGTTCATGGCATCTTCACCAGGAATAGATTTTATCTCAAGAAACCACATTTTTTGTATCCATCCCTACAAAACAATTCTTCATTTGTGGATATTTTATCATGAGATTGCAGCAATTCAGTCATATCTTCAGGCTCCACTTCTAATTCTAGTTCCCTTGCAATTTCTACCACATCTGTAGGTATTTTCCACACTGAAGTCTCAAACTCTCGAAGTCATTCATGAGTGTTGGAATCAACTTCTTCCAAACTCCTGATAAAGTTGTTATTTGATCTCCTCCTATAATTTACAAATGTTCTTAATGGCATCTAGAATGCAAGGTTTTCAATTTACTTTGCCCATATGCATAAGAAGAATGGCTACCTATGGCAGCTATAGTCTTGTGGCTATAATCCAGTCTATCACTGATGGACATTTGGGTTGGTTCCATGTCTTTGCTATTGTGAATAGTGCCACAATAAACATACATGTGCATGTGTCTTACAGCAGCATGATTTATAATCCTTTGGGTATATACCCAGTAATAGGATGACCGGATCAAATGGTACTTCTAGTTCTAGATCCTTGAGGAATCGCCACACTGTCTTCCACAATGGTTGAACTAGTTTATACTCCCACCAACAGTGTAAAAGTGTTTCTATTTCTCCACATCCTGTCCAACACCTGTTGTTTCCTGACTTTTTAATGATCACCATTCTAACTGGTATGAGATGGTATCTCATTGTGGTTTTAATTTGCATTTTTCTGATGGTTTTGTTTTCTTATCATTCATTTGCTCACTGAAGTAGCACTTTTGAGTTTCCCTCAAGAACTTTTCCTTTGCATTCACAAGTTGGCTGTTTGGTGATTGAGGCCTACCTTTTGGCCTCTGGGCTTTCAACATGCCTTTCTCACTAAGCTTATTTATGTTTAGCTGGTGATTAAAAATGAGAGGCCTGGGTCTCCTCCTTTCATTTGAACACATGGAGACCACTTTATGATTATTATTTGGCCTAAGTTGAATATTGTGTGCTTCTGGAAACAGGGAAGCTGGAGTGGGTGAAGCAGTCACAACACATTCAACATGTACCAATTAAGTTTACCATCTTCTATGGGCCTGGTGTGTGGTGGCCCAAATCAACTACAATAGTAACATCAAAGACCACTGATCTCTATAACAAATAGAAATAATAGTAACAACAATAATAATAATGATGATAATAAAGTTTGAAATATTGTGATAATTTCCAAAACATAGACACAGAGACATGAAGTGCACACATGCTATTGGGAAAACAGTGGACACCGGGTTGCCACAAAACTTCGGTTTGTAAAAACTGGAATATTTGTGGAGTGAAATAAAGCAAAGAGCAGCAAAACAAGACATGCCTGTATTGTTCTATTTATTCCATAGATTTTGTAAACTTCAATAATTTTTCTTAAAACTTGAATAAAAAAGGTATTTAGTCTCATTGTCTCTTGACATTATATGTTGAATTGCACAATTTGCAGTTATTATTTAACATCCCTGCAAATTTATCTGAACATTTATTTGATAATGTCTATACATTCTTCTAAACATAAGACCTTTCAAAAGTGACCATTCTGCTTACATTTCTATTCATTTAATTCTTTACTTGTAGCCTCAAAGTATATAATTATATTAACAGAAAAATAAATTCTTACTGAGAATTTATAATATACTAAATGATGTATGTACATCATTTTATCTTCATTCTGGAATTACTACAATTGTCCCAAATTTTACAGGTGAGACAACTTTCACAGTGGAAAATGCTGTGCCCAAACCTAGGCCTAGTTGGATCTAAATTAATGCTCTTAAACATATGTCATTGAGAAGAAAAGAACTACACTATTTTTTCTTTTGGTTTGCTTTTTTCTAGTACAATTTCTGATAACCAGACATTTCACTTAGTAAATAGTGCAGGCTGATTGACAGTCACTGAAGTGTAAGAATTTTCCCAAGTAATTATTGTAGCATTAACTTCTGTACTTGACTGATACCTCCCTCTTCCATCTAAAACTCTCCAATCTAGCCAGTTCTAAAACTCAAACCTATACTTAGAGAGTCTTTCTCTATTTATCTAAAAGTATTTCTTCTTCAGGGAAAGGTAAGTGATAGAAGAATACAAATACAACTGAAAGTTGTTACTGAAAAAACAATCACCATTAGAGTCTACAGTCTATCATTCAGAAATCAAGTTAGACAGTCAGCAACTTAACATGACTCTAAAGTTTCTGCTTCACTTTTAATTCTCAAGGGTCAGAAAAAATATTTGTTTCTACTACAAATATTAAGAAACCCAGATCTCAGAAAATGTTGTCAATTTAGAATGTGATCAATTGTATTAATCTATGAACATGATATATTATGATAGAATTAATTAACACATAGTGTTGTTACACACATGTTTAAGAATCCTTTAGAATTTGAATGTCAAGCTTCGTATCAAGAGCTCATTTACTCATATAAGTTACAGTGTAACTTACTTTCAGGAAAGAAGCAAGGAGAGCATCAGTTGTCAAAGTGATAATTCTTCTCAGTGTAAAAAGAGAAGGATAAGGAGAAATACCATCCTAAGAATGGTTTTATTTCTTTTTATGGCTGACACAGGAACAGAAAACCAAATACCACGTGTTCTCACTCATAAGTAGGAGTTACTCTACAATGAGAATACATGGACAGAGAGAGGGGAACCAGGGCCTGTTGGGGAGTAGGGTGTGAGCGGAGGGAACTTGGAGGACAGGACATAGGTGCAACAATCCATCATGGCACATGTATACCTATGTAACAAACCTGCACGTTCTGCACCTGTATCCTGGTGGTGGTGTTATCGTTGTTGTTGTTGTTGTTTTTATTTTTTAAGAATACATTTTAAAAAAGAATGGTTTCATTTACTTATTTATTTTGTGTTTACGTATATGCTAAGTATGTGGCATCATTTTCTTATTTAATCTTTACTACATCATTTCCATTTTCTTGACAATGTATCTGAGATTGACATTCCTATCAGATTGATGAGCTTATTATTTTGAGTTATTCAATCAGGGATGTTTGGAGTTATTCAATCAGGGATGTTTAGAGTTATTCACTTTTAAGTTTAAGAGTAGCTCAGGGATATGACTTCATTTAGAAATTATGGAACTTATATTTCTAGATCTTATGTAAACAATCAGAGCTTTAACCGATTCTTATTTGTGAACTCTTCTATGCATGAGATGTCCCAGGGAAAGCTCAATCAAAGAGAACAAGAAGAACATTTAACCGCAATTAGATTTCATCTACAAAGACTGTGACGTTAGAGGGACTATAAAGTTAGATGACTGATAAGTTATTTTGATTGTTAAAGTTTAGGTAAAAGATAATTAGAATATCTGAATTTCGGTAAAATCAAAATACTGCTGGAAACAAATGTATACTAGTTTAAGATGTAAAGTGCAATAAATATATCACTGCTTATATTTATATTTTGCTTATATATATACTATTTATACATAAAGTGAATATAGTGAGCTCAATTTGAGATGCACAGGTAAGAATTGGAAATATTTCTTCTTAAAAGTTTATCTAAATGATAAGTAAACTTTACAATTTCAGTTCAATGTATGCAGATGAATATAATAATATAATAAATGGAGCTATGATACACTACAAGCCATGCCTTCAAGTTGCATATTCTTATTTTTCTCTCAGCAGCAAGTAGTTTGGAAACAAATAAAAATTATTGAAGATAAATTTTAAATTATCAGCTCTGGAATATAGTTAAAGATTATCTTGAATGTTATATAAATTTGGATATATATCCTTTTCTTTCTTGTGAACTGGTCAAAGAATTACCTTGGCATACTTTATATGTGGCGGAACATAAACTTTCTATTTCCAAACTTGCTGACTTTTCTGTTCTCATATAAAAGATGTAAAGTCAGTAAAGTTAAATTTCTGAGTGAGTTAAACTCCATAAGCAGAAAGTCTACATGAAGCATAGGATATCCTCTCTAAAGCTGTCAAACTGTTTCTATAAGTATCATGTAGAAATCACAGCCAGGGTGAAAAGAAATTTATTATTCAGAAATCCAATTTCCTTGGAGGATGATAGACACATCTACAATGTCTGTAAAATATAAAAATTTAGACTATGTGTGACTGAAGAGTTAAGCATTGCCATTCAAAATACTCCTCTGAGTACAGCAGCCAGAGCCATTTCAGTGCTCTGGCTGCTGTACTCAGAAGAGTAATTTCCCAGCTCCTGCTGGAGAAAGCTTTCACAATTAATGCATTGGTGCAAAAGGTCACTCTCAGTTCATTGTCAGTCATGAGATTCATATTAGTTTAGTCTTAGAGATATTGAAGGAAAGTTATAGGAATACAATGGGTTCCTAGCTGTGATGGTTTACAGCTGAAAGATTGCTTCAGGAGAATTTCTTGGTCTGAGAGTTTCTAGTGGCTGTTGACTCCCCCAGCCCAATCTAAAAAATAATGCATCAAGGAACTATGCAGATTACTACTCATTAAGAAAGTCTTTTAAGTGAACCAAATTGTGTGTAGGTTGCTCCTAAATATAAACAAACATAAAAGTAGGGAATATGGTGTTTTCAGAGACATTTCTACAAATCTAAACCATGAAGTGTCTGTGCTATTTCAACAGAGATACAATATATTTGTGGGTTTTAATATTTGAAGTTTGGTTGGAGATAATTTTTAATTGTTAATTGAAACCTATTTTCCTTTTTTTTCTGCTATGCACTGTCATAAATTATTTTGTACTTTCATTTACACCATACTGTATAACAAGTTTTTCGGGACCATTTGTAAGTCATAAGCATAGACCACACCTCACCTGCTCAGAGGAACTCCTCTGTCTCATAGTCAGCCATGTTGAGAAAAAATTGGACATTTTGCTCACTGACCTTCAATGAAAAGCATCATCTTATGCACCTAATGGACTACTTGCTTTTCTAGGGACACTGAGATAATAAATTGTTTCTAATATAATAGGTGATTTTAAAAGTTGGCAAATGATATTAACAGTACTGACAAATGTTAGTCGATATTAGTATTATAGTTATTACTGGTTTAGCAATTTCCCACAGCTTAAGATGCAAAATTCAAATACTCTGGTTTATAAGTAGTAGAAATATGCTCTAAAATAACTATAAAAAATATAGTCTTCTGTCTGGCCATGGTGGCCCATGCCTGTAATCCCAGAACTTTGGGAAGTTGAGCTGGGCGGATCACGAGGTCAGGAGATCAAGACAAGCCTGGCCAACATTGTGAAACCCCCTTCTCTGCGAAAAATACAAAAATTAGCTGGACACGGTGACGTGCCCCTGAAGTCCCAACTACTCGGGAGGCTGAGGCAGGAGAATCGCTTGAACCCAGGAGGCAGAGGTTACAGTGAGCCGAGATAGTGCCACTGCACTCCAGCCCAGCCTGTCAACAGAGCAAGACTCTGTCTCAAAACAAACAAATAAACAAAAAAGGTAGTCTTGTAAATACACAAACCAATAATATGGTGTTTATTAACATTTTTGAGCATTATGTACTGTATATAATTGTGTGTGCTCATTTTTATACACTGGAAGCGCAGTAGGTTAACACCAGCATTACCATAAACACATTAGTAATGCATTTTGTTATAATGTTATGACAGCTACAATTTAAATAGAAGATAGACATTTTTTCAGCTCCATTCCAATCTTAAGGGATCACCTCATATATGTGGTCTATTATTAACAGAAACATTGTGAAGTGGCACATGACTATAAAATTTTTTGATCATACTGTATTTTTTGCACCTCCACAGTTTCTGTATTGCTTATAACCTGTGTTCAAAATGTTGTCTGTTAGATGACCTCTCACTCCTTCAAGAACATGCCCCAATACCACCCTTTCTGTGAAACTGCTACCTACTTTGCTGCTCCCATCCAACAGAATTGTTTACATTTTCTCCAAGACCAGTAGGAGTTGGCATCTACTTGTCTTATAGAGCACATTCCAATATATTGTATTCATAGGTGACTCAATATATTTGTCTTCATAGGTGACAAGAGCAAAGATCATATCTTCATTGCTGTCTGCTCTATGTATAACCCAGTCATGCATATAGTATTTGATATTTGGGTTTTTGGGATGAACATAATTACTTAATGTCATTATTTCATAGATTGATGAATATTGATAGAAGTGTCATAGATATGCCAAATATAATATATTGATCCACTTAAGACTTTATTCAGTCCCTAATTGCTAACTTTGCATAGTGCTTTTCATGGCTGGTAAGTTAGTGAGGAAAGGAGTCAGAGGCAAAATGTAAGTGTTGATCAAGAATTTTTCTACCATTTTATATAACATTCAAGCCTTGATAATAATTTACTGGTTTGGAGATCAACAGTTTCTGTGAACAATTGACATAATATTAAAGCTTTTTGTTTTTTTTTTTTTACTTTGGTAATTACCATATCCAAAAAAGGGTGCTTTGTGTTGTTTAAATGAATAATACACTTTGCATATGTATTTGTAGAATTACTTCTGTTAGCATCACTTAGCTCATATACCTTAAAAATAACCTATTTTATAACCATTTTTATCTACCTATGTGGATATATATATTACTAATAGAAAATTTTACTTTAAGGTTTATGCAGTTGTGACTAAAGAGTTGTAGTAAGAAAGAAAAATTGAATGTGAAGAGAAGATAGGTATTTTGGAAATGTTACTGAGAAAGAAGATACCCAATCTAGCATATCTAATAATATTGAATTACTTTTTGAGCACTGGAATTTTTAAGTAGTCTAATGCTGCTTTATTAAGTTATCTAATTTTTAGGATTTATTAACCTTATTTTGACATTATAAATGTTCTCAACACAAGCATTAACTGACTGATCCTGATCTCAAACACAATGAACAAGTAAAGCTTTGGTTCTTTATTCTGTGGAGAGACAACTTGCTAACGCAATGACAAATTTTCCTCATGAATTTTACTTATTGAAAAAGTAATTACCTTTCAGAGTTGACTTTGAGATGCTGCTTTTGGAGTTTAACTTCTTTCTGATTCTTGAGTAGTAATGGAAATTTTAATGGGTGAAGCTTATCTGTGAATCACTGGTAACTTGAAACTGATTTTACATGGCTAGATTTTCAAACTGAGATGAAAGGAGAAAACCCATGTAAGCATACTTGTTTAAGCATATTCTGATATTTTTCAATATTATTCCTATGTATTTTTCATAAGCGTATACTCTTCAGACAATATAGTATTTGCCTTAACATCTCTTAATCTTTGGATTTGGAAATTTATTGTTTATATTGTAATGCTACTTATGTGAGAATGGTTAAAAGACATTAAGCATACTATTCAGTATATATTTAGCCACAGTCAGATTGAACTGCTATTTGTTAATGTCTATGTTTTAACATAATAGCAATCCCATTCGTTTAGTAGGATTAGCCCAAGTCTAAAGAAGTACAATTGAGATTTAGAAAAAAAACAATGACTTACCCAGCCTACCTAACTAATGGGATGGTTGAGCGTAGAACATAACTTTTATAACTTCAATTTTTGCCACTCCCATTATTCTACTCTTTGCACATTAATTCTAATTTTTAAGATAATGCCTTCAATGGGCTGATAATTTGATTTCTTAATTTAACTGAAGACAGCTCTGTAGTAAATTTATAATTAATAATTTTTAATGTTAGTGAAGATTTTTTTTTTTTTTTTTTTTTTTTTGAGACGGAGTCTCGCTCTGTCGCCCAGGCTGGAGTGCAGTGGCCGGATCTCAGCTCACTGCAAGCTCCGCCTCCCGGGTTTACGCCATTCTCCTGCCTCAGCCTCCGGAGTAGCTGGGACTACAGGCGCCCTCCATCTCGCCCGGCTAGTTTTTTTTGTATTTTTTAGTAGAGACGGGGTTTCACCATGTTAGCCAGGATGGTCTCGATCTCCTGACCTCGTGATCCGCCCATCTCGGCCTCCCAAAGTGCTGGGATTACAGGCTTGAGCCACCGCGCCCGGCCAGTGAAGATTTTTTTAAATTTTATTTTTAAATTTTATTTTATTGTGGTAAGAATGCTTAACATAAGACCTATCCTCTTAACCAACTTGTAAGTGCATAATCTTTGACCATAGGCTAACGTTGTATGGCATATCTCTAGGGCTTCTTTACCTTGCTTGACTGAAACCTTCTACCATACAACATTGTATTATATATTGCAGAATTTTCTTAAAGACATTAAGGCAGATATTGTTCAAGGATGGGCATGGTAATAGGTATTGGGACCCCTGCAAAGGGGTCTTAAAGTGGAAGAGAGAGATTGGACTCAATTCTGACTTCCACTATGACAACTGGAGACTTACAGCCAAAAAACAGGGTGGGGTTCAGTGAATGGAAAATTGCTAAGAAGAAACATACAGAAAAATGAGGTTTCTAGCTACATTGACTTGATGGAATTATTGCGGAAGGGAGTCCAGTGTCATAAGATATTGAAGGTGGTCAGATTTTTTCCTAAGTTGACTTAGCAGGACTCTTGCTCAAATTGGATTCAACAAGGACAGAAAGAGAAGCCCAAGGTTAGACCTAGCCAAGCATAAGATTCAAATGAGCCCAAATAAAGTTTTGGTCAAAGGAGAGAGTCTTTGTCAGTATTTATTATATATGTAGCTCATTTTTTTTTTTTTTTTTTTTTTTTGAGGCGGAGTCTCGCTCTGTCGCCCGGGCTGGAGTGCAGTGGTCGGATCTCAGCTCACTGCAAGCTCCGCCTCCCGGGTTTACGGCATTCTCCTGCCTCAGCCTCCCGTAGCTGGGACTACAGGCGCCCGCCACCTCGCCCGGCTAGTTTTTTTTGTATTTTTAGTAGAGACGGGGTTTCACCGTGTTCGCCAGGATGGTCTCGATCTCCTGACCTTGTGATCCGCCCGTCTCGGCCTCCCAAAGTGCTGGGATTACAGGCTTGAGCCACCGCGCCCGGCCCATGTAGCTCATTTTTTTATTCATGTACTTGTTGATGGACATGTAGGTTGCTTCCACATCTTGGATATTGTAAATAGTGTTACAATGAGCATAAGAGTACTAATATACAATAGTATCTGAGACTATAATTTTGATTCTTTTAGATAAGTGCCAAGAATTTTGATTACTGAATCATATGGTAGTTCTATTTTTAATTTTTTTTTGAGAAACCTCCTTCGTGATTTCTATAGTGGCTGCACCATTTTGCGTTCCCACTAACAGTTTTCAAGAGTTCCACTTTCTCTACATTCTTACTAAAAATGTATTCTTTGGGGTTTTATTGTTTTGATTTGTTTGTTTTTGTTTTGAAATAGCCATACCGGCAAGTGTGAGAAGATACCTCTTGTTGACTTTGATTTGCATTCTCCTTATGATTAGGGACATTGAGCATTTTTAAATATATCTATTGGCTATTTGTAGTTCTTTTGGGGAGAACTGTCTTTCCGAGTCTTTAGCCCATTTTTAAAATCAAGTCACATGCTTTATTGAGTTACAAGAGTTTCAAAAATAAAGTATTTTGGAGATCAACCCCTTATCAAATATACGTTTTGCAAATATTTTCTCCCATTCTGTTAAAGTGAAATGTCTCTTCACTCTGTTGTTTCCTTTGCTGCACAGAGCCTTTTAAATTTGATATAGTACCACTTGTACAACAGAGGTATAGAATACTAGAATATGATACAGAACTCTGAAATAAATCTATGCATATATAGTCAATAATCTTCACTAAGGGTGCCAAGAAGTCACAATGGCCTAATCAACACATGGTGGTGGAAAAATAGATAAGAATGTACAAAAGAATGATATTGGACACTGTTTTACATCATACACAAAAAAAAATCAAAATGGATTATTGACATAAATATAAGACTCAAATCATTAAAGTGCAAAAAAAAATGAGGGAAAGTTTCATGATATTTGTCTCATCAATGATTTTATGGATATGACACCAAAAGCACAGGAAAGCAAAACAAAAATTACGACTTCTTTTTGCTAAAAATCTCAATAACTGTAAAGCATTCCTTATTTAATACTTTAAGGATCTAAAGAAAAACATATTACATCAAAATTTGCACCCATCATAAAATTTCAAGTATTAAATAGCCTTTGAACTTTTCTTTTCTAGAAAATAATCTATATTTATATAATAGTTTGGTTATTAGCTGATGATTTTAATTTTCTGGAAATTTTCAGCTGTGGGTTATTATTAAAATTAGCTATCTTGCTCCCTTGGATTTGGATTTCCATGCAAAAATTAGAAAAGTAGAGGCAGTGATGATTTAAAATACATAAACACACACACACACATTTTATATACAGAGAGTCTCCAACTTAGAATGGTTCAACTTACAAGTTTTTGGATTTATGATGGTGCCAAGTGATATGCATTCAATGGAAACTTTACTTCAGTGCAGTTCAATAAGTCGCATACTATGTTCAGCACTATTATAAAAATTAACTTTGTATTAGATGATTTTGCCTAGCTGTAAGCAAATGCAAGTGTTCTGAGCATGGTTAAAGTAGGCTAAGCTAAGCTGTGATGTTCAGTAGACAAAATTTATTAAATGCATTTTAATTTACAATATTTTTGACTTGATTTTCTCAGGATGTAACCTCATTATAATTTGAAGAGCATCTGTACATATGTATGGTCATGCTCTGCATAATGGTGTTTTGGTCAACAATGGACCACATATACAATGGTGGTCCCATAAGACTATAACATAGCTGAAAAATTTCTGTTGCCTGGTGATATAGCCCTTGTAACATCATCTCAGAAAGCATTACTCACAAGTTTGTTGTGATGCTGGTAGAAACAAACCTATTGTGCTGCCAGTGATTTAAAAAAAAAAAAAAAAGCACATACACTTATAAACAAATACTTGAAAACAATAGCAAATGATTATGTTACTAATTTATGCATTTATAATACTGTAAGTTTTATTGTTATTTTAGAGTATACTTCATCTCCTTATAAAAAAAATTAACTGTAAACCACCCTCAGATTCTTTAAGAGATATTCCATAAGAAGGCATTATTATCATAGGCGATGACAGCTCCATGCATGTTTTTGCCTCTCAGAGTCTTGTACTGGGACAAGACACGGAGGTAGAAGACAGGGATATTGATTATCTTGACCCTGTGTAGGCCTAGGCTAATGTGTATGTTTGGGTCTAGGTTTAAAAAATGTTTTAAAAGTAAAAATTACATTAATAATTTTTTAAATAGGAAAAGGTTATAGAATAAGAATATAAAGAAAGAAAATATGTTATATGGCTATACAATGTGTTCTTACAAAGAGTCAAAAAGTTAAAAAATTAAAAATTAAAAATTTTATAAAAAACAGTAAGCTAAAGTTAGTTTACTGTTAAAAAAATGTGTTTTATAAATTTAGTGTAACCTAAGTTTTCAGTGTTTATAAAGTCTAGAGTAGCATACAGTAATGTCCAAGGACTTCACATTCACTCACTACTCACTACCTCATCTATCCTGAACCAATTCCAATCCTGCAAGCTCCACTTGTGGTAAGTGCTGTATGCACGTGTGCCATTTTAAGTCTTTTATACGATAATTTTACTGTACCTTTTCTAGGTTTAGATACACAGATACCATTTTGTTACGATTGCCTACAGTATTCAATACAGCAACATGCTATACAGGTTTGTAGCCTAGGAGTAATAGGTGTGTAGTAGGCTATACTATCTAGATTTGTGTAAGTACACTTTGTGGTGTTCATACAATGATTAAATTGCCTAACAATGCATTTCTCAGATTATATTTCCATCCTTAACTAATGTGTGACTGTGTATAGAACCACAAAACTACCTGACAGATTGCATGTAGCGGGGGAAATATAGATTCAGGGCAGTAAGGAGAGAGAGGGACCAAGTAGGGAGATATGAGTCCATATTGCAGCATGATCAGTACAATGAAGTATGGATAACAAAAGTTCTGTTTAAATTTTCCTATTGAGCTTTTTCTTTGGTTGAACAATTTATGACATTAACATATTTATAAGGGAAAATAACTCATAAATTTCAGTGTAAGAACATCATCAGGGAAGTGCTAAGTCAATTGTTCTTATACTATTGTCAGAGATAATGATGTATTTTTCTATTTCTCTATTTAAATGTATATGGACATTCTATTCTAATACACACTACTATTCTATAAAAAAAAACACTGTCAAATGATTTGACTTGGAATAAAGCTGGAAATGATTGTTGCTGTTAGATTTTCTGTAAAAAGTTCAAACTTTGAAAATCTAATTTAGATATACATGTGGTATTGATCTAAATTATTTCCTCACTTCTTAAATATTTTCTAGCTGAACAAATGAAATTTAAAACATTTTTCCAGTGTTATTTTAATTAAATAATTAACTTTGTAATAGCTTCAACTTCTGTCAAGAAACAGAGAATTATTTTTAATTCAAGAAGAACATCTCATACGCATTTATATAAAATAGTCATAAAATACATACTCATATACATTTGACTAAATGCCACATATGCTTTAACATTTTCTTTTAAGAAAGTATAACACTTTGAAGATTCAGTGTAAACATCCAGATATTAAACTAAATGATTTCCTTAGCTCCTTGACATATCCTAGAATATCTATTTTAGTTTATAAATATGATTTTAAAAAATTAGATACATAGCAAATACTCTATACCTACAATACATTTTTTCTTTATCCTATTGTATCCTTTATTGCTATGCATTCTGATTGTTTACAACCTCTTTGCATTATAAATCATACCTCAGTACATATTCTTATATGAAGGTATTTGAAGACACATTTGAGTATATTTAAAGGACAATTTTAAATATATAATTGTCAAATACAATGACACATGCATTTTAATATTTGAAAAATATCACTATTTTAATATTATCTGTCATTATGAGTCTCATCTTAGGTATAATTTCCCTAAGCAATCTGAATTCCCTTTTAGATATAAATGATAATATATATATATATATATATATATATATATATTTTTTTTTTTTTTTTTTTTTTTTTTTTTTAGACGGAGTCTCGCTCTGTCACCCAGGCTGGAGTGCAGTGGCCGGATCTCAGCTCACTGCAAGCTCCGCCTCCCGGATTTACGCCATTCTCCTGCCTCAGCCTCCCGAGTAGCTGGGACTACAGGCGCCCGCCACCACGCCCGGCTAGTTTTTTGTATTTTTTAGTAGAGATGGGGTTTCACCAGGTTAGCCAGGATGGTCTCGATCTCCTGACCTCGTGATCCGCCCGTCTCGGCCTCCCAAAGTGCTGGGATTACAGGCTTGAGCCACCGCGCCCGGCAAGAGGAGTATATTTTTTTTATAATATGGAAAAGTTTCTGTTTTGTGCTATGCTATAATCAACACCCTTTCTAGATGATTTCAAGCTATCATTTTAACATTTTGCAGAAGAGAAACTGAGGGTATGAAAAATTGAGAAACCTGCCCAAAATGTAGCATCTAAGAGGCAAAGTCAGGATTGGAACTCAGGTTAGTCAGACACTTGATCACAAGCGTTAATTACTACCAGCCTAATGAACTTCAAAGTTCTGTGAAATGTTTTTTTTTGTTGTTGTTTTTTTTTTTTTTTTTTGAGATGGAGTCTCGCTCTGTTGCCCAGGCTGGAGTGCAGTGGCCGGATCTCAGCTCACTGCAAGCTCCGCCTCCCGGGTTTAGGCCATTCTCCTGCCTCAGCCTCCCAAGTAGCTGGGACTACAAGCTCTCGCCACCTCACCCGGCTCATCCTGATACCAAAGCCTGGCAGAGACACAACAAAAAAAGAGAATTTTAGACCAATATCCCTGATGAACATCGATGCAAAAATCCTCAATAAAATACTGGCAAACCGGATTCAGCAGCACATCAAAAAGCTTATCCACCATGATCAAGTGGGCTTCATCCCTGGGATGCAAGGCTGGTTCAACATTCGCAAGTCAATAAACGTAATCCAGCATATAAACAGAACCAAAGACAAGAACCACATGATTATCTCAATAGATGCAGAGAGCACTACCTAATCTCTCACGCTTGGCTTCTGTCCAATTTATAAATAAATGAAATCAATTAATTCAGAATTTTGATCCAGAATTTAAAATAAGACATTTATTTAAGGTTCCTAGTAAAGTGTCTAAAATGATGAAGCTCAATAATTGTAGTTGCATCTGAAACATGGTAAAATAATTCAGTTTTGAATCCCCTCAAACGCTTGCCCATGGAAAGCACAAATTTCATATCATTTCACAAATATACCATACCCAGAATAGTCAAATTCATAGAGAAATAACGTAGAATAATGGTTACCATGGGCGGGAAGCAGAGCTTAATGGGGAGCACCTATTTAATGGGTGGTGGTCCAATTTGTAACGATGAAAAGTTCTGAAGATGGATGGTTGGTGATGGCTATACAACAATGTGAATGTCCTTAAAACCACTAAACTGTAAACTTAAAACGGCTAAAATGGTACACTCTATGTTATGTACATTTTACCACAACACAATTTTAAAATTTAAATGAAAAAACAATTTTAATTATTTTAAAAATCTGAACAATAACAAAGCCTAATGTCACCTTCAAAGTCTCATAATATCTAGGAATTTTGTTCCTCAAAGATGCTTGGTTTTGCACATTTTTAAATTATAGATTCAGAGACTGCATGTGCAAATTTGTTGCATGGATATATTGTGTAATGCTGGGGTTTGGACTTTTCCCTGAGCAACACTTTCATGTTGAGCAATTCAGAGCCTAAAGTCCTAAATCCACCCTAGTCTGTTATCAAGCAAATCTTGAACAAATCTTTTAATTTTTCTGGGCTTCTGTTTTCTTTTGGGTTAGCAGAGAAGAATTAGCAAGATATGAGCTTCATTTTAGCTAAGATTCTTTGGATTTTATGACTCAGGAACTTCTGACATCACTATGCACACACACATGGGTAGCTATTTAGTTTTCAAGAATGTGAGATTCTTATGTTACCTGCATAAATAAAGGGCTCTCTGAGAAAGCGTCCTTAAATTTGAGATATTATAAAAAGAGGAATAGCAATCTATAAAAAGGAAAGCGATTCTTACATATAAGAAGTATCAAACACAGTTGAATAATTTGTATAGTATAGTTTAAACCACATTAAAAAAATCACCTTGTTCATGGTAAAGATGCAATAAGTGCCATTATATAAATGACCAATTTCTGAATTATTAGTGGCTTGTGCTGATGGCTAGAGCCATAGTTCTAGATACACAGTTTATGTCAGTGTTCCAAGAACCTGGTATTAGTTCAGCTATTCAGGCTAAAGTGGTGGTGAATACAACAGAAGAGAAAGAGAAGTTTCATTCCGTGCTAATATCCAAGTGTTTTAAGTAATTACTACCCATGAACATGTTTATTTAAGACTTAATTATAAGATTCGAAATATTTTACTAGGCAAACTTGAAGAAATGTATTTTAAAGAAAACTAAATGTAAAAAAATAAAAATAATTAGTTGTTTGTCTACTCTAATCCTGTGTGCCAACAGCTTCATGTATCTGGAGAATAAAGGAGAAAACAAACATCAAGTGGTCCATCATCCCTATGCAATAATTGTATGTCATTTTCCCAGTTAGTTTGCACTATTACTTTTCAAAGGAATCCTTCATAAATTATCTTTATCCTCAAAGCTCCAATACCTCTTTCTCATCCCCAAACTTCCACCTATACTGGACCTGCTCTCTGGTTAATTACCAGTGTCTAGAGGAACTAATTTGCTCTGCCAACCTAAGAAAAGACTTTCCTCTTACTGTGCAGGTGTGTCCATTCTCTCTCCTTTTTTATCTGCACTGTACCTTTTAATTGATTACTTTCATTAGTAGTAGCTCTGTCTTTAACACAAGTGCACACATGTGCCAAGTTCCTGGACTCATTGTCTCCACGGTCTTCCTGTCTCCTCATTTTGTTGCTCACTTGCACAGTATAAAGAAACACTAAAAATTATGTGAATTCTATTTTCTTGAAAACCTCTAGTCAGGCTTTTGTTTCCACTTCTCTACTAAAACCACTCCTCTCAAGGGTGTCAGTGACTTCTGTTTTGCAAATACACAATAGTTAATCCTCAGTCCTTATCTTCCTCAACCTATTAGTGGCACTTGACATATTAGCATTCTTTCCTGTTTGAAATCCTTTCTTCATTTGGCTTCAGGCATTCCCTCTCACTCCTTCTTATCTCTTTAGCTACATACCCTTTATTTTTCTAACCTCTAAATATTTGCAAGTCCTGATTTTTCTCTCTTTGTACATCCTCCATAGATAGCCTATGTTAGTTCCATGATCATTTCACGACTGGCAATTTTGTGTCTACCCTGAATTTCAGATTCATTCATATCAATCTATGATCTATGGGACATCTTTATTTGGTAGTTTAATAGATATTTCAAACTGTATTTGCACAATCAAAGCCAAACTCTTGATTTCTACTCCAAACCTGCTGCTCTTCAATAAGGAGGAACACATTCCAGTAAGTGGCACCTCCATTCTCTTAGTTTCCTGTTGGCTACATCTCTCATCTCAAGTACTATTTCCTTCCTTTCATTAATCTGGCCTATTTACTGTTTCTCATCCATGGCTGGCACGCTCCCAACTCAGAGCCATTGAAAGTGTTATGCCTGCTTTTCTGTTATGGGACTCTCTAAAATGTCCCTTGGTTTATTCAGGTCTCAGCTCAAGTGTCATTTTCAGAGTTTTCCTTGAATACCCTAGCAACCTTCTCCCTACTCCAACCTTCTTTCTCTCCTTGTATTAGTCTGTTCTCAGGCTGCTACTAAAGACATACCCAAGACTGGATAATGTATAAAGGAAAGAAGTTTGATTGACTCACAGTTCCACCTGGCTGGGGAGGCCTCACAATCATGGCAGACGGTGAAGGAGCAGCGAAGTGATGTCTTACGTGGCGGCAGGCAAGAGACCTTGTGCAGGGGAACTCCCATTTATAAAACCAGATCTCCTGATACTTATTCACTACCGCAAGAACGGCATGGGGGAAACTGCCCCATGACTCAATTATCTTCACCTGTCCCAACCCTTGACACGTGGGGATTATTACAATTCAAGGTGAGATTTGGGTGGGGACACAAATAACTCATATCACTCCCTTTACATCTTTCTTCAAGCATTAACACAACCTAAACTATATCTGTATTATTTCTTTTCTTAAAAAAAATGAAAGCTCCACAAAGACTTTGTGAAGTAATACATTTCAAGCAAGGTGAAAAGAGTCCTACAAATATGCCTGATCATTATATTTTAATACCTAATATAAGGAGAAATGCATCTCAAAATGAGATGACAAGTTTACACTTCAGGCTTGTTTTCATGAATTGCAAAAAATCATTTTAGAAAAAAGAAAAAGTAACCTCAAACACTGTCCCCACATGCTCTTCTCTGTTATTGTTCTTTTCATTTCTGTTTGGTTAGGTGCTTCTCTTTATTTTCATTTATCTCCTATCACTGCATTTACCACACTACATCTGTCCCAAGAAAAACATAACTCATCCCTTTTCTCCTAGGGGAGGAAACCTAACCTCTTATAAATGAGCAGCATCTATAAAGGAGCTAATATATTTAATCAAAGTTTAATAAATGCTTTGATTAGTTATATTTTATCTTGGCAGACTAATACACATATGTTAATATAGCATGTACTCAAATACACATATGCATAGATATCTTAGACAAACAGTCTTTATCAAATATGTGATACTCTCAAGAATTAAAATTATACCCAAGATTCAAAAGTTTACAAGCTATTGGAAAAAATGAGTGCTCTGCTTAATTTGTTTTTAAGAAACTAAAGTAACAATAATGCTTTAAAAATAACCAGGGATTCATTTCAATTTGTGGAATTATTTTACTTCTAATGGAAGTTTAAACAAAACTTTTCTAATTACACGAAGTATTTCATTCTCTTATTAGTTTTTCTTTCTATAAACAAATAAACTATTTCCAGACTCTTACCTCCTCTGTAATTACTGTTGCTCAAGAAAGTTCCATTCAGAATGAGATTACAAGAAAATTATAGACATAAGCCATACTTAAAGTTGTTTAATATGACAGTTGGAATAGCTTATGCTCTGTATTTAATACTTAGTTAGTGGAAGATAGTGGATGATGCCATTTTAGTTATAACTAAGAGTATTAAAATTAGTTTACTTATGAGTTTTCACAAAGAATGATTTTTGGAGGCTAATTTCTATAAACAGTATTTCTCCCTTTAATTAACATGAAACAGAGTGTGTTCTGTTAGTGTGCTTTTTATTTGTCTACAGACTTTTTTGATAAGTCTCATGATATACAAATAATTGTTTTTCTCTTCAATATAGCAATCATCAGGGCAAATTTTGTAGTTTAGACCAACAAAGCATTGGACAGTCTACTATATCACATATATTGTTATCTATTACATGTTTTTCAATTCACATTGATTACATAATTGTTATGCAAGGGTTTGGAGAATTCCAACTATATCATCAGATCTATATCTATTCAATGTTGTATCATTATTATTTCCTGCCTTATATAGATGTTACGTTACTTTAAAAAGTTATATTTATTACAAATACAATGTTACGTATGCCTTCACTTTTTACCTTCACAAACACATAAATGATGATCTTGAAGGTGGTAACCAATGTCTACAATTCACTTGGAAAGGGTTATTTTTAATTCAATTAATTAAAAATTAGAAAATATCTACAGGGAACAATTCTCTTGCTTTCAATCATTTATGTGTCTTTTTGTTTTTAAAATTTGTTTGAATTTAGCAGCAATATGCTTAACTAAGTATTATATATGGACCCTCATTGGAAGTTGAAATGCCAGTCTTAGCGTTGCTTACCAAGAAAAAAAAAAAAAAAAAAAAACAGAAAGCACCAAAAGATAGTTTATAGGATTTTCTAACATCATCCCTCAAACTCAAAATAGTATGAAAAATATAAATAAATGTCATCCACATGTCTTTAATCTAGGAATCTGGTATCGTTTTAAAAATTGCTCATATGATTACAAACTTTAGAGCATATATCAATACATGAGGCAAGAATGAAATTTGTGTTGGTGATGACTATGCCCAAAATGCATTCTTACTTTAAAGGTAGTTATGCATTCAAGAAACTCTTTGTGCATATATAAATGTGTGTGTGTGTGTGTGTGTGTGTAACTTTGTAAAGTAACAACCTGATATTTCTGAATAATTCTGTTTCGAGAAAATCCTGAGTAACAGCAGTTCTAAAATTTCCATGTAATATATCCTCGGCATCCTGGTACATTATCTATCTATCTATCTATCTATCTATCTATCTATCTATCTATATTTTTAAAATTATTATTACACTTTAAGTTCTAGGGTACATGTGCACAACGTGCAGGTTTGTTACATTGTATACATGTGCCATATTGGTGTGCTTCACCATTAACTCATCATTTACATTAGGTATATCTCCTAATGCTATCCCTTCCCCCTCTCCCCACCCCTCAACAGGCCCCGTGTGTGATGTTCCCCTTCCTGTGTCCAAGTGTTCTCATTGTTCAGTTCCCACCTATGAGTGAGAACATGCAGTGTTTGGTTTTTTGTCCTTGCAATAGTTTGCTGAGAATGATGGTCTCCAGCTTCATCCATGTACCTACAAAGGACATTAACTCATCATTTTTTATGACTGCATAGTGTTCCATAGTGTATATGTGCCACATTTTCTTAATCCAGTCTACCATTGTTGGACGTGTGGGTTAGTTCCAAGTCTTTGCTGTTGTGAATAGTGCTGCAATAAACATACATGTGCATGTGTCTTTATAGCAGCATGATTTATAATCCTTTTGGTATATACCCAGTAATGGGATGACTGGGTCAAAGGGTATTTCTAGTTCTAGATCTTTGAGGAATCGCCACACTGTCTTCCACAATGGTTGAACTAGTTTACAGTCCCACCAACAGTGTAAGTGTTCCTATTTCTCCACATCCTCTCCAGCACCTGTTGTTTCCTGACTTTTTAATGATCGCATTCTAACTGGTGTGAGATGGTATCTCATAGTGGTTTTGATTTGCATTTCTCTGATGTCTAGTGACGATGAGCATTTTTTCATGTGTCTGTTGGCTGTATAAATGTCTTCTTTTGAGAAGTGTCTGTTCATATCCTTCGCCCGCTTGTTGATGGGATTGTTTGTTTTTTCCTTGTAAATTTGTTTGAGTTCTTTGTAGATTCTGGATATTAGCCCTTTGTCACATGAGTAGATTGCAAAATTTTTCTCCCATTCTGTAGGTTGCCTGTTTACTCTGATGGTAGTTTCTTTTGCAGTGCAGAAGCTCTTTAGTTTAATTAGATGCCATTTGTCAATTTTGGCGTTTGTTGCCATTGCTTTTGGTGTTTTAGACATGAACTCCTTGCCCATGCCTACGTCATGAATGGTATTGCATAGGTTTTCTTCTAGGGTTTTTATGGTATTAGGTCTAACATTTAAGTCTCTAATCCATCTTGAATTAAGTTTTCTACAACATATAATGAAGGGATCCAGTTTCAGCTTTCTACATATGGCTAGCCAGTTTTCCCACCACCATTTGTTAAATAGGGAATCCTTTCCCCATTTCTTGTTTTTTTCAGGTTTGTCAAAGATCAGATAGTTGTAGATGTGTGGTATTATTTCTGAGGGCTCTGCTCTGTTCCATTGGTCTATATATCTGTTTTGGTACCAGTACCATGCTGTTTTGTAGTATAGTTTGAAGTCAGGTAGTGTGGACATCCTGGTACATTATCTTTATGGTTAGTGCATATATTAAGATTTTTCTAGGCAGGAAGATACTCTAAAGTATGAGAATTTTTAAAGATTATGGTTATTAAAGTAAGTTTTGGATGTGATGATAGTACAGTGGTCCCAAATGCATATGGAGAGAGAGCTCTGATCAAACAGATGTCATTTTACTAACAGATCCTTAAGCCCAAGGTTTTTGAACTATTGCAACATGGTCTGGATGGCACAAAAAGCTGCATTTTATTGGCCAACACTATACATTAAAAATAGTTTAATTAAAACAATTAAATTTCATAATTTCATATGAAAATCTAAACACTCAGTGTTATCTAAAAAATTGGAAGATGGAAAAAATAGATGTAGACTTCTGCAAAGTTGCTAAATTTAAATTCAGCAAAGTTTCCAGAGCCCCCGTTATTTCTCAATCAGCCTTAGTTATTCATTTACAGTATTTTGTGGACACTTAGATTCTTATGCGTTTATGATCCCTTCCTGAAATAACTATGGTGCTTACACTGAATATATGCAATGCGACCTGACATGCGTGCACACACACACACACACACGCACACTGCCATGCACACACACACACGCACACTGCCATGCACACACACACACGCACACTGCCATGCACACACCCTATTATAATTATATCTGATTTAAAAATCTTCATACACCCCTATTTACAAGGTATTAGTGGAATATACATTTTGTTTATTTGTTTTTTTGGGACAGGCTCTCAAACTGTTCCCCAAGTAACATGATAATA
Source organism: Rhinopithecus roxellana (assembly GCF_007565055.1). Classification (NCBI taxonomy): domain Eukaryota; kingdom Metazoa; phylum Chordata; class Mammalia; order Primates; family Cercopithecidae; genus Rhinopithecus; species Rhinopithecus roxellana. Next base: position 66,859,113 of record NC_044559.1, on the reverse strand, counting down.
CCTCATTGTAACCTTGAACTCCTGGACTCAAGCCATCCTCCCCCATCAGCCTCTGGAGGGTGGTAGGACTTCACCCTCCAGAGTAAGTAATTATCCCTTACTCCTGGCTATTTTTTTTTTTATTTTCTCTATTCTGCAGAAACTGGATCTTGCTGCTTTGCCCAGGCTGAATTCAAACGCCTGGCCTCAAGTCATCATTTTATGTTGGCCTCCCAAAGTGCTAGGATTACATGTGTGAGCCACCATGTCATGCCCAGAATACACTTTTGAAATGCTTGATGAGTTGAATGGTATGGGCGACAATATGAAATTCATTTCTGCTTCAATTCTCCCTTTCACTATACCTTCATCATTATCAAAACTGCAACTTCAAAATCATCTATAATATCTGATTTCATCTTTGCCCATGAGTTTCTAATCTTAAGACTTCTACTTCCTTTCATCCACAAAAGATCCTTGATTTTGATTTATTCCACCCATCTCTGACACTGGAAAGGAAAATGAAAAAGTTTCTTGCTGTTAATTTAAATGAAATTTTGTACTTATTAATGATGGTTTTCTAACATAAATATCTTGCTGAATCATGTAAAATAGAAGACTTTTCATAGTTTTGAAAGTTTCACTGCATGCCTTATGAATAGTAATTAAAAACTTGAACCTTTCAACTTCAGTAGTAATTCTAAGGAGAAAGCGTTAGTTTGTAAAGTAATTATTGCCTAATTAGCCAAGAGTGTTAATAAAGTGGAAGAAAATTATAATTTTTATTTCCATATATGCTTTGTTCAATCTTTGTTTTTTAAAATTCTTCTTAAGGTACTTTTTGTCAGTTTCTATTAATTTAGTCATTTCAACAAAAATATTAAAATAATACTTGGTGGCTATGTTCACTGCTTTTTAATGACTTTTCTATGAAGACATATTGAAATAGATGTTGTCTTAGGATACAGAGGGCTTTGCCAATATTAGTATACTCAGATATAGGGATGAAATTTGAGAAAAGATTAGTTTAACTGGGTCACAGCAACAAAAACAGCTCCAATAGTTTTCGCTGTATATAAACCATAAATTTTAATTTACAGGCTGAGATTTGGTTCTTATTTTCCAAGTATATTAGAATTGTATTCTTATAAGTATATATTTCATCTAAGTTTAACAATTTAAAATATTATTTTATAATAAATACATATTTATGTACAAACATCTCCATACTCTCTGTGAGGATTTACAGTATTCATAGCCCTTTCTCCAACAATACCTTAAATGTGTCTTAAAGGAAATAGAACTTCTTTAGAATTTATCAATTATCAATCTTTGCATATTCAGCAAATGCTGCAGGAATAAGTTATAAAACTAAATTTCATATATAATACAGATTTGACAAGAGCAAATTACCTTTAATGTAAATAATAGGAACATTTTGTGAAAATGATAAATTTGTTTTTAAAATTCATTCATTCGAAACGTCAATGCTAATCTGTGCTAAGCTATTTTCTGGGCTCTGAGATAAAAAGCTGGGATAGGAGTTTGGCTAATAATGATTCCTCTTCTCAAGGGAATAAAGTGAAACACAAATATTGCCAAAGTGCCCACTGACAAGCAATGTAATTATAAACTGAAATGTGTTCACTGAACACAAAGGAAAGGCTAAGAAGGATTATTGCAAAATATTTGACCTATTCTTGGGGGACGAAGTGACTTGTCAGAGAAGTCTTACATGAGGAGCAAATTCTTAGATTGAAATGAAAATGGAGAAAATGCCTGGGCAGAAATAACTAGCTAAAAATAAAATAAAATGAAATATGGTTATGGTAATAAATACAGAGTTAAAAATTAGTTCAGATTGAAAAAAAAAACATGGAAAGGCCTTGGAATAAAAAAAGTCAGAATGAAATTATGTCTTTCATTTATAAAATATCTTGCCATGGTGTGTTGGGAACTAAATACTTTTCATTATTGACTTTTGGAATATTCATAAGTAGTAAAATATTCCTAAAATAATCCCTAACCCCAAGGGACATATAACAACTTATTTTAAAAGTATGGAAAAATGAAAAACAATCATTAGAATGCCTATAAAATTTAATGTCTGTATCATTTTAATAGGATAAAAATATACAGGCAGTTTGAATTTACTATGTAATAGCATAATCTAATACTTAATGTAATAAATTTAAAAATTTAAGTTAGAAAAAATGTACTCTAGTAATGAACATACCTTAGAGAGCATTGACACTAGGAGAGAGAACGGCTACTTTTCAGTTTGGTAATTTTGAAATGCGAGGCTACACTATAAAATTAGGTGTTTGTAGGAAGAGACTAATGTTCTTAGTGTATTACTCATGAAGCATAGTCTTTGTAAGATAACTTATTTAAATTCTATTTGCCCCTCAAACATAAAGAACCAACTAATTGTAATATTTTATCATTTACAGGTAAGACAGAGTTTTACAATTATAAAATTCCTTACAATTGACTCTTGGACAGCATGAGTTTGAACTCCATAAATCTGCTTAAAAATGAACTCTTTTTTTTTTTTTTTTTTTTTTTTTTTTTTTTGAGATGGAGTCTCGCTTTGTTCCCCAGGCTGGAGTGCAGTGGCACAATCTCAGCTCACTGCAAGCTCTGCCTTCTGGGTTCACTCCATTCTCCTGCCTCAGCCTCCCGAGTAGCTGGGACTATAGGCGCCCGCCACCACGCCCAGCTAATTTTTTGTATTTTTAATAGAGATGGGGTTTCACCGTTTTAGCCAGGATGGTCTCAACCTCCTGACCTTGTGATCCGCCCACCTTGGCCTCCCAAAGTGCTGGGATTAGAGGCGTGAGCCACCATGCCCGACCTCTACATGAACTATTTTCAATAAAAGTTACAGTTTTCTAGAAAAATAAAACTCAGCTTTACATTAAAATCCAATCTCTAAGAAATATGACAGTGACCTTTATGGATTTGTATCATAAATGGAGGGCTTGCGTGACTACACAATTAGTTATTTTTCTAAGTCAAATTATTCATCTTCACGTTTTGCCAGTTGAGAAGGTTGATCATTTCTTTAATCATGTAGATTTATAAGATAAATGATAAAAGCTTAATATTTATCAAACCAAAGCTTAGAAATATTTGTGAAATGCTTCCTTATTTGGATGTCTTTCTGTATTAGACTTTGAGTTACTGTTTTTGAGCTGATATTTCTGCAAACATTCTAGACTATAAATTTCAAACATGATTTTCGTAGTATAATTGGTAAAGTACAAAGAGAAATGAAACACAACAGTCTACCATTTGTTTCTAAAATTGTTAAAGCATATCTAATGATTTCAATAATAGTGACATCTGTTATACTCAAAAAACTATTCACTGTTAGCATTATTTTTATCAACATCAAATGTACAAACTTAGTTCTTGAGATAATTTTACTATTTTAAAATTATTATAAATTAAACAGTTGCAGGTCAGTTGGCTGGAGACCTTACCTTAAAAAATCCTGCAAAGAAAATAAAAAGTAATGTGTGTAGAATGTTGATTCTGTCTCTTCATTGATATGCTGTGCAACTTTATGATCTCTGGTTAGACTTCATATAATGTGAAGTATAAATAAAGTGTAGAAAAGATACGACATGTGGAATATGACCCCTCTCATAAGAAGAGGGGCAATGGAGGATAAACCTAGTTTTCTTCCTTCTACTTAAACATGTCACCTGGCAAAGTATTAAAGTACACATTTTCTACTCTATTCGTGTTAAATAAATGTTATATGTACATGTTAAAAGTACATATTAAAGCTATATAGAAAACAAACATTTTATTAGTGACAGTTTGTGTTTCCCAATCAGTATTTACTCTAGTATCCATTACATACATGTTAATATTTAAATAAATATTAAAAGTTATATGTTGACCAGGCACAATATGAAAGAAATACTTTCATATTTCAACCTAAGAATTTGTTCCTCATGTAAGACTTCTCTGACAAGTCACTTCCTCCCCCAAGTATAGGTCAAATATTTTGTGATAATCCTTCTTAGCCTTTCCTTTGTGTTCAGCGAACACATTTCACTTTATAAATCCTAGCACTTTGGGAGGCCAAGGCAGGCAGATCACCTGAGGTCGGGAGTTCCAGACCAGCCTGACTAACATGGAGAAACTCCGACTCTACTAAAAATACAAAATTAGACGGGCATGGTGGTGCATGCCTATAATCCCAACTTCTCAGGAGACTGAGGCAGGAAAATCGCTTGAACCCGGGAGGCAGAGGTTGCAGTGAGCCAAGATCCTGCCATTGCACTCCAGCCTGGGCAACAAGAGTGAAACTGAGTCTCAAATAAAACAACAAAAAAGTTATATGTTTCCTTCTATTACCAACTATATGTAATAAAAATGACATGCTTGGATGCACCTGGAAACCATCATTCTCAGCAAACTAACACAAGAACAGAAAACCAGACACCACATATTCTCATTCATAAGTGGGAGGTGAACAATGAAAACACATGGACACAGAGAGGGGAACATCACACACTGGAGCTTGTCGGGGGTTGTAGGGGTTAGAGGGAGGGATAACATTAGGGGAAATACCTAATGTAGATGATGGATTCATGAGTGCAGCAAACTGCCATGTCACATGTATACCTATGTAACAAACCTACACATTCTGGACATGTATCCTAGAACTTTAATTTTTTTAAATGACATGCTTTACCAATTAATTTTACATTGTTTAAATGCAAGCAGATTTAAGAAAAATCAGAAATGTAAATACTACCCGTTTGCTATTTCATTAAACATGTGAAGTCATTTCTTAAAATTAGAACTGTTGTGAATCTTTTGTTCTAAATCTGTCATCTATTTAGAAGACTATTATTTAAAACCTTATTTCCTACCAAGCTATGGTAGTGGCAAAAGCAAGTAAAGTAATATGACTGAGTTATAGTTCAAATTTTGTTCAATATAAGAAACAGAAAAGTAGTAACTAGATTTATAAAAAAGTGAATTTAATGTATATCATTGATCATATATAAAATAAATAAAATCTCATAATTTAGTGTTTAACTTACATTTCTTTTCAAAATGTAATTAACAATATAGAATGCAATTGTTTTACAAAGCTCATTTAGATTGTTGGCAGAATTCATTTCTTTTTGGTTCTATGACTGAGGGCTGTTGTCTGGGGGCCATGGTCTGGTCCAAGAAGTCACCGGGAGTTCCCTGGCATATGTCCCTCTCCAAAGGCAGTTTACAATATGTTTGCTTCTTTACACAGAGCAGAAAGATTTCTCTTTCTCCAATGTGCTAAGACTGAATTTTATATAACTTAATTGAAACAAGAAAATGACACCTTGTTCTTTATCATATTCATACTACACATTAAAAGTAAGTCATAGGCTCCACTGTCTATGGCAGTGGTCTCCAAGTTTTTGGCACTATGGACCGGTTTCATGAAAAATAAATTTTCCACTGATCTGGAGCTGGGAGCAGGGGAGTGGTTTGGGATGATTCAGGTCCATTACATTTATTATACACTTTATTTCTATTATTATTATAATATAATATATGATGATATAATCATACAACTCACCATAATATAGAATCAGTGGGAGCTCTGAACTTGTTTTCTTGCAACTACATGATCCCATCTGGGAATGATGAGAGACAATGACAGATCGATCATCAGGCATTAGATTCTTGTAAGGAGCGTGCAACGTGGAACCCTTGTATGTGAAGTTTACAATAGAGATTGTACTCCTATGAGAATCCAATGCTGCTACTGATCTGACAGGAGGCAGAGCTCAGGTGGTAATGCAAATGATGGGGAGGGGCTGTAAATACAGATGAAACTTTGCTTGCTCACTCACCACTCACCTCCTGCTCCGTGGCCTGGTTCCTAACAGGCCATGGACCAGCACTGAACCCCTGATCTATAGAATAGTATTATATGAGGATTTGATTCATTGTGAACTGCTTTAGGTGTGGCTGTCACAGTGTTAGACTGAAAACTCTATATAGACTATTATTTATTATTAATTCATTCAGTTTTTCTCATAAAGCTGTAGCCACTGCATCTTATAAAGTACACCATCCAGAATCAGCGCTCATCAAACACTTATGCTATAAATGAACAAATGAATATTCTTAACTTTTATTTTTTGTTCAAATTTTCATCTGTCAATTACAGGAGAATAAAATGGATTTTACTGTCCTAATTTTAAACTGATTCTCACAAGTTTTAACCAATTTACCCTTATATAGCCCTCCAAAAGCAGCATAACTAGGAATGCAATGCAAGACTCGCTCATTTCAGAGCCAGGACTTTTATTACATTATATCATACAAGTCACTGGCATTTTCATATTTTTACGTTTAGTCTCTCTTGACTGACTTAATACTTTTGAATTTTGTTGCTGATGGATTTGCCTTAGGAAAATACTCATGTACTCATTAATTTATTCGTGTTTCTTAGAATCTATAATATTCATCAAACAAGAATATTAATCAGAATCATTTTCCTGTGCCAGGGAATGACATCGTACAGAACTCTCTTTCAAGCTTCCTTTTTAAAATTATGCAAGCATTTGCTTGAGCATTAAAACTCCATTTTAAATTTGCTTGGTTATATTTTTAAGCTACACACTCCACTGATGAAATAATATTTGGACTTCTTTTTTTGTATTTCAGTTTGCTCACTCCTTTCATACTAAGCTTTCTTCCAAAGACTTTTCTAAGAAATAATGAGAAATGTGTTTGTCTAAAAGACTAACATTTAGATGAAAGTTCCAAAAACATAGATTGAATGGAAACCTCAAAAAATTGGCAATTGAAATTTCTTTATCTCCTAATTTGGAATTATTTTACTAAAGTGCCTTGAAATGTATATTAGGTTAAAAAAAATGAAATATAGTGCATGCTCAATAGCAAAGTCATTGTGAGAAAATTGAATAATTTATTTCTATAGAAGTTTAGCGTCTGATGCACTAAATATAAAATAAATACTAATTGAGTAAATGTATATATGAACACTAAGAAAAATATCCAATATAATAGCAATAGTAAACATGCAGATTACATTTCCACTCATTTAAAAACATTTTTGGTGTATTCATATTTTATTAAACCAACTAGTATGACTATATAATTATAACATTTGGTATGTATCTATTATAGACTAAACTGAATATTAGCTTTTTTCTGTGAAGACACAATCTCTGAACACAAATTAAACAGATTAATTATATTGGTCAGTCATTTGTTTTCTTGAGAAGTAGTATTCCCCAAAAAGAAAACCAGTGTTCCTCCCTGTTTTATTTAAAGTTCTATTATTAAAACCAGAATGTAATAATGAATAGACTCAACAGACATGTTAAGATACTGATTTGAATTTTCCAAGAATTCACCATAGCTGTAGAATAAGAATGCCTGAGCTTGGACTTACCTTATGTGTTTCACGTGGTTTTGGGAAATATATTTTGAGTTAAATTAGTCTCATTTAATGTTTACAACTGTTGATTACATATTTAAAATGTTTAAAACTGAAATGTAAGACCTTGTAAATGATTGAAGTGATGGCAAGATTAATTCTTAATAATTTATATTCTTAATTTTAAAATTGATTTTCATCAATTTTATTTTATACCACCATGTTTAGAGCAAATCTATATGTAGAGACAGAGTGCACCCAGAAAGCAAATTAACATTTTCTTTTTATTCGAAATGGAGTCTGTCTTGCTCTATTGCTCAGACTGGAGTGCAGTGGTGAAATCTCAGCTCACTGCAACGTCTGCCTCCTGCGTTCAAGCTATTCTTCTACCTCAGCCTCCTGAGTAACTGGGATCACAGGTGTGCACCACCACACTCGACTAATATTTTGTATGTTTAGTAGAGATGGGGTTTCACCAAGTCTGCCAGGCTAGTCTGGAACTCCTGACATCAAGTTATCCACCCGCCCCAACCTTCCAAAGTGCTGGGATTACAGGCGTGAGCCACCATGCCTGGCCAAATTAAGACATATTTTAAGTTTGGTAGTGAAGGCACATTCAGATGTAGTAGCATGTTTAAAAAAAAACAAAAAAAAAAAAAAAAAAAAAAAAACTGTAAGCCCGAGCAAAGATCTAGTAAGCCTGATTTAGCTGGACCTCACAGTGTCCTATAAAAACATTGGTTACTTTCCAACCTTATGTCAAATTAGCTACAACAGAACCCCTTGAATTTAAATTGCAAACTTTAAAAAAGTGGGAGATAATATCAATATCTACTTATCATTAATGTAAATTTAAATAAAATATATACTTTATATAAATTGTATATGTGACTATGTAACATAAATTTATATATAAATATGTATAAATGTACTATAAAATTGTCAATAAATATCAATATATTTTTATAGATGAATATATGATGTAAACGTATACGTATGTATACTTAGTAAAGAAAAATATAATGTGATCTAGAAGGAGGGAATGTATCTGAAAGGCTCTCTGAAATTTTACTTTCCCAAAGTTCTTATTACACATTTTAAATAAAGAAAAGCTGATTCTTCTGGTAATGCTGAAGGGTGATAAGTACTCTCTGTAGTGATGAAGACATTATTAATATTTACCACTATGCTGAGGTAGAAGACAGTTCTCTCTCTAGGCTTTTAAGGAAATTCATATTTGGTATGGTAAGATATAGTGACTTTGGAAAGCCTCATGTTTTTAGTTTGAAGCTGAGGCTGCTTTGAAGGAAAGTTTGCTTTATTCCAGCAGGTAAGTAGCATATGTTTCTCACGAGGAATGCAGAGCAGTGATAAGTTCTAGTTTTATAGCTTTATCTAGATATTGTTACAGATCAGGAGTAACAGTAGTTTGGCTGAACAAACTGTTGAAGGGCAGACTGCATACATACAGCTTACTTCACTGTGAGACTCCAGCTTGCTTCATGGTTGTGTATTGGTATGGGGTTTCTTATCAAGGTAATGACGGTGTGTTCCAATCTTTGATATCTCAAGAAAATTAGTGTTTATTCACAGAGCAGTCAGAGACATAGGCTAAAAAATAATTAACATTGTCAAAAATGTATTTAAGAGAAAACTGCTGTGGTGTCAACCGTGGCTGCTTTTGCCATGTGTCACTGCAACCACCCAAGACTCAGGGAACAGGGATAAACAGAAAAAAGAAAGACCTTTGTGTATTTCCAGTCTTTGGATTTATATTTGAAAGTGAAAGGCAGTGAAAGACCTTTATTCTCCTTCCAAGAGATGAACAGAAATCTGTACTCAGAGTAGTAGATACCATCAAGGATGCTGTCAGGGTTGTCAGAATAGTTATACTTTCACTGTAAAGTTCTCATTCAGTTTTTATCAGATAGCATTTTGGTTGCTTTGTGTAATCTCAGTTCATTTACTGAATGAAAATTATTGTAAAGTGACAATATGCAATTTTGAAATGATAGCTGCTATTTTCATGTGACTTATTACATTTTAACATATTATAGAACTTATATATGTTTGTTGTTGGTGGATCTTTATTTTGCTGGAATATAACATCCATGGGAGCATAGAACTGTGTCAGCTTTGTTCACTGATATTTTCTAACTGCCTAGAAGAGTGAGTGGTATCTAGTAGACCCTCCATAAGTGTTTGTTGAAGAAATTAATTTTTGAGAACACTGAATGCCAGAGAAATAAATATGAGATTTATCTTGCAGAAAATACAAATGATGTGAAATTCAAAATTAATATGTTTGTCTTGAATAATTGCAGTAAAATATTCTTAAGACTAAGGAACATGTGTCATAAAATGCGCGTGGAATGCAAACCACTTATGTGTAATATTATACTATAATAGGAAACAAACACTTTTCCCCAGTATTTTGAGAAGAGAATACTATTTCTAAGTCACGATTGCAAAATGATAACTTTATTAGCTATATTAGAGTACTGAATACACCAATGTAATTATCTCTTGAAAAACAAGTATAATAATGCATTCATTTATAGGTCACCTACAATTCTTTTTAGAATTGAACATGCTTTGGATTTTTAGAACATAACATTATTGGCCAATAAATTCTGGAGGAAAAATTTGTCCTTGGGGAACATGGAAAGAGTCTGATGTGGGATTTGTAGTAAAAGTAAAACACCACCACGGAGGTGTTGCTTGACATGCTTTTCATTTACCTATAGTCACTTGGCAAGATTTTGGAATTCATCTTCTATACGACTTTCTCTTGTAATTCTAGAGATTATAAAGCTAGTAACAAAGACAATTTTTTGTCTAAAGCACTTGATCTCTTCCAATTAATTTGATCGCAATCACAGAAGTGCCACTATAGGTTGTCAGTTGATTGTCACAATATTGTACTAAACATGCTGGTCCTGTAGTCTTTTACACAATCTCTTTGTGGGAGATACCTTTCATTATATCTTTGTTTAGAAACTGGGTTTTCTCACAAAGTCAATATGTGTTCTGTGTTTTGGGTGGGTTGATGTGATGAGTCCTAGCTTTCTTTCAGGTCTCTGTAAATATTGAGCCCATTGAAGTGATTAAAATTTATTTGGAAATAAGGCAGATATATATGAAACAGTAAAAAAACTGTAGAAATTATTATTATTCTCATTATTCAAAAACAAATAAGTATAATATTTCTCCTAAAATTAGCTCATTCCTCTGGGCAGTAAATGCTGTATCTATTCTAAATTGATTTTTATATGAGTTTTGTCTGTGATGCTTTCAAAAGTATACACATAATCCTCTAAAAACATGCAGAGCCATAGATCAAGAGGTTTTGTTTCTGGAGGCATAATAATGGCAGTGGCATTAATGACTTTAAAATAATGATCCATCAGTTATTTTTATCCTGGAGACTGCTCCACGAAACCAAATTAGCTTCAGTCAGGAATAAAATAATATACCATAATTTGTGAATGCATAATAGTATAAACTAGTATAAAGGAAGTCAAGCTGGCAGGTCAAGGGCCCACACAGGAACACAACTATGACCTTTTGTCCTTTGCTAAGATACTGCTTTTTCTTTAATTTTGTTTTCTAATACATACATTTTCTGGGTTGTATTAATTTTGTTTTCTAATATATATCCTTTCTAATATATGTATCTAATATATATCCTTTGTCTATGGTTTCTGTTTATATTTTTAAAATTTAAGTAACATTGTTTTATTTCTTAATGTTGTCATGTTTATTTTTCCAAATAAAAAAAAAGATTTGAAGTCATTGTGTATAGAAATCTTAGTAGGGCTATAATCCTTTGAGAAGGGGGTTAAAATGTCTGTCTCTCAGAGTTTAAGGGAAGCAATACAGCAAGCCATCCTAGGCCTCCGTATCCTTTGAAAACTTCTGAGCCCTGTGTTTTCTGGGAAATTTTCCAATACTTTTCTCTCATGGAATGAGCAAAAGTATCTTACTCACAGACTTTATGGTCTCTTCAGACACTCACCAGTTTATAACCTTGAGCCAGTCACTTATTCTCTGTGAGCTTGACCTTTCCTCCATAAAATGGGGATAATAATATCCACTTTATAGCCCTTGCTAAAGATAGATTGAGTAAATCTGTATTTAAGACTTTGGAGGTTCCATAAATGCTGAGTCAGAAAGATTCATATTAAGCTTTAGGGGGTACTCGTTCTGTGAGTAATTACACTGTGTTAAGCATGTATTTATATTCCCTTACATATTTAATGTTTAAGACAATCTTATGAGGTAGATACTATTTTATATCCATTATGATAATGAGGAATGTGAGATAAAGATGCTATTTAATTTCTTCAAAGTCATATAACTAGTAAGCTGAAAAGCTTGAATTTAAAAAGAAGCCACACTCATCCACTGCTCTACACAACCAGTAGCATTGGTCAATTTTATTTTTCTTTTTTCTACACATTAGTGTGGATTATGATGATCTCTTGGCATCTATAATGAGTTCTTCTTTGGGCTTTCTGTCCCTAGAAATTATAAATGCAGGGGCTAAGCATTTTACCAGTTAGGGAAAAATGTGGAAGACCCAGCTAAAAAGAAGGCAGGCTCCTTTTTTATCTTAGACAAAGAAACAAAGAAGAATAGACTTCATTTTAAAATGTGTGTGAGCTGGAAAAGTGATTTTTTTAAAGTCAAGAACTGTGTATCCCATTAGTTTAAAAAAGAGCTTACACCTTTAATACAATTTTACAATGCTCTCTCTCTATATATATTTATACGTGCTACTGGACAAATAAACATTATTAAACACTTGGCAATAAATCAAAAATAGATAAAATGTAGACAAAAGCAGAATTAAAATCATTCCTTTGTACCCTCTGATAAACCTTATCCACAGCTAGTCTAGTGGAGAGAATCCTGGGCAGAAATAGAAAACTGGAGAACTTGAGGAATCAATATTAGCTGCTATAAGCATTTAGTCTTATAAAGAACATTGCACAATCATCTAAACACCTGGAAATCACACGAAAATTTGGATTTCTGCCTTCTCTTTGAAAATCAGAAGACCCAGCAACACTGGTTTGCATTCCCCCATTAACAACCATTGACAGAAGTTGAGCACCAGCTGGTCTCTTTAGAAAACCTTGTATTGCACAGTTTATCACAGCCTCTACCATCACTGTTGTGCCCTTAGGGTAATTCATTCTTTTCCTTTGTCTGCTTGTACTCTGTAGGCATTTGAGTTTGGAACCTCTGAATTAGAGAAACAGTGTTCCAATTTATAATCAGGGCCACAATTTATAATCAGGGGCATTCTGAGCAATTCTGTGTGGATAATTTCCTAAATTTACAAAGAAAATGAGCATGTCATTCTTTCAATAAGACTTTCTTGTGTGTGCTCACAGGCCACTAATTTCTCAATCAGTTGTTTTCTTTTTCTTTTCTTTTTCTTTTTTTTTTCTTTTTTTCTTTTTTTCTTTTTTTAATTGCTGGAAGATTGAAAAGTAAAACAAGAAAATTAAAATGGAATGCATCCAAATGCTTCATACAGCAGATGTAGTGAATATTGACAGATTTTTCTTAGTCTTTCCTGGCATAGTTAAGTCAATCTCTGATCACTCTACTAGAAAGGAATTAATGTTTTAATGATAGACTTTTCTACTTAATTGCATAAGACAAATTTTCATTGAAATTCTCATGTAGGATACTAACAACTGGCTTACTATCTTACACTTGTTTGTAAAGTTATACTGTAGACAACGTAAGTTTAGTTACTCAAACTGATTAACATTTGACTTACCCAGCAGGTCTTAAATTTTAAAGAGTGTGCTTCTGATATTATTAGTATGTTAACTTCTCAACCTGCTTGCTGGAAAATTAAATAACAGAAAAGAAGTCTTTCCTTAGAGATTACTTGTCTGAAAATTTATGTTGATAAACAGTTCCAGTGCATTAAACCAGTGTGTTACTTTGTTAATGGATAACATGGCACAGGTAATTAACTATGAAGTCATTAAGGCTTTTCTGTGCTGTGACAATTGCGTTTACCTGTAACAGCTTAATGAACATGTCAAATGTTTCTTTCTACCTCCTCTTATTTCAGATCAGCTTTGAGTGAGCTTTGACAGAAGATGTTTCGACAGTTTTATCTCTGGACGTGTTTAGCTTCAGGGATCATCCTGGGCTCTCTCGTTGAAATCTGCTTGGGCCAGTATGATGATGGTAAGGTTGCTTTTAGCTTGATCTTTAGAGCAAGCCAGGATTTTTGTTACTACATTGAAAACACACCACAGATATGAAGAATGCTAATTTGTAGTTTATTATTGAAAGGTTAGTATCTCCGTGTAATAATTAACCTTAACTAAAATAAGCTTAGAAAAGTGAAATCACATGTCCTTTGTTTCTTAGTAAAGATTGCAGTATGGTAGAAGGAATACAGTTTAGTAGAAAATCTAATGCAAGACCTCTGTTTGAATGCTTATACTCGCTAGGTAAATGCTTAATTGCTATAGAAACAATATTAAACTGTATTTACTAACCCTTGAATATATATGCAAACAAAGGTCTCAAACAAAGCTAGAAATACAAAAGACAACAAAATTTGACCCCCCAAAAGGGTCAGAAGTAGCAGTCATAAGTATTTTTGGTGTTGGCACTTTAACTGGGCATTGCATTATTTTATCCCCCACTATTTTTTTTTTTTTTGGAAAGAATAGAAAAATAAAAAAGATTTGGTATTTGATTTCTTAAGTTTTCCCCTAACAGTAAGTCAGTCATTTTAGAAAGATTTATTAATTTTCAGGTTCCTTAGAATCCATTTAATACATTAAATTTGCTTGCAATGGCCCAGTTGTGCCTGTCTTAGATATTTCAATATTGGGAGAATCTGTCTTAGAATACACTATAATGAGAGTTAGGATATATATGTAATATGTTAAATTTGGTAGAAGAAAAAAAATGGAAAATGTTTCCTTGCTAGAAATTTTCTATTCAAGAAAATTGAGTTTTATTTCTTTCCTGTCTTTCTTTTCTTTTAACTTTTCATTGTTGTTATTCAAGATTTGTTTGGCATTCACGGTGCACAGACAAGCAAACTGGTTGCTCTTAATGGCAGCAAAGGATGTGAATTTATTTTGTGCTTTGCTTGGCTGAACTGATTGATCAGAAGATAGATGAATTAGTTTGGCTTTTTCCCAAACAGTGTTCAAGTTGTGCATATATTAAGACATTCTCAGTCTTCAATAATGTGAGAGATAAACTTCTTTGGGGCTTTGCAGAATAATTCACAATAGTATTCCCTTTCATATAATTGGCAGCATAATCTTTTGAACACTGCTGCTAGTTAGCACAGTGTTTACTTTAAGTGCATCTGAATTTAACTTCACATCTTTGGCAGATATTGTGAATCTGCAACCTAAAAATGAATTTCAAAAGCAGTATATATAAATAACTGCTATTTGAAAGGAAAACACATTGAAATGAAAAAGAGTTGTGACTCTACAGTTAAAGAACACATTTTAAATTGTGTCAGAGGAGTAGATTACAAATCAATGTATTGGTGTTACTTTATATAATAAGGCATTCTATTTTCATTCTTATTTAGTGTTCACACTGAGCAGGAAAATATTTACTATCTGTCTGTCTTCACATTAGACATCTACAAACCATGCACTACTCTTTTAGTAATGTAATTTTAGTTAACAGAGGAAATTACTTCTGGTTTAACCTGTAATGCTATAAATTGGTTTTCTTCATAAGCTTGTTACAGTTCTTAGTCTTATAAATATATTTGCATTGCCTCTAATACGAGATTATCAGGTCATTATTGGGCATCACATAGTCAACTTTCTGAATCCCAGTGAAATTTCAGACTTGCCAAGTGATACAGCACCGTGGGGCTGACTTTAATATACTATACTCACACAGCTGGAATGCTTTGTAGGGTTTCTCCTCTTGGAAGTGACTCAGTTCTTAGGAATATTGAAGAAATGGGAAGTATGACAGATAAACTTACTTTGTGTATAGTGTTTTATCAGTTTTCTAACTGTGTGTATATTTCACTATTCCTTCCATGCTTGTATCTTCCAATGTGCCTCCAGATATAATGATGCATTCTCTTTCTTTAGGTCTCCTCCCACTTCTTTCTTTCTTTTTGTCTAGACAGAGTCTTGCTCTGTCTCCCAGGCAGGAGGGCAATGGAGCGATCTCAGCTCACTGCAACCTCCAGCTCCCGGGTTCGAGTGATACTCCTGCCTCACCCTCCCAAATAGCTGGGATTACAGGCGCCCACCACCATGCCTGACTATTTATTTATTTACTTATTTATTTATTTATTTGTATTTTTAGTAGAGATGGGGTTTTGCCATGTTGGCCAGACTGGTCTTGAACCCCTGACCTCAGGTGATCCACCCACCTTGGTTTCCCAAAGTGCTGGGATTACAGGCTTGAGCCACCGCACCCAGACTCCTTTGAATCCTTTATCCCTTTCAAACCTCCCTTGATTAGAGACTCTTCGACATTAGTGTTATTGAATCATTCAGTTATGTATGACTAAAAATGATTTTCATAATTCCTTTCTTTTAATCCATATAAAATCATGAGCCTCTGCCATGCAGGGCTGAAATCAGGACTAGACAAATCATGGCTAACACAAACTAGCACTAAACTGGAATATGTGACATGAATAACTTGAATAAATATTTTTATCCAAATTTTTGGGTTTGCAGGTACATGGTTAGGTTCAAAGAAAGCAGTGGTGATGGTAGTAAACAAAATAGAGACATGCAAGAAAAGGTCAAAAGGAAAATAAAACTTGTTATAGCTAATCTACTGGTTAGATTAGCCTATTATGATTTTACATATGTAGTTACATAAATAGGAGCTTCAGAGAAAAGTGAAGGAAAATATGTTTAAGCTGTCCTTAGTATATCTATATTGAAGAATAATACACTTCTGGATTTTAAATGAAGAATAATTTATTCTGCTTTTCTGTGTATTTTTAATTAAACATAAAGAAGTGGGAAGAAAAAAATGGATTGCTGTTTTAATAAACGCTTCATCCTAAAATTGAATATTCAATTATTATCCTTTTGTGTGAAATTATTTATAAGGACAATTATATGATTATTACTTTTAATAATATGTAACAATATTTTTTACTTGAAAACTTTGGCTAAATTTTGAATCTTTAAAAATTTCTCTTTCAAATTGCTGGGATGATTTTAGACGAAGCAATAAAATTTGTAGATGATCAGTTCCATAATGGACATTTCATTTGGTTAATGATTGTAGATCTATGCAAGTACTAGTAACATAAATGAGGCTGATAGTATTGTTTTATGTTTAAAAAGTCAGAATGTAGCTGATAGAGCTACTAGAAAATTAGAGTACATAATAGATTTATAGTTTATGGTGTATCATTTTGTTATTTTGCTCTGATAAAAGAGCATTAGGGGTGGCTCACGCCTGTAATCCCAGCACTTTGGGAGGTCAATGGGGGCGGATCACCTGAGGTCTGGAGTTTGCGATCAGCCTGGCCAACATGGTGAAACTTTGTCTCTACTAAAAAAAAAAAAAAAAAAAAAGCGGGGTATAGTGGCAGGCTCCGGTTATCCCAGCTACTTGGGTGGTTGAGGCAGGAGAATTGCTTGAACCACAGAGGCAGAGGTTGCAGTGAACCGAGACTGTGCCATTGCACTCCAGTCTGGGCAACAAGAATGAAACTCTGACTAAAAAAAAAAAAGCATTAGGATTTGTGTTGAGTTTATATTTTATTGTATTAATGATCCTGAAAATTGTATTTGAATTGGGAAGTGTGCCCTGATCCCAAATTGAATGTAGAGAACCTAGGAAGTAGGTATTCTCGGAAAGCAGAGGAAGCAGGACCCTGTGCTAAATTGTATGTTATGAGAGATTTAAACAGATATGTAATGCATAGCCATTGTTCGAATATATTTTCCCCAGTTAAGTAAACAAACTAAGTTGTGTGCTGCATTTATGTTGTGGTTTATTTAGTTTTGATTTTGAGGATATATATAATAATAAAAAGTCCAAATGGACTGGGATGAAATGGTGTCTTATTTTTGTTGTAACTTGCATTTCTCTAATGATTAGTGATGTTGAATGTTTTTCTTATGTTTGTTGGTCACTTCCATTTCTTTTTTTGGCAAATGTCTATGTTCTTTCCTCACTTATTAATGGAGTTATATATTTTGTTCTTGTTGATTTAAGTTTCTTATAGATTCCAGATATAAATCATTTGTCAGATATATTACTTGCAAATGTTTTCTCCCATACTATAGGTTGTCTGATTATTCTGATAGTTATTTCTTTTGCGTGCAGAAACTCTTTGGCTTAATTAAGTCCCATTTGTCTACTTTTGTTTTTGTTGCATTTGGTTTTGAAGTATTATTTATAAATAATTTGCCTAGGCCAATGTCTAAAGAGGTTTTCCTAGGTTTTATTCTATGATCTCTATAGTTTTGGGTCTTAAATTAAATTTTTTTTTTTTTTATTATACTTTAAGTTCTAGGGTACATGTGCATAATGTGCAGGTTTGTTACATATGTATACTTGTGCCATGTTGGTGTGCTGCACCCATCAACTCGTCAGCACCCATCAATTCATCATTTATACCAGGTATAACTCCCAGTGCAATCCCTCCCCCCTCCCACCTCCCCATGATAGGCCCTGGTGTGTGATGTTCCGCTTCCCGAGTCCAAGTGATCTCGTTGTTCAGTTCCCACCTATGAGTGAGAACATGCAGTGTTTGGTTTTCTGTTCTTGTGATAGTTTGCTAAGAATGATGGTTTCCAGCTGCATCCATGTCCCTACAAAGGATGCAAATTCATCCTTTTTTATGGCTGCATAATATTCCATGGTGTATATGTGCCACATTTTCTTAATCCAGTCTGTCACAGATGGACATTTGGGTTGATTCCAAGTCTTTGCTATTGTGAATAGTGCCGCAATAAACATACGTGTGCATGTGTCTTTATAGCAGCATGATTTATAATCCTTTGGGTATATACCCAGTAGTGGGATGGCTGGGTCATATGGTACATCTAGTTCTAGATCCTTGAGGAATTGCCATACTGTTTTCCACAATGGTTGAACTAGTTTACAATCCCACCAACAATGTAAAAGTGTTCCTATTTCTCCACATCCTGTCCAGCACCTGTTGTTTCCTGACTTTTTAATGATTGCCATTCTAACTGGTGTGAGATGGTATCTCATTGTGGTTTTGATTTGCATTTCTCTGATGGCGAGTGATGATGAGCATTTTTTCATGTGTCTGTTGGCTGTATGAATGTCTTCTTTTGAGAAATGTCTGTTTATATCCTTTGCCCACTTTTTGATGGGGTTGTTTGTTTTTTTCTTGTATATTTGTTTGAGTTCTTTGTAGATTCTGGATATTAGCCCTTTGTCAGATGAGTAGGTTGCAAAAATGTTCTCCCATTCTGTAGGTTGCCTGTTCACTCTGATGGTAGTTTCTTTTGCTGTGCAGAAGCTCTTTAGTTTAATGAGATCCCATTTGTCAATTTTGGCTTTTGCTGCCGTTGCTTTTGGTGTTTTAGACATGAAGTTCTTGCCCATGCCTATGTCCTGAATGGTACTACCTAGGTTTTCTTCTAGGGTTTTTATGGTATTAGGTCTAACATTTAAGTCTCTAATCCATCTTGAATTAATTTTTGTATAAGGAGTAAGGAAAGGATCCAGTTTCAGATTTCTACTTATGGCTAGCCAATTTTCCCAGCACCATTTATTAAATAGGGAGTCCTTTCCCCATTTCTTATTTCTCTCAAGTTTGTCAAAGATCAGATGGCTGTAGATGTGTGGTATTATTTCTGAGGACTCTGTTCTGTTCCATTGGTCTATATCTATGTTTTGGTACCAGTACCATGCTGTTTTGGTTACTGTGGCCTTGTAGTATAGTTTGAAGTCAGGTAGCATGATGCCTCTAGCTTTGTTCTTTTGACTTAGAATTGTCTTGGCAATGCGGGCTCTTTTTTGGTTCCATATGAACTTTATTTTTTTTTTTTTTTTTTTTTTTTTTTTTTTTTTTTTATTATACTTTAAGTTCTAGGGTACATGTGCATAACGTGCAGGTTTGTTACATATGTATACTTATGCCATGTTGGTGTGCTGCACCCATCAACTCGTCAGCACCCATCAATTCATCATTTATATCATGTATAACTCCCCAATGCAATCCCTCCCTCCTCCCCCCTCCCCCCTCCCCATGATAGACCCCAGTGTGTGATGTTCCCCTTCCCGAGTCCAAGTGATCTCATTGTTCAGTTCCCACCTATGAGTGAGAACATGCGGTGTTTGGTTTTCTCTTCTTGTGATAGTTTGCTAAGAATGATGGTTTCCAGCTGCATCCATGTCCCTACAAAGGACGCAAACTCATCCTTTTTTATGGCTGCATAGTATTCCATGGTGTATATGTGCCACATTTTCTTAATCCAGTCTGTCACAGATGGACATTTGGGTTGATTCCAAGTCTTTGCTATTGTGAATAGTGCCGCAATAAACATACGTGTACATGTGTCTTTGTAGTAGACTAATTTATAATCCTTTGGGTATATACCCAGTAGTGGGATGGCTGGGTCATATGGTACATCTAGTTCTAGATCCTTGAGGAATTGCCATACTGTTTTCCATAATGGTTGAACTAGTTTACAATCCCACCAACAGTGTAAAAGTGTTCCTATTTCTCCACATCCTCTCCAACACCTGTTGTTTCCTGACTTCTTAATGATTGCCATTCTAACTGGTGTGAGATGGTATCTCATTGTGGTTTTGATTTGCATTTCTCTGATGGCCAGTGATGATGAGCATTTTTTCATGTGTCTGTTGGCTGTATGAATATCTTCTTTTGAGAAATGTCTGTTCATATCCTTTCCCCACTTTTTGATGGGGTTGTTTGTTTTTTTCTCGTATATTTGTTTGAGTTCTTTGTAGATTCTGGATATTAGCCCTTTGTCAGATGAGTAGGTTGCAAAAATTTTCTCCCATTCTGTAGGTTGCCTGTTCACTCTGATGGTAGTTTCTTTTGCTGTGCAAAAGCTCTTTAGTTTAATTAGATCCCATTTGTCAATTATGGCTTTTGCTGCCGTTGCTTTTGGTGTTTTAGACATGAAGTCCTTGCCCATGCCTATGTCCTGAATGGTACTACCTAGATTTTCTTCTAGGGTTTTTATGGTATTAGGTCTAACATTTAAGTCTCTAATCCATCTTGAATTAATCTTCGTATAAGGGGTAAGGAAAGGATCCAGTTTCAGCTTTCTACTTATGGCTAGCCAATTTTCCCAGCACCATTTATTAAATAGGGAATCCTTTCCCCATTTCTTGTTTCTCTCAGGTTTGTCAAAGATCAGATGGCTGTAGATGTGCGGTATTATTTCTGAGGACTCTGTTCTGTTCCATTGGTCTATATCTCTGTTTTGGTACCAGTACCATGCTGTTTTGGTTACTGTAGCCTTGTAGTATAGTTTGAAGTCAGGTAGCGTGACGCCTCCAGCTTTGTCCTTTTGACTTAGGATTGTCTTGGCAATGCGGGCTCTTTTTTGGTTCCATATGAACTTTAAAGCAGTTTTTTCCAATTCCGTGAAGAAAGTCATTGGTAGCTTGATGGGGATGGCATTGAATCTATAAATAACCTTGGGGAGTATGGCCATTTTCACGATATTGATTCTTCCTATCCATGAGCATGGTATGTTCTTCCATTTGTTTGTGTCCTCTTTGATTTCACTGAGCAGTGGTTTGTAGTTCTCCTTGAAGAGGTCCTTTACATCCCTTGTAAGCTGGATTCCTAGGTATTTTATTCTCTTTGAAGCAATTGTGAATGGAAGTTCATTCCTGATTTGGCTCTCTGCTTGTCTGTTGCTGGTGTATAAGAATGCTTGTGATTTTTGCACATTAATTTTGTATCCTGAGACTTTGCTGAAGTTGCTTATCAGCTTAAGGAGATTTTGGGCTGAGACGATGGGGTTTTCTAAATATACAATCATGTCATCTGCAAACAGGGACAATTTGACTTCTTCTTTTCCTCACTGGATACCCTTGATTTCTTTCTCTTGCCTGATTGCCCTAGCCAGAACTTCCAACATTATGTTGAATAGGAATGGTGAGAGAGGGCATCCCTGTCTTGTGCCACTTTTCAAAGGGAATTTTTCCAGTTTTTGCTCATTCAGTATGATATTGGCTGTGGGTTTGTCATAAATAGCTCTTATTATTTTGAGGTACGTTCCATCAATACCGAATTTATTGAGCATTTTTAGCATGAAGGGCTGTTGAATTTTGTCAAAAGCCTTTTCTGCATCTATTGAGATAATCATGTGGTTCTTGTCTTTGGTTCTGTTTATATGCTGGATTACGTTTATTGATTTGCGAATGTTGAACCAGCCTTGCATCCCAGGGATGAAGCCCACTTGATCATGGTAGATAAGCTTTTTGATGTGCTGCTGAATCCGGTTTGCCAGTATTTTATTGAGGATTTTTGCATCGATGTTCATCAGGGATATTGGTGTAAAATTCTCTTTTTTTGTTGTGTCTCTGCCAGGCTTTGGTATCAGGAGGATGTTGGCCTCATAAAATGAGTTAGGGAGGATTCCCTCTTTTTCTATTGATTGGAATGGTTTCAGAAGGAATGGTACCAGCTCCTCCTTGTACCTCTGGTAGAATTCAACCTTGAATCCATCTGGTCCCGGACTTTTTTTGGTTGGTAGGCTATTAATTATTGCCTCAATTTCAGAGCCAGCTATTGATCTATTCAGGGATTCAACTTCTTCCTGGTTTATCTTGGAAGAGTGTAAGTGTCCAGGAAATTATCCATTTCTTCTAGATTTTCTAGTTTATTTGCATAGAGGTGTTTATAGTATTCTCTGATGGTAGTTTGTATTTCTGTGGGGTCGGTGGTGATATCCCCTTTATCATTTTTTATTGTGTCTATTTGATTCTTCTCTCTTTTCTTTTTTATTAGTCTTGCTAGCGGTCTATCAACTTTGTTGATTTTTTCTAAAAAACCAACTCCTGGATTCATTGATTTTTTGGAGGGTTTTTTGTGTCTCTGTCTCCTTCAGTTCTTCTCTGATCTCAGTTATTTCTTGCCTTCTGCTGGCTTTTGAACGTGTTTGCTCTTGCTTCTCCAGTTCTTTTAATTGTGATGTTAGAGCGTCAACTTTATATCTTTCCAGCTTTCTCTTGTGGGCATTTAGTGCTATAAGTTTCCCTCTACACATTGCTTTAAATGTGTCCCAGAGATTCTGGTATGTTGTATCTTTGTTCTCATTGGTTTCAAAGAACATCTTTATTTCTGCCTTCATTTCATTATGTATCCAGTAGTCATTCAGGAGCAGGTTGTTCAGTTTCCATGTAGTTGAGCGGTTTTGATTGACTTTCTTAGTCCTGAGTGCTGGTTTGATTGTACTGTGGTCTGAGAGACAGTTTGTTATAATTTCTGTTCTTTTACATTTGATAAGGAGTGCTTTACTTCCAATTATGTGGTCAATTTTGGAATAAGTGCGATGTGGTGCTGAGAAGAATGTATATTCTGTTGATTTGGGGTGGAGAGTTCTATAGATGTCAATTAGGTCCGCTTGGTGCAGAGATGAGTTCAAGTCCTGGATATCCTTGGTAACTTTCTGTCTCATTGATCTGTCTAATGTTGACAGTGGGGTGTTGAAGTCTCCCATTATTATTGTATGGGAGTCTAAGTCTCTTTGTAAGTCTCTAAGGACTTGCTTTATGAATCTGGGTGCTCCTGTATTGGGTATATATATATTTAGGATAGTTAGCTCTTCCTGTTGAATTGATCCCTTTACCATTATGTAATGGCCTTCTTTGTCTCTTTTGATCTTTGATGGTATAAAGTCTATTTTATCAGAGACTAGGATTGCAACCCCTGCTTTTTTTTTGTTCTCCATTTGCTTGGTAGATCTTCCTCCATCCCTTTATTTTGAGCCTATGTGTGTCTCTGCATGTGAGATGGGTGTCCTGAATACAGCAGACTGATGGGTCTTGACTCTTTATCCAGTTTGCCAGTCTGTGTCTTTTAATTGGAGCATTTAGTCCATTTACATTTAAGGTTAATATTGTTATGTGTGAACTTGATCCTGCCATTATGATATTAACTGGTTATTTTGCTCGTTAGTTGATGCAGTTTCTTCCTAGCCTCGATGGTCTTTACATTTGGCATGTTTTTGCAATGGCTGGTACCGGTTGTTCCTTTCCATGTTTAGGGCTTCCTTCAGGGTCTCTTGTAAGGGAGGCCTGGTGGGACAAAATCTCGAAGCATTTGCTTATCTGTAAAGGATTTTATTTCTCCTTCACTTATGAAACTTAGTTTGGCTGGATATGAAATTCTGGGTTTAAAATTCTTTTCTGTAAGAATGTTGAATATTGGCCCCCACTCTCTTCTGACTTGTAGAATTTCTGCCGAGAGTTCTGCTGTTAGTCTGATGGGCTTCCCTTTGTGGGTAACCCGACCTTTCTCTCTGGCTGCCCTTAAGATTCTTTCCTTCATTTCAACTTTGGTGAATCTGGCAATTATGTGTCTTGGAGTTGCTCTTCTGGAGGAGTATCTTTGTGGTGTTCTCTGTATTTCCTGAATTTGAATGTTGGCCTGCCCTACTAGGTTGGGGAATTTCTCCTGGATGATATCCTGAAGAGTGTTTTCCAACTTGGTTCCATTTTCCCCCTCACTTTCAGGCACCCCAATCAGATGTAGATTTGGTCTTTTTACATAATCCCATACTTCTTGCAGGCTTTGTTCATTTCTTTTTCTTCTTTTTTCTTTTGGTTTCTCTTCTTGCTTCATTTCATTAATTTGATCCTCAATCGCTGATACTCTTTCTTCCAGTTGATCGAGGCGGTTACTGAAGCGTGTGGATTTGTCACGTATTTCTCGTGTCATGGTTTTCATCTCTGTCATTTCATTTATGATTTTCTCTGCATTAATTATTCTAGCTATCAATTCTTCCACTCTTTTGTCGAGATTTGTAGTTTCTTTGCGCTGGGTACGTATTTCCTCCCTTAGCTCTGAGAAGTTTGATGGACTGAAGCCTTCTTCTCTCATCTCATCTAAGTCATTCTCTGACCAGCTTTGATCTGTTGCTGGCGATGAGCTGCGCTCCTTTGCAGGGGGAGATGCGCTCTTATTTTTTGAATTTCCAGCTTTTCTGCCCTGCTTCTTCCCCATCTTTGTGATTTTATCTGCCTCTGGTCTTTGATGATGGTGACGTACTGATGGGGTTTTGGTATAGGTGTCCTTCCTGTTTGATAGTTTTCCTTCTAACAGTCAGGACCCTCAGCTGCACATCTGTTGGAGATTGCTTGAGGTCCACTCCAGACCCTGTTTGCCTGGGTATCAGCAGCATAGGTTGCAGAAGATAGAATATTGCTGAACAGCGAGTGTACCTGTCTGATTCTTACTTTGGAAGCTTCCTCTGAGGGGTGTACTCCACCCTGTGAGGTGTGGGGTGTCAGACTGCCCCTAGTGGGGGATGTCTCCCAGTTAGGCTACTCAGGGGTCAGGGATCCACTTGAGCAGGCAGTCTGTCCGTTCTCAGATCTCAACCTCTGTGTTGGGAGATCCACTGCTCTCTTCAAAGCTGACAGACAGAGTCGTTCGGGTCTGTACAGGCCTCTGCTGCTTTCCCTGTTGTTTTTTTAGCTGCACCCTGTCCCCAGAGGTGGATTCTACAGAGACAGGCAGGTTTCCTTGAGCTGCTGTGAGCTCCACCCAGTTCGAGCTTCCCAGCGGCTTTGTTTACCTACTTAAGCCTCAGCAATGGCGGGCGCCCCTCCCCTAGTCTCGCTGCTGGCTTGCGGTTAGATTGCAGACTGCTGTGCTAGCAATGAGGGAGGGTCCATGGCCGTGGGACCCTCCCGGCCAGGTGTTGGTGTAATCTCCTGGTGTGCCCATTTGCTTAAAGCGCAGTATTGGGGTGGGAATTACCCGATATTCCAGGTGTTGTGTGTCTCAGTTCCCCTGGCTAGGAAAAGGGATTCCCTTTCCTCTTACGCTTCCCAGGTGAGGCAGTGCCTCACCATGTTTCAGCTCTTGCTGGTCGGGCTGCAGCAGCTGACCAGCACCGATTGTCCGGCACTCCCCAGTGAGATGACCCCATTATCTCAGTTGAAAATGCAGAAATCACTGGTCTTCTGTGTCACTCGCGCCGGGAGTTGGAGACCTTAAATTTAAATTTTTAATTCATTGAGTTAATTTTTGCATATGGTGAGAGATAGGAGTGAAGTTTCTTTCTTTATTGCATTTAGCTAGCCAGTTTTCCTAGCACCATTTATTGAATAGGGTGACCTTTTCCCAATTTTTAATTTTGTCAGCTTTGTTGAAGAACCGTGGTTATACATATGTCATTTTATTTTCTGGTTTCCCTATTGTGTCCATAGATCTATGTGTCTATTTTTATCCCAATGCCATGCTGGTTTTTTTTTTTTTTTTTTTTTTTTTTTTTTTTTTTTTTTTTTTTTTTTTTTGCTTTTTATTATAGCCTTACAGTATAAAGTCGGGTAATATGATGCCTCCAACTTTATCTTTCTGCTTAGGATTGCTTTGGCTATTCAGGCTCTTTTTTTGGTTCCATATGTATTTTAGAATTTTTTTTATAATTTTATGGATAATAAATTTTGTACTATGATAGAAATTATATTGACTATGTAGCTCGCTTTGGGCAGTACAGTCATTTTAATGATATTGATTATTCCACACAATGATCATGGATATTTTTCCACTTCAGCAGTGTTTTATAGTTCTTGTTGTGTACATATTTTACCTCATTGGTCTCCTTTGTTAAATATATTTCTATATATTTTCTTTTTTGTGTGTATTGTAAATGAAATTGAGATTTTTGTTTGGTTCTCAGTTTGAGTGTTGTTGATCTATAGAAATGAAACTGATTTTCAAGCATTTATTTTGCATCCTGAAACCTTACTGAAGTAGTTTATCAGGTAAAAGAATATTTTGGAGAAAATATCAAGGTTGTTTAGGTGTAAGATTGTCATTAGCAAACACAGATAATTTGACTCCCTCTTTTTCAGTATGGAAGACATTTATTTATTTCCCTCGCCTGATTGCTAAGAGTGGCCATTCTTGTCTTGTTACAGTTCCCATTCAGTATGATGTTGGCTGTGAGTTTGTCATGGATGGCTCTTATTATTTTGCAGTATGTTTTTTCAGTGCCTAGTTTGTTGAGGGTTTTTATCATAAAGGCAAATTGGATTTTATTGACTTTATTTTCTGCATGTATTGAGATGATCATATGGCTATTGTTTTTAAAATTGTTTATGTGGTGAACCACATTTATTGATTTGCATATGTTTAACCATTTGTGCATCCCTGGAATAAAATCCACTTAGCTGTGGCAAGTTATCTTTCTGATACACTGCTGGATTTGGTTCACTAGTATTTTGTTGCAGATTTTTGTGTCTATTCATCAGGGATATTGGTCTGTAGTTTCCTTTGTGTGTATGTGTTCAGTGCTAGGTTTTGGTATTAGGATGATACTGGTTTCATATAATGAGTTAGAGAGGAGTCATTCCTCCTCAGTTTTTTTAGTTTATACAAGGTGGGTGCTAGCTCTTTGTATGTCTGGTAAAGTCTGACTGTAAATCTGTTTGGTCTTGGCTTTTTTTGGAAAATTGATTTTTTATTACTAATTCAATTTCATAACTCATTATATGTCTCTTCAGGATTTCAGTTTCCCCCGGTTCAATCTTGGAAGGTTATATGTTTCCAGGAATTTATTCATTTCTTATAGGTTTACTGGTTTTTGATCATAGAAATGTTCATAGTTTACCATGATTACTCTCTAAGAATCTACATAGACTATGCTCTGAATATATTTTGTATTTCGATGGTATCGGTTATAACGATATCAGTTGTAATGCCACATTTTTATCATTCCTGATTGTGCTTATTAGAATCTTCTCTTTTTGTTCCTTGGTTAACTTAAATAGCAGTCTTATCAATTTTATTTATCCTTTCAAAGAAACAACTTTTCCTTTGTTAATATCTCATTTGGTTTTTACAGTCTCAATTTCATTTAGTTCTGCTCTGATTTTTGATATTTCTTCTGCTAGCTTTACACTTGGTTTGTTCTTATGTTTCTAGTTCCTTAATGTGTGATATTAGGTTATTAATTTAAGATATTTTAATCATTTTTATGTAGGTATTTAGTGCTTTAAACTTTGCTCTTAACACTACTTTCATTGTATCCATTGTATCCCAGAGGTTTTGCTGAGTTGTATTTCTATTTTTATTTATTTCAACTTTTCTTATTTCTGCCTTAATTTTCTTATTTAGCCTAAAATCATTCAGTACCAAGTTGTTCAGATTCCATGGACTTGTGTGGTTTTGAGAGTTTCTCCTGACATGTGTTTTTTTGTTGTTGTTGAGACAGCATCTTACTCTATTATCCAGACTGAAGTGCAGTGGTGCTCTCTCGGCTCACTGCAACCTCCACCTCCCAGACTCAAGTGATTTTCCGGCTTCAGTCTCCTGAGTAGTTGGAATTACAGGTGTGCACCACTAACATCCAGCTAATTTTTGTATTTTTAATAGAGGTGAGGGTTTACCATGTTGGCCTTGCGGGTCTTGAACTCCTGACCTCAAATGATCTATCCACCTCAGCCTCCCAAACTGCTAGAATTACCAGTATGGGCCACTGTACCCAGCCAATATATATTTCTAACGTTATTTCCTCTCATATGAGAAGATGATTGACATAATTTTGATTTTTTTGAAATTATTGAGACTTGCCTTAAATCCAAGTATTTTGTTAATTTTAGAGAATGTTCCATGCACAGATATGAAAAATGTATACTCTGAGGTTGTTGCATGGTATGTTCTGTAGATGTCTATTACATCCATTTGATCAAGAGTTCAATTTAAGTCTGGAGTTACTTTGTTAGTTTTCTTTTGCCCTGATAATCTATATGGTGCTGTCACCAGACAGATTATATAATTAATAGTTGTTAAATACTTCAGCTATTATTGTATGACCTTCTTATCTCCTTTCTTAGATCTAGTTGCTTTTATTAATCTGGGTGCTGTGGTGTTGGGTGTATATATTTAGGATGGTTAAATCTTGTTGAATTGAACCCTTTATCATTATATAGTATCCTTGTTTGTCTTTTTTTTTTTTTTTTTTTAACCTTTCTTGATTTACTATCTGTTTCATCTGATACAAGAATAGCAACCCCCGATCTTTGTTGTTTTCTATTTGTGTAGCACATTATTGTCCACCCTTTACTTTGGGGCTGTGGATATCATCACACAGTAGGTCAGTCTTTTGAAGGCAGCAGATTGTTGGGTCTTGCTTTTCCATCCAATTTGCAAATGCATATCTTTTATGTGGAATATTTAGGCCATTTACATTCAAAATTAATATTGACATGTGAGGTTTTGTTCCTGTCATAATGTTGTTAGCTAGTCACTTTGTATATTCAATCGTGTAATTGCTTTATGGGATCTGTGAACTTTGTGCTTATACGTGCTTTTCTGGTAACAAGTATTGTCCTTTCATTTGCATGTTTAGAAGTCCTTTAAGGATTTCTTGAAGGACCAGTCTATGCGAGAACATTTCCCTTACCGTTTGCTTGTCTAGGAAAGACATTTTTTCTGCTTTTTTTATGAAGCTAAGGTTAGTAGGATATAAAAGTTTTGGCTGCCATTTATTATATATATATATTTTTTCTTTTAGAAGGCTCAAAATAGACCTCTACTCTCTTCTGGCTTCTAAGGCTGCTGCTGAGAAGTCCACTGTTAGTCTGATGGGACTATATTTTGTATATAATTTGACACTTACTGCATAAGATTTTTTTCTTTAGCCTTGACTTTGGATAGTCTAATAAATGTATGCCTTAGTAATGTTCATCTGTATAATATGTTACCGATATTCTCTAAATTGTTTATATCTGGATGTCCTCCTCTCTGACAAGAAGAGGAAAATTTCCCTCAATTATTTCCTCAATTATATTTTTCACGTTTCTTTCCCTTTTCTTCTTCCTGAAGAATTCCTCTAAGTATAGATTTGGTTGCTTTCCATAATCCAATATTTCTTGAAGGATTTATTCATTTAAAAAATTTGTTTAAATATTTGTCTGACAGGGTTAATTAAAAAAAACAGTCTTCTGCATGGTCTAGTGTATTGTTAAAGCTTTCAACTATGTTTTGAAATTATTTTAGTTACTTTTTCAATTCATGAATTTCTATTTTTTAATACAGCTATTTTGCCTTTTATAACCTTCATCATTTTTCTGATTGAGATTCTTTGCACTCCATACTTTGAATTCTTTATCTGTCATTTTAGAATTTTCGTTTTGATTAGAATCTATTGTTAGAGTGCCAGTGTAACCCTTTAGAGATGTCAAAACACTCTACCTTTTTATACTGCTAGAGTTCATGCACTGATTCTTCCTCATCTAAAGGAGATATCACTTCTTATTTTTGAATTTTATATCATTTAGGTAAAGCTTTAAATTTATTTTATGTTTTTATTTTTATTTTTCCTTTAGGGAATGACTGAGGTTTATGTTATGATGTATATGATATGCTTTGTTTTGAGGTGCTTACAGTGTGCCAAAGTTCTGTATGGGTTCTTTGATTGTGGATAATTTTTGTATGGTGACTTTCTTAAATGTTACCTGTTGTTGTGATGTGTTAGATGTGTCAGCTGACACTATCTCCTGTGAGGCTGAGAGTACAGAGGTCTCAGGAAGCTTATCTTATTCACTAGCCCTATGCCTTTCTGAGAACAGGTATTCCATTTGATGGTGCAATTTATTTTCCAGTCCAGTGATGTCACTTACGCATAAGAGCCTGCTCATTCTCATGGTAGCTCAGTAATGACTAGAGGCCCCCACCCTAGCAGGTGTAGCTGGTGGAGATCTTGTTGGGCTGTGGCGATGTTTCAATGGAAGGGAGTTGGAGGCCTATACCGGGTCCTCATCCTAGGCAGGCAGGAATGTGATCTGCTTCCCCATCATGCCCCTGTTGCATTTTGCTCATGACCTTCAGTTTAAATATACCTTGTTCTTTGACTCCTGGCTATAGTGCAGCTGGAGACCATGTGTATGCACCTCCGGCAGCTACGAACAAAATGGACTCAGGGCAAATCCTCTTCCCCAAGTTCATGACAGACAACTTTGTAGCTTGTCTGCCTTCAGTTACTGGGACACTATTTCTTTGTATAGAAGGAGAGAGATAGGTCTCACCCTTTATGAAAGCCTCTGTGGCAAGGGCTCACTTTAATGGAGGTGTAGCTGTTGTGAAAAACCCTGGAAAAATGTATTCCAATTTCAAAAGGGCTGGCCCTTATCTGGTAGATTCTCTGCTGTGTCTGCAAGAGTAGACGGAAGGAGCAGAAGATGACTACCTCTCCATATCCGTTCCTGGCTGTCAGTGCCGCTCCCTTCAGTGATCTGTGTCACACTGCATTTCCTTTCTCCCAAGGCAGGCTTTGGAGGGCTGTGGACCCCCTTTCCCTATGGGTAGGTCACATCGAGGGTTACATTACCAGGGATCCACAGTTCCTCAGGGACTCTCTGTTTCCCTTTGATTGTTGATGTCATAGCAGGTTATGGGGTATGTTTGCAGGGGATCTTGTGATGTGGTAGCTCAGTGACTGAGGTTCTACAGGCACAGTAGTGGCCCACTATGTGTACACAATTGTGCAGCACTTAACATCTCAGTTCAGGCCTGAGAAGAGTGTGGGCACCCCTGTGTGAGCTAATAACATGGATTTCTGTCTTTGGAAATTTTCCAAATTGCCATGGATAGCATTGCCCAGAATTGTGAGGGTAGAAGGACTCTCTAATAATTTGATGGTCAGCAGGTTGTTGCCAGGGTGAGGGGAACAGAGAAGCACCCCCACCTATATTTTTATTGGGTCTCTAAGTTCCTTGGGGGTCAATCTCTGCCAGACTCTTCCTTCCTCTTTCTTTTTCTGTACCCCAGCTTCTTCCTGTGGGTTCTCTGACAGGTCCTGACTGTCGTCTGACTGTTTTCCATTCTGATCATTACCATTAACCTGTAACTTTGATCTTTCTGAGAACTAGCATCCAATGTCAGTCAACCATCTTGGAAAAACAAAGAAATAAACAAAAGTCTTGACTATTTTTATTCTGAGAGGTTAAATTCAAGTTTTAATAGTAACTACTTTGTTTTTCTTAGATGGTGAAATCCTGAGGCTTTGTCTTTTTTATTGAAAGCTTTGTAAGCTATTACATGTATATGTACATTTTCTAGATTACATAGCATATATGCCATTTAGAAAGGGATGACAAGAAATACCATTTTTACTTTCAATATTAACTCCAATATTATATATTTTTTCTAAACAATCCCAATGTTATTTTCATATGAAATCTCAGCGGTGTCTTTTCATTAGGTTGTACCAAGACTCACATTTTGTGTTTTCATGTTTTTCTGAAGGTGAGTAATCTTGTGGATCCTTGTGTCTCCAAAATGGATTTGGTTGTAGGATAACAGTTTGAAAGCATATATCTTTTCTTGCTTTACAACAATTTTCTGGTAATCAGGTTCAGAAATATAAACTTTGTGACTTCTCTAAGTTCTGACCTTGTGCCTTGAAGGATTACTTCAATAGCTTCTCTGTATTCCAGTAATAGACTCTGTTAAAGCCATGTATCCTGGAAAGCAACAGAACTAAAAGAGAGAGAAGAAAAAAGGTACTGATAAATAGAAGCCCATTTCATTGTACTTAGAAGATTCTTTCTGCTAAAACACACACACACACACACACACACACACACACACCCCTCACCACACCCACGCCCCACCAAACCCACACCCCCTTACCCAAGAATGTTATTTCTGAGGTAACTTAGAATATACCAGTATTGGTGCTCAGATGTTCTTATTTGTCCTACTGAGACAGGGAAAAGAACTAAAAGGTCTAATTCAGAGTCCAGGCAATGCATATAAAATCAATAATACCTGGTAAGGTGGATGCTTGTCTTTGTGGTTCTAATAATCTGAAAATTTTAGAATGATTGAAAAATGCCCACATTCTAATTATATGAAAAAGCAGAACTCATTTTAAATGTTCCTTATAAAAATTGAAGTTGAGCAAAAATGTAATTATAAACTTGCTTGGCTCTGAGTCATCAATGACTTATACAATCCATAATAGAGTTTTTTGTTGTTGTTGCTGTTGGATGTTCTGTCACATCTTTGTATCTGTTGCTACCACTTCTTCACCAATTCCCTTAAGCTCTGCAATTTGGTTTTTCTTGTAACTATCCTGAAAGTGCACTCTCTATAGCTTCCAGTAACTACTTCCTTAGACAAATACTATAATTTTGTAGCATTTCAGCAAACAGCATTATTGATTTACCTTTTCTGCAACTTTCTTTTTCTCAGAGATTCTTTGTACTGACCTTTTCTGAGTGTCTCCCTATCAGACTTCTACTCCATCTTCTGGTGAATACACTACTTTTTACTTTTGTCTGATTTTGAAATTGTCCAACTCTCATTTATTTTCCCATAAGGGGCTATCTCCTATTATAAACACATTTGGATATATTCTGAATGATGAAATAACATCATCTCCTTTGCAACTGTCTACTTTCTCTAACTTCCCATTATTTAACTGGCTATGCACTGGATGTGGTTGGTGGTTACCAGAACCTGGTGGGTAGAGTGAGCAATGAAATGAGAAAGAAGAGATCTTGATCAAAGGTTATAACATTTCAGTTAGAGGGGGAATAAGCTTCAGTGATCTGTTGCACACAATGGTGACAATAATAATATTGCATTGTGTGTTTCAAAAGTACTAAAAGAATAGATTCTAAATGTTTTCATCCTAAAGTGACAAGTTTAGGGTTTGATAAATTTGTGCATTAGCATATTTAATCATTTCACAAGGTAAACATATATCAAAACATCACATTGTACCCCAAAATATGTAATGTGCACAATTATTTGCCAATTAAAAATTTAATTAACTAATTAACTGATAAAACATTTTGGAGAAGAGATGATCAGAAAATGTTTGCAGGAAGAATTTTGAGTTTTCACGTAAGGAACTTGAGAAGCATATGGAAATTTCAGGAAAAAAGTTGAAGAAGACTGAGTTGGTGCTTTTAAGATGTGTATAGCTATCTGTTTGCAGCAATGACTATCATACATGCTGTGATATGAACCCAATTACACAAGGTTAGGTATTAAAGAATCCAAAGGTAACAAAACAGAGTGTACTGGACAGTTTTGATCCTGATCCAGTTTTCTAAAAGTATACAATAGCAGAAATCATTACCTTAGGTTTACAATATCCTCAGCAGCCTTTACCAGATCCTAATATACCTACTCCAAACTTTGAGAAGCAGTAGAGTGTAGTGGTTAAAAATACACAACTTTGGTTTGGACTGCCTAGATCTGAATCCTGGCTCCAAATCTCTGTAGCTCTGTGGCTATGGTAAATTACGCAATCTCTCTTTGCTTAAATTTCCATGTCGATAACACATGGCTAGTAGGAATATTTACACTATAGGAATATCATGAATGTTCAATTATTTAATGTAAGGGGCTTAGATAAATAATGGTCACATGGATACTCTGTTAGCTGTTTTCATCATCATTGTCATGAAAGGTAACAGTGTTAGATGAATGAGCTCTTCTACTTAACCGATATGTTATCAGAGTCAAGCTACTTGATCTAAGTCATCTGTTCTT
Source organism: Rhinopithecus roxellana (assembly GCF_007565055.1). Taxonomy (NCBI): domain Eukaryota; kingdom Metazoa; phylum Chordata; class Mammalia; order Primates; family Cercopithecidae; genus Rhinopithecus; species Rhinopithecus roxellana. The sequence goes on along the minus strand of NC_044559.1, from coordinate 66,824,992 downwards.
GTTTATAAAATGAGGAAAATGATACTACCTATCTCATAGTGGTATCATGAGTTCAAATAAGACAAAGCATACAATACATATGTATCATTTTCTGGTACATCAGACATTAGTAAAATTATAAGAAAAATATATAAAGTATGTTTTATTTGTATTCCTAATAAAACAAGATTTTTGTTAGGAGGTGGCAGAGATTAGGCAGATTGTCGTTTTCCTATCATGGGATTGAAACGTTTATTGGAAATAGAGATAAAAGCTTTCCTTTTGCTAGGAATGCCATAATTAAATACCACAGACTAGATGGCTTAAACAACAGAAATTTAAGCACTTCTGGAGACTGGAATTATCGAAGATCAAGGTACTAGTTGAGCTCGTTGCCTCACAGTCCTCACTCCTTGACTTTCAGATATCTACCCTGCCTCTTCACATTGTTGCCCTTCTGTACAGGCACACCCACGATGTCTCTCCTTGTGTCCTAGTATCTTCTTATAGTTTTCACCTAAGAACCTCATTTTAATTTAATTACCTCTTCAAAAGCCCTATATCCAAATATGGTTATGTTCTGAGTTACTACGGGATAGAGGTTCAATATACGAATTTTGGGGAAACACAATCTAGCCCATAACACTGAAATAGAGATAGATTCCAGTTCGGTATACCTGTGAGTCTTAGTTCTTTGATACTGCAGGGTCTTAGGCATATAGCTTTTATCAGATCCCACCTGCTGTGGAGGACAGAGCTATTCCAGTTGTCCTTGCCCTAATTCAGTTACCTTAGTCACTGAGCAATGCAGAGGTCTCAGATGCAAGCCTCTGTGACTCCACCTGAGTCCCAGGATTGGAGCTAAGAATGGATACAGAAGACAAGGCAAAGCAGCAACTGAAAATCTCAAAGAAGGAGGAGGGAAAGAAAGGTCCTGAAAGTAGCAGGTGTGAATAGAAGATAAAATGTGACCAGATAATTCCTTCAAAGCAGAATGACTGATGAGATCAATGGGGCAGTACAAGGGAATATGTCATTTTCTGTCTACATTTACTCCCTTTTCCTAGGACAGCTTAGTCCTAGATTATTCAATGAAAATTGCAATTTGACATTAAATTCCTTGCACATAAGAACTAGGAAGGTAGGTGTGGTTTTGTTGTCATTGAAATCTTGTAGCTTAGTTCATATTTGTTGTTTCATATGCATTTGTGAAGTAAATAAATAAATAATTTTATACCTTTGTCACATTGCATTTGTAGGAAACAGTTATATTTTGCAAATATTCAGTTTGTTCTGATGAGTCATTTAAATATTCATCTATTAGGCAGGACTGTATAACTATCTCTGGGCAGTGAAATATAAGCAAGTATGACATATTATTGTTGGACTGATGCAACAAAAATCTACGTGAAATTCTTCATTTTCTCTCTCCTCTGTCAAAACACATTAGGAAGATGTGAATCACAGACGGTTCAGCTATACAAGATAATGCCTCAGTCTGCCCTTATCCTTGAGTGACTAGGTGGAGTGGATCTCTCCTTCCCTTGCTTTCACATACCCATAATAGGTATGCACCCTGAAAGTGAGATAATACATTCCCCCCCCAAGATGTAAGGGCCACTTTGCTGACTGCGGCTTTGCTTACTGCAGAAGTTGAAGTGTCTCAGCTTCTCTCTTTCAGCTATTCTTAATAAAATAGTCAAACACTAATCCCTAGTTCCTAAAACAGTACTTTTCTCAAGTATCTCCTAACATTTCTTCCACTAACTTCTGGATTCTGCCCACATCCTAGCTTTCGGCACTTTGTGATATATTCTTGCTTTGCCTACTCATATTATTTCCCAGAATTTCTCAACATACACCAATTGTTTAATCACATTGTATTCTTTTCCATTATTGGAATGTTAAATTTGTATTTCCTTCTCTATATATTGTTTTAAAGTCTTTTTGCTTTTCTTACTGTACCCTCTCTCTTTGCCCTTTTCTTTCTCATACTCCATCTATCCAGAGCTCATTTATAAGCTCAATTTCCTTTGTGGAACTCCAGTTTACAACAATACTCATTCTCTCTCTCTTTCTCCCTCCTTCCTAGAAGTTATTCTTGATTGATTGCTTGTAGGGTTCATTTTTTGCCACTGATTGTATTTAGTGCCCTCTCATATACCATTAAGTATTGCTCCTACTTATTTCATACACATAATTCCTACCTACTTGATATGGTTTGGCTATGTCCTCACCCAAATATCATCTTGAATTGTAGCTCCCATAATTCCCATGTGCTGTGGGAGGGAACCGTGGGAAATAATTGAATCATGGTGGCTGCTTCACCAATACTGTTCTCATGGTAGTTAATAAGTCTCATGAGATCTGATGGTTTTATAAGGGGAAACCCCTTTTGCTTGATATTCGTTCTCTCCCTTGTCTGCTGCCATGTAAGATGTCCCTTCCTCTTCCACCATGACTGTAAGGCCTCCCCAGCCATGTGGAATTGTAAGTCCATTAAACCTCTTTCCTCATATTTTACCTAATCTCAGGTATGTCTTTATAGCAGCATGAGAACAGACTAAAACACCACTCAACAAGTCTCTTGAAATTATGAATCACATCAATAGTCATTTTATGTGTAAGCGTCAGTCACTAATAATAACCACTAACGTTTACTTAGAATTTATTAATTAAGCCATTTATATAGATTATTTTCTTTAATGCTCACAAGTACTCCATAGGGTCCTTGTGATTATGATAATAATTACTAGTATTTCACTATTATTATGCCTAGTTTAGAGATCAGGGAACTATAAAGGAGCAGGGAACTTAAGTTGCTTTCTCATTGTGGTTCAACTATTCTGTGGGAAATCTGAGAGCAAACCTGCTATCTCGGTTTGAAATGCAATAGCCACATGCTGTCCTGTTATTTTACAATGTCAAAATTTTAACAAAAGTTTATCCTTCCAGATTTTTCTAAAATTCTACTTATTTCTTAATACTAATTTATTTATTGTTCTTCAGTGTCACTATTGATGACACCCAATCAAAATTAATGTCCATCTTTCCTTTATAGCATGTCATGTAATGTTTGTTTTCATGGTTAGATTATAAAATCCTGAACAGAGACTGTCTCATTTACTTATATTTTCCTCAGCACTTGGTAGAATAACCCAATTCGTGATTAATGAAATAAATAAGCATTGAATAAAAAGTTGATTGAGAGGTAAAATGGCTCAGCTAGAAGGGCAAGTTGGTGAGCTTTGAGGATAGTAGCTGGAGTTCAAACAACAATTCAAAAATACGTAATGAGAGTTTGATTTATATGACACTGGTCAATTATGTCAGGACAAAATCAGTCCATAAACATTTAGTAAGGAGAATTACCCACCCCACAGCATACTTTTTTTGCATCCTGTTAGGAAAACAAGAAATCCAGATATATTTTTTATATATATATAGACAAAATACTAAGTGAATCTCTAAAAATTTACACACACACTCATATACACACATGTATATGTGTAATTTATCACATTATCATGGGTTATTACTAACTGAATCTCTCATATATATGTAATTATAGATAACATATATAGTTCTTCATTGAAAAATTGGAATACTGATGAGAGCTCTTCGGCTTAGATCTAGATAATGTTTCAAAAGAACATTGTTAATACAGTCATCAATATTTTATGTGGTTGTATCCAAGATTTGTCCACACATGATCTTCTGGATTCATGGAATGCAATTCTGTTGATATCTCCCTAGAAAAAATTACAACATTATAAGCAAATATTAATAATTCTTTATACTTTATGCTGAGTATTTTTGGTATATTTCATATATGTAATTTATTAGAGATCAAATTAGTATTTCACGATTGTGTGTTATTCAGAAAAGTATTTGTAGAAAACTCAAACTCTGAATTCATGCTTTCTTCAGATCTTTCCTCTCTTCCTTGCTCATCTCTGACTATTAGCTGCCTTTCTGGGCATTTGTTTATAATGCTAATAGATCACAATGCAGTGGCTGTTCCTGACATCAGTGGCCCAGTTCATGCTGTTAATGTTCCCTGCTCTTGTAAAATCCTATACTGCCCCAAGGTCTGCCCAGCTAAATTCTCAGTGAAGACTGTTCAGCTAGTTTGCATTTATTAAGTTTCTTCATTGAACAATTGGAATACTGATGAGATCTGTTAAGGTTTAGACTTAGATAATGTTTAAAAAGAACATTGTTAACACAGTCATCAATATTTTATGTGGTTGTATCCAAGATTTGTCTACCCATGATCTGCTGGATTCATGGAATGCAATTCTGATGGTATCTCCCCAGGAAAAAAAAATATATATCATTATAAATAAATATTAATAATGCTTTATGCTGAGTGTTTTCATTCATTCATTCATTCATTCATTCATTCATTCAAGTATAGCAAGCATTATGTAATACCTGTTATGCTCACATCAGGTTTCTAATAACAGCTAATGTTTGTGTTATTTGTAAGTGCCAAACACCTTAGAAATACTCTTCTCTATATTTATACTATATACCTTCATCCACACACATTGTATTTTATAGATAGCACAATTAATATATGTATTATTACATTTAAGTTACACAAAATTACATAGCTTTATACAAAATTGCATAGCTTTATTTTTAAGGGGCTACTAGGTGCCCAACCCTGTTCTATCTGTTGTGCATGTAGCAGACCACAAAATAGATGAAAAGTCTCATCTTCGTGAATTTTGTTTTAAGTTGGATGGAGATAGATAATAATCCAAAACAATAAGGAAACATAATCAAATCATGATTGTCTTCAAATGTCACATTTTTGGTGTCCTCCTCTCAAAAACTACATTTATACAGACTGGAGAAAGGCACTGTTGCTGTCCTGTTTAATGAATTCCACAGTTGCCAGTGATGAATACACATTTCATGTACTGGGTTGGGTGTAGTATCAGTAGTTCACTGGACAAATTCCTTCTAGTTTTCTTTTTTTTTAGAATATATTTTACTTTAGATTATCAGAGGAACCCCATGGAATTAATATGTAATAAATACAGTTTGACAAAGGTGCCAGTTTGAATTAAAATATTAGAAATTTAAATAATAATTGAAACTCTTTCCAAACTTTCCTAACCTTGAAAAGGAAACTGAGTTTGGAGAGAGCTCAAGAGAGAATGAAGAGGAAATATAGTCATTTTGATGATATGATACCAAGGTTTTTTAAAATTTGTTTTGTTTGTTTGTTTTTAAGCAAGAGGATAGTGGTAATAGGGAAGAAGGAGTAAGGAACATGACCTATCCCAATTCAGGTCCTAGTAGTGGAAGAATATGACAAAACATTCACCACTAGTGAGAGGGTTACAGAAAAATAGCATTTTCTGGGGTGAGCCAGATTTCTGACAAAGGAAGAATAAATCAATGTTCAATCAAGTATATACTATCTTAATTAATCTATTTAATGATCATCAACATTTCACAAGCTAAATTTTATTATTCCTGTTTTTTTCAGATGTGGAAACAGAACGTTAAAATTTCAAGCTATCTTGCTTAATTTCACACAAATCCTACATCTAAGAGCCATAAAGATGGCTCAGGCAGCCTGGATCATGCTGCCAAATCCTTTTTTTTTATTTTTGCAAGAGGATTTAAGTTGAGGTTCTACCTTTTAAAAATATTTTAAAGTTTTTAAAAATACTGTATTTCTTCTCTTTAGACCATAATGTTATTCATCATGTGTCTAGAACATTTTATCTTTCATAACTAAATATCTATACATGTTGTTTAGCATATTCTCACTTCTCCCACTCTCCAAGCCCTGGCACCATTCTGTTCTTTCCCCTGGCACCAGTCTATTCTTTGCTCCTGAGAGGTTCACTACTTTAGATGCTATGTAGAATTGGTACCATGCAGTGTTTGTTCTCTGTGACTGGCTTATTTTCCTTAGCATAATGTCTTCAATGTTTACCCATGTTGTCAAATATTGCAGGTTTTTCCGGCCTTTAAGACTCAATAATATTCAACTGTATGTATATACTGCATTCTCTTTATGTATTTATCTGTCAATGAACATTTAGGTTGTCTCTACACTTTGGTTATTGTGAATAGTGCTGTAGTAACGTGGTAGTGCTAATATTACTTTAAGATCCTGATTTCAGTTATTTTGCATGAATACCCAGAAGTAGGATTTATGGATCATATTGTAGTTCTATCTTTAGTTTATTAAAGAACTTGTTTTACAGTTTTCCGTAACAGCTGCACCACATTGCATTCCCATCCCAGGAGTGCCAGTTTCTCCACATCCTTGCCAACACTAGTCTTTTGCTTTTGTTTTGTTTTTTATAATAGTCATCCTAGTAAGAATGAGGTGATAAATCATTTTTGCATTTGTATTAGCATTTCTCTGATGATTAGTGCATTACAATTAAAATAATTTCTGAAAGAAATTAAAGAAAATAAATAAATGGAAAGACATCCTATGTTCACAGATTGGAAGACTTAGTATTGTTAATACTGCCCTACTGATCCAATACAGTCCCTATCATGCTGCCATACTCTTAATCATTGTATTTTACTACCTTAGTAATAAGTGGCATAGGAATCACAAAAGTACAGTGACGTGGGTCTCACCCCCTGGAACTTTAGGAGAATGATGGAAGTTGTGATAAATTATTATTATTTGTCTATTTCTCCAAAATATATTCATTAAATTTACCATATGGCAATTTTGTGCTAAGTTCTGGGGATGAAATTACAATATCCATGGGGCTTGGTTCCAGGACCTACCATAGGTACCAAAATCCATATATACTCAAATCCTGCAGTTGGTCCCGTGAAAGTCAGCCTTTCATTTACATGAGTTTTGTATCCTGAATACAGTGCTTTAGATTGAGTCCAGGCTAGACTTGAAAGGATGTTATTTATACTGCAATCCTGGGAATATAGTAATAGTCTGTGTCACCTGCAATAGATTACAAAAAGATTTTAAGAATGAAATAGTTTTGAGGAACTATGATTCAAATCTTATAGATTCATGTATACAAAGAAAAGGGAAACAGAGGATTAACATGTGATAAACATGTGTGTGAATATAAAATAAATTAAGGCATATTAGTTAAGAGCATGAGCTTAGAAATCAGATAAAAGATTTTCAAATCCTGAAAGTATTAATGTATGATTTTTGATGAGTGGTCTCTAACGCTCTGGTCTCTATCCATAATCAAGAATAATAGTAACTTTCTCATTAGATTACTGTTAGGATTAACTAATGTTATGCAAGAAAATTGTGTAGCATATTTCTGGCATATAAGAAATGATAAATATATGTTATTAGTATGTTATAATATTTTCAATTTAAATTAAAGCATATTTAATGTTTCTTCATCACTAATCAATATTCCTTACTGTTTTCTTTGTCTAAAAACATTTGCACACACATGCAAACGCACACAAACATGCACAATATATTGGACCCTTCTTTCTTAGAACATTCACAGTCCTTTCTACATACTTCATTCTGTGTGCTACAGTTCTTCTTACCAATTTCTGCCCATCTTCTCTTTGATTTTCTCTGCTGCATTTTATTAAAGTGTCTGGCATATAATAGGAACTCAGTAACCACTTGGTATCTGTGCTTTAATTTTTTTTTATTTTTTATTTTCTCTACTACAACTTTTTGTCTATTTTCTTAAATTCCTTCTTATAAAATTTTTACTATTTTTCATTCATGTGTGGATGTTATTCTATCTCCATTCTTCATTTCCTTTTAATAGGCTTCATTCAAGTCTCTTCCATTCTCACTTTTCTGTTTACAATTTTCTCTCTCTCTCATTCAGCAGTTGCTAAACTCTTGTCATCTCTCTACCACCCACTAGCTAATTTAAATTCCTGAAAACACAATAATTTTTGCATATTAACTGCTTCATTCCTTGGTATAAAGGAAAAGCACACAGACATGCCAACTTACAAATTTTAAAATAGCAAGAAAAGCATCTTCCATTTACTGAAAAATTTTTATCTAAGAGTTTTCTGAGTATCATACCCATATTTGCATGCCCTAGTCACCCTGCCACAACAAAAACAGAAACTGGATAATTTATAAATAACATAATGTATTTCTCACTGTTCTGGAGGCTGGAAGTCAAAGATCTAGGCACTTTCAGGTTCATTGGTGAGGACCTGGCCTCTGTTTCAAAGATTGTGCCTGTTGCTGCTGCATCCTTTGGAGAACACGAATGCTGTGTTCTCATATACCAGAAGGGCAAAAGGGCCAGTTAGTTCCCTTCAGCCCTTCTGTAAGGTGCCGAGTGCATAGCTCTCATGACCTATTCGCCTCCTAAGGGCCCAACCTCTTAATATTGTTGCATTGATGTTTAAGTTTCAACATAAATTTTGGAGGAGATGCAAATACTGAAACCATAGTTAAATGTTAAAAGATACATTATGAAAAATATGAGGGGGGTGGAGCAAGATGGCCGAATAGGAACAGCTCCAGTCTCCAACTCCCATCGCAAGCGACACAGAACACTGGAGATTTCTGCATTTTCATCTGAGGTACTGGGGTCATCTCACTAGGGAGTGCCGGACAATCGGTGCTGGTCAGCAGCTGCAGCCCGACCAGCGAGAGCTGAAGCAGGGCGAGGCATTGCCTCACCTGGGAAGCACAAACGGGAAGGGAATCCCTTTTCCTAGCCAGGCGAACTGAGACACACAACACCTGGAAAATCGGGTGACTCTCACCCCAATACTGCACTTTAAGCAAACGGGCACACCAGGAGAATATATCCCACACCTGGCCGGGAGGGTCCCACAGCCACGGAGCCTCCCTCATTGCTAACACAGCAGTCTGGATCTAACCACAAGGCAGCAGCGAGGCTGGGGGAAGGGCGCCCGCCATTGCTGAGGCTTAAGTAGGTAAACAAAGCCGCTGGGAAGCTCGAACTGGGTGGAGCTCACAGCAGCTCAAGGAAACCTGCCTGTCTCTGTAGACTCCACCTCTGGGGACAGGGCACAGTTAACAACAACAACAACAAAAGCAGCAGGAACCTCTGCAGACGCAAATGACTTGTCAGCTTTGAAGAGAGCAGTGGATCTCCCAACAAGGAGGTTGAGATCTGAGAACGGACAGACTGCCTGCTCAAGTGGGTCCCTGACCCCTGAGTACCCTAACTGGGAGATATCCCCCACTAGGGGCAGTCTGACACCCCACACCTCACAGGGTGGAGTACACCCCTGAGAGGAAGCTTCCAAAGTAAGAATCAGACAGGTACACTCGCTGTCCAGCAATATTCTATCTTCTGCAACCTCTGCTGCTGATACCCAGGCAAACAGGGTCTGGAGTGGACCTCAAGCAATCTCCAACAGACCTACATCTGAGGGTCCTGACTGTTAGAAGGAAAACTATCAAACAGGAAGGACACCTATACCAAAACCCCATCAGTACGTCACCATCATCAAAGACCAGAGGCAGATAAAACCGCAAAGATGGGGAAAAAGCAGGGCAGAAAAGCTGGAAATTCAAAAAATAAGAGCGCATCTCCCCCTGCAAAGGAGCAGAGCCCATCACCAGCAACGGATCAAAGCTGGTTAGAGAATGACTTTGACGAGATGAGAGAAGAAGGCTTCAGTCCATCAAACTTCTCAGACCTAAAGGAGGAATTACGTACGCAGAGCAAAGAAACTAAAAGTCTTGAAAAAAAAGTGGAAGAATTGACAGCTAAACTAATTAATGCAAAGAAGGTCATAAACGAAATGACAGAGATGAAAAGCATGACACGACAAATACGTGACAAATCCACGAGCTTCAGTAACCAACTCGATCAACTGGAAGAAAGAGTATCAGCGATTGAGGATCAAATGAATGAAATGAAGCAAGAAGAGAAACCAAAAGAAAAAAGAAGAAAAAGAAATGAGCAAAGCCTGCAAGAAGTATGGGATTATGTAAAAAGACCAAATCTACGTCTGATTGGGGTGCCTATAAGTGAGGGGGAAAATGGAACCAAGTTGGAAAACACTCTTCAGGATATCATCCAGGAGAACTTCCCCAACCTAGTAGGGCAGGCCAACATTCAAATTCAGGAAATACAGAGAACGCCACAAAGATACTCCTCGAGAAGAGCAACTCCAAGTCACATAATTGCCAGATTCACCAAAGTTGAAATGAAGGAAAGAATCTTAAGGGCAGCCAGAGAGAAAGGTCGGGTTACCCACAAAGGGAAGCCCATCAGACTAACAGCAGATCTCTTGGCAGAAACTCTACAAGCCAGAAGAGAGTGGGGGCCAATATTCAACATTCTTAAAGAAAAGAATTTTAAACCCAGAATTTCGTATCCAGCCAAACTAAGTTGCATAAGTGAAGGAGAAATAAAATCCTTTACAGATAAGCAAATGCTTAGAGATTTTTGTCACCACCAGGCCTGCCCTACAAGAGACCCTGAAGGAAGCCCTAAACATGGAAAGGAACAACCGGTACCAGCCATTGCAAAAACATGCCAAAATGTAAAGACCATCGAGGATAGGAAGAAATTGCATCAACTAACGAGCAAAATAACCAGTTAATATCATAATGGCAGGATCAAGTTCACACATAACAATGTTAACCTTAAATGTAAATAGACTAAATGCTCCAATTAAAAGACACAGACTGGCAAACTGGATCAAGAGTCAAGACCCATCAGTCTGCTGTATTCAGGAGACCCATCTCACATGCAGAGACATACATAGGCTCAAAATAAAGGGATGGAGGAAGATCTACCAAGCAAATGGAGAACAAAAAAAAAGCAGGGATTGCAATACTAGTCTCTGGTAAAACAGACTTTAAACCATCAAAGATCAAAAGAGACAAAGAAGGCCATTACATAATGGTAAAGGGATCAATTCAACAGGAAGAGCTAACTCTCCTAAATATATATGCACCCAATACAGGAGCACCCAGATTCATAAAGCAAGTCCTTAGAGACTTCCAAAGAGACTTAGACTCCCATACAATAATAATGGGAGACTTCAACACCCCACTGTCAACATTAGACAGATCAACGAGACAGAAAATTAACAAGGATATCCAGGAATTGAATTCATCTCTGCACCAAGCGGACCTAATAGACATCTATAGAACTCTCCACCCCAAATCAACAGAATATACATTCTTCTCAGCACCACATCACACTTATTCCAAAATTGACCACATAATTGGAAGTAAAGCACTCCTCAGGAAATGTAAAAGAACAGAAATTATAACAAACTGTCTCTCAGACCACAGTGCAATCAAACTAGAACTCAGGTCTAAAAAACTCAATCAAAACTGCTCAACTACATGGAAACTGAACAACCTGCTCCTGAATGACTACTGGGTACATAACGAAATGAAGGCAGAAATAAAGATGTTCTTTGAAACCAATGAGAACAAAGATACAACATACCAGAATCTCTGGAACACATTTCAAGCAGTGTGTAGAGGGAAATTTATAGCACTAAATGCCCACAAGAGAAAGCAGGAAAGATCTAAAATGGACACTCTAACATCACAATTAAAAGAACTAGAGAGGCAAGAGCAAACACATTCAAAAGCTAGCAGAAGTCAAGAAATAACTAAGATCAGAACAGAGCTGAAGGAGATAGAGACACAAAAAACACTCCAAAAAATCAATGAATCCAGGAGTTGGTTTTTTGAAAAGATCAACAAAATTGACAGACCACTAGCAAGACTAATAAAGAAGAAAAGAAAGAAAAATGAAATAGACACAATAAAAAATGATAAAGGGGATATCACCACCGACCCCTCAGAAATACAAACTACCATCAGAGCATACTATAAACGCCTCTATACAAATAAACTAGAAAATCTAGAAGAAATGGATAATTTCCTGGACACTTAACACTCTTCTGGAAGAAGGAAGAACACTTCTTCCAGGAAGAAGTTGAATCCCTGAATAGATCAATAGCTGGCTCTGAAATTGAGGCAATAATTAATAGCCTACCAACCAAAAAAAGTCCAGGACCAGATGGATTCACGGTTGAATTCTACCAGAGGTACAAAGAGGAGCTGGTACCATTCCTTCTGAAACCATTCCAATCAATAGAAAAAGAGGGAATCCTCCCTAACTCATTTTATGAGGCCAGCATCATCCTGATACCAAAGCCTGGCAGAGACACAACAAAAAAAGAGAATTTTAGACCAATATCCCTGATGAACATCGATGCAAAAATCCTCAATAAAATACTGGCAAACCGGATTCAGCAGCACATCAAAAAGCTTATCTACCATGATCAAGTGGGCTTCATCCCTGGGATGCAAGGCTGGTTCAACATTCGCAAATCAATAAACGTAATCCAGCATATAAACAGAAGCAAAGACAAGAACCACATGATTATCTCAATAGATGCAGAAAAGGCTTTTGACAAAATTCAACAGCCCTTCATGCTAAAAACGCTCAATAAATTCGGTATTGATGGAACGTACCTCAAAATAATAAGAGCTATTTATGACAAACCCACAGCCAATATCATACTGAATGGGCAAAAACTGGAAAAATTCCCTTTGAAAACTGGCACAAGACAGGGATGCCCTCTCTCACCACTCCTATTCAACATAGTGTTGGAAGTTCTGGCTAGGGCAATCAGGCAAGTGAAAGAAATCAAGGGTATTCAGTTAGGAAAAGAAGAAGTCAAATTGTCCCTGTTTGCAGATGACATGATTGTATATTTAGAAAACCCCATTGTCTCAGCCCAAAATCTCCTTAAGCTGATAAGCAACTTCAGCAAAGTCTCAGGATACAAAATCAGTGTGCTAAAATCACAAGCATTCTTATACTTCAGTAACAGACAAACAGAGAGCCAAATCATGAATGAACTTCCATTCACAATTGCTTCAAATAGAATAAAATACCTAGGAATCCAACTTACAAGAGATGTAAAGGACCTCTTCAAGGAGAACTACAAACCACTGCTCAGTGAAATCAAAGAGGACACTAACAAATGGAAGAACATACCATGCTCATGGATAGGAAGAATCAATATCATGAAAATGGCCATACTGCCCAAGGCTATTTATAGATTCAATGCCATCCCCATCAAGCTACCAATGAGTTTCTTCACAGAATTGGAAAAAATGGCTTTAAAGTTCATATGGAACCGAAAAAGAGCCCGCATTGCCAACACAATCCTAAGTTAAAAGGACAAAGCTGGAGGCGCCATGCTAGCTGACTTCAAACTATACTACAAGGCCACAGTAACCAAAACAGCATGGTACTGGTATCAAAACAGAGATATAGACCAATGGAAGAGAACAGAGTCCTCAGAAATAATACCACACATCTACAGCCATCTGATCTTTGACAAACCTGAGAGAAACAGGAAATGGGGAAAGGATTCCCTATTTAATAAATGGTGCTGGGAAAATTGGCTAGCCATAAGTAGAAAGCTGAAACTGGATCCTTTCCTTACTCCTTATATGAAGATTAATTCAAGATGGATTAGAGACTTAAATGTTAGACCTAATACCATAAAAACCCTAGAAGAAAACCTAGGTAGTACCATTCAGGACATAGGCATGGGCAAGGACTTCATGTCTAAAACACCAAAAGCAATGGCAGCAAAAGCAAAAATTGACAAATGGGATCTAATTAAACTAAAGAGCTTCTGCACAGCAAAAGAAACTACCATCAGAGTGAACAGGCAACCTACAGAATGGGAGAAAATTTTTGCAATCTACTCATCTGACAAAGGGCTGATATCCAGAACCTACAAAGAACTCAAACAAATATACAAGAAAAAAACAAACAACCCCATCAAAAAGTGGGCAAAGGATATGAACAGACATTTCTCAAAAGAAGACATTCATACAGCCAACAGACACATGAAAAAATGCTCATCATCACTTGCCATCAGAGAAATGCAAATCAAAACCACAATGAGTTACCATCTCACACCAGTTAGAATGGCAATCATTAAAAAGTCAGGAAACAACAGGTGTTGGAGAGGATGTGGAGAAATAGGAACACTTTTACACTGTTGGTGGGATTGTAAACTAGTTCAACCATTGTGGAAAACAGTATGGCAATTCCTCAAGGATCTAGAACTAGATGTACCATATGACCCAGCCGTCCCACTACTGGGTATATACCCAAAGGATTATAAATCATGCTGCTATAAAGACACATGCACACGTATGTTTACTGTGGCACTATTCACAATAGCAAAGACTTGGAATCAACCCAAATGTCCATCTGTGACAGACTGGATTAGGAAAATGTGGCACATATACACTATGGAATACTATGCAGCCATAAAAAAGGATGAGTTTGCGTCCTTTGTAGGGACATGGATGCAGCTGGAAACCATCATTCTTAGCAAACTATCAGAAGAACAGAAAACCAAACACCTCACGTTCTCACTCATAGGTGGGAACTGAACAATGAGATCACTTGGACTTGGGAAGGGGAACATCACACATCGGGGCCTATCATGGGGAGGGGGGAGGGGGGAGGGATTGCATTGGGAGTTATACCTGATATAAATGATGAATTGATGGGTGCTGACGAGTTGATAGTTGCAGCACACCAACATGGCACAAGTATACATATGTAACAAACCTGCATGTTATGCACATGTACCCTAGAACTTAAAGTATAATAAAAAAAAAAAAAAAGAAAAATATTTGCAAAGAAACTTGTTATGAATCTTCTTTCTAGGCTTATTCTAATATTAGAGAAGGTTAATAGAATGAACAACTGGCCAATGATGGAATTGCTGAGACAGGTAACTGGAAGCTTAAGCTAAAGTACTTTGAAACAGAAAATGTTCAACCATGTTTTTTTTTTTTTTTTTTTTTTTTTTTTTTTTTTTTTTTTTTTTTTTTTTTTTTTTTTTTTTGAGACCGAGTCTCCCTCTGTCACCCAGGCTGGAGTGCAGTCGCGTCATCTAGGCTCACTGCAAGCTCCACCTCCCAGGTTCATGCTATTCTACTGCCTCAGCCTCCCAAGTAGCTGGGACTACAGGCGCCCACCACCGCTCCCAACTATTATTATTATTATTATTTTTTTTTTTAAGTGGAGACTGGGTTTCACCATGTTAGCCAGGATGGTCTCAATCTCCTGACCTCGTGATCCACCTGGCTTGGCCTCCCAAAGTGCTGGGATTACAGGTGTGAGCCCCCACACCCGGCCAACCATGTTCTTAAGACAAAAAAGAGTCAGTCAACTAAGAATACTCTTTGTTGATCTTGAATAACTATTGTAATATGACATGCTGCAATTTAAAGATTACTAACATACCTTTATAGAGTCAATAAATAGATGAATTTTAAAACATTAATGCCTTAGGGGATGAAAAACATATTCCATAAGCTTTGAAAATAACTGAAACCCTCTAATATTATATGCTTATATTATTTCAAAGCCCAGATTTCAAATGGAATATTTTTCTGAGTCTATACCAAATTACAAAGACATATTGCTCTAACAGAGAACAAAAGTATGTACTTCTTAAAAAAAGAAACACTTTTAAAAATTTAAAGTCATATAAGAGCAAGAGAAAAGTGTATACAAAAGGCAAAATGATAATCTGTCCTCTGAAAATATCAAAATAGACTCTCCTCTCACAATACTCTATATATACCAACTTTGGGAACACGTGTGTTTGAATGTGTTAGCAAATTATACTTATCAATAGGATTCTATTATTAACTTTCATTATATGCAAGTAGGAAGAAAATGTATCTTTGCTGTCATTTCTGAAGTGCATTTAAGTATTTGGTGAACATTCTTTCAGAGTTGAGGGTTTAGAAATCGTTTTGAACAGATTTAATTAAAAAATTCACTTGAGGAGACTCTTCTAAAATAAATGAAAAAAAAAAAACGTCAGAATAGGTTCATCAAACTTTATGGCTGGGTGCTGTGGCTCACACCTGTAATCCCAGCTACTTGGAAGGCTGAGGCAAGAGAATCGCTTGAGCCCAGGAGGCGGAGGTTGCAGGAAGCCGGGATTGCACCATTGCACTCCAGCCTGGGACAGACAGCAAGATTCCGTCCCAAAAAATAAAACAAAAATTACTCCATCACCAATGTGCCTTCTTTACGTTGGAGAGTTACAGCAGACATTTATAAAGAATAAACTTGGGTCTAAGGTATTTTAATAAAGACTAATACTTTTTATATAAAATATATTTTGGACATTTATTACCAAATGTAAAACTTTTGGCCTTTTATTTATATTCAATAAATTTTGAATAAATATATAAGATATAAAAATAATGTAAAATAAACTATAACCTCTAAACTGACCTAATAGATCATTTGGGGTGTGGAATAGTCATAATGTCTTTAGTAAGAGAAACAGAGTTTTCTGTAATTCATTGCATAGCTGATAATGCACATATAATATGCTGATATATTCATTGCTTTTGGTGACAGTTCATTTAATTATTTAGTCTTTCAATGTATTTTTTAAGGTCTCTACTATCTGCCACATACTGTGAAAGAGAAGAAGGCAGGAGTTTATTCTAAATGGAGGGAATAATATATAAGCCTCCATGACCAGAAGTAAGCAAGGTGAGATCAAGTGTCTTATCTTAGTCCGTTTAGGTTGCTATAACATAGCACTATAAATTGATATAGACATTTGCCATGAACTGCTTATAAGGAACAAAATATATATATATATTGTTCATAGTTCTGGAGGCTGGGAAATCTAAGTTCAAGGTGCTAGCAAATAAGATGTTTAGTGATGGCCCACTCACTGATTAACTGACAGTAGTCTTTTCTCTGTGGTCTCACATGGCAGAAGGCACAGACAGCTCTCCAGGGCCTTTTTTATAGGGCACTAATCCCACTCATAAAGACTGTGGTTTCATGACCTAATTATCTCCCAAAGAGCCCACCTCCTTATACCATCACATTGGGGGTTATATTTTAACATATTAATTATGGATGGGGGGAGTTAAAACATTCAGACTGTAGCAATATGAATAAAGGCCAATGCAAATCAAATGCTGATGGAACTGAAGAGGTATGTAGAGACCAAAGTTTGTTAGCCAATGATGATAATTTTAGTCTTCATTCTAAGTGACACCATTGAAGTTTTTAAAGTTGGAACAGGACCAATGGGAGCAAAGGAAGGGGGTGGAATTAGTAACATCATGATTCAATGTATTCTAAAACAGATCACTTAATATAGTGATGAGAATGGGTTTGTGTAAGGACTAATGAAGAAAACTAACATCAGAGGTGAAATTAACAGTTAACAATATAGTCCAATGGAGAGATAATAGTAGTTTAGCAGGTGAAAGTGGAGCTAGAGACAAGTGAAGAGATTGAAAAATAAATAAGAAAAATGTTCATGCACACAGATGCACATAGCCATGTGTGTGTGTGGTGTTTGCGTATGAGTACCTGTGTATGATTTATTGCATATGGGGGAGTGGAAGTGGAATAAAGGGAGGAAAAGGGGTACGTAACAAGTTAGAGTAGGGCCATTCACTAGAATAAACATCCTAAAAGGGGTACATTTAGAAGGGAGATCATCAGTTTAGTTGTAGGATCAATTTGAGATAGAAAGTAGTTAATTCAATAACTACTGGATCTAAATCTTAAAAATATGTATCTCCTATCTGTTCCTGAATAAGTGGTGATTGTGATCAAGATAACTGTCTAAGCATTTATAGAAGTGATTATTTTGTGCGTTTTTTGGATTCTTCATGAAAACAAATGCAGTTGTTTTATGATGATGTTCTTAGAGAAGTTTTATTTACACATACACACACAAAACCTTCTAAATTATGTTTGTACTTTTAAAATTTTTACAATTTTTATTCATTTTGTTGAGATGGAAATGGCTCTATCGCCCAGGCTGGAGTGCGATGGCACCATCTCAGCTTACCACAACCTCTGCCTCCCGGGTTCAAGTGATTCTCCTGCCTTAGTCTCCGGAGTAGCTGATATTACAGGTGCACATCACCACGCCCGGCTAATTTTTGTATTTTTAGTAGAGACGGGGTTTCACCATGTTGACCAGGCTGATCTCCAACTCCTGATTTCAAGGGATCCACCCCCCTCAGCATCCCAAAGTGCTGGGGTTACGGGCATGAGCCACTGTGCTCGGCTTGTTTGTACTTTTTAATATGTCACTAAGACTCTTCAAAAGGCATCGTGAGGAAGTGCACAACTGGTATTTTTTTTTTTCTTTTTCTACTTCTTCCACTCTTCTTCTTATTCTGATTTTAGAACTCATATAAGATTCCTGTCATTTATAAGTAATTTCAAGAATAAGTAAGAAAAAAGGAAACATCTTGAGGGAAAAGGTATAAAAATTATTTAATCAAATATATTTATTTTTCATAAAAATGTTTCAGTAAATATCCTTATTCAAGCTACACACTATGACACCACTTAGTATCTTTTTGTAGATAATATATTATTTCATGTAAACATCAAGAAAAAATCATGGTTCAGTAAAACATTTAGGAATTTTATTAGTTCATTTATTTTACTAAGATACATTTAACAAATAGAAAAGTATTAAAGGTGCATATTTGTATATCTCAAGTGTCTTTGAACCCATGATATTAAATTTTTGAAATAATAGTAAGTATTCCTAAACTGATTTTCCAAAAAAAAAAAAAAATTATCAGGAAGGTAGAAAATTTCCAATTTTTATTTTTTTCTGACTTCATTTTTGTTTTCTTGATAAAGAAATTATGTTTAATTATACAAAATAACTTTATTATCAAATTACACATTCAGATGGAAGCAAAATTAACTATAAATTATTTTTCTCAATTTTCTCATTTTGCTTTCTAATTGGTTTATATTTATTTATTTAGAGACGAGGTCTTGCTATGTTGTCCAGGCTGGAGTGCAGTGCTATTCTTAGGTATGACTGTGATGCACTACAGCTTTGACCTCCTGGGCTCAAGTGATCTTCCTTCCTCAGCCTCCAGATCAGCTGGACTATAGGCATGCACCACCATGACCAGCTTTTAAAAATCTATCTATAATTCAGTAGGTATGTTTCATTCAATGCCATATATCAGGAAAGTACATTGTTTCATTAGTCTCTTTTGTTAAATGGTGATAGTGTCAGGTGACAGGGTGAATGTGTGGTTGGGTGACTGCAGATACACATGAATCTATTTGAAAACCTCTGAATCATCATTAGTCATGTATTCTTTTGGTGGTGTTCCCATATAAATTTTGCAGAGTTTACAGTATGTGTTACCAGACTCTCTGAGGAATACTCCTATTTATTAGTCTTTGTCTACTTTATTCACTATTATAACAACTCAATCTATTGAATATCTTTGTAGGGATGTCAAATATGTAACTGGTCTATTGTCTTATAATTTGACATTAGTGTCTTGTACTTAATTTATTAAAATAATCATTTTAAGTCAAATTATGGAGAAATAAGTAATCCTCACATGAATTTTAGAATGTAGTTTTCTCTCAAAAACTTAAATTTCTGAGACCTCTTTTTGTCTTTTAATGTAAGAAATAAAAAAATTTAGACTCGGCTTCAAGAAATACTGTATAACTCTTAGCTCTCTGACCAAATAAGATTTTATATATCTAGGGCCAAAGAATATGTATGCCTCCTCATGGATTCTTCTGAGGTCATGTTTGTCTGAATCTCTTTAAATATTATAACAAACTATGGAAGTTGACGACAATATTAACTTTCAAAGTAGCAACATGTACGCAGCATAACAAATTTGAATGTATCATTTATTTATAAACATATATTTGGAATTTCAATTCTATAAGAAAACATCAAGCACAGCTATTAATTTTGGAGACGTAAGAGTAATACTCACCTGAGAACTTTAGGTTCTTTTTACAGGATACAGGAGATAAAATTAAAGGGATAGCGGCTTGTTAAAATAGGCTATTGTTCATTATTTAATTCTGTATATCATTGTGTACCCGTAGCTTAGCTTCCACTTACAAGTGAGAACTTGCAGTATTTAGTTTTATATTTCTGACTTTACTTAGGATAATGGCCTCCAGTTCCATCTGAGTCGTTGAAAAAACAAACAAACAAACAAATTTCATTATTTTTTATGGCTGAGTGGTATTCCATGGTGTCTATATAACATGTTTTCTTTATCCACTCATTGGTTGATGGACACTTAGATCGATTCCATATCTTTGCAGTTGTGAACTATGTTGCAAATAAATGTGCATGTGTGGGTGTCTTTTTATATAATAATTTCTTTTTCTTTGGGTAAGTACCTAGTAGTGGAATTGCTCAATCAAATGGTAGACCTACTTTTAGTTCTTCGAGAAATAAAAAAATAATAATAAAAGATAGGCTAGTTGACAAATGTAAAAAATGGAAGCCAAGCACTATCCTAAATTCATTAGCTACTTTTTTTTTATTATTGTTTTATCTGGTTACATTTTTGGCAAAGTCCTTTAGGATTTTAGTTATTACTGGATGACTTTAACTGAGTATAATGAAATATACTGTAGATGCAGCAAAAATGTGGGAGATTTCTGAAGGGATATTTCTTACCTCAAATTCAAAACTTGAATTTTGAAAGAATAATCTTAATTATAAATGTCTGTCAATTATTTGGGAGGTCATGTCTTTCTTTCTTTAAATTATTTACTAGATTGCAATCAAATAAAAAAAATGTAAAGGTAAAATACGTAATTTCTCTCTGAGATTAGTACCCCAATCCAGTTTCATAATGTATGTCTAAAATATATAGTTACAAGAAGCTGAAAATAATACATATATATATATTTTTTTTTTACGAAACTATCAGTCATCAGAGTTCAAGCAGATCTTTTGTGTTGTGCAAGTTTACAAAATGTGACACAGGGTGGAGGGGGAGTCTCCCTATTTCCATGAGGGACATAGAGAAAATCAAGGTGTCTGTCTGGGATACAATTTCCTCATCTGTTATCTGAAGGAATTAATCTAAAGGAGTTCTTTTAAGATACTGTACTAATAGTCAGGTAGACCTTGGTATTGTCCACATTAAAAGGTCTTCATCTGTTTCAGATGTTCTAACACTTAATATCACTTGTGCCATTCACAGTACCAATTAGATTCAGACAAGTATGTTCTGAAACTTGATTGTTTCCATTACCATATTTATTGAGCTCATTAAAAACACTGGATTTTTTTTATGCTCCTTGGGATAGACAGAATAGTAACTCCCCATCTATTTCTATGTCCTAATTCCTGGAACTCGCAAATACGTTACATTATATGACAAATGAGAATTTATTGAAGATAAAATTTGCCAATCAGCTGACCTGAAAAGATTATTTTGGAATATACAGGAAAACTCAATACAATAATTAGAGTCCTTGAAAATGAAAGAGTAAAGCAGATAAGCTCAAAGTCTGAGGGAAATGTGACTGTGGAATAAGTGTGTGATGCGATGAGAGTAGTACTCAACTGACTGTTACTAACTTATAAAACTGAAGAAGAACCATGAGTCAAGGAACAGGGCCGTCTCCAGAAGTCGGGACAGACAAATACATGAATTTTCCTTTTGACCTAAAGAAGGGATATAGTCCTGTCCACACTTCAATTTTAGGCTAATGAGACTTATGACTCACAGAACTATAAGGTAACAAATTTGTGTTATTTTAAGTCATGTAATCTGTGGTGATGTTTACAACAGTGATAGAAAACTAACATATCTCTTATAGATTTTATAGCAAAGTGAGGGATACTGACAAGAAAACTCATATATCTATCAAAATAGTGTTCCAAGAAAATGATGGAGCTCAAAATAGGTAACTAAATCATTCTTCAGCTAGCTTCACTAAATTGTTTTTCTTTTTCTTTTTAAAGATTGATTCTTAGTTGAGTCTTGACTAGGAGTAGGACAGAGGAATAGATATAGTGATACAGAGTAGACAATTTTAGCTCAAAAAAGGAAAGAATGTATGCTATGCCATGAAAGTTTGGAAGACTTTTACATACTTGGAAGAATCACAACTTACTGACATCTTGTTTACTTGTATTACATCATGAACATGTCGCGACATGGCCATAGTTTGCCTTGATATGATGTTGTGTAAAGTATTTGAAAATTTTGTTGTGTTTTCTAGTACTAGAAAATAATAGGGCTATGGTATATTAGAAATTAATGTTCTTATTTATAAGTTATAAAAATAAAGAGTTCAACAATGTTACATTTTATAGATTTGGGATTGTTTGCCTCTTCGGTCATATCACTCATTAGCTCCAGAAAGCTGACTGGGATTGCTATGGTGGTGACGTGACCTCCTGCCCATGTTCTTCTTTCAGTTCTGCTCTTTCCCCTTCTTTCTGTTTGTACATTTCAGAGACCTAACCTAAAATCTTAAACTCACTTCATTTGCTATTATATGTGGCTTCTAGAAAATATATTTATATAAAATTGTTTCATGGTTTGCCGACATAATTCATAACATTTATAAATTCATATTAGGAAGGAAAATGTGATATATGCAAATTAAATACAATTTAGTTTTACACTATGCATAAAAGAGACCTGAGACCGCTGCACTTAGAAAGGCCTGCTTGCAAGATTGACTCTTGTCTGGCTGATGGGAAAGTGATTATCTCTGAGGGTAAAGAGACAGGGGAATGGGAGAACAGAGACATGCAGATGAATATAGTTGGTAATACTCTAATTCTTGGTTTAAGCAAGTTTTTAATATTCATTGCGCTGTACAAATAAATACCTTTAAGAAAAGCACCATTTATTTGCTAATGGTGATAGTGCACCATAAACTGTTGATGATTAGTCTAATGTTTTACCTTTAAGTTCCAATTAAAATATTAATAATAGAAAAAAATAAGAGTTTTAGAAATGGATTAGTATTCAGTTCTTAGAATTACTGGATTAATGACTTCATGTCAATTATTAATGTTACTTACTTTTTCGAGCTTCTGTTTCTTTATTTCACAAATGATGGTAGTGGCTCTCTCGTAATATTTTTTTTTGAGAGACGTTAGTCATTATTCCTGTTACCAAATATTTCTCGTTTTCTTTGCAGACACATGATAGGATTATACTTCTGTGTTTTTGTTTTTCAAGTGATATATGACCATAATATTTGTGATTAAAAGTGAACTCATGGAGGTCACCTCTGAATGAGAAATATAAGATCCAGTGTATTATTTGTGACGTTTTTCTTCCCTCTGTTGAGTGTGTCATTATTAGCTCTGTCAACCTATATCTTTGAGTGAGTATAATAGCAGAACAATTTGAACATCGAGACTGAATAGCAATATATAATTCTTGTTATTTTAGGCTTCTGATGTTTTATAGTTGTTACCATCACACATTCTTGTCTATCCTAACTAATACCATTTTCATTAAATTAAAAGAGATAAAAGAATGCCAATTACCCAACACAATGCGTAATGTATTATATGTGATTAACAACTTATAGCAGTTATATTGCTGTGAATTTCACAATTTTCATGTACTGGAACTCTGGTAGAATACAAGATAAAGGAGGTAACTTTTGGTGACAGTAAAGATTGTAAAATTACACAATGTATGAAATTAAGTGTATATATATACACATACATATATATAATGAATTAAGGCTCATTAAACACAAATGTCACCATTTTTTACATGGAGCTCTTTATTTTACTCGAGTTTTTGAAGCAAATCTTAGCTAAATAAGCATGTATTTTATATAGGTCGCTAAAATAATTGCTTTCATTTTAGCCTTGACTGAGTC
This sequence comes from Rhinopithecus roxellana, assembly GCF_007565055.1. Taxonomy (NCBI): domain Eukaryota; kingdom Metazoa; phylum Chordata; class Mammalia; order Primates; family Cercopithecidae; genus Rhinopithecus; species Rhinopithecus roxellana. The sequence goes on along the minus strand of NC_044559.1, from coordinate 66,801,323 downwards.
AAGAAAGGAAGTCCAGAAATAAAGTATTTATTTATAATAGGAGACATTTGTATACATTTCAAAAACAAGAAAAACTATATATCATGTAGGCATAATTTTATGTGTGATTTATTTAAAGCAAGGAAAAAATAATCAAAATTCTGGAAGGTAATTAAATCTGACTGTAAGACATCAATGATGAGTTTGTGGCTTAAAATCTCTGCTCTATAAATCATACATGTAAGCCATACTGCTATCTTCCTAAAGAAGCTGTGCACACTTAGAAAATCACCTTTAGAATATTATCTATTAAAAAAAAGAAAACTCTGTTTTGGGCTTGTAATCCAAGGCAGTGACACCAGATATTATAAGGCATTTTAGGAGCATAGATAAGAATAAGCAGCAGTTTACAATTGTAAAGATGCCTAACTATGTGTCTCTTTTATTTATTTAAGGTTAAAATGCTCATTTTAATATATTTACAGCTGAAACCATTGGAAGATAGTGTATACGCACAAGCATCTTTAACTCTTGTTATCACCAAAGTTATAAACAATATGTATATTTTTTCTCAGTCTCTTTTCCTTTTGCTTTCCATTCTAGTTAGCCTCTTCTAAGAAAATTGCAGAGCCTGCCTCATATTCTAAAAGCATAGACATGCTTAGATTAATAAATAAATAATTCTCCATTTCCCAAAAGAAAATACATATTTTAGATAAAATGCAGTAAGTCCAGAGACTTATACGACCTTCAAGAATTAAAATGAATAAAATATTATTCAGTTTTCACAGTTATAACAAATTTTAACTGCTGCTGACTTCAAAAAGGAACACTTTGAGACTTTAATTATTTCTAAAATTGTTATTTGTTATAATGACATATGCAAAATATGTATAAGTACAGAAGCAGTGCAAGATTTTATAATGTACCTTATAAAAAGTTTCATCCTCTTGAAATGCAGTATTGTTTTTGGCAAGAATCAAGGGTGCTCCTGTTACAAGTATAGAAAGCAATACAATATTTTATAATTTACCTTATAAAAAGTTTCATTCTCTTGAAATGCAGTATTGCTTTTGGTAAGAATCAAGGCTGCTCCTGATACAAGTTTATCAGAGTTTAATTCAGTCATTTGGCTATGGCCACAAGAAACCTGAAAGTAATGGAAGGCATGTATGAAGATAAGGAATAACTCCAGTAGCCAGAATGAGATTCATGGCTGGTGTGTGGACATCTTGGAATATCAGCTAATGCATGGGGTCATGAAAAGTTCTGGCTGATTTGTGTACAATTATGCTGTCAAAGACATTGTCTCTAAAACACTTCTAATATGTGCCTAAACTCTTTTTTATGATTTAGGTTCAATTTTTTAGATCTCCATGGTTATTGCAGAGAGATCTCTCCATAGAGAATACATTCATTAACATTAGGTTAGGGGCATAATTGATTTACAGGTAGATACTTTATATTTTCTGAAATCTTGGAGATCATGAAGACTCCCATTTCCCTCAGTGAGCCAGTGTTTGTATGGGGAGGACACATTCACACTGTTTCTTTTCCATTTTACTTTTTGCATCTTCTTCACATAAAACATTTTTTCCTCTAGGGTCAAGAAATTCTCCACTGTTAGGTACTCTGGGCTTTCACCTGTCTCCTCCTTGAACCTAGACATGGCCAACACAGTTCACTACTTTCCTTCTCTGCCTGAATAATGGGTAAAGCAACCAGTCTACCTTATTTGATCTTTGACACTAGTGTTTCTTATTTTTTACAAAACAAACTCTGCAACTTTCAGGTTCATGCAAAACTCCTTTCTAAATGATTAGGGCAACTTCTAAAAAGAATTAGAAAATATGAAGGGAAAGACTTCAAACTCTGCCTACAACCCAACATCCATTGCATCTCACAAAAGGATGTACTTAAAACCCAAGGAATTCAGAAGAAGAAAATCTCCAGTGAATATTCTTGACTCTTTACTTTGCTCCCTGACCTTCAGGATTATGCAGGTTCCCTTCTTCAGGTTACTCTATAAAAAAAAAAAAAAAAAAAAAAAAAAAAATCATCTAACTCCTTCCACAGAAATGTGTCTCATTTACTTGGGCTTTTTTTCAGTCTCCATATTCCATTATGGTGTTGGCCCAAATGGAAACTGGAGTCAAGACTTCTGCTTTAATCTACTAAACCGGAACTCTCTTTAGTTTACAATTTCATTTCTATAGGTAATTATATACTTTTCTTTCATTGTTTCTTTTTAATATTCCTGTTAGTGGGAATTCAGGCTACTTGTCTCATACCTGTCCTTGTTGACCTATAAAATATGCACATTTCCTCCTAAAACAACAGTTGCTATTTTTTTCTTGAAACTTCATGTTCAAGTCCTTTGAGGTAGGATTCAGGTCTGACTTTAGAGTCTATGGAATATCTTAGTGTTTGAGAATTTTAGATGCGTGATTAATAGATCTGTGTGTTAACCTTTTGATCCAGTCTTGGGGCTGGCACAAGTGCTTATGTTTTATGATCTTCTTCAGAATGGAAGAAGAAGGATGTCAGTGTCCCCTTATTCTTGAAACACATTTAATTTCCTTTTTTAAATTATAAATATTGTTAATTAAAATATTAACAGGGGTAATTTTAATATAAATTTTTATTTTGAAATAAAATTAAATTTGCTGAAAGGTTGCCAAGGTAATACAGAGTATCACCATATGCTCCTCACACAGTTTCCCCTGATGTTTAATTTTTAACATTTATCATGCCAATTGAAGATTTATTTTATGTTTTATGCTTTCAACTATTGTTTTAGATTCAGGGGGCACACGTGCAGGTTTGAGACATGAGTATATTGTGTGACACTGAGTTTTGGGGTATGATTGATCCCGTCACCCAGATAGTGAGCATAGTACCTAGCAGGTATTTTTTCAGACCTTGACCCACTTCTACTCTTCCCACTATAGTAGTTCCCAGTGCTAGTGTTCCCATATTTATGTCCATGTGTACCCAGTGATTAACTCCCACTTATAAGTGAGAACATGCAGTATTTTGTTTTTTCTTCCTGTATTAATTTGCTTAGGATAATGGCTTCCAGTTGCATCCATGTTGCTGTAAAGGACATGATTTCATTCTTGTTTTATGGTTTTGTAGTATTCCATGGTGTATATGTACTGCATTTCCTTTATCCAATCCATGGACACCTAGGTTGATTCTACGTCTTGGTGATAAGGTTTGGCTGTGTCCCCACCCAAAATCTCATTTCGAATTGTAGTCCTCTTAATCCCCACATGTCAAGGGAGAGACCAGGTGGAGGTAGTTGAATCATGGGAGCGGTTTCCCCTATGCTGTTCTCGCCATAGTGCGTGAGTTCTCATGACACCTGATGGTTTTATCTGTGTGTGGTGGTTCCCCCTGAATTCATTCTCCTTCCTGCTGCCTTGTGAAAAACTGTCTTACTTCCCATTTGCCTTCTACCATAATTGTAAGTTTCCTGAAGCCTCCCCAGCTATGCCGATTGGGAGTTAATTAAACGTTTTTCATTTATAAATTACCCAGTCTCACGCAGTTCTTTATAGCAGTGTGAAAACAGACTAATCCACTTGGCTTTTGTGCATGGTGCTGTGATGGAACACACAAATGAATGTGTCCGTTTTTTGTAGGATAAGTTGTTTTCCTCTGTGTGTAGGCTTAGTAATGTAAATGCTGTGTCTAACGGTAGTTCTGAGTTCTTTGGGAAATCTCCAAACTGCTTTCCACAGAGGCTGAACTAATTTACATTCAAATCCAGAGTGTATAACCATTCCCTTTTCTCCACAGCCTCACCAACTGTGTTAGGCTATTCTTGTATTACTATCAATAAATACCTGAGATTGGGTAATTTTTAAAGAAAAGAGATTTAATTGGCTAATGGTTTTGCAGGCTGTACAGGAAGCACAGCACCAGTAACTTCTCAGCTTCTAGGGAGGCCTCAAGGAGCTTTTTGCTCATGGTGAAAGGCAAAGCTGGAGCAAGGATCTCACATGGCAGAGTGGAAGCAAGAGAGAGGTGAGGAGGTCCCATATATTATAAATGATAAATGACCAGATGTCATGAGAACTCACTCACTGTCTGAGGACAGCACCAAGCCATGAGGAATCAGTCTCCATAACCCAAACACCTCCAATCAGGTCCCACCTCCAACATCGGGAATTGCAATTTTACATGAGATATTGTGGGGACATATATCATAAACATCTGTTATTTTTTGACTTTTTAATAATAACAATTTGATTGGTGTGAGACGGTATCTCATGTTTGTTTTGATTTGTATTTTTCTGATGCTTAGTGATGTAGAGCATTTGTCATATGTTTATCGACTGCTTGTAAGTCTTCCTTTGAGAACGGTCTCTTCATGTCCTCTGCTTACTTTTCAATGAGCTTATTTGTTTTATCACTTTTTAACTGTTTAAGTTCTTTAGAGGCTCTGGTTATTAGACTTCTGTCAGATGCATAACTTATGAAAATTTCCTTCCATTCCATAGGTTATCTGTTTACTCTGTTGATAGTTTATTTGGAGATGCAGAAGCTTTTTAGTTTAAGGTTCCAATTGTCCATTTTTATTTTTTTGTAATTTTTGTTTTTGTAATTACTTTTGAGGACTTACTTATAAATTCTTAGCCAAGGCTGATGCCCAGAATGTCATGTCCTAGGTTTTCTTCTGGCACTTTTATAGTTTTAGGTCTTACATTCATCTTGAGACAAATTTTTTGCCTACGATGAAAGGCAGGAGTACAGTTTCATTCTTCTGCATATGGCTAGTCAGTTATCCTAGCATCATTTATTGAATAGAAAGTCCTTTCCCCATTGCTTATTTTTGTCAACTCTGTTGAAGATCAGATGGTTGTAAGTGTGCAGCTTTATTTCTGTTCTCTATTCTGTTCCGTTGGTCTATGTGTTTGTTTTTTTTGACAATACCACACTTTTTTAGTTAAAGTAGCCTTATATACAATTTGAAGACAGATAATGTGATGCCTCCAGCTTTCTTCTCTTCACTTAGGATTGCTTTAGCTATTCAAGCTCTTTTCTAGTTCCATATGAATTTTAGAAGACTTTCTTCTAGTTCTGGGAAAAACATAGTTGGTAGTTCCAGTCCATGAGCATGGAACATTTTCCCATTTGTTTCATCTGTGATTTCATTCAGCAGCATTTTGTAATTCTTCTTCTAGAAATCTTTCATCTCCTTTGTTAGATGCATTCCTACTTAATTTTTCTGTGGCTATTGTAAATGGGTTTGTGATTTTTTTTTTTTTTTTTTTTTTTTTTTTTTTTTTTTTTTTTTTGAGAAGGAGTCTTGCTCTGTCCAGGCTGGAGTGCAGTGACCGGATCTCAGCTCACTGCCAACTCCGCCTCCCGGGTTTACACCATTCTCCTGCCTCAGCCTCCCGTGTAGCTGGGACTACAGGCGCCTGCCACCTCGCCCGGCTAGTTTTTCTTCGTATTTTTAGTAGAGACGGGATTTCACGGTGTTAGCCAGGATGGTCTTGATCTCCTGACCTCGTGATCCGCCCGTCTCGGCCTCCCAAAGTGCTGGGATTACAGGCTTGAGCCACCGCGCCCGGCTGGGTTTGTGATCTTAATTTGGCTCCCAACTTGAACATTATTGGTGTATGGAAATGCTACTGATTTTTGTATGTGTATTTTGGATCCTGAAACTTTACCGCAGTTGCTAATCACTTCTAGGGTCCTTTTAGAAGAGTCTTTACAGTTTTCTAGGTATAGAATTATATCAGCACCGAAGAGAGTTAATTTGACTGCCTTTTTTTCTATTTAGATGTCTTGTATTTTTTATTTTTTTTCTTTTGCCTGATTGCTCTGTCTAGGACTTCCAGTACTATGTTGAATAGGAGTGGTGAAAGTGGGCATTATTGTCTTGTTCTAGTTCCCAAGGGGTGTGCTTCCAGATTTTGTCCATTCAGTATGATTTTGCTCTAGGTTTGTCATACATTAGGTTTATCATATCATTTTGAGGTATGTTAAATGCCTAGTTTGTTGTAGATTTTTATCATAAAGGGATGTTGAATTCTATCAAAAGATTTATCTGAGTCTATTGAGATAATGATATGGTTATTAACTTTTGTTTATGAGGTGAATCAAATTTATTGATTTGCATATGTTGAACCAACTTTGCTTCCCAAGAATATAGCCTTCTTGACCATGGTGAATTGACTTTTTCATGTGCTTCTGGATTCTGTCAAATAACATTTTGCATGTCTTCTCTTTAATTCTGGTTTATTACATTTCTTCCTTTCTTTCTGTTTAAAATATACTTCTATAAAGTTCTTTAATGTTTAATTAAATGTAACACTCACAAATATTAGCTAACATTTTTAAGTAATTGCCTGATTGCCAGGTACAAAAATGATGTTTTCTCAGAGTTTTACTTAATAGTTTTGCACTCAACTTTTTTTGTGTGTTGAAGCATATGCTTGCTTCAGATGGAATAATAAGTACTGTAGCTAGATGAAGATTGCTCAGCAATTTAGCAATTTTGAGAATTCAAAAAATTTGATAATTTTGGCATGAGCTTTCTAGGAATTTTGAATCTCATATTTACAAAATTGTGTGTATGTGCGTATTCCTTCCTACTTGAGCTTCTCTTTTAAAGTAGCTGAAGTGCTCACTAATTAGTGTAAATTTTTGGTGTAGCCAATATAGTCCATTCCTAACAAAGCAAAGGAGAAGTCAAAGATCTGAAATGGAAATCTTGGTGAGAGGAGATATCATGTCAGCCACAATGTATTTATCAAATCCACTCATGAATGTGAGTCTAACATTCTCACCAACTCCAGTCATAACCAAACTGACTCAAGAATCATGTCATATTATTGCTCTATCCTTTGCACCCAAAACAGTATTTAACACATGAGGGGCATCAAGGGCAATTTGGTTACTCTACCATAAACTGATGAAAGACCTAAAGTAATTAATCATGTATAATAATTTTGCATTCATATTTCAATTGATGCTTAAATTTGGACGAATTACTGGCATGACTTCTAAGATACTAGTAACATTATTTCTCATGTATTATCAAGTTTAAGGTTTGTCTGCTCCCCTGTAACTTTTAACTAAAGACCTGTAAAAATAAATTTAAGAAAAAGATTGTGGTAAACAGAGTTTCTGTGATTTTAAAGCCAATAAAGTAAGAGAAAAAGTCACTGAAAATCCAGAATAAGAGAAACTCACATGAGAGATCAAGTTGGTAAATCTCTAGAAACCTCCAAAAATCAGGAAATATGTGAATCTATAACTTATGTGGGAAGAATATAAGGCCACAGGAAACCTACATCTTCCTGCTCCTTCTCATGTACAGTAACTCAGTGGATGTTGTATGTTTAGCCATTCTTTGCTTTGCCCACACATTCAGTTTCTTGGAACTTCTACACCTGTTCCCTCAGTTCCTGTATCTAGTGCTAACTTATGAAAATACAGTTTAAATACATGAGGACAGCATTAATTCATGAAAAAGTTACTTAGCCTGTTATGCATTTCAAATAAAAGGAGTAATCCTAGTATATTCCTCAAGAGGAAATATGAGAATTAAATAAGAAGATGCTTCAAATACTAGCTCAGTGCATGACAAATAGTAGCTTAGAGGTAATAGTTATTATTAGTAGTTTCTTGTGGCAAAGACTTTCTCCTTGACCAGACCTTGATCAAGCTCCTCGAGCCTTTTTATTGACTGGGCCTTAATGTTGGCCTGTGAGAACTGCAGATTCTCAGCATAAATGATTTTGTGCATGTCCCACACTAAAAGACTTGAACAAACACTAGCACAGCTTTTTAAGAGCTCAAGGCTGTGTCCCAGGTTAACAATCCCAGCCTGCTTAAATGCTTACCTGAGAAACATCAATGTTGCCAAAATTAAGTTACTGTTTGTTTCTGCCAAAACCTGGCTGTACCAGTCCATTTTCACATTGCTGATAAAGACATACCTGAGTCTGGGCAATTAACAAAGGAAAGAGGTTTAATGGAGAACTCACAGTCCCACGTGACTGAGGAAGCCTCACAATTATGGTGGAAGGCAAGGAGGGGCAAGTCACATCTTATGTGGATGGCAGCAGGCAAAGAGAGAGTTTGTGCAGACAAACTCCCATGTTTAAAACCATCAGACCTCATGAGACTCATTCACTATCATGAGAAAGCATGGGAAAGATCTGCCCCCATGACTCAATCCTCTCCCACCAGCTCCCTCCCAAAATGTGGGAATTATGGGAGCTTCAAGATGAGATTTGGGTAGGGACATAGAGCCAAACCATATCATTCCACCCCTGGTCCTTCCCAAATCTCATATTTCCACATTTCAAAACCAATCATGCCTTCCCAAGAGTCCCCCAGAGTCTCATTTCAGCATTAACTCAAAAGTTCACAGTCCAGAGTCTTATCCTAGACAAGGCAAGGACCTTCTGCCTATGAGCCTGTAAAATCAAAAGCAAGTTAGTTACTTCCTAGATACAATGGGGGTACCGGCATTGGGAAAATACAGCCATTCCAAATGGGAGAAATTTGCCAAAACAAAGGGGCTACAGGCCCCGTGTAAGTTGGAAATCCAGTGGGGCAGTCAAATCTTAAAGCTCCAAAATCATCTCCTTTAAATCCATGTCACACTGATGGAAGAGGTGGGTTCCCATGGTCTTGGGAAACTCCATCCCTGTGGCTTTGCAGGGTACAGTCTCATTCCTAGCTGCTTTCATGGGCTGGTATTGAGTATCTGCAGCTTTTCCAGGTAAACTGTGCAATCTGTCAGTGGGTCTACCATTCTGGGGTCTGGAGGACAGTGGCCCTTTTCTCACATCTCCACTAGGTGGTGCCCCAATAGGGACTCTGTGCAGGGGCTTCAACCCCACATTTCCCTTATGCACTGCCCTAGGGGAGGTTCTCTGTGAAGGCCAGGACCCTGCAGCAAACTTCTGCCTGGACATACAAGCATTTGCATACATTTTCTGAAATCTAGGCAGAGGTTCCCAAAACCCAGTTCTTGACTTCTGTACACTTACAAGCTCAACACCACGTGGAAGCTGCCAAGGCTTAGGGCCTGCACCCTGTGAAGCCAAGGCTCAAGCTCTAAATTGGCCCCTTTCACCCATGGCTGGAGTGGCTGGGAAGGAGGGTACCAAGTTCCTGGCTGTGCACAGCATGGGGACTCTGAGCCCGACCCATGAAACTATTTTCTCCTAGTCCTCCAGATCTGTGGTGCAAGGGCCTACTGCAAAGACCTCTGACAAGCTCTGGAGACATTTCCCCTATTGTGTTGGGGATTAATAGTAGGTTCCTTGTTACTTATGCAAATTTCTGCAGCCTGATTGAATTTCTCTTCAGAAAATGGGATTTTCTTTTCTATCCCATCATTAGGCTGCAAAATTTCTGAATATTCATGTTCTGCCTCCTTTATAAAGCTGAATGACTTTAACAGCACCCAAATCACCTCTTGAATACTTTGCTGCTTGGAAATTTCTTTTGCCAGATACCCTAAATCATCTCTTTCAAGTTCAAAGTTCCACAAATCCCTAGGGCAGGGGCTAAATGCTGCCAGTCTCTTTGCTGAAGCATAACAAAAGTCATCTTTGCTCCAGTTTCCAACAAGTTCCTCATCTCCAACTGAGACCACCTCAGCCTGGACCTTGTTGTTCATATCACTATCAGCATTTTTGTCAAAGCCATTCAACAAGTCTCTAGGGAGTTCCAAAATTTCCCACATATTCTTCTCTTCTTCTGAGCCCTCTAAACTGTTCCAAACTCTGCCTGTTAGCCAGTTCCAAAGTTGCTTTCACATTTTCAGGTATCTTTTCAGCAAACCCTCACTCTACTGGTACCAATTTACTGTATTAGTCTATTTTTATGCTGCTGATAAAGACATATCTGAGAGTGGGCAATTTACAAAGGAAAAAAATTTAGTAGAGAACTCACAATTCCATGTGACTGGGGAAGCCTCACAATCATGGTGGAAGGCAAGGAGGAGCAAGTCACATCTTACGTGGATGGTGGCAGGCAAAGAGAGAGCTTGTGCAGGCAAACTCCCGTTCTTAAAACAATCAGATCTCATGAGACCTATTCACTATCATGAGAACAGCAGGGAAAGTCCCCCCATCATAATTCAATCATCTCCCACTGGGTCCCTCCCATAACACAAGGGAATTATGGGAGCTACAAGATGAGATTTGGGTGGGGACACAGAGCCAAACCATATCATTGGCTATGGGTCCCAGACTTCCCTTTTCTTAGAGAATTTACTTTAGGAAACTTGTAAGTCCTTTTCTTGTCGTTGTGAACTGTATCTGCAAGTAAGGAATGTCCTTCTCAAGGACCTGGGAGACCTCCTTTTGAAATGTAACCATTGAGAAAGATGGGGCCTCTATTTCCCAGTCTCTGTGGTAAAGTAGGAACTTTATTTCTGTAAGTGCCAGTTAGCAGATACAACTGGCCTAGTCACATTGACCATCGACCTCAAAGTGCTTTGGTACTTTTGCTTTAGTACCGTGGTCCCCTGTCTTTTTGGCATCAGGGACCAGTTTCATTGAAGACAATTTTTCTGTGGACCCAGTGGGGTGGGGAGATGGTTTTAGGACAATTCAAGTGCATTACATGTATTGTGTACTTTATTATTATATTGTAATATGTAATGAAATAATTATACAACTCACCATAATGTAGTATCAGTGGGAGCCCTGAGATTGTTTTCGTGCAAGCTCCCATCTGGGGGTGATGGGAACACTGACAGATCATCAGGCATTAGATGCTCATTAGGAGCATGCAACCTAGACCTCTCATATGCACAGTTCACAACAGGGTTTGCACTCCCATGATAATCTAATACTCTGGCTTATCTGACAGGAGGCAGAGCTCGAGCAGTAATGCCTGTGATGGGGAAACACTGTAAATACAGACAAATTGTTACTTACTTGTTCACTCACCATTCACCTCCTGCTATGCAACCCAGTCCCTAACAGGCCACAGACCCATACTGGTCTTTGGCCCAGGGATTGGGAACCCCTACTTTAGCATATTCCAGCATTTAAACAGCCTCCTGCCTTTTGTTTCATCAGAGATGAACCTAGTTTACACTGAAGTCTCTCTTCCCTACTGTAGTATCTTACTAAGATCCATCTTGCTATTTTTAACAAGTGTCTGACTTTGTTTCTTTATGACACTTTTAATGTTCATAACTTGGGATCAGGTAACAAATTCAAGACAATCAGTATTTTATATTTTGTAATATGTTTGCTACTAATCCTTTTAAACGCTAGACAAGTGGTTCTAAATATCTTCACCACGCTTCCCTTTTCTTTTTTGTTCCTGCACTGTAAACCCCAAACTTAAGAGATGGTATATGCCAAATTTCATTTAGAGCATTATAATTAATTTACCCTGTTTTAAGTAGCCAAACACATGTATAAATACTTCAATGGAGAAACAATATTATAAAATTAGTTTACATATTTCCACATGAGCAAAAATTTCCTTATCACCTTATGACTTTATAATCTAAACCCATGATTTTCTTTAGTTCTTGAAAAGATTTTTTAGTGTATCAAACAGGTACTCTCTGTTCTTTCCTCATAATCACTACAGTTAATCTTGATAAATTAATTTCACATGTTTTCATTTTAAAATATAGTATTTTGTATAGTCAATGTATAAACCATCAACAGTTTCCATACCTTCCTGTTCGTGACAACACAGATCAAAGCAAGTAGTTAATGGAGCCTAGTAATATTTATCAGTGCATAACTAGTAGTCAGCTATACCAGAGGTAAATGCTGTTACAGAGAATTGTTCATAAAAATTTTAATGGTTTGGAAACCAAATATCTTAGCTTCATCTTGATTAAGAAAATGAATTTTTAATGTGGTTTACATTTTAACTAATGAGGGTTAATTTATATAGCTTAGTGTTCCAAGCCAGAAGAGACTGGGCTTGAAGAGCCCAAAATATAGTATTGTTTGTTTCTCGCCAAAGAAATAGTTCAGTCAACATTTGTCTCTACCAATTAAAGAATAGCAATAAAATAACAATAACAATCAGTAACAATGTTAGAACATTCATATTTTTCTCAGCATGGTTCTATGCATGTTATTTATAAAAATCCACTTAATCTTTACATGTTATGAAGTAGATACTATTATGTAAAAAAGTCACATAAAAATGTATTTTATTATTTATAATAGTACTTTTAAAATATATAAAAGGAACCATAATTTGTCTTTTTTTTTTGGTTGTGTTAATTTGCACAATACTGTCTAGGCAAGATGGATGTATGCAGAGCTTCTGCCACCAAAAGATCAGAGAAGACCAATAGACAACATAGGACAAGAGTTTTACTTCATTAATTGATGTCGTTTGCTTTGATGAGTAAGACTGTAAGTAGTTATTTCAGGGCAAGAAGTCAGCACAATGGTAGAAACTAGCCTACCTTGAATAGACTAATAGAAAGTCAGGCAGGGAAAGTAAAATCAATTGGACAAAACTGTGAATAATTAAGTTGATTGGATTGGATTTTATTTGGAGGTAATGGGAATCACAGAGGCATTCAATCGAAGAACTAACCTGAAAAGAAGGGTGACATTTGAAGAAAACGTATCTGACATTAGTAGGCAAGATGCAGCAGGTCTTAGGAAAATGAAAATAAAGAATCTGCTTTGAAATACATCATAAAGAGAGAGGAGGTTGTGAAAGACATTGATGGAAACAGAAGTAGAACAGAAATGAGAGATAATGTACAGAAAATAGCCACTGGATTAACGGTTTTTCCCACCGTAGTGGGAAAAATATATATACAGGTTACACTGATGTTTGACAGCAAGGGTTTGGAATTATAGGAAGAAATATTTAAAGTAGTTTGTAGAATAATTTAAGAGGTTAAGAGTATTAGGACAAATGACATAAAACAAGCCAGAATGCCCTATCACCAGAACTCATGGAAAACAAAATTTAAATCTTGTCACCAATTATTGTATTTATCAAAGTCAACATTCTCTCCAGCACTGAACTTCTCTAGAGCTACCGTGTTTCTTGTCAGAGATAGGAAAAGCCAGGGAGATCTGATATCTCATGGCTTCTCCTTACAATACACATACACACAGACACACGCGCACACACACACATCACACATAAATTTCCTTGGGTAGATATATAGAGAATCAACATTGACCTCCACACACTCCCTCACAAATTCACAAATTCAGACACTAGAGTATCTCTTCCTGTGACAGGAATGGCACTCCTTTGCAGTCTCTTTGTTTATAAAAGTATGTTCATCAGTCTTCCCCACAGACTTTCATTCTTACTTAGCCAATATCAGCTACCTCGTAAGAAAAGCTGGTGATGTAATCATCACAGAAAACCACAGAGGGAACTTAAATTCTCATTCCTTGGTAATAACTCTAACTCAAAGTTTAAAAATGATTATCCATTTTGCTAATTAAAAAGTACCTCTTCTTCCTTTCTTTACAATGTTTGACACTATCAACCAATCACCGTTTCTCTAATGTTTCTTCGCCTTTACTACATCCCTGACAAATAGTGTTCAATTTTCTTTCCTGAAAAATATTTCTTCCCTTCTCCTTCTTGCTGCCCACATTTTAGCATTCATTGTTTTCTGTGTGACTCTGTTTAATCACCAATGAGTGATTCCAGCTAAAGGAGGATGAGATTGTGCAGAGAAAAATAGGATTTGAGGAGAAAATCTAAGGAGTTTAGAGGTAAAAACAGTGCTGAAGGAGTGTGCTTTTAAAAAGAGAAAAAATAATCTTCCTCTTAGATTAAAACAATGAGAAAAATGGATAGAGACTATGTATTCAGAGGCAGAGAATTATACAGATTTTGGACTTTTTATATTGTTTGAAAAATTAAGTTGGGTTATCTGCTTAAAATGTCTGATTTTAACAGGGTGAGATTATTCAGAACAAGGGCCTCCAAGGAAGCTTGTATTTGGTGAAGTTTCAGTAAACTTAGTGTTTGCATATTTCATCTTTTCTTTCTCATGCAAAGTAAACTTTTCCTAAATAATAGTCTTGAGGAGGTATGCAGAGATCAGCATATTTAATAAATTGAACCACTTAATATGCACTAGAGGATGTATTTTATTAATAATAGTAATTAGTATTGTACGGGGTTTGGAAGGTCACTGATCAATAGATGTTCATTTACTTGAAATAAAATAATCCTTACATTAATTCATTTTTGATGAATATTGCTTTGGTTAAGCAAATAATTACAACAAAATTTTGCATTTATGAAGAATCAGATTTATGTCCACTGGGCTTACTTAAAATGAACTACAAGTATATAATTTTAAATGAAACATAATTTTCTCCACCTATACAGTAAACCTTAGGGAACAGAACATACTTAAGCTTACTATTTTTGTGTCCTCCTAAAAAAGAATATATATTTTTCTCCATTGAATATTAGGAGATTGTATTTTTGTATTCTTACTTGTTTATTAGAATAGTAATAAATCTTATTTTATGTTTCAGGAACGCATGGTGGAGTGTTTTATACACAGGTTTTCAGTAAAGGGGAAAAAGGAAGCGTTGTATGGATAATATGTCCCTTAGAATGACAATGAAAACATGGACTGCCTCTGTTTCTCTTACACATCACAATTCTATTGCAAAATACAGATAGTCCTACAGGATGTGTAGAAAGCATATAAATAATAGAGTGTTACAGTAAAAGTTAGCCTATTATGATTGTTACATACTACTAATAACAATTTCTGCCTTACTTTCTCAGTGGTATCTATGACAAAAGGTATTGCTCAGCTTTCACAACAAAGTAGATGGGGAGAACATTCAGTGATTTAAACGTGCTGATACAGGCTTCTTTCTGAAGGTGCACTGGCATATTCTGTATCCTTGACCTTCAGTAAAGAGTATAAAGAATCGGTTTTGGAAACCAAACCTTGTAATTTGTCTTACATGATCATTTCTCTTGAAAGCTTCATTTAGGCTCAGTTTCATTTATAGGACTAGAAATATTAGAATTTTTTATTACTCAGATTCTCATCTGATAGCCTAAATCCATTGTATCAGATTTTTCCTATATGATATGTGATCATATAATAATAAGATTGGTATTTTGTCAATCTTTGACTAATTTTCTCATTATGCTACAATCATATTATAGGTTCACAGTATTATTTTCCTGAACAATTTATGTTTGTACAAAATAAGTTATTGAGTTGGGGTCAGCAAACATTTTCTGTAAAGAACAAAGTAAATCTTCAGGGCTTTTGTGAGCCAGGTAGTCTCTGTTGCAGCAACTTAACTCTGCTTATTGTAGTGTTAAAATCACCAACAATATATCTTTAAAAGGGGAACAAGATTGTGGACATTTAAATTTTATATAATTTTCCCATGTTAAGAAATATCTATTTTTTTGACTTTTTTCCCCCAACTGTTAAAAAATGTCAAAACCATTTTTACCCTTTCAATCTTACAAAAATCAGGTGGTGGGCTGGATTTGTCCTGTGGGCTATAGTTTGCCAACCCTTGTCTTGGATAATACAATCAGTGAACCTACTCTTAGAAGCCCAGTCCCAGATTTAGAGCACAGATTAAGAACTTTTGAAGAATAAAAATAGGAAGTAGAAAAAATAATGTAAATGTAGTCCACACTATGATTGTTCCACTATGGCAGTGTAGAAAATTAAAGATGATACTTTCATTAGAATTGGAACATAGTGGTGACGGTGGAAGCTAGGCACTTATCTTGAAGTCACCTTTGAAAAGCAAGCACATCTTATTTAATTTAGAGTACCTTTGGTGGGAACAAATGCCTCTGCTTAACAGCTCTGCACCCCACCATTCCTCACTCCCAGTATTTACTTAAAACATGAACAATCTGTTACAAGAGAACACACAAAAGGAAAACTAAGGGAGAAACAATGTGTTTCTCATCAATATCACTAGATGTAATAATTATATTAAATTCTTCCTTCAGCCTTTGAGACTTATCTCAATATCATTATGAAACCATACCTGTTTCTCTTGCCATTTCCTCTCTTATCCTAATCAAAATTACTAACCTTCCTTCCTTTAAATTACTTAATTTTTTTCACCTCTGTTAACAGATGTTATCCCAGTCTGCCACGGGAGAGAATTGATGGCTTCTTTAAAATCGCTTTGAAGTTAGATTTTGAGGAAGTAGAGTCTACATTAGTATCCTCACAAGTTTCTCCATGAGAGGTCTTCAATTTAATTGTCTTTTATTTAACATTTTATTTTTAAGTTAGATTAAACCTGTAAAATACAATGTAAGATGTTTTCAGGTTGTAAACTACTAACACTGAAGATCAGTGTTTGACTTTCCTTTCTCTATGCAAAAGGGAACATTTTGTTAAAAATAGAGCTAATGAGTAATATCATGGAATGAAATTTTAAAAAATTCATACTACATATTTTCTTTTAATGAAAACATCCATTTGATGCTTTGATATCCTCCTGAGTACCATTTTGTCTGGAGACAAATACATTTTTTCATAGGGAATAACATGCTGCTTTTATCTCCATATACAGCCCCCTCTGTGTGTCTTCATGTATTTTGCTCTATAGTGAGCTTATTTAGACACCGAAGTATTTATTAGTTTGTTAAGGCGCATACTTTTAATATTTCAACATAATTAGTGATTCTAGAAATACATAACATGTAGCAAACTCATTATTGCTCCATTGGTGCCCACACACCCACACACGCATATACACACACACACAAAGTAGATAACACAAATCTATTAGTAGAATAGGTGTGTCAATTTACATGCAGAGATTACTATTTAAACAATAATAATGATAATCATTACAATCCTAGTAACTCACATTTGTTATATTCTTACTCTGTGCTATACATTATGCTAACCAAGCTACTTGCATGTTCTTATTTGGTGCTCACAGCAATCATGTTGATAAAAAACAGCTTCATAATCATGTACCACTGCTGAGAATGAGTTTACCTGAAATATTTCCCTGGTTTTACATCATAATGTATGTTCCAACATAAGGCTAGTAGGCTATTACTATCTGTATGTGGAAAGTGTTTTAAATGAGGAAGATAACTAAACCTAATAGGGCATTTGTAATAACCTAAATATCACTTGAGGAAGGATATGTATGTTTATTGCTCCAGTTAAATAGATGCTTATACTGTCATTTTAATAGATGCATTTCAACCTCAAATACTCATATACTTAATCTACGTACTTTGTCTATAGAAAACAAGAGATATCAAAATATGTTACCTCTTCTCATATTACATTTAC
Source organism: Rhinopithecus roxellana (assembly GCF_007565055.1). Taxonomy (NCBI): domain Eukaryota; kingdom Metazoa; phylum Chordata; class Mammalia; order Primates; family Cercopithecidae; genus Rhinopithecus; species Rhinopithecus roxellana. The sequence goes on along the minus strand of NC_044559.1, from coordinate 66,784,060 downwards.
GTGACAGAAGAACTTTAGAACATGTTAAATGGAAGTAGAATTTAGAGACAAATTTCCCAGTCTTCTAATATATTTTGAAAACAAATTTACAGTTGGGCTGAATACTGTCCTTTCACATCCATGTGAGCATGTAAGCTTATTTGGACATTCTGTGACTCTTATTCCATTCCATATCCTCTTCTTTCTCCTAATCTTATGGCTTCTTCTTCTTATTTATTTATTTGTTTGTTTGTTTGTTTGTTTATGAGATGGAGTCTCACTCTGTTTCCCAGGCTAGAGTGCAGTGGCGTGATCTCACCTCAATGCAGCCTCTGCCTGCTGAGTTCAAGCAATTCTCTGCTTCAGCCTCCTGAGTAGCTGAGATTATAAGCACCCACCACCATGCCTAACTAATTTTTTTTTTTTTTTTTTTTTTTTTTTGTATTTTTAGTAGAGTTGGGGTTTCACCATCTTGGCCCGGTTGGTCTTGAACTCCTGACCTTGTGATCCACCCACCTCGGCCTCCCAAAGTGCTGGGATTGCAGGCATGAGCCCCCACACCTGCCCTTTTATTTTAAGCCTATTTTAAAATATATAGTAATGACGGTTAATGTTGTATATACTATGTTGTTCATCAATGCTTTACGTTTCTTATTCTCATTTTCTCACTCAGTTGAAGTCCAGGTACCCAGGTCACAAAAATGTTAGCTGTATGGAATACCTGATAGTAATTTTCCATATACATATAATAAAAGGGTATGTTCTCTTTATTGTATATTAACATAATTTACTTCTGAGTAAGATGGCTTCGAAAACACAATTGTACTATTATTCAAAAACAGATTCACAGATAAGTTAGGTAATTAAGAAAGTACTAAGGCCTCCAAGGAAGCAGTTCTATGATTTCAGTGACTTAAAAGTTCCTCATCTAACTAGGAATATGTTCTTTATACCTGACCTAATGTTCCATAGAAAATCTAAGGAGAGTAGCTTTTTCCTCAGTGTTCTTTCTGTATCTTCCAATTGTCCATAGTTTCTGCAGAGCTCTTCTTCATGCTTCCCTTTTATAATTCCTTTAGTTCAGGATCAAACAGCAGAAACCTGAATGTTGATTCCACCCACAGACATAATTTTGAGGGTTTTTTAAACTTTATTTTAAATTTTTTTCTCAGTTTTTTTAATTGAATGCATTGTTAAAGGCTTTGCACATTAGTATATCAAAATTTATTTCTACTCAAAAAATGAGATAATTTGATAATCCTGAGACTGCTGTTGTCTACAGCAACAATTTCTGAGTATAGTCCACTGCCTTTAAACAGTGTGATATTTTTAGTTCAGCAGTGTTTGTACCAATACCTGTAATGCCACTGATATTGAGACTAAATATCTATCACCATTTTCCATTGGGAACATTTTTATTATTGAAAAAACTTATCTCTATATTTATGTTTCTATACCTAATAATAGATTATAAAATTAGAAAGGCTACATATTTCAAGATAAATGGACATAATTTTTGACAAAATGAACAGTATTTTATGTATTTATTTTATAAATATGAAATGCTTCACACATTTTGTTATTTGTATGTAAGTTATTTTGTCATTCCTAGTTTATGTGTGTTTTTCTCTCTTACTAGAATGAAAGTCTATGATGTTTTTAGACAAAGATACACAGTGTCTCATTCATCTCTGTGTCTCAAGTACCAAGCTAACTGTGATGTTCTTGGCATAGAATAGATGCACATATATGTATTTCATTGATTAATATTGTTTTTAAAAAACGATGAATACTAGAGATTGCATAATTCTAATCCATTTATTATTTTCTTGGACTTTTTTCTTCAATCTATAGCACATCTGTTGAATTATCTCTTGAATCTTCTTATTCCATTTCTTGCCCAATTCCACAATTTCCACACATTTCTGTTTAGTTATAGAAACACAGAATAAAAAATCTACTGAGTATACTTCTATAAGAAATATTGTATCTAGTAAAGAAGAATTATGTCCCAACATACTCTAGCCTTATAGCTGCCAATAGAAATAACCCCCTTCTATTTTCTACTGTATGGACTCAATTTGTATCACTTTACCACTTACTTAGTGTGTGTTTACTCTCAGTTAATTCATAATATGTATTCTCTTCCCGATGTGCATTTATTATTTTAGATAATAGCTACCTTTCAGTGTACTTTTTCCCTTAACTTTAGAAAACATGATGCATGTTAGAAAACATTGTGTGAATGGATAAATACATATCCAACACTCAATAAAAAATAAACAAATTAAAATCCAAGCCCAAATCAGCAGTAGCACAAACAATCACCATTTGCTGAGTACTTAGCATATGTTATACGTATGATATGTTAGCCATTTGACAAAGACAGTTCTGCCTCATATCTCACTTGATCCTCATCACAACTCTTAGAAATTCTAGGTCAAATATATAGATTCAAGGAAGAGTCCAGAAAGAAATGGCAGACTGATCCCAAACCCCTGTTCCACACACAGGAGTATGCAAGTGGCACTTTGCCTCTTGGTGGGGATTTCTGTGGACAAGCATGAGAAAAGTAATGACAGTACAAGAAGAAAGTAGAATGACAATAGCACCCTGACCAGAAGCTTATTTGTAGTGACAGAACACTTCATTAGTGTTTATTATGTTTAAATATTTAATAATTAAGTTAGATAGTGCAAATAACAATTATAATATAAAATTTATAGTTTTGCAGTTATTTTGGTCATGAAAATTGTTCAAGTTTAAATTGCTTAAACTTCCAAAGGGATAAAGTTCTTGACTTTCAAAAGCTTTAATCTTTAAGGCATTAAAATTCCTTTAATGAGCAATGTTGCCTTAATAATAACTCCTTAAAGTGAATGTGAATAAAACTTTCAGCATTTTCAACTGTTTTCACCTCCCTCATCTATTTTAAATATTCTTGGAACAAATAAAATAGTGTAGATTTGATACTGGCAGGAAGTTGTGAAATGCTTGAATGGTCCGACAGATGGTAAAACTCAAAATCTCTTCTGGCCTCTCAGCCCTCTAGGCTAGTATTGGCTCAGCATTTTTATTTCCACATTTGAGATATTTTAGGATTTTCATTGTTATACTAATATATAATTACAATTATATACGTATAGGTCTAGTATATATACATATATGTGTGTATATATGTTTATATGCATGTATGTTGCTATGCATTGTTTACTAATTCTCTTGCTAATGATTTTATATCCACTTTGTCTTTATATTGCATTAGTTTTATTAAGAAACAGTTATCTTTATTAAGAAAATACATAATAAACTAATTATTCAATGGAAAATTACATAATTTTAAATTTGGAAGTGGTCTTGGAGTTCCTTGTCTCCTGCCATTGTAGCACTCATTTATAAAATACTCATGAAAACTCAGCCAAGATTGAGGAGCTAACAAATTTAGATTGATGTTTTTTCATGTGTGCAGGATAGTTCACAATAATCAATGAAACCATTTGCCACTTTGATTTTTTGCGTGTTTTTGTTGTTGTTGTTCTGGTACGTGATTAGAATAAAGCTTCTGCCAATCTTTTCCCGTTTTAATACTAGTTAATCTGCTGAAATGTTAAAATGATCATGAATTTGCTTAACTATCTTCAGATTGTTCAAAAAAGCATTATGTACACAGAGACCCTTCACCACATTTGTCAGAGACCCTACTCTGCATTTCTCTCACCTCCCTAGCCTCAATTCCCTTGTGCATATGTGTATGTGTGTGTGTGTGTGTGTGTATGTGAGAGAGAGAGGAAAAGAGAGAGACAAAGAGGGAGACTGAAATTTTTAATATTTCATCTTGAAATTGTGATGGCACATGTTTCACTGTTACTTATGCCACAAAGTGAATAATATTTGCTGAATTTAATAACTCAATGACTCAGCAAATATGATTCATTGAACTTCCCAAACAATAGTCTTTCTTTTTCCTCATTCACATTCTCTACAAATTTTAAGCCTTGCTGTTTGAGAGTGATAAAGTTTCTTTCTCTTCATTTTAGAAAAAACATAGCGTTGCTGGATTTCTAAGGCATACTTTAGAAAGTAAAGTCCTTCTAAATTGTACTTTCTAAAGTGAAATCTTTCACTTTCTGAAGTGTGCTTTAAAAACATAGCAATGTCATGTTTCCCTAAAATGGGCATTGTAAAATATAAATATTTCTAGCCCTGAATCAGTATTTTTGTCTAACCCTCCATATTTCCTTAGTTTTCCCAAATATTGCCATCTACTTAAGTTAAAATGTAAAATTATACTGTGCTACTCTGCCTCTTTATCCTGCCCTCTTTTAAATTACAAAGAGCTAGAGTTTCATTTATTATCTTATGTATTCATCTATTCATGCTATGGCCTTAAAATTTGTTTTAAAAATATTAAAAACATAAATATTAAGATAGACATTGCAAAGTAAATCTGACCAGTGACAATAAGAAACTTGCTTGGACCTTACAGAATCTATTCCAATAGGTTTTATACTGTGTAAATTAATAAATTATGTCTCATTTTAGTATAATTGTTACCCAACTGTTAGGTCACACAAGATATAATATTAAATTATATTTCTGCAACCAGTTTTATTTTTCTTATATAAGTAAGTCTAGGCAAAATTTTTATAACATAGTTTAGAATGTAAAAAGAGCCACACACAATATATTCTGTGGTTTGTTTTTCAAAGTTTTAGATTATGATTTTCTGTCAAGATTGCCATCTTGACTTTGCTGGTTATATATCTTAAGAAAGTGACATTTATGCCTCCAGCCCACCTAAATCCAAAATTTATCTAGAAAGTTAAAAATTAATCATTGTGTTTAGAGAAAAAAAAAAAAACTTATTTCAGTTTAACAATGCAAAGAAAAAAGATTTTATGTTGGTGATCATTTTATGTTAGTGAATAGCTGAGGTTAAGATACTGAACCTTTTCCTGCCACTCTGTAATGCCAATTGTTAACTCAATTTATTTTAATAAATATATGTGTACAGAGCTTTAGAAATGTGTCCCTTATTTCACTATGCACAAAAGGTGTTCACAAGAAAGGTAGTTTTGTTAAGTTGAGAATTTCTGATTTTATTTTATTTGTTCATTTCGTTTTATTGTTAGCCTCTTTTACTTTTGGGATTATACAGTTATTCAACTCTGTTTTTAAAGTGATGTGCTATGCTACCACTCTGCCAAAGCCACTAGAACTATTTTTTAGAATTAACCAGAAGGTTCAAAGACACATACATCTTAAGAAATGAAATTTAACAAATGAGATAGACCTTATTATTTATTAACTTTAGTGTTGCATTTGGTTTTCCATTTATTTATACTCTTTGAACAGTAGAATACTTTAGAAGAGGAACAACATGAAAAAGGAGATATTAATCATTCATATAACCATACAGTTTCTTTTTTTGTCATTTTTCTTTGTTCTCTCATTTTCCTAGTTGGAGAAAGTTTTGAAGACAAAACAAGTAGGAATATGACAAAACCAGGAAGACTGACTTAGACAGATGAGAAAGACAGAAAGCCAGAAAGCTGATGATGCTGGTTTAGTAGGCTGTTTACAGATCTGTTTTGGATAAAAGGTCTGGACCCTAAGGTGCCTTGATTAAATGCAGAGTAATTACATCTTGATTTGGTTGCTCTCCTATACTTATCTTCTTGTCTCTCTAGATATGTAGCTGCCTCATATGTTCTGTCACTGTGCAAAAGGGACCAGACTCTGAATTATGTTCTCCTTAACATGGGTGGTTCCTGTTGGCTAGTGGGTCATTATCTCAGCTTATAGAGTCAACTGTTGATCTAATTATCCGAACAAAACAATTCTCCCTAGATATGAATAAACTTAAGCTTCTAGTGGGGATATTTATTTTAAGGAGGATTTTTACAGCACATGCTAACAGAATTCTAAAGTAATCAGAGGTGATGATATTGAGAATAAGTGCTTCTTTGTCCTTCATTTCTGTTTTAATTATTCTAATTCCATCCACTTAAATTATCAGGGAGATATTTAAAAAAATCAATATTACTGATACATATCATTGCTTATCTGTTAAACTTTGCAAGCAGACTCCATAGTGTTTAAAGACACATAACTTGGCAAGAAAAAGGGAGTTAGCATAGAGAATTGCAAATATTCAACAGTTTTTAAAATCTTTTCAATTGTAAGAAAAAAATTGCTAAACTGTGTTTATTTCCTTTTGAATTTTGTGTACTATATTGTGTTCACCCATGACTTTCATTTGTGGTATTGAAGACGTTTAGATATTTTAATGAAATGTTTGCAAAGATATACAGAAGTCATAGACCTATGTTGTTCTGTGCTGGAGGAATGTTACTAGTATAAGAAAGAAATAACACTGACAAAAATATAGAGAGAGAGCAACAAAATGAAACAAAACAAAATAAAAACTTGAATTTTGTATGCATTTATCAAGTACTACCGGCAGATGCATTGTTCCATGGTACACCGTTTTCATTTCTTTGTCATTTGTTGACTCCAGACACAGAAGCTGATCCATTAACTCATTCTCTTTAAACCAACTTATCATCAGAATGTCTTCTCCCCAATCTGCTCTTATTCTTCTACTCTCCTGTTATTATTATTTTTATTATTATAGAAACCCAAAGGAACTAGTACAGGAAAACAGAACTCTACTTAGAAGATATAAATATATAATGACTAAGTAGTCTAAGACAGAATATTCATAGAAAGCAAGAGAGAAAAGCCAGGAATTGTTTTGTATAGCCTCAGGTATTACAGAAGGACAAGTATATGTTTAACTGTATAGATTTTTGAATCAACACAGTCCTGGGTTCGAGTCCTACTCTGCCATAAACTAGCTATGTGATCTTGGAAATATTAGTTAACCTCTTGAATGTGAGTTTTGTTTATGTTATAAAATGGTTAAAACATACCTATCTCATGGGATTGGCATCATGAGATAATGTGGCTAAACTATTTAGACAGTGCCTTGTACTAAACAATATAAGAAAATATTTTTGAGATTCCGAGAGTGTTAAAGGCAAGATCAAGGGTTAATATCATTGGACAAATCCAAGCCAGTAGTTTTGTAAGGCGTAAGAGCTAATATATAGTATTTCTGAGGTGAAATATTATATTTGAAAAAATCAGGATCTACCCCAGTAAACAAAACCTTCTAAGGTTATTAGCTCAATGGCTATATTCACATCCCCTAAGAGAAAGAGTTAGTGACAACCAAATTGATGGAATAGGATGAACATAAAGGTAACAACTAACAATTTTTGATGGCTATCTTGCCCATGAAAAACCATCAGTATTGTTAATAAAAGTGTAAAGAAATATAAATGAATGCAATGTTTTATTTTACATTACAGAAACTATTTTAATGACATAAATATATGAGCATAATTGAACTGCATATAAAAAGTGTTAAACCAATATTTAGCTATCTAATATATTATAAATAGCCCTGTCTTCACATACCTTTCCTCTAGGAAAAAAAAAAATAGAATTATTTACTTTCTATACATATTTAGTGTTCTTCAAAGTATCTTTGTTATTAAATTAATTTGAGAGAGGGAGGTGGTTAAGAAAACACTGCTTTATACCAGTACATATAACTATGTGATTTATAATAAATGCAACCACAGTGGCAGTATATTTTCTGGATGTTAATAGCCTGAAATCCCTTTCAGTAGCAGCATTAATCAGTCAAGGATGGGTTATTTTATGGTCTTTAATGGCCTTTGTTGATAGATGGAGATTTTGTTTACAGATTATTCTTCATTGAACCACCATAGATTGCAAGCTATGATTCTTAAGAGATATTCTCAAAACATAAATTATGCTGCTAAGAAATCTGTTCAGAGCTAAATTAAATTAGATAGCTGCATTTTTTATGAAGCATAGGTAATGGAGCAATATACTACAAATGCCTTTTCCTGAGACATTGTAGTAGAATATCTTTAACACAATTTTTTCCTAAGAAACATTCCCCTGCTTGTGTGCAAGTTTATGAGCACACTTGTTTTCTCTTGAGTAATTTATGTAGAATACATAACATTTGAAATGCACTTATGATGTTTGACTATTATAATGAATATCTGCCTTCAGGTCAGACATTACCAAAAATTTTCATTTTTAAAAAATGAACAAAAACAGTAGTGCTCATTTATATTTTCCAAATGTCTTCATAATGTTGAGTATACTGAGAATTCAGTAGTAAAAGTTTTAATAATTGTCGCAGTCAATGTTTTGTTTCACATTGAGTGATTTTTTATTGTACCTTTCGGGGAAACATTATTCATGGGCTTGTAGAACATGATTATCGTCCATGTTGATTCTAATATTTTGCTCACATACATCTTACAGATTGAGTATAGAGTCTAAAAATTTGGGTATGATTATACTACTTCAAAATATATTTTCATTTCCTAAATGTTATTGACTTTTAAAATTTCTAGCTAGGGACTGATTTTTTTTTTTTTTTTTTCTCATTTCTTCTTCTTCTTTTTTTTTTTTTTTTTTTTTTTTTTTTTAGTGGAGAGTAATATAGTAGCTATGGAAAACTAATGGCTGTATTTGACTAAACTACACTAAACAAGTCAAGACACCCTTAATTTATTTCAGTGTGAAAGTTGGAATTGTAAGAGAACCTAAACCATGACTTCTTGAAGAATATTACCGGCTAAGTCACATCATTTTGTTTGATGACTTTCTCCTATTTGTATTTTTTATTTTGTTAAGAGAGGGTCTCTGTCATCCAGGCTGGAGTGCAGTGGCAGGATCACGGATCACTGCACCCTAGATCTCCTGGGCTCAATCTGTCCTCCCACTTCAGCCTCCGGAGTAGCAGGAACTGTAGGCATGTGTCACCCCACCCAGATTATTATTATTATTTTTTGTAGAGACGAGATTTCACTAAACTACCCAGGTGGGTCTCAGACTTCCGAGTTGAAGCATTTCTCCCACATCAGCCTCTCCAAGCGGCTGGACTATAGGTATACCCCCATCATGTCTGCTATTTTTTTTTTTTTTTTTTTTTTTTTTTTGGTAGAGACAAGGTTTTGTTATGTTGCCTATCCCGCTCCTAATCTCCCGGGCTCAAACAATCCGGCCACCTCCGCCTCCCACAGTGCTGGGATTACAGTTGTGAGCCACCACACACAGCCTCTCCTTTAATATTGAGCTAAGTGTTTGCATACAAATCCCCTCAGATTTTTTTGCTCTGAAATCCCCTCAGGGCTACGCCTAGTCCTCTCTTTAGCTCTATCACTAAAGAGATATTTGTGAAAGAGAAGTATTTCAAGTTAAAATATTATTTTGATAAATTCCTTATGTATGCTAGTCTCACAATAACCAAAATGATGTAGGCAAGGCCTTTCCAAAGTGCAGAAGTATTAGGTTGGTGCAAAAGTAATCGCAGTTTTTGACATTACTTTCAAAGGCAAAAACCATGATTACTTTTGGACCAGCCCAATAGCCTGATTAGCAGTGTCTTGCTCACAGTAGACCTCATGGCATCATATCGCTTCCTTACCAACATTCTTCATATATCTGTAAAAATTCTTTGTAGTAAACAGTAGAAACCTTAAAGTTACCATTGATTTATTGAGCAATCTAATATTTATTCTAATAAATATATTAAAATAATATAAATTATAAAATCTCCATTACCCTCTAGTCTATTATATTTTCTTACTGATTGAATTGTTATGCTAAGGCAATTCTAATGGTAAGGACTATGGGTTAATTCCTACTCTTAACTTGAAACAAGAATAAATTTGGCATGCAGACAAATTTGTATAATGTTCAAAACATAAACATATGCCAGTAATTGAAAGGTCTCTGAGGGCTGGAACCTGGATTTCCTGTATGCCTTTCCTTCTCTTCTTTCTATTCTACTTCTGCCATTCTTGAATATTTTTCCATATTTAGTAATGCCACATGTTATATATTGGGTAGTGGGCAGGAATATGGAGAAAATAATATTTTTGCCCCAGGATCCTCTACCAAGAATATTATTAAATTTAGAAGATTTTATATCACATTATTGTTTACCACATTTATTGCACATAAATCCATTTTTAAATCTTATAATTATCTTTTGACTAATACAGATATATTGAATTATTGTATTATTTTCTTTATGTTAAAAGTATTATGCTACTAAATGTAAACATATAAAGCAACTCATTTTCACAAATAATTTTTAACATTATTTAAATTTTTTAAAATTACAACAAATATTAAGTATAGGTTACTTTGACAACTAAAAGACCTTTATTACTTATATTAATAAATCCAGCCACCTGAAATTAGTATATATTTTCAAAAAAATCACTATATTTGTATGTATATTTGCAGCCACTCACCATTTAGGCTTAGTTTTATGACTCTAGGGAATTCTTCGTTAAAAAGCTTTACAATAGTCAGACTGTGGAACAGAAGAAAGAGCTTTATAAGTCCGTTCTTGCATATGCCTGTTCCTCTCTCATCCTTCTGTTAGGAATTCTGCCATACTTTTGGTTTCTGATGGGTTTGTTATGACTTGGCCTTAAGTTTGGGCCATCCTTTAAACAATTAATCTGTGTTCTCTGCCACATGCTTCCAAAGAAGTGTAGCTTGACTTACTTTGTTTTATGATTTCTGAAAACCCTTCAGCCTACACACACATACACTTAGGCTTTTGGTTGCTGATTCCAGTTGAGGACAATACTAATTTTTCTAGCCTACATACAAACTGGCATCTTTCCACAATCTTGATCCTGACCCATTGTTTCCATGTCCAAGACAGCATACAATTCTAACATTTTCATTGTTTTATTTAGTTTCCTTCTCTCTTTCTGATAGCAAGAAGGACACAAACTAGAGATGCATCTTTGGGCAGTATGTGAAGGCTGTTCAAAGGAGTTGTAATTATTCTTATATATCTCAAAATTGAAGATGATTCTTGTCCTCTGTGAAGGGTTTCTAGTAGTTGCTTTTAGAGTTATTAGTTTCCTTTCTTTGCATTCTCATCCATGGCAGACATCTTTGGCAGCAATTCTCACTTTTCAGGAAATAGAATCATCACTACTGTGGCCAGCTACTACAGACAAACTAAGCTACATTAAATGCCCAAACATATGAGTTCTTCCCATGTCTCCTCCACTCTACCTCCCCATTTACCGACTAGCTACAACAATAAAGCCCACTTCCCAGATTCTCCATGAAAGGAGTTAGGCTACAAATCTAGCACTTTAAGTTTTCTAGCTCCTACCTGAGGTCTGGCTTCTAACTCACTGTCTATGAGAGCTATTGGGGTTGTCATTCACTATTTACCTGTGGGCTATAGAAAACAAGGCAGCCATTTTAAACGTGTCATTCACTATTTACCTATGGGCTATAGAAAACAAGGCAGCCATTTTAAACAGGCATGTGGGTGTTTCCACAAATTCTCCCACTCGCTCACTCCTGGGATGAAAGCAAGTCTCTAGCTTCACTCTGGAAGGAATTGATCTACATATCTATCCCCTCAACTTTTCCAGCTGCTACCTGAGGAACTAGCTTCCAACTGACGTGTCTATGAGAACTAATGGGGACCAGCATCCACTAGGCCCATGGAGGCTACAGAGATCAAAGCAACAGTTTGAAAAAGTGTGTGGTTTGAATGAGCTTGCAAAGATTTGCCGTAGCTCTTCTCCCCAGCTCAGTTCAGCATGAACAGGTTATACACCCAACTTTTTGCTGAGGAGAGAAGAAATTGGAAAATACAGTTAGTGCCCCAGCATTTATGGCTATTACTAAAAAAAATTCAGTATCTCACCTGTTTCAGGGCAATGATGAGACTTGGCATACTCTGGACACCCAGAGGTCACTTAGAAAAAAAAAAAGAAAATGACTGAATTTGTGAAAATCACGAAAGTTTAAGAGGTACCCAGAATTTCTGGCAGGGCTAAATTGTGAAGGTCTTATATATGACACCAGTCCATGAAGATGGAAAGAAGTGACTATTTTAGATAATCTGCAGGTACCAGCAGATTCAGTAAAGGAAAATGAAGAAATAGAGAAATATGTTCCAGATAAAAGATCCAATAAATCCCCAGAAATCAACCTAATATATTGGAGGTAAATGATTTTCACAATAAGTAATTCAAAGTATGGTCAAAAAGATGTTTACAAAGTTCAGAACAGCAGTGTAAAACCAGCACATGTACCCTTGAACTTAAAATACAAATTGTATTTATTTTAAAAAAGAAAGGATCAGTAAACATCAACAAAACAAAAAAGGTTCACTGGAAGTCATTCAGAGTAGCAGAAAGAAAAAAGCAAAAAAAAAAAAAAAAAAAAAACAATGAAAAAGGAAAGTCAAGATAGCTTAAAACCCTATGGGACATCATCAGGTGGACCAATATAAGAATTATGAAAATATCAAAAGGAGAAGAGAAATATAAAGGGGCAAAAAGCTTGTTTAAAAAACAACAACAACAACAACAACTTGTCTTCATGTCCTAGATTGTCTAGAAAAAAAGAAAAATAAAAAGGATAATTTTTTTTTAAATGACAAAAACTTCCCAAATTTGAAGAAGGAAATAAACATCTAGTCCCCAAAAGCCAAAAAGGCATCAAATCAGATGGGCCCAAATAGATCCATACCAAGACACAACATCATCAAATTGGGACAAGTCAAAAACAAGGAATTTTGAAAGCAGCAAAAGAAAAGCAACTTGTTATGTATGTTAGGGAACCCTCTTAAGATCATTGGTGGATTTTCAGCAGAAACTTTGCAGGCCAGAAGGGAGTTGTATGATATATTTAAAATGCAGGAAAAACAAACAAACAAACAAAAAAATACAACTTCCAACCAAAATAGTATACCCAGAAAATTATTTCAAAACTTAAGACAAAATAAAAATGAACAAAAGATGAGGACATTTATTGCCAATAGACTTGTCACATAAGAAATGCTAAAGGGAGTACTTTAAGTTGAAATCAAAGGATGCTAAATAACAATATAAGAGCATACAAAAATATAAAACTCATTGGTAATGGTAAATTTATAGAGGCAAATAAAAAATACTATATTATTGTAGTTGTGGTAGGTAAATCACTTTTAATTCTAGTCTAAAATTTTAAAAAGTATTAAATATAGCTATAACTAAAATTGCATTAATAGATACACAATATTAGGATATGTAAATTCTATCAGTAATCTATAATGGGAGCAAGGTAAAAATGTGAAGTTTTTGTGTGGAAGAGAAGTTGTCTGTTTTAGATTGTTATAACTATAATATATTTTATATGACCATGTCAATCACACAGAAAATACCTATAGTAGTTAGAAAAGAAAATCTACCTATAGTAGGTAAAAAAGTAGTTATAAAAGAAAAGGAGAAAGGAATTAACACCTATCAAACAACAACAATAATAAAAAAAAGCACAAAATAAGATATCAAGAAAGAAAAAAAGTAAAGAAACAAGAAAAACAGAAAGCAGTCAGTAAAATTTCAATAGTAAATACTTCCCTATCAATAGTTACTTTAAATGTAAAAGGATTAAACTGCCCAATCACACGATATTAACTGGCTGAAAGAATAAAAACTTGGCACCAACTATTTAAGGACACACATAGTTAAACATGATGGAATGGAAAAAATATATATGTTTTATACAAATGGTAATGAAAAGAAAGCAGAATGGCTGTACTTACATTAGACAAAATAGACGTTATGCCAAAAACTGTCGCTAGGGGCAGGGAAGGTCATTATATAATGATAAAAAGGTCAATTCAACAGGAAGATATAACTATGGTAAATGTATGTGCACTCAATATCAGATCTAAATATATAAAGCAAATACAGAACTGAAGAGAAATTTATAGCAGCACAATAATATTAAAAGATTTTAATATTCCACTTTTAATAATGGACAGAACGGCCACAGAGGACTCAATGGAAAACAGCTTACTTGAATAATAGGAGAGACCAAATGAAACTAACACACATCTGCAGAACTTTCTACCCAACAATAGATTATACATTCTTTTCAAGCACATATGGAACATTATTCACAATAGATTACCTATTAGATAACAAAACAACTCAACAACTTTAAGATGATAGAAACTCTATCAAGTATCTTTTCAGGTTACAATAGAGTGAAAGTGTAAATCAGTTAACAGTAAAGAAACAAGGAAATTCACAAATACATGGCAACTAAACAATACACTCTTGAACAATCATTGGGTCCAAGATGAAATTTAAGAAATTAAAAGCTATTTCCTGACAAAAGTGCAAACAAAACATACCAACAGTTGTGAGATGTAGCAAAAGCATTTCTTAGAAGGGACATTATAGTAACTGGGCCAAATCTGTTTTCCATTGCCAATGTACTACTGCTAAAGCTGTGCAATATCAAACATCCTCTCTCTAGGCTCAGGGACCATCTTGGAAGAAGAGAGAATGTGAAATTGTAAGATCTGGGTCAGAGAGGTGGAGTGTACAGGCTAAACCAATTCTGTCTTGAATGCTAATCCAACATGTTTGCTTTTCATTACCCTTGGTTCTGGGAATGCCTCTAAGATTTTTACTCTACTACTGTTAAGAGCACACACTAACCATAAATTCTGACCAAATTACTTCAATTCTCCTTACCTATGGTATATAAGCCTTGGATTCTGGGGGTTAATGGCATGGGGATCCATCGTCTTGTCTCACAGCCACCCAAGACATGGTTTCTGTTTGTGAATACCTATTAAATGTTCCTGAGGAAATAAATAAAAAGAAGCATCTCAAATAAACAACCTAAAAAATAACTAGCCAAAGAAAGAAAAAAATACTAATCCAAATATCATCAGAAAGAAAGAAATAATGCTAATTAAAGCAACAAATAAATGTTAAAAAGGATAAAAAAGCTATTTCAAGTCAAGAAAACTGAGTTGTTTTTGAAAAAGACAAATAAAACTGGCACATCCTTTCCTAGAGTAACCAAAGAGAGAAAGAAGCCTGAAATAAATAAAACTGTAAATGAAAGAGGACACATTACAACAGATGTCTCAGAAATAAAAAGAGCCCTTAAGGGACTGCTGTGAATAAATATACACCAACAAATTAGATAAATGGTGAAGTAATAGATAAATTCCTAGAAACATACATCCTACCAAGATTGAAGAAGAAATAGAAAGGACAGTCCAGCACTGCATGGCTTTGTGGGAGAATTCCACCAAACATTCAAAGAATTAATAAGAATCTTTCTTAAACTCTTTGAAAATCTAGACGATGGAACACTTACAAACTCATTGCACATAGCCAACATCGAACTGATAACCAAAGACATCCACAAGAAAAGTAAACTACAGGCTAGTAACCTTGATGAATGTAGATGCAGAAATCCTCAATGAAATACAAGCAAAAAAATGAGAACAATACATTGAAAAAATTGTGCCCAATGACCAACTAGGACTTATCCCTCAGGTGCAAGGATGGTTGAACATACATAAGTAATTCAATGTGATACACAACATAAACAGAATGAAACACAAAAACCGTATGATCATCTCAATAAATTCTGGAAATATATTTGACAAATTTAATACCTATTTCTAATTTAAAAAAAACTCTCAATACAATAGGTAGAGAGAAAATCTATCTCAACACAATAATAGCCATATAAGAAAAGCCCACTGATAACACAATAATCAATGGGGAAAACCCCAAAGCCTCTCCTCTAAAATCCTGTACAAGACAAGATTTCCTGCTCTTGCTACTTCTACTCAAAATAGCACTGAATGTCCTAGCAGAGCAATTATACAATAAAAAGCAATAAAAGACATTCAACCTGGATATGAAACAGTAAAATTATCTCTGTTTACAGTTGACATATAGGTGTATATGCAGAAAAGTCTAAAAGTCTCAATGACAAACAAAAAATGCTACATTAATTGTACATGAATTTAGTAAAGTTGCTCTAAATAAAAAGTGCCATTTTTATAGGCTAAAAATAGATTATCTGAAAGGAAATTTTAAAAATCATATTTATATAAGAATAAATACTTTGAAACATATTTAATCAAACAGGAAAATATATACACTGAAAATTATAAAGTATTAATAAAGGAAAATGCTTTTTGTAAAATACAATATTTTTCTTTTTTAAAAAACTTTTAGGTTTAGGGGTATATGTGTAGATTTGTTATATATATAAAGTTATGTCATGGGGGTTTGATACACAGATTGTGTCATCACCTGTGTACTAAGCAAAGTACCTAACAACTACTTTTTTCTGATCCTCTCCCTCCTCTCACCCTCCACCTTCTGGTTGGCCTCACTGTCTGATTGTTGCTGTATTTGTGTCCATGTGTTTTCATCATTTAGCTCCCACTTGTAAGTGAGAACATGCAGTATTTCTGTTTTCTGGTTTTCTGTTCCTGTATTAGTTTGCATAGAATAATGGCCTCTAGCTCCATCCATGTTACTGCAAAGGACATGGTCTCATTCTTTTTTATGACTGCATAAAATTCCATGGTGTATATGTACCACATTTACTGCAATGAGCATATGTGGCTTCTAATACATCAATTATATTTCTTTGACTATATACCCAGTAATGGGATTGCTGGGTCAAATAGCAGTTCTGTTTTTGACTCTTTGAGAAGTTACCACACTGCTTCTTACAATGGTCAAACTAAATTATACTCCCACCAACAGTGTAAAAGTGAGCCCTCTTCTCCACAGCCAGGCCAACATATGCTACTTTCTGACTTTTTAATAAAACACTTTCTGACTGGTGTGAGATGTTGTCTATTGTGGTTTTGATTTGCATTTCTCTAATGATCAGTGGTGTTGAGCTTTTTAAAATATGTTTTTTGGCTGCAAGTTTTTTTTGTTTTTGTTTTTGTTTTTTAAAAGTGTCTGTTCATGTACTTTTCACACTTTGTAGTGTTTTTTTTTTTTCCTGTAAATTTGTTTAAATTAATTATAGATGCTGGATAATCGACCTTTGTCAGCTACATAATCTGCTAATAATTTCTCCCATTCTCTAGGTTGTCTGGTAACTTTGTTGATAGTTTCGTTTGCTGTGCAGAAGCTCTTTAGTTTATTTATTTTTTTGACTATGTTTCCAATATGACCTGTATTGAGCAAGTACTGCTGTGGCGTTTAACATCAGTCAACATAAGATTGCAAACTGTCCATGTCAACAAGGTTCTTCCATGAACAAAAGTCCATTTTAAATGCACCAGTGAGGTAAACATAATTGTTCATATATAGCTTTCTTAAGGTTAAGACAGTTCTGTGTTCTATTTATTTTTTTGGCTCAGTTGGTACTTTACATAGTACATCTCAAGACATCCCCCCTCCTGAGTGACCCCCTTCCAACAGCATAGGAAATTGGTGAATTTCTCAGGTACATACAAAATCATGCATTTGAATCCCCCAAAGACGGCGAGGGGAGCACACTGAGCTTGCATGCAGTCTCCTCATATTGCACAAAGTAAAATACAATGTCTGGAGCCCCCATGGGAGAACCTGTTCTGTTTTGATGCTGCCAGTCACATGCATTTTGAAATTGTCATATGGCTTAAGCTTTTGCAATGGACTCAACTCTCAGTCACCCTGAGTAACTTCCTTTTCTATGGCATGTGAAGTGACTTTTTCTACCTTTTGAGTAGGCACCAGTTTCTCCTCAAAGGTCTCTTCATGCTCTTCGACCTTTTGAGTGACAGTTACAGATTTAGTGATGTATTTGGTAGCACCATGTCCCCCCTCACTGGTGATTTTTTTCTACTGTTTTGGTCACCACCACTTTCTCCTTACTTTTATTATCCCCCTTCTTTTCATCTGCTGGGCTCAAGTCTAGGTCATTGCTGACAATGCCTTACTCCTCTTCCCTCCCACTGCCTTTTTCCTTGGTCTCCTGCTCCTCCTCCTCTTTTCCTTCTACCTCCCCATTGACAGCTATGTCTTCCTTCCTGGATTCCTGGGAACCTTTATCACTCCCTTCCATCTCATGCCCCACCTCCTCCTACTTTCCCTTTCTCCTTCTCCTGTTGCTGTGGCTTCCCCTCTTCTTTGATCTCTTTCTCCAACTGCACCTTTACCAATTTGGTGATGGTGACCACCTCATCCACAGCTTCCTCCTTTACCAGGGACTCAGCTTTCTTCTTCTCTGGCACGTCCTTTGGTTTCTCTTCCTTTTTCTGTACCTTCTCTTTCTTGGGAGCTTCCTTGACTTCCTTCTCTTCTTCTCTTTCTGTTCACCTTTCCCCACTTCTGCTTTTGACTTTGCCTCTTCCATTGATGATTTTGGCACAGGAGATTTTGCTTTTTTCTGGCTTTTCCACCTTGGTGTCTGCCACTAGCTTCTCTGTAGTAACCACTTCCTCACTCTTTTTCTCAACTTTCTTTTCCTCTTTAGCTTCGGCTTCCTCTCCTTCACCTTCAGCCTCTGGTTTCTCCTTCTTCCTGCTCACCTTCCTATTTTTCACTATAGCCTTCCTTCTCAGATCCTCCCTCTTCAGCTTGGTCTGACTTAATGCCTTCATATTCTTTCTCCTCTTCTTCTTCCTTTTCTCCTTCTTTCTCTTCTTTAACTTCAGATGCCATTGCTTTCACTGGAGACTAGTTTATTATTCTATTTGTCAATTTTTGCTTTTTCTGTGATTGCCTTTGGCATATTTTCCATGAAATCTTTGTCAGATCTTATGTTCAGAATGGTATTGCCTATGTTGTCTTTCAGTGCTTTTATAGTTTTGAGTTTTACATTTAAGTATTTAACACATTTTGAATTGATTTATGTATATGTTGTAAGGGAAGGGTCCAGTTTCAATCTTCTGCATATGGCTAGCCAGTTATCTCAGGACAATTTATTGAATAGAGTTCTTTCCCCATTACTTATTTTTGTCAGCTTCCACAAAGAGCTGAAGGTTGTAGCTGTACAGACTTATTTCTTGACTCTCTGTTTTGTTTTGTTGGTCTATGCATATATTTTTGTACCAATACCACGCTGTTTTGGTTACTGTAGTCCTGTAGTATAGTTTGAAGTCAGGTGACATGATGCCTCCAGCTTTGTTCTTTGTGCTTAAGATTCCCTCAACTATTTGGGCTATTTTTTTTTTTTTTTTTTTTTTTGGTTTGGGTTCCACATGAATTTTAAAATTGTTTTTTTTTTTCTAGTTCTGTGAAGAATGTAATTGCTAGTTGGATAGGAATAACTTTATTTTTTTTTTTTTTGAGATGGAGTCTCACTCTGTCTCCCAGGCTGGAGTGCAGCAGCACAATCTCAGCTCACTGCAAGCTCCGCCTCCCAGGTTCACACCATTCTCCTTCCTCAGCCTCCCGAGTAGCTGGGACTACAGGCATCTGCCACCACTCCCGGCTAATTTTTTATATTTTTAGTAGAGATGGGGTTTCACCGTGTTAGCCAGAATGGTCTCGATCCCTTGACCTCATGATCCGCCCACCTCAGCCTCCCAAAGTGCTGGGATTGCAGGCGAGAGCCACTGTGCCTGACCAGGAATAACATTTTATCTGTAAATTGCTTTGGGCAATATGGTCATTTTAATCATATTGAATCTTCCTATCCATGAGCTTAGAATGTTTATTTATTTATTTATTTATTTATTTTATTTGTTTAACTTATTTCTGCTATCTCTGATTTATTCTAGCAGTGTTTTGTAGTTCTCATTGTAGAGATACTTAGCTGTATTCCTAGGTATTTTATTCGTTTTGTGGCAATTGTAAATGGGACTGTATTACTGATTTGGCTCTCAGCTTGGCTGTTGTTGATGTATAGCAATGGTAGTGATTTTTGCACATTGATTTTTATACCTTGATACTTTGCTGAAGTTGTTTATCAGCTTACAGAGCTTTTGAGCTAAGACTGGACTTTTCTAGATATAGAATCATTTCATTTGCAAACAAGATTAGTTTGACTTCTTTTACTCCTATTTGGATGCCCTTTATTTCTTTCTGTTGCCTGATTGCTCTGTCTAGGACTTCCAATACTGTGTTGAATAGAAATGGCAAGTGGAGGAATCATTTTTTCGTGCTGGTTTTCAAGGAGAGTGTTTCCAGCTTTTGCTCATTCAGTCTGGTGTTGGCCGTGGGTTTGTAATATATGGCTCTTATTATTTTGAGGTATATTCCTTCAATACCTAATTTGTAGAGAGTTTTTTTAACATGAAGGGATACTGAATTTTTTCAAAAGTCTTTTCTGCATCTATTGAGATCTTCATGTGATTTTTATCTTTAGTTCTGTTTATTTTATAAATCATAATTATTGATTTTTATATACTGAACAAACCTTGCATACCAGGGATAAAGAATATTGATTGTGGTGGATTCATGATATAGTGCTGGGTTCAGCTGGGTAGTATTTTATTGAAGATTTTTGCATCAAAGTTCATGAAGTATATTGGCCTAACGTTCTCTTTTTTGTTGTTGTGTCTCTGCCAGGTTTTGTTATCAGGATGATACTGGCCTCATAGAATGAGTTGAGGAGAAGTCCCTTCTCAATTTTGGGGGAACCATTTCAGTAGAAATGACACCTACTCTTCTTTGTATATCTGGTAGAATTCAGATGTGAATTCATCCGGTCTAGGGCTGTTTTTGGTTTGCAGGCTGTTAATTACTGATTCAATTTCAGAATTTGTTATAATTATCTTCAGGGATTTAATTTCTTCCTGGTTCAGCTTGGAAGATTGTATGTGTGTATGAATTTATCCATGTATTCTAGATTTTCTAGTTTGTGTTCATAGAGGATTTCATAGTAGTCTCTGATGGTTATTTGTATTTTTGTGGGGTCAGTGGTAATATTCCCTTTGTCATTTATGATTCTATTTATTTGGATCTTCTCTGTTTTCTTCTTTCTTAATCTAACCAGTGGTCTACCTATTGTATTAATGTTGTCAAAAAGTCACCTCCTGGCTTCATTGATCTTTTGAATGTTGCATTATGTCTCGGTCTCTTTCTGTTCAGTTCTGATTTGGTGTATTTTTGTCTTCTGCAACCTTTGTGTTTTGTTTGTTGTTGTTGTTATTTGTTGTTGTTTTACTCTTCTGTAATTTTTTAACTGTGATATTTGAGGTCTTTCTAACTTTTTGATGTGGGTGTTTAGTGCTATGAATTTCCCTCTTAACACTGCCTTAATTGTGTCCCAGAGATTCTGGCATATTATATCTTCATTCTCACTAATTTCAAAAGACTTCTTGATTTCTGCCTTAATTTCATTATTTACCCAAAAGTCATTCAGGAATAAGTTGTTTAAATTCCATGTGATTGTATGGTTTTGACTGATTTTCTTGTTCTTCAATTCTATGTTTATTGTGCTGTTGTCCAAGAGAGTGGTTGGTATGATCTCGGTTCTTTGCATTGCCTGAGGACTGCTTTATGTTTGATTGTGTGGTCGATTTTAGAATATGTGTCATGTGTACATGAGAAGAATGTACATTCTGTTGTTTTTTTGGTGAACAGTTATGTAGCTGTTTAGCAGACCAATTTGGCCCAGTGTTGAGTTCATGCTGTGATTATTTTTGTTAATTTTCTGCTTAAATTATCTAATACTGTCAGTAGGGATATCGAAACTTTCCGTTATTATTGTGTGGTAGCCTAAGTCTCCTTGAAGGTCCCTAAGAACTTGGTTTATGGATCTGAATGTTTCTGTGTTAGGTTCATATATATTTAGGCTAGTTAGGTCTTCTTGTTGAATTGAACCCTTTTCTATTATATAATGCCCTTCTTTGTTATTTCTTATTTTTATTGGTTTAAAATCTTGTTCATCTGAAATTTGGATTGCAATAATTGCTTTTTTTTTTTCTGTGTTCCCTTTGCTTGGCAGATTTTTTTTTCCATTCCTTTATTTTGATCTTATTGGCATCACTGCATGTCAGATGGGTCTCTTGCAGACAGCATACCATTTGGTCTTAGTTATTTATCCAGCTTACATTCTGTGCCTTTTAATTGGGAAAGTTAGTTCATTAACATTTAAAGTTAGTATTAATGTGTATTTGATCCTGTTATCCTGTTGCTGTCTACTTATTATACTGACTTGTTTGGTTGCTTTACAGTGTTCCTGGTCTGTGTTCTTAAGTGAGTTTGTGTGGTTGCTCGTTATGTTCTTTCCTGTCCATATTAATGCTTCTTCCAGAAGCTCTTGTAAGGCAGGTCTGGTGATAACCAAATCCCTCAGTGTTTGCTTTTCTGAAAAGGATCATATTTCCCTTCACTTAGGGAGCTTTGTTTAGCCAAATATAAATTTCTTTGGTTGGAATTTCTTCTCTTTAGGTTATTGAATATAGGCCCCAAATCTCTTCTGGCATGTGGGATTTCTGCTGAGAGGTCTGCTGTCAGTCTGATGGGCTTCCTTTTGTAGGTGATCTGTCCTTTTTCTCTAGCTACTTTTAACATTTTTTTCTTTTCATTTTTACCTTGCAGAACCTTATGATTATGTATCTTGGGGATAATCTTCTTGTGAAGTACTTTGTGGGGGTTCTCTGCATTTTCTGAATTTGAATGTTGGTGGTTAGGAACCACCACCTGGGGAAGTTCTCAAGGATTATATCCTGATTTATGTTTTCCAAGTTGCTTTCTTTCTTCTCATCTCTTTCAGGGACACCAATGAGTCATAATATTGGTCTCTTTATATATTCCTATATTTCCTGGAGGTTTTCTTCATTCCTTTTTATTATTTTTTCTTTATTCTTGTCTGACTGTCTTATTTCAGAAAACCAGTCTTTGAGCTCTGAGATTCTTTCCTCAGCTTGGTATTCTTCTCTTAATACAATTGCATTATGAAATTCTTGTAGAGTGTTTTTCAGTTCTATCCTGTCATTTATGTTTTATTTTCTATACTGGCTTTTCTTGTCTGTCACTTTCTGGATCTTAATATTGTGACTCTTACCTTCCTTAGATTTCGTTTCAACATTCTCCCAAAACTCAATGACTTTTATTCCTATCCATAATCTGAATTCTATTTCTGTCATTTCAGCTACCTCCACCTTGTTAAGAATTCTTGCTGGAGGGCTAGTGTGCTCATTTGGAGGAAAGAAGGCACTCTGGCTCTTTGAGTTGTCAGAGTTCTTGCACTGGTTCTTTCTCATCTTTGTGGGCTGATGTTCCTTCAATCTTTGAAGTTATTGTCCTTTGGATTTTTTTTTCTTTTATTCTATTTTATGACCTTGAGGGTTTGATTGTGGTATAAGCTGCGTTCAGTCACCTGGCTTTGTTAGTGGAAGACTTCAGGGGGCCAAGGCTCATCTCACCGCTCCTGCATTGCATGCTCTAACTCTGGGAAACTGGTATCATACCCTAGCTTTTACCTGTGGCTCCTCAAGTTTAGGAACCTGCTCACTGGAGGGATCAATGTGATCTCAGACTGCTTGTCAAAACACTCTAATGGCTGGTACCAGCCAAAGCATTTTGTAGGACAGGTAGTGGGATGTGTCCACATTTGCATGTACCGGCAGCATCCTCCATCCGCATGGATGATGACCGCCTCCATGTGGGTGTTTGCAGTAGTGGCTGTGGGAGTATGGTTTGGGAAGGTGGAGGTCCCTGCTAGCAATAGTGTGTGCATTTGTACTGGTGGTGGTGTTAGCACAGGGGTGGGGTATTAGTGGTCACAGGGCTGTGTGCACCTTCTGTGAGCATTCTTGCTGACAGCAGTGACCTCTCAGAGCTGGAAGTAGATACACTGTTTTCTGTGCTTAGTTTCATGCCAGCAGCCTTGCCACAGGAGTGGAGCACTGGCAGTAGCAGAGCTGGCAAACTATATGCCTTCCAATATTCCAACAAAAATGGCAGTGCAACAGGGTGAGAAGGGATGGGGCACACTCAAGCCAGCAGTAGTGGCATGGTATGGTGCATGTGCACACGTGCACTGTCAGGGAAGGGAAGGCTAGGTCTGTCCGCCAACACATGTACAGGGAAAGAGATGTAGGGGATCACTGTCAGCGAGTGCCGGCAGGCAAAGCAGTATGGGGGAAGGCTGCTGTATGGGGAGGGCATGGGCAGTCTTATATGTATACACAGGGTTTGCTCTTCTGGAGCACTCTGCCAGTCAGTTGTGGTCCACCAGTGCAGGAACAATGAGGTAGGCCCCCTTGACGTTCCAAGGAGGGTGTACTGCCAGCAGGTACAGGCAGGCTGGGGTCCCAAGAGAGGACAGCACACCAAAGGGTGCTTAGGGGGCCTGTCTCATCTCATGGGCAAGACTGCTCTACAGAGTCTATATTCACACCTTTCCTTAGAGCTAACATCTACTATAAGAGCAAGTTGAACCTAGGGGTATGGCCACCCCTGGCTTTTCTCCACTATAGATGCTTCTGCACCAAACCCTGTGGACTCTGCTGGAGTTCTGTCCCTACCACTTCTCTAAGTAGCTTTCTCTGCCAACCCAAGTGTCTGTGGTGGCTGATGAGTCTCCTCCTACTAGGATTCCAGAGGCTTATGGTGAGAGTGAGTTGCTCTTTTCTGTTCAACTCACCCCTTCTACAAGTTGTTGGGAGCCAGGAATGAGTCCTGGTGTGTGGTAGCCCCATGCAGTGTTCCCAGCTTCATCTCCCTTTATCCCACCTTCTGTATCTTCTCTCTATCTGCTCTCAATGTCTTCCCTCTGAAGATGTACTAGGGGTACACCTGTCTTCCTGATGTCCTGGTTCCTCAGTGGGGTATGTTTCTCCTGACTGCATCCAGTTGACTGTCTTGAAGGAGGAATCAAGGAAAAATGTTAAAGCATAGATAAATTAAAAAACATCCATCCATGGAAAATGAACGTTTCTGAATTGAAATAATTAATATTGTTTTAGTAGCCATACTAGCTAAAAGGAATCACCAGGTTCATGCAATCTCTGTCAAAATTCCAATAACATTCTTTACAGAAATAGGAAAAAAAAGTCTAAAATTTATATAGAACCACAGTAAACTACAAATAGATAAACCAATTTTGAGCAAGGAAAACAAGGCATCACACTTTCTGATTTCAAAATACTTTACAAATCTACGTTAATCAAAACAGTATGGAATTTGCATTAAAAACAGACATATAAATCAATTCAAGAAAACAGAGAGCCCAGAAATAAATTCATGCACTTAGAGTAAACAAGTCTTCAATAAGGGCACCAAGAATACACATTGGGGAAAAGGTATTTTCTTCAATAAATGGTGCTGAGAAAACTGGATATCCACATACAGAAAAATGAAGATGAACTCTTACCTAATACTATATACAAAAATATAAATTAACTTAAAATGGCTTAAAGACATAAACATAAGACTTGAAACTATAAAACTACTAGGAAAAAAACCTTCAGGAAAAAGATTCTTGACATTGGTTCTGGCAATGATTTTTTTGGATATGACAGCAAAAGCACAGGCAACAAAAACAGAAGTATAGAAGTGGAATTGCATCAAACTAAAAAGGTTCTACACAGTAAAAGAAACAATCAACAGACTGAAAAGACAGCCTACAGAAAATATTTGCAACTGCATATCTGATAAAAGGTAATATTCAAAATATATTAGGAGTTCACAAAACTCAATAGCAAAAATTAAATTTATAAAAATGGGTATTTGTCCAAAGATGTACAAATGGTGAACAGCTAGATGAAAGATCAACAGGTAGATGAGAGATGAAAGATTAACAACATTAATTATCAGGAAATACAAATCAAAACCTTAAAAATGTATCACCACATTCCTGTTTGAATGGCTATTATCAAATGTCAAAATATAAATTTTGTGAAAGAAGTAGAGAAAAAGGAAGACATATTGATGGGAATGTAAATTAGTGTAGCCATTATGGAAAACAGTATGGAGGTTCCTTTAACAATTAAAAATGGAACTACCAAATGCTTCAGCAGTCCCACGTCTGAGTCTTTATTCAAGGGAAATAAAATTATTTTGAATCAATATTTGCTTTAATTTTCATTTCAGCTTTATTTACAATAACTCTGATATAGATACAACTTAAGTGTTCATGGACAGATAAATGAATAAGGAAAATGTGGCATATACCTATTGTACAGCATGGTAACTATATATCTAATGTACAACATATTTAATGTTGAATGGATATTTCAGATATGTTAATTAGCTTGATTATGATGATCATTTCACAATGTATACATATACAAAAATCAAGTTGCACACTTTAAATATGTTCATTTTTACTTGTCAGTTATACCTCAATAAAACTTAGAAAAACGGAAGTCAGGAAGGAAGTCTAAGGAAGGAAGGAAAGGAGGAAGGAAGGGAGGGAGAGAAGGGAGGGGACAGGAGCAGAGAGGAGGGAAAAGAAAGAAAATAAGTTCTCAAGGAAACATGATTTGTAAAATGGAACAAATGCTTGTTTTACTGTGCTTTATGGATTTAATTTTAACTTGCATATTGATAGTCTGAAAATCACTTTTGACATTAATTATCCATTGTTAAAAACAGAAGAAAATACCCATGCATGGTTTTGTATGCTCTATGTTTACCACTGTGTTCACAAATGTAAGATGCTGCCATGATATTTGCTTCTCCTTGGGATAGCCTCAAGTGTAGGTCATAGCTTTTTTGGAACACTGTCATTGAAAATTCCTTGGAGCGTCTGTACACTTGAAGCTCTAAATTGGGTTCTGACAAGACTGGGTCATGTTGATGGTAGCTGGGACTGACTGAGACATATTACTTTTTGTAAGATTGTAATGACAACTTTAAAACAGTTGCTTTCAGGTGAATGATAATTAGACAAGCTACTTTTTTTTCATATTTTTGAGAGCAGAATATTATGAAATAATTCAAATTTCCCAAATATATAATATAAAAAAGTTCTAAGCTTCATTTTAATTTTTCATCCTATTTTTGGTTTTATTAGATATTGCATGTTGTAGTTCTTTTTAAAATGAATTTTAAAAATGTTTTCTAACTGTATTAGTTATCTGTTACTGTTTTAGCAATTTATCACAAAATTAGTGCCTTAAAACAACACAAATGTATTATCTTATACTTCTGTAAGTCACATGCTTGACACGGGTCTGAGTGGATTAAAATCAGGTGTTGGCAAGGCTATGCTACTTTCTGGAGGCTGTAGAGGAGAATCTGTTTTCTCGATCTTTCCAGCTTATACTGGCCACCCACATCCCTTGACTTCTGGACTCCTTTTGTTTTCAAAGCTAGCAATGTTACATTTACCTGCCATTCTTCTACAATCACATTTCTCTCCCTGACCACAACCAAGAAAGGGTTAATATTTTTAAAACTAATGTGATTAGATTGGGTCTATCCAGATAATTTGGGACAATTTTTCCTTCTGAAGGTTCTTAACTTTAAACACATCTATAAAGTCCTTTTTACCAGGTAAGGTAGCGTATTCCAAGGCTCCTGGAATTAGGTAGTGGACATTTAAGAGGCCATTATTTTCTGCGTACCACACTAGGCACTGGGGTTCTAGGGGCTTCAGGCATTTGGCTAGTGGCTAGGTCCTACAGATGAAATAGAGACAAATCCAATATGTGCATATATATGAGTAAGTAAAAATACATTCCCCTCTGCTAATGGTATTATTTTCAATTTACTTTTTATGCCATTGAATGTTTACCAACTACATGTACGTGTAAATACTATTATTTCTGAGTTTTTAGACCCCTTCCCAAATGAGGTAACAGAAAGATATTTTATTTTTGTGTCTTGGGTTTTTTTGTTTGTTTGTTTGTTTCCAGTTTGTTTGTTAGCTTGTGTCATACAGGGAAGTCACGCGTAAATGTATGGATTTAGAGGGTGGAAAGTGCTTTCACACAATTTAACTCATGAGATTCTTATAACAGTCCCTTCAGGTAGGCAAAGCACTTTTACTCTGCTCTTCTCTCTGCCTGTAACAGATGAGGGTCTTTAACAGAGCTCTATCAGAGCAGGAAATAAGGTGTTCGCAGAGTCACACAGCATCTAGTATTCAGTTACTTTGCTCAACCATTATTAAAGCACATCTAACTAATGTTCTTGAGGAAGATAATTATCCAGAGATAATATTTGGCTGCCAGAAATATTTAAGCCATTTTTGGAATGTTGGTCCTGAATATGTGCACATCTCTGTATTCTAAGTGACCATTTATATATTGGCGCTAATAAATGATGGAATCTGGAAAATTACAAAAGTCATCCAAAACATCTAATATAAGCAGGAGGTAATTTTTGGACTGATATATCATATCTGACAGTCAGCGAGGGATGATAAAATCAGACCAAGTGTTGAAGTCTGGCAAATGTCACTTCTGAGTTATATGACTTTGAGCAAATAAGTTATGTTCTTTCTACCTATATTTTTCTACTTATAGTATGGGCATGTTAACACTTTGTTGTCATATGGGTGAAAAATCACATAGATAAAAGTGTTTTATTGTTTAAAATTTCACTAAATGGAAAAAAATTAATCCTTAATAATACTTTAATCTGGAGATAAATAAAAAACAAACTGGTAAAGTGATTAGCAGTTCTTTTGGTCATTCAAAAAGACAAATTGGGAGTCTTTTCATTTCTAGGAAAATATGTACTGCTGACGAAGATAATGACACATACTCATTGCCATGGTGTGTGTGTGTGTGTGTATATATATATATATATTATTCCAATACACAGAATTTCCTGTCAAGGGGATATTTCTTTATTCTTATGCAAAGAATGGGCTGGGCACAGTGTCTCATGCCTGTAATCCCAGCACTTTGGGAGGCTGAGGTGGGCAGATCACAAGGTCAGGAGATCAAGACCATTCTGGTTAACATTGTGAAACCCTGTCTCTATTAAAAATACAAAAATTAGCCGGACGTGGTGGTGGGCACCTATAGTCCCCACTACTCGGGAGGCTGAGGCTGAAGAATGGTGTGAACCTGGGAGGCAAAACCTGCAGTGAGCCGAGTTCACGCCACTGCACACTAGCCTGGGTGACATAGCGAGACTCTGTCTCAAAAGAAAAAAAGAAAAAAAGAATGGTTGCTATATGACAGACACTGTTTGGTGATGTTGAAATGTCAGTGAATAACACATACAAATATGCCTGCCCTCTTAAGAGTCTATATTCCATTGATAGACATAAATGATAAACAATAAAATTAACAAATGAGTTCATAAAGAGTTCTTATAATATGCCAACAGGTGATAGGCACTATGGATAAAAGAAAATAGAATGGCCAATGAGGGATCAGAGAGAGTATAGGAAAACTGGAACATTAAGTACAGATTATCA
Source organism: Rhinopithecus roxellana (assembly GCF_007565055.1). Classification (NCBI taxonomy): domain Eukaryota; kingdom Metazoa; phylum Chordata; class Mammalia; order Primates; family Cercopithecidae; genus Rhinopithecus; species Rhinopithecus roxellana. Next base: position 66,754,885 of record NC_044559.1, on the reverse strand, counting down.
GCTAGGCCTCCTTGAGCAGGAGATATTTAAATACTAGCTTGATGGAAATAATTACCTAATTTTATTTATTGAGGAATAGTGTTCCAGGGAGAGGGAACAGAAATATTAAGGTATCAGAATGTTTGTGTTTGATAAAGATCAAAAAGATAAGCACGACTAGAGTACAACAAATGAAGGGTAGATTGCTAGGAGATGAGATCAGAGAGAAATGGAAGGTGGGATCTTTTGAAACAGCAGAAGAATTTCATAACCAAATTTTCTTTGAACTATTCAAAAATATGTGTTGAGTAATGATTGCTAACATCAAAATTATTTTTTATAAAATCATGTCAGATTTTTTCATCTCCTTAAAAAAAATATGTATTGAGTATCTGTGTTTGGGAAATAACAGAACAAAACAGACAAAGATTCTATTGCTTTCTCAAACTTTTAGAATGCATTTGAAAATATACCCATGTCTATAATATCACCATCCGCCCCCCCCCCCCCACCCCCCCCCCGCCGCTACTGGCTAGCAGCCATTCTCAACTCTTTTACAAAGTATGGCACATCAGGCTGGGTGTGGTGGCTCATGACTGTAATCCCAGTACTTTGGAAGGATGAGGTGGGAGAATCGCTTGAGCCCAAGAGTTCAAGACTACCCTAGACCACATAGTGAGACCCTGTCTTTACAAATAATAGAAATTAGCTGGATGTGGTCGCATGCACCAGTAGTCACAGCTACTTGGGAGGCTGAAGTGGGAAAATCGCTTGAGCCTGGGAAGTAGAGGCTGCATGTGATCATGCCACTGCACTCCAGGCTGGGCAACAGAGTGAGATCATATCTCAAGAAAACAATAACAAAAGACAAAGTATGGCACATTACTGATTCTTACAGACATAACTAGGTATTTCCCTCACATATCTTCACAAGCTTTAAACCTGTTGGTTATGAAAAACTCCTACATTTCATTTACAAATTAATATGAAAATGTATATCTTAAAATAGGATCACAAGAGCACTGATAAGTATCTTTAACCTTGTAAGTGAACAATGTAGTTTTGCCAAAGCTAATGTAGTTATTTTTAATTGACCAACAAATATAATGTCATCACTATTATATTATTGACAATAATTATATCACCAGTTGGGATGCCTTTTCCATAATTATGTTTAGAAAGACCATACAGAGGCCGGGCGCGGTGGCTCAAGCCTGTAATCCCAGCACTTTGGGAGGCCGAGACGGGCGGATCACGAGGTCAGGAGATCGGGACCATCTTGGCTAACACGGTGAAACCCAGTCTCTACTAAAAAAATACAAAAAAAAAAAAAAAAAGAAAGAAAGACGATACAGAAACATACATAATAGAAGCATTATCTTAAAATTGATTTTAAGATATCATTTCTTAATGAATGATATCATCTTAAATGATATCATTTAAGATATCATTTCCTCTTAAGTAATTTTCTATTGATAGAACACTAAGCCGTGTGTCATTCACTTTAAACAAACATAATAAATTAATACCCACACTTCTCGCCTTACATGCTAGTGAAGGACGATAAACATGATGATCTCAGCTGAAATCATACAAGTTTATCTTAAGAATAAATATTATTATTCCATAACTTTTAATTTCTTTTCAGAATATTATAAACTCTTTTACTGTCATTAATAAATGTGTAGGAAAATAAATAAATTATAAAACATACTCATTTAGCATCCTGGAATTTACATTGGGAATTAAAGAATTAAAGACAGTTCTTTCTTTCTATAACTCTGTTTGCATTCAACTCAAATCTTATATTATTATTTTTTGCATCATTATTTTTCATTTATTTGCTGTACTTTCACATTTGCTGAATAATTCCCTCTTTAAATTACATTGAAGTTAATGACTGAAAGTTTACTCATTTGTTAAAAAATGTTTACTTATACATTGAATAGTGATTGATTTCTTCTTCTCAGATGGCTTATAATGAAGGGGCGATATTTTATGCCTTGGCTAACTGTCATATTCTTAAATTTGGATCAACTTTCATCACTTTATGCTTTGATGCTTTCAATATTTTAAAGTATCTCTGTAAGTTCCTTTAAGTCTGTGTGTGTGTGTGTGTGTGTGTGTGTGTGTGTGTGTGTGTGTGTGTGTGTGTGTGTTTGGGTTTTTGCTGGCATCACATAGCCTGGTATATCTTCATCCTTTTCATCACATCCACTTTCTTCATTTATGTCAATAAGCTCCTCTGTGCTAAGTTATTCTGGCTGCAAAGCTTAAGTCCTGCAGATGGCAGCAGTGTCAATATTCCCACAGGGATTTTGCTATAGTTGCATTTTCACTGGACTCAAATTTTACTTTATGTTGTACTTTTATCTTTTCTGGTGAATTCTTTCAATTATTTACTTTTGAGAAATGTCACTTGTGTTTATCAATGGGAAACAGACAACATAACTGCACAGTTTTCTGTCTGCATACACTGAATAATAGATGTGTAGCGATCGATCACTGACAGACATTTAAAAACATGATGCCAATGGTCACTGATCATGAAGCACACCTGTTATTTACATAATGATTTTGGACAAAAGAGCAAGGAGCAAAATTTGTACTTTGTTGGTAATTATTTACAGTTAATACACTGGGGTAACTGAAATTTGAACTATGTTGCTGGGTAACTGGTCTAATTTAAGTAAACATGGTAACTGAAATTTATGCATATAGGAACTGTGTAAATTGAGGAGTACCTGTAAATAGGAATACATGCTACAAAGTTATATCTTGTTCAAAACTAAACTTTAGCATTTGCTAGTTATGTGACATCAGGAAGCAATATAATTTTTCTAAGCCTTAGTTCATCTATAATAAAAAATACGATATGGTCTATGTTATAAGATCATTAAAAAGATTAAGTAAAGTGATACATATCGACCAAGTACTTTATAGGTCCTTAGTAAATATCCAGTATATATTAGCTGATGGATTATTGTTGAATTATTATTTCTACTCCACTAGACTAATAAACCTCTTGAAGTTAAAACCTTTTGTATCCTCATTGTGTAGCAAAAGGCCTGGAACGTAGTAGGTACTCAATGAATCTATTTTAATTAATGAAACTTAGCTTCTCCATTTCTAGAATACTTCATAAATAAAATTGTGTGACACACTTTTTAATCTGTCAAAATCTATTTTCAGAAAAATTTCAAAGTTTACTCCACTTTCCCCAAATCCCATATGTAATGGAACAGCAATAACTGATCTTTTTACAATTAAAATCGTATTACAGAGGTGAGCATAATCAAATGCTACAAAACTGGGTCTAATTTTCCTGAAAATTAACCTTAAAGGAAAATACTGGGAGTGATTTTATTTTTGACTTGATTTAGCAATCAATTTTATTTTACTGTCCCTTCCTGGACAGGATGGACTATCTGCACAAATCTGTTGAGCTTTTTCAGATACCATCAGATTAACTTACTTGTGCCTCTGAGGCAGAGATGAAGTGGCTATTTTTCAAATCTCAAGTGCCCTACCCACAGGAAAGCAATATTATTTTTCATTTAATGAGCTTTAGCACATGAACAATTAAGAAGACATAATTGAATGAAACTAATCAGCAGAAAGCAAAAGCTTGCCTCTGGGAATCTGCTGAAGTTTATTGAGGCTCTTATCTGTGGTTTTATCTGTTAAGCTAATAGTACCAATGAGTGGGAAAACAGTGACTAGTAATTGTACAGTCCTCACCACCCCCCATCATGTTTTAAATTTTAAAAAAAGACGTATTGCTAGGAGGACTGATGATGCCAATAAAGTAAGTGAATTATTTGTTAACTATTGGTTAGCCTACAACTTTGAAGTTAAAAAAATAAAAATAACTCTTAGTCTTGTTATTAACAACTATTTGAGGGTTAGCTTTAATAATTGCAAGACAGCTCTCCTTATTCTAAGATAGGGGGTAAGCCATTAATGAAGTGTAGTTTAATTAGAACTTTGTTGAAAACCTTAATAAAGGCCAAGTTTAAAAATATTTGACCTCCAAAAGAAACTGGGAATTTCTGTACCTCTTAGTTGGGAAATGGTAATTCATAGGAAATTGATACTTGAGGATTACCAAATCAGAAACTGGAAAACCTCACAAGGTAGATATTTCAATTAAGGTTGTTCAGCTTATATCTGAAGTGTGCACTGGATGGTTTATTTAAACCAAACCTTTAGGGCAGCCAACTTCTTTGGGTCATTTACAGTTTTTAAGAGACTTAAAGAGCCTATAAATCTAGAGTTCCAGAAAAATGACTTTCTTGAGCCAATTTATATGTTAAAATGTATTTGCATATTGTTCTTAGAAGATATTATATATACATTTTGATAAAATGTTCATGTAATGGAAACAAACCTATCATTTGGTTGAAGCAAACCTACCATTTGCTTGTTACATGCTTATTCTTATAATTGTTCCTAGCATTGTCTTTACTTTTTCTTCCTTGTTTTGTTTTATTAATTGAAAATAGCCACCTTTTTTATATGACTAGACTATCATTGCTAATGGACATTTGGCCACGTTCTTTTTATTGACTGCCGTGATTCCGATTTATATTCACTCGTTACTTGATTTCAATGGTCCAGCCAAGAACTCAGCACAGTTATGCTTTCTACACAGCAGAGAGATGGTGAATGGAAGATTAGAGGGATGTATTGGGCTAAAATTATAAGGAGGATATCATAGGAAAAAAGAACTAGCCATGAATCGAGACAGAATAAACAGAAAAGAAACAAATAGTTGATGCAGTAGAAAACCAGTAAGGAGTAAAAGAAAGAAGATATGAAAATATGCTACCCTTGATAAATATAATATATTACCCTTGACAGATTTAGGGGATAATTTTATCAATGTGATAAAATTTTAAAAACTTGTTCCATGCATCTCAACTTTGAGAAAAAACTATTGAGAGTGTTAGTTACCTATTTAATAGAAGCAAATACAGTTTCTTTAAAAAGTCAGGGTCTTGCTCTGTCACCTAGGCCTGAGTACAGTGGCATGATTATAGCTCACTGCAGCCTTGCAGCCTCAAACCCCTGGGTTCAAGTGATCCTTTTGCCTCAGTCTCTCAGGTAGCTAGGACTGCAGGTGGGCACTACTACACATGACTAATTTTATTTTCATTATTTTACTTTTTGTAGAGATGGGGTCTTGTTATGTTGCCCAGAGTGGTCTCAAATTCCTGAGCTCAAGTCATTTTCCTCAGCTTCCCAAAGTTTTGGGATTACAAGCTTGAGCATCTACACCTGACCTTAAATAATGTAGTATGTAATAATGAGGTGATTGATACATTCTAGCGTTAAAAGGAAACGCCTTTCTTTCCATTCTGAAACGTGTGTATCTTTATTGTTTTTATTAATATGCTAAATAAAAGAAAACATGGTCTATTTCTTTCTTTAGATCAAATATTTTTCTATTGATCTTTTAGGTGAATCTTAGTTTTAAATGATAAAATGAAGACTACCATTTAGGCAATAGATACTTGTGTAACATTTTAACTTCAGGTAAATGGTAGTAGCTAAATAGACCTACCTTTGAAAGTTTGTTGTGCAGATGTTGAATATGCTTTAGAGAGTGTCTGTTTTCACTCATTTCCTCTTTGATAGCAGAAAAAAATCAATTCATTTTCTATTAAGACTTGCAAATGAGGTTTATAATTTAGGCAACTGATATGGTTGATTAGTATATGAGCTTTTCTTTAGTAGAACTTGGGAGTTGATAATCTTATCTACTGAACGTTTGTATGTTAGAATTTCTATGTGTTTGGAATAGGTTAACCCTACAGTTCTATGTATCCCTTCCCATCCATAGGTCAAAAATAAAACCATTTGCTAATTGTAATATCCCTTATTAGCATCTCTCTCTTTATATTCATTTTAGTGTTGTCTACAGGCCCACACCTAGTCTTGCCTTGAGATATCTTTAATTTTGACCTCCCCATGAAAAGGTAACATAAACCAGACCTCCACTTAGTAAAATAAAATGGAGGAAAATAACAATTATCCAAGTAGCACAAGTAAATAAAAGAAATCATACAATCAGTCTAATTCCTCAATTGTTTGCCATAATAGTCTATATTTTATAGCCATTGGATTAAATTTGTTAATTGCATGGATAAAATATTTCATATGATAATTTTTCATCAGATCTATAAAGGGTATAATTTTATTTTCATAAAGTTAAAAAAGGAAAAACTATATATTATTAAGGGGTACATACATTATAGTTTATCTATCAACTATGGCAAGTAATAACACAAAATTCAGGATAGTGTAAGAAAAGGTATGCAAGAGATTCTTTTAAATTTTTTTCCTGATCAAATAGCTCAGATTCCGTATATGCAAGAGATTCTAAAATATCAGTAACTGAAATGTGTGTATTTTTATTGTTTTTATTAATATGCTAAATAAAGAAAAACATGGTGTATTCCTTTCTTTAGATGAAATATTTTCATTATTTTTAATTTTTTTGGAAACAGGGTCTTGTTCTGTTGACTAGAGTGCAGTGGCACCATCATAGCTTACTGTAACCTTGAACTCCTGGGCTCATGTGATCCTCCTGCCGAGAGGTGTGCACCACCGTGACCAGCTATAATTTTTTATTTTTTTGTAGAGACAGGGCCTCCCTTCATTGCCCATGCTAGTCGAACCCTTGGCCTCAAGCAATCCTCCAGCCTTAGCTTCCCATAGTGTTGTGATTACAGGAGTGAGACACCACACCTGGCCAGTAATGTTCTATTTCTTAAATTGGGTGATGTCTAGTGTACATTTATGTTTCATATTGTATTGTTTGAAAAGAAAATAAGAACACCTACTGTTTTGTTTGTGTATATGTATTTCCTCAAGAAAATGCATGATAAAAGAGTATATGTAATTATGACAAGAAAAGGAATGTCTTGATTATAATCTGACCAACATAGAGATTCTTCATTTTACATCTGGTGTTACTGAAGTTGTAAATTTTACCAATCACAGATTCAATGATCTGATGGAACTTAACAATCTTTATGAAAGTTAAGTGGTTTTTGTTATTGAAATAAAGATATAACTACATTAAAAAGTCTATCATTGCAAAATTAGAAAATAGAAGTATTTGTACTTTCAAAGTGAATATCCTTTTTAAAAATAACATTAACAGTGAATAGTAGAATATGTAAGAAAAAAGAGTGATTGGAAAATACTCTAATAAGATTTATTGGTATTATGATGTGTTTTAGTGGTTTGGAGTCTGTATGTGTATACAGTCAGCCCATCATATCTGTGTATTCTGAATAAGCGGATTAAGCAACTGTGGATCAAAAATATTAAAGAACCAGGCGTGGCAAGATGGCCGAATAGGAACAGCTCCAGTCTCCAACTCCCAGCGCGAGCGACACAGAAGACCGGTGATTTCTGCATTTTCAACTGAGGTACTGGGGTCATCTCACTAGGGAGTGCCGGACAATCGGTGCTGGTCAGCTGCTGCAGCCTGACCAGCGAGAGCTGAAGCAGGGCGAGGCATCGCCTCACCTGGAAGCCAAGGGGGAAGGGAATCCGTTTTCCTAGCCAGGGGAACTGAGACACACAACACCTGGAAAATCGGGTAACTCCCACCCCAATACTGCGCTTTAAGCAGACGGGCACACCAGGAGAATATATCCCACACCTGGCTGGGAGGGTCCCACGCCCACGGAGCCTCCCTCACTGCTAACACAGCAGTCTGCGGCGATCTATCCGCGAGGCAGCAGCGAGGCTGGGGGAGGGGCGCCCGCCATTGCTGAGGCTTAAGTAGGTAAACAAAGCCGCTGGGAAGCTCGAACTGGGTGGAGCTCACAGCAGCTCAAGGAAGCCTGCCTGTCTCTGTAGTCTCCACCTCTGGGGACAGCGCACAGCTGAAGACCAACAGGGGAAGCAGCGGGGGCCGGTGCAGACGCGAACGACTCTGTCTGACAGCTTTGAAGAGAGCAGTGGATCTCCCAACACGGAGGTTGAGATCTGAGAACGGACAGACTGCCTGCTCAAGTGGGTCCCTGACCCCTGAGTACCCTAACTGGGAGACATCCCCCACTAGGGGCAGTCTGACACCCCACACCTCACAGGGTGGAGTACACCCCTGAGAGGAAGCTTCCAAAGTAAGAATCAGACAGGTACACTCGCTGTTCAGCAATATTCTATCTTCTGCAACCTATGCTGCTGATACCCAGGCAAACAGGGTCTGGAGTGGATCTCAAGCAATCTCCAACAGACCTGCAGCTGAGGGTCCTGACTGTTAGAAGGAAAACTATCAAACAGGAAGGACACCTATACCAAAACCCCAGCAGCACGTCACCATCATCAAAGACCAGAGACAGATAAAACCACAAAGATAGGGAAGAAGCACAGCAGAAAAGCTGGAAATTCAAAAAATAAGAGCGCATCTCCCCCTGCAAAGGAGCGCAGCTCATCGCCAGCAACAGATCAAAGCTGGTCAGAGAATGACTTTGACGAGATGAGAGAAGAAGGCTTCAGTCCATCAAACTTCTCAGAGCTAAAGGAGGAATTACGTACCCAGTGCAAAGAAACTAAAAATCTCGAAAAAAGAGTGGAAGAATTGATAGCTAGAATAATTAATGCAGAGAAGGTCATAAATGAAATGACAGAGATGAAAACCATGACACAAGAAATACGTGACAAATGCACAAGCTTCAGTAACCGACTCGATCAACTGGAAGAAAGAGTATCAGCGATTGAGGATCAAATGAATGAAATGAAGCGAGAAGAGAAACCAAAAGAAAAAAGAAGAAAAAGAAATGAACAAAGCCTGCAAGAAGTATGGGATTATGTAAAAAGACCAAATCTACGTGTGATCGGGGTGCCTGAAAGTGAGGGGGAAAACGGAACCAAGTTGGAAAACACTCTGCAGGATATCATCCAGGAGAACTTCCCCAACCTAGAAAGGCAGGCCAACATTCAAATTCAGGACATACAGAGAACTCCACAAAGATACTCCTCGAGAAGAGCCACTCGAAGACACATAATTGCCAGATTCACCAAAGTTGAAATGAAGGAAAGAATCTTAAGGGTAGCCAGAGAGAAAGGTCGGGTTACCCACAAAGGGAAGCCCATCAGACTAACAGCAGATCTCTCGGCAGAAACTCTACAAGCCAGAAGAGAGTGGGGGCCAATATTCAACATTCTTAAACAAAAGAATTTTAAACCCAGAATTTCATATCCAGCCAAACTAAGTTTCATAAGTGAAGGAGAAATAAAATCCTTTACAGATAAGCAAATGCTTAGAGATCTTGTCACCACCAGGCCTGCCTTACAAGAGACCCTGAAGGAATCCCTAAACATGGAAAGGAACAACCGGTACCAGCCATTGCAAAAACATGCCAAAATGTAAAGACCATCGAGGCTAGGAAGAAATTGCATCAACTAACGAGCAAACTAACCAGTTAATATCATAATGGCAGGATCAAGTTCACACATAACAATATTAACCTTAAATGTAAATGGACTAAATGCTCCAATTAAAAGACATAGACTGGCAAACTGGATAAAGAGTCAAGACCCATCAGTCTGCTGTATTCAGGACACCCATCTCACATGCAGAGACATACATAGGCTCAAAATAAAGGGATGGAGGAAGATCTACCAAGGAAATGGAGAACAAAAAAAAAAGCAGGGGTTGCAATACTAGTCTCTGATAAAACAGACTTTAAAACATCAAAGATCAAAAGAGACAAAGAAGGCCATTACATAATTGTAAAGGGATCAATCCAACAGGAAGAGCTAACTATCCTAAATATATATGCACCCAATACAGGAGCACTCAGATTCATAAAGCAAGTCCTTAGAGACTTACAAAGAGACTTAGACTCCCATACAATAATAATGGGAGACTTCAACACCCCACTGTCAACATTAGACAGATCAACGAGACAGAAAGTTAACAAGGATATCCAGGAATTGAACTCATCTCTGCACCAAGCGGACCTAATTGACATCTATAGAACTCTCCACCCCAAATCAACAGAATATACATTCTTCTCAGCACCACATCACACTTATTCCAAAATTGACCACATAATTGGAAGTAAAGCACTCCTCAGCAAATGTAAAAGAACAAAAATTATAACAAACTGTCTCTCAGAACACAGTGCAATCAAACTAGAACTCAGGACTAAGAAACTCAATCAAAACCGCTCAACTACATGGAAACTGAACAACCTGCTCCTGAATGACTACTGGGTACATAATGAAATGAAGGCAGAAGTAAAGATGTTCTTTGAAACCAATGAGAACAAAGATACAACATACCAGAATCTCTGGGACACATTTAAAGCAGTGTGTAGAGGGAAATTTATAGCACTAAATGCCCACAAGAGAAAGCTGGAAAGATCTAAAATTGACACTCTAACATCACAATTAAAAGAACTAGAGAGGCAAGAGCAAACACATTCAAAAGCTAGCAGAAGGCAAGAAATAACTAAGATCAGAGCAGAGCTGAAGGAGATAGAGACACAAAAAACCCTCCAAAAAATCAATGAATCCAGGAGTTGGTTTTTTGAAAAGATCAAAAAAATTGACAGACCGCTAGGAAGACTAATAAAGAAGAAAAGAGAGAAGAATCAAATAGAGGCAATAAAAAATGATAAAGGGGATATCACCACCGACCCCACAGAAATACAAACTACCATCAGAGAATACTATAAACACCTCTATGCAAATAAACTAGAAAATCTAGAAGAAATGGATAATTTCCTGGACACTTACACTCTTCCAAGACTAAACCAGGAAGAAATTGAATCCCTAAATAGACCAATAGCAGGCTCTGAAATTGAGGCAATAATTAATAGCCTACCCACCAAAAAAAGTCCAGGACCAGATGGATTCACAGCTGAATTCTACCAGATGTACAAGGAGGAGCTGGTACCATTCCTTCTGAAACTATTCCAATCAATAGAAAAAGAGGGAATCCTCCCTAACTCATTTTATGAGGCCAACATCATCCTGATACCAAAGCCTGGCAGAGACACAACAAAAAAAGAGAATTTTAGACCAATATCCCTGATGAACATCGATGCAAAAATCCTCAATAAAATACTGGCAAACCGGATTCAGCATCACATCAAAAAGCTTATCCACCATGATCAAGTGGGCTTCATCCCTGGGATGCAAGGCTGATTCAACATTCGCAAATCAATAAACGTAATCCAGCATATAAACAGAAGCAAGGGCAAGAACCACATGATTATCTCAATAGATGCAGAAAAGGCTTTTGACAAAATTCAACACCCCTTCATGCTAAAAACGCTCAATAAATTCGGTATTGATGGAACGTACCTCAAAATAATAAGAGCTATTTATGACAAACCCACAGCCAATATCATACTGAATGGGCAAAAACTGGAAAAATTCCCTTTGAAAACTGGCACAAGACAGGGATGCCCTCTCTCACCGCTCCTATTCAACATAGTGTTGGAAGTTCTGGCTAGGGCAATCAGGCAAGAGAAAGAAATCAAGGGTATTCTTTAGGAAAAGAAGAAGTCAAATTGTCCCTGTTTGCAGATTACATGATTGTATGTTTAGAAAACCGCATTGTCTGAGCCCAAAATCTCCTTAAGCTGATAAGCAACTTTAGCAAAGTCTCAGGATACAAAATTAATGTGCAGAAATCACAAGCATTCTTATACACCAGTAACAGACAAACAGAGAGCCAAATCAGGAATGAACTTCCATTCACAATTGCTTCAAAGAGAATAAAATACCTAGGAATCCAACTTACAAGGGATGTAAAGGACCTCTATCGTGGAGAACTACAAAACCCTGCTCAGTGAAATCAAAGAGGACACATACAAATGGAAGAACATACCATGCTTATGGATAGGAAGAATCAATATCGTGAAAATGGCCATACTGCCCAAGGTTATTTATAGATTCAATGCCATCCTCATCAAACTACCAATGAGTTTCTTCACAGAATTGGAAAAAAACTGCTTTAAAGTTCATATGGAACCAAAAAAGAGCCCGCATTTCCAAGACAATCCTAAGTCAAAAGAACAAAGCTGGAGGCATCACACTACCTGACTTCAAACTATACTACAAGGCTACAGTAACCAAAACAGCAGGTACTGGTACCAAAACATAGATATAGACCAATGGAACAGAACAGAGTCCTCAGAAATAATACCACACATCTACAGCCATCTGATATTTGACAAACCTGAGAGAAACAAGAAATGGGGAAAGGATTCCCTATTTAATAAATGGTGCTGGGAAAATTGGCTAGCCATAAGTAGAAAGCTGAAACTGGATCCTTTCCTTACTCCTTGTATGAAAATTAATTCAAGATGGATTAGAGACTTAAATGTTAGACCTAATACCATAGAAACCCTAGAAGAAAACCTAGGTAGTACCATTCAGGACATAGGCATGGGCAAGGACTTCATGTCTAAAACACCAAAAGCAACAGCAACAAAAGCCAAACTTGGCAAATGGGATCTCATTAAACTAAAGAGCTTCTGCACAGCAAAAGAAACTACCATCAGAGTGAACAGGCAACCTACAGAATGGGAGAAAATTTTTGCAATCTACTCATCTGACAAAGGGCTGATATCCAGAACCTACAAAGAACTCAAACAAATATACAAGAAAAAAACAAACAACCCCATCAAAAAGTGGGGAAAGGATATGAACAGACATTTCTCAAAAGAAGACATACAGCCAACAGACACATGAAAAAATGCTCATCATCACTCGCCATCAGAGAAATGCAAATCAAAACCACAATGAGATACCATCTCACACCAGTTAGAATGGCAATCATTAAAAAGTCAGGCAACAACAGGTGCTGGAGAGGATGTGGAGAAATAGGAACACTTGTACACTGTTGGTGGGATTGTAAACTAGTTCAAGCATTATGGAAAACAGTATGGCAGTTCCTCAAGGTTCTAGAACTAGATGTACCATATGACCCAGCCATCCCACTACTGGGTATATGCCCAAAGGATTATAAATCATGCTGCTATAAAGACACATGCACACGTATGTTTATTGCGGCACTATTCACAATAGCAAAGACTTGGAATCAACCCAAATGTCCATCTGTGACAGACTGGATTAAGAAAATGTGGCACATATACACCATGGAATACTATGCAGCCATAAAAAAGGATGAGTTTGCGTCCTTTGTAGGGACATGGATGCAGCTGGAAACCATCATTCTTAGCAAACTATCACAAGAAGAGAAAACCAAACACCGCATGTTCTCACTCATAGGTGGGAACTGAACAATGAGATCACTTGGACTCGGGAAGGGGAACATTACAAACCGGGGACTATCATGGGGAGGGGGGAGGGGAGAGGGATTGCATTGGGAGTTATACCTGATACAAATGACGAATTGATGGGTGCTGACGAGTTGATGGGTGCAGCACACCAACATGGCACAAGTATACATATGTAACAAACCTGTACATTATGCACATGTACCCTAGAACTTAAAGTATAATAAAGAAAAGTAAAAAAATAAAAAATAATAAAAAAAATTAAAGAAAAAAAACAATGTAACTAAAAGAGTATAAGTGGATTGTTTGTAAATCAAGGGACAAATGCTTGAGCTGATGGATACCCCATTTACCCTCATGTGGCCACCATGCATTGCATGCCTGTATCAAAATATCTCATGTAACCTATAAATATATACGCCTAGGAACCCACAAAGATTAAAAAGAAAACAATAAGTAAAGAAAAGAAAAAAACAATTTAAAATACCAAATTTAAAAATACAGTATTGGCCGGGCGCGGTGGCTCAAGCCTGTAATCCCAGCACTTTGGGAGGCCGAGACGGGTGGATCACGAGGTCAGGAGATCGAGACCATCCTGGCTAACACGGTGAAACCCCGTCTCTACTAAAAATACAAAAACTAGCCGGGCGAGGTGGCGGGCGCCTGTAGTCCCAGCTACTCGGGAGGCTGAGGCAGGAGAATGGCGTAAACCCGGGAGGCGGAGCTTGCAGTGAGCTGAGATCTGGCCACTGCACTCCAGTCCGGGCGACAGAGCGAGACTCCGCCTCAAAAAAATAAATAAATAAATAAATAAAAATAAAAATAAAAATACAGTATTACGAGTCTTTAAATAGTATTGACATTGTATTAGGTATCATAAGTAATCTGGAGATGATTTAAATATACAGGGGCCTGCTGGGTGTAACGGCTCACACCTGTATTCCCAGCAGTTTGGGAGGCTGAGGCAGGTGGATCACCTGAGGTCAGGAGTTCGAGACCAGCCTGGCCAAAATGGTGAAACCCATCTCTACTAAAAATACAAACATTAGCTGGGTGCGGTGATCGGCGCCTGCCTCTCGGGAGGCAGAGGTAGGAAAATTGCTTGAACCTGGGAGGTGAAAGTTGCGGTGAGCCGAGATCATGCCACTGCACTCGAGCCTGAGCAAAGGAGAGAGACTCAGTCCCCCCCAAAAATAAAATACATAAACAGGGGTTGTGTGTAGGCTTCATGCACATACTGTGTTATTTTATATGCAGAAATTGAGCATCCATGGATTTTGATAACTTCAGGGGTTCTGGAACTGATGCACTGTGGACACTGGGGGAAAACTGGACAGAGATAACTAAGTCTAGTGAACAGTTACTGTGTTATTAAAAAAGCCAAAGATCCCTTGGAAATTATATTTTTCTCATTTTTTTAAAGGGAACCATGTTTGACGTTAGAATATTCTTGTTTACATTTAAGTAATACTATTTACTTGTGGTTTATTGCAAGTCATTTGCTTCATGTCAGTTTTGTCCATTGTTCAATGGAGATTATAAAACTTATCTATATAAGATATACAGTGTTGATCTAGGGATTAACAATACATACATATACAGTGAAGCCACAAACAAAAAATAGGAAACAGGCTATCAGTTTCTTTTTAATAGGCCAGTTCAAAAAATCACTTTTTAAGCAACTTTCCTTTGGAGGAAAATAGCTAAAAATAAAATAATATAATTTTACATCTGTTTTTCAGGTATGTTTTCTGTATCATGCTTAATGTTCTATAAATGTGACTTTCTTCTAATTCTTCCTACTTTAGTTCTTCATAATTCACTCAGAGGAAAAAGCAGTAATATATATCTGTACATCATGCACAAGTGTGTGATAGTGGGTGATTACAATTTGAGATTATTTAAAAAACAAAATATATAGAATAAGCTATAAGTTTATTTCACTTCGTAAACATTGTTTAGTATTTTTATACTACCAAAACAAGTTTGTGGAAACATGTGACTGTTACACAAATTAGAAATCCCTGGGTACCTGTGATGAAATGGCTTAGAGTAGGTGTTCAGGGACTGTTTCATTTTGGTCCACTATTTTCAGATGGATCAGTAATCTTATATTTTTCATGATTATGTCATAAGAGCAGTCAACGTTTTTTAAAACTGCAGAATACCAGTCTACTTTGTAAAATCCAATATATCGGCAGCAGGACTAGCCTGAAGAATGAGCGGAGTCAGTATGATGAGTTGTGAGGGCACATGTGCAGCCTTTTAACTTCTGATATTTTTTTGGGCCGTGAGATGTATTGCTCATCATTAAATCATTAATACATTTCAAGTCTTAACGTGTGCATTGTCTCCTCAATGTTACCTCCTAAAATGTAAATTTCTGTAAACCTAATAACTGAGTGTTTCAATTAAGATCATTTTGTTATTCACTCACTCATTCATTCATTCATTCATCCATCCATTCATTCATCCATCCATTCCTATTTGAGAGACACCACTCTGAGGGGGTGAGTGGAAGGAATTTGATTCATATATCAAGTCTCAATTGAATCACCTCTGCTGTGAGACTATTCACAGCTTCCACTTTCCAAAACTGATTTTCTAATCAATAACAACCTGTACTATTCATAACGATTTCAGTTTATGTTGAAGTTTTCCTACCATTAATACTATATGACCTTGATTTGGTGGCTTGTTTATCTCTCATTAGAATTGGAGCTCTTCAGGAATGTGTTAGTGCCTAAATAGACCCCTCGATCGTGTAGTGCCTAGCACCTAGTATGTATTGTAGAATGTTAGCTGATTGGTCAATAAATGCATAATGCATAAATAATAGAAGATGAATGATAGGATATCCACCTTAAAGCCACTGCTTTCAGATACAGAGGCATAGTTTAAACATATATAAGTATTATATGACGGGACATTTGTGCCACAAGGAACAAGTCAGAGGAGGGTATTTCTGACTACATCCAGTGTAAGGAATGGTTCACAGTCAAGTCCTCATGAGCCTCATAATTATGATCTACAGAATTTTCACAAGTACTGCAGTACTTACACAAATTGAACAAATGTAAAATGTAGCTCATTGAAATTAAAAATGTTAGAAATTGATTATATATAGATGTATTTCTTGATCTGATGTCTACTTATTTAGAAAACTTGTATTTGTATAGTTCAAAGGAGAATCAAAAATAGTTTAAATTTTGAATCTTTATAAACTCTTGTTTCTTTTTCAATTACAATCTTTGGTCAACGGAAGGTAAATCAATTATATTTTCCAAAATAGGAGTGGAATTTACTATACAAATGAGTTTATTGTAGCTATTCAGCTTTTGATTCCAATAGAGATTCTGATTTACAATTTTTTAATTCAACTTTTGTTTTAGATTCAGCAAGTACATGTGCCAGTTTGCTACATGGTTAAATCGTGTGATGCTTAGGTTTGGGGTGTGAATGAGCCCATCACTGAGGTAGTGAGCTTAGTACCCAGTAGATAGCTTAGTTTATCAGCCACTTTTCTCCTATTGTCTCCTTCCTCTAGTAGTCTCTCGTATCTATTGTTTCCATCATTATGTCCACATGTACCCAATGTTTAGCTTCCACTTGTAAGTGAGAACCTGTAGTGTTTGGATTTCTATTTCTATGTTAATTTGCTTGGGATGATGGCCTTCAGCAACATCCGTGTTGCTGCAAAGAACATGATTTATTAATTTTTTATGAATGAGTAGTATTCCATGGTGTATATGTACCACGTTTTCTTTATCCAATCTACTGTGGATGAGAATTACACTGATTCCGTGTCTTTGTAATTATGAATAGTGCTGTAATGAATATATAAGTGCATGTGTCTTTTTTTTTTTTTTTTTTTTTTGTAGAACAATTTGTTTTATCTTGGGTATATACTCCGTAATGGGGTTGCTGATTTGAATGGTAGTTCTGTTTCTAGTTCTTTGAGAAATCTCCAAACTGCCTTCCACAGTGACTGAGCTAATTTACATTCTCACCAACAACGTATAAGATTCCCTTTTCTCCTCAGCCTCACCAACATCTGTTATGTTTTGACTTTTAACAATAGTCATCGGACTGATGAGAGAGCATCCCATTGTAATTTTGATTTGGATTTCTTTGATGATATGTTGTTGAATATTTTGTCATTTGTGGGTTGGTTGGCTGTTTATATGTCTTCTTTTGAAAAGTACCTGTTCATGTCCTTTGCCTACTTTTTAATAGGGTTGTTTTTTCCTTGTAAATTTGTTTAAATTTTTTTTATAGATTCTGGATATTAGACTTCTGTCAGATGCAAAGTTTAAAAATATTTTCTCCCATTCTGCAGGTTGTCTGTTTACTGTGTTGATCTTTTTTAAAGTTTTTTTTTTTTTATATTGCTGTGCAAACTTGTTTAATTTAAATAGGTTCCAATTGTCAATTTTTGCTTTTGTTGCAATTGATTTTGAGGATTTAGCCATAAACTGTTTTCCTAGCTTGATGTCAAAAATGATGTCGCTTGGGTTTTTGTCCGGGTTTTTATAGTTTGAAGTATTACATTTAAATCTTTAATCCATCTTGAGTGAATTGAGTATACTTATTATATGGTGAAAGGTAGGGTTCCAGTTTCATTCTTCTGCATATGGCTAGCTAGTTTTTGAGTACCATATATTGAACATTACCCAATGTTCACTTTTATCAACTTTGTCACAGATCATATGATTGTAGGTGTGCAGCTTTCTGGGTTCTCTTTTCTGTTCCATACGTCTATGGATCTGTTTTTGTACCAATACCATGTGATTTGGGATGTTGTAGACTTATTGTATAGCTGAAGTCGGATAATGTGATGCCTCTGGCTTTTTTTCTTTTTGCTTAGCTTCCTTTAGCTATTCAGGCTAATTTTTTGTTCTATATTTTTGAATCTTATTTTTCTATTTCTGTTAAAAATGGCATTGGTAGTTTTACAAGAATGGCACTGAATCTGTAAATTGCATTGGGCAGTATGACCATGAATAATATTAATTCTTCCCTTCCATGAGCACGGAATGAATTTCTAATTGTATGTGTCATCTATTATTTCTTTCAGCAATATTGTGTAATTATTACAGAGATCTTTCACCTCTTTGTTTAGTGTATTCAGAGATGTTTTATTTTTATTGTGTGTATTGTAAATGTGATTGTGTTCTTGATTTGACTTTCCACTTGAACATTATAGAAATGCTACTGATTTTTATATGTTGAATTTTTATTCTGAAACTTTACTAAAGTCATTTATCAGTTTCAGGAGCCTTTCAGCAGAGTCTTTGGGGTTTCCTGAGTGTAGAATCATATAGTCAGCAAAGATAAATAGTCTGACTGCTTTTCATATTTGGTTGTCTTTTATTACTTTCTCTTCTGTGTTGAATAGAAGTAGTGAGAGTGGGCATCCTTGCTTTGTTCCTGCTCTCAAGGGGTAGATCCAGCTTTTGCCCATTCCGTGTGATGTTGCCTATAGGTTTGTCATAGATGGCTCTTATTATTTTTAGGTATATTCCTGTGGTGACTCATTATTTGAGTATTTTTATCATGAAGGGGTATTAGATTTTATCAAAAGCTTTCTCTGCATCTATGGAGATGATCATAATTACATGGGTTTGTTTTTAATTTTGTTTATGTGGTGAATCACATTTATTGATTTGCACATGTTGAACTACTCTTGCATCTCAGAAATAAAAGCTACTTGATCATGGTATAGCTATTTGATGTACTGATGGATTAGGTTTGCTAGTGTTTGGTTGGTGATTTTTGTGTCTATGTTCATCATGGATATTAGCCAGTAGTTTTTCTTTTTTTCATTGGTTATTTGCCAAGTTTTGGTATCAGGATGATTTTGGCTTCTTAGAATGAGTTAGAGAGGAGTTCCTCCTTAATTTTTTTTGTAATAGTGTCAGTAGAACTGGTATTAGCTCTTCTTTGTTTTTCCACTATAATTTGGCAGTGAATCCACCTGGTCAGGGACATTTGTTGGTTCACAGGGTTTTTTTTTTTTTTTTTTTTTTTTTTTTTTTTTTTTTTTTTTTTTTTTTTTGATTGATTCAATATGGGACTTCAGTATTTATTTGTTCAGAGTTGCAATTTCTTTGTGATTCAATTTGGGGAGGTTGTATGTTTTCATTAATGTATGTGTTTTGTCTAGATCTTTTAGTTTTTGTGCATCCAGTGTTCATAATATTCTCAGGATCTTTTCTGTTTCCGTGTGTTTGGCTGTAATGTCATCCTTGTTTCTGATTGTGCTTATTGGGATCTTTTTTTGTTTTGTTTTGTTAATCTAGCTAGAGGTTTATCTCTCTTGTTTATGCTTTCAAAGTCCCAACTTTTGGTTTTGTTGATCCCCTGTATGGATTATTGGGTCTCTACTTTATTCAGTTCTGCTCTGATTTTAGTTATTTCTTTCCTCTCATTAGCTTTAGGTTTAGACTGTTCCTTTTCTTCCGGTTTCCATAGGTGTAATGTTAGATCATTAATTTGAGGTCTTTCTAACTTTTTTTTTTTTTTTTTTTGAGACGGAGTCTTGCTCTGTCGCCCGGGCTGGAGTGCAGTGGCCGGATCTCAGTTCACTGCAAGCTCCGCCTCCCGGGTTTACACCATTCTCCTGCCTCAGCCTCCCGAGTAGCTGGGACTACAGGCGCCCGCCACCTCGCCCTGCTAGTGGTTTTTTTTTTGTATTTTTTGGTAGAGACGGGGTTTCACCGTGTTAGCCGGAATAGTCTCGATCTCCTGACCTCGTGATCCGCCCGTCTCGGCCTCCCAAAGTGCTGGGATTACAGGCTTGAGCCCCCGCGCCCGGCCTCTTTCTCACTTCTTGATGCAGACACTTAGTGCTATAAATGTTCCTCTTAACATTGTGTTTGCTGCATCTCAGAGATTTTGATATGTTGTGTGTCTTTATTTATTTTAAATAATTAAAAAAAATCCTTATTATCATTGTTTGTCCAAAAGTCCTTCAGGAGCAAGTTGTTTAATTTGCATGTCATTGTGTGGTTTTGGGAGATGTTCTTGGTATTGGTTTCTGGTTTTAATCTACTGTGGTTCCAGAGTGTAGTTGATATGATTTTAATTTTTTGTATTTATTGAGACTCGCTTTATGGCTGAGTGTGGGGTCACCCTTAGAGTATGTTCTGTGTGCAGATGAGAGGAATGTATATTCTGTGGTTGATGGGTAGAGTACTCTGTAACGTCTGCTAGGTCCAACTGGTGAAGTGTCAAATTTAAATCCAGGATTTTTTGTTATTTTGCAGTGATGATCTTTCTAATGCTGTCATTGATGCGTTGAGGTCTCCCACTGTTGTTTAGTGCCTAAGTCTTTTTATAGGTTTTGAAGTATATGTTTTATGAATTGGGTGCTCCAATATTGAGTGTGTGCATATTTAGGATAGTTAAGTTTACTTGTTGAGTTGAACCTTTTGTGATTATTTAATGACATTCTTTATCCTTTTTTAATTGTTGGTTTAAATTCTGTCCTATCTAACATAAGTGACTCTTGTTCTTTTTTGTTTTTCATTTGCATGATACATCTTCCTCCAACTCTTTACCTTGACCTATGGGTGTCGTTACATGGGAGTTCTGTCTCTTTAAGACAGCAGATGGATGAGTCTTTGTATTTTATACAACTTGCAAGTCTGTGCCTTCTAAATGTGGTGTTTGGAACATGTAAATTCAAGGTTAATGTTGATATGTGACATTTCATCCCATTGTGAAATTGCTAGCTGGTTGCTTTGTAGTTTCTATTGTATGGTTGTTTTATAGGGTCTGCAGACTACGTATTTTAATTGTGTTCTCATGGTGGCAGAGGTTGTTCTTTCTTTTCCATGTTTAGGACTCCACTGAGGTTGCCTTGTAAGGCTGGTCTAGTGATTACAAATTCCCTTGTCAATTACTTGTCTAGAAAATATTTTATTCATCCCTTCCTTAAAGCTAAGTTTGGAGGATTATGAAATTATTAGTTTAAGTTCTTTTAGAGTGTTGAAAATAAGTCTGTAATCCCTTCTGTCTTGCAAGATTTCTACTGAGAAGTCTCCTGCCAGCTTGATTGGGTTCCCTTTGTATTTGACTTAAATAATTTATGCCATTCAAACTTTGTGGCAAGAAGGAGCAAGTTTAAATAGTACTAAAAAATGGGTGAGATTAAATTCTTATGGAATGCTTTAATTGTTCATTAGCCTTCAACAGCTAAATGACCTGCACATTTTTATTATATATTTTTGTCATTCTGACCATGAAACTGACACCAGTTAACTGACTTGGAAGACCTAAACAAAATAGTGTCTTATTTTAAAATTGCTATGTTTATTATTACTATTTTAAACCATGTAGGTATTTCTTAAACCATGCAAAAATCTGCTAAAATCATTCTCTTTAGCATTTTCCTATAAGGTTAGTAGTTATGAAATAATTAATTTGTATTAAAAATACAAAATGTTAAATTAATTTTTCCAAATGTCAGAATGTTATAATGAGCAGTTTCTTTAGCAATAAGGGTTTGATATTCATATTTATAAAAATGATGGACAACGCCACATTAATCAGAAGAAAGACTGGTTTGTATGCCCAAGATTAGGGGCACTCAAACTTTGAAAGGCATAAAAACTTCCTATAGGAATTTTTTAAAGAAATACATGCCAGAATTTACACGAGAAATTTAAAAAGTGCTTCCAAAAGGCTAAGGAGTAGGTTAATCAACATTTTAAAACACTACGTAGATAATTTTATTTTGCATTAAAACTTAACCATTGTGAAAAAGTATTAAACTTTTCAAATGTGTGTAAATCGACCAAGGCAATGTATGAATCAATGTTACACAATTTAATCTTAATTTTATTTTGATTAATTTAACTTAATTTGGCATGGTCTTAAGAAGGACTCATCAGGACTCATCCTTAAGAAGGACTTATCAGGGATAAGGGGAACTGCCAGATGCCTCTTGAAAGAGGAATATTTATTTATTTCATTATTTAGGCTTAAACAGGAACTGGTCTCAAGGCCAGAAACCAGAGAACTCCTTCACCTACTGTTCTTCTGAGGGAGGACTAGTGCCTCCAGGAGATGATTTTTTAAAGGGACTATTACTGGGCACATTGGGTAAGGAATCTAACCTGTTTCCTGACACTTTTAAGGGTCATAACCAGTAAATTAATCATCATGAGAAATTTTTGTAGGAATGCTTCTCCTTGAACTTTTATTTTTAATTTAATTATTCTGGGTTTTTGTGGCGTGATACCATGAAATTAATATGATCAATTAATCTTGATTTATTTTTTTTTTCCTTTTCTGTATTCTTGCCAAACGTAACCCTGATTTCTTAATGTGAGAACAGTTGGACACTGCATTTTTAACTTGCCTTTACATTATTCTTGAATGCATAGTTTAGAGTGAACTGAAGAATATGGGTCAAGAAATTAAAATTTTCGACCGGGTGCGGTGACTCGCGCCTATAATCCCAGCACTTTTGGAGGCCGAGGCGAGTGGATCATAAGGTCAGGAGATCGAGACTATCCTGGCCAATATGGTGAAACCCCATCTCTACTAAAAATTACAAAAAAAATTAGCTGGGTGTGGTAGTGCACGCCTATAGTCCCTGCTACTCAGGAGGCTGAGACAGGAGAATCACTTAAACCCAGTAGGCAGAGGTTGCAGTGAGCTGAGATGTCACTCTACTCCAGCCTGGTGACAGGGTGAGACTGTCTCAAAGAAAATAAAAAAGAAAAGAAATTAAATTTTTTTTCAGGTCTTTCAGTTATGCATTCTGTGCTCATCTTTTTATCTTCACTTCACTATATCTCAATCCCCTAGGTGTTTGGCCATCAATGTAGACATGTTTCTTCATCTTTGCAGTCTTTAACAGATTGTGTATTCTGCAAGAGTGGAACTACCAATGCAGGTTTTCACAAATGTCTGACACACTATACATTCACTATTACTTGAGAGAATAGATGCACTCTTTTACTTTGAGTACTAATGGAACTAACATCACTGGACATTTCTGGCAAATATTCTGATGTATTACTACACTGTAACTGTGAGAGTCAATGATGTGGACCGTAGTCTGTTAACCGGTGTCGAACATTTTATCAGATCTGGATACAATTCCCAAGAATTTGCATCTTTTTAGATTGACTGAGTCTGACTGAATTCCTTACATTTAAAAAAAACACCACATGTTCTCACTCATAGGTGGGAACTGAACAATGAGATCACTTGTACTTGGGAAGGGGAACATCACACACCAGGGCCTATCAAGGGGAGGGATTTCATTGGGAGTTATACCTGATGTAAATGATGAGTTGATGGGTGCTGACGAGTTGATGCGTGCAGCACACCAACATGGCACAAGTATACATATGTAACAAACCTGCACCTTATGCACATGTACCCTAGAACTTAAAGTATAATAATTAAAAAATAAAAAATCACAGGAGAAGTGCTGTCATAACCCAGAGATCCCTTTATCACTCTTTTCTTTGATAACTTCATGACATGAATAAAGAGAATTTTCAAAAAACAAATGCAAGATAGAATATATACAAAGATCTTGCCCTGAAGCATACCAGTGTTTGGCTTTATTCATCTTCCTCTTTCATTTACAGGAAGTTATCTTTAAATGATTACTATTCTGTGGGACATATTCTCACTTTTAAAGGAGGATGTCACCTGATCATTGATTTTCATTCTGATTTAATATTTCTTCAAGTTCTGGTCTTAACTTAAATCGCTAACTACATGAGTAGTCTACATATCCAATGCTAATTTTTATAGAAAACTTATACCTCATAACTGTACAAAAGGGATCATTGCATTGATATGGAACTTTACTTGGATACAACTGGAAAAGCAGCAGTTCTACATCAGCAAAAGATATAGATAGATAGATAGATAGATAGATAGATAGATAGATAGATAGATAGATAATAGATAGATAGATGATAGATAGATAGATAGATAGATAGATAGATAGATAGATACATAAATGATAATTTAAATGTAACCAACTCCTTAGAAGAATAGAGCTTGTTTGTTTGTTTGTTTAATAACAAGGTAAAATATTTGTATCTAACTTGCAAATTGGCCATTGGCCAGGGCGATGAATTGACTGCCTAGTTCCTGAAGACATGCTGTAGTGACTTTGATGACCATTGGCAAAACTGTAGTTACTCCCTAGCAATTCCCATTAAAATCAATGTTGTGTGGAATTAAATGTGGCACAAATATATGTGTCACTGCTTCAGGGCCAGCCTTCTGTTAAAATTAGTAAGTGTCATGTAACTCTTATGTGGAAGTGTCTGAGAACTAATTTAGAACTCTAGATTTAAGAAAGCAGTTGACTTGTTTATTACTAAATACATGTCTTGTTTTGATATTTCTTTTCATTTTCTTTTTTCTTTCATATATTGAAAATTAGGAATTTTCAATAAATCTAACTGCACTGTAGAGTAAGCCTAGTAGAACAATACATTTAAAAAGAAGCTTTAAAAGGTTAAGAGAAGCACAAGCATCCAGATATTGTTCTTACATAGATGAAAATATTTTATTTCCCAAGATATATTGTTAAACCCTATTACTAACATCATGCATACAATAGAATTTCTTTGTAATCTCATATTCTAAAATTATAACCAAACATGGGAACCAATTTTTTCTATGTCTTAGTTATTTTTAATAAAATAACTTGGCTAATATTAGGAATTAGTTATAATGAGATTTGATCTAGGATATTATATCAAAGAACTGACAAAAAAAGAAATAATAAAACAGGCTAATTTCTTTTTTTTTTTTAAGGATTATTTACTAACTAAGGATAAGGTATAGGGACGACACAAAGGATGATGCTGTCAGTACCTGAGGCTAGTGTTAGCAGGACCCTGTTTTCCTCCTGTAATCTAGGATTCAAACACAGAACGGGTAGGGTAAGTCATGCAATTACCAGAATCTGAAGTTAAGGAAAACAATAAAGATAAGGTTACCTAATAGAAGCTGTGACCTAGACATTGACCTATATATTAATGAAGGCTGTAAAATTGTTTGCAATGTATTCTACATGGCTTTTCAATCTGGAAAATTTCACTACAAGGCAGAGAGTTAAAAACTATTTTTGGGACAATGCCTAAAGAATCTGAATTCACCTTCAAGGGAAATGAGTCAAAGAAAACTATTCAAAATGCATGCATTATTAGATTTAGAAAATATCAATACTGGTTTCATTTTCATTAGCACCAAATTCATGCTACCTAATCTTACTTTCCTCCTAAATTTATGTGTATGTGTTGGTAGAGGAGAGAAAAAATTAAAAAATACCTTATTGTAAACACAGCCTCAGCACTTTGGTTGAGTGATTTTTGTTAAAATTATGAAAACATCAAGAAATATAAAGGAGAAATCAGACGTATTTTTTTTACTAAACTCATGCTATGATATTTTACATTTGGAGTATAATAGGCAGTACTACTCTTGGAATGAGATTTGGCAAGAATTTGGGTCAAAGACATCGTTTATCCACTCCTAAAATTGATAGAAAACATATATATGCATGTATAAATTGATATGTAAACTTTACATATAAAGGAGAAGCAAGGCATAGTATGAGGAAAAAGTAAATACATAAAATATTGATATAAAAACATTGTCAACTAGAATATGAGGTAATTTTATAATCTTGGATTTGCAGAGGAATAATTAAAACTTGAAAGGGTATGTGATTTCCTCAAGGATACAAAATTAGCACCGGGACTGAGCTTTAAGTTGCCTCTTTTAGCTTTGCTGGGTCTAATCCCACATACAGGAATGCATAAATTACAATAGAGAAGTGAATTATCCCTTTTCTCTTTTACTTTTCTGGTTATCTGTTGAACTCGTTTTTTCTTCCTTGGGAATTTTCAATGCTTTCTACAAGCAAGATAATAAAACTTATTAATCTATTAATCTAGTGAAGAAACTGGAACTCATTGTAATGATACTTGAAGCAGTGTAATGGATTCCATTTGGAAATGCCCTCTATGATCATTGAAATTATCATCAAAACACATTTAATACATTTTCATAGGCCAGGTGCTTGATCTCCAGGAATTTGCCTCCACTCAAATTTAAAGAGAACTTGACAAGATTAAATATTTGCACACAGAATGACAATTCTTTCAATCCTCTCTTCGTTTTCCTTTCAAATTAGTTCATTTGGAAAATTCTTAAAGTATCAAAATGAGTAACTTCATCTACTTTGTGAAAATTAGGATTCATGCTATTCTTCTGTTTCTAGAAGGCGAACTCGAGATGGAGTCAGCTCTCTGTGATTCTCCTGGTGTTTGATGTTATAAATAATATCACTCATTATAGGACACCTGATAGAATGTAAAAGCCACAAATATCAAGAGTTCAGTTAGATTCTTGAATTGCTTTACCCTAACATAAAGCAGGTACTCAATAAGTAATTGTCAGTAAATTGGTTATAAAAGTCTATTTATTAATTATAAATTAATAATACCATATTTGTCATGTAGGCAGGTGTAAAATTTACCTTACTACATGACAAACACGATATTTTGTCATCTAATTCTCAAAAGAAACCTGAGTAGTATCATTATGCCCAATTATTGATGAAGAAACAGAGGTTTTAGGAGTGCAAATAAATTATCCAAGTCCCCAAATATGGTTTTAGAAACTATTTGCAATCAGGCGGGTCTCATCTATAATTTTTGTCATTAACAACTGTTCTTTAACTCACATCCTCCATTTTCCAACCTTCTGAGATGTCTTTCCATCATTCCCTCTAGAAATTTTCACAACTTTTGATGTAAAGAATTGGAACATGGGTCCAAAGCCTAAGAGTTTCTGTCTATGCTAAAACAAAAGCTTCTTTTAAGTTACTAAAAATAGTTGAAATGTGAAAAAGGTGAAGTATATATTTAGTACAATGATACTTTCTCATTTGGCATCATGTGTACTCCCATGTCCTTGCACCTAACTATTCATCACTCCCATTTCATTTCTAAACCTCTGAAGAACTTATTTTTCAGGGTTTTCATTTTTTTTTTTTTTTCCATTCCAGCATGTGTTTTAAGCTCAATATATCTCACTAAACCATTGTGATGACTTAAGTGAGTCCTCATGGGTTAGTATATTGCCTTTTAGGGTGTTACAATTGTGTTCTAATGCGGGTATTGTGAAGGTAATATACTAATTTTCTGCAATGCTTCCAATGATGAGATTTACCAGATGATAAAATACTGAAAGAAAGCCCATTAGATTTACGACATTCATGCTTTTCTCCAGAAAACCATTTATTTGCAGCTTTTTTTCAAATTTTGTCTATTGTCTCATACTTCAGCACCTCAGAGCAAGAGGGTGGGACTGGTGTCTTCCCATTTGCTAAGATCTCTGCTCTTTTAAGCCCCAGGTACCACAAAACTTTGTTGTTGCTTGCATTTCCTGTCTTCCCAGTAGTCTCTCCTCATTCAAATTTCTGGCTCAAGGACCTCCTCTCTACATCAGTTCCTCTTATAATCGTTGTGCCTTTGCTGTCTACATGGAAAATCTATTTTAGGGCATCAGGTTCTCAGTTCTTTGATTTCATTTCTGGTGGCTTTTGCCTCACTTTGGATACACACAATCAAAGGTCAAACCTAAGTATTCACCATCAGGGCTGCAATTAGAATGGTGCAAGTGAGGCCGGGCGCAGTGGCTCACACTTGTAATCCCAACACTTTGGAAGGCGGAGGCGAATGGATCACAAGATCAGGAGCTCAAGACCAGCCTGACCAACAGGGTGAAACCCCGTCTCTACTAAAGATACAAAAAAAAAAAAAAAAAATTAGCCAGGTGTGGTGGCACATGCCTACATCCTAGCGACTCAAGAGGCTGAGGCAGGAGAATTGCTTGAACCCTGGAGGCCGAAGTTGCAGTGAACCAAGATCATGCCACTGCACTCCAGCCTGGCAACAGAGCGAGACTCCATCTCAAAAGAGAAAAGAAAAAAAAAGTATGACATAAGTGAAGCACTTTCTTTTTTTCTTTGGGTGCAGAATTTAAGGAATGCTAATATAACTTAATAATAGAATAAATATATTCCAATGCAGTATTTAAAAAAACAGATCCAATGCAAAAATTCCACAAGAAATAGTTTGTCAAAATCTAAAAGATAGGATCAGTAAGTTGAAATTAAATAAAAGTTAATTAAGACCTTTGTCAAGAGAAATTATCAAACATAACAATTCTCTCAATTAAAAATGAGTAAGCAAAAGAGTACATTTTGAAAATATTATAGTATATTCAGGTTTTGGTATAAATGAGATATTTAAACCTAAAAACTAGATCATATGTTTCAATACTCTACTTTTCAGGTTTTCATTATTTTTTAAAACTACTTTTATGTTCTCGAAAAAATAACCATTAAAAAGCACAGGAAGACATGTATACAGCCGCAGACACTTTCCTTTTGCCTTAGGCTCCAGTATGGTTCTACATGGCACTACCCATGACCATTTGTAGTTGATCCATTCTCCTATGAATTTCCACCTATCACACAATTACACACTCCCAAGACAGTGAGATAAACTCATTCACACAAACACACACACACACACACACACACACACACACACCTAATTGGATTGGCAAAGACAGTCTATTCCATAGGAAAATTTAGGCCAATGTAACCCTCCTCTAGAGGTCTGATTTATAGCTTTTAACTCTAAATCTTATCTAAAAACCCTGAGTTGTCAGAACCCAACATAATCTCTGACTTCAATGTGTACTGAGGCCACACCAACTCCAAGAAATCTTAAGTAAGAGTTTTGTATATCTTAAAGTCTTGGTGAGAAACTCTAAAAGAATCCTGATGTATATGACAGATTATTTCATAGAATAACTCATTCCTTTTTTCAAGCTTCCTTATTCCACTGTTGCCAGCATGTTGTTGGTTCTCAGGGAATAGAAATAATTTCCAGTCAGATATATCATCCAAAACTTTTAATTTGGTTTCAAAAATCCCCCAAAGCCAACCTTGGAGTAGAACAATTACTGTATTTACTTTGGCATAATTATTTTATCCCAATACCAACTTCCTTCATACATGCTTACTGAAATGTAACACTTTAAATTAATGTAGTAATGACTTTTGCGTACGAATGATTTTAACATTTTGGAAAAAGAAATCACTTATTTTACAAACATTCAAGACATGTTGATTCTAGGGAACTTTTCTGCTGCAAAACTTTCCCGTGAAAATTGATAAAGGAACATTTCTATGACCATTAAGCAACAAGCATGATCAAATAAAAAATGACATTAAAATCCATCAATAATTGAAAGGCCTATTGTACAAGAATATTGTACATATATTACATGTACAATTACATGTACAAAAAATATTACATATTTTCTTCACAGTATAGGTTTAGTAAATTCTGTTTTCATATATATACTTTAACTTTATAAAAAGTTCAATAGTAATAACAAATTATCCAAATATATATTGACTATTAGCATATGTAGTTTTTTTAGTTTTTTGGGGTTTATTTTATTTTATTTTTTAAATATCTAGATATTGTGCTAAAGTTCTATGTTCTCTGTAAACATTATGATTGTTCCAAAATAAATAATTTAACATTATATTAGAGCAATTTTTTATAGATTATTTATTGAAACTAGGTTTTGAATCTGTTTCCCACATTTAAAAAATAAATCATACAGACTACAAAATGGCAATCAAAAATTTTTTACAAATTGGTTTGTGAGGTTTACTAAGATCTTAATTTTTATTGGTGATTGAGTTTATAATTTAGAATGATGATGATAAGTTTGAAAATATTCCCATATTTGCTATTCTATATATTTAAAATAGAAAAAAGTACCATTAGATAATATACATGTAGCATAAACTTGATATACTGTATTATTTCATTTATATGAAGTTCTATAACTGATAAACTATAGTGAAATAAATCAGGCTACCTGTATTCCTTTATGGGAAGGGTGGGGTAGATAGTGGTTGGGTAAGAGAAGTATATGTGCTCTTTATCCTCTCAGTGTAGCAGGTTTCACTGGTGTATCCATTCATCAGAACTGTTGAACAGTAATATTTAAGATCAATGCAATTCACTGAATATAAATTATACCACAATAAAATAGAAACAAAACATACTGTTCGTTGAAGACTATATTTTACAGATTTTTAAAAGTCTACAAAGTCAATTTTTTGAATAAACAAATGAAGATGTAACATATCAGGTAGTGATATATATTATGTACAAAAAGGGAGGGGGTAAAATGTGAGGGAATGGGTGGTGGGCTATTTTAGACAGTGGTGAGGTAGATTTCTTGGAGAAAGTGATGCAGTACACGGGTGAAGACAGGAACTAAAGGAGACCCTGTGCCACGTAGGCATCCGGAAGAGGAGCCATTTCAGGCAGAAGGAAATTTACAGGCCTTACTAACATGGGAAAGTACTTATGTTTAATTACAGCAAAATGACTGAAGCCAAGTGAATAACAAGGGAAAAAAAAGAGCTAAGTTTTGAAAATATATTTTTAAATAGAGCACAATAAGCCAAGGTAAACAAAATTTATCTCCTTATTAAATATAATTTAGTTTTCCAAGTGGGCCCAAGGTGTTTTTTTTTTTTTTTAATAAGTATACTTATGTGTTAGATAAGTGTATGTAGCAGAAATAATTTTTACAAGATCGAATTACTCAAAGTAGTTTCAGCAGATGCTGGAAGCCTTACAGGATGAAAGCTTCTTTTTCTGTTGAAGGAAATAGCACAGCAGGAAGGCCTTCTGTGATGTAACTCTGTGACTTCTTCACCTTCTGCTGGATGCCACTTGATATCTCAATAAAGTTACTTGGATATCTTGGCCTATTTTGATTTTATTATCGCTCCTTCTCAAAATATATTTATAGGTAAAGTATAAAAATCTCTTTAAGCTAATTAGAAAATTTTGCAGATAGTAAGACAGCAGTTTTAACATTATAATGCTTGAACATAGAGCACAGAGATCTTGAACTATTAAATTAGATTCAAAAGGTTATGCTATTTCATTTTTAGCTTTGCATTTGAAAAGCTTAATTATGATTTGATTTTATAACACAATAAAAATATAACCATTTCATAATGGTTTGGAAGAGTTAAAAGCATTGATAAAAATGTGAAATGATATAATTTAACTATATTTCTTTTTCAAAAATATTTCTATTAAAAACAATTATACCTAGATGACCTTGGGTACGGCAATGACTTTTTAGATACATCATCAAAAGTAGGATTCATAACAAAAATAATAATCTGAACTTAATTGAAATTAAAAACTTCTTCCCTGAGAAAGACAATGTCAAATGAATGAGAAGACAAGCTACAAACTGGGAGAAAATATTCACAAAAGACACATCTGATAAAGGACTGCTATCCAAAATATACAAAGAACTGTTAAAAGTTAACAATAAGAAAACAAACCACTCATTTTAAAAATGGGCCAAAAACCGTATCAGGCACCTAACCAAAGAAGATATACAGATAGCAAATAAGCACATGAAAAGATGTCCCACGTCAGATGTTATCAAGGGAATGTAAATTTAAATAATAATGAGATAACACTACGTACCTATTAGAATGACCAAAATTCTAAACCCTGATGACACTAAATGCTGGTGAACATGTGGAGCAAGAAGAACTCCCATTCATTGCTGGGGACTGCAAAATGATACAGCGCTTTTGGAAGACAATCTGAAAGTTTCTTACAAAACTAAAAATGCTTTTACTATAAAATCCAGCAGTCATTCTCCTTGGTATTTACTCAAAGAAGCTGAAAGCATCCATCTGCACATAGATGTTTGTAGCATCTTTATTCACAATTTTCAAAACTTGGGAGGGAGCAACCAAGAGGCTCTTCAGTAAGTGAATGGATAAACAAACTGTGGTGCCTTCAGACAATGGACTATTATTCAGTGCTAAAAGTAAGTGTACTGTCAAGCCTTGAAAAGACATGAAAAAACTGTAAATTCATGGAAAAAGGCAATATGACAAGGCTATATACTCTATGATTTCACCTATTTGACATTCTGTGAAAGGCAAAACTATAGAGAAAGTGAAAACACCAGTGATTGTCAGGGGGGTGTGGGGAGGGAGAAATGAATCGGCAGAAAAGAGAGGAATTTTTTGGTCAGTGAAAATAAGTCTGTATGATGCTATAATGATAGAAACATCTCATTATACATTTAGTCAAAGCCACAGAGTGTAAAACACAAAGAATAAACCCTACATAAACTAGTATTTGAGTGATAATGATGTGTGAATGAAGGTTCATCAATTGTACAAAGGTACCACCTTGGTGAAGGATGCTGATAATAAAAGTTATGCATGGGTAGGGACAGAAATATATAGAAAATATCTATACCTTCCTCCCAATTTTTTGGTAAACCTAAAGCTTCTCTGTGAAGAAAATTCTTTAAATATGACAAAAAACTATACAACAAATTGGATAGTCCATATTCAAATCTTCACAATCCATTTTATTGATTGATTGACTGGTTGATTGAGATGGAGTTTCACTCTTGTTGCCCAGGCTGGAGTGAAATGGCGCAATTTCAGTTCACTGCAACCTCCGCCGCCCAGGTTCAAACGATTCTACTGCCTCAGCCTCACAAGTTGCTGGGATTACAGGCATGCTCCACTACACCTGGCTAATTTTGTACTTCTAGTAGAAATGAGGTTTCTCCAGGTTGGTCAGGCTGGTCTCAAACTCCCAACCTCAGGTGATGCACCTGCCTTGGCTTCCCAAAGTGCTGGGATTACAGGAGTGAGCCACTGCGCCCGGCCCTCCATTTTGTTTAAGAAGAAATCTCATAGATATTTCTGCTTCCTGAACTTATTGAGATATAATCTGCATAAAATAAAATGCAATAAATTAAGTTTTTAATTTAATGAGTTTTGACAACTGCAAACAGCTAGGTAAATACCACCCCAAACAAGGAATAAAATATTTTCATCATTCCAGAAAGTAACAGCATCCTCTTTCCAGACAATTTTCTCTCCCATTGTTGTCATCATCATCATCCTCTTTGTCTTAATCATTCAGAAATACCCTAGGCAGCCCTGTTGATATCTAGTTTCTATTTAAAAAGTCTTCAACCTATGAATAGAGTGCAGTAATTAGAAATAGACTGGCTATAATTGCTGCCTAAAGAGACTGGCTAGCTGTTAAGGTCAGGCCTCAGTGGATAGAAACACTTGTCTGGGGAAACCAAGGACCAGAGGTTGATTCACAGATCAAGAAATTTATATTTTGTCTCCATAGTTGGATGTGATTGGAGTCAGGAGAAGGGATCACAATGACCAAACCCATGCAAGACAACTATGGGACAACATGCAAATTTGTTGATTTATAATAAGAAATATAATTGACAAAGGAAAGGTACTGGAATGTTTGAATATTAGGTAGTACATTTTCTCCTTGTAGGAACATGGAAGTTGGAAGCCAAATTTCATTTCTAAAGATGTGATTAGAATCCAAGTGAATTAAATGAGTTTATTGCTTATAATGGTTTGAGTTCCTCTGATTTTGCTAGCTCAATGCATCCACTTGTGTTATGGGAATAGACATCTAAAGTTTTCTGTTTAAAATTTCCTTTCTCTTGACATTGCTGAAGAGAAAGTGACATATTCTCTCTCTTAAATGTCCATTTTTTTCCAAGAATGTGGTATTTTTATATTTTTGAAAATGTAATATGTATTGATAAATGATCATATAGAAATAAACAATAATTTATAGAATATTTTTTTGAGGGTACTCAGTTTTATACTAAGGACTTCCCATAAATTTTTCCACTTAATCTTTATAACAATACAAAGAGATAGAATTATATTCCCATTTTTTTGATAACAAAGACATATTTATTAATCTCACTCTAAGATGTAGGGAATATTTCTCTGAGTTATATTGATACCTGGCTTTCTCACTAAACAACAATAAAAATAAAAAGACTTTTTCTAATTTGTCACCTAACTCACACCGGGAGCCACATCATTTATATGCAACCGTGTACATTCAAGTAGTAAATTGGATTATAGATTTTTCTAAAATGAATCATTGTAAGAAAAAATTTGCTGTCATTTTAGACTAAACATTTTATTCGAGATAGGCTTTATCTACTACACTAAAGGCAAACATGGAAACAGCTTTCCAAATACTTTCTGCTACTAATAATATGGCACAATTTTAATATAATTCTGTTAATGTAAAGGTTATGCCGACTTTAATTCCTATTTAGCCATACTTCTGAATCCTCTCAATGAAGTATTGCAAACTCCACCTTTGCCTTAAATTAGACATCCTAGTTCTTTCATATCCAAATATGCAATTCATTTTGGTATGTTGCTAGGGATCTTGTCTGATATATAATCATTCGAAGTGGATAGACAAAATAATTTATCAAGCTTTAAAATTTTGATGATAATTTTGGTGGATTCAATATCATGTGGGAAATAAAAACAAGGAATCTACAAGAAGTGCAGTGAGTTAGTGTTTAATTGGGAGTAATTCTTTGTAACTAATTAATTTAGAACTAGGCAACAGTCTTGCCTCTCCTCCATGTTCCTCTGTGTTCTTGAGAACAAGTCAACTAACCTCATTAAGAGTTTTTGTTTGTTTTGCTTTGCTTTTATGTACTATTATTGTTTTTCCCCCGTGAGGCAACTAGTCGAATATTTGTTTTTTTCTTCAACACTGACCAGAGGAACAAGGTCTATTTTTACTTAATTTCTTAGGCTGAGGTTGTATTTTTAAAAGTATTTGGTTATGGTAGGGCTCTGTTGCTTTTCTTACTACCACAATACACACAACTAGAACAGGAAATGGATCCTATAGCTGCCACATTATCAAACCTCAAGCTGGAGCGACAATTTAACAGGTACCTTCTCTTGGTAGGGCAAGCTGATGTCCTTTAAAAGATATTGTTAATTGAGCTATATTCCACTGATGTAATGAGATCTTGCCACAATTATTTATAGAGAACCTTTGTCTGAAGCTTTGTCTGTACTCTTTGATTAATATGTTACTCCTTTGCTGGCAAAGCAAATAACTTAGACTCTTCCAGAAGCCTAATATCTTATGGTCTATGTATTTTCTTTGGCTGAAAAAGTTAACACTGTACTTTGAGTTAATTATAATTTGGGTCTGTTCTCAGTGATACTTGGCAAGTTAAGATGCTTAGGCAATTACTCATGTAAGCACATAGCTTTGTTCAAATGCAAGAACAAACCCACCAGAGGAAAAGTGCTAAAAAAGCCGAAGTACCCCAGGATCTTGGATTGCTAATCTGTGGCTTTATGGTAACAGTAGACTCAGTCTTACCTTGTGGCATTATTAGTAACTGGGCTTGTTTCAAAACCTGGGCAATAATATAGATGTATTTATTTTTCAAATAATACAGATCATAAGAGGAGGATCAAAAAGATAAGCAAAATGTAAATTGTTTTTAAAATCCATCTTGGTAGCACTTTTTTTGTTTACTTTATCATTTACAAATTTAATTGAATTTTATTTATTTATTTATTTATTTATTTATTTATTTATTTATTTATTTATTGAGATGGAGTCTCGCTCTGCCGCCCAGGCTGGCGCGATCTCTGCTCACTGCAAGCTCCGCCTCCCGGGTTCACGCCATTCTCCTGCCTTAGCCTCAGTAGCTGGGACTACAGGCGCCTGCCACCGCGCCCGGCTGATTTTTTTTATATTTTTAGTAGAGACGAGGTTTCACTGTGTTAGCCAAGATGGTCTCCATCTCCTGACCTCGTGATCCGGCGGCTTCGGCCTCCCATAGTGCTGGGATTACAGGCGTGAGCCACTGCGCCCGGCCTACAAATTGTATTAAGTACCTTCAAGCTCAAAGGTTAGTTTGAAGTCTGCTAAGAATTCACTATCTTTTATCTCCTATACATGAGTAAATAAACATGTAATAGGGTTCTGTATTACTCCTAAAAGGTCAAATTCAACAAACATTGGAGTTCATGTTATCACTTTTCTGAAATTCATAGAGACGGGTTATATAGACAAGTTCATAGAGAGAGGTGAGTATAATATTGACCTATCTGAACTGACAAAAGGGGCTCTTACTTATATGTTTTTGAACCAGAAATGATTTGGTTTCAATCATTCAGAGTTATATATAAAGAGTTATAATATATGGCTCTCCATATATGAAACTCTCCCTCTCTCTCTTTCTGTCTACATATCGAGAGAGAGAATGAAAGTGAGACTTCATATATGTACATATATATGAAGCATGTGCTATGTATAATTTCATGTGTTACATATATGTATATCTAGGTATTATATATAAGTATATTGTGAAACTAATGTCTTCATACCCATTTTGAAAAACATACTTTCCTAGTTAATTTCATATACAAGAGGTGAGGTGTGCTGCTGTGTATCGTATGACTTTGTACGCCATGAAAGACCTTTCATAAAAGGAATAATTAGCTTATCATTGGCTTCATTATGTACAATGTATTGTTTTCTCTTCCAGTTTTTTGGTGTCCAATATTGAGTTGCTGAATTCCATTCTTACTCATTTCAGTGAATTCTTACCAACCTTTCAAGATCCAATGGAATTATACAATCCTTACATACTGCAATAAGATATTACCATTGATAGGCCAGGCATGGTGGCGCATGTTTGTAATCCCAGCATTTTGGGAGTTGGAGGCAGGCGAATCACTTGAGGTCAGGAGTTTGAGACCAGCGTGGCAAATATGGTGAAACCTCATCTCTACTAAAAATACCAAAATTAGCCAGGTATGGTGGCAAGCGCCTGTATTCACAGCTACTTGGGAGGGTGAGGCAGGAGAATCGTTTGAACCTGGGAGGCAGAGGTTGCAGTGAATCAAGATCACACTAATGCACTCCAGCCTGGGCAATAGAGGGAGATTCAGTCTCAAAACAAAACAAAACAAAACAAAACAAACAAACAAAAAAAAACAAAAAACAAACAAAAAAAAACAAACAAAAAAAAGCCGGGTGCGGTGGCTCACAACTGTAATCCCAGCAGTTTGGGAGGCCGAGGCGGGTGGATCACGAGGTTAGGAGATCGAGACCATTTTGGCTAATGTGTTGAAACCCCGTCTCTACTAAAAATAAACAAAGTTAAAAAAAAATTACTCTTGATCGTTTTCATTTTGTAAATCGGAATTAAGGTTTTTTTCATTTTAATCAATTTTTGACTAAAGACTGACAAATGCTTGGAAACAAATATCAGACCAGTTATATATTTTGATTTAATTTCTTGCATAAAATGAACAGTGACATTTTTCAATTTAAATTAGGAGTGGATTATTAGAGATTATGAAACCTAAGAAGTGAGATAATATCCTATTTGGAAGAGACTTTTCTCCTTCCACCAATTCCTTTCATCTAAGTTATCACCACTGCTTATTGGTACATAAATCTGGGAAAACCAACAAAAGAAAACAATTCTTTTGATTCCCATGAATTTGATTAAATCTGACAAGTTGCTTTATTTCCTTAAGCCAGAAGTCCCTGCTTAACTAAAATAGTCTTTCCCACCAAATGTTTGCAAATGTTTTAGTTTTATTGATAGATATTACATATCTTGCCTTGTCTTGCTTCAGGGCTTACTTGTTTTTGAACTTTGTTCATTATTGGATTGTATTTCTACGATTAACATTTTATATACAAATATTTTCTACTGGAAGCCCTCATCTGGAAAATCCCTTTCATGGCCTTTTTTATTTTCTCTTAAATGATGACCTTAAAATCACATAAAATATTATGAAAATAAACTTCCTGGGGATGTGTCATAATAGGCATGTTTAAATTTTACTTAAGACGTTTAAGTATCTTTTAATTGTTCCATAGAACTTGACTTGCCAACTTATTTTTTAAAGTGATTTTTTCATATCTTTTTACTCTTGACTATTTATTTAAGTTCATTTACTGTGTTTACATTATCAGAGTTTCTAATCCAGTGAAAAAGAAAACAGTTTTTGCACAGAGGCTTATTCAAAATCACTTTACAGAAGGTAATAGACTTAGAGATTTTATAATAAAGTTACTATTTGGCAAGGACACATAGACAACCCATCCAGTGGTTTTAATGTTAGCTCATGTGAATCAGTTTTGCAAAACTTAACATCCTTTGCTATTTGGGAAATAAAAAAAAAATGCAGTGATTTTCATTATATCCTAATATTTAAAACTTTTAAGTAAATTTGTAAAGCATATTCTTTATATGCATAAATTAGAGCAAGTTTTATTTTATAACAGAAAAAGAAAAAACTATAATGCAAGCAGTTATTTTCATTTAAACTTGTGAAAATACAGGTGATGCCTTTACACATGATTATTGAAAACTTAAATATATACATTCTTTTGAAAGGAGAAATTAGAAGCTTTTAACAAAAATGTGTATCTATACATTTTTTATATAAAAAAATTCCAAATCTAGGCAGCTGCCTTTATATGGTCACAAATGTTGTACATAAAAATAATTCCTGGTAGCATTCTTTTAGTGAGTGATAAAAAATAATCTAAATATTCATCAAGAGGAAAATAATTTGATATATTGCAACATTATGCAATGATTTTAAATAGTTTCATGCCTATATGCTTACAAAGTATCATCCAGAGCACTCAGGAACACTCACTTTTAGAAATCTCTATGGAGGCCAATACATAAACAACATTAATCATACTTAAGAATTTGGAGAGAAAATTATTATGGTAATTTAAGTGTTTCCTGATGTAGATTAACCTTAAGGTCATGATGTGCACAAAATCTTCTATACATGAACATTAGGACCATTCACATAAAAACTAAAGCAGAAGCCTAGAGAAGGTCATTTCTACAACAGGTTCATGTGATGAATCAGCCTAAATTCTAAAAGCTCAAGGCAACAAATGTCCAGCTCAAATACAATGACAAACTCCTTTAGAGACAACAAATAGAGTCACCTAAGTTGATCTCTTTTCCCAATAGACATTATGACATAAATAAGGGGATACACTGTATCATTGTATAGAGTAACAAAACTTTGCTCATGGAATTAATTTAAATTGCCTTAACACCATGGGGCAAGGGGGCAAACAACCTTTTTTTTTTTTTTTTTACTATAAGACAAATTATGATGTTGAATAAACTTATTACAGCAAAGACAGAATTCTCATTTAATCCAATCATCTCTACAGTGAGAAGCCAACTCTGTCTAAAGCATGCTTGTTTTCTTTTCAAGAGGAGGTCATCATTAAGGTATGCACATGTAAAGTGTATTTCTCGTTTGTAGTCTTGGAGGGCATTTATTGTGAGAACAAATGAACATTTTTTTAGTCATTGCAAGCTATAGATAGAGAAAAATATTTAATCATGTACTTTATTCCTGTAAGAGGATTCAGAATACATGGTCTCAGTAGTAGTTATCTTCAGAGCAATAATCAGACCACATACACGAACACATACTAAATGCCTTGCACTTACATTTTCAGACATAGGGCTTGTTCTTGCTGAAGACGCAACACTGAATTATTGTGGAATACTTTTAAATGGGTGGTTTCATTTATACAGAGGATGTTGGTCCACCTGGATTCCAAACTATATTAATATCAATAACAGGATTAATAGTTCCTGTTAAGAGAGTACCTACTAGGAGCCTTAAATACATTATTTTTCAGACTCACAGGAGCATTACAAAGTAATAAGGATTATTATTGAGCACTTAGGATATGCCAGGTGTTGTAGTAAGCTCTATCCTTATTATATATTTTAATTCTCATATGTTACATGTTTTAATTATAATTCTCACGCAGCATACATATGATAAAAGAAAAGTAAAAGTGAGATAAGGGAAAATTGGGATGCAGAGGCCTTTGTATGTCTTCCCCGAGATTTCACAATTTTTTAGAGCCAAATTCATGAGAAACTTGGGCAATTCTTGTGCCAAACCTATTGCTATTCTTTGGCTATCAGAAACTGACCTTATCTCTGTATCTTATTTGAATTGAGTACTTAGATGGTAAAGAATAAAAAGAAAAAAGTAAACTAAATAACCAGACAGAAACAAACATGTATACAAAATAGTTTATAAACTAATTTTTAAAAATAAAAGTAGGGACTTTGGAAAGGTATAAAAGAGACAATTATTCTAGTTTTGGTGAATAAAATATATACAGTTACATTTCTCACATTTTCCCACAACAGTAAATGATGGAGAAATACCAAAATAGTAATATTAATAGTAATAGAAGAAATAACAATAACTACAATTTAACTGTTTAGTCTGAGAATGATAATGTACTAATAAAATCTAAATGTTTTAGAACAAGAGTAAACATCACCTTGACAATGATATAGTAATGTTTCAGAAGAGGGAAGTCTAAACTGAGGTACTTAAGGTCTTTGGGGATTGTGGTAAAGTGATTTAAACTGAGTCATTTAGGTATGGAATTAATTGAGATTATGCAGAGGTTATGATACAGTAATTTAAGACTAGTGGGCAGAGCGAGATACATCTGGAAAAAAGCAGCCTCGATAAGTAAACTGTTGTTTGATAAATTATTTATTCATATGGGCAGAATGGTGTCTCTAATAAATTGACCTGTGAAAATTTCATGAAGAAAATAAAATTAGTTGGCTTATGGTTTTATCCTTTCATAGAAAATGTTTTTGAAGCAAACAATAAAAAGTTTTGTTAACATAGGTGGTTTCTTATTTCTCAGAACTCTCTTGTAGTAAGTTTTCAACCTAAGCTGGAGGACAAACGATAATCATCTGCACAAATAATCAATCAAGATCAATACCACTGTCTTCAGGGTCATGATTGCATATCAGATTTCTGGTGGGATCATTTCAACTATCATATAGGTTAGGTTTTTATGTTTGTTTGTTTGTTTGTTTTGGCTGCATGATCATTGATTGTCATATCAGAGTGGCTACATAGAAACATTTTTGATTATGAAAACCCAATATTTGAATGCTGAATCACAGACAAATAGTAATAGAAATATTTTACATTCTAAGCCAAGAGCCAAAAATGCCCAAATTAAAGCAATACAATAGAACCCATGACCAAACCAAAAAGCTTTAATGATCGGATGTGGGGATACTAGATTTATCACCTTGACTTGTAATTTTTTTAAAGTTTCCCATATTTTCTTAATAAAATAAAAATAGAAAGAACTATAGGAATATGAGTAAACTTTCCTCCTATAAAATGCCTCATGTTTCATCCCGACAGGCCAATATTATTTCTCGTACTGCTGTATTTTGAAGTACCACCTCCTCAGTGTTATGAAATCTCCAGGTGATGATTTCTATGGCCTTACTGAAGTTGTTCAGTGTTCCTGATAATATCTGAAGCATAGATAGTATGGTTTAAAGACAGGAGAAAACTACTCATAATTAGATATGACTACTGTTCAATATCTCAAAATGAGGCCCTGTTTTTCTCTTTCTTGAAAGAAATTATCTAGAGTTCTCTTTTTCTAGAGTTTGAGGGGGAAATGTGCCCAAATCATCCATGAGTAATATTGGGCACCATTCTGAAAGTATAGTATCTAAATTTACGAAGATAACAATTGTTTTGTACAATTTGTTGGCCACACCCAATAGACTTTTGTTTTGCAAACCTAACACTGGTCTTTAGAATCTACCCAAAGACTTATCATTGTCCCAAATATCTTCCTTGTGTGATTAAAATTTATTGTCACAGTTACCTGTGGTAACTGTGACATTACCTCTGAATGTCACAGTTTTGGTGACATTCAGAGGTAATCAGGTGAAGGGTAGAGAATATAATGCAGAAACATCAAAAGATTACCCACTGTAAGATTTTTGAGACAATTATTACATGTACATCATCTGTTCCCTGTTTCCTTTCTCAAATTTATTTCTACAAAGATTAATAGAAAATAGTTTCTACAGATAATCCCTGGGTATTTTTTCAGGAGCAGTAGGAAGCTTCTTCCCTAGGTTTGCAAAATAGAGGAAGTTAGAGCTTTGTTTATCTGGCCAGTTTTTCTGTTTGCCATATAAAACGCAATTAGAGACTGAATCCAATTTTACTAATTACTGATTAAACTATATGCTTCATCACAGTCCAGCACTGGAAGGAGCTGGTTGGTATTTGCAATAAATTTTGGCAACCTAAGAATTGGTTTGATTTTATGGTTAAGCCAAATCATGAACAAAGTGAAGGCAGGTAAAGGAATCAGACCAAAGGATTCTACAGCACAGAAAGCAATACTAAGTACAGGAACCTTGTATGTGCTCCAGCTAAAAAATAACAATAACTTGTTAACAATATGAACTTGTGAGAACTTAAAAATAATGAGAAAAATTAAGGAAAAAAGCTGCAGATAAAAGCACAACAATCCATTGTTCTAGTCAAATAGATTGTAACCCCTTAGTCTTGTGTGAAAATTGTCCATGTCATACAGTTTTATTCTTAATCTAAAGCTCATGGGTAACAGCTGTTTTTTTCCAAAGATCATCAATTTTTTAAGAATTCTTAGTCTTGAATTTTCTGAATGAACAGCAGGCATAATATCACAGAGTGAAGACATATTTTTCCAGCTGGAAGGCTTGATTACTGAAATGTATACCATGGAGTTGAACTCTTTTGACACCAGTTAAATGTGTATTATAAGGTCCTTTCTGTAAGTACTTATTTAATGTGTTTTCTCTCTATGAGCTACTTAGGTTGGTGCAAAAGTAATTGCGGTCTTTGTCATTAAAAGTAATGGCAAATTGTTCAGTGTCCCTGATAATATCTGAAGCGTAGATAGCATGGTTTAAAGACAGGAGAAAACTATTCAGAATTATACATGAGTAATTAAGATTGTATATTTCAAAATGAGGTACCGTTTTTATCTTTCTTGAATTAAATTATCTAGAGTTATCTTTCTGTCTAGGGTTTGAAGGGGGAAATGTGTCAAAATCATGCATGAGCAATATTGGGCACCATTCTGAAGGGCACCATTTTGCATTAAAGGTAAGGCAAAGACAGCAATTACTTTTGCACCAATCTAATAGATCAAGCAGAGATTGCATGGAAGAATATAATGGAAAAGCAGCCTGTATTTTGGTGCTAAGATTGAGTACATTGCTTGAGCTTCTTCTAGTATGTTTCCATGTCCACTTTGTAAGATCTAGCCCCAAATTAGAGGGGAGATACTCAGCATCATATGGCAGATATAGCAAGATTTTATGGTGAGAGTTGTTGAGTGTCAGAGGTGTAGAACTAATGCCTATGAGAGTTAAAGTGGTCGTTCTTGTCCAAAGATGCCCAAGAATGTTTATATAATCTTGCTAGTTTGTGTTTTAAAACACCATTGGCTCTTTCTCCTTTTCCTAAGGATTGAAGAGATAGGGATAGTAAACTGGCATGGCATTTAAAACTGTTTCAGATAGACACAGCAAAATGGGTGCTTCTATCAATAGAAAGATAAGTTACATTTTGAGAATAACCATGAAGGACATCTTGAAAACTCAGAGCAAGTGCCAGTTGCATACAACCCAGTAGGAGGTATTCAAGTGAACACTGCATGTTGGGTTCTTGTCAATTTCCCACCTTTATAGTTACACAGAATTATGCTGTTTACAGATGAGACATGCAACAAAATAGCATGAGAATAATAAGGACTTTAGTGAGGGCTGCCTGTGGAACATAAATATTAGCTAAGGCTTTTCTGTCAACCTCCATATTTTCACTTTTTGTATAAAATTCTACCTTTTTGATACC
The DNA here is from genome assembly GCF_007565055.1 of Rhinopithecus roxellana. Taxonomy (NCBI): domain Eukaryota; kingdom Metazoa; phylum Chordata; class Mammalia; order Primates; family Cercopithecidae; genus Rhinopithecus; species Rhinopithecus roxellana. The sequence goes on along the minus strand of NC_044559.1, from coordinate 66,710,866 downwards.
CACCTCCTTATCAAGCTCATTAAGTTGTTGATTACTTTTAGTTGTAATTTATATTGTTTCCATAGCATTCTAAATTCAAGAACTATTCCAATGGTATACCTATACACTGTCTTAGAACTTGGTAACTGTTACATTCAGATAAGTGTGATAAATTCTGCCAACCGGGATCATTTTTATCCCTGATTAAGGGATAATCTAAGAATGAGTTACTACATGTTATGCTATATACAGGTTGTCAGTTTTTTACATCAATTTTATAATATGACAAAGGAGGCTAAATATGGAATTCCAAAGAGGGAGAATAAGCCAAAAAAAAAAAAAAAAGGAAAAACCACCACCACTACCACCACAACAAGACTTGCACAGCAAGAAGAACCATAGAACCATGTTAGCAGAAGTCTCTACTAGTCTGGCTGTTGCCCTTAGACAAGGCAAGTAGCATTTTGCCACTGAGTCTGTGAAAAAAATTTATAGATAACTTTAAAGATGAATAGTCTTTAAAGATTCTGATAAAGTTAAGTCAAAACACCAATGGCTTGTCCAAATTGATCATGCACAAATTGGTAAAAAGATCTAAGATAATTAGGAAGGCCAAGGAGTTAATTTTAAATCACACAGCCTCCTACTCCTCCAACCCCCCACCCCAGTGCTGCCATTCCCAGGACACACAGAGACACATCCCTGCAGCTAATTATGCTTAGAATACAAGAAAGAGATTGAGTCACTAACAACTAAGTTAAAATTTAGAGGTGCATTAATTTTAGAAATTTTGGAAGCTCATTGCATTCTATGACCCACAAAATCTGACTCCCTAGGCTGCTGTATGGAGTAGTCATTCTTTATTCCGTTACTTTCCTAATAAGCTTGTACACACACACACACACACACACACACACACACACACACACAAAACCACCCCAACAGCCGGAAATAAATAAATAAAATAATATAATAAATAAATAAATAAATAACTCTTAACATAAGTATATTTTCTAAACAGTTTTAGAAAAAAGAAAAAAAAATGAGTGTTTGGTAATATCTCCAAAGTGATGGATTATAAATCGTATTCTAAATAGTGAGCTTCCTTCTTAAAAAATTCTAATTTTCATTTGAACACATTGTATACTTTCTGAGCTATAAGTAGTAGCTGGAATCAGTCTGAAAATTATCTCATCTTGAGAACATAGCAAAAATTGTCTGCATGTTGGATAAGAGTAGAATTATAGAGAGATTCAAGGTCCTTCAGATTCTAGCAGAAGACTTGTATAAGGTAGGTGGGTGCCTCAGTATACTTCTGGAGTAAAACTGTCCAGGTACATCACTGATTTTTCTAGAGAAAGACTAATGAGTATTTTCTATTATGATCTAAAACAGACAATACAAATAGCAGAACATGGATTTGGAATGCTAAAATACATTGTCTCAGGTAGCATGGAAATTAAAATAATATAGGATTTTGGCACCACAGGAAACAGGGCTAAATATTTTATTCGTAACTGCAAGGTCTGAAATAAATGGGTACCCCAGCCCACTGGATCTCTTGATCGGGAGAATAGGAGTGTTCCAAGGACTAGTGCATAGTATTTTTAATTATTTTTCTATTAGACACAACTGCTGGCTTTTTTCCTTTCCCTTTTGGTTGTAGAGGGCAAATGTAGACAGAGGCTTAAATGGGTCAGTCAGAAATGTGATGTGTTTTCCAATACAGCCAATATTAGTAGATCTTCAATTTCAGTTTGAGGTCAATACCAGGCTCCTGGTACTCCATAGTCAAAATTAAGTGTAATATGATTATTAATTGGGTATTTTTTTTTTTTTTTTTTTTTTTTTTTGAGACAGTCTCTCTCTGTCGCCCAGGCTGGAGTGCAGTAGCAGTAGCATAATCTCAGCTCGCTGCAAGGTTCACCTCCCTGGTTCAAGCTATTCTTCTGCCTCAGTCTCCTGAGTAGCTGGGTTACAGGCACGTGCCACCAAGTCCGGCTAATTTTTTGTATTTTTAATAGAGGTGGGGTTTCACCATGTTGGTCAGGTTGGTCTTGAACTCCTGACCTTGTGATCTGCCTGCCTTGGCCTTCCACAGTGTTGGAATTACAGGCATGAGCCACCACACCCAGCTGAATGGGTGATTCTTTAGAGTTCTCAAGAGAAAGCCCATCAAGAGAGCACTTAAATTAGCAATTTTGTTTGCATAGGAAATCCCTACCTGTTAAATGAGGGGATGTGCTGTCACAAAGGAGCAAACAATGTTAAAGATCTGAGGGCAAGAGCTATAGAGTGACACACAATAATAATGTGTATTTTTGCAAATACTCGTCTCCTAAGTACTTTATTGACTCTAGAGGAGTGATTGAATGCATGTGTGGCAGGGTCTGTGAACTATGTTACTGTATCTGAATCAATCAGAAACCTTGATACTGTCTTTTAATGTTTAGAGAAATGAGAAATCAGGGAATTAATGACCCCACAGATCAGCATCAACTTCCCTGATCACATCCTTCTTTTTTAAAACTTTTCTTTTAGGTTTATAGTTAGTGCAGAATAGCTGTTTTCCAATGTCCTTTGTGAATCTTTTTCCGATTTCCTTTCTGTTTACAGTTATCTATCAATGTTTTTATTCAGGAAGCTTCCTCCTCTGGTACTCGACAAATGAGTGGAAATGGCCAGTTGTTTCATCTGTAAGGCTGTTAACTTATTCAGAGATTTATTCTGTTTTTATTCTATGACTTTTTCAAATGTTCAGTTAGGAATTGGAGTTCTGTTTGTCAATGAAGTTATTTTCTGATCTACTTTTTCATATTACATTACCTAATTTTGGCTTAGGGCTCTTTGCAAAAAGTGATGAGAGGGTTCAGGTCCTATCTCTCTCAAGATCTACTCCTAAATATTTTCTAAAGGTGTTGGAAAGCCTATTCCTAAAGTTTCAGATTGATTCATTCTTTCTCTTTTTATAGTGAGATGGGAGTCGACCCTATTTTCAAGAAAGTCTTGGGGTAGCCTCCAAAATATTTTCTCCACTGTGTATAGCTTTCCTAAATACTTCTGGTTTTCTCTAATATTCAGGATCTTTCATTCACTTTAGCTTATCCTAAGTCTTCATTTTTTTATCCAATGCTTTTTAACATTAATTTTCTTACTAACATAAGAATCATTTATGTAGATCTGGGAGACATACAATATATGTTGTTGGAATAACTATAAATTCCTCTGTACTTTGTCCAGACTTTTACATTGATTCTTAGTTCAGACTGAGAATGAAGGCTAAAAATAAACTATAAGAAGCTTGTTCATGTCTAAAGAGGATTTAACTTTAAGAGGCAATTGAGATTTGTGAAACTCAGATTGTGAAATCCAGGAGGTAAAGGGCCAGGTGAGAAAGGGAGTAAAGGCAGAAGGTATTGAGTGAAAAAGGACAGGGGAAAATAAAAAGTCTATTAAGTTCCATTTTAAGACTCCTCTCAAATGAATAACTTTTATAAATATAAAAATTTCACAAAGTAGCTTCTTAATTGTAAATTATTTGTGATGAAATTATGCTTTTTTGAAAGATAGTCATGGAATTAGATTTATAAGGTAGATACATATACGAGGCAAGGGTTCAGTCTACAGAAGGCATACACTTAGTGTAATTCAAAGCCATGAGAATCTAGCAACAAGCAGTAGAAAGTGTTGCTTTTGCATATTGTTTTCAGGCCTCCAAGTTAATGATTTATTTTATTTTATTTTTAATCCCAGCCTCGATAATCTGAGGTTCTTGGATAACAGGAACTTTTTTATGGGAGATTTTATACAGAACCTGACTCTCACAGACTGAACAGGATAAGAATAAGGAACATTTGCCTAAGGTTTTGAAAAATTGACTCCAGGGAAAATTTATCTGAGGGATACCAGTTTGAGGAGGAACCTTCAGAAGTTATTCATCCCAGAGCTAGCTCTAGGAATCAACTTATCAGGATCCATGTCTGGCCATTTTTGTCTAAACCTCCTCTTAGAGACTCACAAAAATGATGACAGAAGGACACAATTGAGTAATTCATCAATAAAGCAGATTTAAATCAAACATTAACATTTTCCAATCTAATCAGATCACAGAAAAAGTCCTAAAACAGATTCTATTTCCCATTAGACAACATAAAATTAGCATTTGGGAAGTTGACAATAAGCAAAGTTGAGACATGATCAATACCTAGACCCCACCATCTCAGTTGCAGAGAGTCTCTCAAGGCTTCCCCAGTAGAGCATTCAGTTTGCAAGTCAAGGATCTTAAAACATATGAAGAGAGGGAATCTCAGCTAGAACTCAGTGGTGCTTACAGTTCATTGCTCTCCTCAATATATCAGTAGATAATCTGTGAGCAAAGTACACTGGAATTTATTGGAATACATTGTAATCAAAAAGCACACCACCCTGACAGAATCTTAGAAGTGTTTAAAAGAGGTCAGAATGGAATATTTACAGAGCTTTGGAGTCTGGTCTCAAGTTGTGTAATGCAGATCTTTCAAGAGAAGGAACTGATTAGGAATGGAGAAAAAATCATGACATATATAATTTAGAATCGGTAGGTATAGTGAAGAAATAAACTTGTTTCATAAGTGAACTGTTTGCACAAATAAGCAGACTATTGTCTTCAGTAAATTGATCTGTAGGAATTTCATGGAAAAATAAAAAGCAGTGAAGTTACTTATTTTTTTTCAATACATTGATCAACAGAAATTTCCTAGAATCAACAAGTCATTGCCATGAACTCTTACCTGAGTAATGTTAACACAAATTATTAGTGGACCTCAACCCACAACCCCATATAATAGATACTGATAGTTAATACTACTCTTACACTTACCATCCGCTAGATATTCTTTTATGTGTTTCACAACTGCATTAGTTAATGCTTTCAGCAATTCTATAAGGTAGACAATCATATTATGCATTTTTTACCAATAAGGAAGCTGAGACATAAAGTATAAGTAATTTTCCCAAAACAAAGCAGAGGGAGCCATGAGCTAGGTTTCAAACTCAAGGAAGCTAGTATTAGTGTCTGTGTTCTTAATCACTGCATTGTAATGCCTGTAACACATTCCTTAATAATACCATTTAAGTTTTGGAGGCAGGAGAACTGACATTGACATGAAAAAGTTTTAAATAAAGGCTTAATTCTCATATTATCATTTACAAAGAGTATCACAGTGGGATACTGACTTCAAGTTTATGAACTGTCTTTTCTTAAACTATAAACTATGAATAACATTTTCTCCTTTTTACGATTTTGAAAGGTTTCATAAGGGAGCTAGTGCATAAAAATAGATGAGGGGTGGTCCTATAGAGTCAGAGAAGTATACATTCATGAAGGGAGGAATTTAAACAAATAATGTTGAATATAAGGCAAAATCTTCAGAAGATACTGAAATATGTCTAATTTAAGTAAAATAAACATAGCAGGGAACATGGGGAGATAATTATGGGTGTGAAATTATTACAGTTATATGAGTCTGAAATGATTTAGTGGAAGCTCTAATTGATGTGGTTGAAAGGTAGAATTCAAATAATATTTTCAACATTTCTTGTTCATTCAAATTCTATTAGCATACTTTTATTTATTTTGTTTTTCATAATGTGTTGTATAAGATTTAATACATGTTTATAAATATGAAAACACATGAGTTTCTCATTTCCATTTGTGGGCTGTAGGTCAGCTCAGATTCTTTTTGATGTTCAAAATAAATGTATACTATATTATTTTAGGAATACATACTAATTTTGAGGTAGTTATAAATGAAAAAATTGTAAAAAGAGATTCCTAAATTTAGAGATAAAAGTTGTTTTAAAAAATCTGATTGAAATAAAAACAGTAGGGAAAATATGATACACTTAATTTCTAGATATATTTTAAAGTCAATCAGTGTATACATATTTTTCAAACCGAGAGAAAAGGGTATGTATTATTCAGAATGTTGGGGCGTTGTACACCAAAGTAAAAATTGAATTTTGCTTGTTATGTTTTCTAATATCTATGTACCTATTTTTATGATATTTTGCCCAAAAATTATTCTTTTAGGTCATCTTCCATTTGGATAAGTTTATTTTATTTTAATGAGCTTCTTTCCTGTTATGATTCAGAAAGTTTAATCTTACAATGCCCAAAGCATCCATATATTAAAAGTAGCTGATATGATGCATTTAATTTCTAGGTTAACATCCCTTTAATTTAGTTTAGTGCATCTTGTTTTTGTATAGAGGCAATATAAATGTCTTGATTCAATATGGATGCAAATTTGTCTCCACTGTCTGTTTATAGTTGTGTGAGCATATATTACTTTTTCCTTTAGCATTGAGATAATTTTTATGTTTACTATGGTTATGATATTAACCCCCCTCCCCCTTTTTTTTTTTTTTTTTGAGACAGAGTCTCAGCCTGTAGCCCAGGCTGGAGTGCAGTGGTATGGTGTGATCTCGGCTCACTGCAACCTCCGCCTCCCAGGTTCAGGAGATTCTCGTGCCTCCTCCACTCTAGTCCTGGGATTACAGATGTGTGCCACCATGCCTGGCTAATGTTTGTATTTTTAGTAAAGGTGGGGTTTTGCCATGTTGGCCACGCTGTTCATGAACTCCTGGCCTCAAGTGATCCTCCCACCTCAGTCTCATAAAGTGCTGGGATTATACGTGTGAGCCACTACACCCTGCCTAAAAACCATTTTAAAAGACAATGTAAACTCATCCTAAGCAGAGGGACATTTAACTGTATCATCCAACAAATATTGAGCGCCTGATGTGGATTCACCTAGCATTAAAAGATTATAATAGCAATACTTTATAGAAAATCATATACTTGAAAAAAAAATGCTGATATTTCCTGAAGAAAACTCTGGGATAATTTAGTTATCCAACTTTTATAGGTACTTGCATAGAAAATTGATGTAGAAAGCAATTTGTCTTTGCATTGCATCACTAAGTAATTTTCATGGAAGGCCAGCTTTAAATTTCAAGTTTAGTCTCAGTTAACCAGAAAAAAATACAACAAACATTGTATGTGTATTTGCATGCCCAGGTGACACACACATACACACAAACACATACACGAAGGCACAGGGGCAAAAATAAGAGAGATCACTGGCTCAAGAAGATAATGGCAAGAATAATTATTTAAATATAAGTTATGTTTAGCTTAGTTGCATGTAGCTCACCTAACAGAAAAGGGATTATATTTTCAATCTGCAAATACTTTTTCTAGCGAGAGAGAGGTTGCATAGTGGAAGTTATAAGAATAACAGTTGGTTTCCTATTTCAGGATTTAAGTTGACTGGAATTTCAGAAAACTACTCCCTAAAAACACGGATAACAAAAATAAAACAAAATGAACTCTTTTTTTTAAAATGTGGCAATAACATGGAAAAAGAAATATAATCATTCAAAAATCAGATAAAATAAGATAGCATGAGGCTATTGATGTAAGAAAGCTTTAAAATCCACATTTGTTTTGGAGCATCTGTAAATTGCCTGTCGTCTGGATCCTATATTTTAAGATTGTAAGAGTTTTAAAGAGTTTATAGGAGTTAGGAGATAAAATCTGGTCCCTAACCAGGTTATAAAGCATTAAGGCAAAAATATACTAGCTATGAAGAAGACCACTATACAGTAATTATAAAAGTTCAATTTACTAAGAAGGTGTAGCAATTCTAAATATGCATGTACCTAGCTACATAGTTTAAAATATAAATTAAAAAATCACAGACATACAAGGAGAATTTAACAAGCCATCATCATTGTAGAAGATTTAAACACATTATTGTCAACAATTGATAGATTAGCAGACACAATATCCTATCTCAGTAAGATATTGAATATATCAACATATACTTAAACTTTTCAATGGACATATATAAAAACCTATATTAAAGGTATACGTTTGATACTACTACTACTACTACTAAGTTGTAGAACATACTTTGTTTTGAATAACCCATGAAACTTTAAAAATTGACCATACACTAGGCATTAAAGAAGGTTTCAATAAATTTCATAAAAGAATCTATTAGTATAGCTATATTCTCTGACATCTACATAAATTAGTAATCAGTAATAAAAATCATGTAAAATAAATACTTTTGTATTTGTTAAAACTATCTTTTTTTTTTTTAATTTTTTTTATTTTTTGTTTTTGAGATGGAGTCGCGCTCTGTCGCCCAGGCTGAAGTGCAGTGGCCGGATCTCAGCTCACTGCAAGCTCCACCTCCCAGGTTTACGCCATTCTCCTGCCTCAGCCTCCCGAGTAGCTGGGACTACAGGCGCCCGCCACCTCGCCCGGCTAGCTTTTTGTATTTTTTTTTTTTTTTTTTTTTTTTAGTAGAGACGGGGTTTCACCGTGTTAGCCAGGATAGTCTCGATCTCCTGACCTCGTGATCCACCCGTCTCAGCCTCCCAAAGTGCTGGGATTACAGGCTTGAGCCACCGCTCCCGGCCAAAACTATCTTTTAAATAACCTATGGGTAAAAAAGAAATCATAATTAGAAGACAATTATAGCTAAATTACCACTAATATAAATTTTTAAAATTTTTGAAATATGATTCTAAAAGCATTTAGGGGACAATTTGTAGCCTTAAATTCTTATATTTGGAAAGAAGAAAGGCTGAAAATCAACAAAATAAGCATCTATCTGAAATATTGTGTGTGTGTGTGTGTGTGTGTGTGTGTGTGTGTGTAATGAAAAGAGAACATGGGCAAAGAAGATAAAACTAAATAATAAAAAACATAAATATCAAAATAATAGACTGAACAAAGCCAATTTAATTTATAATTTAAATGAACAGTAAAAATAGAAATTAAAGAAAGAAGTCAAATAAATAATATTAAAACTAGTATTGCAGAAATAGCTGCAGAAGGGACTAACAGATTTTTGAAGATATGACACATACACATTAATAACAAAATAGACACATTTCTAGAAAAACATTAACTATAAACAGTGACATCTGACATGATAGAAAACCTAAATTCTAGAACTAGCAATTATGTTTTCCCTACACAATAAACCTGAGGCTCAAAATGTTTTATGGAAGAAATCAAAGAAACATCTAGGAAACAGAAAATTACAATGTTCTTCAGCCTTCAAAGATACAGGAAAATGTCACCAAAACTGTAGAAAGGCAGGACGGATAAAAATTTTCCTAAGAAATTATTAACAAATTGATCCAAGCAATGTTATATATATACACACATATACACATATATATTCTAGATCAGATTTATTTTGTTCTGATAACACAGGTCATTTCATTAAGAGACAAGATATTTTCTCACATTCATCAATTAAAGGAGAAAAACCATTGCTGATCTCAGTAACCATAGTGTCTTGAAAAAATTTAACCACTGTTCAAAAGTACACACACACATACAAAATAGTCTTATATAAGATGAAAAATAAATTCCTTACTTGGAGAATGGGTATCTACAGAACTCTAACACACCATAGTAGTTAATAATAAATCAATGCAAGATTTTCTTCAGAATCAGGAAGAAAGTGAGGATGTTATCTCTCACCACTTTTATTGAACATTTTATTGGTGCCTTCACTAGTGCATTAAGGCATGAAAAATAAAATAATTTGGTTCAGGAACACCATTAATTTTTAATTTATTAGAATTGCCAAAGGTGTCAAGCAAAGATGCTTGATAGAAAATCAACGTAATAAATTCAATTGTGTGTATATGTGATATGTGTTTACAGGAACATGTATAAAATGTAATATAAGTATTTCATCTGCAATAGCAAACAAAATATGAGTTATCTGAAATAATCAAAGATGAGCAGGATCAATATCTGGAAATTAATACAGTTTATTGACAGAGAAGACCTAAATGTATGTATGAAGAAACATACAAAACATTTACACTGTCTGGGAAATACCATTATCTATCAACGTAGAAAATGATCTACAAAAAGAATGAAATTTCAGCAGCTATTTTCTGTTGGGAGGGAGTAGGAAATCAGGGTCCATCCAAAATCTTTTTTTTTTTTTTTATTTGAGACGGAGTCTCGCTCTTTCGCCCAGGCTGGGGTGCAGTGGCGCGATCTCGGCTCACTACAAGCTCCGCCTTCTGGATTCGAGCGATTCTCCTGCTTCAGCCTCCTGAGTAGCTGGGATTACAGGCACGCACCACCATGTCCGGCTAATTTTTATGTTTTTAGTAGAGATGGGCTTTCACCGTGTTTGTCAGGCTGGTCTTGATTTCCTGACCTTGTAATCTGCCCTCCTCGGCCTTCCAAAGTGCCGGGATTACAGGCATGAGCCATTGCACCTGGCCCCAAAAATTCTTAAAAAAGAATACGGTGGGTCGATTTTCCTTACCATAGAATGTTAATTTTAAAGCTGTATTCTATAAGAAAAGGTGATATAAGTGCAAAGAGAGCTCAAACAGACCAAGAAACCAAAATAAAGATACAGAAATGGATCCATAATATACCATGGAAAATAGAAATATATATATGTGATATTTAGAGGTCAAATGGATATAATTTACTTTCATTAGTTTTTCAAATAATTTATTTCTCATAAGGAAAATTAAAATGGTTCAACAGTTATTAAATAATTACAATAGATAATTTCACATATATTGATGACATATATGAAAACAAAAATCTAAAACTGTTAAAGGAAACTTTAGAAAAACATTTTTATGTCTTTATGATCAGTAAAGTTTCCTTAAATAAGCCAAATTAAATATATATATTTTATATATTATATAATATATTTTATATATATATATATATATCTTTTTTTTTTTTTTTTTTGAAACGGAGTCTTGCTCTATCGCCCAGGCTGGAGTGCAGTGGCGCATGTGTTCATTAAACACATGAGAAGTTGCCAAGTAGTCAGAAACAAATGTAAATTGAAGAACATAAAATACCAAGCCTCAACAATCAAAATGACAAAAGTTTAATATCAAATCTCATAGAAGATGGGGAGAAAGAGGAATTCTGAAATTGCTGGTAACTGAGAAAATGGCATAGCCAATTTGGAAAATAATTTGATATTAACTAAGTAAATATAAATATGTGCTATACCTGAGCAGACGTGGTGGCTCATGCCTGTAATTCCACCACTTTGGGAGGCCGAGGCGGGCGGATCACGAGGTCAGGAGATCGAGACCATCCTGGCTAACATGGTCAAACGCCGTCTCTACTAAAAAATACAAAAAATTAGCTGGGCATTGTGGCGGGCGCCTGTAGTCCCAGCTACTCCAAAGGCCGAGGCAATAGAATGGCGTGAACCTGGGAGGCGGAGCTTGCAGTGAGCCGAGATCTCGCCACTGCCACTCCAGCCTGGGCAGCAGAGCGAGACTCCGTCTCAAATTAAAAACATATATATATATATATATATGTATATATTTATATATGTTTTATATATATATTTATATATATTTTATGTGTGTGTATATATATTTATATATATGTGTGTATGTGTGTGTGTGTATATATGTACTATGCCTATGACACAGCACTTTTGTTTGTTCCTAAGCATATATCCTAAAATATTCTTCAAATTGTGCACCAAAAGAGATATGCCAGAATATGCATCTGTTCTCTGTTCATAAAACGAATAAAAATTATTGCAACAGTAATTTCTCCAATAAAGAACAGGTAAATAGTGTGATCTAGTTATATAATGGAATACTTTACAGCATTATATCCATAAAAGTATATACATCAGTATGGATTAACCTAAAAACATAATAATGCAGAGAAATAGCCAAGTTGCAGAATGTGTGCTGTGCAAATCTGTTATATACAGCCCTAAAACGTGCAAAAGTCTATCAAAGGGTACACAGAAGATTTATAAGGTACTGGCAAGATTTTATTTCTGATTGTGGGTGGTAGGGACATAAATATTCATCTTATTGTACTATCATTGATTTTTAAGCTCTACAAATATATCAGATACTCTATTTTGTATCTGATACATTTGACATTTTAGAAGAGGAAAAACAAAATAATAGTAAACAAAGAGAATAGTGGCAGAAGATGGATAGCAAGCCAGCTTGCTATGTATAGATGCATTTTGTTTGAGAAACAATAAGTAGGGTTAAATGTCATATTAAAGTTCATCTATTTTATTGTATCTTTGAAAAATCTTAATAACTTCCTTTGTTCCTGGTGGAACATATCTCACCATGCAATGAATGGAAGAAAAATTGAGCAGGAAAATGGGAGAGTGCTTTAAGTTTTATAATACAGCAAATGCCAATAAATATTGAGTGGAACATAGCTCTTCCCTGCTTTGTATTTGCCTTCGATCTGAATATGAATCTCCCGTCTATAGCTTTCCCACGATGTCATTACAGCCTTCATGGAGTGGAAGACTCTAGCAGTTGCCCAAGTGAATATGAAGTCACTGACACATTGAGATTCTGTCTGTCATATCACCATCAGTGTCATGTGTCAAATTTCAAAAGATGAATTGAGGAGAATCATGCGGTGTTGAAGGAGGTGTTAAGGAATAACTATTGCTCTTCATGTATCAGATAAAATGACAACTTCTAGAAGTTTTCAGTGTGTGACTCTGATAACAAGGCATCTCCCATGGCTTAACAAATTTTAAATCTAAATGTGTTTTAACAAAACAGATTTCACATTACAGTGTTTCTTAGGTTATATTGTGATAAGGTTATTATTCTATTTAGAATCTTTGTGATATTTGCTATAAGTATTCTAAACAAATGAAGTTCCTTATTTTTGCTTCCAAATTGTGTTTATCATGTTTTCTTAAATGCAAAGGACACTATTTTCCTATAATAAATTCCTAAAAGCAATTTAGGAATTCTAATCGGTAGGAAATCACTAATAAAAATAATGGGTCATTTATTTATTCTTTAATATTAAAAAGGTTTTATATACACACACAAAACTAAGATCAGAATGTATAGACAGCTCTAAAACCTGCTTTTTCATTTTTTAACTTTTCATGAGAATCACTCATCCCATCAACATTTGTTTAAAAACATGAATATATATTTTAATGGCTTATTCATTCATCAGATTTCATAGTACACATCATATAACCCACACAGCCTCTTTCATCTGGAATGAATTTACTAATGTGGTCTAGTGACTTGGAAGCATCAGAAAACTAAGTTTGGATGCTACAGAGGCAAAATCATGAGAGCCAAATAAATACCTAACCATGAAGCTGAACTTCCTAGTGGAAACCTCATAGGTACAATCCCCATCATGGCAACTGGCGTAACCTGGGACTGCACTAATTTCTCTACCACAGCTACCCCCAAAGAACCATACACTTCCTGCCCGTGATAAACTGACTTCCCTTTGGCTCACTTGTTCCTTTATGTTCTTGTGTCATGAGAGCGTCTTCTGCTTCACAGATTCCAAGGTAGACCCTATCCGCAAATGAGTCTGGAAAGTGCAGTTTTAAGCTTCTCTGCCTCAATAGTGCACAAAAACAAACAAAACAAAACAAAACAAGAAGCGGTGTTAAAGTGGGTGGTCCAATATACAGTATCTGTCACAATTACAGAGTATGTTCAAATCATAATGATTTAATAAACATATATAATGTTTTACTATTATAAGTACTTTTAGCAGCAATATATACTTGTTTAATTATCTCTATATTGCTATAGATGCCAAAGTAAAATTTTTCATTCAAAGGACACTTCTTAAAAGTTCTTGGTATACTGACTTTCCATTTTTTCTTCTTTCTCTTCCTTCCTTCCTTCCCTCCTTCCTTGCTTTCTCTCCTTTCTTTCTTTATATAAAAATAATTTATAGTTACACCAAAATTATTAAATAATTTTAATTCCTTACTTGAACCAACAGTGGCTATTGTTTTTAATAAAATTTTGACAATTTGACAGAAGAAAAATATTACTTTATTTTAATTAACATTTGTTTTGGTTCTAAGTCCCATGGATACAAATCTTTCTAAAATAGATTGCATACTTTTCTATTATTTAAAGAGTTTGCATAAAATAAATATTGTGATGATGAGTTACCATTGTAAACATAACTGTTAATTAGTACAATCTGCAACAAAGTAGTATTGAAGCTATTTTAGTAGAGAAAGACTTTATTTGCTCCAGACAACTATGCTTTGTGAATTCTTATATCTACTGTAAAAATTTCTCTGTCCTGCTCTAAAATTGGAAACATGCCTTCCTCTAGCCAGGTCTCTTTTTTTCCTACACATTCTCTACTTGTATTAGCATTTTCTAATCCATTCTGAGGTTTTCCTTTAGTGTCAAGTTCATTAGCTTTAGAGTACAGATATTTGTGATTAGAGTGACTATGTTGATCTCATTTCCTAGTTCTTGTCTCTGATTATGATAATTGAAGATTTTTGAAAATCCCAACCTCCTGATGATAGACATATTACCAAAATTTATGGCATAAAGACAAAATTTATGGCATAAACAACAGAATAACAATTCTAGCACTGTACTCAAGTAAATTAATTTGAGAAGATATATAATAAAATGTTGTTAATTTAACAGAAATTTTGAACAGATTAATTTCCACTCTTAGTAGTTTTACCCTCTTTTTGAACATGGTAGAGAAAATCTGTATTCTGTTAGACCTAACAATACTGAAGATGGAAGGCTGGTTTGAAAGTAAGAAATCATGTAGCTTGGAAAGCAATGAGGGAAGTAGTTATCAACTATAACGTGCTCTTAAAGCTTACTGTTGGCAAAATGTATGATATATGCAAACACAATTAAATTAAATATGGGAGTACCACCCTTGGGAAGGTCTCATAACAGCAGCAGATATTCAAAATTGTAGGCATCTGTATAGAAATTGTCTAAAATTGAACCTATGAGAACTAAGCTCAGCAGGACATAAAACTTTCCTCATATGTTATATATGTGGATAACAAACTGTCAAAAACTTCATCTCTAAATGTCAAGGGTGGTAAAACACTTGTCTTAGCACTTTATTATATTCAGTTTTTGAGAATCCTAAAGAAAACTTCCAAGCTCCAGAAAATGCAGTTAATCAGTTACATGCTTTTATTCTTATGGCCAATATAAAAACTGTTATCCTAGCTTATTTTCCTTGAGGTAATTCATTTGGACATATGCATACTTCAGCAGGCCAAAGTTCCTTCCGCTAAACTTGCCAGCAAAAGTTTTCTTTCAGCCCAAGAAATGTCAAATCAAATTACTGATCTCACTTGGTTTGGATATTACTCTCTCAAGGTTTATGATGCAGAATGGGATTGTTGAAGTCAAAATAGAAATCTGGATATGGATCTCTAAATTTAATGTTTTCTTTGGAAATAAAGAATCACAATTTGGAGCATATACACAGACCAGGTGGCCTTCGGTATGTCTGAAGAACAAAGAGAAGATTGGTGATTTTATAAAAATGAGAAATGTTATGTATTGCTCTTAGAGAAAGTGCATCGGGACTAGCAAGGTTCTGGGGAACTGGCAAATTCGTTTGGTGAGCAACAACAGAGGGAAAAATTAGCCCTGAGTTGCAAGTTGTCTCAGCAGTTATAGATAAAACTGTCTTGGGTTAGAATAGGCAGTTTCAACAGCTGAACTTACAGAAAATTACATTTCTCGAGTGATGCTACATGCCCTGATTTTTTCCCTCCTGGCTTCTCAACTTTCTTTTAGTTGGGTGTGACAAGAATGACCCAAATCATATGATCAAATTTAATAGGCCAGTTCATTAAATGAAATAATATTATTTTTAAAAACAGTTGGCATAGGTAGACATCCATCCACTGTCACTTCTTTATTGTAAAACAATGAAAATGAAATGGGAAAGGTTCTCTTGTCCCCTTTGCAGGTCATGCGTTGGGGGTGTGGATGGCTTCTTCAGTGTCCCGCTGCTCAAACCTCTAAGGGAGCATGCAAATGGGCAGGCTGTGGGGCTCTGACCCCAGGGCAGTGTCACCCCAGGGCAGGGGTGAATGTTTACAGCTGAAGCCCCAGTAGGCATGTGTTACAGGGTGCTCTTTTAATTAGCTGTCTATAGGCGACTCGTGTTAACCAGCTTAATTAGACCCCCTTCCTTATCACAAGGACAGAGGGATTTCTGTATCCCAGGGTTTCTTGCCTTGGTGTACTGGAAGAATCGGATCACACGTGGGCTTGGAGAACAACTGCAAAGTTTTGAGTGGAAGTAGCTCTCAGCCAATGAGGGAGCCAGAAGGGCGATGGTTTTCCCATGGAGTTGGGCCATTCGGAGTTGGTGGGTGGGGCAGATCGCCTCCAACTACCCCGACCAAACTCTGTCTCCTCCCACCAGTGGGTGGCCTGCACGCGAGCCAGTGTCTGTGGGTGTGCTCTTCCGCTGGCATGCTCCCTCGACATCCTCTTATTGTCTAGCTGCTTGTGTCTTCTTCTGCCAATGTGTTCCTCACGATGTCCAGCCATATTTGTGTCTGCCTGCTAAGGTCTTGACTTTTTGTAGACCAAGGATGGGGGCATGGCGGGCCAGGGTGCTCTTGGAAAATGCAACATTTGGGCACAAAAGTGGGAGCGCCTGTCTTCACCTAGGTCCGTGGGAGTGGAGCCCTAGCCAGGGACCACGCCCCTCTCCACTCAGCACTTCCCTTTCCCGCTTCCATATCATTTAAAGGGACCATGCTCTTCCCTTCCCAGTACTCCTATATCAAAAATAACAAAGGTTCATTTGGAACTTCTTGTTCTATATGAAACGTTCCTCATAATGACTTTGGCTCTCTGGCTCTAAGGAAGGTATTACCAGGTGGGTTTGTAGCAGAGAAATTTCTGAGAAAGCAAGACGTGATGTATGGAAAAAGTGGGAAATATTTGCTTTATGCTTTTTGTTATTTTTTCAGAATCTTCTTTTTTCATAACTCTCAGCCATAGTCCCTACTCATTCCACCCTTGGATATTCACCTTTCTTTTTTTTTTTTTTTTTTTTTTGAAATGTAAACAAGAATTTTTTAATTTAATTGGCAAATAAAAGATATATATATTCAAGGTGTACAATGTGATTATTTGATATACATATACATAGTGTACTGATTACCATAGCCAGTTAAGTAATACACTCATCACAACCCATAGTTACCATTTGTGTGAGGGTAGAGAGGGGTGAAGATGCTTATAATCTGCTCTGTTATCAAATTCAAGTAAACAGTACAGTATTATTAACTATAATCACCACAGTGTACATCAGATCCCCGGAACTTATTCACCTTGTAACTGAAAGTTTATATCCATTGACCAAAATCTCCCATTTTCCTCACCTCCTGGCACCTACTATTCTACTTTCTGCTTCTATGAGTTCAGCCTTTTTGGATTCCAAACATCAATGAGATCATACAGTTTTTGTTTTTCCTGTACCCAGCTTATTTCATTCAGCATAATGTCCTCCAGATACTTCCATGTTGTTGCAAATGACAGGATTTCCTTTTTATGGCTGAATTATACATATACACACACACATATACATATTTTCTTTCGCCTTTCATAATAGAACCTCAGTCCAAACACTCTTCATGACAACAAGGAATAAGAAAATAAGACAATGAAAAATACTTCTAAATTTCCAGTTACCTGCATAAACTCAAATATATAAACTTTCTCCGCCAGCCAGTGATAAGAAGTAATTTTTCGTGCTCTAACAAGTTTCCTGCTTCATACATAAGTGAAAAATGGTTATATCCTAGATGATGAAACAGAAAGGTAAATATTAGCACTGTCTTCTGAAGTTCCAGAAATATAAGCCTATATTACTTCATCTAAGTAGGCAAATTACTTCAACATCCCGTATCTTGTAAATGTGGTACATCTATTTCATGCTAACATGTGTCACAACTAGACAACTAAGGACATGCTTACATGGATATTTTCTTTAATAAATAATTAAATGCTTACAATTTTTGTTTAAAAAATTAATCCATACAGTTTGCTTTTTTTACTACAGCCTAGGTACACATAACTATCTTGTGGCAAAGAATTTTATTTAGTAAAGTACTCTGTAAACAAAGACTTATTAAGAATCTCTCTGTTGGAAAAATGTAATTTTAAACAGTGACATTGATTCTGCAGCTTTTTATTTATTTATTTATTTATTTATTTTTATTTTTTTTTTTTATTATACTTTAAGTTCTAGGGTACATGTGCATAACGTGCAGGTCTGTTACATATGTATACTTGTGCCATGTTGGTGTGCTGCACCCATCAACTCGTCAGCACCCCTCAATTCATCATTTATATCATGTATAACTCCCCAATGCAATCCCTCCCTCCTCCCCCCTCCCCCCTCCCCATGATAGGCCCCAGTGCGTGATGTTCCCCTTCCCGAGTCCAAGTGATCTCATTGTTCAGTTCCCACCTATGAGTGAGAACATGCGGTGTTTGGTTTTCTGTTCTTGTGATAGTTTGCTAAGAATGATGGTTTCCAGCTGCATCCATGTCCCTACAAAGGACGCAAACTCATCCTTTTTTATGGCTGCATAGTATTCCATGGTGTATATGTGCCACATTTTCTTAATCCAGTCTGTCACAGATGGACATTTGGGTTGATTCCAAGTCTTTGCTATTGTGAATAGTGCCGCAATAAACATACGTGTACATGTGTCTTTGTAGTAGAATAATTTATAATCCTTTGGGTATATACCCAGTAGTGGGATGGCTGGGTCATATGGTACATCTAGTTCTAGATCCTTGAGGAATTGCCATACTGTTTTCCATAATGGTTGAACTAGTTTACAATCCCACCAACAGTGTAAAAGTGTTCCTATTTCTCCACATCCTCTCCAACAACTGTTGTTTCCTGACTTCTTAATGATTGCCATTCTAACTGGTGTGAGATGGTATCTCATTGTGGTTTTGATTTGCATTTCTCTGATGGCGAGTGATGATGAGCATTTTTTCATGTGTCTGTTGGCTGTATGAATATCTTCTTTTGAGAAATGTCTGTTCATATTCTGTGCCCACTTTTTGATGGGGTTGTTTGTTTTTTTCTCGTATATTTGTTTGAGTTCTTTGTAGATTCTGGATATTAGCCCTTTGTCAGATGAGTAGGTTGCAAAAATTTTCTCCCATTCTGTAGGTTGCCTGTTCACTCTGATGGTAGTTTCTTTTGCTGTGCAAAAGCTCTTTAGTTTAATTAGATCCCATTTGTCAATTTTTGCTTTTGCTGCCGTTGCTTTTGGTGTTTTAGACATGAAGTCCTTGCCCATGCCTATGTCCTGAATGGTACTACCTAGATTTTCTTCTAGGGTTTTTATGGTATTAGGTCTAACATTTAAGTCTCTAATCCATCTTGAATTAATCTTCGTATAAGGGGTAAGGAAAGGATCCAGTTTCAGCTTTCTACTTATGGCTAGCCAATTTTCCCAGCACCATTTATTAAATAGGGAATCCCTTCCCCATTTCTTGTTTCTCTCAGGTTTGTCAAAGATCAGATGGCTGTAGATGTGCGGTATTATTTCTGAGGACTCTGTTCTGTTCCATTGGTCTATATCTCTGTTTTGGTACCAGTACCATGCTGTTTTGGTTACTGTAGCCTTGTAGTATAGTTTGAAGTCAGGTAGCGTGACGCCTCCAGCTTTGTCCTTTTGACTTAGGATTGTCTTGGCAATGCGGGCTCTTTTTTGGTTCCATATGAACTTTAAAGCAGTTTTTTCCAATTCTGTGAAGAAACTCATTGGTAGCTTGATGGGGATGGCATTGAATCTATAAACAACCTTGGGGAGTATGGCCATTTTCACGATATTGATTCTTCCTATCCATGAGCATGGTATGTTCTTCCATTTGTTTGTGTCCAATCCCTGAATAGACCAATAGCAGGCTCTGAAATTGAGGCAACAATTAATAGCCTACCCACCAAAAAAGTCCAGGACCAGATGGATTCACAGCTGAATTCTACCAGAGGTACAAGGAGGAGCTGGTACCATTCCTTCTGAAACTATTCCAATCAATAGAAAAAGAGAGAATCCTCCCTAACTCATTTTATGAGGCCAACATCATCCTGATACCAAAGCCTGGCAGAGACACAACAAAAAAAGAGAATTTTAGACCAATATCCCTGATGAACATTGATGCAAAAATTCTCAATAAAATACTGGCAAACCGGATTCAGCAGCACATCAAAAAGCTTATCCACCATGATCAAGTGGGCTTCATCCCTGGGATGCAAGGCTGGTTCAACATTCGCAAATCAATAAACGTAATCCAGCATATAAACAGAACCAAAGACAAGAACCACATGATTGTCTCAATAGATGCAGAAAAGGCTTTTGACAAAATTCAACAGCCCTTCATGCTAAAAACGCTCAATAAATTCGGTATTGATGGAACGTACCTCAAAATAATAAGAGCTATTTATGACAAACCCACAGCTAATATCATATTGAATGGGCAAAAACTGGAAAAATTCCCTTTGAAAACTGGCACAAGACAGGGATGCCCTCTCTCACCACTCCTATTCAACATAGTGTTGGAAGTTCTGGCTAGGGCAATCAGGCAAGAGAAAGAAATCAAGGGTATCCAGTTAGGAAAAGAAGAAGTCAAATTGTCCCTGTTTGCAGATGACATGATTGTATATTTAGAAAACCCCATCGTCTCAGCCCAAAATCTCCTTAAGCTGATAAGCAACTTCAGCAAAGTCTCAGGATACAAAATTAATGTGCAAAAATCACAAGCATTCTTATACACTAGTAACAGACAAGCAGAGAGCCAAATCAGGAATGAACTTCCATTCACAATTGCTTCAAAGAGAATAAAATACCTAGGAATCCAGCTTACAAGGGATGTAAAGGACCTCTTCAAGGAGAACTACAAACCACTGCTCAGTGATTCTGCAGCTTTTATCTTTTGACCTTGTTGAGTGTCTTAGTAAGAATCATGATTAAGAATTTCCTCTAAGCCTCCTCATTAAGAATAATTAGAAAAAAATAACAAATTCCCTTTCAGAAACAAGATGGATATAAAATCTGCTTTTCATAAAGTGTTTGATGAATAATTTTGTTTTCCACATGGACACAAATTCTTATCCTTTTCCTTTCTTCTTTATATGTCAATTACAAAACTCATAGGTAAGTTGGATAATGTTGAAGAATAAGCTAATAACAGAAAAGTCCTTTTGGGAAGAATTTAGGATAACAGATCCTATAAAGAGCTTTTAGAAACTATGCTGTCTATGTATCAAAAAAGAGTTATTTATTTTTGGTTTATTTATAAACAAATCTAAGATAATTTTAAAAAAAGAAAATATAGTCCAATTATTACTATATAATTTAAAAAATCGGTGATTATATACTGAAATGTATTAAGTCATGATTTCAGTATGTTAAATGCACATCAAAAATGTTAATATATTTTTATAGATTGAATTTGTATCCTGAAACTTTACTGAAGACATTTATCAGCATCAGGAGGTTTTTGGTGGTGTCACTGGAGTTTCCTAGTTATAGAAGAGGTAGTTTGACTTCTTTTGTTTTCTGTTTGGGTCCATTTTATTTCTTTCTCTTGCCTGAATGTTATAGTTAGGAGTTCTAGTACTATGTCAAATAGAAGTGGTGAGAATGGAGAATGGTATCCTTGTCTTGTTCCAGTGCTAAAGGGAAATGGTTCTAGCTTTTGCGACATTTACTTTAATGTTAGCTGTATAT
The DNA here is from genome assembly GCF_007565055.1 of Rhinopithecus roxellana. NCBI lineage: Eukaryota > Metazoa > Chordata > Mammalia > Primates > Cercopithecidae > Rhinopithecus > Rhinopithecus roxellana. Next base: position 66,689,258 of record NC_044559.1, on the reverse strand, counting down.
GTGTCATATGTGTCTCCTATTATTTTGAGATATGTTCCCTTGATATAGTGTTTATTGAGGATTTTTATCATGAAGAGATGGTGGATTTTATTGAAAGCCTTTTCTTCATCTACTGGGATTTTCATATGATTTTTGGTTTTAATTTTGTTTATGTGATGAATCACATTTATTGAATTACATATATTCAACCAATCTTACATCCTAGGAATGAAGCCTACTTGATAATGGTAGATTAAGATTTTCATATGCAGCTTTATTTGGCTTGAAAATATTTTGTTGAATATTTTTGCATCTATGTTCATCAGGAATATTGACCTACAGTTTTCTTTTTTCCTTGTGTCTTTGACAGATTTTGGTATTAGGGTAATGCTGACATTGTAGAATGAGTTAGGGAGGAGTCTCTCCTCCTTTATATTTTGGAATAGTTTTAGTAGACTTGGTACGAGTTATTCTTTGTACATCTGGAATAATTTGGTTGTGAGTTAATCGGGTGTAGGGCTTTTGGTTGGTAGGTTTCTTATACTGAGTCAATTTGGAACTCAGTGGTGGTCTGTTCAGGGTTTTAATTTCTTCCCGATTCAATTTTGGGACATTGTGTGTTTCTAGGAATATATCCATTTCCTCTATATTTTCTAGTTTGTGTGAACACAGGTGTTGATAATAGTCTCTGAGGATATTTTGTGTTTCTGTTGGACCAGTTGTAATATCATCTTAGTCATTTCTGATTGTGCTTATCTGGATCTTCTCTGTTTTGTTCTTTGTTTAGATAATCATATAGTCAGTGGTCGATAGATCTTATTTGTCCTTTCAAAGAACCAACTTTTGGTTTTACTGATGCTTTTATGGATTTTTTGTGCCGCAATTTTATTTAGTCCTGGCCTGATTTTATTTACTTATTTTCTTCAGGTAAATTGGGGATTAGTTTGTTCTTGTTTTTCTAGTTACTCTAGATGTGATGTTAGATTGTTAATCAGAGATTTTTCTAACTTTTTAAAGTAGGCATTTAGCACCATACACTTTCTTCTTAACCTATTGTTTCCCGCATCCCAGAGATGTTGGTATTTTTCATGTCTTTTTTCATTTATTTAAAAGAATTTTTAAAAATTTCTGCCTTACAATCCAAAACCATTCAGGGGCAAAGTCGCTTAATTTCCATATATTTGTGTGTTTTTGAGAGATCTTCTTTTTATAGATTTCTATTTTAATTCCCCTGTGGTTGGTATAACTTCGATTTCTTTGAGACTTGTTTTATGGAAAGACCTTCTTTTGAATTTTTTGCAACTTGCTTTATGACCAACCATGTGGTTGATCTTAGAGTATATTCTGTGTGCAGATGAGAAGAATGTATATTCTGTGGTTGATATATGGAGTATCCTGTAAACATCAATTAGGCCCAATTTTTCAAGTGTCAAATTTAACTCCAGAATTTCTGCAGAAGTTTTCTGCCTCAATGATTTGTCTAATGCTGTCAGTGGGGTGTTGACGACCCCCACTGTCATTGTGTGCTATGTCAGTGTTTTTGTAGGTTTAGAAGTACTTGTTTCATGAATTTGGATGCTCTAATATTGCATATGTATATAGTTAGCATAACTAAGTCTTCCTTTTGAATTGAACCCTTTATCATTACTTAATGCTCTTTTTTGTTCTTTTTTATTGTTGTTGGTTTAAAGGCTGTTTTATTTGATATAACAATAGTGACCCTTGTTCCATTTGGTTTTCTGATTGCGTGATAGATCTTTCTCCAGCCATTTACTTTGAGCCTATGGGGATCATGACATGTGAGAAAGGTCTCTTGAAGAAGCAGATGAATGGGTGTTGTTACTTTATCCAACCCATCACTCTGTGCCTTTTAAGTAGGGCTTTTAGATAGTACATATAACCAAGAAGCTGAAAGATCTCTCTAAGGAGAACTACAGACTGCTGAAATAAATCATAGATAACATAAACAAATGGAAAAGCATTTCATACTCATTGACTGGAAGAATCAATATTGTTAAAATTGACATAATCTCCAAAGCAATAAAGAGATTCAATGCTATTCCTATTGAACTTTCAATGCTATTTTACACAGAATTAGAAAAAATTCTGAAATTCATATGGAACAAAAAGAACCCAAATTGGCAAAGCAATCTGTATTAGTTTGTTCTTGCATTGTTATAAAAAAATACCTGAGACTGGGTAATTTATAATGAAAAGAGGTTTAATTGGCTCATGGTTCCACAGGCAGTAGAGGAAGCATGGCTGGGACATGGCCAAAGTAGGAGGAAGAGAATGAAGGGGAAGGTACTACATAATTCAGAACAACCAGATCTTGTGTGAATTCACTCACTATCACAAGAACAGCAAAGGTGAATCCTGCACCCATGATCCAATTACATCCCACCAGCCCCTTCTCCAACATTGGAGGTTAGAATTTGACATGAGATTTGGATGGGGACACAAGTTCAAACCATATCACAATCCTAAGCAAAAACAGTATAGCTTTTTTCAAACTATACTCTAAGGCTGATACTGATAACAAAACACGTTATTGGTACAAAATAGACACACAGACCAATGAAACAGAAAAGAGAATCCAGAAAGTCACACACCTACAATCATCTGATTTTTGACAAAATTGACAAAAATAAGAAATGGGGAAAGGACCCTCTATTCAACAAATGGTGCTGAGTTAACTGGCTAGCCATATGCAGAATTAAACTGGACCCTTACTCTCACCATCTACAAAAATTAACTCAACATGCATTAAAATTTTAAGTGTAAGACCTCAAATTATAAGAATCTTAAAAGGAAGCCTAGGAAATGCTATTTGCATTTACATTTGCATTTACAAAGAATTTATGGCAAGTCCTCAGAAGCAATTGCAACAAAAACAAAAATTGGCAAGTGGGACCTATTTAAACTAAAGAGCTTCTGCCCAACAAAAAAAGACTATTAACAGAGTAAAAATACAACCTACACAATGGTAGAAAACATTTTCAAACTATGCACCTGCAAAGGTCTAATCTCCAGAATCTATAAGAAACTTAAACAATTTAACAAGCACAAATGAAATAACCCCTTTGAAAAATTGGCAAAAGACATGAACAGACATCTCTCAAAAACAGACGTACAAGCAGACAGCAAACATGAAAAAATGCTCAACATCACTAATCATCACAGAAATGCAATTCAAAACCACAATGAGATACTACCTCCCACCAGTCAAAATGCTATTATTAAGAAGTCAAAAAACAAAAGATGCTGGCAATGCTGCGAAGAAAAGGGAATGCTTGTATACTATTGGTGGGAATATAAATTAGTTCAGCCAATGTGGAAATTTGGAGTTTCTCAAAAACCTTATGGTTTTTTGTTTTAATTTTGTTCATGTGATGACTCACAATTATTGAATTGCATACATTGAACCAATCTTGCATCCTAGGAATGAAGCTTACTTGATAATGGTAGATTAAATTTTTTATGTGCAGCTTTATTTGGTTTGAAAGTATTTTGTTGAAGATTTTTACATCTATATTCATCAGGAATATTGACTTATAGTTTTCTTTTTTCCTTGTGTCTTTGACAGGTTTTGGTATCAGGGTGATGCTGATATTATAGAATGAGTTAGGGAGAAGTCTCTCCTGCTTGATATTTTGGAATAGTTTCAGACTTGGTACCAGCTCTTCTTCGTGTGTACCATTAGACCCACAATCCTATTACTGGTTATATATCTAAAAGAAAAGAAATTGTTCTCCCAAAAAGTCACATGCACTTGTATGTTCATTGCAGTACTATTCAGAATAACAAAGACATGGATTCAATCTAAGTGTCCATCAACAGTGAATTGAATAAAGGAACTGTGGTGCACATGCACCATAGAATTCTATGCAGCCATAAAAATAGGATGAAAACATGTCGTTTGCAGCCACATGGATGCAGTTATAGACTGTTATCCTAAGCAAGTTAACACAGGAACAGAAAACCAAATAATTGATGTTCTCAGTTATATGTAGCAGCTAAACATTGCATAGCCATGGACATGAAGAAGGCAATAACAGACATTGGAGATCTTGAAAAGGGGAGAGGATGGAAGAGGGACAAGTATTTTAAAAACATCTATTGAGTACGATGCTCATTACCTGGTAATGGAATCAGTCATATCCCAAACCTCACAGTATACCCAGATAACAACCTGTATATTGTGTACCTCCTAAATATAAAAGAAAATTTGAAATTACTTTTTAAAAAGTTAGCATATGCCCCATTCCTTATTTGATCTACTAATAAAACGTGGTTTTCCTTTGAATGTTAAAAATGTAAGAAACTACTACTGAAATATTTAAAAAACGTGACAATCATTGCTTTTTAAAAAAATAGACATATTATTTTAAGTGATTTGCTCATTTGGTTAGATTAAAATTTTACCTCACAATAACATAGAAAGCATTTCCATATGCCAGACACCACTCTCTAAAACAACATCTGTTTTACAAATAATGAAACTGAGCTTCAGAAAATTTAATTAACTTTCAAAGGTCTGAAGAGTGAGCAAGGTGCTAAATGTGACTAGTATTTAACCTAGGCAGTCTGTCTCCAAGGCTATGTTCTTTTTTTTTTTTTTTTTTTTTTTTTTTTTTTTAATACTTTAAGTTCTACGGTACATGTGCACAACATGCAGGTTTGTTACATATGTATACATGTGCCATTTGGTGTGCTGCACCCATTAACTCGTCATTTGCATTAGGTGTATCTCCTAATGCTATCCCGCTCCTCCCACAATAGGCCCTGATGTGTGATGTTCCCCTTCCTGTGTCCAAGTGATCTCATTGTTCAATTCCCACCTATGTGGTGTTTGGTTTTCTGTTCTTGTGATAGTTTGCTGAGAATGATGGTTTCCAGCTGCATCCATGTCCCTATAAAGCACATGAACTCATCCTTTTTTATGACTGCATAGTATTCCATGGTGTATATATGCCACATTTTCTTAATCCAGTCTGTCACTGATGGACATTTGGGTTGATTCCAAGTCTTTGCTATTGTGAATAGTGGTGCAATAAACATACGTGTGCATGTGTCTTTATAGCAGCATGATTTATAATCTTTTGGGTATATGCCCAGTAACGGGATGGCTGGGTCAAATGGTATTTCTAGTTCTAGATCCTTGAGGAATCACCACACTATTTTCCACAATGGTTGAACTAGTTTACAGTCCCACCAACAGTGTAAAAGTGTTCCTATTTCTCCACATCCTCTCCAGCACCTGTTGTTTCCTGTTTTTTTTTAATGATTGCCATAACTACGACATTATATGGCCTCTTTTGATGTCAGTGGTAAAATTATACCTTGGACCAGGAATTGTTCTATTCATTTTAAATTCCTCAAATGGAATCATGGTTGCTTGCTGGAAGCTTAGACAAGAAAAGAAGAGTCGTAACCCACAATGGAAGGAAAACCGAAACAGTTTCTAACTCATGTGGTATGAATTATATGTAAGAGAATTATGTATGAATACAAAGACTAACATGTTTTGACACTATTTACATAAAACTATAAAATAAGAAAGTATAAAAATATTTTCAATCAACAAAAGCAATCTTAAAATTATATACTTCATCTTAGGAGCAACCTCCTACTGACAATTTGTTTCATATCCTGCCTTTTTCCTAAAGCCCCCGGCTTATCATTTATTATTATTATTACTCAGAACCTTAAACTTCTTAAGAATAAGTATGACCCTCTTGTCTCTGACCAAATGCCATTTATGTGCAAGTCTGCTGTTGTTGATAGACTAGTTAGAATAAAACGAAATAATAGGAAATTGTTTTTTAAAAGTTCAGATTGAGGTAGCTATGGTCTCTATAGTAAATTGTGCTGGTGATAGCAATGATGTTGAGTAATTACCATGAATGAATTTGGTGGGTATTACTAGACAATGTTGTTGGAAAGTCTTCATCAAATTATATAATTCAATTAATAATGACACTAAGGTACATAAAATATCATTTGCTCCTTTCATGGTGAAATCCGAAATCAGGAAATAGTGATGCCAAGAGACTAAGCACAAGTAGCATATCCTATTCTTGAATTGAAACTGAATTACTTGCTATATCCTTAAGTTTACTCAGTTTATTTTGGTTTTGTTCAATCATTGTCTTTTTCCGTTACTTTGTTGACTGTAACTTTAGATCATATAACTTAGATTATTGTTCCATTGATTTTATAAATTCAAGTTCAAACTTTTTCTTTTGGATGAAGCAGTCAAAATGTAAAACAAGCAGTATCTGTCTTAAGATTTCACTCTTGTGTGTATTTTCCTGAAGATGAATATACCAAAGATCAACAGGAAAAATGAGAACAGTCCCTCTGCTGCTGCTTGTGACATGCAAATTGAAAACAGAACGCTTGTGTAGCATGAAATGTGAAGAGAACACAGTACCCTCTTTGAAAGGGGGGCCAAATTGCTTTGAACTTAGCAATAGATTCATTGTGTGTGTGTGTGTGTGTGTGTGTGTTTGTGTGTAAATGCAAACACATGAGCAAGAGACTAGATGACTCTCAATAACCAAACTGATAATAGAGAAATGTTGACAGGAATAGAGGTTTCACAAAATCTGCAACTCTTCCTTGATCTTTCTGTGGAATCTCACCGACACATTTCAGGGACATAGTGGGACCAGTAGAGGAGTGTGAGAACCCCATTACTTTTTTTAAGCTTCAAGTTCAAGGAGTCTATTTTTCCCTAGTAAATTTAATCCATCAGAGTATATCTATCTTGGTATCTGGCATAGCAATTCAAGCAAATTTTTGTCCCTACAGACCACCAGTGACATTTCCTGTAATTACTTTTATTCTTGATAAAAATACATTTCACAATCCCGTATATAACTGAGATCTGCCATCACTGAATATTTGGGAAAGCTAAGGGTCTATTTACTACATTTACTATCAGCCCTTGGATCAAGGAAAAAAAAAATAGAAAAAAAACATTTTATTCAAATATATTCCTCATGAAAATAAGGATACTATAAAAAGCAAATGTATGCCTATTCTGCCTGTACATTTTGCCACCCTTGTAAGAAATTACCATAGATTTTCTCATTTTGTCCTTGTTGTAAAAATATATGAGTTAGTTGTAATTACTCTTATCCCTATAATGAAATACAAGAGCTTAATAATTTGTCCAATATTATACAACTGTTAAAAAGCAAAGTTAGGATTTGAACTTAGGTTTTGTGACCCCAAAGCACATGTTCACAACCACTATAATATATTAGAAATCCATTTCTTTAATATCTTAAAACAAATCCCCAAAAGATTTGAAATGGTTAAAGCTAAGGATTTGATAGATTATTCATTTTATTACTTTTCCATAGAGGAAGATACTTCCTAATTCAGCAAATAAATTAAGTGATTATGTTAAGTCAAATACTCTCCTGGGTGCCACAGAGTTCACTGGTGATTTACGCAGCTTGTAAGGAATAGCTTAAAAGTTCTAAGATGACAAAAAAAGGTGAGTTGATCTTTGACATCATTTAAACTTTAGTATTTGAAATTTCTTAGTTTTATTCCTTTAAGATACAATTTGGTAAAATCATAAAACAGCTTGGAATTCTAATAGAAATTATAGACAATTGGAAGCAGGTGAATATTTTTCTCCTTTTTTTATTACTTTATTTTATGATTGCGGGCTCTCTCTAATCTTTCATAACTTGTTCCAAATAACCTCAAAGTCTTGCAGAATTCTCTGCACCTTTGTTACTTTATCGATAACCTTTCACATCTGCTGAGATATAACCAATGACCTTATCTTTAGACAACAAATTATCCGTCCATTTTTTCCTCATTACAGTAAGTCTTCAGTTAATATTGCCCATAGGTTCTTGGAAATTGAGACTTTAAAGGAAATGACAGAAAATGAAACCCAATTTTATTATAGGCTAAACAAAATATAAACAAGTTAAGTTCCCATGGCATAGTATGGTTACAGAAACATCACCACACTTCTAAATAAAGACAAAAAAATTCTTATATTAAATATTGAAATAAATGTGAGCTATACATTAATTTAAGAAAGATTAATCAAAAAAAGCGAGATAATTATTTACCAGTTCAGAGCCTCCCATCAGGGAGCCTGCTAGCCCAGTAGCTCAGGGCATAAGGCATGAACCTACCCTGGACAGGACACCATTCCTTCTCAGGGCCACGCACACACACACCCACACTCACACTGGTACCATGTAGCCATACCCATGAACCTAGCATTCACATCTTTGAGATGTGGGAGGAAACTGGAGTACCCAGGGAAAGTCCACACAGATTTGGGGAGAACTTGCCAACTCCACACAGATAGTGACTCAGGCCTGGAATTGGTTGCTTTTTTGTTTTTTGTTTTTGTTTTTGTTTTTTTCATTGTTACAATGAAGTGACATTGAGTAAAACAATGTCATTCAAGGACCTGCTGTACTTTCATTTGAGAAAGACATTTGAAAAATTAGAAAAAAGGGAGTTAATGTACAGAATGTTCTTTTAATTTTATGGTTACAAATTTGATTGAGGCCCTTCACTTTTGCCTTCAGTAAATAATTGCTTGGAATCAAAAATGTGCCAGGAAAATCTGCCCTGTGGACACAACCACGAGGAATAGAAACAAGGTCAATGTTATCACTGAGTTTCTTTCTGTGAAGAATCAAGGAATCATAAATTGATATTATGAGGCAGAGTTATGAGAGTGTATATAGGGGCACCTTACCTAGTCAAGGGATCAAAAACTATTTTGTTTTGAGAAAATAGGAACATGGAAATAGATGAGACTGGAGAGGGAAGGAGAAGGTATATTGTGCAGGACTTTGTAGGTTATATAAAATGTTAGTTTACATTCTAGAATCATATTTGTGATGAGTTGTAGATGGCCAAAGTATTTTAGCTTATAACCTAAAATAAATGGTAAATTATTTTTAAAATAAGCAAGGTTTTCATTATGAAGATCACTCTGCTTAAAGATAGAAAATTAAATTAGAGTAAGGGCAAGATTGATTGTAAGGAAAGCAGTTAGGAAAACCTATTTGATTAGTTAAGAGATAGTATTAGTCTGATACTACTGCAGATTGAAAACAATGAGTGGATATCACAAGTTTCTCTTTAGGAGTTAAATTCAAGACTTATTGATTGATGCATTTTGGAAAGCTAGAAAGATGGGTAAAGTGAAATGTGACTTCCTAGTTTCTGGCTTATGCAGCTTGGTGCAGAATTATGCCATTTGCTGAAATAATATATATTGGAAATGTCCAGTTTTGGGCTATGATAGCAACTGGGATGTGATTTGGAGTGCTACATTTAAGACAACTTTGAAATTGCAAGTACAGAAGTTGTCTGGGCAAATGGGACCCAGGCTCAGAAGAGAAATATGGGTAGAAAATTCAATACACAAGTTATTAATAACATATGGGGCAATTACTATGTTAATATATTTTTTAAAGTAAATAGTTTTGAAGTTTTATTGAAAACACATTGCTCAATGTTAAAATGACGTTTTGAGAATAGGCTAAAGTGGGAATAGAATTTTATTTCCTGGCTGCTTCCTCTTATTTTTACAAAATGAGCATGTTTGGGAAATCCTAGATATTCAAAAGCCTTTGTCTGACCTCTCTGTAACATGCTCTTAAAATTCAGGCTACAATGTAAAAAGAGTATCATAGGTTTAGTATCTGTGAGATCAGGCATTATTTGTCTTTTTAATTCTTCTCTTTGGATTTTATATCCCATCTATTGCATATGAATATTTTTAAATATATGACTTATTTTTAGCATTATGACAAGTTTGCAGAAACAAGCCACACTGAGTGTTCAGATATTCATATTCACATCCTGTACTTTATAACAAATTGGATATGGAAAATGAGTATAGGCCTAACAGGCTAGAAACTTTAGGCATGAAAAACAATGAATTTGTGATTTAACCGGGACAGTCAAGGGTGAAATTAAATAGATTAAGGAGGTCCATTCCCAAGGTACAGGTATCAGCAGTTCACCTGACTTTCCTGTGGCAGACAGATGATCCACAGACCATAGAGTACAATCTCCCCATCCCCCAAATTGCTTTCTAGTCTTCCCTTTGATTTACATTTGGATATTTTCATACATAATATATAGTTGACTGTTACCTCCAAGTTACTTTCTTTTCTAGACAATTCTAAATATAATTGTTCTTATTAAAAATGCTTTTGTGTACTTCAAAACTAATTAATTATACTTTCTTGAATGCATCATTTTAAAACAAACACTTAATTATGAACAATGTTATTAATAGGTTGTTTATTATGTGTCTGCCTAACCTCTTTTCATTTTGTGTTTTGAGTCTTCAAAAAGTTTAAATTATTTTTTATTTATCCAGAAGTATATGTAGTATACAAAATATGTTTTATTGGGGAGAATTTTGAATCTACTAAAAGAATAAATCTTCATGGGAATTATGCAAGGGTACTGTAGCAGGAGAAAATGTAGTTAAGAAGCTTCTTCTGGAATGTTTCTGCTATTGAGGGGTTAGTGAGAACACAGACTTTCGAGCAGCTCTTATGGAGAGGTTTTAATGGAAGATTGTAGCTTGGCAGGCTACAGTGTGGAAAAAGTCAACAAACATTCTTTCAGGACCAGGATCAGGTTCTGAGGTTACCAAGGTGAAAATGATGCAGGCTTGGTCTGAAGGAACTCTCGTGAGACAGAAAGACATGTTAGTATTTTGCCAATGGTACAATTAGTCCAATGGGATACAGTGTGTACTGCAGGAATACAGAGAATAAGCATTTAATCTACAATGACAATGAGAACGATTTTCAAGAAGAGCTGATGCCTGACAGATTCTTGAAAGAGGAATAAAATTAACCAGGGGAAGAAGAGTGGAAAGTATGTTTTAACAGTTGATGCAACACACATAAATTTGGTTTGGTATGAATGGAGAATTAACTTTGGTGGAGAAATTAAGGTGGAGAGTGAGGAAGGGCTGGAATATGAAAATATTGTTTGACTTAGCTTCATAAAGCCTACCTTTAAAGTTAATAGTAACAAACTGTAAAAGGGTTTAAAAATATTTATATCCAAATTTCCCCTTCTTTTATTTTTCTATATTCTGCTTGCCCATAAAGTTGTTTAAATATTTATTCCTCTACCAATATTCACACTAAAATATATACATTTTATCCATTTTCAGTAGGTATTACGGCATTGGCACACAGTGACATGAGTGTGTATATGTGTAGTGAGTACATATGAGAGAGTGTGTACCTTACAATATGGAACAGTGCTTTCCAAAGCCGAATTATTCATTTCTATGTGCGTAATAATTGGCAGAATTTTATAAAACAGTAAATAAACAAGTAAATGATGAGGTCATTTTTCAAGCGACATGAAAATTTGGAAGGCTTTAATCAAAATTAATTTGCACTAAAGTGCAAATATATGAAATATCTAATTCTACGAAAAGAAGCAGAGATTTCCTAGGCCGAAAAAGGTGACAATGAATTTAGATAACAAAATTTTCCTTAAAATACAAGGTACCTTCCAGCAGCAGTAAGAGTATTCATGTAATTGAAGGACAGGTTGCTTAATTCTCAATAAAGGATGTTGAGGCCATGTGAAGAAACTTTGTTCTTCTGATTCATTTTTTCCCTTTTCTCCAAAAGAAACATGTAAGGTTTTTGTTCAGAGGACTGCCATTATTTCACTTTTGATTTGGGTACATGAAAATCATTCCCATGAAAGGAATAGATGAATGCAGGATGAGAACAAGACTTCTGGGAGATCAGCGAGGAAACTAAATCAAGAGCAGAGATGACAAATAATGTAGTGCTGAGCTTTGTCGGAGGGCATAAGGAGCGGAAGAGGCATAATGAGTATGAGATACTTTAGATCTGAAAATGTTATGACTTGGAACTCCTTGAATATTGACAAGTATAAAGAGAGAAAATTTGTAGCTCTCCCAGCTTCTTTGCTTCATATGAGAGAGTACATACCTTACAATACAGAACAGTGCTTCCCAAAGGCCTAATTTTTCATGTATACATACATAATAAATGGCAGAATTTTAATAAATGAGTAAATAAACCTTGAAATTATTTCCCAAATAACACACGAATTTGGAAAACGTTAAGCAAAATTAATTTCCACTGCTGTACAGAAGTGTGCCATGTATGTATAACTGCGTGACATAGCCCTCTCAGCCTCACAGAGTATTTCCTAGGAGAGTACTTTACGTCTCAGAGATGCACATTTGACATCCTGCAGGCAAATCTTTCACATTTCAACTGTCATAGATGTTATAGCTCATGATACTATTTTTATGTTCATTATCATGTGATACCTGGCAGGATATTATCAGTGTTTGAAATAATGAATTAATCATCACTACTGATTGACAGGCACTATTCTTAAAGTTTTTTCAGCATACGGATAACACACTGTTCATAAGTAATTCGTATTTATCTTTTCGTAAGAAACATAGCAATTTATGTTATTTTCAAGTCTTTTTGTAATGGCTTTTAAAATGCTAATGATGTGTATTATCCAGTGAATGTGTTAGTATTATATTAGAAGTACAAAATCTGATAGGAAGTTTATATATTCTATTTCCACAAATCATTAGATAACGTTATGGTATAATGCTTTTTGTATCTTTAAATCTCTCACTAAATATATACATATATTCTCTCTTCCTTTCTTTCTTCCATTTTTCTGATCTGCTTCCATTGATGACTCTATGCTTTTGACTCCAGACTGGCAATATGAGGGTAAGATGACAAAAATAAAAATCCCAAACAACTTCATGAGCATTGCTTGTCTGTCTTTGTTTCATTCTCTTTAGAACATTATTAAAATTCTATTCACTCTCTCTAATTAGACCCTTTATCACAATTAAAGTCCAATTATGTTTGTTTCTGTTGTGATGCTTTAATTACAATTTATCCTTGTTAATCATCCCTTTATGTTATTTCTTTGGGTTAAATTTCCATCACATTATCTCTGTCCTGAAGGACTTCCACTCTCCAGTGGTGCCTGCTGGTGTTTTCTCAGTAAGATTTGAGTAGTTTGTGGTGCACAAAGTGACTGTATTATGATGTGGTAAGGAATCTATGTCGTTATTATAAAATATTTTTAAATAATATTAAAAGTAGTGACACATATTAATTAGGTTGCAAGATTTTCCTTTTTAAATATTAATATACACCTCAATGAATTTTTTCTCAGTGTGTGTGCCCCTGCAGTCAATTCTTACTTTTCGTTATTTTCTCTCTTTAGATTGCAAACTAGCTAGGGGAGGACCACCAGCTACCATAGTTGCTATTGATGAAGAGAGTCGGAATGGTGAGTGAGTTTTTTATTTTACAAATGTCTTATCTAAGGGAGTTTTCTTCAGATTTTAATTCTCAATCTGCTATAAGTAGAGGTACTAAGATGAAAGTTTCAACCCAAATCCATGAATAACTCCCCTCTAGTATGGGTTTCAATTATGCCATTCTCTGGAAATTTATGCTTTATTTGGAATACATTATAAAAGCCTCATTCGATTAATATAAATATTTAGTTTTGATTTAGAAGAAATTATTTGATTCAGAGTCAACTCAAGCATGCATCCAGATATGGACTGGAAGTTGACTGTCATGTATATAGTCAGCTAACTGAAACACAACGTATTCCTCCAAAGAAATGGACCACAAAATAAGCGTTACACTGCTAACTTATATTGGCCGGGATCTGGTAAGGATCTAGATCCACAGTCGATTAGACATGGTGATTGTGCCTGATTAACATGAAAACCAACTGTGCTTAGAAAGTGAGAACATGAAATAAGGCCAAGAGCGAGAAAGAAGTCTGAATTTTCACTTGGGCCGTCTGAAGTAATTAACAATTTCTAATTCATGTCAAGTTCCTCTTTGGGAAAACTTTTTTTTCCCTTATCATTAGTGTTTTTGTTCTGCAGCAGCCGCCTTGACTCTCTGAACTTTAATGTAGAAGTATTTAAATTGTTTTCTCCTCAACTGGGCAGCAGTAAAATGGTTATCTCTTGGGATTCTGTTTCTATTCTCTTGGGACTCTGTTTCTATTTTAAACTAAGTATATAAATGTGGTCTGTGGCTCATTTTGTCTGCTGATTACATGACAGACTCTTCCATTAAGCTTGTACTTAATATTTATTCTAAAGTATGTTCTTGCACTTTTGTATTTTTTACAAAATAATTATGTCAATTGCCTTATTAGAAAGTGATCTTTTTCTTGTAATTCAATCTACACATCTGCATGTACTTTGAAAATATGTACAGGCAATTCCTGCATCGGTTTACCTCTTCATGATTAATTGTGCTGCATGACAGATGCTCCTTTTACTCGTTTAAAGAATTGACACAGACGTATATTCCCGCACATTCTTTGAAATCACTCAGAAATATCTACAGTACTGCTGGCCTCTGTTTAAACAAATTTAAGTATCAACAAAATGTTTGCCACATTAAGTAATTACAAAAATGTGAACATTTTGATGATGTTTTTAAAATCTATCCTTATTGATAATAAAATCCTATGGAGTTTGAATTATTATGATGCATTTATGTAAGTTGGAAATAAATCCCAAATGTGTCTACAGTAGAGAAAAAATATCAAAATACTATAAAGTAAAAGATATACAAAAAAAGGTTCTGTCTTCTAATGATGAATTACGGCTTCCTTATGGTTAACTATTTTTAAAGAAAGAAATCTATATTTTCTAAATATTCCGCAGCGAAAGCGGTTAACCTTTTTAACCAGAAATAAAAATTCAATAAACATAATACAACGTTTATCAACAATTTCTTTTCTAATTGTTAACCAATTCACTTGAAAATATAAGCTGAGCTGAAATAAAACATTTAGTTTTCCTAAGCAAATTTGTTTTAATGTGTGATTCTGTATAGAGCTTATTTTGCCAACTAGGTAATTATAGCAACAGCAATGATGATAGTTTATTTCCTTTTGTGCTGATTAGATCCTACTTTTCCAAGGAGTGTAGGAACTCTACGAAGATGTTGCCATAGCATTGCTGTACAGTAGCATGTGGTGAAAGTTCAATATTTCTGTTTTAGAAGAAAATGACATGATATAGTGTAGTAATGTTGTGCTCCTTACTTGGCTTATTTTGTAGAAACTGCCAGCTACTCAGAAAGCTGCCAGAGTTGTTAAGTGTCACCACAAGAAGTATAAATACTGATCTAGAGAATAATGTTTTGCATTTCTCTTTTGCATTAAATTTCTAAAAATATGATGATCAAATGAACCTCTGCCAGATATTATAATGTAGTGTTTTAATCATTCTTGTCTTAAAAATCTAAGGGAAAAATCTATGCAAATGTTTTTATATTTTTCTTTAGGCAATCTAAACTTCCCAGTGACACAGTTATTTTTGGTCATGTTGGGTGGCTCATGCCTATAGTCCCACCATTTTGGGAGGCTGAGGTGGCTGGATTGCTAGAGCTCAGGAGTTCAAGACCAGCCTGGCCAACATGGCAAGACCCTGTTTCTACTAAAAATACAAAAATTAGTCAGGTGTGGTGGCACCCACTCATAGTCCTAGCTACTTGGGAGGCTGAGGCACGAGAATCACTTGAACCTGGGAGGCTGGGAGGGGAGGTTGTAGTAAGCTGTGATCATTCCACTGCACTGAAGCATGTGCAGCAGAGTGAGATCCTGTCTGAAAAACAGAAAGTAAAGAAAAGAAATAGTTATTTTTAGCCTTGGTCTGTAGTCTCTTAATTTCTCATTTCCAGTATCTTTTAATTGGTAGTAATAAAACATGTGGGTTTCCTATTTTACCAGAATGATGAGCACTCAGTTTTAAAGGCTTTGAGGCTTCTTTGAAAAGAAAGGCTTAACAAATCTTTAATCAGCTAAATTAGTAAATTTACTTCAAATCAACTTGCCTGTGGCTCACTTAACTGATGTCTATTGCTAAACGATCTCTGTAGCTAAATACATTCACTACTAAAGCAAAGCATCTAAATAGCTCATTTTTTTAAAATTATAGCTAATTGTTTATGTAAGTCATTGAGCTACATTTATAGAAAACTTATTTATACACATCTCTATCTTTCAAAGACTTTTATAATTTGTGGGATGGAAATATTCTTTGTGAATATATATGTCAAGTGCATTTATACATATGTGCATGCTTGGAAGAATTACAAATTTAACAGACGGAGATCCATAAGCTTCTTTCTCACCCTGGTCTCTGTTAGATGCTTTCGCTTCCTGATCTTTGTCCTCAACAGCACCTTAATGACAGATCCATTACATCATCTTGGGCTGAGCAAGAGATTATTTTCATCACAACTACTGGTAATACTAAGCTTACATTGTAAAGGGGCAAAGTGGGCACACAAAGAGATATGTTGGTTCCTGACTACCACCAGAAAGCTCTTGAACTAGCATGTAGAATGTATTTAGTATGTAATTTCATTTTGAGGGGAGAATGCATTTGAGAAACAGATCACATTATCTATGTTTAAGTAAATGAGAATGTCTAAAATACCTTTCTGAACAGATATTTTCTAGTTTCTCTTGACTCTATGAGGCTTTTAGCATTGAAACCTTACTGAAAGGAGAGAGGTGGGGACAGTTACTCTGGGACATTTAAAGACCTGCCACTGAGTGCCAGCCACATCAGAGTCCTTGGCTGCTTTACAGCAACTATAGATTGACATTAAACAGACTTTGGAAACACTCATTCAAACTAATTCTCAGAATCTACTGAAGTGTACAGGCACTACTACGTAAAGGGAAGGAGAAAATGATTTTAAGTCGTGGTTAGAACACACCACTGTGACTGTAAAGAAATGGACAGATTCAGAGGAAAAAGGATATCACTACGTGAAAGATTAGAAGACCCACCCTAAAGGAGCTTCGTGAATTTAAAGTTTAAAATATATTGTACACTCTTAGTAAATTTGGGAAATGAAAGGTAATTCTGAGGTATCTCCATAATTTGAAAGCAACATCAACCAAGGATGCCATGATGGACTCAATGAAGAAGTTTACATTTAGATTGTACAATTTTTAAAAAGTTATTTGGGGAGTGAGTTGCTTGTAGAAATTTATCGATGTAAGAATGGAGGAAACCCCAAAGTTCAATTACTGGCTTTGAAGTAAAGCTCATGAAGAATTTCTCCGCACAGAACTTTCCTAAGCAGTATTTCTCCATCCTCTCTTCCTTACACGGGTTCTCTCAAGGTCTTGGATTTTACCATTCCTTTTCTTCAAGGCCCTTCTTCTCTAAATGTCCTTTTACCATAAACAGTTGTTTCACTTCTTCCTTTTCTTATGATCAAATATTGACTGTTAGATTACTGATTTGTGTTACTGAGCCAATTGTGCTGTGAGTTTCTTACCTGTTAAGACACGGAAAATCTGATCACTACCTTCATTTTTGAATGGAGTGCAGTAATCAACAGTATAAAGGTTCTTAGCAATTACTAGATAAAAATTGTAATTCAAAAACTATCTTAAAACATTTTTTGGACTTAAAATATTTCCTACAGCAGTTTTCAAAACAAATATTCAAATGCCAACTATTCCTAAATTGAGTTACTTATGTAATTCAATGAAATGTAAGTGATGTCATGTGATTTAATGAATATGAAAGTACTTGATATCCCTTCATCCATGACTACTTCACACAAATTTGACATATATACTAAAACGAACATTTATTTTATATTTATTTCAGGTAGTGTAGTTTAAGCAAAGTATGTATACTTACTTTTCAGTATAAATAGAAATGAATCTCTTAAGTACACTCAATAATAAAAGTTTTATGAAAGTGTTATAATCGATGTACTGTTAAAGTACACTACTTTTTATTAAATTCAAATGGGTTTATTCAACAAAATGTAGATATATACTAATATATTGATTGTTTTTTTATTTTATTTTTTGTTTGTTTTTTTTTTGTTGTTGTTTGTTTGTTTGTTTTTTGAGATGGAGTCTGTCGCCCAGGCTGGAGTGCAGTGGCTTGATCTTGGCTCATTGCAACCTCTGCCTCCCGGGTTCAAGCTATTCTCTTGCCTCAGCCTCCTGAGTAGCTGGGACTAGAGGCATGTTTCACCACGCCCAGCTAATTTTTGTATTTTTAGTATAGACGGGGTTTCACCATGTTGGCCAGATGGTCTCAATCTTTTGACCTTGTGATCTGCTCGCCTAGTAATCTGGGATTACAAGTGTGAGCCACCACACCTGGCCTATTGGGTGCTTTTTAAAAAATTCACCAAAGCAACTTGCCATTGATGACAAGAATCAAGATTTTTTTGCCATTGATTCAAGTTTTTGCTTTCTAGATTCTCCAATTTGTCATGCAGTAATCCTTGGTTCTCAAGCCAAAAATGCTGACCTGGTTAGCACTAAGCTCTTTTCATGTACCTCAGGACACATTGAAAACTAGGATATTGCTTTTACTGTCATCTGTATGTTTGCTTTTGAAAATTTACAATTTTACAGAGCAGTGCTTTGAGTTGTCAGACTTGGGTATGGTTGAGAGGGTTGCTTCTTAAGTTGGTTTTGAGTAAGAAAGACAATAGTTCCTAGTCAAAGTATAGGAGCAAAATTATTCTCCCAAATTTGTCTTCATTTTTACAACAAAGTAGCTGACCTAGAATATAAGTGAAGACCACCTGCTTGCAATTCTCTCATTCCCTATTACAGACAATCTTGAACACATGCCCAATACATAATTTTGTTGTTCAATCAATCAATCATTTCATTAATCATTTATTTACTTAGTTGTTTATTCAAGGTATGATTATTGACACCCTGTACTGTGTGAGAATCTGTTGTGGTACTGATGATGCATCAGAGAAGGAAACAGGCAAAACTGCTTTGCACGTGGAGGTAGAGACAGGTAACTATAGGGAGAAAAAATGAAACAGAGTGAGAAACCAAGGAGTGATGAACAACTGAGGAGGCAGTGACGCTGTTTCAGATAGAGGACTTGTTTCTTTGAGGAAATTACATTTGAGCAAAACTGTATAAAGTTCAGACTGAAGATCTGAGCCATGCATTCACCCAGGGAATTCACATTATAGACAGAGGAATAAATTCAAAGACTCTGAAGATGAATATGTCTGATAAGTTTAACAAATGGCAAGAAGATAGCTGGAGAAGATGAGAAAGAGCAAATGTGATTGAAATAGAGAAGATAGATGTTGATTGAATGTATGTAGATTAGTCAAAAATGTTTTTGACTTTTTAATTGATTTGCCAAGAAATCAGTTGATGGTGACCTCATCTAGCAACATATAATTTACAAAGAATAATTCTTTTTTCATCTTTCATTCAGTGTCCTAGAAGTACATAATTAAAAATTCAGATTCACAACTGTGTATAGATATGTTTGTTCACAATCACAGATAACCTTATTCTTTAAAAATATGTTTTACTCAGAAAAAAATCAGAAAATGCATTAAGTCATTCAGTTTGGCTCAGTGGTATCACTGCCTCATTTAACATATAGTAGAGGATTATTGCAGTCATCTCAAAGGTCAATATGAACATGATGGATTTCTATTGTAAAGTAATATTTAGAGTCAGAAAATGTAATAGTGTGGTACCATCAAAATTAACAAGTGATTTTTGTTATATTACATTCTCTTAAAAAAATCATTAATAAAGAGGGAAGATTCAATAATAGCAGCTTCACATTTCAGATACATCCTTACAAACATTTTGCTTGACAAAATGATCTTCTTTATTGAATATATTTTGGTGAAAATTGATTAATGTGCTAGGTTTTATCTTAGTACTTTGGGACAGGCAAGGTGTGAGCATTATTTGTGAGAAAATAGCAAATAACATCCCATCAATATTCTCTATGGAGTTTATTCAGTATCTTTACAAGGGATTATTTAGAGATATGAGGGATCTTATTGACAACAGTCAGATTAAATATTATAAATGACTTAAAAACAGTAAGTGATTAATTTTTATGCTACACTTGAGACTCTACCAAATCTTGGAAATAATCAATTTAAAATTTCTTTCCAATGAGTATGTTTTATGGAATGCTGTTATAACAGATGTTTTCTTTCTGTTTTTCTATTACTGATTATCAATTGATACCTCTAGTAGAATTTCCATTCTGTATTGCATAGCAAATATTAAAGTTTTGGTAAGTAAATGTTTTATATGTATTATTTAAATATTCTTTTGACACCTTGAACCTTGATGTATTTGAAATAATATTTCACAATAAATAGATGTGTTTCAGTTAAAACTATTTTTTGAAGTCTATTTTGAATCCCAGGAGAAAAACAATTATTTCAATTTTATTTTAGCCAATTTCAAATTCCAGCTAAATCTCACAAAATATATTTCTTCTTCATACTTGTTCATGCTTTCTTAAAAACATTAACTATATGCTACTCCTTGCTTTCATTTTTTTCAGGAGAGGTCAATCAGTTAATACTCATGACAGATTTTTAGTTAACTAAAATACCAGCAATTTAAACTTAACAGATAATTATTATCCTTTCACATAATCCTACATTGTGAACTTTATCTATTTCTCTGATTAAAAATCACTGTTTTATATAAAGTCTTTATTATTGTTGGCAAATAAACACTGACAGGAAACTGTGTGAACATTACTATGATTATATATATGTTTTCTTTAGGATTCTAAGATTACCTTACTTCTGAGTTTTTCAATTATTGACTATTAGTTAAACTTAAGACTACACAAAGATGTGCCTTCTTCATTCTGTGATATAGTTGATCAGAGATAGCACTAACATTTTAACAATATGTAAAAGAAATGTCTTCTGTAAATCTTATTACATGAATAAAACATATAATTGTTTTTATGTTAACAAAGTGGTCAGAAAACAAGAAGAATTCCCTGTAAAAAGAATTTTGTAAGCCTGTAAATACAAAGACACACTCTAGGGATGACACACCTGCAAGCCTGTGGCTAATATTTTTCTGCAAACAACTGTCAACACCTTTCATCTCAGAATAGAGAATATTTGGATCATTATATTAAATTGCAATTTCGGTGAGGGCAAAGACTATATTTTTTGATTCATTGCTATAATCCAAGAATTGTTCCTGGTACATAGTAGGCATTTCAAATGCTATTGTTTGAGTAACTGAACCGCTAACATTAACATGAATTTCACAAATAAGAGCTGCAAGGGACTTAAATGAGACTTACCTGCCTATTTAGGATAGTTTGGAGTATTACTATGATTAAGATTTTTTAACATAATTAACCCTTAATCAAAATTCACCTTGCATGTATAAAAATAAGTAGTGTGATTCTTTTTAATTTCAAGTAATTTTTTTTGCTTGAATTACCGTGTCTACAATGATGACAAAAATTTCTTTTTGTGTTCTCTAAGATGTTTTTTTGAAATTACAGAAAATAATATAACAGTATTCTAATGTGAGGGAATGCTGATGTGTTTGTACGTATACATATAAATTAATACTGAATATTATTTTAGCCAGGCATGGGGGCGTGCATCTGTAATCCCAGCTACTTGGGAGGCCAAGGCCCAAGAATTGCTTAAACCCAGGAGGCACAATTTGCAGTGAGCCAAGATTGCACCACTGCACTCCAGCCCAGGTGACAGAGTGAGACTATATCTCATAAATAAATAAATAAATAAATGAAACTGAATATTTGGCCAAATCAAAGAAAAATACATCTAACACTAAAGTATTTTAAAACCCATATTATCACAAATTAAAGACTAAAATATACATATTTTATGTATTCATATTTTTTAAATGTTTTTTACATTTAAGAGTATTTCATAAAATGAAAAACCTGATTATTCAGATAACCAGGTAAATTTATAAAATTGTATTTTATTTTAGTTAATTCTCATAGATAATTTCATATGACAGATGAAGTTTATCAGCCTTGTCATGTGGTATGATTTAATGACTGTGTAAAAATACTGTCTAATTCTTGGAAAATGGTTCACTTTAGTTGTTAACTTTTGATGGTAAAATCTTCACTTAGGTCTTTTAGCCTTTAAGGGAAGTTAGATAAAGTAGACACGTGCATCATGAAATGATATTTTTAAAGACTATAATTAGACAGAATATAATATTTTGAATTAAAGAAAATAACGGAAAATCAAATTTTACTTTCATTAATAATTTGCTGTCTACTCCACGTGTTAGTAATTTTAAAATATAATTATTCTGCATGAGTAAATATTTTTTATTTAAATACTCGAAGAAACTGCAAACGATTTAACATCAATATGTCATATGAGTTTGCAGTTCATGAAATGAGAATAAAAGCCATTTGCAATTTGACATTTCTAATTTAAAATTAAAATTAAATTTTCAGAAGTAGTAACTATATTTTGATAACCCTTTATTCATTAAAAATTAAAATGAAAGATAATGCCATTTTTATAGGATAGCAAGATATTTCATGCACAGTTAATTGGTAGACATATACGCATCATCCCCCAATAATACACACACACACATACACACACACACACACAATGCCAGAAATATCTATACCATGTTCAAAAATCAATAGATTTTTTAAAAATTCAAGCTATGATAGGTTTCCCGAAACCATACCTGCATCTACATTAGTGAAGAAAGCATATTCTGTATTTTTAAATTTAATAAGAATTCTTATTCAAATTTCAGTAATCCATGTTAAATTTATATCATGGAAACTTTATGTTTTATTTGACATCTTGGTGGACAGAAAGATATCTGGAGGTCAAGAACCCTAGAAGGGGTGTTTTGAATTTTCTCTTAAGAAATAGATTGTTGGCTTTGGACATTATAAATAACAACACCAAATATCAACTTGGAATTTGAAAGATGAAATCTCTGGGCTTTAATTATTGAGCTTGATTAGCAGGTATTAGTGCTTTTATAAAATCGAGATAAGGGTTATGGTATGTTTTCTTAAATGTTTGGTTAGTGTCCAACTGGGCTTCAGAGTTCATTCGAAAACACTCCCCCAAAGAAAAAAATATGTAAGCACTGGCATACTTTATTTGACCCATAATTTCAAAGCATTTTGGGGTCATAGAAAACATATCCAGGGACTTGTATTAAACAATGCTCTTAAACATGTATAGAGGAAATTTGAACGTAAATGTATAGTAGCTATATAAATCTATTTCAATCATATTTTAGAAAGTTTGGCTACATATGTGTTTGGTTTGAGATTGAGAGTTAAAATTCCAGGAGTTTAAAGAGTCTTTTCAAAATTTAATGTGATCACCCAAATGCATTATGCATCAAATGATCTTATGATATATCACATAAACTGAATACATCAGTTGAGACATAATATGGAAATAAATAACATGATAATCAATATGAATCAAGATTTTCTGTAGAAAATCAACTCTATAAAACTGGTATCTGATGTAGCAATCTGTGAAGTGCTATTCTCTGTTTCTGGTAGTAGGTGTGAAGAAGCTGCAGGTCATCTAGGCTGGCAGTTGGGGAGGAAAAGTTAGTGCGAAGCAGAGGAGAGTGAGGGAAAACTGATGTCCATGAGGCCAAATTAGAATCCATGGGAACAATAATTGTAACCCATATCTGTTACCACCTTTAACCTGTATGCTACTAACTACTTTATACTGACAAGGAAAGTCAGCAAATCAGCAACAGTACGCGAGAGCTAAAGTAGAACAGGATACCCACACAAGGTACAATGGGTGCCGCAGCAATTTTAACAGGAAAAAAATTATTCTTAAAAATGTGGTTTCACTAACATTTACCCCTCAAACTGACATCAATCTATTCCATTTTAAATCATGTTTACATTCCAAATAAAGATAATGGTAAAATAATGCTTCTTTCCAAGATGACACATCTATCCTTCTACCAACTGAAAGCACACTACCCATCACTCCGAAAGTGGATACAATCTCACTTAAGTCATTTATTCACCAGTGGACGATGTTCATTCCTCTTCTGATACACCTCTCTCTCTTTAGTATCGTGTAAGTTAAATACGGTGACATAAAGTTAATTACTATTATATTTTTATGTGGGATGGCAGGAGAAGTGGAAAAAAGGGAAAATTTGGTTAACCTTTTTGAAATATATTCACAACAAATTAAGAAAGAACTTTTC
The DNA here is from genome assembly GCF_007565055.1 of Rhinopithecus roxellana. Lineage (NCBI taxonomy): Eukaryota > Metazoa > Chordata > Mammalia > Primates > Cercopithecidae > Rhinopithecus > Rhinopithecus roxellana. The sequence goes on along the minus strand of NC_044559.1, from coordinate 66,665,141 downwards.
ATAATTATCACAATTCTTATGTTTGCAATTGGTCACATGGTCATACCTTGTTTATAGCTTCCTTCTTGTACCACCTATTTCATTATTACCTTTATTTTAACCAGATCATCAGGTCTTTTGTCTAATACGATGACCTGAAAGTTTGTTCCTGAAGAGCGTTGGCCCTTAGTAGTTCTTCCTGCGTTAGTCTATTAAAGTTTTCCAATAACTTTGATCACAACACAAGGGAGTACTAAGAGAACTCACTTGATCTCCTACAAATGGTTTCACTTATCCATCTGCTGAAGTTACTCTTTAGTTAGCACCTACATGGGACACAAATGTCTTTAAGCTCTGTACCCAAGTAGAGAGAATTAATCACATATATCTTCGTCAGACCTCCCTGTCACAGATGCTCCAATTATGTTCAAGTACTGTCAGCCAAGCTATTAAATTTTCCCGGCCAGGCGTGGTGGCTCACGTCTGTAATCCCAGCACTTTGGGAGGCTGAGGCGGGCGGATCACAAGGTCAGGAGATCAAGACCACAGTGAAACCCCGTCTCTACTAAAAATACAAAAAATTAGCCAGGCATGGTGGCGGGTGCCTGTAGTCTCAGCTACTCAGGAGGCTGAGGCAGGAGAATGGCTTGAACCCGGGAGGCGGAGCTTGCAGTGAGCCGAAATAGCGCCCCTGCACTCTAGCCTGGGCGACAGAGAGACTCTGTCTCAAAAAAAAAAAACAAAAAACAAAAAACAAAAAAAAAACAAACAAACAAACAAAAAAACTTTTCCCAGTGCATCAGGGTAGATATGTTCTTTGGCTATCACTCTTTTCAGGAGAAATGAATAACCAAATATACTACTCAAAGTTCTGCTGACATCAAGAGTTTGAATTTACCACTAACCTCTTGAGGGCTCTGCATAAAGGCAATCAGGAAAAGTGAGTAAACAAACAGAAATAAAAGCAATTTTTTTTGACTAGGTATTTGAAATTTTTTTTGACTAGGTATTTGAAACTAAACAAAACCACATTCATTCAACCAAGGGAGCAATAGCTCCCTTCAAAGTATTTTGGAAAAGTTTTTACATCCTAAGTGCCATCCAGAACATCGCAACTGCATGGGAAGAAGTCACACAGCAATGCATGATCAGCATGTAGAAGAAAGTTTTGAAGACATATGTGAACATATTCAAAAGCTTTAACAAAGACTCTGCTGTTGATGAAATAGTAGGTAACAAGTTATTAGCACTTGAGAAAAGCTAGAATTGGATATTGATGAAGAGGATATTCATGAGTTTGTTGGCATTGAGTTTTCGAGTGATAAAACTGTAGGAAGAAAGAAGTAAAGAAGCTGAGGCAGAGGAAGAAGTTAAACCCGAGGAACCGAGAAAGTGTAAGATGAAGAAACCTGTGGAGGCCTTTGCTGCTATCAGCAGTGTCATACAGATGTTAAAGAAATGGTACGTCAATTAGGAGGGACTCCTAAGAACTGACAGGCAGGGACAAAATGCTCTTGCTTGTTACAGAAAGATATGTAATAATAAGAAATAAGCTGTACAGTCAAAACTTGATATCTTTCCAAAGAACACTGTGAATTCAGAAAAAAAGAGGTTTGATGGACTCACAGTTCCACGTGGCTGGGGAGGCCTCACAATCATGGTGGAAGATGAAAAGCACATCTTTCTTGGTGTCAGACAAGAGAGAAAATGAGAGCCAAGTGAAAGGGGAAACCCCGTATAAAACCATCAGATCTCGTGAGACTTATTCACTACCACGAGAACAGTATGGGGGAAACCGCCCCCATGATTCAATTATCTCGGACTGGGTCTCTCCCACAACACATGGAAATTATGGGAGCTACAATTCAAGATGAGGTTTGGGTGGGGACACAGCAAACCATATCAAACTCTAGACCATCAATAAGTTTCAGTAACCAGTTTCTTCTACAGGTGGAACATCCCTAATCTGAAAATTTGAAATCTGAAATTCTCTAAATTCTGAAAATTTTTGAGTACCAATATGATGTCATAGGCAGAAAATTCAACACATGACTTCATGTAAAAATATCACAAAATTATTTAAAATATTGTCTAAAATTACCTTTAGGCTGTGTGTGTATACATGAAACGTAAATGAATTTTGCATTTTGACGTGGGTCACCTTTCCATGATATCTCATTATATAATACAAATATTCCAATATTCAAAAAAATCTGAAATCTGAAACACTTCTTATCCCAGGCATTTCAGATAAGGGTTACTCACCCTGTACCAGCTAATTTTGAACCTCATCAGAAGGAGGAGAAATTGATGACTTTGTTGCTGTAGCATCTCCATCATCCAGAAATTAATTATAGTTCGATGCTTCAAATACTCTTTAGGTCTACTGTGCTTTCAGTTGTGTACATGAATAATGAGCACCCATATAACCATTCTGTTTTTCACTTCAGTGCCATATTCAATGAATCACATCAGATATTCAATACTTATTTATGAAATAGGCATTTGATTTTCCCCAAATGTAGGCCAATATAAGTGGTCTGAACACATTTAAGGTAGGCTGTGTTATGCTATGACATTTAGTAGGTTGGGTAGATGAAATTCATTTTAGACTTAGGGTATTTTAACTTATGATGGGTTTGTTGAATACAGTCTCATCATAAGTCGAAGAGCATCTGTACTAGAGTACTTCTGAGGACTGCCGAGTTTTTTTCTTGTTTTTAATTCAATGAAAATATATTGATTTCAAGAGCATTGCCCTTAAGCATGTTGAAAGGTTTTTGATTTGTAAAATAAAAAAAAAATACTTATAATGTTTGGTGATAAGAAAACGAGTATCTTTGAGTTACATACAGTAGGATGGTAACTCCAGACATTCTATGTCCTAGTTACATGATCTTGGGAAAATTAATCTCTCTGATTCTTAACTTTTCTAACTATAAAAAGGGAAAGGTTCATCTTGGAGATGTGTTATGCAGGTTAGAGGAAGTAATGTTCACAATGTTCCTGGTACACAGTAGAGACTTAGTAAATGGAAACTATTATTATCGGCACCATTACTCTCAGTACTAAGATAATCACTCATTTAGACACAGTATTTGTGCTATGGGTATCCTAAAAGTGGCAATACTCATACTGAAATTTTAATATGGAGAAATTGAAGCTAAGAGAAAGGAAGCAGTTATAAAAAAGTTGTTGCCAAATTAGTGCTGTTAAAGTGATTAACAGTATTTAAAAATCAGATTCCATGGACACACTGTTATGTTTCAGACTTTGACTCGTACTTGCTTACTTGCTTGGGAAACTTACCTTTTTTATGCTTCAGTACTCTCATCTGTTAAATAGGAGCAATAACATATCAGCCATTAGTGCTTGATGTGACAGATCATATGAGTAAAATGCATGTAAATTTGTTATATACTTTATGAAGCAAAAAGAACCTAATGAATATTAGCTACAAGTATTGTCAGAGGTTTTCATTTTTTCTTTCCATATACCATACCATGTTCCTAGTAGCTGAAGAAAGCATAGTTTTCAAAAGGAATGCATCCTTTCATAAAGCACTGATTATAAAATAAAATACTAAGAAAAAAGTAAAAGCATTAAAAAGCATGCATATGAGACATGTATATATAGCATATATTTGTATATAAATTATATATGTATTAAATATATTAAATAATCTATACAGGAATAAAAGGATTAATATTATTTAAATGAAAATCTGTAAAATGATAAAGCTAGGAGACTTACCTCAAAAGCTCATTGGGATTTCCAGACAATGTGAGATCATTAAAGTGCTTTCATAGTGTAAAGTGCAAGACAAATGCTTCTAATAATACTCTGAAGTGTTCTCATAAGGAATAAGTCAGTATTTTTCTTTATAGATGCATGAGGAAAAGCAATAGTTTATTAGCCACATAATTATTAAAGGAATCCTAAAGGCAAAAATTAGAATTGTGTGGTTATTAACAAAAAGCCTAAGGTTATATGGAAAGAACCATTGCTTTGCTTATTATTATTATTTTTAATCAGTTGATTTTTAAAAAAAAACATGTTTTGGACTTTAAAAAATCTGTCTCCTGAATTTATGAATACACATTTATTTTTTCCCAAATGTTATTCTGTCCTGGTACCTTTGCACAGTCAGTAGAATAAACACAGAAAATTATATGTACTTTCTTCTTTCATTTTTTTGTCTCGTACCCTTTGAAAGTAAAGCTGAAGAATACTGATGAGTTAATAATTGGCTTTCCTACATTCACCTTACTGAAATGCAAACGTTGTTTTTTTCAGTCTGGCTTTTGTAGGCGATTCAGTACCAACTCACAATTTAGTCAATTGAAGGATGTCTTAGGAGTCTTTCTGCTTTGTTATTCTATTTGACCCAATAGTGTTAACCTTTAACATTGAACATTTAGGGCAGAGCAATGGCAATTTACTACAGGATTCAGGCTCTATGATAAGGATTACTTACTAGATATTAGGATAAGCATTCTTTACCCTTTAGAATACGTTGTTCCATTTTTATAAAAATACTAAACATCAACACTTTCTCACATACATTTTTATCAAATATGAAAATGATTTAATTTTTATTTAATTTCTCAAAAAACCCTCATCTCAAAAACTCTAAAATTAAGATTCCAAATTCAATCAAATTTTTTAGTCCTTAGTATTCACATTATATTAGGTAGAGTACTTTTGAATTATCCACCTAAATACTGACGGTATAGAAAAGATCTTTAAGCAAGTATGCATATTTCCAATGTACTTTATTTGGATTAAGAAAAAAAAAATCAGTGTGTTGAAATCTCACTATACTCCAAAGTTCCAAGTGGCTCACATGTGATATTTTCCATGCAAAAATTTCAAGTTTAATAAATTATGATATATCAGATATATAGAAGAGCTGATCTGAGTCATGAACTGTGCATTTGATACAGTAGATAGTGTGATGGACAATGCAAGATGAAAAATATCTAACAATATGAGTTACACTTTAACACCCAATTCCAGAAAATTTATACCAAATGAGAGGCAAAATTTTCTTTTTAAGTAATTGTTAACACTAAAGAATGATCATGTTAAATAATATCACTCCTCTACAGGAAGGGAGAGCTACCATATCACTGATCATTTTATTTGTTGTGTCTTAGTTAGATCAACTTTCATAAGTTAATTTTATACAGCCTTAAGAATATGCACACAAAATGTCTTTACTGTTTTTTTATTATTATACTTTAAGTTCTGGGGTACATATGCAGAACATGCAGTTTTGTTACACACCCATCAACCCTCATTTACATTAGGTATTTCTCCTAATGCTATCCCTCCTATAGACCTCCACCCCCCAACAGGTCAAAATGTGTGATATTCCAATCCCTGTGTCCATGTGTTCTCATTGTTCAACTCCCACTTATGAGAGAGAACATGTAATATTTGGTTTTCTGTTCCTGTGTTAATTTGCTGAGAATTTATTAAACATAAAACTGTTGAAAGTTATTTGAATTGTATATGGATGTACAAAGCAGATAGAACTTGAAGGGGGACATGTTTTGGCATATGATCAAAATCTGTACAGATAACATGTAAATATTTCCATATTACACACAGACAAATGGGATTTTTAACTTAGGACCATGGGAAATATTGCCTTCCTTTCTTTCATTTTGCCCTAAATATGTTATTGGCTACATACAGAGACCTGTGTATACATAGAAATTCATGAGAAAAAGTGAAAATAACTTTGTAATATATGTGTAGTTCCTTTGATAAGAGGCATATGACCTTGGATAATGGAGGGATAAAAAGAATTTTCTTAAGGCAACCCATTTTAGTGGCTATGAATTCTCAATTTGAAGTTACTAGATTAATATTTATAATTCCTTGATATGTGTAGTTCCTTTGATAAGAGGCATATGACCTTGGATAATGGAGGGATAAAAAGAATTTTCTTAAGGCAACCCATTTTAGTGGCTATGAATTCTCAATTTGAAGTTACTAGATTAATATTTATAATTCCTTGATTTGGGTACAGTCAGTATAAGCAGAAGTGGAGATTTAGAAAAAAAACAAAAAACAAAGTGATTCTTTTTATTGCAAAGGAATCTTCATTTCTTTGATCTCAGAACTGACCAGTTGGCATTTTTTAAATTTCCAAGTGAACTTTCCTATTTGAAAAAGTCTGCAGTATGTTAATAATTGACATTATAAATCTGTCTATTATAAACGATTTTCCCAGCATAGTTTACTTACTGTTGGTGATATTCTAGATATATTCTCAAACCAAAAATCATGAAGTACAGAGAGAAAATGGCAACTCTACCTTTTCACACATCCAAGCTCTTTCTCCTCTGTACCTAATAAGATGTATGTTAAGAGAACCCTGTGTTCAAATTTATATATGTATATGTATATCTATATCTCTACATATAATGATATGAACAAAAATGTTAGAACCAGAACTTGGTCCTTACTCTTAGGGTCAGTGTGAGAAATGCTAAATTCAGCAATTATTTATTCTTCATTAACATGTGCCAAATAGTTTGCTAACTACTAATACCAAAGTAATTTTCAACCCTTCAAGAGGTTACACTTTATTTTTGGAGATGACAATAAAACCAAAATATAAAATAGGCAGTAAAATAAGTATCTGCAAGACACAGAATTAATACAGAAAAGGAATCTGTTAACCATCTAGTAGGGGGAAGGAGGAATAAGGGAAAGCTTGGAGAAGGAATCAGTGCCTGAACAATACCTGAACCCGGTTGTGAGGAATTTATATCAATTTTCCAGGACAAAAAGACCAAGTTGTCAGGGAAGATGTTCTTGGCAAATAGTTGTAAAATACCAGGGTGTTTAGGGCACCTAAGTAGTTCTTCATGCCTATGTAGTCATTTATTTCACTTGCTGGAGCATGTGTTTAAAAGTAAATTGCCAAGTCACATCCAAGAAATATGGAATTAGAATCTTTGAATTTGAGGTCCAAAGACATACATTTTTACAAGCTTACTGAGTGAATATATGTGTATTTTAAGATTAGAAGACAACTATGAATATGCGAGCTGTCCAAGAGAAACGTGATATTAGCCAAGAGCTAACAGTTCTTCACTACGAGCCTGAAGTGAGATTTTAGCATTGGACCACCACGGTCAGTTCACATTTAAGAGGAAAATTCCAGACATTGTGCATTGGCCTCAGGCATCAGGGGAACAAGTTGTGGGGATCCTGTTTTGGTCCAGGGATTAAATGATGAGAATTTGAACTGCCTTTATTACAGTAGAAATGGAGAAAAGGGACCAGACATTCCAGGTCTTTAGGTGTTGAAAGAACAATCAAAACACCCCTTGTTGCTTCACATTCTACATAATTCTTCATTTGTCTCTAATTATAAATTTAAAAAAGGGGTTAACTTTCGATGTCAAGTATTATACAAACCATGATTTTTGCCAGCCTGATGATTTGAAGGGTGCATGCTGTACATTGCTAGGTAAATTCTTATTTGTCTCAAGAGAAAATTTCCAAAGATCTCTTGCTTTAGTTTCACCTCAGTACAGCTATGTGAGACAAGTCTACTCTAAGCAGTAGCTTTCAATATTTTTTTAAAAAATGTTCTATCTATTCTGCTTTTGTTCGTATTTCTGGCTGAAATATCCCACTTACGTTATCTTGGTCATCATTACTTAGCACAGCAACTACCATAGCCTCCCTTATTTTACAAGCAATAACTTTCCTATTTCGAATTTCTGTTGTATTAAGCATATTCTCTCTGTGTTGTCTTATGCCTTACATACAAAATATAAAACATGTATATATTATATAATATTTTATATATTGTATATAAACATAATATTTTATACATATTATATATAAACTCACACACAGCGCGCGCGCGCACACACACACACACACACACACACACACACACACACACATATATATATTTGGCCTGGGATTTGCTTTCAATCTGCTGACAGTTGAAGTTTATAAACTATCAATGTCTTCCAAGGGTTTCAGAGACACCTGTGCATACCTGTTGCCAAATTAACTTTAACTATCAGCACCTAAATAAACAAGTAAGATTTTATAGCAAGCTTAGAAAAGGATATTTTACACATATTATATATTTTGCATATATGTACTAGACAAATATACATTTAGAAAAAGCATAAACCCATGAAGGGGAGAGAATCATTAGTAATAACAAATGCATATTGTATACTTATTGTGAGCTTATAATTGTTACATAGAGACAGTAAAATGCATTATTTGAACAGATTTACAATCTCATAAAGCTAATTTTATGTGTATTTTAAAAATGCATAACATAAAGGAAACAGTGGAAAAATACAACACACAGAAAAGGAAACTGGATTCAAGCTCAATTCACCATCTTAACTATCAATAAAACATTTAGCCTCATTGTTGTACTTTTATTATTTATAAAATTGAGGGAATAATACCTATATTTATGGGTTACTCTGGTGCTAAATATCAAATGGAGTTTTACAGTCATCCAACAAGTACATGTTAAACCATAAACTCTGTGTCATACATGATATTAGGCTATAGAGACATAGTGTAGAACAAAACAAACCAGTCTCCAACTTTTATAGAACTTATTTCTAATAGGTTTGAGGGTAAAATGAAACAGAAAAAGATGCATAAGTGAGTTCATAATAAAATACCTAAGAGTAAAACAACCAATACAAAAGCCCTAAGGCAAGAGAAAGCTTGGCCTATTTAAGGAATAGAGAAAAGGCTGTTATAACTGGAACACCACGATACAAGTGAAAAATATAAATAGAATGGCTCGAAAGATAAGAAGGGCAGTTAATAACCGCTTACACTGATTATATTCTCTTTATGTGCCAAGCATTATGTTAAGTATTTTTGTATATGAATATATGTTCTAATAGCAAAACCTCAAATGTAGGCCTACGCTTATCCTCATTTTACAAGTGAGGGAATGTTATCTTGCTCTAGGCAACATATCTGCTTGACCCAGTGTTTGAATCATTCCACACTTGTTAGCCAGAAGAAGGAGTGGTCTGATCAAAGAAGATAAAGACATAGACTGAGGAGGAAAAGAGGAAGGGGGAGAAGAAGGAGGAGGAAAAGGAAAAACAGGAGAAAAGAAGAAGAAAAAAACAGCTAAAATATTATGTTAAGAAGAGCAATCTAGCATACATTATATACTATGATTCATATATAATTATATATGGATATGCATGCATGCAAAAATTGGAGAATATAAGTATTTTCTTACCCTTGGGAATGATCATAACATATTAAAAACCAAGCCATAGACTAATATGTATAGAATGATATTATTTAAAAATCAAATAAAACAAATCATATATAGGTATACACTTGTATATGTATAATCATGGAGAAGCATACACATCAAATTTTCATAGCATTGGATATCTTTAAATAAGGAGTTTAAGAACTTTATATTAAAGAATAAGTTAAAAATGGAAAAGTAGAAGAGTAGAAGGGAGAATGTAAAACATAGTGATCTTTGCTGTCATTTGTCATTGGGTATATTTATAAAATATACACCAATCAAGAAGTAGAAAGAAGTATAAGGATTCTGGCATCGGACTGGACTATGAAATTATTTTCAAAGTTGTTGGTTTAGCACTGTGGAAATCAATTATCACTTTAGATGGAATAATGTGGTATTTATTTTATAAACTGTGAATTGTTAACAAAACACCCTTGTTTTGTAGACTGCTATGCCAAATTAGAGAGATAATTTAATTTGTTCTGAATATTGTATCTTTTTTATTTCCCAATATTCTCAAGTCTTTTTCATTCCTGTACCTTTGGACATCCAATGTGCAAGTGTTCCATTATGATCACCCTTGCTTGTATCTTATGGAAACTTCTTTTTTTTTTTTTATTATACTTTAATTTCTGGGATACATGTACAGAAAGTGCAAGTTTGTTACATAGGTATACATGTGCCATGGTGACTTGCTATACCATCAACTCATCTACACTAGGTATTTCTCCTAATGCTATCCCTGCCTTTGCCTCCCATCCGGCAACAGGCCCCAGTGTGTGATGTTCCCCTCCCTGTGTCCATGTATTCTCATTGTTCAACTACCACTTATGAGTGAGAACATGTGGTGTTTGGTTTTCTGTTACTGTGTTAGTTTCCTGAGAATGATGGTTTCCAGCTTCATCCATGTCCCTGCAAAGGACATAAACTCATCTTTTTTATGGCTGCATAAAAAAGTTGTTAACTGTGTGAATTTGATCATATTTCTTGGAGTTTCATTTCTTTTTTTTTTTTTAACTTTTTTTTTTGAGACATCATAAGGATAATACTTTGTTAGTGGATTTTGTTAAGAAATGCAAACTACACAAAGAGACTGGCACTTAACACACAATAACATTTAAAATTCAATCTTCAGCTTTGAACTTGTCCTATAAGGTACTCTTTTCTGATAACTTTGAATTGATCCCTTAACGGCTGCTGTGTTTCTACTACATCTCTCTTAATTTGCTACACTTACCTTCAGAGAAGACTGAATGCTGACAGCTGCCTTTCCCTTATATGTTAGTGCATTTCCTGAAGTTCATATTTGCTGCAGACCATACTACTTTCACTAAGGAAATATCCCTGGCCAGGGTGGGCTAAAAGTTAAACCACCACCCAATGTCGTTAAAGATAATGCATCTGGAATAACATGTAATTGTTGGGTTTTGGAGCATTACTTCAGTATCTGACTTTGGGAAAAGTGATATTTTTGGAGTACACCTAGGTAAAATAGTATCTCCTAATTTTGTATCTTCACAAACTCATTTATTTAAGCAAAAAGTAGTAAATTGACAAAGAGCCCTACATATGAAATATTCAGTTAATGTGATCAGTATTTTGACTTTTACTAGTCATTGGTATTTTTGATGAAGATTTGTAAAATACTCTACTTCAGACATTCTGATTCAGCAGATCTGGGGTGGGGCGGCCTATGTCTGTTTTTAAAGCTACACAGGTGATTCTGTTATGTGGCAAAGTTTAAAACCTGTAATTTACATTTTCAACATAAACTTGAGGACATATCATATGATAACTTTCACTTTTGCTTTTGTTTTTTGTATTTTTTGAGACATAGTGTTGCTCTGTCACCCAGGCTGGAGTGCAGTGGTGTGATCTCGGCTCACTGCAAGATCTGCCTACTGGGTTCATGCCATTTTCTTGTCTCAGCCTCCCGAGTAGCTGGGACTACAGGCACTTGCCACCTAACTTTTTGTATTTTTAGTAGAGACAGGGTTTCACAGTGTTAACCAGGTTGATCTTGATCTCCTGACCTCAAGATCCACCCACCTCAGCCTTCCAAAGTGCTGGGATTATAGGCATGAGCCACCGCGCCTAGCCATATATGCTAACTTTTAAAGTTCTTGTATGAGGAATTAGAAAGTCAAGATGCATTGACAGCCATGTTGTTCCTCTGACTGTTGGCCAGTCAACATTTCTCTTCAATTAATTATAAAGAGTATTCATGTCAGAGAAGCAGAAGTATAATCCTAATGCTTTCTCATTTTGAGTTTTCATTTTAGGATCACATTTATCATTTAATTCCGATCATGTGCCAGTTATTGAACTAAACATTATACCTAGGTGCAGTTGTGGATATTATTTTCCTCATTTGAAAGTGAAGACAGGACAGTTGAAATCAATCAAGCAAGCAAGCAAATCTTAACCTGGTGAAAACAGAATTAAATGGCCACAGCAAATTTATTAGAGGACCAACATGTAATAATAAAGACTGGTAAGATCTATTAGGGTATAATATATATTTAGCCATAAGGGTATTTAGTAATTATGTTCTGAGGTTAAAAATATGTATAAGGATATTTATAAATCTCCTGAATGTACAGTCTCCAGAATATATATATGTACATCTCTCTCTACTCTCTAATGTATGCCTGTATGTGTGTATGTTGTATGTATTTCAGAGACTTTACACTCCAGATAATTATAAATATATGTTTTTCCTGAACAAAACTATCTTAGAGAAGGCTTTTGTTTAACAACTCCTCTTGTAGCTTTCATCATAGTGTTGAGCTATGTAAGACATGCGGAGCATATCCAACAAGTATAATTATTTTCAGCATTACTCTTTTTTATAGAGTAAAAGACAAGTGATTTTTCTGTGATCATCTGAGATATCACAAAGATAGTATTAGGTATAAAAAGCACACTAAATTTTATTTTTCTAAATTTAGGAACTAATTTTGAGAAGAAAATGTCAAGAGTTATCAGAGGGATCTATTCACTTGATTAGAATATTAATATCAGTATCTGAGAACAATAAAAGGTTGTGGCTTGAATACAAGTTAATCAAGAGAAAATACAATATTTTAAATAAACAGAAAGTATTAACACAATTTAATGGTATCTTAGCTCCTTCAGAAGTGATTGATCCAGGGCATAATAAATTCAGCACAACACATAGGAAACTACTCTGGTGAGCCATTCATGTGAGAAGGTTACATGCAAGGTAAATAATTATTATAGATTGTTAAAATCAGACTAAGTAATTCAAGATTAATTTATTATTTCAATAGAAAAAGTCTAATTTTGCACTGTTAATATTTGGCAGTGAAAGATTCACAAGCTTCTTTAATGCTTTCAATATTAACTGACCAACCATGAAAACTAACCTAGTCTTGAGAAAATTTTAACATTCTACTACTTTTTTCCAGATTCATTATTTTTAGACATTATAATCTGAGATAATTAATTTCTCATTTCCAAAAACTATGACTTTCTGTATTTACTTAGGTTTTATAATTTACTATTCTATTTCACATCTGAAAATACCTGATACTTCACTTTAGCATGAAACTACTCTAATTTTCCCTTAATAAACAAAAGTGCATCATCTTTCTTTTCATACACAATTCTTATCTGCCAGTATTGATTCTAGTATATTTTAAATTACCCATATTAACATAATTTTTAGTATTTAACTTCTACATTATGGAATGAAGTGGAGTTTAGATTTGTCTAACACTACAGCTATGCTAATGAATGCATGTAATATGATATCTGACAACCATACACATTCTTTTTACCACACCTTAGAAAGGCAAATGTTAAGACATCTTCAAACATGGCCCAAAGTCAGAGCTATTCTATATCATGTAAAAATAAGAATCAAAGGAATTTATATCAAAATTATGCTGATAACCAATATTTTAATATTCTATTTTAGTTAAAAATAATCCAAGTATCCAATTAATTTGGGTTTAATATAAGTTCAAAATTATATTCCATTACTATAAAAATATTTCTTAAAATTATAATTTAATTTTATTAAAAACATAATTTTAAATTTATTTTACTTATATGTGGTAGTAATGTTAGCTTAATTTATTAGTAAAACAGTATGAAAAGTTTAGGAATTTCATAGTCTTTTAGTGAGAAAAATGCATGTTATATTTTAAAATAAAATGCAATTTATAATTATCTTTTGCTGTTCTCTTCTAAAATCAAGGAAAAAGAATACAGTTTCTTTAAAACCCAGGTTATCAAACTAGTCTAATTTGTCAAAAAGATTCACTTTGATCACATGACCTTTGTTTATTTTAGAAAAAATGCCTATCAGCATTTTCCATAAGAAAATAGTTTTGTGTATATATGCATTTTTTTATTTTTATTTTTTTTTAAATAAAAGGCTAGGACATTAAAATATTAGTTTAGTTCCTTTACTATCTGGGTTTAGCCTACAAAACCATGTTTTTATTTCTATGTATAGCAACTTCTAGCAACTTTTGACTATGACTTTAAGAGGAGAAAGGGACTTGATTAATGTGTGGATCCTTTTACAAACCTGTATAGTTAATAACCTTTAAAAGTAATTGATAGATAGATATTGATGTACAGATAGATCTATAGAGATATTTTATATCAGTTATATAAATCTAGATAGATAATTTCCTTTGTAGTTGTTTTGACTGAAAGACACAACTCATGAGTACTTACATAAACCTCACAAAGCTAATAAGGGAAAAGTTGTAATTGTAGTGATTTATTTTTATTTGTATAAATGTATGTGACACCAATGTAATTTTGCTACATGAACACATTGAGTAATGGTGAAGTCAGGGCTTTTAGTGTATCCATCACCAGAGTAACACCCACTTGTATACATGAATTAATTTCCTATCATGCATCCCCCTCCCACTCTTCATCCTTCTGAGTCTCCATTTTCTATTATTCCACACTTTGTGTCCATGTGTACACATTATTTAGCTCCCATTTTTAAGTGAAAACATGTGATATTTGACTTTCTGTGTTTTAGTTGTTTCACTTAAGATTATGGCCTGTAGTTCCTTCCATGTTGCTGCAAAGAAATCATTTCTTTCCTTTTTATGGCTGAATAGTATTCCATTGTGCATATATACTTTTGAAAGACTCTGACCTTCTAAATACAAACTATTTAGTATATGGCTTAGCTTCGTGAAATAGAGAACCTCCCAAATATATAATAATGACAAGTATGAATGGCAGTTTGCGTTTTATAAAAGAAGTCTCGATATATGAAGCCAGCAACTAGTATTGCAGCTCTCTGAAGACCTCATTAACTCATCCTCCTCCCAGCTCAACATTTTTCCATTGCCAAGGTCTAATCCTTAATCTCATAGTCTATAATGGCTGCTTAAAATGGAGTCCCAAGTAGAGTCCCAAGAAAGAGAATGGAGAGAAGAAGAAAATGGGCAAGCTCCTGTTCCCCCAAAGATGCTTTCTGGAAGTTTTATATAACACTATAAATACATCTAAGTAGTTAGAACTTAGTCCTAACATCACAAATAACTGAGCAGAGAATGGAAGGTTTTACAGTCTTTTAGACTTACAAAAAAAATCAAGATTTTTACTGCTAACAAAAAAGGAAAAAAAAATCAGTGTGCAGGAAGGAGCAGTATTTTAAAAAGAAAGTAAGAAAAGGAAGGAAGGAAGGAAAGGAAGGAAGGAAGGAAGGAAGCAAGGAAAAATGAACATTTGGGAGTAACTCGTAGCCTCTTCTATATGAATTTAATAGATATAAGTTTAATATAACTGTATATAAATTACTTAATTATTCATCATAAGTACAAGTGTGATTCAAAAAGCCAATTTATCTTAATTATTTTAAGAATATAAAATAGCAAATATTGATAGATTTCAAATATCCAGACTCTAATATGATTCTCTTAAATATCTATATACTTAGTTCTAAATCTTACCAGGATAAAAATGAGCACCTTTTAAGGAAACTCTTGGGAGCATACTGTTTCCGATTACCTCTCTGGGCAATGCTTCCAGTTTCTGTCTTAGCTTAATGGAGTTGTTAATGACCAGCAGGGCCCTGCCCAAGCTACTGACTGAATTGTTCTCTGTGATGCTGGTGGGACTCACTGATTCCCATTTATGGTAACTATATCAATGTGACTTCACAGTCTTTATTGCTTAGATTCAAATTACTAACACCCTGATTAGACTGACTACTCATGGAAGATGAAAGCCAGCAAACTCCATCCTCAATGCTACATCATTGACTAGATTTTTAAATTGATGCCCCTGAAAAGTTACTTAAACGTCTTTTCATATAACCATTAGAGATCAACACCTCTCATGGCTTTGGCTTTCACTACAAAAGAGCTTTAAAGAATTTATTCAAGCTCTTTGTTGCTAGGCTATGCCTCGAGAATTTATTTTGTCAAATTTATGGATAAACCAGAAGTCTTATTTCAGAATTTGACGTGAATTGCACACATGCATATGGATGCTCCCTGCTGAAGACTAGACTTTTGAAAAAAAAAAAAAAAAACTCGTGATCTGTATAAAGGTAAAAAGCAACTCCATCTGTCCTGCTTAGTCAAAGCTGAAATTCTCCAGCTTGTCTCTTCTCATGAATATATCACAGTTGACGTCTAGCAACTGGCTAATTTCTAGCTTCATGAAAAACAAAAGTAGTAGCCTGTTGTTTTTGGCTTTCAGGGAGCAGAGATGAAGTTCCTTCCAGAAGGAGACACATTTGAAATATAGCAAGTGTTACGCAATTATACTTTGCTCTTATTTTGTGCCCTAAATATTAAATATAAGTAACTCCATTCCTTTCTTAGTATTCAACTTTGGCCTTACTTTGATATGCTGCTTACAAAAGGAAAAGAGCCTCAATTGCTTGGCCGAGGAGCTAGATCCCCGTATGACATATTTTGGAACACTTTTATACAAACACATTTTCAGTTAATGGGGTCCTTTGATTTTCTAGGGTAGAAAGTTTCTGGTATATAGAAAGTCGGAAAATTTTGTTATTGATCACAACTTTTGACATTGTATGGGCACTATTGGCAAGGAATACTTCTGCTTGATTCCTAAAATTGGTATTCTGAACAAAATTTATGAGAGGGAAAAAAGAAAATAAGTGTTCTCCAATTGTGGAATTTCACAGTCCCTGCCTGTTTTAGCCTTATATAGTTGCTACTGTTAATTATGAGTGTCTTCACACAAAGAGTTCTCACTCTCCCTATGGCCTTAACTTTTATATCTAAGATGTTTGACCTGAAAGATTATTATTTATGGGCATTCTTCTTTATGTTCACCAAATATTATTTGAGTAGTCACATTCAACTGCAGTGCTTGATGGGATGTTTTAAAAGGCTCTATACACATGTTCATTATGAATATAGTTAACACTATCAAATAACGCTTCTTGTAACTGTTGAAGTAAATTGGTATACTTTTTTCCCTTTGTTTTTAATTTTTTCTCAACTCCTTGCATTGTCATTTGATTTCTGGTTATGAGTCTGTTATACTTTTTATTGATTTTATATTCATCCCAAGATTAAAAATAACCCTCTCCTCCTTCTCTGATAAGCTGGGATCGATTTTATTTCACACTTCTTATCTCAATTCATTAATGTTGCTTGTATCTGATTTATAGCTACTATTCACTGCTATGCTCTGTGCCTTCCTGTCTGCTACTACTTGTGAATTTTCCATTTGAGATATTCTAGCAGTCTTTTGAAGATTCTTACAACTAATGTGAACAGTATTTTCTTTTAAGTATTTGAAGAGGCTGCAGCTGGAGCCTCTACTCAGGCAAGTGAAAACACTGTTACTGGGGAATTCCATTAGGAATGTATTACAGGTTGAACAGCACTATTAGGTGTTTGAGTGAGTCCCTTGAGTGCGTGAGGGGGAAAAAGCCATCTCCTTGCTTTATGCTCCAAAAAACGATATTCAGCACTTTTCCACACAGGACATCAAGCAGCCAAACTGCAAAAATGACACTTTTCATGCTCTGTTCACATTATAGAGGTGTATGTATATTTTTTTCTCTTTACAAAGAATCATCACTGTCTTTCTGTTCAATTCAGTGGGCTGGCATCACTTGTTAGGTTCCATTGCAACAGCAAAATTGCTGTTTTGGATTATACAGACAATTTTTCCTTCTTAAAGTGGCAAAAACATTTCTGAAGATTATAGAGGACATAAAAATAGGTTTTGGACAGTGGGAAAAATCCTCTATAACATAACATAGCATGTAAGAAATAGCATAGGTATTAAAAATGTGTCAAACTCAAGTTTGGGTACAGGCTCTGCTAATTACTAAGTGTGTCACTGAAATTTGAACATCATCACCCTTATTTGTCAAAACATTGATAATATATTTTTGATAGGGTGAATGTTAGGATCAAATAGAAAAATATTTTTAAAGCAACTGAAATAAAACAAAAACTAAAATAATGAATATACCCTTCTCTACATTTTTGGAACTAAAAGGGTACCTTTCCAAAGAAAAAGTGTGAGAAATAAAGGAGAAAAAAAAAATGGAGAGGACAAAGTAGAGGATTGATTTCTTTAGGTTTTCTGTTTCTTTTATTTCATTTGTTTGTATCACCTGCAATCCTATCATCTTCTTTTGGTAAAGACATCACAATTTTCTTGCAGACCTATTTATTCTCCATAACAGTATGACCTCACTGAGAATCTCAATTTAATAAAAAAAGAAGTTACAAAAGAATGAAAAGTATTAGGAGCCGACATTATATAATGGAAGATTCCTAAAATGAAAATCCACAATTTCTGCAAATGGAAAGCCTCAACTGAAATTGAAAATTTGGTCCTCTCCCTTCACAAAATAAAATTTAAAAATGCAAACAAAGCAATTTTGCTCAAAATCCCACACCAATATAACCTGTTATTTGCTCATAACATAATTGCTAAGCATTAAACACATACCGTATTATAATTCCAAATTCACTTGACTCCAGAAAGACCCTGCAAATATGACCCCTCTAATTTTGCTGTTGTCCATATCCCTATGTTCATGTTGACTGTAATTCAGTCAAGAATAATTTCAATTATAATTTCCATATTATTTTGTTTCATTTTAGACTTTCTGTCACATATAGAATTCTAGAAGAAGGATGGAAGAAACAGAATCATTTGTGATCATTACATTGTTTCTATGCTGTTTGGCTACTGTTATCTTTTATTAGTCTGCCTGACTCTCTACCTTGAATCTCTGCCATGTTTGCTTCTCATAGCTGGTAGATATATACCTGCCTATCATTGTTTAGATTCTGGCACCTGCCTAGAAATTCATATTTTACTCCTTTTATAGTCTCCCCATAGTCAGTATTCAAGCTCTACTCTCTGGATCACTTCCTAAATTTCTGATTCTGGGCTACAAATGGCTGCTTTATTCTATTCACTACCTCGCCACTGCCATATGTGCTTGCTTCTAATCTCGATGTGTGAGGGGTGATATATAGGCATAGGCAAATCTGAAGTCAATTGACTGTGAGTTAAAGAAGAATTTTGGAGATCTAAATCTCCTTAAAAGTGTTTCAGTTAATCTTTCCCTTTTTTACTTTTCAAATATCCCAGCCTCATTCCCAAGTCTCTTAACTACTAAGTGTCTCCTAGTGATCCAATTACTTCTTCTTACTTGTCCCATTGGCGTAGATTCTAAAAGCAGCTAATTACCACGAATAAATATTTAATTGTGTAATTATTTTCAAATTTGCTATTATTCGTAATTATCAGTATCAGCTATTAGAGTTTGCTGATGGCTGGCCAAGATGGCATCATGTTACTTGATCATGATTCTATCAACTAGCTAGCAAAACTACTGTACTTTACAAATGGTATGTAGACTTGTTCATCTTGCTCGTAGAGCTCAAGAGTAATTATTATTTTCAACTCTAGTGAATCATAATTATGTTTCGAGACAAAGAATTTAACACTCACCTAAATCAAATCACTAAAAACAGACTCATTTTTTCTGGAGACGAGTACTTATTCTGAGAGTTGTGGTATCTGAGGTGGTGAAGTGAGGTAGTGAATTGTAGATAGTAAGTGTAATGTGACATCATTTACACTCACAGTTGTAAGAAAATGCTTACTATATGTTTATATAATTTAACAGTATTATTTTCTCAAATCCCTCAGTGTTTTCGGTGAGAAGTAAGATCTTTTTGTTGAGAAAGAGATAAGCAGAGTAAATTTTTGGAGAAGGAACTGCAAAGTCACATGGAAAAAAGCATAAATAATGGGAAGGCAAATAAATGGAGCCTGCAATTTCACCAAAAAACGTAGTTTTGATTTTTTTTACATTCTTATTTTTTTCTATGAGGAAAAGGGATCTTTTGCTTTTTAATGTAAAGAAAAAAGTTATTATAATTGAGATAATTCCTTTTGGATTACAATTCAAAACACACCCAGGCAGCTATATGATGATACGATGTATCACACATAAATTAGATAATTAGTGAAGCATAGTATTAGAGATATTACATTAAATTACATGTTCAATATATTACACACACACATTTAAGTTTTAAGCATAAATATTATGCATTTGCTGGAGGTTACTCTCCAAACCAGACATGCAGCATCACTAAAGGACTAATAAAATCAGAAAGTACCTCTGTAAATAGCTTTATGGAAGAATTTAATTAGGCCCATTCAAACTAGTAAATTCACTAATGTCAGAAATTTTGTGATCCAGAAAACATTTTGGAGAATGGTGTTAATATAGAAGGCATTTCTCTTTGTCTGAAATTTTAAATAAAAAATATATGTACAATTTCTTTTCAAAATGTATTACCATATTAAGATTAAAATGTTTCTGTCTCTCCATTTATGTTGCTGGCACAACCTTCCTTCTTTCTTTCTTTCTTTCTTTCTTTCTTTCTTTCTTTCTTTCTTTCTTTCTTTCTTTCTTTCTTTCTTTCTTTCTTTCTTTCTTTTTTTTTTTCTTTTCCCTAGCTTATCCTCAGGTAGAGCATATTGTGCTGATTTTGTGAGACTAGATTCCAGAATGACACACATAATAACTCTACATTTGTATTGCATCTGTTATTTCTATTTCGCCTCTAGACTTGACTGTGATCCCAAGCAACACAATATGTTACCATTTAATTTTATAATATCCCATTTGCACAGAATTTTTTTTTTTAACGCAGCTATATTAATGGTACTGCTAGAGTAAGTCTGTTGAAGACATAAGCGAAAAAGGAAAATGATGCCACCAATGAGAATTTAATTCACCAATTATTTTTAAATTGCTTGTTAAGTTTGCTCCCAGATGGAAAGAGATGGAATCATGTAAAGAGAGTGCAGGGCAAAACACCACTTATACTAATGACTTAATGTACTCTCCTGAAAATAGGCAAATGCTTATTTTTATGTTAATTATGGGTATTGTGTCACTTTCTTTTGAAGTAGAAATTCCTTGGTAAAGATCTGGCTTAAAGGAATGAGATAGAGCGTTAAATTTCAAACTTAGCAATACATAGTAACTTTTTTATCTTGAAAAAATGTGAACAACAGATTGAATTTTGGTGCAACTGGCTATTACTACAATTTGGGGCATTTAGCTTTTACAGTTTGCTAGGTAACTGGTTTCAAAGTCTTTTTCCTTAGGACATGTTTTAGTAAACTTTTTCTCTGTAAACCTGATACTTTTAAAATGTTTTATTTCATTTTTTTTTTAATATCCAAATCTACATATGCCTGCAGATCAGAATTTCTCATCAAAATGTGCCAACCAGCACCCTCACTCTAAGCAAATAAGCAGGATATTTGTGCTAGTCAGTGTAGCTTTGAGTGAGCAGTGGAGTGTCATTAGTAAATGATCAAAATCTATAAGCTTTTGAAAAATACTGAAAATATTATTAGGGTGACTAGATATTTGGGCCCTTTGAACTTGACCACCGTAAAATTCTCACATGACAATAAATATATAAAAATCTAAAAATACGAAGTTTGATACCCGAAATTAGTTCCAGATTTTAAAGACTATAGAATGATCGCGTAACAGTAGGTGGTCTCTGCCAAGTAAGTATTTCACTTAAAAAAAAAAAAAAATGTTTATTTGGCCAAGTGCAGTAGCTCACGCCTATAATCCCAGCACTTTGGGAGGAAAAGGTGGGCAGATCTTTTGAGCTCAGGAGTTTAGAACAGCCTGTCTCTACAAAAATATATTAATACATAAATTAGTTGAACGTGTTGGCACATGCTTGTAATCCCAGCTACTGGGGAGGCTCAGGCATGAGAATTGTTGAACCTTGCACCCCTGTACATCAGCCTGGGTGATAGAGGGAGACTCTGTCTCAAAAAGAAAAAAATAAAAGTTAAAAAAAATAGATTTGTTCATTTATTCAACACACATGCTTTATAAGTATGTAGTACACGACAGGCCCTATGCCATACTCTGAGTGCAAAACACATACTCACTGATCTCAAAGAATTTACTGTTTAGTGATGGACGCAGATGTGTAGAGATGGAATTCTGGCACATCATGATGAGTGTATACCTTGTAGATTCAGACTGCCTATGTTTGCAATCTGGTTATGCTATGTGTGATCTTCAGTCAGGTACTTAAATATTTCATTTGTTAAGTAGAGAAAATAGCCTTATCATAGTGTATAAAAAGACCATATAACTTATTATGAATGAAAGTATTAAAACTTGTAACATAGGTCCTAGAAGTGCCCTATGAATGTAATCACTATGCATATATATACTGGGTTAAGACCTGGCCTTGAGGGAGTTTGTTGATAGTTTACATAAAGATGGATCAATATAAGTTTATTACCACTTTTGAAATAATTTCTATGGCATTCCTGGACAATCATCATCTTCATCTTTACCTGCAGATTTTTGGACATATCATAAATATCACAGATACCAGTTTTTTACTAGAAATCTCTTGCCCTCAGAGGCAATGCAAAAATGATAATAAATTACACTGATTTTTATTTCTGCTAATTATGTTTTGCTTATCTGGTGTGTATAAATAAGATATATTTCAGAAAACAATATAATATGATTATAATTGCCATACTGTTTAAAGATCTGTATAAGTCAGCATGATTAAATGCGAGTGAATTAAGATTTGGGTGCCACTTTACTAGTTGCTTTATATGCATAATCTGTAATATGTATAGGGATCTTGCAAGTAAGAATTGTTATCAGAATTTTATAAATAACGATATTAAGACTTAAAAATATTACATAAATTTTCCAAACATATACAACTCAAACAATGATGTAGTTAGAATATAAATTTAGATGGCGGGTCATGGTCTTAAATAAAGTTTTAAGTTTCAATTAAAATAAATGGTGCATATTATAATTGTTTTTTGCAACTTCCATACAGTGCAATAGTCCCTGGCATTAGTTGTTACTGAAATGTTAACTAAGTCACATCTATAGTTCACAGCCACTTAATTGTGGCAATGCAGCTTGAACCCGCATGATGAAACTTAATTACACTTATATAAAATACTTGGGGAAAATGTATGATAAAATATTTTGTTCTTTGTTGTAAGTAGCCCAGTTAAAAGTCTCACATTAAAAAAGATTTGGAGGCCGGGCGCGGTGGCTCAAGCCTGTAATCCCAGCACTTTGGGAGGCCGAGACGGGCGGATCACGAGGTCAGGAGATCGAGACCATCCTGGCTAACACGGTGAAACCCCGTCTCTACTAAAGAAATACAAAAACTTAGCCGGGCGATGTGGCGGGCGCCTGTAGTCCCAGCTACTCGGGAGGCTGAGGCGAGAGAATGGCGTAAACCCGGGAGGAGGAGCTTGCAGTGAGCTGAGATTCGGCCACTGCACTCCAGCCTGGGAGACAGAGCAAGACTCCGTCTCAAAAAAAAAAAAAAAAAAAAAAAAAAAGATTTGGGAGAATAAGTTGTAGATTATATAAAATTGTGAAAACATCAGAATAGGCTAAATTTCATACTGTTTTCCATGTAAAAGAGGTTGAACGTATTTACATAATCTATAAAACTTAGTTTTTATTCCTTTTAAGTATTTGTTTTATTTAAAATTTGTATTTATATAATCTGTAAAAATTAATTTTCACTCTGTTCAAAGAATTTGTTTCATTGATTGAAAAACCTTGAAACATTTTATCAAAATCAGTGTTGATTGTTTACTGTAATCTATTTAGCAAAAGATGCCAGGATTTCAGTCATCTGATGTTTGTAGCTTCAGAGAGGTTTATGTTTTGTTTAGTGTTTTGTTAATAAATTACGTAATTCAAAGACATATAAAAAATACTTATACTGTGTTTAACCCTATCCTTAGGGAGTACTACCTTAGTTGATTGCATGTAAAAAGCATCGTCATCACATGAACTACTGAGCTAAATACTTTCACATAGGTGACTTAATGACCTCAAAGAAGCTTATTTAGAGGCTTTAGCATAGGATTTGACATAAAAAAAAAAAAAAAAAAAAAAACAGTTCTTGTTCTGATCCTGAAATTCCTACCTGGATGACTGAAGAAATCACTTAATATTTTTGGATCCAATTTTTCCTCATCTGTAAAACAAGGATTGATTGAGACTTTTTTGTCCTTCACATCGAAGAATGTAAGCTTTGGTATCATTCTAAACTTAATTTGTATTCCTAAAATGTCTTCTATTTGAAAAATTAGGATACCATTGTGATGGATTCAGCAGATGTTTGACCACAATTTATAAGCAATAAAAATAGCATATTCATTATTGCAAAATTTTTTGCAATTCGAATATAGAAATGAAACTTTTATTTATTTGCATTTCTGTTTACACTAAATTTACTTATCAAGAATCACTCTTTGGATTCTAATTGTTTAAAAGATATATATATAATGTGTTCTTTTGCAAGTTTGCAAATTATTGTGTCTAATTATTTGATTAAAGTGGCTTCACAATTATGTTTATAGAGAATTTAAACATAACAAAATATATAACATCTTAGAAAATCTAATGGAATTTGAAATAATCGCATTCATGTATGTAGAAAAATTATTAGAATTCTTATGTTTATAAATTTTCTTTAAATTTATAGGCATGTTTTTAAAATGTGCTGAAGGTTACACATGTATTTCTTGTTTACTGGAAGATAATAAAATAATAACCTAATGAAAAAATATTTCAGAATACCCTTTTAATGGATGGTTATATTATTTTTATAGTGTCCTGTAAATTGAACTCTTATAATAAACTGAAGACAGCATGGTATTTTAATATTGAATGTGCAAGCAAATAATTAAAGTACTTATTTTACCAACCACATTAGTGAGAGTGGAAGTGTTTACAGTAAAATAGAAGGAAAACTTTAAAGTTTAGTAGGAAAATCTTGCATGCAAGTCATAGTACGCTCAGAAACAGAGAGACAGAGAAAATTCATTCTCGTCTCAGACAAAATGACCGTTACATTTTTTCTCTCCAACTCTTTCTTCATTGCTTAACCTAGTATTTCTCAGTCCTAAAAGTTTCTAGAACATTTCTCTTCTCAAGGACAATATCCAGTATCTTTGGATATGTTTTAGTGGGCAATATCTTGCTCAATATGTTTCCAAATATCCCCTTAAAAAAGATAATTTTGCTTGTCTTTTACTTTCTTAGAACTTCCACTTCAAAAAATATTTTTGACTTATATCTGGCAAAATCTCAGAGTATCTCTTTGCATTCACTTTAAGCTACTGTTGTCTCTTCCTACCATTTTCTGACTCTTAATGTCTCCTGCGGCCATGATCTAAAACTGACCTATAAAAATTCTGCATTAAAAAGAAAGCCACCTCACTCAGGCCTGTCACCTGCATTTAGATGAAACAGAGTACACAATTATGTAGAAGTCTGTATTTCCTCACATGTTTAAATCAACATTATTTTTACTCTAAAAATGGTGAAGTATGGTTACCGAAGAGTTTATTTTAAAAAAATAACTCTTTTCAACTGTGCAGATAATTTACATGCTCCTCTGTATATAGGATATATTTTACCATCTGGTCATTCCTCTCTTCCCATGCCTCTACCTATGTGCAACTCTGCATAAACACCTGCCCACACCTTTCCAGCCTCCCTCCCATTTTCTAAAACTGTGGTCAGTGATTATTTCCTTCTGAAATCTTCTTTTGACCCCACATCCTTCCTGACGACAATCCACTGTGCCTATTGCTATCACTGCTGTGCATTTTAATTTTAATTTTAAATTTTCTGGATTTGTGTCTCCTATATGTTCCTTGTAGATCATGACATTCTTCAGGGTTCCAATGTTTACCACATTGGCTGATATATAGTAGGTAACAATCACTATTTATTAAAGGAATTTCTTGTGTTTCATACCTGGGTTCTGAAAAAACACACACACAGTGGCTTTTGGCTAGTGCCTGAGGATGTATGAATTGAAGAAACATGTGACATATGTCATCTTGGCAACTTTCTTCACACTCAGTTAAAACTGCAACTATTGAAAGCAACAAAAATTAGGTGAAATTTTTTGATAAACCTAACTCCCACTGACTAATTTGTCTAGTTTTCACATTGAATTTATTTTTTTTGCATAACATTTGGAAGAGCAACCAAATACCATTTTTATGTTTAGTTCTAAGTTATGCAGTTTAGGGAAAACATGTTGAAACAGAACATTTTTGCAGCAGAACAATATGTGAATCTGCCATAAAATATATGTAAGATTTGTTTTCAAGAAGCACATACTTTATTTTAATGTAACATAAATATAAGAACACACTCTTTTAGACCTTATTCATAGCCTACTAAGTTGCCCACTTTCCTTTCCCCCTATTTCTTTATATTTGGATCGTGATCCACATGATTTTACTGGCTTAATGCTAAAAAGTAATTGTGCTCTCATAAATCAGAGTGGCATATAAGAATTACGTTTTATTTTCTGTGCTATGGCTGAGCATTACTCAGAATATATATAATTACTTTTATGAAAAAAATGTCTAAAAATATATAGATCTAATTTTAAAAGAAGTATTTTGCAGTATTTACCAAAATGTATTCTTTTTAAGTTATACAATTAAGTATTTTAAAGTTTCTGACCTAAGGAAGTATTATTATACTTGATTCATTGTTTTAAGGATTAATTTTAAATATAACACTTTACCTTTTTATCATACCTTATGTTTTTATCATGAATATTCAGGAAACTATATTCTGTAGTAAAAAAAAATTCAAAAAATAGAAACAAAATTTAAAATAGATTTTGCAATAAGTCAGCCATTTGTTAAATGCCTACTATATGCCAATAGTATAAAATCTTCTGTTACATAATTTCAGAAAATTAAACAAAAGTAGATCTAAATAGCTGCTCACATAAAAGAGAAACTAATATAAGGCATTGTATGAGTAATTGCTAAATGACTGTATGGGCAATAGTTTCCACAGTAGTTAAAATAAATACATGTTTATTCAGGTTTGGCTAGCCTGAGAACTGTTTTTAGAAAAAATACAGCTGACCATTAAAAAACACAAGTTTGGGCTTTGTGGGTCCACTTATATGTGGATTTTCTTCTGCTTTTAGCATCCCTAAGACAGCAAGACCAACCCCTATTCTTCTTCCTCCTCCTCGTCATACTTAAAGAGGATGATCCACTTCCACTTAATACACAATAAATATATTTTATTTTCCTTGTGGTTTTCTTAATAACATTTTCTCTAGATTGCTTTGTTGTAAGACTAGCTTGTATAATACATATAACATACAGAATGATATGTTAATTGAATATATTATCAGTAAGACTTCTAGTTAATGGCAGGATATTAGTTAATTTTTAGAGTAGTCAAAAATTGCATATGGTTTTTCAATTATGTGGGGTGTTGGTGCCCTTAACCCATTGATTTTTCAATGGTCTTTGTACCTGATCAATGAATAAAGAGGTGAAAGGGGGCCTTCAAAACCGCTGATGGAAAGCATCTGGTACTCACTTCTCTCACAAAATAAGGAGTAGATAATCATACTTTGAATAGACCACCTAAGAAAAAACACTGGAATTCAACAGAGATATGACAGAAAATACCTAAGGCAAGAAAGGAGACCAAAGTGAGGCAGCCTGCTTGGCTACAATTGGCAAGGAGTCTGAAGAGGCTCCTTAGTTCAGAGAAAGAGTAAGCAACTGATCTCCAGTGGTCCACATTTCCACTGCAGATTCCTGAAATCTTAGCCATGGCAGAGTCCTTCAACCCATATGGGCACTGAAACTATCATAGGAAGCTGCATGGTGATGGCAAGAGCATTGTTCTGGGGAGAGCTAAGAATGTGTACCATACCCACACTGAGGCCTAAGCAGCCACAGCAGAGTGCTATTTTGAGAACCCAGTCCCCACCAGTTTACATCCTTCCCTAGAGCCCAACTTCTGCCTCTCCAGAGTCCTAGAACTCCACTGACCTCCCCCATCTGGAGCCAGGCACCACTGGTGGCTACAGTTGCTAGGACCAAAGCATAAGGCACTGACAGTGACCCAGCCACCTTTAGTAGCAAGGTTGCCCCATGCTTAAAAGCACCCTGATGAAAGGCTGCTCAGCTTATAGCTGTCACCTAGGGCTGAAGCTTGCATTCCTTAGCTATCTGCTCATGTGTACTACCACTGAAAGCAACCTCTGCTTCCCCACCTCAACCCCATAGCAGTGCTGCCACTTTCATCCAAACATTCTGTTGGGGGTTTGGGGATCACTCCACCCCTGTATACCACAGCCAGTGACTGTAAACACTACCAGGGGGGCTGAGGGAAGGCCCATGTGACCTAGCTCTACCCTCCTGAGTGCACAAGCACACCCTCCAAGGGCCTGTGTATCATTCTGCCCCAAGTACCACTGTTAGCAACTGAGCATTATTTCCAGGGGCTTGAAAACGAGTCCACCCAACCTGTGCTACCACCGCAGCTAGTACCCACATGTATGCACCAACTGCAAGCCTAGAGACTGGCCATTCCAGCCTGTCAAAGCCACCACCAACACCAGTACAGATGGTTTGTGAGTCAGAGGATTGACCCTCCACTGCTATTACCACCAAACCCACTGCCTTGGAACCAGAGGACCCACTCACCCACCCAGTTCGTCACCGTCATTGCCAGCACCCAAGCAAGCCACGCGGGGTCAAGAGAATTGCATAGACCTGTTTACATAGACCTGCTGACACCAGTGCTAGTGTATATAGCCCTGAAAACTAGGGAAAGGCCTAATTGACCTGCACTGCCACCAATGGGGGCCAAAGACTGGCCCACCTGATGACCTTGTCCCCAACAAAACTTCACCACCACCTGCATGTATGTGTGGTGAATTATATGTGACTAAGCCCTCACATATAAAAATAAAGTTGAATGTAAATTGATTAAATTTTGTACTTCAATGATATATACTGGCTTAATAGTTAGAAAAAAAAAAAAAAAAAAGGGCAGTGGAGGGGCGGCATGCTGGCTCATGCCTGTAATCCCTGCACTTTGGGAGACCGAGTCGGGCAGATCACTTGAGATCAGGAGTTGAAAATCTGCCTGCCCAACATAGTGAAATCCCGTCTCAATCAAAAATACAAAAATTAGCCAGGTATGATGGCACATGCCTGTAGTCCCAGCTACTCGGGAGGCAGAGGTGGGAGAATAACTTGAACCTGGGAGGTGGAGTTTGCAGTGAGCAGAGATCATGCCACTGCACTCCAAACTGGGCAACACAGCAAGAATCTATCTCAAACAAACTGCAGTGAGCAGAGATCGTGTCACTGCACTCCAAACTGGGCAACACAGCAAGAATCTACCTCAAACAAACAAAAATAAATAAATAAATTTTAAAAATTACAAAGTTCCATCCATATGCTGCCTACAAAGAACACATCTCACCTGTAAGGAAACATATAGACTGAATGTAAAGGGATGGAAAAAGATATTACATGCAATGGAAACAAAAAATGAGGAGGAGTAGCTATAGTTTTATCAAATAAAGTTGAATTTTAATCAAAAACAGCAAAGAGAGACAAAGAAGGTTATTACACAATTATAAAGGAATAAATTCAGCAAAAGAATATAACAACTATAAACATATGTGCACCAAACACTGGAGCACCCAGATATATAAAACAAATATTGCTAGATCAAAATGGACAAATAGACTCCAATAATATAATATTTGGGGAACTTCAGTACCCCATTGTCAGCATTGGACAGATCATCTTGACAAAAACATCAAAAAAGAAACATTGCCTTTAAATTGAAATTTAAACCCAATAAGCATAAAATACTTTTGCCTAACATTTCATCCAACAGGAATAGAACACACATTCTTCTGATCAGCATATAAAACATTCTCAAGAATAGACCATATTGTAGGACATAAAACAAGTCTCAATAATTTTTTTAATAATCAAAATATATCAAGTATCTTCTCAGAACACAGTGGAATAAAAAATCAATAACAAGAACTTTGAAAACTATATTAATATTTGGAAATTAAACAGCATGCTTCTGAATGACTATTGCGTAAAGAATATTATTAAGAGAGGAATCAGAACATGTATTGAAACAAATGAAAATTGAAACACAACATACCAAAAACTATTCAGAAAAAAAAAAAAATGCTAAGAGAAAAGTTTTTAGCAATAAACACCTACATTAAAAAGTAGAAAGATTTCAAATAAACAGTCTAATGATACACCTCAAGAAATTTAGGAAAGCAAGAACACATCAAACCAAAATTAGTAAAAGGAAAGAAATAATAAAAAATCAAAGTGGAACTAAACAAAATACAGGCTGAAAACAATAATACAAAGGATCAATAAAGCAAAAAGCTGTTTTTTGAAAAAAAGATAAAATTTATAAACTGCTCACTAGACTAATGAAGAAAGAAAGAAAGAAGACCCAAATAAATCAGATAAATGGAGACATTACAACTGATAGCACAGAAATACAAGAGATCATCAGAGATGATTATTAATAACCCTACACTAACTAATTTGAAAGCCTAGAACAAATGAACAAGTTCCTGGAAAAATATAATCTACCAATATTGAATTAGGAAGAAATAGAAATTCTGAACATGTCAATAATGCGTAATAAGACTCCATCAACAATAAAAAGTCTCCCAACAAAGAAAAATTCGAGACTGGACTGCTTCACTGACAAATTTGCTAAATTTACAAAGAAGATCTAACATCAATTCTCCTGACATTATTTTAAATATTTGAGGAGGAGGGAATTTCACCCAGTTTATTTTATGAGGCCAGCATCACTCTCATACCACTACCAGACAAGAGTCTAACAACAATAACAACAAAAACACCAAAAAAATACAGCTTGATATCCTTGATCAACAAAGATAAAAAAAAAATCAACAGAATACTATCAAATTGAAACAAACAGTAGATAAAAAATTATAATGTGCCATAATCAAATGGAATTTATCCCAGAGATGCAAAGATTGCTCAACATATACTAATCAATAAATGTGATACATCACATAAAGAGGGTGAAGGACAAAATCTTATCATCATCTTAATAGACACAGAGAAATAGGGAAAATTTAACATCCTTTAAGATAAAAACTCAACAAATTAGGAATAGGATGAACATACCTCAACATAATAAAGGCCATATGTGAAAAACCCATAGCTAACATAATACTGAAAGGTAAAAAGTGGAAAGCCATTCCTCTAAGAACTGGAAAAAAGTAAAATGCTCACTTTCCCAACTGCAGTTCATCACAGTACTCAAAGGCCTGGCCAGAATCATCAGGTCAATTGAAAAAAAATAAAAGGCATTCGAACTGGAAAAGAAAAAGTTAAATTTTTCCTCTTTGAAGATGATATAATCTTATATCTAGGAAAATCTAAACACTTAACCTAAAATTTCTTAGATTTGATATATAAAGTAAATAAAGTTACAGGATACAATACTAATCATACAAAAAGTGTTCATACATACCAGTAATGAATTAGCTAAGAAAGAAAAATCAAGAAGGCAATCCCATTTACAACAGCTACAATAAAATACCTGGAAATAAAATAATCCAAAGAGCTGAAAGATTTCTACAAGGAAAATTACAAAACTCTTACAAAAGAAATTGAAGAGGACACAAACAAATGGAAAGGTATTCCATGCTGGTGGATTTGAAGAATTACCATCATTAAAGTGACGACACCAAAACAATCTATGAATTCATTGCAATCTCTATCAAAATGCCAATGACAATGTTACAAAAATAGAAAAAAAATTATATAGAACCCGTAAAGAGGCTAAATATTGAAAACAATCCTGAGTGAAAAAAACAAAACTGGAGTCACCACACCACATGACTTCAAAAGATATTACAAGGCTAAAGCAACCAAAACAGCATAATGTTGATACCAAAACAGACATACAGACAAAACAGAAATAGACTGTCCAAAAATAAATCCGTGTATTTGCAGCCAGCTGATTTTTGACAAAGACATCAAGAACCTACACTAGGGAAAATACACCCTCTTCAATAAATGGTGTTGGCAAGATCAGATATCCACATGAAGAAGAATGAAAAGGACGCTTATCTCTCACTACAGAGAAAACTCAGCCCAAGATGGAGTAAAGATACAGAGTTAAGGCCCACAATTATAAAACTACTAGAAGAAAACTTTGGGGAAACACTTCAGGACATTGATCTAGGCAAAGATTTTATGGCTGAGACCTAAAAAAACACAAGCAACAAAAACAGAAAAGCTTCTGCACAGCTAAGGAAACAATCAACAGAGTAAAGAAACAATCTGTAGAACTGAGAGAAAATATATGCAGACTATTCATTCATCAAGGGACTAATATCCAGATTATACAAGGGTCTCAACACATTGTCAAAATGGGCACTAGATATTTCTCAAAAGAAGACATACAGAGAGCCTACATATATATGATAAAATGTTCAATATCACTGATAATCATGGAAGTGTAAATCAAAATCATGAGATATCATCTTACCCCAGTTAGAATGGCTATTATCAAAATGACAAAAAAATATATAAATGCTGGGGAGGATGTGGAGAAAAGATAACTCTTATACACTGTTGGTGGAAATGTCAATCAGTACAATCAGTGTGGAAAACAATATGGGAATTTCTCAAAAATGTAAAAATAGAACTGCTATATGTTCCAGCAATCCCATTAACAGCTATATATTCAAAAGAGAAGAAATCAGTATATCAAAAAGATACCTGCATCCCCATGTTTATGGCAGTACTTTTCACAATAGCAAAGATATGGAATCAACTCAAGTGTCCATCAACCCAACAAATGGATAAAGAAGATATGGTATTGGCACACAATGAAAAACTATTCAGCTATAAAAATGAATGAATAACATCAGTTGCAGCAACATGGGGTAAACTGGAGGTCATTAAGTTACATGAAATAAATCAGGCACAGAAACAATTATCACATGTTCTCACTATATGTGGGGGTCAAAAAAGTTAATCTCATGAAGGAAGAGACTATTATTCTAGATACCAGTGTGGGAAGGATGAAGAGAGTAGGTGAATGGGTCTAAACATACATTTAAACAGAAAGAATAATTTCCAGTGATTGAGAGTAAACTTTAGTTACTAAACAACAATGTATTGTATATTTCAAAATAGCTAGAAGAGAGTATTTGAAATATTTTTAACACATTGAGATGATAAATATTCCAGGGAATAAACACCATGATGTGATCATTACATGTTCTATGCATGTAACAAAAAATCACATGTCCCCTGTAAATATATACAAATGCTATGTATCAATAATAAAATAGAAATATATATAACTAATATACCTTTAATTATTAAAAGTAAAACATTATTTTAAAAGGGATAAGAGAAATACATTGCAGACAAATGTAGTGGTGTGAGAGGGAGCGGAAGTACAGAGGCAAGGAAAAGTGAAAGATTAAACTTCTTCATGGCCTAAGTTATAGCTTTTTAGTCTGTAAACTTTATATCATAACCTCAATATCCAACACTAAATTTAGACCCTACTTCCTCCCTTAGCTTAGTGAAGCATCTTTTTTAACTGTCCACTTTCTCTGTCTTCTGTGATAATCATTATTCTGTCTTTTAAATCAATAGAATTAGGTTACTCTTGTTTAAAATAGCTAGCTAGCTAGCTGGATACTCAACCTTGGAAATAAGATCAAATGGAGAGGGAAGACATGGTATTTTTTTTTATTGTTATACTTTAAGTACAGGGTACATGTGCATTCTAGGGTACATGTGCATAACGTGCAGGTTTCTTACATATGTATACTTGTGCCATGTTAGTGTGCTGCACCCATCAACTCGTCAGCACCCATCAACTCCTGATTTACATCAGGTATAACTCCCAATGCCATCCCTCCCCCCTTCCCCCTCCCCACTATAGGCCCCGGTGTGTGATGTTCCCCTTCCCGAGTCCAAGGGATCTCATTGTTCAGTTCCCACCTATGAGTGAGAACATGTGGTGTTTGGTTTTCTGTTCTTGTGATAGTTTGCTGAGAATGATGGTTTCCAGCTGCATCCATGTCCCTACAAAGAACACAAAGTCATCCTTTTTTATGGCTGCATAGTATTCCATGGTGTATATGTGCCACATTTTGTTAATCCAGTCTGTCACTGATGGACATTTGGGTTGATTCCAAGTCTTTGCTATTGTGAATAGTGCCACAATGAACATACTTGTGCATGTGTCTTTGTAGCAGCATGATTTATAATCCTTTGGGTATATACCCAGTAATGAGATGGCTGGGTCATATGGTACTTCTAGTTCTAGATCCTTGAGGAATCACCATACTGTTTTCCTAATGGTTGAACTAGTTTACAATCCCACCAACAGTGTAAAAGTATCCCTATTTCTCCACATCCTCTCCAGCACCTGTTGTTTCCTGACTTTTTAATGATTGCCATTCTAACTGGTGTGAGATGGTATCTCATTGTGGTTTTGATTTGCATTTCTCTGATGGCCA
The DNA here is from genome assembly GCF_007565055.1 of Rhinopithecus roxellana. NCBI lineage: Eukaryota > Metazoa > Chordata > Mammalia > Primates > Cercopithecidae > Rhinopithecus > Rhinopithecus roxellana. Next base: position 66,630,917 of record NC_044559.1, on the reverse strand, counting down.
GTGATGATGAGCATTTTTTCATGTGTCTGTTGGCTGTATGAATGTCTTCTTTTGAGAAATGTCTGTTCATATCCTTTGCCCACTTTTTGATGGGGTTGTTTGTTTTTTTCTTGTAAATTTGTTTGAGTTCTTTGTATGTTCTGGATATTAGCCCTTTGTCTGATGAGTAGATTGCAAATATTTTCTCCCATTCTGTAGGTTGCCTGTTCACTCTGATGGTAGTTTCTTTTGCTGTGCAGAAGCTCTTTAGTTTAATTAGATCCCATTTGCCAATTTTGGCTTTTGTTGCCGGTGCTTTTGGTGTTTTAGACATGAAGTCCTTGCCCATGCCTATGCCCTGAATGGTATTACCTAGGTTTTCTTCTAGGGTTTTTATGGTATTAGGTCTAACATTTAAGTCTCTAATCCATCTTAAATTAATTTTCGTATAAGGAGTAAGGAAGGGATCCAGTTTCAGCTTTCTACTTATGGCTAGCCAATTTTCCCAGCACCATTTATTAAATAGGGAATCCTTTCCCCATTTCTTGTTTTTCTCAGGTTTTTCAAAGATCAGATGGCTGTAGATGTGTGGTATTATTTCTCAGGACTTGGTTCTGTTCCATTGGTCTATATCTCTGTTTTGGTACCAGTACCATGCTGTTTTGGTTACTGTAGCCTTGTAGTATAGTTTGAAGTCAGGTAGCATGATGCCTCCAGCTTTGTTCTTTTGACTTAGGATTGTCTTGGAAATGCGGGCTCTTTTTGGTTCCATATGAACTTTAAAGCAGTTTTTTCCAATTCTGTGAAGAAACTCATTGGTAGCTTGATGGGGACGGCATTGAATCTATAAATTACCTTGGGCAGTATGGCCATTTTCACGATATTGATTCTTCCTATCCATGAGCATGGTATGCTCTTCCATTTGTTTGTGTCCTCTTTTATTTCACTGAGCAGTGGTTTGTAGTTCTCCTTGAAGAGGTCCTTTGCATCCCTTGTAAGTTGGATTCCTAGGTATTTTATTCTCTTTGAAGCAATTGTGAATGGAAGTTCATTCATGATTTGACTTTCTGTTTGTCTTTTACTGGTGTATAAGAATGCTTGTGATTTTTGCACATTAATTTTGTATCCTGAGACTTTGCTGAAGTTTCTTATCAGCTTAAGGTGATTTTGGACTGAGATGATGGGATTTTCTAAATATACAATCATATCATCTGCAAACAGGGACAATTTGGCTTCTTCTTTTCCTAACTGGATGCCCTACATTTCTTTCTCTTGCCTGATTACCCTATCCAGAACTTCCAACACTATGTTGATTAGGAGTGGTGAGAGAGGGCATCCCTGTCTTGTGCCAGTTTTCAGAGGGAATTTTTCCAGTTTTTGCCCATTCAGTATGATATTAGCTGTGGGTTTGTCATAAATAGCTCTTATTATTTTGAGGTACGTTCCATCAATACTGAATTTATTGAGTGTTTTTAGCATGAAGGGCTGTTGAATTTTGTCAAAAGCCTTTTCTGCATCTATTGAGATAATCATGTGGTTCTTGTCTTTGGTTCTGTTTATATGCTGGATTATGTTTATTGATTTGTGTATGTTGAACCAGCCTTGCATCCCAGGGATGAAGCCCACTTGATCATGGTGGATAAGCTTTTTGATGTGCTGCTGAATCCGGTTTGCCAGTATTTTATTGAGGATTTTTACATCGCTGTTCATCAGGGATATTGGTCTAAAATTCTCTTTTTTTGTTGTTTCTCTGCCAGGCTTTGGTATCAGGATGATGTTGGCCTCATAAAATGAGTTAGGGAGGATTCCCTCTTTTTCTATGGATTGGAATAGTTTCAGAAGGAGTGGTACCAGCTCCTCCTAGTACTTCTGGTAGAATTCAGCTGTGAATCCATCTGGTCCTGGACTTTTTTTGGTTGGTAAGCTATTAATTATTGTCTCAATTTCAGAGCCTGCTATTGGCCTATTCAGGGATTCAGCTTCTTCCTGGGTTAGTCTTGGAAGAGTGTAAGTGTCCAGGAAATTATCCATTTCTTCTAGATTTTGTAGTTTATGTGCATAGAGGAGTTTATAGTATTCTCTGATGGTAGTTTATATTTCTGTGGGGTTGGTGGTGATATCCCCTTTAACATTTTTTATTGCATCTATTTGATTCTTCTCTCTTTTCTTCTTTATTAGTCTTGCTAGCGGTCTATCAATTTTGTTGAATTTTTCAAAAAACCAACTCCTGGATTCATTGATTTTTTTGGAGGGATTTTATGTCTCTATCTCCTTCAGTTTTGGTCTGATCTTAGTTATTTCTTGCTTTCTGCTAGCTTTTGAATGTGTTTGCTCTTCCCTCTCTAGTTCTTTTAATTGTGATGTTAGAGTGTCCATTTTAGATCTTTCCAGCTTTCTCTTGTGGGCATTTAGTGCTATAAATTTCCCTCTACACACTGCTTTAAATGTGTCCCAGAGATTCTGATATGTTGTATCTTTGTTCTCATTGTTTTCAAAGAACATCTTTATTTCTGCCTTCATTTCGGTATGTACCCAGTAGACTTTCAGGAGCAGGTTATTCAGTTTCCATGTAGTTGAGCGGTTTTGATTGAGTTTCTTAGTCCTGAGTTCTAGTTTGATCGCACTGTGGTCTGAGAGACAGTTTGTTATAAATTCTGTTCTTTTACATTTGCTGAGGAGTGCTTTACTTCCAATTATGTGGTCAATTTTGGAATAAGTGAGATGTGGTGCTGAGAAGAATGTATATTCTGTTGATTTGGGGTAGAGAGTTCTGTAGATGTCTATTAGGTCTGCTTGCTGCAGAGATAAGTTCAATTCCTGCATATCCTTGTTAGCTTTCTGTCTCATTGATCTGTCTAATGTTGACAGTGGGGTGTTGAAGTCTCCCATTATTATTGTATGGGAGTCTAAGTCTCTTTGTAAGTTTCTAAGGACTTGCTTTATAAATCTGGGTGCTCCTGTATTGGGTGCATATATATTTAGGATATTTAGCTCTTCCTGTTGATTTGATCCCTTTACCATTATGTAATGTCCTTCTTTGTCTCTTTTGATCTTTGATGGTTTAAAGTTTGTTTTACCAGAGACTAGGATTACAATCTCTGCTTTTTTTTGTTCTCCATTTCCTTGGTAGATCTTCCTCCATCTCTTTATTTTGAGCCTATGTATGTCTCTGCATGTGACATGGGTCTTCTGGATACAGCAAACTCATGGGTCCTGATTCTTTATCCAGTTTGCCAGTCTGTGTCTTTTAATTGGAGCATTTAGTCCATTTACATTTAAGATTAATATTGTTATGTGTGAACTTGATCCTGCCATTATGACATTAACTGGTTATTTTGCTCGTTAGTTGATGCAGTTTCTTCCTAGCCTCGATGGTCTTTACATTTTGGCATGTTTTTGCAATGGCTGGTACTGGTTGTTCCTTTCCATGTTTAGGGCTTCCTTCAGGGTCTCTTGTAAGGCAGGCCTGGTGGTGACAAAATCTCTAAGCATTTGCTTATCTGTAAAGGATTTTATTTCTCCTTCATTTATGAAACTTAGTTTGGCTGGATATGAAATTCTTGGTTGAAAATTCTTTTCTTTAAGAATGTTGAATATTGGCCCCCACTCTCTTCTGGCTTGTAGAGTTTCTGACAAGAGATCTGCTGTTAGCCTGATGGGCTTCCCTTTGTGGGTAACCTGACCTTTCTCTCTGGCTGCCCTTAAGATTTTTTCCTTCATTTCAACTCTGGTGAATCTGGCAATTATGTGTCTTGGAGTTGCTCTTCTCGAGGAGTATCTGTGTGGCGTTCTCTGTATTTCCTGAATTTGAATGTTGGCCTGCCCTACTAGGTTGGGGAAGTTCTCCTGGATGATATCCTGAAGAGTGTTTTCCAACTTGGTTCCATTTTCCCCCTTACTTTCAAGCACCCCAGTCAGATGTAGATTTAGTCTTTTTACATAATCCCATACTTCTTGCAGGCTTTGTTCATTTCTTTTTCTTTTTCTTTCTTTATATTTCTCTTCTTGCTTCATTTCATTCATTTGATCCTCAATCGCTGATACTCTTTCTTCCAGTTGATGGAGTCAGTTACTGAAGCTTGTGTGTTTGTCACGTATTTCTTGTGTCATGATTTTCATCTCTGTCAGTTCGTTTATGGCGTTGTCTGCATTAATTATTCTAGTTATCAATTCTTCCACTCTTTTTTCAAGATTTTTAGTTTCTTTGCGCTGGGTACGTAATTTCTCCTTTAGCTCTGAGAAGTTTGATGGTCTGAAGCCTTCTTCTCTCATCTCATCAAAGTCATTCTCCATCCAGCTTTGATCCGTTGCTGGTGATGAGCTGCGTTCCTTTGCAGGGGGAGATGCACTCTTATTTTTTGAATTTCCACCTTTTCTGTCCTGCTTTTTCCCCATCTTTGTGGTTTTATCTGCCTCTAGTCTTTGATGGTGGTGACGTACTGATGGGGTTTTGGTGTGGGTGTCCTTCCTGTTTGATAGTTTTCCTTCTAACAGTCAGGACCCTCAGCTGTAGGTCTGCTGGAGATTGCTTATGGTCCACTCGAGACCCTGTTTGCCTGCGTATCAGCAGCAGAAGCTGCAGAAGATAGAATATTGCTGAACAGCAAGTGTACCTGTCTGTTTCTTGCTTTGGAAGCTTCCTCTCAGGGGTGTACTCCACCGTGTGAGGTGTGGGATGTCGATCTGCCCCCAGTGGGGGATGTCTCCCAGTTAGGCTACTCAGGGGTCAGGGACCCACTTGAGCAGTCAGTCTGTCCATTCTCAGATCTCAACCTCCATGTTGGGAGATCCACTGCTCTCTTCAAAGCTGTCAGACAGAGTCATTTGCGTCTGCAGTGGTTTCTGCTTCTTTGTTGTTGTTGTTGTTGTTGTTGTTGTTGTTGATTAGTTGTGCCCTGTCCCCAGAGGTGGAGTCTACGGAGACAGGCAGGGCTCTTTGAGCTGCTGTGAGCTCCACCCAGTTCGAGCTTCCCAGCGGCTTTGTTTACCTACTTAAGCCTCAGCAATGGCGGGCACCCCTCCCCCAGCCTGGCTGCTGCCTTGCAGTTAGATCGCAGACTGCTGTGCTAGCAATGAGGGAGGCTCTGTGGGTGGGCGTGGGACCCTCCTGGCCAGTTGTGGAATATAATCTCCTGGTGTGCCCATTTGCTAAAACCCTTGGTACAGTGCAGTATTGGGGTGGGAGTTACCTGATTTTCCAGGTGTTGTGTGTCTCAGTTCCCCTGGTTAGGAAAAAGGATTCCCTTCCCCCTTGCGCTTCCCAGGTGAGGCGATGCCTTACCTTGCTTCAGCTCTCACTGGTCGGGCTGCAGCAGCTGACCAACATGGATTGTCCAGCACTCCCTAGTGATGAACCCAGTACCTCAGTTGAAAATGCAGAAATCACTTGTCTTCTGTGTCGCTGGCACTAGGAGCTGGAGACTGGAGCTGCTCCTATTTGGCCATCTTGCTCCGCCCCCTTCGGTATTTTAATATCATACTGGAGCACTGTTTAAAAGGCTTGTGTAAATATTAATGAATTACATAGGATAAGGTACCTATGTTGACTTCACTATTTATTGTTTGATGATAGCCCAGACATTGTAAATATAGATTAGTTATAGATTTTGTCTAGGGGAGACAATAACCCCAAATATGATAGTTTTACTACCTGTAAGCAACTATAATTTTGTGTGTAAACACAAAACATTATTTAAATATATTTCCCCAAAAATGCATATAAATTCCTAGTTCCTGTCAATGCTTAAAACCAGGTAACCAGATTTATCTTCTTACAAGTTCTGTTATTAATAAATTAATATCATCACATTTATTTAGTTTATATTTATAAGCATTCTGTTTTGAACTTTTTGAAAACTTAATTTTATACTCTGATATTAAAATCTCCTTTTGTTGTAGTCGTTTATAACCTGTCCCCAACTGTGCCCTTGTTGCATTTTATTAAAATTTGCAATGCTCATAAATGGAGAGTCTAAATTTCAACCACATTGAGGCACAAATAGGGTGTTCCCAGCTCTTGGAGAGCTTCTTGAAACTGCACCTGTTCCCTCTACTGATTCCAGTGAAGCAGAGCCCTGGCTGTGCAGGTGAAAGCCTGACATAAAGGTTTTCCTTCCTAAACTGCCACAAACCCCTGTCCAGAATCCCGACACTGTCTCTGGCTTCCCTACATCCGAACGCCTGTTATTTAGATATATCCGTTTTTCTCCCACTTCAGGTCTGGTTTACACATATTGTTTTCTCTGTCTCAAATGTCCTCTTCTCAGAATCTCTTCCTTGAGTACTTATATTTATTTTTTAAGATGGAGTTCAAATGTCACTCTTATATACTGTAAAGACTTTTATTTTTTCTCTAGCCCTACTACTGCTTTGGAATCACTTTGCTATAAAACAACAACACACATTTAATGAGGTCCTCTGTGGGGTAGGTGTCATGGGAGGCTCTGGGAATACAAAGTCAAATAAAATATAATCCCTGACTTTGAGGGTCTTCCAGGATGGTGAAAAAAATTACTGTCTGGTAGAAGTGTTTATACCTCTCTGACAGTACTCAGACAGTTTTATTAAAAGTTTACGTTTACTTGGCTTCCCACTGGAAGATGGTGAAATGCTTCCTGGTAAGGATTTGGCATAGTGTTGTTAATATATTTAGAGGCTTACAGCAAAGTTTCTGAGGCCAGATCACCTCATTTCAACTCCTGGCTCTCTCACCAGCTAACACTATGACGCTGGAGAAGATATGTATCCTTACTAGGTCTCAGATTGCTTACTGATACGTAATAGCCATTATTTTTTGTCTTATTATAGTTGGTAAAACATAATTATTTTGAATTGTTGAGTTCAGATTGGAAATGACATTTAATGTTGGATAGTTTGAAATTTACTCTAATAGTAAACGGAAGTCCTTACAATATATAAAATGAAATTGGTAACATCAAAGCAACATCCTATATCAGTATTTACTGGCCTATTGGCATTCACTCAGCTTATTAGCTTTTTATCTATATAATGTCTCTTTACTTGGAGTATGTTTTATATATGCTTCTCTAATGACTGAACAGTTGAACATGTGAATGTTCTCATTATTGAGTACTGATATGAACAGACTGATCTTATAAAATATTTAAAAGTTTTTATATTAATACCCAACATGTGTGGAAGCTACTGTTAAGCTATTTAGGATATCACTTTATGTTTGAAATGTTTTAAAATGATGTAAACATTTTTAGTGTTTTATGGAAAAACAAAAACCAACACAATACAAACTAAAGGGAGAGAATGTGAAAATCATGGAGCAACCCAACAACTGATACATAACAAGATCAAGATTAACAAATAGGCCAGGTGAGGTGGCTCATGCCGGTAATCTCAGAACTTTGGGAGGCTAAGGCAGGCAGATCACAAAGTCAGGAACTCGAGACCAGCCTGGCCAGCATAGCAAAACCCTGTCTCTACTAAAAGAACAACAAAAAAAATTACGTGGGTATGGTGACACGTGCCTGTAGTCCCAGCTACTGGGGGAGGCTGAGGCAGGAGAATCCCTTTAACCCAGGAGGCAGAGTTTGCAGTAAGCCAAGATCACGCCACTGCACTCCAGCCTGGGTAAAGAGAGAGACTATCTCAAAAAAAAAAAAAAAAAAAAAAAAAAAAAAAAAAAAAAAAAAAAAAAAAAAGAAAAGAAAAGAAAAGTAAAGAAAAAAGGCAGAAAGAAACAAAGAAATAAAAAAGATTAACAAATAGGAGCTGAAGAATTTGGATGTAAGGAATTTTCCAAATGACTTGTATTCAAATGGAAGAAAACTGACATTCCCTATATATATATATATATGTGTGTGTGTGTGTGTGTGTGTGTGTTTCCATCCAAAAATTAGGACATAAATGCTAAAGACAATAGTTTAACTCATTAAATGGTGACTTTACAGAAAGTCCTAAAGATTTTCAACATTGACAAAAATTATTACGCACATTTGGAGAACACTTCTGAAAAATAACTACTAGCTACATTTTCTTTGAAATAGTATGAGAAATTGAAAGCTGAGTAACATAAAAAGATGCCCAGTGAACATTAATTTTTATTTACATTAACTATCTAAACTCATATAACATAATTATATATTAAACAATCTAATTTATAATAAAATTGTTAAACTTCCCTAAGGTTTTGTCATATGCTAGTAAGTATTCTAAGAAGTTTGTATATCCTAAGAAAAGAATATTTTAAATATTAAATTCTTACCCTAATAATTTGGTGAGAATTAAATATTAAATACCTATCATAAGAATTTGGTAAGAATTAAACATTATTACCATAATAATTTGTCAAGAATTAAATATTAAGTCTTTACCATAAGAATTTGTTAAAAATTAAATATTAAATTCTTACTATAGTCCAAATGGGGAGGTTCTGTTTTATCATTGGTTTCATTATACAGGTGAGGAAATATATGCACAGATAGTTGAAAAAAAGGTTCTCAAGGTCTTAACCAATATTTAATATTTGCACACAGTTTGCCTAATTCCAGAGGTTTCACCTATTTAATATCTAAGGGATTGTTGTGGACAACATGTATTTCTATATATGCTTGTAAAGACCTATAGGCAGCTCAAATATTATAGTCACAGAGTCATAAATCCAAGAGATGATCTAATCTCAAATGGTTAATTTGGTAGTTAAACCACACATGGAAAAACTAGTATGGACATGGATGTGATAAACAGCAGTGCTGAGAACCAAGAAACACAATCACTTTTTTTGTGTGTGTGTGATAACGTTATATAAAATTGCAGAAAGTAAAGAAAATAGACATGATCTGCTGTACATGAAAGATAGACTATTGTGCATAAATGATTTTCTGAGTTAATTAGGTTGAACCTAATGCTACAATAGCACAAATATATACTCATGCATTGCAGAAGAATAATTGCTAGAAAATGTTGCTAGGCATTACATTTTCTTTATTTATTTGCTTAAGAGAGAGTTTATGAACACAATGAAGAATATTCTTTGGTGTTGCTTTTAAATTGCATAGTTGAGCATGAATACCAGTGGCTAATATGCTGTCACTCTTATAGCAGGTGATGTAAATAGAAATTCTATGTTCTAATAATATTTAAATGAACAATAATTTATAAAAAAGAATCATTTACACACTTTGTATTTGTTTATCAGGCATTGATATAAATGGTGTTATCCAAAATATGTTCTTTTAGGTTTAATGTCATGATTTCTCCTAAAAATAATTTTTTCAATGAATATTTCTAATTAGGATTGGCTATTTAACACTCCCCACCCCCACCACTTTGGATTCCCTCAAGTGCACTTCAAACTCAGTGGTTCAAAATTCACACCATACTTCAGCTCACTGCCTCAATAAAACATATTATTCTCCATTTTCCTTATCTCATTAAATGCCACCATCATCTACTTAGTTTCTCAAGCCAGAGAGATGAAAGTTATTTCTGATGCCTTTCATTCCCTCACTCCCTATATTAAATGCATGATGACATTTTGTTTATTATCCCAAATACATGTCTCTCAAGGCTTCTCTTTTAATCTCCTGCAAAAATCTGGGATTCCAGCTCCATGTTTTACTGTTTATTTCTTGGTATTTGGTGCCCTGCTGCATTAGCATCTTGTTTGTCTCCTTGCATATACTCTACCTTCCTTCCGACTGTCTCCAAATATTTTTCTGAAGTGACATTTAAAACCTGAAATATAGTAATATTACTCCTTTCACAAAAGACATCAATGGCTATCCATTGTCCCTATTTCAAGTTTTATGATGATTATGATGATTTTTAAAATTATGATTTATCTAGCAAAATGTGAGCATTGTGAGTGTAGCAACCATGTTAATCTTGCTAATCAATAGATGAATCAGACACAGAGCAGTATTCAGTAAAAGTTTATTAAATAAATAAATGAATCTAGTTAAGAAATCACAATTCCTAAAGAGTTCAGTATGAAATTATGAATATCTTAGTGGACTGCTTTATACCCTGTTTATTCTTCTGTTTTAGTTCAACTGATCTCTCTTTCAATATTGAAATTAGACTGTATTATTTCTCCTTTTTATTCCTCAAATCATCTGTGGAAAGGAACAGTTTGTGTATGTTTTTATTTTGAAAAACTTCAATGCAGGCTTATGGTATACATTTAAACTAATGGCAAATAGAAAGAGCTAAGTCAAGTAGTCAACAAAGGGTCACAGAAAGCCTACAAATATTAAGAACAAGATATGACATTAGGAAAACATGTTGCAGACTTTAGTCAAGGATAACACAAAAACCTATAGGTGAAGAGACCAATGAAATAGGAGTTTATTCCCATATCTGCTTTAAACTTGTGCGACTTCATAGGCCTTCAGTTCTTTCATCTGAGCACTGGAATGGATTTTTTAGTAAATCCATCCAATACTACAATTTTATGATTACATATAGAAATTATTCTTTCTTGGAAAGAATGGTTTTAATATTTCTTTTTCTTATTTCTATCCTGTCTCTCACCTGTCTTTTTCTAACATCCTCATAAAACACTGCCTTGATATCAGTCTCTAAAATCTTTACATTATGGGACTAATTATATTAAGTCATTTTTCTCCAAATAACCTAAGAATTTTATACTGTAAATCCTCACTTAACATATTCAATAAGTTCTTGACAATTATGACTTCATGCAAAACAACTTATATGGGAACAAACTTGATCACAGGCTAATTGATATAAACAAGAGTTAAGTTCCTATGATGTAATTCTTGTCATGAAAACATCAAGCTTCTAAATAAAGACAAAAATATTTATAATATGAAATATTAAACTAAATATGAGTTTTATGTACTTTTAAGAAAGATTAATAAAAACAAGTAAGATAATTATTTGCCTTCTTGTTCCTGTCGCAGGTGGCCAGAGCCTTTCTGGGCAACTCAGGGAACAAGGTGGGAACAAACTTTGTACATGACACTATTCTGTCAAGGGCACTCACACACACACACACACACACACTCTCTCTCTCTCTCTCTCTCGCTCTCTCTCATTTTAGGACCATGTAGACAACCAATGAACATGACATACATATTTTTGAGATATGAAAGGAAGGCAGAGTACCCAGAGAAAACCCACGCAGACATGGGGATAAGGTGCAAACTCCATACATACAGTGGCTCCCACCAGGAATTTGTTTTTTCTCATCAGTGTTACAATGGAAGGCTGTTGAATGAAACAACATTAAGAACCTGCGACAGCTAGTACATGGCCCTGGGATCCAAAGGCAAGAATCTTGGCCCCTGAATATGTTGTTTTTACTACTAGGCTACAGCGCCTGTTGAGTTCAGTCACTGAAGTATGTTTTGAAGGAAGTCAGAGAGAGGCATGTATGGTGAATGCCTGTAATCAAATAGCAAGTTCTGCAAGTAAATATATAACTAAAAATATAATCTACGATAGATGTTTATATAAGCTATTAGCCATAGAGACGATTCACTCTGCAAACATGACAGAGGGTGTATAAAAGAGATAACACTGAGTAATCTCTGATATAACTTAGATACAGCCTGGCAAGCAGGGAAAAAACCAAAGAACCATGAATGGATATGCAGTTTCAAGTTTTGAGGTTGAGTGAATTGTATGGGAAGAAGATAGCTGCCATTAAGCTAAACTGTGAAAGGCTTTATATATTAAGCCATATATTTAATTTTAATGCCAAAGGCAATGTGGAATGATTAAACTTTTCTAAGTTTTACGTTGACATATTGGAAAATTTTTAAGATATTAATTCTTATGGTAGTGTGAAAAAAAAGTAATTCTCCATGGACTAAGGGCTTCTGTTGGGCCTGGCTTCATGCCCAACATTGATTGATGAGAAACAGAGAGTCTACGGAATAAACAATAAAAGCTAGTGGTCTAAAAGTAAAATAGAACAGAATCTTAAGAGAAAAGCATACGGGAGACATCCTTTAAATAACGGAGATACATAAAACATATATAAGAAATGCACACCCTATTGTAAAATAGAGTCTCATTTGGCAGTAGCCATTACAAGCATGCCTTCATAAGAACAGAATGCGAGTTTTATTGTTATTCAGTGGCCATTGATGTATGGTAACAACATCCCATATACAGCCTAAACTTCTCCACTTGAAACAAGAATATTTTATTATGTTTGGTCATAAAACAGTGCTGAATGCATAGTAGAAACTCAATACATAGATTTTATAGACTTTGTAGACTGTTTGAGAACTTTTGGATTATATTTTTCCCTGTAGCACATACTTTTGTGTTCCTAATTTTCATTTTGATATTACTTTATTTTATGGGCTTATGACTATGATTTATCATTAAATTTTAAGTATTTTAAAAATGTTGTTTAGCAATTTTAGATGTGATTATATGATTTTTATGCCTAGAATTTTCCCATGGAAACATATTGCAAATTAACTTTCATTTACCAGAAGAAAACAATAAAATTTTACATAAACCAGTTTTATCCAAACATGAGCTGAGAGCAATAGCAGGTGGTCCATACACTGAGGAATATCTGGTAACATTCCAACTGTGAGGCAGAAAATTCTGAAATGCTACAATATAGGAATGTATTGTGAAAGATTAGGAGGGGTGATGTTAGCAAAAGAATAAAGTATCCAGAGGTAATAGAAAGGATAGGACATTGTTAAAGTACTTGACTGTCAAATAGTACATTACATTATGGGTTTTTGTCTTCCTAATATTGCTCATTGTTTAGGTGTTACTGTTTGTTAGTAAAATAGTGCACACATTTTTGAGGAGGGCTGATGTTGATGGCTCTTTTTTTGTCACTTTGATAGAGTTGAAATTAGTCATCTACAATAGATAGTTTTGTACCATGTACAAAATTGTGCTTTGAATTAGCTGCTGAATTCATGATTTATAGAAGTCTTAACAAGGCTGATTTTTACCACACTCTTCTTACCTTAATTTGAATTGCATCACAAAGAAATGAAAGCTGAAAAAGATTGTATTAGTCCATTCTCACACCACTATGAAGAAATGCCTGTGACTGGGTAATTTATAAAGATAAGAGGTTTAATAAACTCACAGTTCCACAGGGCTGGGGAGGCCTCAGGAAACTTACTTACAGTCATGTCAGAAGGGGAAGTAAACATGTCCTTCACATGGCAACAAGAAACAGAAGTGCTGAGCTAAGGGGGAACCGTCCCTAATAAAACCATCATACCTAGGGAGAACTCACTACCATAAGAACAGTATGAGGGTAACCAACCCGACGATTAAATAACCTCTGACTGGGTCCCTCCCATGACATGTGAAGATTATGAGAACTACAATTCAAGATGAGATTTGGGTGGGGACACAGCCATACTGTATCATTCTACCCCGGTCCCTCCCAAATCTCATGTCCTCACATTTCAAAAAACAATCATGACCTTCCCACAGTTCCCCAAAGTTTTAACTCATTCCAGCATGTACTTGAAAGTTCAAGTCAAAGTCTCATCCGAGACAAGGCAAGTTCCTTCTGCCTACAAACCTGTAAAATCAAAAGTAAGTTAATTACATCCTAGATACAATGGTGATACAGTCATTGGTTAAATATACCCATTCCAAACAGGGGTAATTGGCCAACACAAAGGGGCTTCAGGCCCCATTCAAGTACAAAATCCAATAGGGCAGTCATTAAACTTTAAAGTTGCAAAATGATCTCCTTTGACTCCATGTCTCATATCTAAGTTATGCCATTCCAAGAGATGAGCTGCCACAGCCTTGGGCAGCTCTGCTTCTGTGGCTTTGCGGGGTATGGTCCCCCTTCAGCTGCTTTCACAGGCTGACATTCAGTGTCTGTGGCTTTTCCAAGTGCACAGTGCAAGCTGTGGATGGATCTACCATTGTGGGGTCTGGAGGATGGTGGCTGTCTTCTCACTGCTCCACCAGACAGTGCTGTGTGGGGGCACCAACCCCACATTTCCTTTCCGCATTTCCTCAGGAGAGGCCCTACATGAAGGCTCTGCCCCCATAGCAAACTCGTGCCTGGATATCCAGGCATTTCCATACATCCTCTAAAATCTAGACAGAGGTTCACAAAGCTCTTTTCTTGACTTCTGTGTACCTGTAGGCCCAATACCATGTGGAAGCTGCCAAGGTTTAGGGCTCATACCCGCTGAAGCAACAGCCTGAGCTGTACACTGACCCCTTTTAGCCGTGGCTGGAGCTGAAGCAGCTGGGAAACAGGGCACCATGTCCTGAGGCTGCATAGGTTGTGGGAAGAGGGGCACAAAACCATTTTTCCCTCCTAGGGCTTCAGGCCTATGATGGGAGGGGCTGTTGTAAAGGTCTCTGACATGTCCTCAAGACATTTTCCCTATTGACTTGAATTTCACCCCAGAAAATGAGGTTTTCTTTTCTCTCACATCATCAGGCTGCAAATTTTCAAATCTTTTATGCTCTGCTTCCTCTTGAATGCTTTGGCACTTAAAATTTTTTTCTGCCAGATACCCTAAATCATCTCCCTCAAGTTCAAAGTTCTGCAGGGAAAAATGCTTCCAGTCTCCCTCCATAGCAAGAATGACCTATACTCCAATTCCCAACAAATTCCTTATCTCCATCAAGACCTCAGCCTTGACTTAATTGTCCATATCACCTTAAGAATTTTGGTCAAAACCATTCAACAAATCTCTAGGAAATTCTAAACTTTCCCAAATCTTCCTGTTTTCTTCGAAGCCCCCCAAACTTTTCCATCCTCTGCCTGTTACCCAGTTCCAATGTTGTTTCCACATTTTGGGGTATCTTTACAGCAGCGCCCCACTCTCTGCACTACCAGTTTTCTGTATTAGTCCATTCTCATGCTGCTATAAAGAAATACCTGACACTTGGTAATCTATAAAGAAAAGAGGTTTAATTAACTCACAGTTCCACAGGGCTGGAGAGGCCTCAGGAAACTTACAATCATATTGGAAGGGGAAGTAAACACATTCTTCTAAACATGGCAGCAGGAAGGAAAAGTGCTGAGCAAAAAGGGAAAAACCCCTTATGAAACAATGATTATCTTGTGAGAACTAATTCACTATCACAAGAACAGCAGGAGAGTTATCGCCCCCATGATTAAACTACCTCCCACTTGATCCCTCCCACAGCACATGGGGATTATGGGAATTACAAATCAAGATGATGTATGGGTAGGGACACAGTCAAACTTTATCAAAGATATAAAACAAGATTTCTCAAGACCTGCCAAAACATCTGAAAACTGATCAAATGTAACCTACATATGCTTGCATGATGTTGTTTGAAAAGGTCAAAAGACAAAATAATGTATGTAAATGTGTTAGTATTTGCTGCCATTGCACTTAGAAATGTGTGTCTGAGTTTCTTTTTAGAAAGCAAAATGGTTTCATTTCAGCATAAATATGCATTCTTTTTAGCCATGTAATTATAGGCAAGGAATAAAACACCATATTGAACCATGTATGTACCTGTATCTCCATGCATGTGTATGCTTAAAATATTACTTCAAAGGAATAATCCACAGATATATTTATTAAATATCAGTTGAATACGATTCTGGATATATTACATGTGATGCATTAACTTTACTAAACATTTTAAAATGTTGCCATACTATGTTTCTTCTCAGTTCACGTTTAAGAATTTGAGAATTCCAAATTTTAAACAAAATTTTGGATTTTCTACTTGAAGACAAAATATGAAATTGAAATAAATGGCTATGGTTCAATAATCTTAAGTCCAGAACTAAATGCTGAATATATTAAAGTAGAAATATAAAATTGGATATTGTATATAAACTATAATAGGATAAATAATTTCAAAAAAGAAATGTCCTATAATAATGTTTGAATACTATAGATTTAGTTTTAAACCATTTTTGAAAAGCCTTTAAATTGCCCACAGTAATTCTTTATAATCTATAAGTAAAAAGCAGTATTATTATTTTACAATAATAAAGGACAATTATTATTCTGTTTGGTCATTGTGTATTTGCCTTATTAATTGAGAGCCTATAGAAGAAATTTAGTAAATAAAAATTAAGCTTATATTTACAAAACTATGTAAATCTATTTTATGTTTATAAAATTATGTAAATCTGTTTTATATTTATAAATATGTAAATCTGTTATATGTTTATAAATATATAAATCTGTATATATACATCTCCTTCAGACCTATTCAAAAGAAGAATCCTGTGTATGTTTGTTTTCTAGAGCTGCCGTAGCAAATTACCTCAAACCTGCCGGCTTAAAAATAACAGATATGTATTCTTTCATAGTTCTGGAGGTTAGAAGGTGCTTCCACTGAGGGCGGAGCTTCCTCTGAGGGCTCTAGGGAAGGAACTTTCCTTGCCTCTTCCAGTCTTCTGAGTCTTCTGAGGGCTCTCAGAAATCCTTCTTCTGGTTGGTTTGTAGCTGCTTTCTTCCTATCTCTGCCTCCTTCTTTGCATGACCTTCTTCTTTGTGTGCTTCTGTGTCTCCGTGCCTGAATTTCCCTTTCTTATAAAGACACTGGTGATTGGATTTATGGCCCACCCTACTCCAGTATGACCTCATCTTAACTAACTACGTCTGCAAAATCTTATTTCCAAATAAGCTCACATTCTGAGGTTCCAGGTGGACATGAATTTTGACAGTGGGCAGAACTCTTCAACTGGGGACAGCATCTAAATGTGTACATGCGGAGTAGTCATTATTAAAACATGACTCAAAAAATCTAGTTCTACTCTCTAATCTAGTCTCTTTTCTTGAGTTCCAACAAAAGAGTTGGACTCATGAAGAATTCTGGCCCTCTCATATCTCATGTGCATCTATAAACAGGAACTTTTGAAGGGACTCCAGAAAGACCTATCCAAGAAGTGTTTGAAGGAATCCTGTGAATCAGCTCTAAAATGGAAGACAAGAAGGACAAGGAAAGGATAGGAAACAGAATTAAAAAAAAAAAAAATGGCTTACCAACTTTATTCCTAGGATTCTCTTTATCTTGTGTTCTTAGTAGTACATATCAGTTCTTCAGAAATAGCTGGCGCTTGCTTTGGCAGCACATATACTAAAATTGGAACAATACAAGAAGATTAGCAGGACCCCTGCAAAATATAGCTGGATAATTCATTTATTGGGGCAAATATAGGTAAAATTCTATCAACTATCACAGAAGAAACAGAGAAAGCCAGTGTCTAAGTGGTAGAATTTGAATAGAGAAATAAAAAGACAATTGTGAAATTCTATATATAACCTCAAAACTTTGAGTATTCAAGTGTAACATGGAGAAACATTTCATAGGATTATATGTGAAAATACTTAGTATTGGCTAAGAGATAAACAAAGGTCAAAAATATATGCCCTAACCACCCCCTCCCAACTATGTTTTGGTTATTTTTAATAAAAGAGTTTTCTGCATGATTTTGTTCACTAATCAGAATATGCATCAAAACTGGGCAGCAAAAACTGAACTGTGGGTGTTGAGGAAGCAAATTTTTGTACGAAACATATATTATAATGGAAATTATCAAAATGAGTTCTACATAATTTAGAGCTCCTGGCATCAAGCAAATTAACAATTACTTGAAGGAAGTAAGGACTAGCCTGTAAAGAAAAATTATTAAAGGAATACTTGATAGTTATTCATAAATACCTGAAGTCTGGCATGAGTTAAATGGATTAAACTTGCTCTGTACCTACAAAAAGTTCCGTAATCAGTTTTCAGCTTGATAAAATGTGATGGGGTATACATATTCTCATTGAAATCCTCTCTAAAGCATAATGGAGATTTTTAAACAAAATTAATGTGAATATACTATCTAAATAATATATTTGTGTCATAAAACTTTAGAGTTGGAATAACTGTATAATTTCCATTAATTCTTCTTAAATATTAGATTTTGGTAAAGGTATGTTATAGATTTACATGTGTAAAAACTATCCAAACTTATTTTAAACACCTCTACTATCACCTTCAGTTCTATTTATGGTCTACTTAATAGATTTATGTAGGTCCCAAGCTATTAGAGAAAATGACAAAATAATTTTTAGTTTAACTTTCCAAAACGCAGATGCTTATTGTATAAATAAAACCCTTTCCAAATGATTTGACCAGAATTCATAAAGCAGAAACATCTGTTGTTCAGACTCATCCAAACTATACCTTATTCTGTATTCTGTATTTATAAACCACAAAAGATAATGCTCACTAGTTGAAGTCTATAGACTTTCATGCATTATTTATGAAGTCAGTAAAAATTTCAAGTATTTGCATAATAATTGATGTTAGCAATAAGAATATGAGTTTATAAATAGTTTCCAAGTGCCAATAAATGCCAGTAGTGGAGATAAACAGAAAAAGATGATTTGATCACACCTGATTTAATGCTGTTTTTTTTTTTTTTATATTTCAACAGTCAATGGAATCTTGGCAATAACAAAGAGAGAAACAAATTTTTACATTGTTAAAAATAATATTTAGATTATATTTTGTATGTGAGAATGTGCAGATATTGAGTATAAGAATTCTACATTTTTGAGTTAGGTGAGTTTAGATATGTTTTGAATAATTTAACTTTGAGACAATTCTGTATATTCACTAAAGGAAACATTCACATTTAATTGCGCATCTTTATCAGTTAATAAATCTAACTGATAACTTTGGAATACACCTTTTGGCAAAGCTATGTTATTATGTTTTAATTGTACTGAATAGGTGTGAGAAGCATTTTGTTTACAGAGCATTTGTAAAATAAAAAGTGATTAAATATGTGGATAATCTGTGTTTGTTTTCCTTTGAATGTGGAGATGACAGAAGTAAATATCACAGATGCCATGAGATTTGTTTTTCAATTGAAGCTAGTAAATTCCCTTTGTTTATGGGTAACCCTATATAACTGAGTAAAGTTATTCTCTGTAAATCTCATTCATATCTTTATATGTTGGTCATGATTATTTATATTTGTCTTTAGTAACTTTGGTAAGAGAAGAGGCAGTATTAATTTAAGGAAGCCATAGACCAGTCTGCTTTAGAAATGTTATTATCCTGTTAAATCTAAGAAGCCATAGGAATGATATGTGGGGCAAAATAAAAAGTTTAGTTAAATGACAAACCTTATTTGGAATATAAATAAGTTAAAAAAATAAACAAAAAAAGGAAGAAACTGTAAATAAATTACAAAAAAAAAAAACACTCTTATTTTATGAAACCATGTCCTGATTCCATTTCATTAGTTGGTCCAATCTTCAATGTCTTTTGCAACTCACATTACTTGACAGGAAGCCCAAGAAAATATTTTCAGTAGAAAAAGGAATAGTCATCTGCCACTTCAAACTTGCTTCTAAAAGGGGAAATGGTTTTCCCTAGAGGTTTGCTTCTCTTTTCTCTATTTGAGCTATCACTACATCTCACTATTTTCAACACCTATTCAAACCTTGGGAGGATCTAGGCTTTTCAAGAACTCTCTATACTGATGATAGAGTGCATAGTTTTCCTTAAGTCAACAGCAAGAGGTAAAATAAGTAATTCACTTTTGTAGCTTCTATGTATGTTTGTCTCTCAGTATCCATAGGGGTTGGATTCCAGGACCTGCCGCCCCACCTCCCATCCCCCAACAGATACCAAAATGCAGATGCTCAAATCCTTTAATAAAATGGCCTAGTATTTGCATATAATCTACTTATATTCTCTCATGTATTTTAAATCCTTTTTAGATTACTCGTAACACTTAATACAATGTAAATGCTGTGTAAATTGTTATGCTGTATTGCTTAGGGATAAACAACAATAAAAATGTTTGTACATTTTTCTTGTTATTGGAATCTTTCTCAAAACCCACAGCTCATTTTTTGCTACCCAGTTTTGAGGCATATTCTGATTAGTGAATAAAGTCAGGTAGAACACTCTCCTTTCATGCAGTCATCCATTTTTCCTTATGAATATTTCCTATCCAAAGTTGTTAATTGAACTCATGGATAGAGAAAGTTATATTTATCAGGAGCAAGCAAGAAAACTGTGTGTGGCAACGTGGAAATGTTTCTCTAGATTTTTCTCTCAGTGTGTGTGTGTGTTGTTTTTACTTTATTTGGTGAATACTAGGCAACTCTACACCATTCCTGCCCCTAGTAATTTATGGATATCAACACCGAAAGGAAATGAAACGAATGTATTACTTACATGGTATTATTACCTACTAAAGAGCAAAATAATCCACAACAAAAAGCCTTCAGGTTCAGTGAGAAGTAAAACCTAAGGAAGAGGCAGTGGAGTTCTGGTATTTAATGGGGTTAAGGGTTGGATCCAAGTGAGTCCCTTACCCTCAGCTCCAATAGGTGAGGATTTAAATGGTTTGAACTTCCCTGCCATAGCCAAGGGAGAGAGACTCTGAGTTTTCTTACTGCTTGCCTACATGTGCGGGAAAAGAACAAAAGGGGAGGAGGAGGCCTTCAAAGTGGTTGGCAGTTAACAGTATCAATAGAGTGAAACTATCACACCTTGAGAGAAACTTCGAGAAGTAAAAATAGGAGATGTAGTCTACAGACACTTAGGAAATTCACATTGTGCCCGAAAGACTTAGCATCCATTCATCTAGAATGAAGAAAAATAGAAACTGGGTTTGATTAAATGACAGTATGTGTGCTATATATAAGACATTTTCTAGCCTTTCAGAGAAGAAAGTTAAGAGTACATGAAAAGATTATTACTGTCCCTGTTTGCCTTTGAAGATTACAGAGGATTACAGTCAGCATGCAGAGGCAATATTGTTGTAACTTACAGTTTTAACAATGAATTCTATTGCTAGAATTTCCTCTTATTAATGTTTTCCATAAGAGAATTTCTACAGTTCTGATTATTGTTTCCAGCATGGACCTTAGAACCTCATGTTTCCATTAGGTTCTTCTTAAGTATGTACACTAGGAGGAAATGGAGGGAATTTCATTATTCTATTCTAAAACTTACCCTTCCCAATTTAAAAACAGAACGTTTGAATACTGGTATGTAAACGATTCATGATACTGTCAGCCTCAGCTTACTTGGGAAAATAATAAAACGCTCAGTCATCTAAGGCGTGATTAATGAATTCCCTTGAACTTAGCTGCTTCTCTTCTTTCCTCTGATTACTTTCCTTTGTGCATGTCACAGCCCCTGATGAACACAGACAATAGATAAGACAATTAACCACATTAATGTTTCAAAACACTTTATAATTTGTTTAAAATTACAGTTTGAAATTAAGTTGGGGAACTAAATGCCCTTTTACACGGGGAAATAATAAATGGTATGTTTTAATTATATATGTGGCCCAATTATCATGAGTAATAAGTGAAGCAGTATTTTTAAAGGTTAGAGAAGTTCTGTATATATTAGAGTGGAGAAACTTTAACATTCTAAAACTGAATAAAATATTTTCTTAAGAAAGATTTTGTATTCGATTAAATATTATAATTAGTTACAATATATGGGATATCTGTAGGAAAAAAATTGAGTAATATGCTTTTTCAAGATTTTATTTAAGGATATTTCTTTCCACATTAGGTAGTTTACAGATAATAGTGGTTTTGTTTACAGTCTTTCTTGTCAAATCGAAATTCATACAGAAATTCATGTGAAATATTGATTGGCTATCCTTTTACAATTTACTTGATAAACTCTAAGTAGCCCAGAATTCAAGCCTAGAAGACTCTGACCAATATTATCTTCATCTTTTAAGCTAAGAAATAATATTCCAAAGCTATTTCTTAGGTTGTTACTACCATTTGACCCTTTATAAGCTGTTATGTTTCAATTTATTCAAATAACATATAATTGTCCAATAAGTTTGGATTGTCTCAGTAACAGATCTATAAAAGGTTAATGGACCTTAAAAAGGAAAGAAATCTTGTCATGTGCAGCAACACGTATGAACCTGGTAGACTTTATGTCAAGAGCCAGGCACTTAAAAGCCAACATGACATAATCTCACTTATATGTAGAGTTTAAATAAGTAAAACTCATAGATACAGAGAGTTAATTGGTAGTCATCAGAAGCTAGGGCATGGGGAAATTGAAGAGATGTTAGTCAAAAGACACAAAATTCTACTTAGCCAGGAGGGATAAGTTCGAAAAATTGATTGCACATCATGGTGACACAGTGGATAACAATACATTTACATTTGAAAATTGCCAATAGAGTAGATTTTAAGTATTCTCACCACACACAGAGACAAAATAGTAAGTAGGTGAAGATGTTGTAAAGGCCCATATTCAAGCTCATGTACCTGATGCTCAGTTGAAACCAAACACTGACACAGCAACGTCTGGCGATAGATAAAAGTGTATTCCATTTGGCCAAAGTGAGAACGGGGCAAGATCTCTCAGATAAGTCTTAACAATAAGACAAAGCAGAGAGGTTTTTTTTTTTTTTTTTTTTTTTTTTTGCAGCTAGAGAGTAAGAGCGGGAGTTTTAGGGAACAAATGGGAAAGTTTGTGTTTCTTTCATCTCTGATAACATCCTGAGCAACCAGACTTCTGGGCCTCAGCAGTTAGTTGCAACATCCTTTTAGGCAATTCATTCCTTCTGCATATGTTTTTTGTTACCTTGAAGTTATCTTCTCTTGCTTGACAAAGAAACAGTACAACAGCAGTTTGCAGTTGTATTGTGAGAACAAGGGATGTTGGCTTCAGTGCAAGCAAGCAAGAGCCTAATCCTACTTCGTTGTTTTGTTTTTTTTTTTTTATCTCAGTCACTAAAAATACTAAGGTACTGAAATCTAAAGGGACCCAGTTACAAGGTAATGCATATATTAAATATGCATATGTTAAATAGCTTGATTTAGCCATTGCACAATATATGTATACTTTAAGACATCATGTGGTACACCTTAAATATATACAATTTATTTGTCAATTAACAAATAATTCAAAAAGAAAAAAAATTAATAGGAAGACTCACAAAGATGAGATAACAGGAAATGATGAAGAAAGAAGAGGAAAAAGGTCAATACAGTTTCAAAGAATGAAACATAAAAAACGGAATCAACAGTGGTATTTTTGATATGATCTTGAAAATTAGCAAAGGAAAAAAATTACATGAACAATCTAGTTTTATAAATATTGACCTAGAGACACAACAGACAATAGTTCAGACTATGTTTGAATATAAGAGAATGTAGTTAAATATCAGTTTGGAAACTTTATTTGGAAAATGTTAACATATAGTGAATAGTTCAACACTTCATAACAGAAAATTTTTCCAGATGAAAAATATAGACATAAAGCAGCCAAAAACTAGTATTTGAACTTTTTGAAGTATCATTACAACTAATGTTTTGTGTACTCATTTGTTTTTGGAAATGCTGGGCCTAAGAATCAAAGGAGAAACATATGAAGCCTTTTTAATTTTAAGCCAGATGAGAAAAATAATCTGCCTTTTACTTTGTCATGAGTCCCAAAAGGGACGAGAATTTAAAAAAAGAAAATGAGAGACCTGATCATCAGAGCATATACAGTGCTGTGAAGGCAGATGTAGTAAAATATATTATCATCTAAAAAAGCACTAAAGAAACTGAAATGCAACCTGTTAATGAAGATACATATGGAAAAGAGATATGAAATAAGTGCTTTTGGAAAAGAAGATAACAATAAAAGGATTTCTGTGAAAAGACTAAAAACACAAAGTCAAATAAAATACTTCACAGAATTTAAATAATAGACACCAGCTGCATGGGTTTTAAGACTTTGGTGAAGGAAAAATCTAAGAAAATATTTAAAAATTAGATTCTAGAAAAGTAAGAAATATACAGACATTCAGCAATATCTAATGATTTAATTTCACAGAAAAAAATTAGACATTTATTAGAAACTGTGTTTATAAGGAAACCACAGAATGAGAAGAATCCTTAATCCTACTCAACTTTAACAATTATGATACATCAAATTAACTTTTGATGGCAAAAGTGATGATGACATATATTTTTTAAAGTAACCTAGCCTAAAGTACACTCTTAACCACTATCATTTGGACAATTTTTGTTTGTTTGTTTGTTTTTTGAGACGGAGTCTCGCTCTGTCGCCCAGGCTGGAGTGCAGTGGCGCGATCTCAGCTCACTGCAAGCTCCACCTCCGGGGTTTACGCCATTCTCCTGCCTCAGCCTCCCAAGTAGCTGGGATTACAGGCGCCCGCCACCTCGCCCGGCTAGTTTTTTGTATTTTTTAGTAGAGACAGGGTTTCACCGTGTTAGCCAGGATGGTCTCGATCTCCTGACCTCGTGATCTGCCCGTCTAGGCCTCCCAAAGTGCTGGGATTACAGGCTTGAGCCACCGCGCCCGGCCGACAATTTTTTAAAAGCTCTTGTGTTGTGTACAGTAGCAAGCTCATAAGTGGAAACTTACTGGACATTCAGGAGCAAACTGGTGATACGGAATTGGATTCTCTTTTTTTCTGTTTTTATTCTCAACAAAATTTTACTTCTACCTCCTACTAAGAAAGATCTGCTTCTATTCATTTCCTGTATAGTTTGGTATGTGAATAAAATATGAAAACAAATACAAAATAAAAGATGGGTAAATTTTTACATACACTTTCATAGCATTTATGAATAAAAACTAAAGAAAAGAAAAAAATTACAAGCAAAACAATTGAGAAGTGAAAAGTCAAGGGCTTTGATTCAGAGAAACAGAATGCTGGGGTGAGAATCGTCATGACATATGAAAAGATGGAACCCAGAACACACAGTAGACAATTGGCAATTGAGAAAAGGAGAAACATCTCCATGGAAACAGTAGAGAATGATTTTTTTGTTGACCTTAGGAGAAAGAAATCTATCTTAATTTTGTCAGATTAAGTAAGGATTTCTGTGGCCATATAAAAATGTGTAGTACAATATAAGAAAGTACTTTCCTCACATGTAGTTAAAGATGGACGATTGTTCTGATAAAAAAATATGCTTAGAACCTATCTTGCTGCCAGAGTTTAGGAAAATAAATAGAATGGTCCTATTAAATGCCAGGTACTAGGCTAGATAGACCAAGGTGCTCGTGCCATCACTGGCAAATAGTAAGCTCACAGTCATCTTGAATAACTGTAATATTAATAGATGTTTCAGGGAAAACTGTATAAGTAATTTAGAGCAATGGATAAACATGTAATGATATGACAAGCTTCTGTGCCAGTTTATGAGTGTTTTAGATTAAAGATAGGTCAGTCTGCCAGGTACTCCCAGAGTTGAAACTGGATGAAATTAAAATACTCAGATTTCAGAAGAAAATGTATACAGTGAGATGTGATTTATGAATAAAATATTTCTCTTTGAAGGAATATATAGTGGGAATACCTAGAAAATGGTCTGGAAAGAATGATAATAAATTGATGCAATTCTTTATCTGGCTACTCCAGGTCAGGGAGTATGGATCATCTGTGAGTGTGACTACAAAGAGCAAAAGGAGGGTAATACTATGGGGACTCTTGCATGTGCCATGTACCCTATAGTCTATGTGAATGCTGCTTCCCAGAATCATGTAGTGTACAATCTTCCCTTTGGCAATGGGACGGGTAATGGTTATGATGTGAAGCAAACTTTTTGTTTATACTCTCTATACATTACTTTTTGTTTTTATAGCAAGATTTTTTTCAGATACCAATTTTATAATGAGTGAGAATGATAATGAGGGACAGAAATACCAGGTAAATATTCCCCTACTTCTTGTTTGTTGCAGAGTGTTATCGTATTGCCTAGACATCTTGAATTAGTTTTAAAAAGACTGAAGATTTTTTTTTCTTCTCACAATGCTATTATTTCAAGGAGGAAGACATGTGAAGACTGTGTATGTAGATTCAATAAGATTTTAAACATGTGCATGTAAACTTGGCCTGCAAGAGGCACTTGGATTTCGAGAGGCTGGCAGCATATAGCAGAACTTTATCATTGCTTAGAGCTCTGTTACAGAAATTATGAGCTGGGAGAAGAAACAATGGTGAGCTGATGTAAGTGAGAGCAGCCAGGTTAATTAATTAGGACTCTCAGTAAACACTAGAACAAAAATAAAGAAGACAGTAATCCACTAGAACAAAATAGAAGCCAAGGAGTCATTACCCACCCATAGACCCAATGACAATAGATGATAAATTTTGATAAGAAAATTAGAAGCAGGAGATAAATTGACATTTTATGAAAAAGAAAGAGCTTGTAGTCAGTCCAACAGATGAATGTTTAATTATTGGATCCTCTATTTACAGGTGCTAGTATAACTTCCTCTGTGGATCTGTTTCCATATAAGGGATCTAATAAGTATTATTTTATACAGATATTTTGTCGTGTTGTTGATACGTTTGTGTGAGTTACTTGAATACTATATCTAAATGCCTAGTATATTTTCTGGCACATAGATGTTTATTAAAGGATGGGCCTCTATCTACCAACATCTAATATGAAAAAAAAATTCCCATTTCCAAGGGTCTTCAGAAGATGAGTATGAACTCATCGTAGAGTTGAAGAATATATCAGAGAGGAACAGGTCCGAAAGAGATCCCAATCTATGTATTTCATATAAAAAGATATTTAATATAGGGACTAAGAAAGAGACTTATCTCCTGATTAGATGGTATGCATAGGCAAAAAAAGGAAAAAAAATGCTGCTATTTTCACAAAGGCAGCAAATGCAATAATTATGGAAAAGTTGCTAACAATGATTTCAGATGCTTGTCAAACTTAAACAGGAGGTCACCAGAAAAACGCTCTAAACCTCTTCTTTATGCCATCCACATCTTACACTCATGGCCTTATTTAGCATAATTTCACCTGGAGCTCTGTTGTACTGAGATCCTAGAAAATGTGGTGTCTAGGTTTCTTCTTTGTAATTTAAAGAACACTTCAGAAGTTGGAAGATGAGTGGATAACAGGAAACCTTTTACAGGATTCAACTTGATGAATTTAGATATAATAAGTAATGGTATTTCCTAACCACAAGTTGGATTTTTTAACTACAGAAAGCCAACACACTGGGCTTTACCTTCTTACTACCCACTGTAGTTACAGTTAAATAATACATGTTGTAGTCTTTATTACTTGATTTTCTTACAAGACATTTACACTTCGTGCAGACAGATAGTAGATCTGTGTATTTTAATCATGTTTTAAGCATCCAGAACTTCAGTTAATCAAATAAATAAATATTTTTTTTCTTAAAATGAAGCAATCTGCACATATACAACTCCACTCTGAAGAAAGGCAATTATTTACATAATTATAGGAATTTCTGCATAATTATGTAAATAATTGCCTTTCTTCAGAGAGGAGTTGTATATGTGCAGATTGTTTCATTTTAAAAAACAAAATAGTGTTTTTATAATAAAAAAGACTTTATATATATATATAAAACCTTTAAGGCCTTTTGTTTTTTAAGAAAAGAAGACTATCCCTCCAAAAGTAGCACATAGTTTCTACCTGTTACGTAACCAATACTTTATGAATTTATGGATTTAATCCACTGTTTATACCCAAGATTTCTGAGATCCCAAGTCCAATATAGTCAAGGCTCAAGATCAAAGTACTTACACTTTACCCTCACTGCACCTCTTGCCTTTTATACCCCACCAAATACCAAGTCCCAGAAGTTGCTGTAAGAAGAATAATTTACCTACATACACGACCATTAGGATTCAGCCTTGAAGTAGACATGCAAGAAAATATAATATTCCATCCTATGGCAACTTTACTTGTTTTAATATTTTTCTGTACCCTAAGAAATAGTCATTTTAATAGATTTTTAATTATACACTAATATTTATCAGGGATCCATTATAAAATATGCTATTAATTCCCTTGATGGTGGGAGCAGATAGAGAGGAATATATGGTTTCATCTCTTGAACCTCCTCTGTGCTCTCTTTTCTCAAGTTTATTTCGTTAGTCAATCTTCTGTTACTGTGTCTCTAGGTCCCCTTGCCTTTCCCTGTCTCTCAATCACTGTGGTTTATTATTCCTTATCACTCTCATAATTCATGACAGAAGTTATGTTTCCTCACTAAGACATATCCTGGGAAGTCAATAAATACACATTAAGAAGACAAGATTTCTCAACTTTGTAAAGATACGGATTTCTATCATTAACAATTCTGATTTAGCAAACATTTATTGACACCCAATCTTTCTAACTTAGTTTATCTCAACGAATTCTGTGGAAACAATTTGGTGTGTGAATGACTTATTGAACTTGCAACAGGTGGTGAATCATTAACGGCAACGTCAAGACTTAAATGTCGCTCCACTGGTTTACCCAAGGCTGCTCTCACATACCAAGCTAGAGTTCAGTTAGAAACTTGCAGATCAGTAGCTCCAGAACACTGGCCAGAGGGTCAGAAGAGCTGACTCATGGACATTCTCATTGTAGATAAAGGATTCATAGGGTTTAATAGTGGTTCTTATGTCTTTTATTTCTAAAAATTAGTAATTCCAGCAGTCTCATGATTTAGGTAAATTTGCTGTTGATTGGGGTAGAATAGTAGAAGTATATTAATAAAAACACCTTTTGAAATTACAAAGTATTCTTTGCACTGCTGAAGTGATTCATGAATGAGAAAATTTGAATTACTAAACATTAATATTTTTCTAGCTCTCATACCTATATGAGTCTCAGAAAGGACAGAGTGAACAGAGATGAGACTGCAACCCCCTCTTAGCAAATGATCAGGCGATTGTGTATTGTTCAATGATTAATTGATGTTTTAAAGGGTTTTCAGGAAGACTCAAACACTTTTTGTGAATTATGTTCTTAATTCTATAGACACAGCTACTAAAGCAAGAGGACTTCTTAGTAGCAAATTATTTTTACAGTCATCAAACAGGTTAAAATAAGAGAGTAAGATACCTAAGGCCACATGGAGAGTCAATGTCACAGCTGAAAATTTGACAATGGTTTTGTGATTCTCATCATTTTCTGTTTTGTTTTATCTTGTCTTTTAATATAGACTTTTCTGAATTATTTTACTTCTGACATACAGTAATATTAGAGTAGGCCTTTATTTTTACAACGTGTAATATTTGTATTGTTTAATAAATATGGATGAAAATAGTGAGCAGTTATAAAAAATGCTTACATATATATAAAATTGTTTTGTAATGGATAATCTATATAAAATATATATATATATATATATTTTTTTTTTTTTTTTTTTTTTTTGAGACGGAGTCTTGCTCTGTCGCCAGGGCTGGAGTGCAGTGGCCGGACCTCAGCTCACTGCAAGCTCCGCCTCCTGGGTTTACGCCATTCTCCTGCCTCAGCCTCCGAAGTAGCTGGGACTACAGGCGCCCGCCACCTCGCCCGGCTAGTTTTTTGTATTTTTAGTAGAGACGGGGTTTCACCATGTTAGCCAGGATGGTCTCGATCTCCTGACCTCGTGATCCACCCGTCTCGGCCTCCCAAAGTGCTGGGATTACAGGCTTGAGCCACCGCGCCCGGCCTATAAAATATTTTTTAATAAACATGTATGGTTCAAGAAGGGCATTTTACATTAAATGTTCAAAGCCATTTGAAGAAATTGATTCTCTAAAAGAATATCCACAAAATTTGATACCACATTAAAAAATGTGCCAAATAAGTATATTTAGAATCCTCTAGAATTTATTGATTGATGAAATCATAAGGAAAATAATTTTCATATGTAATTTATTAAATGGTAAATGACTTGTCATTTCATTTACTTGGGAAATAGCATAAT
The DNA here is from genome assembly GCF_007565055.1 of Rhinopithecus roxellana. NCBI lineage: Eukaryota > Metazoa > Chordata > Mammalia > Primates > Cercopithecidae > Rhinopithecus > Rhinopithecus roxellana. The sequence goes on along the minus strand of NC_044559.1, from coordinate 66,601,277 downwards.
AAAGGTTTTAGGAGGTTTTCCTCTTGTTGGTAATTTTTGAGGATGAAAAACTTGACCCAGTTTTGAAAATATTTTACGTCCTGCCCAAAAGCCACCTGCAAATAGCTTATTTGCATAAGCGTTAAACACAAGGGCTTTCATGTTCCTTTTACTTATTAGTGGGATAACAAACCTCCATTCATTAAGCACAGCATCGTTTTTGTTGTGAATGAAAAATCAGCCAACTTTCTGCCACATCTGGCTACTAATCTAGAAGCTCTGAATAAACAGTAGACAGTCAATTGCCAGCATCCATTCTCTTAAATAACGTGAAGTTTTTTTTTTTTTTTTCTCCCCAGTCAAAATACCATTTAGTATAATTTCATTTCAGTTTTCAGAACAACCAAGACTTTAAAAAGAGATCAGGTTTTATGTTGCAGGATGGAAAACATGTATTAGATAATCTAAGGATAAATCTATTCATAGTTCATATGCTAAATCTCTCAATGTCCAGTTGCCCATAAAAGTTCAAATAGTCACTACAGACAGAATACTTTCACTGTATCAAAAACTGGCATTTGCATTAAAAGGCATTTCTACTCATTTTTGAGAAACCGGTAGCAAAGTTATTAATTTTATGAAAAATCTAGAATCAATCTCAGTGAATAACTTAATGGGTTTTTTGCTGGGCAAAAAGATGAGGACAGTAACTGCAATAGCTACAAAACATGGCATTTAAAACACTTATTTAAATGCAAAATGACAACTATAGCATCCATAAAATTCAAAGCCCAGCATTACTATTTTTTTTCCCCACTGCTTCCAAATGAACCTCATTCTCCTTACTTTAAATCCTCAGAACAGTTGCCTATAAATAGAATTATTAGCCAGACATTTGGGAATATCTTTCAGTGTAGCCGTATGAAAATCTACCAGAACACACATAAGAAAACCCTTTTGGTAATGGAACAGACAGCTACGCCTCATTAAAATGCTTCACCAGATAAACTATAAGAAGACTATTTGTTCTCATAATTTGTTACTTTTTATTAATGAAACCTCGCAATATGATGTCCTCCCTTTTTTTATTAGCAGCAATATCAAATTTTGTCCCCAGATTTATGCATATTGGGTTCTGTTCTCATCTTTCTTAAACTTCAAGTTTATTTAGCCCCCTGTGTCAGCTAACATTTTGCTGAATCCTTATACATATTTATGCTATGTATTATTCGCAGCTTTAAAATTCTTATTTTTACATTGATATTAACTCCTCTTCTAAACTATTTTTCTATATATAATTTATACATATATAGAATGGATATAGAATTTCCTTATATCTCAGATTTTTGTTTATTCCCTATTAAATGATGAGTATCCCTAAATTATAGAAGAATAGTTAAGTCTCTGCAGGATTTAATAAAATGTAGCCAGACAAGTTCTGTGACTCTCCAACCTTCATTGACCTCAATTACCTGTACTCTTATGTAAAGACAGGACTAGGCATTCTAAGAATTATATAGACTCTCACTTAGTTGCCTAAGTGAGAGTGCTTTCAATTATTTTCTCTACTAAACTTGCTTTAGTTCTCCTTCCAAATAGGAAGAGAGCTCAAAAAGACGGGGGGCAATTTCGAGAAGGAAAGAATGGGATATCCCGTTCGTGCTGGCACTCAGCATTGCACCCATCCTGCAATGGAACCATACATGATGAGAAAGTCTGGGGAAAGTTTGATAGGTGTCCTCAAGAGCTTCAAGATGAAGTTAAACATGGCCAGTTGTTACCTGCTTCTTTCTTTCAAAATTCTAAAGGCTACATGCTCATTGAGGCAACTTTTGATGGCAAGATGGGGAAAGAGAAAAGATGCCAGATTATTCTTCCCACTTTAGATGAGTGAATATGCTATATATAGGCCAAGTGCATGCCACAGAAGATGTAAGAGGCTTCGGGTATCCACTGGCAAGTATTTGCAAGAAGTCAGCAGGAGAAGAAATTACTCAGGTTAACAAATAGGTAGCACATAGTTACAAAGAACTTACAAATTCACTCCCTGACAAAAGAAGTATTTCCTGCCTCTCAATAGAAATAAAGATCAGATTATTAAAAAAAAAAAAAAAAAAAAAAAAAAAAAGCTTTTCTCTTTTTTCTTAATTCTTCCTGGCTTCCTGGTACAATTCTTGTTTTCCCCATTACAATCCTAACGGAGCCATAAACAAAATAGGAAAATCTGGATAAACAACCACAGGTCCTCCTGTTACATTTCAGTTCTGAACTGGGGTGAGGAACTGGTAGGGAAAATGTTTTAATTTGATTGCAAAATTGTAGTTTTAATTTACATGCAACTAGACCTTTTTAAAACCTGAAAGTAAGTCTAATTTACCAAAAATAGATTTATTGTCTTTCAATTTTGTTGAAACTCTGTTTGGAAATTGCTAGATAGCTGGGGATTGGCTGGAGTTATTGTCAAGTGATGGGAAAAAGAGATTCCAATGAACATATTTCAAGGTAGTGATGGGAGGGAACAAAAAAAGTATTTCTTCATTTACACCAATAAGTATAACCAACAAATTTGACTGATAAACCTGTTACAGATAATTATAAAAATAAAACAACTAAATGTATCAAGGTGATTGGTTGGATTAGTATATTGTATATTCAAGCAGTGGCTCATGTCTGCAGAAACCCATCCCCCAAAAAATCTAATCAAACAGTTAATGTGCATCCAAGTATTAGATTTAATTGTATACTAGACTAAAATCAGGCCTAACTGGATAATAGAGGCACTTTTGCTAACAAGATACCATGAGTTGAGACAGTGTGAACCATCAAAACCAATGTAAAACCTGATTTCTATTTATCATGTTATCATTGTATATATGTAGGCTCTATGGTTAAAATTTGAAAAGAGGATAATACTACCAATACTGCTACTGCTAATACTTATAACATTTAATAGCCTAGGATATTGCTGTACATTACTAAAGACTTTATAAACACTGTGCACTTCATCACACTAAATTTACTAATTTTTTCTTCAGTAACAAATTAATCTTAGCTTATAGATAGTTTATTCATCATCTTGGCTGAATGTTCTACTTGATGTTTAATAATATGTCCATTGTTGTTAATTAGTGCAATTCCTATATCCTGCTTTTTGTGTGTAGCAACTCTGCAGGATATATGTAGCTTTGTTCATTCACTATCCTGGTGAAAAATTGGAGACCTTGTTCCAAATGAAGATTATTTGTTTTTGTAACTGCTGGTAAAGAGTATACATTTTTACAGTTACAACCAAATTCCTTTTTAGGGTTCCCCTCCTCAATTTAGAATCCGTGCTAATTAGACAGGAGTGACGAGGGAGGTTTTATTCAGATTTCTCATGATTTAAATCAGAGCTTTGTGAGTTTTGACATAATTACTCTCTGGTTTGTTTTTAGTAACTTTTCTCTATGGATCCATTGGCAACCCAAGTCTAGTGCAAACCAGAGGTGAGGCAGTTATAGCAGAGGCAGAGGTGTGCATTTTGGTTAATATCTTATACCTTGCATTTTCTACCAATGTTAGATTTTGAATCTCGATTTTGTGATAAGTCACATATTTAGTTATTAAAATTATGTGTTAAGTATAACAAAGTATCTAGACTTTAATAGGTACTTAATAAATACAGTTTTATGTTTGAGGATTAAAATATTATGAGCTTTCTCTTTTTAATTATAGCATATTTGGTGTGTAGGTTAAGGACAATCAGAACTAACACAAGGGGTAAAAAGCATATCTAAAAATCAATTAAATGAACTAATTTCTGTGCTTGAAAATTTAATGAATCCTTTAAGAATTTCCAGAGCTATAATGGCCCTTGGAGTGAAACTTCTGAAGTCATTTCTCATTGGTATATATGTCTTAACTTATTAATATTTCAGAGGACTATGTTGCTAAGCTCTAGGTTTCTCTATAGATTTTTAAATTTTGTTCATTAATAAAATAGTTTATCTGACTAGTAAACCAAAATACATTGCATATAAAGGTCACTGAGTTGTCTTTTGTTATAATATCTAACTTTATTATAAGCCAGGGTAACTTTACTTTCTTCAATTACAAAATTTCAAAAACACAAACAAACAAAAAACCCATTAAATGCGGATGTGTTCTTTGACTTTGCATTCTAATTCACTTTTATGACTTACATTCTTTTCCATTGCTGAACTTATGTATGTATGTATGTATGTATGTATGTATGTATGTATTTTAAGACGGAGTCTCGCACTGTCGCCCAGGCTGGAGTGCAGTGGTGCGATCTCGGCTCACTCCAAGCTCCGCCTCCCGGGTTCAGGCCATTCTCCTGCCTCAGCCTCCCGAGTAGCTGGGACTACAGGCACTCGCCACCACGCCTGGCTAATTTGTTGTATTTTTAGTAGAGACGGGGTTTCACAGTGTTAGCCAGGATGATGTCGATCTCCTGACATCGTGATCTGCCCGCTTCAGCCTCCCAAAGTGCTGAGATTACAGGCATGAGCCACCGCGCCTGACCTGCTGAACCTGTTTCTAATATTGCCTTTCCACTGTATATCTATTAGCTGCTTCTATTTTACCTCAGGTTGGAAAATCAGATAAATAAGCTTGGAAGACTTGTGTGACATTTAATGCTAATGAGATAGAGTAGAGGTCTAAAATAAGGAATCATTTTTTCTTTCCACAGACATTTGTTGGGCAGCTGCATTTGGAACCTGCCCTTTGTCTGCAATATAGTCCAGGCAAAATACATCATGCTCATGGTTACTCACAATACTGAGAAGGCCCAGCCATGTTATGAGACCCAGCCTAATCTGGGTCATGTGGTGAAGCTTCCATAAAGAAGGAATATTTTAGTTGAGATCTAAACAATGGATTCAACCTAGGTAAAAGAAAAAAGTGGCTAGAGAAAATTCTAGGCTGTCAGAATCATCTGTTTAACACCTTTGTGATTAATAAAGAGTCCTCTTAAAAGGCTGGTGTGTCTAGGACATAGAAGGCCAATGAATGTATGGTATGAGATAGGACTGGGGAGATAGAAGTGAAGAAATCACTTAAGTACTCAGGGATTTGTAGTCTATGGCAAAGATTGTAATTCTGAAATCAATGATAAATCCGACAGAGTTTTAAAAAGAGGAAGTAAGTTAGATACATTTTTAAAACCACAGAGAAGTAAATACATATACTAAATCTCACTAAACCCCTTTCCTAGTTCCAATGCTCTTATTGAAGAGACTTTCAGTGTTTCACATCAATTTTGTCCTACTAAAAATAGATATGTTCTCAAGAGTGATATACCTGGTACTCCAAGTCATACCAATTGACTGCAGTTATTAGTAAGAAGAAAAGTCTTCTATTCTTAGTCTAACAAAGTAAACGATGTAAGAAAATGTCATAATTTTTGTGTTAAGGGATTCTGTTTACTAATTCATCATGCAGCTTTGCTCTAGAGAGTGAATTTGTCACAAGATTCGTCTTGGATAAGTAAAGTGGTCTGATATACAGTCATGCCTTGATTAATGATAGGCATAGTTTCTAAGAAATGCATTAGGCGATTTTGTCATTGTGTGAACATGGTTGGCTGTGCTTACTTACACAAACCTAGATGGTATAGCCTGCTCCACACCTCTGCTCTATAGTATAGCTTATTGCTCCTAGGCCACAAACCTGCACAGCATGTTACTGTACTGGAAATTGCAGCCAACTGTAACACAATGGCAAGTATTTGATTATCTAAACATACGTAAACATGGAAAAGTTATGATAAAAATACTGTATAAATGGTAAGCAATGGTACACCAATGCAGGGTACTTAAAATTAATGGAGCTTACAGGAATGGAAGTTACTCTGGGTGAGTCAGTGAATTAGAAGTGAGTAAATGTGAAGACCTGGGGCATTCCTGTACATTACTGTAGACTTTATAAACACTGTACACTTCATCACAATAAATTTATTAATTTTTTCTTCAGTTATAAATTAATCTTAGCTTACTGTATCTTTACTTAACAAACTTTTATTTAACTTGTTGACTCTTTTGTAATAACATTTAGCTTAAGGCACGCATTGTACACCTGCACAAAAATATTTTGTTTCCTTATATCCTTTTTCTATAAGTTTTTTATTTTGTTAAACATATACTTTTTAATGTTTAAATGTTTTGGTTAAACACACGTTAGCCTAGGGCCACACAAGATGAGGATCAGTGTCACTGTCTTCCATGTCCACATCTCGTCTCAATGAAAGGTGTTTGCAGCAATAGCACACATGGAGCTGTCGTCTCCTACAATAGCAATGCCTTCTTCTGCAATATCTCCTGAAAGATTGGCCTGAGGCTGTTTTACAAGTAAATTTTTAAATATTTTTAAATTTTAATATTTTGGGGTGCATAATAGGTGTATATATTTATGGGGGTACTTGAGATGTTTTGATACAGGTATGCAATTTGTAACAATCACATCATGGAAAATTGAGTCTCCATCCCCTTAAGCATTTGTCCTTTGTGTTACAAACAGTCCAACACACTTTTTTAGTTATTTTTAAATTTATGATAAAATTATTACTGACTATAGTCCCCCTGTTGAGGTATCAAATACTAGGTTTTATTCATTCTTTCTTACTAATTTTTGTATCCATTAACCACCTCCCTCTACCCCCAACTACCCTTCCCAGCCTTCTACTCCGTATCTCTGTGAGTTCAGTTGTTTTGAGTTTTAGATCCCACAAATAAGCGAGAACATGCTATGCTTGTCTTACTGTGCCTGGCTTATTTCACTTAACATAATGAGATCTAGTCCCATCCATGTTGTTGCGAATGACAGAATCTCATTTTTTCATGGCTGAATAGTACTCCACTGTATATAAGAAGCACTTTTTTATGTATTCATCTATTGATGGACACTTTGCCTCCAAATCTTGGCTTTTGTGAACAGTGCTGGCCAAAGAAGGGAGTGCAGATATATCTAATATACTGATTTTCTTTTTTTGTGTGTTTATACCTAAAATTTGAATTGCTGGGTCATGTGGTGGCTCTATTTTTAGTTTTCTGAGGAACCTCTAAACTGTTCTCCATGGTGAGTGTACTAACTGACATTCCCATCCACAGTGTATGAGGATTCCCTTTTCTCCACATCCTCTCCAGCATTCTTTAGTGTCTGTTTTTTGGATAAAACTGTTTTAACTGGTGTAAGGTGATAACTCATTGTTGTTTTGATTTGCATTTCTCTGGTGGTCAATGATGTTTAGCACCTCCTCATATTTCTGCTTGCTATTTGTATGTCTTCTTTTGAGAAATGTCTATTCAATATTTGCCCATTTTAACTGGGTTATTAGATTTATTTTCCTATATAGTTGTTTGAGCTTGTTATATATTCTGGTTATTAATACTTTGTCAGATAGTTTGTTTGCAAATATTTTCTAGCATTCTGTGGGTTGTCAGTTCAATTTGTTGATTTTTTCCTTTGCTGTGCAGAAGATTTTTAACTTGATGTGATTTCATGTTTCCATCTTTTGCTTTGGCTTTCTGTGCTTGTAGGGTATTACTCAGGAAATTTTTGCTCAGACTAATGTCCTGCAGAGTTTCTTCAATTTTTTATAGTAGTTTCATAGTTGGAAGTCTTAGATTTAAGTATTTAATCCACTTTGATGTGATTTTTCCTACATGGCAATAGATAGGGGTCAAGTTTCATTCTTCTGCATATGGATATTCAGTTTTCCCAGCACCGTATTTTAAAGAGACCTTTTCCCCAATGTATGTTTTTGGCATCTTCATTGAAAATTACTTCACTGTAGATGTGTGAATTTGTTTCTGGATTCTCTGTTCTACTTCATTAGTGCATGCGTCTGTTTTTATGCCCAGACCATACTACTTTGATTATTGTAATACTGCAGTATAATCTGAAGCTAGATAATGGGATTTCTCCAGGTTTTTTTTCTTTATTATTATTATTATTTTTTTTTGATGGCTTTGGTTCTTCAGAGTATTTTGTGATTCCACATAGATTTTATAATTTTTTTTCTATTTTTTTGTGAATAATATATTTTGATATAGATTGTATTGAATCTGTGAATTGCTTTTGGTACTATAGACATTTTAATAATACTTATTCTTCCAACCTATGAGCATCGAATATCTTTCCATTTTATTCTTTTTAGTCTTTAAATTCTTTCATCAGTTTTCATAGTTTTCATTCTAGAGATCTTTTGCTTCTTTGGCTAATTCTTAGGTGTATTATTTTATTTGTGGCTGTTGTAAATGTATTTAATTTTTTATTTCTGAAACTTTTTATTTCTATATTGATTTTGTATTCTGCAAGTTTCCTGAATTTGTTTATCAGTTCTAACAGATTTTTGATAGAGTCTCTAGGTTTTTCCAAGTGTGAGGTTATAACATCTACAATCAGGAATAATTTGACTTATTTCTTTACAGTTGGGGTGCTCTTTATTTCTTTCTCTTGTCTGATTGCTCTACCTAGGGCTTTCTGTACTATGTTAAACAACAGTAATGTAAGTGACCATCCTTGCCCTGATCCAGATATAAGAGGAAAGGCTTTCAGGTTTTCCCCATTCAGTATGATAATAGCTGTGGGTCTGTTATATATAGCTTTTACTGTGTTGAGGTTTGTTCCTTCTAAACACAGTTTGTTGAGACTTTTTATCATGAAAGGTTGTTTAATGCTATCAAATGCTTTTACAACATCAGTGGAATTTGTCATACAGTTTTTGCCCTTCATTCTGTTGATATGCTGCATCACATTGATTGACGTGCATATGTTGAGATTTCCTTACATACCTGGGATAAATCTCACTTATCATATTCAACAATCTTTTTAATGTATTGTTGAATTTGGTTAGCTAATATTTTGTTGAAGATTTTTGCATTGATATTTATATCATCAGAGATATTGGCCAATAGTCTTTTTTTTAATATGTCTTTGTCTGATTTTGATATCAGGGTAATACTAGCTTCATAGAATGAGTTTTGAAGTATTCCCTTCTCTTTCATTTTTCAGAATAGTCTGAGTATGATTGGTATTGGTTCTTGAAATGTGTGGTAGAATTCGGCATTGAAGCTATTGGGTCCTGGGCTTTTTTTTTACTGGGATAATTTTTAATACAGCTTTAATCTTGTTACTTGTTATTGGTTATTCAGGTTTTTGATTTCTTCATGCATCTATTCTGGTAGCTTGTATATGTCTAGGAACTTATCCATTTCCTCTAGATTTTCCAATGTGTTGTTATATAGTTTCTCACGGTAGCCAGTAGTTATCCTTCAAGTTTCTGTGGTGTGAATTGTAATGTCTCCCTTTTCATCTCTACTTTTATTTATTTGGGTCTTCTCCTTTTTGCTAAGTGAGCTGGCTAAAGGTTTGTCCATTTTGTTTCTTTTTTCAACAAACAAACTTTTTATTTCATTGTTGTTCTTTTGTATTGTTTTCTTCATTGGAAATTTTTTTTTTTCTGTTCTTATTATTTACTTTCTTCTACAAGTAATTTTGGGTTTGGGTTGCCCTTGCTTTTCCAGGTTTATAAGATGCATCTTTTGATTATTTTTTTGAAATTTTCTTCTTTTTTGATGTAGATACTTATTGCTATAAATTTCTCTCAGTACCACTTTTGTTATCTCATAGATTTTGGTATGTTGTTTTTCCATTATCATTTGTTTCAAGATCTTGTTGAATTTCTGTCTTAATTTTTTCACTGAACCACTGGACGGTCATTCAGTAACTTATATTTTAAGTTTCAAAAATTAATTTTTTATTGATTTCTAATTTTATTCCATTGTGGTTAGAGAAGATGCTTGATATTTCAATTTTTTTTAATGTTTTAAGACTTGTTTTGTGATCTAACACATGTTCTATCCTTGAGAATGTTCCATATGCTGTGGAGAAAAATGTGTATTTTGGCCGGATGTGGTGACTCACACTTGTAATCCCAACACATCAGTAGGCTGAGGCTGGCGGATCACCTAGGGTCAGGAGTTTGATACCACCTGACCAACATGGTGAAACCCTGTCTGTACTAAAAATACAAAAATTAGTTGGGTGTGGTGGCACATGCCTGTAATCCCAGCTAAGCAGGACGTTGAGGCAGGAGAATCACTTGAAACCAGAAGGCAGAGGCTGTAGTGAGCTGAGATCACGCCACTGAACTCCAGCCTGGGCGAGAGAGCCAGGCTCTGTCTCAAAAAACAAAAAAAAACAAAAAGAAGAAGAAGGAGGAAAAGAAGGAAAAAGTGTATTTTGCAGCTATTGAATGACATGTTCTGTAAATATATATTAGATCCTTTTTGTCCCTAGTGCAGATTGTGTCTGATGTCTCTTTCCTGATTTTCTGTCTTAGATCTCTCCAATGCAAAAGTAGGATGTTGAAGTCTCCAACTATTATTGTATTGGGGTCTATTTTTCTCTTTAGTGCTAATAATATTTGCTTTGTATATCTGGGTGTTCCAGTATTGGGTACATATATATTTACAATAATTATATTCTCTTGATGAATTGGTTTATTTCATCATTATACAATTACCTTCTTTGCCTCCTCTTACAGATTTTGTCGAGAAATCTATTTTGTCTTATATAAGTATACATACTCCTGCTCTTTTCTTGGTTTTTATTGGCATAGAATATATTTTTCCATGCCTTTATTTTCAGTCTATGTGTGTCTTTACAGAAGAAATGTTTCCTATAGCCAACAGATAATTTATCTTTTTTTATATACATTCAGCCATTCTGTGTTTTATGATTGAAGCATTTAGTCCATTTATATTACAAGTTATCATTAATAAGTGTGGACTTACTCTTACGATATTGTTGTTTGCTTTCTGATTGTTTTGTGGTCTTCACTTACTTCTTCCATTCTTACTTTTAGTGGAGGTGATATTCTCTGGCAGTAGGATTTAATTTCTTGCTTTTTATTTTTTTGTGTATCTGTTGTATTTTTTTCAATTTGAGGTTACCATGACACTTGCAAATATTATCTTATAAACTATTATTTCAAACTGATGACAACTTAACACTGGTTACATAAACAAACACACAAAAAGAAACCTAATAAAAACTCTAAACTTAAAAATTTCCCCCCACTTTTTAACTTATTGTTCTTTCTCTTGATGTCCTATTATACTGTCTATGTTTTGAAAAGTTATTATAGTTATTATTTTGGATTGATTCATCATTTAATCTTTCTACTAAAGTCAAGAGTAATTTATCAATCACCATTACAGTGCTACAGTATTCAGTGTTTTTGTGTGTGCTTAGTATTATCAGGAAACTTTCTATCCTCAGATAATTTATTCTTGCTCACTAACAACCTTGTCTTTGAAAGGTCTGGTATTGATGAAATTCCTCAGCTTTTATTTAACTGTGAAGGTATTTATTTCTCTTTCATGCTCAGAGGATATATTTACCAGATACACTGTTGTAGGATAAATTTTTTTTTTTAATTTTTTCCTTCAGCACTTTAAATGTGTCATGCCCCCCTTTTCTGACTGTAAGGTTTCCACTGAAAAGTCTGCTGCCAGATATACTGAAACACCATTGTATGTTATGTGTTTGTTTGTTTGTTCTCTTGCTGCTTTTGGGATATTTTCTTTATCCTTGACTTTTGGGAGTATGATTATTAAATGCCTCAATGCCTGTTGGGTCTGAGATGAATACTTGTTTTCTGGGACGCATTTGAAATGAAGCAAGTAAGAGAGTTCTGTGCATACCGACATGCTTACATACAATGCAGATGCAATTAAGTAAAAGCTCCCAGATTTACCAAGTGAAAGTACAAGTTGCCCAGTTGAATTTAAATTTCTGATAAACCATGAATAATGCTTAGTTTATGTAATTCCTAAATATTTCATGGGCACACTTATGCTAAACAATGTAAATTCAGCTGGGCATGGTTTACTTTATTTGACAACGTTGAACTGAGTCTTCAGTCAGTCCTATTGGCCGTCTTTTCAGAGCTGTCCCAAATTGATGCAAGGCAATTGCATCTTTGTATTAGTACATTGGCCAGCTACAGGTCAATGGCTGCTCTCTGAAAGGAGGCACCACTTTGGACAGGTTAGTGCATTTTAGTCTGTCTTACGGCAATATTTAGTGAAAGGTACAGATGTGAACGGTCAGCTGCTGATAACCCCTATGAGTGTGGGATTGATGTGTTCCCATGAAGATGGGATCCGGATGATGAACCACAGTGTCTAGTACAATAATTTCTCTTATGTCAACTTCAAGAGTGACATTTAGTTAATGTTTCTATATCCTAGTTTTTTGTTTTGTTGTTTCTGTTGTTTTGTTATGACTTTGTTCTCTTAACAATTAATTTTCCACTTTAGTGTTTCTTATACTGAGGAATTGTAGCTACTCATACTGCAGAGTAATACTGAGAAATTGTAGCTACACATCACAATTGCAATTTCAACGAAAGGGAATTTATGCTGAAATATTTGACTAACTTTCCTTCTTTAGTTTTTACTAGGTCAAAAAAATTCATATAAATGTATACCTTTACACAATTGGTCTACTGAAATTTTTGGTGAAACTGAAACACATTAATGCCTTTTTATTGTAAAAGAGAAAAATAAAATTAAATAGATTTATGTACAGAGACACCTATTACAAAAAATATTTTAAATGATCCTACACTGTATTTGCAATGACTTAATTTGTCATTTCCTTAGAAATGAGAGGATAGGGGCCAGGCACAGTGGCTCATGCCTGTAATCCCAGCACTTTGAGAGGCTGAGGCGGGCAGATCACCTGAGGTCAGGAGTTCAAGATCAGCCTGACCAACAAGGGAGAAACCCCATCTCTACTAACAATACAAAATTAGCCAGATGTGGTGGTGCATGCCCATAATCCCAGCTATGCAGGAGGCTGAGGCAGGAGAATCACTTGAACCCAGGTGGCGGAGGTTGCAGTGAGCCGAGATCATGCCATTGCAATCCAACCTGGGCAACAAGAGTGAAACCCAGTCTCAAAAAAAAAAAAAAAAGAAAGAAAGAAAAAGAAATGAGAGGCTAAGTCTGAAGAAATGAGGAAAAGTAAGATAAATAAGATAGCTTACTTGAGAAAGAAACACAAACAGACATGATAGCTATGGAGTATACTAGATAATCCATAATGTGAACACTCAGGTTTGAGGAGATTCTATATAGCAGAAAAGGCCTATCTTCACAAAAATGCTAATTTGATAGAAAATCTACCCTTACCTTTATATGGTTATTAATGTTAAGACATGGAGGTCTTTTAAAAGACCTTCTATTTTGTCAAACGTTTACTTAAGCAAAGCACATTGTACAGTGCCTGGCACTTTTAAATATTCAACAAATAATGCTTTTGTTGTTCTTTATTTTTTATACTTATGGGAAAACTGCTATTTTAAATAATCTGTAATTGCTTACTATGTATTTTCAAATTAAAGTATCTAAAAGTAGATAAATTTTGATAACTGAAGATAAAATAATAGCCCTAAAACAGGAAAAGTGAACGTTAAGTTGATATCTTCCAGGGCTAGAGAGGTATGGTATAAGACAATAGGGTCTGTGTAAAAGTGGAGACTGTGTATTCAACTTAAAGATATTCAAATTCAATCTTACGAGATCATCTAATTTTCAGGCAGCCAGACTTGAGTTGAAACAAGCAGTGGATCTGAAAGACAGGCCATGAAAGATGTGTGGAAATGTTATAGTGTAAAACAGGAGTCCCAACCCCCGGGTCACAAACTGGCACCGTTCCGTGGCCTGTTAGAAACTGGGCCACACAGCAGGATGGGAGAGGCTGATGAGTGAGCATTACTCCTGAGCTCTGCCTTCTGTCAGACCACTGGCAGCATTTGATTCTCATAGAAGCACCAGCCCTACTGTGAACTGCACATGCAAGTGATCTAGGTTGCATGCTCCTTATGAGAATCTAATGCTTGATGAGCTGAGTGGTGGAACAGTTTCATCCCGAAAGCTTCCCCCCAACCCTGTCCATGGAAATATTGTCTTCCACAAAATGAATCCCTGGTACCAAAGAGGTTGGGGACCACTGGTGTAAACAAAATTAAAGCAGTATTAAATATGAAGATGTCTTAAATGTTATTTTCTTGCAAGAGACAGAATCTTATTTAAATTTCCTTAGTAAAACAGGGGCTTGACTGAGAGGATACAAGAATATCTTACATAGGAAATCATTAGATAGCTATTTGTTTTATATCTAGTTCTGAGGCTGCATGGTTTCTAGTCCCCATTCATTTGTTTATCATCTTCTCTCATACAGATTAATGTGGCAGGCTCTTATTATTTGTTCCCTTTAACTTAAGTTTATCCATGGATTTGGACTGCTGTGACTGGTCCAATGCTATTAGACTTCTGAGTTGAAATGCCTATAATTAACATAATAGGATGCTTCATTTTTTAAACCAAAATTTTGAGAAAAAGCCTCATGTATTCTATGCTTCTCCTTGAGTTTGGTATCCATTCCCATTTTACTGAGGTGTAACCAGAAAGAAAGGTCATGTGACACAAATAGGACTTGGTTTAAACTCTCTGCTTTATCACAATGCCAGAATGATATTTAGAGCCTCTACATGCTGAAAAACTTATGACACTTCTTCATTACGCAATTCAAAATGAAATTATTTTGAATCTATAAAAAAGTACATACTGATGCTAAACAGTCAATTCTAGTTTACAAAGTTCTAGATTAGATCATTGTCTTAGTCCATTTTCTGTTGCTTAAAGCAGTATACCTAAAACTGAGTAATTTATAAAGAACTGAATTTATTTTCTACAGCTAAGGAGGCTTGGAAATCCAAGATCGATAGGGCATATCTTTTGAGAGACTTCTTGCTTGTGGGGATTCTCAGAAGAGTCCCAAGGTAGCACAGGGTATCATATGGAAAGAGGGTTGAGTATGCTAACATACTAGCTCAGGTCTATTATCCCCTTCTTATAAATCCACCAGTTTCCCTCCCAAGATAACCCATTAATCCATTCACTTATGAATGGATTAATCCACTCATGAGGGAAGAACTTTCATGATCCAAACCCCTTTTTTAAAAATCCACTTCTCAATATTGTCATATTTAGGATTAAATTTCAACATGAGTTTTGGAGGGAACATTCAAACCATAGCAACCATGAAAGTTGAACCTTTCTAATTCTGTGCATGGATGTTTACATCTGGTATCTTAAATGCTGAAGCACATTTTCAACCTGCCTGTTGAAAAAGCACATTTTCAACCCAGCGCAAGTCAGTCACTTGCTTGAGCTAAATCTCATTCTATCTCTCAAACGTTTTTCCCAAGTTCATGTCATCCCTCTGCTAACAAACAAAGAGAACAAAGGTTTGTAGATGTTTCCTCTCCCAAAGGTAGGGTGTGAATAACTGCTTTAGGCAGAGAAGATCAAGGTATGACCTTATTGAGCACTTTTATTGGCTTCAGATTAGGGTTTCAACAAGTTCAGACTTCCTGTGGCTGCCTCCCATATCTAAAGAAATTGTGAATGATCTGTCTCCTGAGTGTGATTCCCTACCCACCCTCTCCAATCCAACCCTTCTTTCTATCTCTTTTCAAAATATTTCTCTAAGACTCTTCTTAGACAAATATGCCTTCCCTCTCACCTAACACCCTTTCTTTACCAAGTTATATTTATGTCAGATTCTTAATCCATTTAAAGGGAATGATGGTAAAGAATAAAGGAATAATAGTAAGTATTAAACTGTGTCATCTTGCCCTTCTGTCTCCCTGAGAATCTTTTGCTAATTTAGTAGACAGGGAAAATGATTGCATTATCTCCTAGTGATCTGGTGGCAAGGGGAGCATCTGGTTTGGGTGAGTCAATCCCTGGCTGTAAATATGACCTAGTGAATAAATCAGTATCAATAAATTTCAACCTGCTGCAGGTTGCTGAAGTTTTATAGAAACTTAGAAGAGCTATAAGCCACCATAAATTTGAGAGGGAACCTTAGGCTTAGAGAAAAAACTGGCTCTTATCTAGCTGTGAAACAAAACATACAATACTTATATAGTGAAACAGGACTTCAAAAGATAAATTAGGCAAATGAGATTTATGTTCGACATTTTTTTGGTTAATTATTCCATGTTGCTGCTTAATACATTTTTTAATTTTTAAGAAATACAATTCAGAAATGAAAGTTTTGATTATATTATAGGCTATTAGCACATGTTCAGGATTTTCAGAATTGGAGTTCTCTGCTGCCCTAACTGACATTGACAAAATCAAGTGTAGAAACTTAAGCTTATGTTGATTTCATAATGCTGGTTAAATTCAATCAAAATTAGTAATGTAATCTTTGAGTGGTTACTTTATATTTGTGGTTCTCAAGCAGGGACAATTTTACTTCTTAGGGAATATTTGTCAATGTCTAGAAGCCTTTGTGACTGTCAAAACTTGGAGAGGAGGAGGTACACTACTGGCCAGAGACACTGCTAAACATCCTGTAGCCCCCTCTGCATTAAATAATTGACCCAAAATGTCATTGTGCCAATGTTGAGAAGCTGTGTTCTATATTCTTCTTACTCCTTTATTAAATCATTACTATGTGTGAAGTGATGGTCACATAACTAGTAGTAAACAATATTTTATTGACCACTTACCATGTGTCATGCTCTATTCTAAGAACTACATACATTCCCTCAATTTATCCTCACTATACTACAAAATAGAGTAGACTATAATTCCATTTTACAGATGAGGAAATTGAAGTATAGAAGAGATAACATCCACAATCACATAGCCTGTAAAAGGTACATCTGGATTTACAGTCAGGTAATTTGGTTTTAGAACCCCATCCACTGTGGTCAAGGAAATCAAGTGCTGCTTATTATTTCCCTTGACTTTCTCCTATGCTCTTGCAACTCTAAGAAAAGGACCTTGGCAAATCTCAATCTATACAATAATTCATAATTCTGGGAGCTCCACAGAAAAAAAAAGTTATTTATTTATTTGTTTGTTTGTTTGTTTATTTATAGCTGCATGCAGTGTCCTGCCAGAGGTCTAATCAACTTTGTCTGCAAAGTTAAAATTTTTAAGCCTAAAGGTTTAACAATTCCAATTCCTTCCCCCCCCCCAAAAAAAAAAATATATATATATATATGTGTGTGTGTGTGTGTGTGTGTATATACACACACACACTACACATCTACATATATAAACATAGGCCTTAACACAAATCATTGAAGTATCACAGGTCAAAAATTTAGGCAGGTATGTAGTTTGTATGCATCTTATATGAATTAGTTAACAGACTACTTTTTTTTTATTCTAATACAAACTATATTAATTTTATAATATACATAAATAAAAATCAAATGCTAAATATAATAAAGTTTATTTTATGTAGTTCAGCTCACTAATGTACACTAATGCTTCAATGATAATATTAAACTTTGTTTTGTTTTATTACATTTAGAAGCAAACTCCAGCCAGGGTTCACATATTGATTTCATGTTCTAGTAAAAACTACAAATAAAAAACTACAGTCAGAGATTATTTCTTAATATATTGCATATACTTTCATCCAATTTAAGTCATTTCATGACAAGTTTAGCTTTTTTTGTCATAGTGATCTCATGTTGTAATGGAAAGTAGTATGCAACTATTTTGTTTTGTTTTAGATCTAATATTGAAGTTTAAAACTTCACTAATAATTGCTACAAATACAGTAAAACAAGAGAAAACACTATTATTTATTGAGACAAAACATAATATTAAGTAACTGTAAATGACAGAAAACAATAGGGTATGACAATAATACAACATGAGAAACAAAGAGCTTTTTGTTATGGTATTCCAGGTTAAGGGAGACATTAAAATGCCTATTAAATCCTATCTCTACCAATGACCACATTTATATGGTTCTATACTGGCATGTTTCCTGACGTCTACTGATGCCCCACTGGTGGTAAAAGAATTAAATATTTAAAAATATTTATGCATATTATATTTATTCCAAAAAAATACTGAGTTCCATTTATGTTGAGAATGTCAGTAAATCCAGTAAACTCTTCTCAGTATTTCCTTTTTTCTTCATCTGTTGCTGTAATCAGAAGCCAAGCCAACAACATCTTTTGCTTATAAATGTGCAATTATTTCCCACCATCTCCCTTTGCTTTCATTTCTGCTACTCTCCACAGAGTAATCAAAGGGATTTCTTAAGAACTTGTCAAATAATGTCACTCCTCTCTTCAAAACAGTTCATGCCACCCATTCATTTAGACCATACTCAAACACCCTAGTGTGACCTGCCCCATGAATCATATTCAGACCTCATCAATTACATCTGTACTCCCAATTCACATTTCTTGAGTGAAATAATCTTTTTTGTTGTTCCTCGATCATCATGAACTCTTTCTTGCCTAAGAACATTTATACCAGCTCTTTCTTTTTCTGGAAACATCATTTTCCCAAATATTCTGGCAAATTCTGCTGGAGGTTTCAGCTTAGATGATATCTCCTTGGCATTTCTCATGAAGTAAAATACAAGCTCCACAAGACAAGGCTGCAGGGGAAGTTAGGAAGGAACTATTTTTTCGGTTTTGCATTCTTTTAAATAAAGCATAATGGGCAACATACTAACAAAATAAAATATAAAAGGAATATCATAAATCTTCATTTCACATTTTTCCTGCAATTATTTTCTATATACCTACCATCTACCATTTTCTATCTATTTGCTAAAAATTTCTCAACATTTCCATGTAAGCAACATGCATATTAACTGGGTTGAATTCTCTGTGTCAGATTCTATTTTATAATCCAGAGTGGTTCACTCGCACCTTTTACTTCCTTCAAGTCCTAAGATAAACAGTTGCAAAGAGTCGGACTCTTTGAAGCTCCTAAACACACTTCGGCTCTCTCTGTCCTAATAGCCCAAGGAGGGCTTTTCTGCATTTTCTCTATTCAGGTTGCTTTTGCTCTTCCTAAGCTTCCTAGTAAAAATCTACACTCATGTTCTGCCATCTGCTTTTAGTATATTTTTGATTCATCCTCCAATTGCCATTTTACTGATTATCCCCAGAAGGATAAAGCTATTTTTAGTAAAATTCTGCTTTAAGGGGAATTGATAGCTGGGGAGAAATAACTGCACATTGTTGAAGAGTGTTTATTAGAACAAAATTTCATTGTATTTGAGGAGAGAAATGCATTACTAACTGGAATGTCTTGAGTCAAGAATTTAGCAAGTTTTTGGAAAAGACTTTCATAAGGTGGAACAGAAATGCACATTAAGTTTTGAACACACAAGATTGAGTTGAGCAAATCAATCAGAGTTTGACAAAGTAAAGCAATGAATCTAGTTAAGATAATGAAATAAATTAATCCCATTTGCTTCATATAAGGGTTTGAAAGCAGAAATAAATGCAAATGAAGGAATTAGAGGTAGAGCTACACATACAGTTGCTGACTCTGTAATGGAGAAAAGTCAAGAAGAATTTGAGATAAATTTATTTGTTGGACACAATACTACTTAGGAAAAAACTGGAGTTGGATTTGAGTTGTTAATATATAGGTGTGAATGTGTGTGTGTGTATGTATGTACATATATATATATATGTATATGTGGATTCTAGAGGTCTAGAACTTAAATTGTTTTGACAAAGGATACAGATTTTTACCAAATGTTTATTTAATTGCATTCTAACAAAATAATACTATTATAAGTGTATGAGAAAGCCCTTCTCCCATATATGCGCTTGGGAGATTATCAATTGTATTGACCTTTTCCAATTTAACAGATAAAATAACTACTATAATAAAATTTTTATTGATGTGCTTGCAGATTAAACAGTTTTAATATTGGTTTTTATGTGTTTGTAAATTATCTCTCATAACTATTGCCACTCCTCACCTTTTTAAATGTTTATTAATTTGTAAAAGTTCTCTAAAGACATCAACCCTTGAAGTAAATGTTGCAAATATTTCCCAATGCATATTATTGTATTTTAGCTTTGTTTATAATGAATTTTTACATTTTTACATTTTTAACTGTAAGAGTGAGAACCTGTCTTATTAAAAAAAAAAAAAAAAAAAGCTGTTTTTTTTTTTTTTATAATATACCTATTCACGTCCTTAAATTCACTTTATATTTTCAGTTGTCATTGGAAATACCATTTAGATCAGAGGATTTGTATGGGGAAGTCACATGTAGATAGATTGTCATTTACCCAATTGAGATCATACAACATTTCCCATTTGGTTCCTCATTTTGTCATTTTTGTTTGTGCCAATAAATTCACCTTTCTACCATTTCTAATTTTTTCATTATTTGTCCATCACACTAAACTTACCTTTATATCATCCCTAGTGGCCAATATAATATGTGGTATATATGTAATAATATGTAATAATAAATTTTATAATCTTTGAATTTTTCGATTATGTTCAACTATCTTCTTTTCAACATATATCACATCTGGGAATATTTATTTAAAATGAACTTTGCATAAATACTTAACTATTTTCTAAATGACTAAAAAGGAAATTACTTTCAAATAATCCCATTGCTAAAATTTGAGAATCTCCTGCCTTCTTGACAACATGGAATAATAATGTTCTTCTTGCTACCTTTTCTTCTCCTCTTGTTACTTACTTTAGTACTTCTCTCTTTTTAGTACCTCCCTCTCTGTCTGAATTTTTTTTAAAGTGTTCATTATTTTTAAAAATTTCTTCAGTTTTTATTGGAACATCCATATTTTTTCATTGATCTTGAAACTTTTGTTTCATGGTAATACTAACCTTTGTAATTAGCATGACAAAAATGTGTTGCACAGTTTGAAACCCCTTTGTGGATAAAGGTCTTATTAATAATTAACCTATGATAATAGAAAAAAATCAAACATATTACCACAACTTACATATATACCACAGCATGCTTTCTTATCATATTTTGAATTTTTTCATACATATTTTAGGGGTATAGATTGTAAACATGTCTCTATGAAATATGCAACATTTTAAACATTAATACGTGAAATGGTATTTCTGGTTCAATATTTTTCTTTTATGTAACTTTGATTCACACTTCACTTTTTATCACATCAATTGATGCAAATACTTACCAATTTTTTTCTAATACATTTTGGTTTTATGTTGTTCATTTAAATGAAATAAAATTCTATTTTGAATCTTCTTTTAAAATAAGAATTCTAGTATGATTTTAATTCTTTTACTTCAAGTGCCAGCCTAAATCTCATCCCATGGTATTAAAGAACATTTGGACAACCTGGCTCTACTACTTACTATTGCTGTTACTTTCAGCAAGTAACATAACGTCTCTGGGCTTTGGTTTCTCATGTGTTATATAACGCTGATAATGGCATGTATCTAAAATTTTAGATTTTAGAATTTTAACTTGTAAATCTTTGTAAGACTGTAAAGAGATACAAATCAGTTAATATTTTCATATATCCTGGCCTATAGTAAAAAGTTAACAATTGTGTTTTAAATAATTATCTACTGACTGAAAATTTTAACTTTATCAAAAATTTAATTTCAAAATAAATGTATTCTGTTCTTCCATATTTATATACCTACTTCTGTTCTATAGCCCAATATTATGTTTATCATTCATTATAGGATAACTCTCTCTTAATAACTTTATTTTTATAGAATTACCTGGGCATTATTCACATTTATTCTGTCATGTAAACATGCCAGGTCCAAAACACCCCCCAAAATGTTTTGATTGGAATTATGTTACATTTGTAGATTAATGTTAAGCTTGTAGGTTAAATGAACACTTTTGTAATATTCAGTCTTCTCATTCAAGATAATGATATGTCTTTCATTTCATTCAGGTCTTCAGTTTTTGGCCTTCTAGGACATGTTATTGTTTCTTCTTGTATCTCCTATGAGTACATGGTTTCAAATTAGTTCTTGTCACTATTATAAATAGGATAAACCTTCAATTTATTTTGTAATGTTTTATTTGTATAAATTTAAGGGGTACAAGTGTTGTTTTGTCACATGTATATGTTGTGTAGTAGTGAGAGGCTGAGAGATTGCTTAATGGGTACAATGTACACTATTTGGGTAATGATTTGGGTGATGATTACCAAATGTCCAGTGTAATCATCACCCAAATAGTGTACATTGTACCCATTAAGCAATCTCTCATCCTTTACCCTCCTCCCACCCTCCCATTCTTCTAAGTCTCCAATGTCTATTATTCCAATTGTAAGCCATTATCTAATGTGAAATAACTCAGAAACAGAAAGTGTAATACCGCATGTTCTCACCTGTAAGTGGGAGCTAAATAATGTATACAGATGGACATAGACTGTGGAATAATTTCTCATTTTTTTAATGATGAAATATAAGAACGTTATATATCTTTTAATATTTATTGGTCAACTGACTGAATTATTAAACTTACGTGGATTCCCAAAAAAAGGTTTTTTTAAAAAGCTGATTACTTCAATTTCTGGAATAGGAAATCTCTAGATTACTTCAATTTCTGAAATAGAAAATCTCTTCATGTAGAAATATGATCATAGATCTCT
This sequence comes from Rhinopithecus roxellana, assembly GCF_007565055.1. Lineage (NCBI taxonomy): Eukaryota > Metazoa > Chordata > Mammalia > Primates > Cercopithecidae > Rhinopithecus > Rhinopithecus roxellana. Next base: position 66,578,794 of record NC_044559.1, on the reverse strand, counting down.
TATTTTTTATCATATTTATACTTGTTTCATTTGTTCATCTAGAGAATGAACTAGAACTAAGGTTTTGAAATAGTAGTGTATGTAAAATCACCTTTGTAGACTGTTGACTATATAGTTTCCTGAATACTGTTGTCAGAGATGGAGATGCAGGAAAACACCCCAGGAATCTGAAATTTTAAACAGCAATTCAGATGATCTTTGATCAAGTGGTTTCTGGACTTCACTTTGAGAAACAATGGCTTCAAATTCACAGACCAACAATCACAAAGAGCTGTAATAGCTAGCCAACCATGTATTACTATCATTAAATTGGTAGGCTCTTCGTTATTTGTCTATTAAAAAATTGCTGTTCATTGAGAGACAGTGATGCTATATTGCGTACAGACCATTCATTTAACAAACAACTAGAATACAATACTGTGTGCCAGGAAATTTGCCAGGCTTTAAGTTTCCTGCTAAGCATATGTTCATATTCCCTTCTTTCATGGAACACAAAGTTCAGTAAGCAAGTATGTAGGCCACGGCCAGGTCTGCCTTTCTTAGTCTCTCCTTTGTGTATCAACAGGCTGTGTATCCTTGCATACAGGCAATATGATAGCACAAGTGTTGCCTGGTCCTTATCATCTAGCTTGTACATAATGTAACAGCTGGGCGCAGTGCCTCATGCCTGTAATCCCAGCTACTCGGGAGACTGAGGCGGGAGAATCGCTTGAACCGGGGAGGAGGAGGTTGCAGTGAGCCGGGCTCACGCCACTGCACTCCAGCCTGGAGACACAGAGAGACTCCGTCGCAAAAAAAGAAAAAAACAACAACAAAAACAATGCAACAAGATAATATTGGCAGCTTGGAAACTGGATGGTAGATCCAAGTGAAGTTGATTGTTGTAAATAGCCAGTAGCAGTTATTAATGCTAGAATTTCAGAGTGCTTTGTTTGAGGACAATAGAGGCTAGAACCTGGAAGGATCTCACTCTTTTTTTTTTTTTTTTTTTTTTTTTCATAGACAGAGGCTAACAAATCCTGCCTCAGGTTTATTTGTACAAACAGCACAGGAGGACCACAGCGCCATGCAGATGGCAGCCCGGAGGTGGGGGTGGGGGGTCGCACCAGTCCTTCTGTCCTCACGTTGGCACACAGAGATACCTACTCTGTAGCCTTTGTAGTGGCCTGGGCACCTTTGGGAGCCTGAGCTGGAATTGAAACTGGAGCTGCAGCCTGAGCCTTGGTTTGATCCTTGGCCTTGGCCTTTGGCCGGCACAGCCGGAGCCCCTTGGCAATGCGAGCACGAGCACGCTTCCCAAGCTTGGGGTGGGCAATGTAGGCAAGTCGATCAAGCTTGCGGCTGACACCCTTTGGGATCTTGGGCTTAACCTCCTTGGGCTTTACGAGGGCCTTGACAGCCTCGGCACGTGCACTCATGGCCTTGGCATTGTTGGCCTGCATCTTCTTTAGGCCCTTCTTGTTGTGCTTCTTGGCAAAGCGCATGTTCCTCAGGAACTTGGGGTCCAGCCCCTTAAGAGATTCGTATCTTTGTGATCGGGGTTTCTTGATACCATTTCTGTGCCATTTTCGGGACTGGTTGTGTGTGGTGTGGTTCTTGGACTTGGCCATGTCTGCACCTTTAGCCGCTGCTCCCGAAGCTCCTAGAACCGGAAGAGCGGATCTCACTCTTAATAGGCATCATAACTACTATCACAACTAACTTCGGTGTATGTCCTTTGAGGAACTGAGAGAACAGAGATGTATTGATCATCCAAATTCCCCAACTAGAAATTGACTGAAATGCTTTGTGGAGTATTAATCTTTAGGCATTTTAGAGAAAACTATAATACCTGTAAGATCACCTTCTTTTGTGAAACAGCTCTTGCAAAAGCTGCTTTAAAGATGTAATATTCAAGCAAACATGCAAAAGTGGAGGTTCCTTTAGTAACTTCTATTTTACTTAACATATATGTGTATAATTTTAAATATATATTAAAATATACATAAATATTTAAGAAGATGTATATTGTTTTAAAATATTTAATTTTTATTTTTATCAGATGTTTTCCCTTACATTTGTTCTTCAGTTTGTTTACTGACCTCCACCTATTGTCAGTTCCCCCCGACTCTTTTACCCATCACATGCCTTCAATTTATACTACACACTTTACTTAGCATCCTAGATTTTGTCTTCTTTTATCATTTAGCATGTGCACAACTCACCCTAAGTCGTGAATAAACTACAGACATAGCCCCAAAAAGCTAAATGTTCAATGTCCTATACTCCCCAGTTGCCTTTAACTGAAGTAGAAGTAGAAGGGAGTAAAAGAGAATAAATTAAATAATCTAGTCAAAGTAATGAAGATATGCTGATGATAAGGCCATCATACCCTCAATATTAGTTTCTCTTACAAGTTGTATCAATTCAACTAACGTTTTTATGTGAGTGCTGTGTGACAGGCATTTTCTTGATCACTGGAGACACAGCCCTTGTAATCAAGGAATTCACTGTCTAGTCTTAAATCAAAAGTACCGGTATCTAGAAATATACTATATAGAAATACACTGATCATTATGATAGCAGCAACCAGCACTTATTACATGTTTACTATATTCCAGTCACACTGCCAAAAGACATATCCGTAGCTTATTATTTAATCCTTTAAAATAAATATTATCATTCCCAGTTTATAAGCCAGGCACTGTGGGACAGAGAGACTAAGTAATTTCAGGATCACATTGCTAGTGACTGATAGAATTGTGATTCAAACCCCACATTCTGAGTCTAGATCTTAAGGAATTCACATTTTTCTGAACTAGGGTTTACAGTTATACTGGTCTTCTAATTTTATTTTAAAAAATCAATGAGACTACAGTTGTCATTTTTAAAATTCTTTCAAATTTTAATTTTGTAACTACAAAGATTCTGCACAAATTTAGGGAATTGGCCCTTTAAATTCAGCCAAAATAAAGACTCTAGTGCAACAATTTAGAGGTGTAGTGGGCCCTATACATAACTGGAGTATGCGCATGCCTGTAGTTAAGTATTCTGTTATTAATGTCCCACCACCCACCCAAGCATCGTAAGTCAGCCTAAATCATACCTGTTATGGTAATGGCAGGTGCTTTTTACTTAAATAACTCCCTTTTCATAATGCATGTCTGTGTGCTGCGCATGCACACACACAAGCACACACACAGACACACACTTAAACTCTATATATCAATTCTTTGCAAGTTCTACCAGTAATATTGTAGAACAGTATTGCTCCAGCTTTTCCTATAATTGAAACCTGCAGAGTCAACTATTGAGCAGCAAATCAGGACCCTTATTCAACAATGCCAGCTCAGTCAGGGTCATTATTTTCTCTCTTTTGCTCACAGTGAGTCTATCATTTTTGAAAGTAACTGTTGCCTTGGAACTTCTAGTAGAATCCTCACTAAAATTTACATTTTAGCCTAACTTGCAGGAGCTTTCCTTAAAGGTTTGGAAATAAATATAATCATCTTATTTTATATTCAGGAGGTCTCTTGCTTCCATTTTCCTCAGAAAATGTGTGCATTGTGAGTTTCATCAAAACATGAATGATATTATTTGCAAGTAGATAACAATAGGACTCTATGTAATTTATTCCAAAAGAAGAGTGTTTCTTTGTGATTATTTACCTAAATGCTAGCTATTCAAAAGTTTTATATAGTATCTAGGAGAATTATTAAACCCATCAATTTCTGTTGGAATATTCCCAACTAAATATTTTCTTTAAGCACAATTGCCTTTGAACCCCAGCTTCCAGAGCTTTACAGTCAAGCAAAGCCTAGAAGAAATAAATTAAAAGTCATGGCTGAATTCAAAACCATGATCATTCTGCAGCCTGACTTGTTTTGTTAAGAAAGGTAAGTTGGAAGCTGCTACATGCTTTTAAGCAATCAAAAGGACCATGAGCCTGAATTTTTCCCCTTAAGCTTGTGTGCATATGAATAAGAACTAGATATGCAAGCAGAAAACTTCTTCTTCAAATCCATCCTTTCCCAAATTCTCAGAGGCAGCAAATATTGTGGCCTTATTATCACCCCAGCCCTGTTTTCCTGATTTATTTAATACTGACATTTTGTCTAGACTCTATTTTAATTGATGTGTTATAAAGAAGAATTACAGTTGTGAGGTTCTCACAAGATATAGACAAAACAAGGTATGAAATGGTGTCTTAATTGATTTTCTGTTGCTGTAACAGAATACTATGGACTCGGTGATTTATAAAAAAATATATATATATTTCTTATGGTTCTGGAGGCTGGGGAGTCCAAGAGTATGGCATTGACATCTGGTGAGAGTTTTATTGCTGTATCATACATGGTGAGAGGGGATCACATAGTGAGAGGGCAAGAGCGTGCAAGTCAGCTCACATCTTTCTTTCTTTTCTTCTAAAGCCACCAGTATCAACATGGGGGACCAACTCTAATGACCTTATCTAATCTTGATTATCTCCTCCAAAGGCCCCACCTCCAAATATCATCAACATATGAGTTTGGGCATTTAGTTGCCAATACATGAAATTTGGGGGACACATGCAAGTCGTAACAGATGAGAAGATGGTTTTGCTAAGACTGTAAGGAAACAGCTGAATATACTGTAAATAGTTATAGCAGTGAATACCACTATAGTATTTTGGGTAAGAGATTGATAATGTACACGGTAAAGAACAGCTACCTGTAGCTTTTTTTTTTTTTTAATATCATATGTCCCTAGGGAAACAATCTTCTAGTTCCCCATCTTCAACAGGATGTTTTTCATGTGAAGTCTGCAATATCAGTTAGGGATATTAGGTACAAAAAACAATATACTCTAGCTTTTTCAAGCTGAAGGGATTTATTAAGTGGCATAAATATCTCACATATTATTGAAAGGATGGAAGAGATAGATTCTGTTTTGACCTGCCAGGAATGAGGTGCAAAACCACAACATAACTGATCTGCTACAGTGTATTTGGCCATTTTCACACTGCTGACAAAGACATACCTGAGACTGGATGATTTACAAGAGAAAGAGGTTTAATGGACTCACAGGTCCACATGGCTGGGGAAGCCTCACAATCATGGTGAAAGGAGAAAGATATGTCTCACATGGTGGCAGACAAGACAGTGAGAGCCAGGGGAAGGGCGTTTCCCCTTACAAAGCCATGAGAGCACATGAGATGTATTCACTACCATGAGAACACTATGGGAGAAACTGCCCCCATGATTCAATTATCTCCCACTGGGTCCCTCTCACAACACGAGGGAATTATCGGAGCTACAATTTGAGATAAGATTTGGGTGGGGACATAGCCAAACCATATCACCTGGGAAATGCTGCTTTTCCCATGATCCAGATGCCTGGTTCCAGAAAGCTGGTGCCGACATTACCAACTACAGAACCACAGCCAACACTAGAACCACAGCACTTCTGCCATGATTTGTACCTGCAAAAAGTGTAACACCTGTCCCCTTCATAATACATTCTGAACAATGGAAAAATAATCTTGTCAGAGTAACCCCAATTATACATAGAATCATAGCTGCAATTGACTCTTTTAAGTATAATTTTAGCTTCTCAGTTCTGCAGTTCAGAAACATGTACAAAGGAGGTAGTTGGAATAAGTTTTGTGTAAGCTGATGCACAGCATCTGCTACACCTGTCACATGATGTCATGTCATTATTTGTCTTATATATAATGATAGAAGTAATGTAAGAATATTGTAAAACTCCTGATAATAAACAGATGTCTTATTCAAATCACTTTGAACTGATAAATATTAAAGGCAAATTATTAAAATTAAATTTACAACCTTGGTTTTACACCCAATTGTAGTAGTTCATATTTTACATATATGGAATAATCTTATAGTTTATAATGAGACTATACATTTATCACCATATATTTACATATTATGTGAGCCCATTTCAAAGATAGCACTTTTAAGAGAGGAAATTATATGTTGTGGGATAGCATTGTCACCTTGAAAACATCATTAACACTTCTGCATAATGTAGTTCTACACAGAGAAAGCAAGCATGCATCAATTATTATTTTTTTTTAAAGCTAATTATGTTCCTAAATATAGTGAAGAAAACTAGGGTTACCTTAGAGGAAGTAACTTTTCTATTTTTTTTTTTTTTTTTTTTTTTTTTTGCTTCCTTTTCCTTTTTTTTTTTTTTTTTTTTTTTTTGACAGAGTCTCATTCTGTCACCCAGTAGAGTTCAGGGACATGATCTCCACTCACTGCAACCTCCACCTCCCGGGTTCAAGTGATTCTCATGCCTCAGTCACCCTAGTAGCTGGGATTACAAGAGTGAGCCACCACCCTGACTAATTTGTGTATTTTTAGTAGATACGAGGTATCGCCATATTGGCCAGGCTGGTCTGGAACTCCTGACCTTTAGTGATTTGCCCACCTTATCCTCCCAAAGTGCTAGGATTGTAGGTGGGAGCACTACGACCAGCCGTCCCTTTTCCTGTTTTAGCAAGAGGAATTATAAGCTGTTTAAGGGTCAGGAAAAGCAAAAAATAGTGAAGCACATTCTCCTGGATCACTTGATTCCCTTGTGGACACAAGTGAATCCTTGTCCTCTTAGTTTTCTGGGTGGAAAATAAATCACCTTTAGATGTCTCCTTTAATTAAGTGAGAAGTTACAAGGAACCAATATTTCAGCAAAAGCATGTGACAAATGCTTTTTAGCTTAAGAGTTTTAAAATTTCAGCCATATACAGAATAAATTGAATGCCATAACAAACTATCATGGAGCCATTATCCAGATTAAACAATGATAATATTAGACTATTTTTTCAACTATTCCTCCACCAATTTGGAAGTGATCTTCCATATGATTATTATTTTTATGGATATTTGAGGTTAGATTTACCTACATTGAAATCAATGAAATATACCAACATTAACTATACAGTTTTGGAAAGTATATACATACATATAACTACAACTCTGTACAAGGTATAGAACATTTAAATTAAAGAGTTCACACATACTTTTTTCCAATCAATTTTCTCCATCCTTTTCCCCAAGCAACCCTTAATTTATTTTCTATCACTATAGCTTCATTTTGCCTATTTAAGAAATTTTATCAATGGATATTGAGCACTACATGTAATTATTACTTATTCATGCACATTCCTTCAGGAAGTTTCTTTCAAGTATTTTGTCCATTTTAAAATTTGTCCTTATATTATTGAGTTGTCATACAGTTTTGTGTATTCGGCATACAAGTGTTTGTTAGACATATGTTCTGCAAATATTTTTCTTTCAGTTTATAATTTATTTAGAGGTATCTTTTGAAGAAAAAAAGTTTAAATTTTTAGGAAACTCTAATATATTAAAGTTGTCTTTTATGGTTGTTGCTTACTGTGTTGTCTCACAGCAGGCTATGAAGATAATCCCCTGTTTTCTTCTAAATACTTTGTAGTCTTTTACACTTACCTTTGCTCCTTCTTTAATTAATTTTGTGTTTGTTAGGAGATAGGGGTTAAGGTTAACTTTTGTTTTTCATATGGATGCCCAGTTGTTCTAGCATCATTTGTTAAAAAGATTTTTCCTGATCCATCAAATTCCTGTTAAGTGTTAGTGGAAAGGCTACTGTAGGTCTGTTTTTTGCCTTTGTTCCAAAAAATTGCCAAATTATGACTCCTGGGCTGTATTTATGTGGCTCACAATCTAATAGCAATTTTGGAATCTCTAAGAGGTAGAAAAAAAGGCAGAAGAGGAGAAAGAAGGAGGAAGAGGGGCAAAAAGTGACAGACACCTCATATGTGGTCCACAACGCCTGAAATACTTAATATCTGACCCTTTACGGATAAAGTTGACCAATTCCTACATATTCTACTGCGTTTATTTATTTATTTATTTATTTATATGGCTTTTTAATACATCTTAAAATCAGATAGATAAAGTCTTCCAGCTTTGATCTTCCTTTTTCTGCAACTAATTCATTTATTTAACTGTGGTATACGTCAATGCATACTCACAAATACTGAAATTCACAGGTACACAAACAATACACATAAAGAACAAAAAGACATAATACATATTGTTAATACTATAAGCCCACACACATTACATACGTTCATATTTAGTGCACAGATCTATTCCATTCAATGACTACTTGGATGTCTACCTTCAATTCAATGTTCTATAAGGCTCCATCTCTAACCAATGTAGATAAACTTTGAAAAGACTGATTTGGGTTGGACCAGAAAAAATACAAAGAAGCAGAACAATATGGTAGAAATAAGAACTTTCTTGTACATTTTTAAAAAATTGTAAAACAATATGCTAATACATTATCTTTTTTAAAAGAATTAAAACCTTACAGATTAAAAAAAAAGTCTATCTTTTTTTACAGTTACATAAGTATATTTGTACCACTACAAATATTGCATGTAATTTTATCTTTTTTATAATTTAACTTTTATTTTATGTTCAGGAGTACATGTCCATGTTTGTTATGTAGGTAAACTTATGTCATGGGGGTTGGTTGTACAGATCATTTCATCACTCAGACATTAAACCTAGCATGCACTAGTTATTTTTCCCGATCCTCTCCCTCCTCCTACCCTCCACCTTCAATAGGCCTCAGTGTGTGTTGTTCCCCTCTATGTGTCCACATGTTATCATCGTTTATATCCCATTTATAAGTGAGAGCATACAGTATTCTGTTTTCTGTTCCTGCATTAGTTTGCCAAGGATAATTGCCTCCAGCTCCATCCATGTTCCTGCAAAAGACATGATCTCATCCTTTATATGGCATCATAATATTCCACATGGTACACATGGAATGTACTGCATTCCAAATGTGGTTTATGTACCACATTTTCTTTATGCGTTCAACCATTGGTGGGCATTTAAGTTGAATCCATGTCTTTGCTATTGTGAATAGTGCCACAGTGAACATTCACATGCATGTATCTTTATGATAGAACAATTGTTATTCCTTTGGGTATAAACTCAGTAATGGGATTGCAGGGTCAAATGGTATTTCTGTTCTTAGGTCCGTGAGGAATCGCCACACTCTCTTCCACAATGGTTGGACTAATTTCCACTCCCACCAGCAGTGTATAAGCATTGCTTTTTTTTCTGCAACCTCACTCGCATCTGCTATTTTTTGACTTTTTAAATTGTAATAATAGCCATTTTGACTGGTGTGAGATGGTATCTTATTGTGGTTTTGACTTGGATTTCTCTAATGATCAAGGATGTTGAGTTTTTTTCATACATTTCTTGCCCATATGTATGTTTTGTTTTGAAAAGTGTCTCTTCATGTCCTTTGCCCGCTTTTTAATGGGTTTTTTTCCTTATAAATTTGTTTAAATTCCTTTTAGATGCTGGATGTTAGACCTTTGTCAGATGCATAGTTTGTAAAAATTTTCTCCCATTCTGTAGGTTTGTCTGTTCACTCTGTCGATGGTTTCTTTTGTTGTACAGAATCTCTTTAGCTTAATTAGATCCCATTTGTCAACTTTTACTTTTGTTGCAATTGCTTTTGGCATCTTGGTCATGCAATCTTTGCCTGTTCCTATGTCCAGGGAAATGGGTTTTTATAGTTTTTGGTTTTACATTTAAGTCTTTAATAAATCTTGAGTTCATTTTTGTATATGGTATAAGGAGGGGTCCAGTTTTAATCTTCTGCTTATGGCTAGTCATTTCTCCCAACACATTTACTGAATAGGGAGTCCTTTCCCCATTAATTGTTTTTGTCAGCTTTGTCAAAGATCAGACAGTTGTAGGCATGCAACCTTATTTCTGGGTTCTCTGTTCTATTGCATTGGTCTATGTGCCTGTTTTTGTACCAGTACCATGCTGTTTTGGTTACTGTAGCCCTGTAGTATAGTTTGAAGTTGGGTAGCCAAATACTTCCAGCTTTGCATTATTTTTGCTTAGGAATACCTTAGCTATTCAGGCTCTTTTTTTGGTTCCATATGAATATTAAAATAGTCTTTTCTAGTTGTCTGAAGGATGTCATTGGTAGTTTAATAGGAATAACAGTGAATCTGTAAATTGCTTTGGATATTATAGGCATTTTAAGAAAAATAATACTTTCTATTCACTAGCATGGAATGTTTTCCATTTGTTTGTGTCATCTCTGATTTCTTTAAGCAGTGTTTTGTAGTTATTTTGGTAGAGATCTTTCACCTTCTTGTTTAACTATATATCTAGGTTTTTTTTCTTTGTGTGTGTGTGAGTGTGTCTGTCGCAATTATGAATGGGATTGCATTCCTGATTTGGATCCTTGACTGTTATTGGTGTCCAGGAGTGCTAGTGATTTTTGTTCATTGATTTTGTATCCTGAGACTTGCTGAAGTTGTTTATCAGTTTAAGGATCTTTTGGGTCTAATTTTGAGGGTTTCTAAATATAGGTTCATGTCTTGTGCTAGCAGGGATAGTTTGACTTCCTCTGTTCCTATTTGGATGCCCCTTTTTCTTTCTCTTGCCTAAGTGCTCTGGCCAGAACTTCCAATAGTATGTTGAATAGGAGTGGTGATAGGGAATATCTTTGTCCTGTGCCGGTTTTCAAGGGAAATACTCCAGCTTTTGCCAGTTCAGTGTAATGTTGGCTGTGAGTTTTTCATATACGGCTCTTATTAGTTCAAGGTATGTTCTTTCAATACCTAGTGTTTTGAGAGTTTTTGACTTGAAGTGTGTTGAATTTTTATCAAAAGCCTTTCCTGCATCTATTGATGTAATCAGGTAGTTGCTGCTTCACCTTGTACTTTTGTGTTATGGAGATGGCTTATTTCCTTAAACCTTATGGACTAACATCTGCTGGATTCCAATTTTCCTTCTGTGGCTTCCTCACCACTCTCAGCCTTCAAAGCTTTGAAGAGAGCTAGGTACTTGCTCTGGATTTGGTTTTGGCTTAAGAAAATGTTGTTTCTTGTTTGAGCTTCTATTCAGATTGCTCAAACTTTCTACTTACCACCAATAAGATTGTTTGGCTCTCTTATCATTTGTGTATTCACTAGAATAGCACTTTTAGTTTCCCTTAAGAAGCTTTTCTTTGAATTCACAGCTTGGCTAACTGTTGGGTGCAAGATGGCTAGTGTTCAGCCTATCTTGGTTTCAACATGCCTTCCTCATTAAGCTCAATCATTTTTAGCTTTTGATTTAAGGTGAGAGATGTGCAACTCTTTCTTTCACTTGAACCCTTAGAAGTCATTGTAGGGTTATTAATTGGTCTAATTTTAATATTGTTGTGTCTCAAGGAATAGAGAGGTCTGAAGAGATAGAGAAAGATGGGAAAATGGCCAGTAGGTGGAGCAATTAGAGCACACAAAACATTTCATGAATTAAGTTCAATGTGATGTGGGAACGGTTTGCGGCACCCCAAAATAATTATAATAGTAATTAATAGTAAAATCCACTGATTACAGATAATCATAACAGATATAATAATGAAAAAGTTTGAAATATTGCACGAATTACCAAACTGTGACACACAGACATGATGTGAGCACATGGAAAAAAGGTCTAATAAATTTGCTGAACACAGGGTTGCCACAAACCTTCAAACTTTTTTAAAAATGCCACATTTGTGGAATTCAATAAAGTAATAAAGAAAGCAATAAAAAGAGGCATGTGTGTATTTAATATTTTATGCATAAACAATCATACTGTTTCTAAATAGGAGCATTTTTCTTCTCTGTTGTTAATATATATCTTTCATCCTTGCTTTGTTTCAGTGGCTAGGAATTCCAACTATCATGATGAATAGAAATTATAAGATTGTATAATCTTGCCTTCTTCTTTCCATCAGCTTTAGGTTTAGCTTAGTTCTGTTTTCTTTAATGTAAAAATTTTTCTTATCAGATTGAGGAAGTTATTTTCTATTCCTAATTTGCTCAACTTTTATTGTGTTGAATACGTGTTTACTTTTGATACATGGATTTTCTATGTTGTTTGAGTTATGTTTTTTTTTTTCCACTCATTCTGTTAATAAGATTTTATTTATTTTATGCATTAAACCAACCATGCATTCTTGGTAAAATCAACTTCGTCATAATGCATTGTTCATTGTATAGATTGCTGGATTTGATTAATTTTTTAAAATAAATTCATTAGGTATTTTTGGATCTATGTTAATGAGGATATTCACGTGTAGTTTTTATTCTTTGATGTATTCTTGTCAGGTTTATTATCAGGGTTATGCTAGCAACAAAAAACAAAATAGTACATGTTTCCTATTATTTTTTGTAAAAATTTGTTTAACATGTTTTCTTCTTTATATGCTGATAGAAATAACCAGTAAGGTCATAAATTACTTGCGTGCACTTTGTAATTTGAATTATATATGTTTTAGAGTTAATTCTTCAATTTCTTCAAAACTGCTAAAATTTTTATTGATATTACATGAGGAAATTTTAGCATCCTTAAGCTACTGAGTTTTACAATCCATTAATATTGTATATTATACCTTTGTTTAGATTTCCGTAATTTCTTTCATTCATGTTTCACTTACTTTTTTGCTTGTTTCCTTGTTCAGAGTTATTGAACATAATCTTTGCATATTTGCCAGATATTTGGTGTTTCTTGATGCTATTAGGAATGAGTATCCATTTTAGCATTTCAGTTTTTCTCTTTGCTGTCAGAATAAGGAGTTATTTCTAATGAGGTTACCTCTACCAGCATTTATAGTTTTACAATTATAGTTGAAACATTGAAAATATACTTAACCTATAATGTCATTTTTTAAAAATCTACGACACCACCCTAACTTTGCTTGCCCTAAATCTCTCATTTTTTTTTTTTCCAAAAGTCTTATGCAGTTTTTCCGTGTAGGTGATATTGAAGTCATCATTATTCTGTAATGCGATGACAATAACAAAGAAAAGTCTTTATAGGAAGTAACCATCTATAGCTAAAGTTGATTTTAGACAAAGTCAGTTTTAGCATAGTGTAGAGGTGAAGGGAATCTACAAAATCCAGGCACTATCTCTGAAGAACAAAGGATTTTAAATATTTTCTTTCTGTTTTTCACAAATGTTACTAAAATCTTTTTAATTTCTTAATTATGAATTGTTTTGAAAATACATGTCCTGCATTTAAAATTACCAAGTACTTTTAAGCTCCAAAGTCTCAACAATGACAGTTTCCTGTATATAGCCATGTTCCCTTTACTACAAACTGGATGAACAATACCTATAAAAATCAAGTAAGGAATTCAATTTATTGTTTTTTATGTAAAACATAATCGTTCTCTCTCTCTCTCTCCCCTCCCTCTGACCTTTTTCTCTTTTCCTTTATCTTTCATTGTTTAACTTTGGCGATATTTTGCTGATAGATATCTGGAAGAAATCTGGACACAGTCTGCCTGTTTTCCTCTAGTCTTTGTCATGGAAATGATACTTTGATAATGAATTAATAATTTTTGATCAACTGTCACTGTGCAAGAATAACAGATTGTATCAGGCTCCTATTGTCTTTTCCAGGTCACTGAAAGTGTACATATTATTCAGAATATTAATTTCGTACGCATATTCATAACCCAATACAAACATGTGTTCACTCAAAATTTCATTTAATAATGAAAGATGACTTTTATAACCATCTTTTAAAATATATATGACATCATGATGGAAACATGCATTTTATAACTTTCAATTGATGATAAGTTAGTAATGAAATCATTAAGGCTACTACAGTAAAAAATAACAAAGATAGTAGAAGAGGCTTTATCCTTTTATTTTTTGGTAGAAAAGAAATATTTCATCCACCTTCATATTTTGATTTTAAACTACTTGTTGAAAAAGCCCCACATTCCTTATCAACTTAGTCCAAATTATGTTCAGTTGGAGAATCACTGGCTTTTATTGGACATTACACATATATTCCTTTCTCTAGATATTTTTACTAATGCACTAATCCGACAAATACTTTGTGTCCTACTCTGAAATAAATTAAACACAGGGAACTTGTAAATTTGGCTAGAAATCTACTTCAGTTTTTTTTCTGCATGGATATCCTTTTATAGGCATCATTTTCCCCAACTGCCTTAGAATCTGGGTGTTGACAATTTTACTCTATCTCTGCCTTACTCTTCTCTGTTTCTTCAACTTACTAAATACTGATTTTCATCTCCTCCAGGTTTTACCCTGGAAAAAGCATTCGAGGTAAAGAGAAAAGAAAGGGTGCATTGCTGTGCTCTCTATGTCGGATTTTGACAACTCCTGAGATTGTGAACCACATAGGCAGATTATTTGGTTTTAAAGTAACCATATCCTGGGATGCCTGGAGAACTTGTCATCTGGTCACTTACTTTTACTGTTCCCACAGATGTGGCTGCACAGCCCAGTGTCTTTCTGCTGAGGTCTCCTCATTCCTCATGGTGATTCTCTTAGGCTGGACTTGAGATCATCTTCTTCTTGTCTACTTTCTTGCATGGCCCACATTTGCTGGTGGGAAGTGCTCACTTGAGACTCATCTCTAGTTGGAATACAGTTACTTCCTAACTGCAGACTTTAATCTCCTGCAAAATTTTTCATTTAGACTTTCACCCTTTAAAATTGTCTAGTGAAAGTCAACACCTGCCAACTAATTTCTCTAAATTCTCTAACTTCTGTAAATTTAGTTCTGAATTTTCACAGAGACCCCCTGATGTTCTTGTCATCAAGCTTATGGAGAAATGCAAGAAGTCTGATGACTCTTTGTTGATAACTTGCAATCATCACACTGTAATATTGGTTTCCTCCCAAATCCTCAGTTTCCAAGCTACCTGAGCCTCCCATCTTTAATCATTATATTTATATTATATTTAATCATATGAATGTTACACACTGAACTTCAGTCACTTCTTTTCCATGCCATACAAAAGTTGTCTGCAACTCTCTTCACTGAGAGTAGGTAACATCGTTTTGGCTGAAACAGTTTCTTTTTAAATGTTCTGTTACACATATGTGATCATGTATTCAAAATGGTTTCCAAAAGAAAATGCTTTCATTCTAAGAGAGAGTTGTTGAGAAAATCAGAAAGGAACACATATATGCCAAATGGACATGACAAAATAATTTGCAGTATAAAATGTATCACTTTTAAGAAAGCCAGAGACAGTTTACTGTAGCAGAACACATTGTTTGGTATAAAATCCTATAGTTTAGAAAATATGTTTGAAGTAGGCCATTTACATTATTTGAACTTTAAGGTTTATATACATAACACTAAAAGTTGTCCATTCATTTTAGCAGTGTCTGTTTTAATTCTATCCTATGCTTAGTTCATAATGCGACACGGATACTTGGTTGTCTACAAGGCTATTGATTATTTCTAGGCTGCCAGAAGATTCGAATTTTCTTTTTTTTCTGATTTAAAGCAACAAATAAGCAAATAATCCAGCAGCAAATAAAATAATCTAGGTTCTATTATCAGTTTTTTGTTGTTGTTTGTTTTTTCAGGTTGCACAAGAATAAGATACTATGTTATGGGGCATTTTTGAGGGGTTAAATTTCACTTATAAACTTTCATTGGTCTAAAATTGAAGGTAAGATCATCTAAGTGGTCTTGACCTTTTCTAAAATTTTGCTGCTCTGATAGATTTTATCACTGTTCATTTTGTAACTAACCTCTAATTTATTAGCTAGCATTGTTGGGGCAATTTTGTTGTATATAAAATTGCTAGAGATGAAAATTTTAGTCATTGTTTCTGAGTGCCTTTGGTGGTAATTTTTGATCTACAAAATTTATTTGAGATTCAGAAGTGTGGACCTATTTTTTTCACAAATTTTGATTTATAGAACATAACAACATCATTAGGATAATATAGATCACTGAAAGGCTTATTTTCTTTCATAGTTTTTTTATTAAGACTATTTTTTTAAAAAAGCAAGATTTTGAAATTTTAGGAATACATTAAAATTAATTTGTATTACTTTTTATGTATTAAATTTTCTAAAGACAGGCAAAAATAAAGCAAGTTACATGGAAATAAGTTACTAATATAGTTACTTTAAAAACTTTACCATCTAGTTTCTGCGTGGGATAAGACTTAAACATTACTTTGAGTAAGTAATGAATAAGGTAATTGAAGTAATAACAAAAAGTCATATTTGGGACCAACTGGGATAGTGAACAAAATTGATTTACTAAAATCTATCTCAGCAATAGATCTTTGAACAGGTCACCATGAAACCTGCCCCTATTTTTTAAGAACTTAGGGGAATTTGTACATTGACTTTGAAACAGAATATCTTAATTTTAAAAGGCCTAGAATCCTTGTAATAATGAATAAAACTTTTGTCTGGCAGAAGTATTGTTTGACTAATCTGTAAGAAATTTTTATTTTAAGAATATTGGCATATCTACTGCATCTAGAAAAAAAACTCTATTACCACAAAAGTTGTTATTATGATAACTTATACCTTTGATATTTAGTGCCTGGTTTGATGCACACAATGTTGTTGGAAACATATATTCATATTTTATGTTTGTGATTATTTATCTATTTTTATAATATAAGATTAAGTTCTAATATGAATCCCATTGCTAAAATAGAACTTGACTAATTAAGGTTCTCTTGAAGAAAATTATACCAGATAGAGTTGAACAGGCAAGACTTTATTCAAAGCTATTGCAATAATGGATAGAAATTGAACGTAGTTCTTTTGAAACAAAATGCAAGAAAATTTTAGTGGAAAAGCACTGGAAGAAGTAAATGGGAGGCTGTGCCCTGAGTTTGGACCACCTGTATTTGATTGTTGCTTATGAAATTTAGGCTCCTATTATACATACAAACTGGGAGAACAGGAAAATATCTGGATAACAATATTTCAAAGGGATGTCTCCAAGGTTTCTGAGACATCCCTGGGTTATAAAATTAACCAGTGGCTGGGAAAATATTTATATCTCAAAGAGTCATAGGAAGAATTTACAATGAAAAATTTCCAAAAGTAAACACTCTAAGAAAACAAAAGTTAGGACATGCAGTCAGGAAGCAAACTGTTTAAAGTTTGTCAAGATGAGGGAAATATTAAGGCCATCTTGCTCGGTTTGGCTTCATTGCAATTCAGAAACAATGGTTGAGAAATTCGTAGATTGACACAATATTGCAGAATAAAATTACTTCAAAGTATATAAGAGAAACAGGAGGGAAAATAAGATAGTACACAGTCCTCCTTCTTCAAATTGTGTTTGAACATTTTCCACTATCAGAATATTTGAAAAAAAAATCAGGATAGAGGCTTATCATATCCATACTTGAATTGTCAAATTCTCTGTTTTGAAATCATAGTTTGAACTGTTATTATTCCTGTCTAAGTATTTCCTGATGATGCATTTTAGGAGAATGTGTCTGTATTTGAAATGAAATATATTTCACGATATGCTATTTTTCTACTTTGTATTATTGCATTAACTTCCAGAATTAAAAAGTGGCCCTTTTCCTCCATATATCATGTCAACTTCTTACACAGAAACTAATTTTTAAGGATTATCATTAAAGTGGATCAAAAGAAGAGTGTTGAAGAGAATGAAATGTGAGTTCTGTGTCAATAAACTTGCTCTGTCAGCCAGAAAATACTAAATAGCTATTTAGAAGAGGAAATTTTTTTTTTCCTCAACTCTCATAAAGCATTAGTTGGAATGGACCCGTGGATCAAAAGAGAGATTAACAAGAGAAAAGCCAGAGAAATTTATTAACATGTGTATTTCATATATACATGGACGACAGCAAGGGAATGAGTAGCTGTCAATGAAGTGAGTTTGAATTTCACCTTATATAACGCGTTGTTAACAAAGAACAGTGAAGTTTTAGGGAAGTGGCATGACAAAGGAAAAGGATTTTGAATTTCTTTTTTTTTTTTTAATACACTAATTCTCCTTTATTAACCTTTCCTAAAAAGTTATCTTATGGACACTCTATCTCCATCTTGGTCAAGGCATAGTTATGAATGTGGTGGAAGTGGAAATGTATTTCTCCTAGCAATATGTTTAGTTCAGAGTATCAGGAGATATAAAACAAATCTCTCTGGATTTGCTTTACACACAGGTTAAAATGGGTTTTTAATCATTTGAGATTAAATTTTTGGTCGATGCCTTCAGACTCATGGAAATAAAGTAAATGAACTTCTTTTTATTATTATTATTATTATACTTTAAGTTCTAGGGTACATGTGTATAACGTGCAGGTTTGTTACATATGTATACTTGTGCCATGTTGGTGTGCTGCACCCATCAACTCGTCATTTACATCAGGTATAACTCCCAATGCAATCCCTCCCCCATCCCCCCTCCCCATGATAGGCCCCGGTGTGTGATGTTCCCCAACTTGAGGCAAGGCAAAGAAAAGGCAGATAAAGGCTAAGTAAAGCTTGCTAATATAGATTCCTATGGTGCCATCTCCAGGCCCATAACAGTCTAAAGTTCTCTTCAGTGGTTGACATTTGTTCTCCCTTGTTTAGAGGGGAGGTGGGATATTTTTGTCTTTGTAAATGTATATCCTCCTTTTAGGTAAATAGAGGCAGAGAGCTTTTCTTCATCTGCTTCTTCTTAATTGCTTTCATGTCAACAATACTTATGCCAAACCACCCTATTTTGGGGTGGCATATTATGATCTCCCATAGGTAAATTGTTTCAGCAAGAGCCTTTTCTTAAATTATTCCTCACTCCACTCCCACACACAATTTCATATTATCTATCTACAATAATACATTGAACATTCATACTATAAAATGTGTTAGATATATTTATGGGACTTAATAAGTCACATTCTCAGATACAGCATGATTAAATGCATTGAAAAATATGGTACCCATGTATTATTACAAGATAGAAAAACATTATTATAAGGCAGTCAGTATATTGTGTATAACTACCTTTGTGTATGTGTGTGTTTGTGTGTGTGTGCACGTTTTTGTGTGTATAAACTACTCACTTAATGTCATCAATAGGTTCTTGGAAGCTGTGACTTTAATCAATATGATGCATAGCAAAATCCATTTTTTGCACATTATAACTAAATGACTACATTATTCAAGGATCTATTGTATGTCATTTCACTTAAGGTTGTATTTTCCAAGA
Source organism: Rhinopithecus roxellana (assembly GCF_007565055.1). NCBI lineage: Eukaryota > Metazoa > Chordata > Mammalia > Primates > Cercopithecidae > Rhinopithecus > Rhinopithecus roxellana. The sequence continues at coordinate 66,559,763 of NC_044559.1, read as the reverse complement.
ACTTAACAATATTTAGTGGGTTCTTACTGTGGGTGTATGTGTGTGTGTGTAATACATGCACACAGAGGTAGATAGGAATGATAGTCACTAAGTTGAAAGCAGTTTTTATTTTGTTCTTTCACTTATGTGTATCTTCTAAGAAGTCTACATATAGCACAATATATTCTAATGCTATATTATGAGAATGTAAAAATGAATATAATTCATGTAATTTATGGCAAAAATTATCTATCTCATCATCAGCCTTAACAGTTTCTACACACACTAAAATTAAGAAAAAATAATTATGTATTTTCAATTTTCTTTATAACATGGTCATATTTTCATTTTCTTTCTTCCTCTCTCTTTCCTTCACCTTCTTTTTTCTTTCTTCTTTTCTTGCTTTCTTCATCTTTTGTCTTTCCGTTTTCTCCTTCCTTCACCCATCCTAAAACATGCATTAAGCCATGTTTCAGCAATGCAGTACTACATGATATGAAGTTTACAAAAACATACTGTAGAACACTTATGCCCATCAAAATTAGTCAACCTAGAAATGGAAATGACATGTGCACTCTTAGTTATAGAATTGTATATAATGAGAACCTTAAGAATTGTGCCGATGTGTTATTTGTGTCTTTTTCCCTAAAAAGTGAATGGGCTCTTTGTACTGAAAATATGAGGCAAGATAATTGAAAATGGGGCACTTGTTTGGATCATCAATGGTGGATAGAATATTGTTCCAAGTTCTTGTGAAGATAAAATACAGATTATATTTTTAAAATATCGTAGAAACCTTTCAGTTTTATTTGAAAAGGCTGTGAATGGAAACTTTTTGTGATGTAAATAAAACTTGAATACTGAGTTGATATATTTTCCTATATCTCTTCCTCTTAACATTTGCATCCCAATCCAATACTCATGTCCTCTATTCCATTTAGTTCATTTTTTACTGTTCACTATTTTTCATGGAAACTATGCTATTCTGAGTCTACCTTTCTGCAAATGATTTGGTAAGTGCTAAAAACGTAATAGTATCTCCTGTTGATAGATCTGTGTTTTACCAAAAACCTTGAGAAAGAAGAAAACTTTGCCACCAAATACAGTAGTAGTTCAGATGATGATCATTTCAATCTCTGTAACAATTGGAGATATGATGTGTTACCCCATTGAACAATTGTATAAGCTGACTACCATTAGATAGAAAGGTACTTGACTTCATAGCTTTACTGTATTTAGAACAGAGTTTGTTGACAGCTTGTATGTAGTAAGGCTGATTTTATTAATATGTAGATTTTAAGCACAGAGATTAAAACAGACTTGTAAAGTGCTTGAATCTTAATTCAGATGAAAATTAGCCAAACATCTTAAATCATTAATTAAAATGTTACCAAAACTTTAGAATTTTAATCACATATCAGTGATTAAAAGTTATGATGTACTTCCCTAAACTATACTCTGGCTAGAGGAGCAGCTTTCTCATTTTGCAGCAATGCAATTTTTTTTTTCTTCTTGAGACTGAGTCTCACTCTGTTGCCCAGACTAGAGTGCAGTGGCATAATCTTGGCTCACTACAACCTCCACCTCCAGGGTTCAAGCGATTCTTGTGCCTCAGTCTTCCAAGTAGCTGGGACTATAGGCATGCACCACCAGGCCCAGCTAATTTTTGTATTTTTAGTAGAGACAGGGTTTCACTGTGTTGACCAGGCTGGTCTCAAACTCCTGACCTTAATTGATCCTTCCGCCTCTGCTTCCCTAATAAAATTTCTTTCTTTCTTTCTTTCTTTCTTTTTTTTTTTTTTTTTTTTTTTGAGACAGCCTCACTCTATCATGCAGGCTGGAGTACAGTGGTGCAATCTTCGCTGACTGCACCATAGTCCTCACAGGTTCAAGTGATTTTCCTTCCTCAGCCTCCCGAGTAGCTGGGATTAAAGGTGCCCACCACCACACCCACCTAATTTTTTGTATTTTAAGTAGAGATGGAGGTTTCACTATGTTGACCAGGCTGGTCTTGAACTCCTGTCCTCAAGTGATCCTCCTGCCTCAGCCTCCCAAAGTGTTGTGATTACAGGCGTAAGCCATCACGCCCAGCCAAATTAATTTCTTTTATTAAACTAGACTTGAAAATGTGTATGCACTTCTTATAGGGGAAAGAGAGAGATTGAAACAAAGTATCTATACAGAGCAAATTATATAACTAAAAGTTGATTTTATGCAGACACATAAAGGAAACTACAACTAAATAATGTCCAATGCCACAATGTTATTATGCTTCACACTACATGGCACTTGCTTTCCTAAGCCAATCACTCAAGCTTTAATTCATAAATTTCCTCTCAATTTCTTCTGAATCTATATCCTATCGTTAATTGTTTGAGATTCTCTTGACAAGACCATTCAGAAGATACTACCTTGAGGAGGTAATGTGCAGATATGTCTGTTTGCCCTTTACGTCCACTCTTCACCTGCTCAGAGAATCATGGATTACATCAGAAGGCTCCTGAGCCATCTGACATTCAGTTGGCTTCCACAAATGGGCAAAGAAAGGAGAAGATGAAGGGGAAGAGGCGAATAATAGCCAGGTATGTGTTGTGTAGGTTCTCTCCAAGCTGGCTGCCTTCTTTCCTAAATATGGCTCATGTTATATGACATTTTCCAATTAGATTCTGTTTTTTTTTTTTTTTCTGATGAAATTTTTCTTCTGTATTCCTTGTTTTGTCAGTGTATGACATTACCTTTTATAGTTTCCCTATACCCTACTCCCACCTCTCTTAAGCTTTCCTTTACTAAAAACACATTGGTTTATTCTAATTTGAGGGTGACATTTTCTTGCTGGCACACCAACTAATATAGTAATTGGTGCTTGAGTTGTCCCCAAGAAAAAAAAAAAAAACTTAAAATGAGATTCTTGGATTGGACTGTGCATATTAAGGATCCATGCATAAACTCCTTTCATGGAGGTGGGAGATTCACACAGTGTATGGCTAATTTTTGCCAGGTGTGGCATCACAATTACTTAAATGACACCTGTGGTGGCATGGGATGAGTGCAGGTGTAGAGTACTGGATGATCAAGTGGCTGAAGCAATTATTCATTGTAGCAAAATTAATTATTATTACATTTGGTTTCTCATGACAACCAAGTATATATTTTCTGTATACTTGAGAACGTATATAGGAAAAATGTAACACTAACAGGTAAATGCAATCAGAACACATGGAGAAACAGAAGGTCATCATGGCAGCTTTGAAGGAGTCCATCTCTTTAGAATTATAAGTGTTGCAGAGATGCAACATACTTGGAACTCTCAAGCCTTTCGGTCCTCTTAACCTAAAAAAAGGCACTGAAAATTGGCACTAGGGGAAAAAAGGAGACATTGAGACATGAGATGGGAAAATGATAAGGGTGAAAACACTGAATCTCTCAGTTCCATGAACTTTCTGGCTAGTGAACATAGACCTTCTCACTTTCTGTAGTCCTCTTCTGCTTATTAGCCTTACACTAACTGTATTTGGACAGTTTCTTCAAGAACTAATATCAATTATTTTCATGACCCACTTCTACCATCTCTCATTGATTCTAGGGCCATAAGAAATGTTAGCTTTTAGCCAAGACAGGAATATAAGATCTTTTTCAAAACAGATAGCCTGTACTACAAAACAAGTATAGGTCATTGTCACTATTGGCAAGGAGCTAGAAATCATGCACGAGAGTGAATTCTAAAGATGTTAGACAATGGACAATAAAATACAAAACTCGCTGAAGCTGAATTCTTTTGCATGAATGCATTCACCCTGAATTCAGGGTGTGATGTTTTGGCTATCACAATGAAAAGTAGCATTAATAGTCTGCTAGATTGGCTAACTGAAACCAAGTCTCAATAATAGCTTAATAGCTTACAGTTAATGAATCAGAATGTCTGAACTTTTACAACACATTATAAAACAAGGTTCTCAAATTTCAACAAGCATCAGAATCGTATGGAAGACTATTTTATTTTATTTTGTTTTATTTTATGACGGAGTCTTGCTCTTTCGCCCAGGCTGGAGCACAATGGTGTCATCTGCAAACTCCGCCTCCAAGGCTCCAGAGATTTTCCTCCCTTAGCCTCCCAAGTAGCTGAGATCACAGTCGCCCATCACCATGCCTGGGTAATTTTTTTTTTTTTTTTTGTATTTTTAGTAGAGATGGGATTTCCCCGTGTTTGCCAGGCTGGTTTTGAACTCCTGACTTCATGTGATCCACCAAAGTGCTGGGATTATAGGCGTTGAGTCACTGTGCCCAGCCTCATGGATGGCTATTTAAACGCAGATTGCTGAATCGGGATTTCTGAGTTCCTAATGCAATAGTTTGGGATGGAGCCGCAAATACAGATTTTGAACAAGTTCTCATGTGATGATGATACTTAAGTCAGGGGACCACACTTTAGAAACATTGTGATAAAGCCTACTTTCATAAAGTGAAGCACACAGGCAAGCAGCGTCAACTAGAAGGCTCTAACCTCCTACTCTGTATCTACTAAATCAGAAGTTATAATTCTAACAAGATCTCTAGGTGATTCATGTGCACATTAAAAGTTGAGAAGCCCTACTTTAGCGGAGTTTAAAAGTTCAGAGTGACGGAAATGTGCAATGAATTTATCTTTACGTGTAATCTGATGAACCAGCCTTTATTTATACACCTTTTTTTTTTTTTTTTTTTTTTTTTGAGATGGAGTCTTGCTCTGCCGCCCAGGCTGTAGTGCAGTGGCCGGCTCTCAGCTCACTGCAAGCTCCGCCTCCCGGGTTCACGCCATTCTCCTGTCTCGGCCTCCCGAGTAGCTGGGACTACAGGCGCCCGCCTCGTCGCCCGGCTAGTTTTTTGTATTTTTTAGTAGAGACGGGGTTTCACCGTATTAGCCAGGATGGTCTCGATCTCCTGACCTCGTGATCCGCCCGTCTCGGCCTCCCAAAGTGCTGGGATTACAGGCTTGAGCCACCGCTCCCGGCCTATTTATACACTTCTAAGATACCCAGAGGACATGTACTTCAGCAAGATTTAACAAGTATGTTGGTAAAGAGGCATCCTGCTTCCTTGAAGAGCCCTACAGTTTTTTCTTTTTTTCTCTATAGATTAGGGATGTCAGTGAGGAACGCTGTAACAGAATGGGCTTCCTGGTCTCAATAGGGATAAATAAATGACCCTGTGTGTAAAGTGCTCATAGTGTCCTAAATGGAATTAATATGTGGCCTCAACAAAATAGCATTACTAAGGTTAATCTGATTACCCCTGTTGCTGATACTCAATGTGCCAGTAAAAAAATCCAAATCTGAATCCCTAATATGGTATCATTCCTCAGGAAATCAGCTCACTGACCAGTGGCTTTAAACTCACTTTTATCATGGAGGAGGGTCCATATATGGATAAATATTATTCAGTGTTGATTTGTGTTACTTGTCTGTAGATCTTCTACCTGAACCAACATTCATATGCTCAGAGAATGTCTTTCCAATGCTTTTTATCTTTATCTGGTGGACATACAACCTCATTTCCAACAAGGTGATTTATTTTAAGGTGAAGAATCATAGCAAAGAGCTCACACCACAGACTAATCCAATAAAGTTACTGCAATGCCTACCATTCAGAAGCAGCTAGCACAAGAGGATGGTGGAACAGAATTCTTAATTATCAGATAACGACTAGTAGAAGATGAACTTCTATGAGGTTTAATCATTCTCTTACAGTATGTGGCGTATGCTTTAAATATGAGGTCACGAAGGCATGCCCTCTCCTGAATAGGTATGCAGGAGGTGGCATGACATAACAGAGCCTGGGCAACATGAAGTGAAGATGAAAGTGATCTCTCTTAATAATCTTTGTGAATAATTCTGGCTCACTTGTCTGTGACCTTCAGCGGGGTGACATTTGAGTTCTAGGACCAGAAGTTGAATGCTTTGACAAAGAAACTCAACCATTATTCTGACTAATTTTAAGCTCAGATTGTCCTCTGGCCATTTTTGGACCCTTCATGCTGGCAAACATTTGAACAGAGAAAAGACCTTCTGTACTTGTGGGGGATAATTGGTCCTAATGCCTTCTAGCAAATACAGTAAGGACAAGTGAAGCAAGAGGAACAGATGTAAACATATCTGAGTGTACAGTTCAGCGGTTAAGTATATTCATATTGTTATGCAACCATTACCACCATCCATTTCCAGGACTCTATTCATCTTGCAAAACTAAAACTCTATACCATTAATCAATAACTCCTTATTACACCCTCCTTAAGTCCTTGGTAACAAACATTCTACTTTATCAATTATTTTGACTACTTTAAGTTCCCCATATAAGTGTGTTACTAAAACACCAGAGATTTGGTCTAGGTCCTGCTGTTTGCCACACGAACTCAATCACTGAGATGATGAATATAGACAAGGAAGAAGGCTTTAATCAGGTGATACCGCCGAGAAGATGGGAGCTGTCTCAAATTCATCTCCCTGACTGACTAAAACCAGGGTTTTTTATAGCAGGGAAGAAATGCAATAATGTGCAAGAAACAGGAATTACAAAGGGGCGAGGAAGCAAGCATGATGAATGAGAGATCCTGCATCTCATTGTGTGGATGTGGTGATATGATGAGTTTCAGTTCTTTGATACTTTGAGAGGTCTGAAGATCATTTTTTAAATTTCAAACTTTCAAATCAGAAGAGTAAACATCTATGTTTATTAAAAAAATACATGGAAGTGTTGGGTCAGTTTCAAGTATAATCATGCCAAATTTGCCTTTCGTGAGTGGCTTATTTAGCTTAGCATACCAGCCTCACTGTTGATCCATGTTGTAGCATGTGTCTGAAGTTCCTTATTTTTCAAGGCTGAATAATATTCCTTTTGTGTATATACCACATTTTGTTTATTGATTTATCCATGGATGGATGATTAATTTGCTTCCAAGTTTTAGCTATTTTAAATGATGCTGCCAGAAACACGGGTATATAAGTACCTCTTCCAGAGACTGCTTTCAAATCTTTTGGGTATATACTCAGAAGTAAAATGGCTGAATCACATGGTAATACTGTTTTTAATTTTTGAGGAAACATAATGTTTTCCACAGTTTCCATGTAATTTTAAACTTTCAATTTTTTAATAAAAATTGTATATATTTCTTTTGTAAAACATGATGTTTTGATATGTGTATGTATTGTAGAATGGTTAAACCAAGCCAGCTAACATATGTATTACCTCACTTATTTTATTGTACAGACAACACTTAAAATGTATTCTCTTAGCAATTTTCAAGTGTACAATATATTGTTATTAACTATAGTTACTAGGATGTAAAATTAATCTCTGAACTTGCTTCTTTTGTGTAATTGAAATTTTGGGCTGCACCACGTTGCCTTCCAGCCAACAGTGCACTAGTGTTTGAATTTCTCCACATCCTCACCAACATTTGCTATTTTTTAGATTTTTTGTCTGATAGCCATCCTAATGAATGTAAGGCAGTTTATTATTGTAGTTTTCATTTTCATCTCCCCAATGATTAGTGATGTTCACCATCTTTTTGTGTGTTTATTGATTATTTGTGTATCTTCTTTGGAAAAATATTGATTCAAGTTCTTTAAACATTTTTTCAACCAGATCATTTGTTTTCTTGTTGGATTTCAGAAGTTCTTTATATATGCTGCATAATAATGCCTATTTATAATGGGAAAAAGTTATGTTGAGAAAGTAGATAATCACTTTCAGGTGGCTCTCTGATTAATATTTGAAAAATATAATGTAAAAATAATAAAACATATTAAAGTATCTGATTATTATATGAAGTTAAACAATCTTCCTCTTCCTTAAATACACTGTGTGTAGAAAATCCTAAAGCAAGTTTGTCCAACCTATTACCCGAAGGCCACATACAGCCTAGAACAACTTTGAATGCAGCCCAACACAAATTTATAAACTTTCTTAAAACATGATGAGATTATGTTTTGGGATTTTTTTTTTTTTTTTTTTTTTTTTTTTTTTTTTTTTTTTTTTGTAGCTCATCAGCTATCGCTAGTGTTAGTGTATTATCTGTGTGACCCAATATATTTCTTCTTTCGCTGTGGCCTAGGGAAGCCAAAATATTGTACATCCCTGCCCTAAAGATTCTAGACACACACACACACACACACACACGGCTAATAACTAAATTCAGCAAAGTAGTAGGATACAAAACCGATGCACAAAAATCAGTTGTGCTTGTATACTTAACAAGTAATAAGCTAAATAAGACATTAAGAGAATAGTTCAGTTTACAATGGCATCAAAAAGAATAAAACACATATTTAACCAAGGAGGTGAAATATTTATGCAATTATTATTAGAAAATATTTTTGAAAGCAAAGCACTTTGTCAGGCTTTAAAATAGCTTCTTCAATGTGTAAAATGATTTTCAGCACCTTACAGACCAAATGAATAAAATGACCTTTAGAAAATATCAGAAGGAATCTTATTTAATTTAGTTTAGTTTATTTATTTGATTTTTTTAAAAGGGCAAGTACCTGTGCTATGGAAAAGGAATATGACTTAGAAAGTTTACTACATTTGCCATTAGAGAGTACATAAAATTAAATTTGTTTGGCTGGATTAACCTCTCAAATGATAAGCCTATCAAAAAACTTTGAACATTTGAGTACTCTTTAGTTAATTACATTTGTGGTGCTTTAATTATCAAACTGAAGCTTAAGTTAAGCTAGGCACTGCCGTAGAAAAAAATGACAGAATTTAGTCTTAATACTTGCCCAGTTTTGCATGAAAAAAGCAAACTGTGCTTGAGCATGTATGGTTATTAAATATGTCCTCCAATTAATTGTTTCCAGAAGCAAATTACCTATAGAAACAAAACCCACTTTAGTCGTTATGTTGAAACACACACACATACACATACACACACATGCACGGCATGGTCTGCTTGTACTTTTAATTTTAATTGCAGCAATTTGATGGTCTGAAAATATTAAAATCTTGCAATATTCTGAGGGTATGAACCTTTCCCATTTACACCAGTCTGAGAATTAAATATGGTAATTCCCTGAAAGTCTTTATATTTTATCTCTTAGTCTAGTTAATAGTCAGCAAATGCTAATAAGCGCTAATAAGCATTTTTGACCTTAGTAATATGATTTTTGTTGTTTTTTATCTTGTTCATTTTTGCTTTTGCCAGCAAGAAATGATCTTTTATTTCATGAAAAATTATCAGTAGTAACTGTGAATAAACTGTTGTGATCTTTTTGTTTTATGTTTTACGTATGCATAGTCTTTATTTTTTATTTTTGCTGGGTTTTATGTATGTTCTGTGTTTCTTTTATTTCAGTTGTAAAGAAAGTATATTTTACAATTTAAAAAATTTTGTTGATAATGTCCCCAATTTAATGAAAAATAATATATAACTCCTTTATAGGCTTAAATCTATATAAATTCCTAGTATCTGTAGGATGAAAAATATTATTTGTTAGGTAATTGCATGCCTCCACTTACATTAATTTTTATTTTTTCCTCATAGAACTCTATATTGCTGATTGTAAAAATCTTGGGAACTTGTTTAAACTCACAGGTAGTAAGTAGTGTGCAGCCAAGATTCTGAACATAGGTCTTTTGGCATTAAACCCTGTATCAATTACTTGTTATTGTATAACAATATCATTAAAATGAGGTAATTTAAAACAACATACATTTATTATTTAAGAGTTTCTTTGAGTCAGGAGTCCAGACACAGCATAGCCAGGTATTCTGCTTAAGGTTTCACAAGAGTATAATCAAGGAATTGTCAGGGCTACCAGTTTGATCTGAAACTTGATTAGGGAAGCATTTGCTTCCAAGCTCAATCAGATTGTTAGGTATTCCTTATGGACTCAGAACACAACACAGATGTGTTCTCATGTTATACAGATACATAGACACATATATACAACATAGAATTTCATGTAACCACATAGTCATATACATGGGAAATAGAAACATAGAATTCTCTTTGGGGTAGAGGCAAGTCACAGATTTTTTTGAACCATCCTTAATGCCCATTATCCGATTTTATGGGAGGCAAGCTCTAATGTCACAGACTATATCTATATCTATCTCTATATCTGTGACCTAGGGAAATTGATTCTAGGGTCACATCGTTGGTAATTATATTATACTCTTCTCCCATATTTTAGAGTCATTTCCATTGTAATCTTTTGAACTTTTGTGAAGAATCTTATAGGGCATGAAATTCAAAATAGTGAATTTATGTGTATTCAGAATTTTTGAATAAGTTTCCCAAAAACTGAAAACAAAACTAAAAAGATTTTTATGTTTTTATATTTAAAAATGTATATATCCAAGAGAAAAGCAACATATAGGGAACTAGGGAAAGGAGAACTAAACTGTCAATTAGTAGAACCAGGCTTTTGTTCTGAATCTGCTTTTAATTTTTTTTTTTTTTTTTTTTTTTTGAGACGGAGTCTCGCTCTATCGCCCAGGCTGGAGTGCAGTGCCCAGATCTCAGCTCACTGCAAGCTCCGCCTCCCGAGTTTACACTATTCTCCTGCCTCAGCCTCCTGAGTAGCTGGGACTACAGGCACCCGCCACCTCGCCCGGCTAGTTTTTTTTTTTGTATTTGTTAGTAGAGACCGGGTGCGCTGGCTCAAGCCTGTAATCCCAGCACTTTGGGAGGCCGAGACGGGTGGATCACGAGGTCAGGAGATCGAGACCATCCTGGCTAACACCGTGAAACTCCGTCTCTACTAAAAAATACTGAATCTGCTTTTATTAACTAGGTTGCCTTGGTCATGTGATTTTAACTCTTGGGATTGGAAAATGTGGAGATAACAGAGGACTGACTTTATGTTCCTTCTATATATACATAAAAAGGGATACTAAGTTTCCTCCTAGTTCTAAAATGTTGTGATTCAATTTTTACTTGTATAAGTGACATATGAAAAAAATAAACATAAATTCTACATCAAAATGTACAATGTATGTTAACTTACTTAATACTTTATTCACAACATAATAATCGACATTAGTAAGTACCTAAATATTAAAGTATTTCTTTCAGTTTCTAAAGAAAAAGCTAAAGATAGAAAAACAAAACTCCAATTCTGAAGTTTTATTCTTGGATTTCTGTGCCTACCCTAATACATCATCTATTCTATATCCTGAAGGAATATAATAAGTAAATAAAATATAACGTTACCTGAGAAATACAAGTGAAGTACACTTTAGTAAAGTCTTCCACTTTGCAATGTTATTTTTTTTTTCTTTTGAAGTAAATAAAATTTAAATTTTAAGGACCTACATAGTTTTGCAGAGCAACATGTTTTTAATACTTGTAAGTTTTTATTTAATTAAATAAAAGCTTATTTAATAAGTTGGTGACTTGGCATTATTTCTCATTTTTAGCAAGAATTGATGTAATTAATATATTCCTAGCATTCGACCCCAGCCCAACCAAAATTTGTACTGTCATGATAAAGTTGCTGGATACACACATTATATATGTCTTGCCATGTTAGAGTTTTCCAAGTGGTTATCTAGATACAATATGTACATACACATAGTTGAAATGTAGTTTATATAATTGTAAAGGAAGAAAAAGTGTGAAAAGTCAAAGAAGAGAGACACTACTTTCAGGAAGGTGCTGGGAAATTTTGATTAAAAAAGAGGATTTGAGGATGAAAAAGTCATATTTTAGCCTGATAATCTTGGAATATAGATTTTACTCAATACTGACAGAATAATGGCTGTGGTCATTGCTTAACCTCACTGGGAAACTACATAATAGCTAAATTTTCCCATTTTATCTTTTAATTTTTTAATTAATAATGTACTTTGGGAAGCTTTAATTTTTTGGTTGTTTGTTTTGTTTGCAAGGATTCACATGCAAGAGAAAGCAATATATGCTTCTGGTTATATGATATAACTAAACATTCTTCTAGTTGGCTCAAATGGGGGGAAGATTGTGGGGAAAATCTTAGCAATCCATATTGTTTCTACAACTTTAAATCATTAATTGTTTTAGAGCACCAATTAGTGGGTTCTATGCACAGAGTGATTTTTCCTTATTTTAATGTTTGGAATGAACTAAAGCATTCAATTACTCTCTCCCTACAGAACTTACTCTCTCAGCTTCATTGAGTTAGGTTAATTAGAAAGGCAGCAGACTCCACACCAACCTGCCACAGCGACCTCCCCAGCAATTTTAGAGAGTAATTCATTTGTATTATAACTGTCTATTTAAAGAAGCAAATAACTTTTCCAGGGAAACATTGAATATCAAAATATGATTTATATGACTCTCCATCTCTCTCTCTCTCTCTCTCTCTATTTATATATATATATTTATATATATATTTTATATATATATTTATATATATATATTTATATATATTTATATTTATATATATTTATATTTATATATATATTTATATATATATATATATAAATCATCCAGGCTATCTATCTATCTATCTATCTATCTATCTATCGTTTCTATAATATACATATAGAGTTGTTTCTTGGTATCCATGGGGAATTGGTTCCAGTATTTCCCTTTCCTCCCATGGATACCCAAATCCAGGGACACTCAAGTCCCTTAAATAAAATGGTGTGGTATTTTCATATAACCTATTCACATTATTCCATATACAGTCATGTGTAGTATAACTACATTTTGGTCAATGACAAGCCCCATTATATGATTCAGGTCCCATGAGATTATAATACTATATTTTATTGTATGTTTTCTGTGTTTAAATATGTTTACATACACAAATACCATTCTGTTACAATTGCCTACAATATTCATACAGTAACATAGTGTACAGGTTTGTAGCCTAGGGACAATATGCTACACCATATAGAGTAGGTGTGTCGTAGGATATACATCTAGGTTTATGTAAATATACTCTATGATGTTTGTACCATGACAAAATTGCCTAAAGACACATATCTTAGGATTTATTCCTATCATTAAGCAACCTTTATGACTAGGCTTTAAATAATCTCTAGATTACTTATAATACCAAATACAATGTAAATACTATGAAAGTAGTTGTTATACTGTATTGTTTAGAAATGAGAAAAAGTCTGTAAATGTTTAGTAAAGATACAACTATCTACTACCTTCCTAAATATATTTGATTCCTGATTAATTGCATCCATGGATTAGAATCTCATGGATATGGAGAGCCAACTGTACATGTACGTGTGTGTGTTACGTGTGTATATTTCCTAATAAAACCAAGCACTGTACTGAGGATGAGCAAAAAGTTTTCTACATAAAGACCGCTACTAGTATGAATTTATTGAATAAGGCTTTTTCCTGCCTTTGAAACTAATTAGTTTCTATGAGAAAATACAAGACTGAGGTAAGAAAGTGGGAAGAGTGGTGGTCAGTCTGGTGATAGCAGGCCTCGATGGTTTGCCTATCAGTTAAAATGTAGCATAGAAAGAACTGTCCATGGCCGGGCGCGGTGGCTCACACCTGTAATCCCAGCACTTTGGGAGGCCTAGGCGGGCGGATCACGAGGTCAGGAGATCAAGACCATCCTGGCTAACACAGTGAAACCCCGTCTCTACTAAAAATACAAAAAATTAGCCAGGCGCGGTGGCGGGTGCCTGTAGTCCCAGCTACTTGGGAGGCTGAGGCAGGAGAATGGCGTGAACCCAGGAGGCGGAGCTTGCAGTGAGCCGAGATAGCTCCACTGCACTCCAGCCTGGGTGACAGGGTGAGACTCCGCCTCAAAAAAAAAAAAAAAAAAAAAAAAAAAAAGAACTGTCCATTAGAGGCATGGGGACTTCTTTACAGTTGTGACTCAAAGAGGCATTCCCTCTTACTTCTTGACTTCTAATATTGATTACTGTGGATTTAAGTCTTTTGAATTCATCTAAATTCTTTCAGACTGCTTACTACACTAATGTGTTGACCAAACATAACCCTAGCTTTGTGAAATGAAGAATAGGCTTGGTTTGTAAGGCTTCTGTGACATGAAATAAGTTATTTTTAGCCAAAAATGATTTCCTTCCAAAATGGCATTATTAACATCAACAACAATAACCATAGTTTTCATTTTAGAAATTCTTTCTTGTGCCAGGAACTGTAGTCAGCACTTCACATATATTATCTAATTTAATCATCAGAGCAAACCAGTAGGCTCTTCTTTGATGTAAATTACATTATACACACTGGTAAATAGAAGAATAAAGTTGGTATAATAAGGAAAGATTATTAATTTATAAGTTATTTTCTAGTTACTTAAGTTTATTCATACATTTGTTATTTATGCTTTGATATAGTCTGGATAAGCTTTTTTTCACAATTAAAAAAAAAGGGCTAGCTATGTAAGAAGATCTTAAGAAAAAATGGAAAATCTATTGAAGAACATTTATTCTGTACAAGTAGAGTCTATATTAGCAGTTACATGAACTCCTGTAATTTATAATATGTTAATCTCTCTGGAGAATCAGGAAGTACATAAAAAGAAGCTGCAAAATTATCTGAATTAATAAGCTAATAAAGAGGCTAAATGAACGATGAAGTTTTCCATTTTTATAAAAATCATCCCTAGAGGTAAATGGCCCTCAATACCTACTTCTTGAAGGAAGAAGCACAAATCCCAATATTTAAGGCTGTAAAAGACTGACTGGCCAAGAAATGTGTTGAAAATATCAATAAATATTTAACTTTATATTTTTAACATGATTGTGATTGTTTTGATTTTCATTAGTGTTCTAAATACAAGAGAACAAGTCTTTTTCAGGAATATACATGTAAGTATTATAGTAGAAATGCCTTTTCTATTATAGTACTGATTTTATAGAGGAGAAAAATCGAAGGTAAATGTGGTTAAGTAATCTATCCACTTTCACATAGTCAGTAAGTGGTGGATTATGGATTGGATTCTAAGCCTATCCATCCATTCCAGGGCCAGCTCTCTTAACTTCCATTATATGAGTATCAAACTACATTTAATTCCATTTTCTGGGCTGTCACCATTTTTATTATGATGAAGGGAAAATTTCATATAAGGTGAATCCCATCTTGGGTATTACCTATTCTGCAAGACAGGCATATTCAGGATTTACACCTGTTGATCCCTTTATTATAATTAAATATGTCTCTTTACCACTACTAAACATGCTCGTTCTAGCTGATATTAATAGAACCATCCAGCTTTCTTATTTAGTGTTGTGTCATGCCTCCCATCTTTGTATTTTTAACTTATCTGTAATATTTAAAATGAAGTCAAGGAATGGAATACCTCTAAACATCACATGAAACATGTTAAGCAAAAGGTTTATTGGCAAAAAGGGAAGCTTGCAAAGTAATAAAGGAGGAAAGGGGGCACATTATCCCAGTATAGCCAGAGTATTCTGGTGTTTAGCTGCTTGCCAGTATTGTCTAGAACACTAGTTTTTCAGATCTCGAAATCTTAGGATATGTGGAAAGATACAGTCACCAATGCTGGGATGGGGTAGGGAGGGCCAGGAGTTTCTGGCTCAATGTTAACTTTAGCTTGGGTGTCATATATTCTTCCGAGGAGAGTGGTACGGGCACAGTTGTTCAGGCAATTCAGAGTGAACACCTAGGTTAATATTTTTAAAATACATATATTGCTCCTTGTATCATGTCTGCCCAAGCTTTACTCTCTTCTCTCTCTCCCCTAAACTTTTGACTTAAAGCAAGATGGTATATGAACATTTGAGACACTTTTTTTTTTTCTTTCTGGCAATACAAATGGACAATTCTAAAGGGGAAAGCAGGCAAACAAACCAAACTCTTTCTTTTTCAACACACCAGCAGTAGAAAGATTTATTGTTGAGTTTCAATCATTGAACTCAGGAGTGAGCTGAGAGCAAGAAAAGTATAGATGTTTTCCATGAAAATTAGAATTATTAAATAAAATATAAATCCAGATAGTGTTTTTGTTTCACTACTTTAATATTAGTTACTAACTATTAAAACTTTATCTGGTTATAACCTATTTGCTTTGTAAAGAGAGTTCAATGGCTCCTTCCCTCAGTGTGTCGTGGAGTATATATATATAAAATAGCAGAAGATTTGCAATTGCTACTCTTAAACACTATTGAGTCAAGGTATTAATGTTAATGTTAGTTGACCTGCCTATTGTACGTAATTTTTTCTTCATCAGAAAATAAATTACCTTTCAATTTCTCAATTACGTATCGAAATATAAATCAAATATCTTCTTTGTGGTGAGTTGTGTGAAGTATTTGTAAATTAGTACGTACTGGGGCCTTGAATATATATACATTCTTGAACATATTTATAGGCAGATATCTGATCTATACTTTGGAGTGTATTGTGTGTAGGTTATATATTTTCCATTTCAGTGAAAAATAAAAACACTCATTCCACTCAATATTCATATAATTAAATCCTAGTATGTGAAAAAGTGGAAAACAAATCTTTCCATTTACAAAAGTATGTGTATGTGAGACAACATTTGTGTTTAAACATTATTTTAGCTTGTTACAAAAGATTAATGATTCTTTCCAACATTTCTTAGACAGATAAAGACCTGTAGTAATAGTATGATAAAGAAATATTATAGATAATTATAGTTCTTATTATATTACTGAGAAAATATTTTAAAGAGACTTCCACTTTTCTTGTAATTATGCAATGGTATAATATTTAGGCCAATTTCATGCCTTAAGAAAATGCAACAGATACATTTTTCATTATATTTTTCAAGCTAGATTCATATTTATGGATTCTCCATATATTCTTGAGTACTATCCTAAGGCAATGGGTTATCTCAATATTTGCCATTTATTCCAGTGTTTTTTGGAGGCTACATTTTATTTGCATAGCCACATCTCTTCTATATCTGTAAGTTTAATAAAATGGATCCGCTAAAAATGACTGCTCCAAGCCATGGTATATTATTATTTGGCAAAGAGATCATTGCTGCGTGAGGGAAAAATGGTATTTGAGTTGCATCAGTGCTGTTTGCATTCAACATGTAAAATGCATGGGCTCTTTAACAGAGTAGAAAGGGTTAGAGACATAATCTTTTCAAGTCTTATTCAAAAACTGTCTACAATTCAGCTTGCTGAAAAAAATAATAAGAAATCAAGCACTGAAGTGTTACATTGGCATAGTGTGTTGTTCTAGTGGAGTGACCCAGACATGTCTTAAAGAAGAATGGCTTTTATTGCATTTCTGCACACTAGTTTTGTCTTTCATATCAAGATTTATGTTTTATGTATCTGCTCTAAGATAAAAAGAAGCAGTTCTCACCGTGGGAGACTCAGCTACTTTTAAAAAATCTGTACTTTCCTCTTCCTTTCTTAGTTTCACCATATCTTTTTTTCACATCAGAGGTCTTATAGAATTAATTGAGGCATCAGACTCTGCTATTACAGGCATTTCCTTTTCTTCAGGATAAAACTCAGTGATAACTCCTGTGAGAAATGACAGACGGGGGGAAACAGATTCATGTTGTTAGAGGGAAACACAAAATGGATGATGAAACTCACCATGTTGGAATCTCTGCCTTCCACCAAAAATAGTATTTATAAATAATATAATGCAGATATTTTGGCCTTTTGGCAAAGAATATTTTCTGTCTTATGTTAGATATATAGTTGAGTATTTTCTGCTTTAAAACTGATTGTGAGTCAGCCACAGTTTAAGAGCATGATCTTTGCCAAAGAATTCATATGAGTAGAATGTTTTCAAATAACTTTCTTTGGTTTGCAGGTACAATTCTGGTGGACAATATGCTGATCAAAGGGACTGCTGGAGGACCAGACCCCACCATAGAACTTTCTTTAAAGGACAATGTGGATTACTGGGTGTTGATGGATCCTGTTAAGCAAATGCTTTTCCTGAACAGCACCGGGAGAGTTCTGGATAGAGATGTTAGTGACTTTTTTTTTCTTTGCCCCTGTGATAGAAGTTTATTATAATTTAAATGTCTATGTGTGTGTTTATATGATATTGAATTATTTATATAATTTGAGTTTATTTCCTGAGTATATCAATAACAGTTTATTTAACTCATTGAAAGAAGTATGAGAAAGGAACATCTGTGTCTTAGAGAACCATTATACTTCTGATTTAATATGCTGGAAGCTTGTCAATTTCTGAACAAGAAGAAAATAGAGTGCTTAGAAAAAAGAGGTGGTACCCTTGGCAAAGTAGGACAAGCATGGCTATAACTCATTTCTTTCCAACGATGGCAACATATAAGTGTGTCACTCAGCTGTTGGCTTGAAGACATAGTTTGGTAGGTGCACTCACAGGAGCCTGCTTTACAACCAGTAAGCCTTGATTGAAAGTCAAAACTGTGGAAATGTCTTACATAGCTGCAAAAAAGAAAAAAAAAAATGAGCAAAAGTTTCATGGTAATATGTCAGTTAAGTAGTTGTCAGATAGCATAAATACTTTTTTATTAAGAATATCTATGTTGGGCTTGGTACAGTGGTAGCTTATACCTGTAATCCCAGCACTTTGGGAGGCCCAGTTGGGAGAACTGCTTGAGCCCAGGAGTTTGATTCCAGCCTGGGCAACAGAGCAAGACTCTGTCTTGACAAAAAATTTAAAAAACTAACCAGGCATTGTGACACATGCCTGTAGCCCCACTAATCTGCAGATTGTGGTGGGAGGATCACTTGAGCTTGGGGTAGGGGAGTGGAGGCTACAGTGAACCATGATCACACCAATGCACTCCAGCCTGGGCAGCACAGCGAGACACTACCTCAAAAAAAATTGCAAAATTACCAAAGTTGCTGGACATTTCATTTCTGGAAAAGTTTTTTAAAAAACAGTTTAATAGGTTTAAGTAGCTGTCTAAAGTAACTTTGTACTCATTTATTTGCATCTCAGTCTTTCTTGAGTGCAGAGGGGCAGGGGATAGTGGATTATAACCAGTAATTGTACTGGACCCTGGGAAAACTCAGAGAGTAACTCTAAACATGCATACCCACAAGTTCCCAGCTTATGAAATCCAAATGTCAGATACTCAGCTTAGTGAGCCTGAGTCATTTCACATCATTGTGCAGGGTTTATGATCCACTTTACAATAGGTTATGGAGTGCTTGATACTTTATACTGTTTCATGTCTAAAATTTGGAGTCTTTAATAAATCTCAATTTGCCTCTTATTTTAGTACAGTTTACTATGTACTTTGTTACCTATGAATTTTTTGAATTCTTGTGAATTATGTTTTCCTGCTGCCACAGTGCTTTCAGGGGTTCATTCATCAAAGCATAAGGGCTTTTATTCTGAATATCCTTAACCCAGCGTCCATCTGTTTTATGTGATGTATAGACCATTACTGCTAAACAAATAGTGAGGTAAATCCGGGCTTTTCATCCAAATCTAATCAACACTGGAAATTGCAGTCTTATTTAATTATAAAATAATATATGCTTATGGTAAACATATCAGAAAATAAGAAGCATATATATGAAGGTAGTTTTATCAGTTAAGAAAAATAACATCTAATATTTATTCTGCCACATTTTATTTCAAGCATTTATGTGTATTGGTATGTATATTTATAATACTTATTAATTTAAATTGGATTATACTGTTCATTATGCTTTTAGCCTACTTTTTAAATGAAATTTATAATACCATGTAAAATTATAATGCAAACAAATGTATACTTATATAATTATTTTTATTAGCTGCATATTTGGTTATTGGATGAATAAATCAGAGATTTTTAAAAAATGAATCTATTTTGGATGTCAAGTTTATTTGAAGTTTTGAATAATTACAAAGAGGATGCAGTGAAAATTTTTGTACATGCATCTTTGTACAATTGTTTGGTGGTTTTATAGAGATAAATTCATTTACCATCATTATATTACTGGGATAGGGAGTTATATGCATTTTACTAAATGATCCCCCCATATATTATACCTATATGCTTTGATACCAATATTGCTAAATAATTATAATGTCTGAAATAAAATAATAATATAATGTAAATATTTGAAACAATTTTAGTCTACTTGGAGAGGTGTTTTATGTTTTTACTTTATTGTTTTAACATTATTTACACTGATATAGAATAAGATTTTTTTCCTCTGTATGCTTCTCTATCATCCTAGTTAACAATATTTTCTAAAAAGATATGGTATTCATTTGAAAAAAATGTGAGTACACACTTTTTATATAGATTGTATTTGTAAATATGCTCTCCAGTATTAATGAAATACATATTAATACTATGATATAAATACATGTAACTCTATACATTTATTTGCATTGTTTTAAATTCTATTTAATATAAAATGTTTTTCCCAAAAGCTAAATACAGGTAAAATATACATTATTATTAAATAATTATATTATGATAAATACCAAAATATTTGTAGTTTATTTTAAAATATAGGGCATTTATCTGAAATGTAATTCTTTTGGTTGTTGCCCAAAGTTTTGGGGTTGTTTTATGAATATAATGAATCAAAATAAAAAAATATGGGCTGGGTGTGACAGCTCATGCCTGTAATCCCAGCACTTTGGGAGGCCGAGGCCAGTGGATCACATGAGGTCAGGAGTTCAAGACCAGCCTGGCCAACATGGTGAAAACCCGTCTCTACTAAAAAGCCAAAAATTACCCAGGCATTATGTTGGGTACCCTGTAATCCCAACTACTCTAGAGACTGAGGCAGAAGAATCACTTGATCCCAGGAGATGGAGATTGCAGTAAACCAAGATCACACCACTGCACTCCAGCCTGGGTGACAGAGTGTGACTCTGTCTCAAAAAGAAAAAAATATATATATATGTATATATATGTGTGTGTGTGTGTATATATGTGTATATACATATACATATATATATTCAGTATCAAATATATATTATATATTCCATTTATATATATATATATATTTATATATGCTCTGAATAACAAAATAGAATGAACAATTTGAGTTTGACCCTACTAACAATGGCCAAAGCTCTGTATTATAATCACTAGCCTATAATTAACTTTAATCCTTCTTAGTGGTAAATTGCTCTTAAAATTATTTTTATAGAAAATTTTCCACTGAATCTTTGTTATGAAATGATGCTTTGTTATGAAATGATGCCTTCAAATGATTTCAAGTTGATGGGAGAAAGTATTCAGAATACCAATAGCATAGATATAAAAAATAATTTGCTTTTATGGAAATTCTATGTTTACCAAGGGGAGAGAAAAACTATTATTAACTTTAATCCTTCTTAGTGGTAAATTGCTCTTAAAATTATTTTTATAGAAAATTTTCCACTGAATCTTTGTTTTGTTGGACCATATGGTCTCTAGTTTCTACATTTTTCTGTGTATATTCTCTATTCTTCTCTCTGCAGAGCAGATTCCTTTATACACTTACAATTTTATCCATTGCCTTGTTATTCATTTGACTTTAAGTATTTTCTATGTTCATGCCATGCCAGTTTTTCATAAACTTTTGATGCAGTGGTTATTAAAGAAGGCTTAAAGTCACTGTGTTTTGTTTTGTTTTAAAATTTCTGAGAGAAATAACAATTAAATACTCATTGGCTTGAATCTATAGCCAGGGAGCAAGGGGTAGGGCCAAGTGGTAGATCCATATCCGATTATACTATCTTTTTAGCAGCAGTTAGATAAAAATATATTTTCCAGAGAAAGTGATCCAAATCATGTTTTCTACATTTGCTCGTTGAGGCAATAAAATATCTCTCAATGGCGATGTTTGAATAATTATGGCTGCAATAGAATTAAAAGCAAACAATGTAAACAAAAACATTTTTAACATTGTGTTAAAAATAAGCTGATAAACATGATCTTCATGAAAATTTCTGAGGGTGAATATAAAGCACAAAAATACCCAACACTCAAATATTTGTATTTACTTAGAAAGCATTTACATGAGATTGTATGACTATGAGCTGTTTCATAATTTTAAACTTGGTTCATAAGATTATCCCTTATGATCATCATTTATTTTTATTTCTTATTTTATTTTTTGTTCACTAAAGTTACATAAATTTTCAGCACCCAAAAATAAAAAATAAAAAAAAAAAAGAAAGGAAAAGTTACAAAATTAAAAGTCATGAAAGAGAAACAACCAAAATGTGATATTTGGGGTGAACATGAAGATTCTCAGTAATAAAGGCGCATCACATAAAAATTTTGAAATGCCAAATGATTGTCTCACATGGCCGATATGCTCTCATCACTATTGGGCATGTGATAATAATGGTCATGACAATATCAATAATTAAAATAATAACAGAAAGAAAAGTGTGATTCGGGTACAGTCCTATAATACTTATCTCAAAATCCTGGGCTAAATTTTAAAAGCATTTGAAATGAGAGAAATTATGTTCATAACAACATCAAATAGCTTCTTTTCTTTCAGACTCTAACTTAGTAGCTGCACAAAGAGTTGACTCCTCTGTCCAGGCCAGTGTCCATTTAACTGCTAAGTTAAGTAGTTTTATCTCCACATTGTATCTTGCATCTCCATTCATCAACATAACTTTAGTCTAAGACCTCTTAGTTGTCACTCATATAAACTAATTGTTCTCTGCCACCTGTCTGGATTCAACCTATTCTACATTCAGTGCGCGGAAAGAGACTGTCCGCAGATACCTTTGCAGTGCAAACTGTTTTCCATCTGGCTCTTGAATTTCCCTAGATTCAAGATGCACCCTGTCTATATCATTTCTTTTTTAATTAAAAACATACGAGCTACAATCTAAGAAAACTAATGTAATTATTGTCCCATGACCACAATCCAATTTTTTCTTATCATGCCTTCCCTGATGTTCTTTTGAACATAAACTTTGAAATCACCGTTATCCAGTGCTATCAGTTGAATTTTATGTACTACTAAGACATATCTTAAATGCTGTTTCTGTATAAATTATTTCCTAATAACACTGGTATGCAATTCTTTATTCTAAAATCCATATTATTTAATAGCATTTTTGACTTACTTTTTGTATGATCACCTGATATCAGTTTTATAAAAGTTGCTGTTAGTGTCCAAGGACGATGTCATATTAATCCTAACCCACATTAAATTTTTCATATAGCAAATACCTACCATTAAATAGAGTGAATGTCCTTAATAATTCACTGTGAAAAATCTGCAGATGTATCTACGTGTCACATATGAGTAATAGTATTTTCAAATTGTCTTTTTAGGTAATATCTTTGGTAAATACGCTACTATTCATTGTGAAACTTTAATTTGTGAAGGACACTGACAACTCTGGCCAGCCATTTCCTTTAAATTTGCTTTTTTTAAAAAAAAATCATTTCTAAAACACACAATGTGTTATTTCCTTTCACTGTCTTCCACATTACTTGTGAAATAGTAGTGATTATGTTATAAAGGATAAAGGTAGTAAGTCCATAGACAGAAATATCATAACAAAAAAAAATTCACTCGTGAGGATTGGATAAACTTTGCCTATACTTTATGAAAAATAAAGTCAATTCCTACATATTTTCCAAAAATTCATTTCCTGCCCCCCAAATCATTAAGACTTCCAAATCATTTGGTTTCTAGAAAAAAAATATATTGGATTGAAGATTTGTGCTATAATCTATACTGCTGATATCAACAAACCCCCTATAAAAACTTTAATTTTCATGTTGAATCCTAAGTGATTGATAAATTCATAACAAAAAATTTTCTATTTAATATTTTTTCTTTTTTAGAATTACAAAATTTTTACATTTTTGTGGGAATTTTTTTTTCTTCACACTCTTAAACCCACTTTTTAATGATAGTATCCTTTAAGTGTTGATATGTATCTTTTCTGATACACATATCATAACCTATACACAGGTACACTAATACACAAATGTGCAAGAATGCATTCAGAGTATTGTGTTAAGCACTCATGTTTAAACTGAAAGAATAGCTTGCATGTTTAAGTATATATGAATGGTAATAGTTTTAAATAATTACATGAACACAATTTCTACCTAACTTTTTTTTTCTTCTTTGTTTGATGAATAAAGCAATGAAAGAAAATTAGAAAAGGTCAAATTACCATGACTTATTTTTGCCACCAGTTATGAAAGATAAAGCAGAATTTCCCTAACACATTCTTAAGCATTTTGGAGTCCCTAAACTCCCACTAATCGACTTAGTATGACTGTACTTTTATTTATGACCTTCTTATACAGCAGAATCGAATCTATGCCAATACAAAATTACATTGTGTGTTATATATTAGTCACAGGGAATTTTTGCCTCCGGTGTGATCCATTATGGTTATAATGTATTGCCCTCTAAGTTCTAGCCATGCTACTAACAGTTGCACAGGGAGCTAAAGTTGAGAGTGACAACAGCTCCAGGTGACCTGGTTAGATCTAATTTATGGGTACTTAGCAGGACTAAGTGAGGTCTCAGTAAACAGTGCATTTGATCCTCTATTTGATAAGATTGTGATCTTTTGGTCCCAGTGGTACCACTCCATTTAGAATTAGAAGTTGAAATAGAATGTTTTTATAGATCTCTCCTGCAATAATTGGAAGATAAATAACTTTAAAAGTGCACAATTCACCTCATTGTCTTCCAAGAGGTGTGCCAAGGGCAAATAGTACACATATTTATTTTGTTTTTAATTTACAATTAAAATATGCTGGACCTCCCTTAAAAAGTCTGTTAAAGCAAACACTTGAAAGCTGGTAGCAAAAATGGAGGTCATCTAATTCAAATTCTTTCCAGGAAACTTCTAAGAGCTAGTCTTTTTCAATGGTCTTTTATCCTCAAACTGGCATATTTCAGTGATGGGTCTTGTTTTGTAGAATAGTCTGTTCTATTCTATGTCACGTTTTCCTCCTGATTTTTCTCTAGCTTTTACAAAGACAAATGTGAAAAAAGAAATTGAAGCATAACAAATATCTTAGCTCATAATGGCAGAGGAAAAGTAATTGGAAGTGAGAAGGTACAAATTTATTTCTAACATAAACTATACTCTTCTACTGATAAGAATCTCTGCTCTATTTGTTGTTTTTTAAAACTTTTATGGGTACATAGTAGGTGTGTATATGTTTATGAGTTGCATGAGATGTTTTGATACAGGCACGTAATTATTTGGTGCCAATTTGGCTTAAGAGAAGCCCTCTACTTACGGTGAAAACATGCCTTGAAATATTTTTCACCTATTTTTCTTATTTCTGCTCTCTAAAACTACAATAAATACACTAATAGATGTTTCCATAGCAACCATTTAGATATTTGGTAAATCATATGTTGTTAAATTTAAAATCCTCCAATTTTATACATTCTCAAAAGTGTTCAAATGTCTCTTCTATGCACCTGTAAAATGGTACTTGTTATAAGTTACCTATATATTATTAATGCCTGATAGTATTAATTAATGTATAGTGTGCATTAGTGTTCCAGTAGCCCATTTACAATGCTGGCATGTAAAATCAGCTTTTAGCTATCAAAATTTCACAATTAAATTTTTACATTAATGTTTGTAACCATCTATTACATTTGGGTGATTGATTTTTTTCCTATTACAAATTGGAGGATAAAATTTATTATTGTAAAAGTTTACCATTTTGTAACCCATTATTATGACTTATTAAGATGACTTTGAACCATGTCTTTTGTCATTAAATGTATTATACATCCTTCCAAGATTTGTGACATTCACAGATTTTATACACATGATTTTAATGCCTTCATTTATATCAGTGATTAAAGGTGAAATTGAGTAGATATGAAAACACAGAGCTATGTGTCATTTCATTACAGACCTCTTTTCATATGTCAGTGATGCCTCAATTTATTCTTTCTAGGTAGCATCATTCAGATAGATGTAAATTCAAGTCAACTTTCTTTTTCTTTGTTGGCCATGAAAATATCTTGAAACTACATCATGATTTCCTTCAGTGTATATATATAGTTTCTGTAACATTTTTCTCATTTACAAATGTGGTATGCATTATAGATTTTATTTTTTCACTCTTTTGCATATTTATTTTTTAAATAAATACAATAGGATATGTATTTAATCCATTAGGTGTTTAACATAAGATAAGCCTAGTATAGTCTAATCACATGCAGTATTTACAATCCTCAATGGTGTAACTATTAGCCTTAATTTTATAGATGAATAAATGAAGCATAAAGATACTTTGTACTTTTTCCTATATCATACAGTTAGTAGGCTATGGAACTGGAAGTCACGCAGTTTGACTCCAGGTCATCTGCCTTAGGCACAGGGCTGGTTACTGGAAAGAGGGATACCATCATGACTAAAATAACACACAGGTTTTATTGAGCCTCCATTCTAGTGAAGGCAGACAAACCAAAACACATACATAAAGTATATAATAAGTCAAATTTTGGGTGAGAAATGCAATAAAGAAAAATAAATTGGAAGAAATTTGAAAGGAGAGGTCAGGTTGGAGACAAGGTTTTTAGGATGGAGGAGTCAGGATAGGACACTACAAAAATGATATATTTAGAGATAAAATTGTATAAGCTTTTTTTTTTTTTTATTATACTTTAAGTTCTAGGGTACATGTGCATAACGTGCAGGTTTGTTACATATGTATACTTATGCCATGTTGGTGTGCTGCACCCATCAACTCGTCAGCACCCATCAATTCATCATTTATATCATGTATAACTCCCCAGTGCAATCCCTCCCTCCTCCCCCCTCCCCATGATAGGCCCCAGTGTGTGATGTTCCCCTTCCCGCGTCCAAGTGATCTCATTGTTCAGTTCCCACCTATGAGTGAGAACATGCGGTGTTTGGTTTTCTCTTCTTGTGATAGTTTGCTAAGAATGATGGTTTCCAGCTGCATCCATGTCCCTACAAAGGACGCAAACTCATCCTTTTTTATGGCTGCATAGTATTCCATGGTGTATATGTGCCACATTTTCTTAATCCAGTCTGTCACTGATGGACATTTGGGTTGATTCCAAGTCTTTGCTATTGTGAATAGTGCCGCAATAAACATACGTGTGCATGTGTCTTTGTAGTAGAATAATTTATAATCCTTTGGGTATACACCCAGTAGTGGGATGGCTGGGTCATATGGTACATCTAGTTCTAGATCCTTGAGGAATTGCCATACTGTTTTCCATAATGGTTGAACTAGTTTACAATCCCACCAACAGTGTAAAAGTGTTCCTATTTCTCCACATCCTCTCCAACAACTGTTGTTTCCTGACTTCTTAATGATTGCCATTCTAACTGGTGTGAGATGGTATCTCATTGTGGTTTTGATTTGCATTTCTCTGATGGCGAGTGATGATGAGCATTTTTTCATGTGTTTGTTGGCTGTATGAATGTCTTCTTTTGAGAAATGTCTGTTCATATCCTTTGCCCACTTTTTGATGGGGTTGTTTGTTTTTTTCTTATATATTTGTTTGAGTTCTTTGTAGATTCCGGATATTAGCCCTTTGTCAGATGAGTAGGTTGCAAAGATTTTCTCCCATTCTGTAGGTTGCCTGTTCACTCTGATGGTAGTTTCTTTTGCTGTGCAAAAGCTCTTTAGTTTAATTAGATCCCATTTGTCAATTTTGGCTTTTGCTGCCGTTGCTTTTGGTGTTTTAGACATGAAGTCCTTGCCCATGCCTATGTCCTGAATGGTACTACCTAGATTTTCTTCTAGGGTTTTTATGGTATTAGGTCTAACATTTAAGTCTCTAATCCATCTTGAATTAATCTTCGTATAAGGGGTAAGGAAAGGATCCAGTTTCAGCTTTCTACTTATGGCTAGCCAATTTTCCCAGCACCATTTATTAAATAGGGAATCCTTTCCCCATTTCTTGTTTCTCTCAGGTTTGTCAAAGATCAGATGGCTGTAGATGTGCGGTATTATTTCTGAGGACTCTGTTCTGTTCCATTGGTCTATATCTCTGTTTGGTACCAGTACCATGCTGTTTGTACCAAGGTTACTGTAGCCTTGTAGTATAGTTTGAAGTCAGGTAGCGTGACGCCTCCAGCTTTGTCCTTTTGACTTAGGATTGTCTTGGCAACGTGGGCTCTTTTTTGGTTCCATATGAACTTTAAAGCAGTTTTTTCCAATTCTGTGAAGAAAGTCATTGGTAGCTTGATGGGGATGGCATTGAATCTATAAATAACCTTGGGCAGTATGGCCATTTTCACGATATTGATTTTTCCTATCCATGAGCATGGTATGTTCTTCCATTTGTTTGTGTCCTCTTTGATTTCACTGAGCAGTGGTTTGTAGTTCTCCTTGAAGAGGTCCTTTACATCCCTTGTAAGTTGGATTCCTAGGTATTTGATTCTCTTTGAAGCAATTGTGAATGGAAGTTCATTCGTGATTTGGCTCTCTGTTTGTCTGTTACTGGTGTTTAAGAATGCTTGTGATTTTTGCACATTAATTTTGTATCCTGAGACTTTGCTGAAGTTTCTTATCAGCTTAAGGAGATTTTGGGCTGAGACAATGGGGTTTTCTAAACACACAATCATGTCATCTGCAAACAGGGACAATTTAACTTCTTCTTTTCCTAACTGGATACCCTTGATTTCTGTCTCTTGCCTGATTGCCCTAGCCAGAACTTCCAACACTATGTTGAATAGGAGTGGTGAGAGAGGGCATCCCTGTCTTGTGCCAGTTTTCAAAGGGAATTTTTCCAGTTTTTGCCCATTCAGTATGATATTAGCTTAAAAGGGGTTAAAAATCACAAAGCAATGTTTTGTAGAATTCAATACTCTTATTCTGGAGTCAAATAGTGGTAGGTGTGCATTCCAGCTCTGAAAGCTCTTAGCCATGGGACTTGAGGAAGTATACCTTTGATGATACCTTTCCCCTTCAAGGAATTTATTATAAAAATTATTAGACAAGTAAGCATATGCTTATGTATAATATGTATTGAAATATTGTTTATAATGACAAAATATAATAACCTGTAGTAGGTCATTGTAAATTATTACTTGGATACATTATGCTATATTACTTGGATACATTATGCTATCGGCTTACAATGAAGTATAATGTTACTGTCACATAATATAACTTCATAGTAGTATACAAAAAATGCTATAGTAAATCTATATTTACAAACATGGACTGATATTCACTGTGTGCCTGTGTGTCTATAATAGGTACATATTTTGGGAAAGAAAAAGATTAGCACAATAAGCATTTAAATGTATAGAATGAGTACGTTTAGTTGGCTGGATTTTGGATTTTGCCTTTTGATAATCAGTATTTTAAATTTGATCAACAATGAACATACAATATTTTATCAAAAATATAAACAAACATAAAAGTTAAACAATATCTCTTCTCCAGGAATTTATTAACACTTTTTTCAAAGTAAAAGTTTATATTATTGCTTCTTCAATCTTTGGAGAGACAAACTTCGTTTCATCCCATCAATTCCAAGCATTAATTTTGTAGTTGCATTCAACAGCCATCCACTAACAGTGAGCATAATGCTACCTGAAGTCCACACACTGAGATACAAAATTAAACAATAAATTAATTATGATTGTCCTCTCTTGTCCTGAAAATGATCATTGTCCCGACCTGCAGGACAGTCGAACGGGCCCTGGAAGGGGGAGTGGGAATGGAGGAGACAAGAAAACACAAGAAATGGAGACAAGACAAACAGCCTGATCAAGTCTCGTTTATTGAGTGTAGGGTCATGCCTTATATAGGCTGGCAGGGGAAGAGGTTGGGCCAGGGCGGTGATAGGGGCCGGATCTTCTCAAATTACAATCGCGCATGCGCCGTGGGTTTGTACTTTTCCCGGGCGCGGGATCGCACCTGCGCCCTGGGCTGCATATCTTCCTGGGCGGGAAAATGTTTGCGCGCGCGCGGGAAAGGTTGGCGCGCGGGAACAGTTTTGGCGCGCGGGAGAAACTTAGGCGCGCGCGGGAGAAACTTAGGCGCGCGCGGGAGAAACTTTGGGCACGCGCGGGAAGGGTTTATAAATAAAGAACCCGGGAATGCGCCCTCTTGTCTCCGCTTTGCGGAGATCAAGCAACAGAGGTCGGCTAATTCCGGGCCTCATGGCTCCGGACAGGTCCCCCTTTTTTATATATAATTATGGCTAGAAGATTGTCCCTCGGGAACTGCGCCTGTCTTAGGTTGGAGTAATGCATCTCATCACTGGTACCCGTCATGGGATTAGGCAGTAGCTTATGACGGCCCTCCTGTCTTAGGTTAGTGAGAGATGATACTCTCTTACCCGTCATTGGCTGTCCAGTTCAGCGCATAGGGAAGGTGGTCATAATGGGTGTGAGTATGAACCACCGCGATCTTCTTGTTCTAGGCGATGATAATGGACCTGTATAGGCTTCGCTTGGATAGCCTCGACTTGTTGCTTAATGAATGTCATGAGCTTATTGAAAACCAAAGGTCCTACAGAGAGTAAAAGCAATAGGCAAAGCAGGGGGCCCAGGAATGGCATAAGATAGGGAAGGAGTCCATGGAACCCAGTCCAAAACGGGTTATCGGTTATTTCCTTTCGTCGTTTTTCTAGGTCTTCTTGTAGACGCCTGATTTTGTCCCTGACGATCCCGGATTTGTTGGCATAAAAACAGCACTTCTCCTGTAAAGCCAAGCAGATGCCTCCCTGTTCTGCAGTTAGTAAATCTAGGCCTCTTCTATTTTGGAGCACTACTTCTGCCAGAGAATCTACCTGATCTTGTAAATCTTGTATAGTACTCGAAATGGCCTGCATATCTGAGATCAGTTGGCGAGACAATTTGGTGTATTGAGTAACAGAAACCCCTAGGCCTGTAGCCCCAGTTGCTACGGCAGTAGTTATGCCTAATCCTGCAAGTAAGGGGATAAATTGTATTGCCCTTTTGTTTCTTCCTAAAAAGTGATCTATAGCTGGGATAGGTACAGGTTCATCTCCAGGGATAATGTCTATGTCAGGTAAAAGTGTGGCTAAGACACAGCGTCCTGTCCAGTTAGTAGGTAAATAGGTATAAGCCCTATTATTGCCACATATAAAAACCGAGCTGTTTGGGGCACACAGCGATTGGAAAATATTTACTATGGTGGAACAATTATTGAATTGATTGAATCCTACATCGAGGTCGTAAGTGTTATTAAGGGGAGGGGAGTAGATGCAAGAGGAACTAGGAAATTCTAAAGGCTGTACTTTAAGGGGAGGAATTATGGTGCAAGGGGTATTGGATGCATAATTTAAGTTATTACTGGGTATGGCAAGAGGAACGGGATCTCCTGATTGCAGACACAGCCAGCAGTCATCAGCCAGACTAGAGTTGGAATTGTTAAGCAGGTTATGAGTAGCCGTGAGGAGGGCAAAGGTCTGGGCATCAATTTTCTCTTTCCCTCGGGCTTTGGGCAAGGCCAAGGGGTGGTAGTGAATTTCCGGGTACAGGGACCTTTGCAACTCTTCAAGTTTTTTGTATACCCTAATTTCTCGGACCTTGTCTTGTGGTCCTCCTCCGTCAGAGGTATGAAGAGGGGGGTGAATATTCCAGCAGACAGGCTGTCCTACAGTTCCAGTACAGCCAGCTGATATAAGGTTATTGGTACTTCCTACAACTGTAGGGACACTATTGGCCCCTATAGTAGGGGTTCTAGATCTTGTTAGGATAGCAGTATAGTATGTTTTACCGCCAGAGGTACATTCTAAATAAGTAGTGTAGCAGGAACTATGCATAGCAGTCTCAAATGTGTCACAAGGGCAGGTTGTGGTATCCCCTCCACTAAATATTCTTGGGGTTGACACACACCTCCACTTAAGAGAGTCACTAGACAGGTATGCTGTGTAAGCGGAGCAGGACACAGCTGAGATGTACGTATTTGGAAGGGAGGTCACATATCCCCCCAAACAATCACAGGGCTTACCGTATCGTTGTCGTATATATTTACGGGCCTCATGGGGATTACCAAAGCCGGCATATACCTGGAGTGCTTGGCAAATCAGCACCATGGTCCAGAGGGGCTTGTAGTTGAAGTTCATCTCTGCAATAGAGGAAAAGAGTACTCTCAGGGAGAAAATCACTCCCTGGATTGGTTATTATTAGGTACCTGTCTTACCAGTCGCTCTGGTAGCCATCTGGCTGCATCATGAGTTTGAGAAAAAACACAAACTGAGCCTCTTCCCCAGATTAACACTGGGTCTGGACCATGCCATGTGTTGTCTAAGGGGTCTTTCCATTTAACCGTGGCAAATTGTTTTTTGGACTCGGAATGCCAAAATCGATCGGCTGCTGATCTGTTCAGGTTGTCCAAATTTAAAAAATTTAAAATAAAAAGTGTGTGATTAAGGATATTTCTAGGGGTGCCCTTAGTAGGGTACCATTCTCCCCTTTTTATTTTGTCAATGGTGGTTTTTAAGGATAGGTGTGCTCTTTCAACTATTCCTTGTCCTTGAGGGTTATAGGGAATTCCAGTAATGTGTTTTATTTGTAATTTAAGACAAAAGTCTTGAAAGGCTTTGGATGTATAACCAGGACCATTGTCTGTTTTTAGTTGTTTAGGCTTTCCAACTATGGAAAAACAGTGTAGTAAATGAGCTATGACATGTTTGGTAGCTTCGCCTGTTTGTAGGGTGGCCAGTATAAATCCACTAAATGTATCTATACATACATGGATGTATTTTAAGTTACCGAATTCTGAATAATGAGTGACATCCATTTGCCAAATCATGTTGGGAACTAGTCCTCTTGGGTTAATTCCTAAGTGAGGGACTGG
The DNA here is from genome assembly GCF_007565055.1 of Rhinopithecus roxellana. Classification (NCBI taxonomy): domain Eukaryota; kingdom Metazoa; phylum Chordata; class Mammalia; order Primates; family Cercopithecidae; genus Rhinopithecus; species Rhinopithecus roxellana. The sequence continues at coordinate 66,527,139 of NC_044559.1, read as the reverse complement.
CAGGTATGTTATACAGGTCTGACATTGTTTAACTATTTGTCTTGCTTGTTCTCTAGTTATTTTAAACATCAGTCTCAAAGTTTGAGCATTAAGATGGTGTAAGGCATGAATAGCCTGTGCTTGGGCTAGGTTTGTATTTGTAGCTATGGCTACCGTCTTGGTTGCCATATCAGCCAGTTGATTGCCCTGGGATAGAGGTCCTGGTAATCCTGAATGAGCTCTAATATGTCCAAGAAAGAAAGGTGTTGATCTGTCATGTATTAATTGTTGGCATTGTAAAAATAACTTGGCTGTGTCTGAGACATGTTTGATTTGTGCTACGGTCTCAAGTAAAGATATTGAGTGAGCTAAATATGCACTGTCAGTATAAATATTAAGGGCCTGATTAGGGAAGGCTGACAGTACTGCGATTAGGGCCTGCAATTCTACTAGCTGAGCTGAAGTATGGCTGGTTTTGAATTTAACAGTGGTGTCTGCAAAGGTGTATGCAGCAGTTCCTGTGGATGACCCATCAGTGAATACTAATAAGGCATTGTCTAAAGGTGTTTTACTGGTAACATGAGGGAAGACAAAAGCATGCAGCTTACAAAATTGAATAAGCCTGTTTGGTGGATAATGGTTATCTAAGTTGCCAGCATAAGAGGCGCAAGCAATCGGCCACGTTTCAGTATTTTGCATCAACCAATGGATTTGTGGCTTAGAATAAGGTTGTATGATCATAGAGGGTTCAATTCCAAAATATTTTTTGCTATTGTCTCTCCCTAGAATAATTAAATCTGCTATGGCATCATAATAGGGGAGTAATACCTTTTTGGGAGATGAAGGCAAGTGGACCCACATAATAGGGTTATTTTGCCAGAATAAACCAGTAGGTGTTAGTGTTGTGTTAAATATTAAAAGGGTTAATGGCTGTGAATAGTCTATGTTAGTAACAAATTGCTCAGCAATGGCCGCCTCTACTTTATTAAGTGATAAAAGAGCTTCTTTTGATAACGACCTAAGGGACTTAGGGCTGGGGTCACCTCTCAGGGTGTCGAATAAGGGTTTTAAGTCTCCTGTGGTGAGTTTTAAGTAGGGCCGAAGCCAATTTATGTCTCCAAGGAGCTTTTGGAAATCATTGAGGGTTTGTAACTTATCTTTACGGATAACGGCCTTTTGATTTGTAATTTTAGGTCCATTTATTTGAAAACCTAAATATGTATAAGGGTCTTGTAGTTGTATTTTTTCTGGAGCTATTTGTAAACCCGCCGTGGTTAGTTCTTGCTTGAGTTGAGCAAAACACTGTAAAACTTGTTCTCCCATTTTTCCTGCTATAAGAATGTCATCCATATAGTGTATAATATACATTTGTTTCCATGTCTCTCTAACTGAGTGTATGGCCGTAGCCACATATTTTTGACACAAGGTGGGACTGTTGGCCATACCTTGAGGTAACACTTTCCATTGGTATCGTTTCATTGGTTCTTTGAAATTTACAGATGGTAAGCTAAAGGCGAATCGTTTTTGGTCAGTAGGATGAAGGGGAATTGTAAAAAAGCAATCTTTAAGGTCTATGATAATTTTAAAATATCCTTGAGGGATTGCTACCGGAGAGGGTAGCCCTGGCTGTAAGGCGCCCATAAGGACCATAGTAGCATTTACTGCTCTTAGATCTTGTAAGAGTCTCCAATTTCCAGATTTCTTTTTTATGACGAATATGGGGGTGTTCCAAGGAGAGTTGCTTTCTGTGATGTGTCCTGCCTCTAATTGTTCCTGCACTAACTGTTGGGCAGCGGCAAGCTTCTCATTGGTTAGTGGCCATTGATCAACCCAAATGGGTTCATCTGACTTCCAAGTGATTGGATCAGCAAATTTTTGGGGTGCAGGCATGTCAATGGCCACGGTTAAAAATTTCCAAGCCTCATTTTATCCAATTTTCCTATGGCTGGGATTGGCTGTAAAATGCCATCTTCTCTTTTTCCTAACCCTTTTCCAGGGTGGTAGCCCTGAGCCAACATTTGTGCAGTGACTATATCATTTGGGCTACCCATCATGACCCTCATTTGGGAGAGAAGATCTCTACCCCAAAGGTTAACAGGCAAATCAGGGATAACAAATGGCTTAATGAGACCGGAATTACTTTCTTGATCTCTCCAGGTGAGATATTTGGAACTTTGTCTAGGGTTATTACTTTGCCCGATTCCTCGTAAATTTGTTAAGGTCTCTGAAGTGGGCCAACTGGAGGGCCAATCTTGCTCTTTAATAATTGTTACATCGGCCCCTGTGTCTATCAGTCCTGTAAATAACTTTCCGTCTAGCCACAAGGTGAGAGAGGGTTTTTGATTAGTAATGGGCTGTACCCAGTAGATGTCTGAGGATCCGAATCCTCCCTTTCCCCTTAGGGGCGATTGGACTTTATTAACTGTTTTTAGCAATGGTAACAGGAGTAACTGCGCTATTCTATCCCCTTGAGGAATGATAATGATGTTGTCAATAGCCTTGGCCATGATTTTGATTTCTCCTATATAATCACTATCCACTATTCCTGGAAAGACCTGTAGGCCTTTCATGATGACGCTGCTTCTTCCCAGGATTAATCCAAACATGTTTGAGGGTAGGGGCCCATATATACCCGTACTTAGGGCCTGAGGTCCCATTTCAGGGGTTAATACTGTGTGGGAGGTGGAACAGAGGTCCAATCCTGCGCTTCCTGGGGTTGCTCTACTAAGCTGTGAAACGGATTGTTGTTGGTTGGTACAAAACTGACCGCCCCATAAGCTTGTTTCGGGGCCTGGGGCCGGCCCCTCAATCCGTTTCCCTGTTGAGGTGTTAGGGGATTTCCTTGATTGTCAATTTTAGATTTACATTCATTGGACCAATGTTTTCCTCTTTTACACCTAGGGCAGAGGCCTGGAGCTTTTGCCTCTAAGGTCTTAGCTAGCTCTCCCTTACAATCCCTAGCGAAGTGTCCCAATTTTCCACACTTGAAGCACCCCTTGCTATTCTTATTTTTACTGGCGAGGAAGTCTTTTACGGTTTGTCCACTAAAGGCAGCAGCCATAGCCAAACCCTGTTGATATGAGGGCCCTATGTCTGAACAGAGGCGGATGTAACCTGTTAAGTCTGTTTTCTTTCTATAAGGTCTGATTGCTGCCTGACAAGCCGGGTTAGCGTTTTCGTAAGCTAGCTGTTTTACATAATCCACCCCTGCCTCGGCATTTCCAAATATTCTGCTGGCTGTGGTTAAAAGTCTATGTACAAAGTCTGCAAAAGGCTCATCAGGTCCTTGTTTGACCCCCGTGAGCGAGGCTCCTGGATCCCCCTTAACAGGAAGTTTTCTCCAGGCTTTGGTAGCCGCTGCCTGGATTTGAGAAAACAGTCCAGGATCATACTGCATCTGAGCATCGGTTTCTGTGTAATTACCCGAGCCAGTTAGCATATCAAAATCCCAACCATTTCCGGCTTGTTGGTTTCTCTTGGCCGTATCTCTACAATTTTCATAAAATTCTGACTTCCAAATCAGATGGTCGCCTCCGGAAAGAACTGCTCTAACTAAGGTATTCCAATCTATGGGAGTGAGCCAATTTTCGGCCACAGATTCGACTATGGCCAGGGTGTACGGGGCAGTAGCTCCGTATTGCGAGACAGCAGTTTTTAGTTCTTTTATTACAGTAAATTCAAACCCATTGTGGTGTCTCCAGGCTCGACCCTGCGTATCTGTAGTTTCCGTTACTGGAAAAACATCTCGAGGAGAGGAATCCTCCCTATCCCTACTACCAAGCGACCTTCCTTTTGGGACATGCTGTCCGGGTCTCTGAGGGTGAGAGGGTTTCTCTATTCCTTTAGGGTATTGAACGCTCTCACTTCCTGTCCTTAATTTCTGCAATCTAGTGATTAAAGACTGATGTAGTTCTTCGAGCTTTATTTGCTCTTCAAGCTGTGCAATTTTTTCTCTAAGCTCCTCTTTTGGGTCTATTACTGCCATAACTGTGGGGGCAGAAGCCTTATTATAGGGAGGGGGATAAGTAAGAGTTTGTGGCCAGTCAGAATTATAATATTTTGCTGCCCCTTCCTCTAAATTATCCCAGTTTACTTCTGAACAGTTAAGGTTATTTTTGCTTTTGCTTTCATTAGTTGTAGGTAAAACTGGGTATTTTTTGAACTTTTCCTTATTTGATGTTTCTATATTTGTCATTGAGGGGACCCCAGCCTCTTCCTCGTCACTTTGTAGAGATATAAGGTCTATTTCTTTATTAGGTATGGGTTTTTCGAGGTCGGTTTGGGAGCTGCCTCTTAATATTTCCTCAGTCTGAGTAACCACTGCCATTACCTCAGGATCTTTTTCTTTTTCCTTTTTATCTATTATATCTCTGATTAGATTCCAATAAGAAAAAGCTGTCACCGGAACCTTTTCTGGTCCAAAAGTACTATAGTAATCTTGAAAACAGTCTCCCACTCTACGCCACCTCTTTACGTCAATGGTCCCTTCTTGTGGAAACCAAGGGCAGGTTTCTTTTACAAAATCAAAAAACTTAAACAAATCATTACTTTTAACCTTTACTCCTCGTGTTTTTAAAGCCTCTTTTAATTGCCCTACATAAATTTGATGCTGGCTTAATTCTTGTCCCATAATCAGACACTATTACTCACCTCTGGTTCCAATGCGGCAGGCTCCCGCGACGTCCGGGGGAATTTCTTTCCACTTTCACTTTCGGCCGACTTTAGTGCCTTCTTCCTCACTTTTTCCCTCGTGTCCAGGTCCCTGTTCGGGCGCCAGGTGTCCTGACCTGCAGGACAGTCGAACGGGCCCTGGAAGGGGGAGTGGGAATGGAGGAGACAAGAAAACACAAGAAATGGAGACAAGACAAACAGCCTGATCAAGTCTCGTTTATTGAGTGTAGGGTCATGCCTTATATAGGCTGGCAGGGGAAGAGGTTGGGCCAGGGCGGTGATAGGGGCCGGATCTTCTCAAATTACAATCGCGCATGCGCCGTGGGTTTGTACTTTTCCCGGGCGCGGGATCGCACCTGCGCCCTGGGCTGCATATCTTCCTGGGCGGGAAAATGTTTGCGCGCGCGCGGGAAAGGTTGGCGCGCGCGGGAAAGGTTGGCGCGCGGGAACAGTTTTGGCGCGCGCGGGAGAAACTTAGGCGCGCGCGGGAAGGGTTTATAAATAAAGAACCCGGGAATGCGCCCTCTTGTCTCCGCTTTGCGGAGATCAAGCAACAGAGGTCGGCTAATTCCGGGCCTCATGGCTCCAGACAGATCATTTGCTTCTAGATTATTATAACTTAAAAATAAACAAGAATAGAAAAATGTACTGAATGAACAAGTGCTTTGACAGTGATGAGAAGCTTTGTTTTTAATTAGTATTTTTAAAGATGTAATTTCTACATTGCAGCCACCAATGAACATACACTCCATTGTGGTGCAGGTCCAGTGCATCAACAAAAAAGTGGGCACGATTATCTACCATGAAGTGCGAATAGTGGTGAGAGACAGGAATGACAACTCACCCACTTTCAAGCATGAAAGCTACTATGCCACAGTAAATGAGGTCAGTTTCTATTTGCTCTCTCTCTGTCCTTTCTGTTGATATATGTATCTAACTATATACAATAAATGTTTATAAATGATTCCTTTAAAATTATGAGTTTAACTGTTTAGAAAAACCAGGAAAACATTAAAAAAAAAAGTACTCAGAAGAAATATATGACTTCTGATGTTATTTTAGGAATTCATTTAACTATGGGAAAAATAATTTAATGTATTCATAATAATAGATATTTTATTTTTCATCATCTTTGAAAATTTATTGCCTAGATCCGTGTACATGCTTATCTAGGCATAACAAGAGTTATTATTATTGTCCTAAGGCATTTATCTAATACAAATACATTGTCTTTGTATTTCTGAGGTGATCATACTAATTAAATACCGGAAGAAAATGTCTGCAATTCTATAAATGTAAAGTTATAGAATCGCAATAGAAATGTAAAGTTTCTGTATTTTAAAATCAAGTTCTGAAATATCTAAAGAGTAAATATAAATCACAACTGAATTCATGTAGAAAAATGCTGATCAAATTAGAAAAATTATATTTAAAAAGTAGAATTATAACATTTTTAGGACATGCTTGTTTGTTGTTTTGCTTTGTTTGATTTTCTCTTTTGGCTAAAATGCATAAGTGAAGCGCTTTTATGTTTTTTTAAACCGTGGTTATTTCATTAATTATTTTTAGTTAATTCAGCTACAAAATATATCTAGAGTACCTCTAACGTGACCTATTATGGATATGTTAGATACATGAAAAAATGAATTATATTAATGTGATAGTACATATTTTAGCAGACCATCTTTACATTTCAAGAGTTTAAAAAATCTTAAACATTTACATACCTGCTTTATAGGAGAAGAACTGTAATTTGTGAATTAAACATCCTTTGGGCCTTTAACTTCTACATTCTTTTTGAAATTACTAAAAATATTTTTTAGTTATTTCACATTCTTCTGTTCATGAAAGTTTGAAGAAATTATGTTCCTCATCATCTGAGATTTTCTAGATTGTATAACTTAAAAACAAAATATAAACTCCTATTTAAATTTAACAAGACAAATTACTGGTCGATAAATGCTTCACCTCTTTGAGTCACTTTTTTTAAATGAATTTCTACTGTAATGACAGATGCTAATTAATTTCCAAGTAACTAGTTTTAATTATATATAAATGATCTTATTTTGTAATACACCCTTTGAGTTATATTTGCTTTGTTTGGTTGAGTGCTAACTTTATTTTGGCATAAAGTGATAGGTGAATGATCTTAGGTAGCAAATCTACTTACAGAATCTGTATGTATGTATATATGTATATATACATACATACATACAGATTCTGTAAGTAGATTTGCTAGTTCTGTATACATATATGTGTGTGTGTGTGTGTGTGTATATATATATATATATATATATATATATATATATATATATATACAGATTCTGTAAGTAGAGTTGTTAGTTCTGAGATACATGTGCAGAACGTGCAGGTTTGTTACATAGGTATACCCATGCCATCTGTATATGTGTGTGTATATGTATTTGTATATATGTGTGTATATATATATGAATATACATATGTACACACACACACAAACACACATATACACACAGATTCTGTAAGTAGATTTGTTAGTTCTGGGATACATGTACAGAACATGCAGGTTTGTTATATAGGTATAAACGTGCCATGGTGGTTTGCTGCACCCATCAACCCATCATCTACATTACATATTTCTCCTAATGCTAACCCTCACCTACCCCTACACACCCCAACAGGCCCCGGTATGTGATGCTTTTCTCCCTGTGTCCATGTGTTCTCATTGTTCAACTCCCACTTATGAGTGAGAACATGCGGTTTTTGGTTTTCTGTTCTTGTGTTAGTTTGCCACGAATGATGGTTTCCAGCCTCATCCATGTCCCTAACTGCCCCTGGATCCCTGTTCATAGTTCTTTCTTACAGAAATTTATAATGTTCGATCTGAAATTCAAAGCATCCCATGTGATTTGACTATTTCCAATTCCCTCTCTAATCCTTCCAGTGCCTTGTTAAACAGTAACCTTCTCAAATATCATTTTAATCATGCAACTTTACTTTTCAAAAATTTTGCAATTTCTCATTATCGTCAGGTGTCAAAAGGTCACTTCCTTTGGCAGGCCTTCAAGCTCTTCCATAATCTGATCGTTTGTCAGTGTATTCTGAACATTCTCAAATTCTCCCTGATAATGCCTTATTCTGTTTAGATTAACTTCCTCACATATCGTAACTATCTCCATTTCTTAGCCTTTGCTCGCACTGTTCATTTTGCCTAGAATAAGATCCTCCTTGCCATGCAAGTCTCAAAGTTTCATTTGTCTTTTTTTACTTGATTTATTTTTATGAAATAATCCCTGATTATGTACATGTATAGATCTTCAATTTATTCAAACCCTAAACTCCCAAACATTGAGTGATAAAATTATAGAAAAGGTAAAGATTTGATCTTAAACATTATTTCGAGAAGCTGGATTACTGTGGAAAGCTGTCCATATGTGGTTGAACTGGTAAGTTTCTCACAATGCATTTCCCTTTAGGTAACTGAGGCAATCCTATCCCATTGACATTATGGTCATATCTTCCGTGGTTTGATAATATCAAATGTGTGTACTTGATCATATTTTTCACTTCTGATTTTGCCCATACTCTCTATATTTACTTGCTTAAAAAAAAAAAGTACATTTAAACCTTGAAATTGCATCAAAAGAAAAAATAGAAATTTAGCTATTATTCTCATTTTTCATTTGAATAGTTCTTCCATAGTACTAGCACTTAATTTAGTTCAATGAATTATAAATTATGAATTATCTCTTAGTTTAGTTGATATGAATTATCTATTATGAATCATGTATTAGAAAGATGTATTAAAATTATATACACATATACATATATATGTGTATGTGTATAAATAGATATTCCTATCTCATCCATCTACAATGCTGTATTTATAATAAAATTAAATGAAATGAGTTTTATTCTGTGCAAGATTGCAAGACATTTTTCATACTATTTCTCCTTTTAATATAAGACATGAAGTTTATACAATTAAGAAAGATCTAAATGTTTTTCCAAGAAAAATCATTCACAGTTTAATAGATTGTGAATGTCAAAATATTTCACATTTCATTAAAATGCAAAAGACAGGTATAATAAAGTCATTATCACAGATTTATAAAGGAAGCTTCCACAATTAAGTCCTGATTAGTCACTCTTTGTATTCACTATGAGAAATCTGAGAATTGGAGCAGTAGTGTAAATTGATGGTTACAAAATTGACCATGGAGTTGGGAATAAAACTCAGTTCCTTAGTTCAATAATCCCTTTATTACTTATCAAGAGACATTCTAGTATTCTAAATTATAACTACTTTCATGTACCTTATTTTACAAATAAATATGATTTACATTTATGGTATTATATCATAATCACAATCAGCACTTTTATAAATGCATTAAATACTACCCTCTTATGCTCTTTGTAAACATGTACTTCTATTAGTTTGTCAAGAATTCACCGAAACATTATTAGTTCCTCTATCTAAATGTTGAACACGGGTTAAAACAAGGTTTCAAATGTCTTTCTCATGAGCAAGATATAAGACATTGAAGTATTTTTCTCTTTTTTAAGTGAAGACTCAATTAGCTTTAAACAATTGTATTGTTAAGTAAATAGTTTGCCTGGTTTCAAGAAAAAATTACACAGTTGCTTATCATTCTCAAGCAATTTTTGGAGGCAAATCTTTCTTGACAGTGATGTCAGTTTTTTGAGGTGTATCTCACTCCCTAACATTTCTTTTGATGAAAGTAAACAAGAGCAAGTCATGGCAGACATAATGTTTCCTTGAGCATGTGAAAAATTTATCTCAAGTTAATATAGAGCTTGTATGTGTCTTGGTTTTTAATGATCTTTTCACTGAGAGCAAATTTTTCAGTCAATATTAATTTATTTTTATCATCCTGAGGCAGACAGAAAGGAAATATAAAAACCTCTAAAGCATGTGTTACCTATAGTATATTAAAATAAATTAAAATGCATTGTTTATGGAACTGTTTCTATATTTTGAGCACTGTAGTATTCTCTTTTTTTATGCACATTACCTTATTTAGTCCTCACAGTAGCTTTACAAGGAAGGAATATCCCTGTCTTAGAAATGAGAAAATTGATGCTTGGAAGATCATATAATTTGAATTAAAGCCTCCCAAAGATATCTACACACTTATCTGGCAAAAATAACTTTGCAGATGCGATTAAGGTTATGGAAGTTAATAGGGAGATTATCCTGGATTACTCTGGTAGGCCCAATCTCAATGTGAGCCCTTAAAAGGAAAGAATTTTCTCTGGCTAGAGTCACAGAGAGGCAAGGGAAGAGGAACTGGATAAGATGAGGCTTAAGGGGAGATCAAAGACAATCTAAGACTTAGAAGGACTTAGCCACTATACTGGTTTTGAACATTAATGGAGTAAGAATATATATAACATAAAAATTAATAAAATAAAAATAAATAACATAAAAATAAATAAATACAGTCAATAATCTGAATGCACTTGGAAGTGAATTCATTTTCAGAGTCTACAGAAATACAGTCCTACAGACACCTTGATTTTAGTTTGGTGAGAGCTATCTCTGACTTCTGACTAACCAAACTGTGTGAGAGTAAATTATATTAATTTAAGCCACAAAATTTATGATAATTTTTATGACAGCAATAGAAAACTAATGCAAAATTTCTCCCAGTAACTGTCAAAATACGTAAAGAAAAAAAAAAAAGAGCAAGGAAACATAAGATTTGAACATTGAAATAAGCAAAATTTACCTGATGTGTTATAAAATGATGTATCCAACAACTATGAAATTTATTCTTTTCAGGCACATGGATGAAACATGTAAAAGAATTTACCAAATGCTGGGTTTTCATGGAGGTATCAGCATGTCCCACGTGGCTAAAATTATACAGAATATATTTTCTAATCATCAAACAATTGAGCTTAAAATCAATAAATACAATGAAAATAAACTAGAAATACTCTTTATATTTAGAAAATGGCATTTGATTAAATACTTATAGATGACATTATTATATGTAGAACTACCCAATAGTATTTACAGAAAAAAAAAATTACAGTTAAAAAATGAGTTAGGCAAGTTTACCGCAGACAAGGTCAAATTTTTTTTTTTCTTTTTTTTTTTTTTTTTTTTTTTTTTTGCTTTGTTGCCCAGGCTGGAGTACAATGGCACGATCTTGGCTCAGTGCAACCTCTGCCTCCCGGGTTCAAGCGATTTTCCTGCCTCAGCCTCCTGAGTAGTTGGAATTACAGGCACGTGCCACCACACCCAGCTAATTTTGTATTTTTAGTAGAAATGGGGTTTCTCCATATTGGTCAGGCTGGTCTCGAACTCCTGACTTCTGGTGATCCACCTGCCTCTGCCTCCCAAAGCGCCGAGATTACAGGCATGAGCCACTGTGCCCATCCAATATTTTTTTAAAGAAATAAATTTTATACATCAGCAACAAATAAAAAATTAATTTTTTAAAAGTAATCCATGGATTATAATACCTACCAAAATGGAGTTTTAATTATATTTATTTATTTTTTAAGTTCAATTAAACTTTTAATTGAAAGAAAATATACTCTCATGTTTTGGTAGAGATATGGAATAATCACAACTTTCATACATTGTTGGTAGATAATGTAAATTGGCACAATTACATTAATTATTTTGTAGCGTCAGCAGACACTGAACAGACAGACACTCTATGACTCAGCAATTCTACTCTGTTGAATATACCCACAATAAATTAGTGCATGTGCATATCAAAAATCATGTTGAGAAAGATTCTTCAAAGATTTTCCATCATAGCCAAATCTGCTGACAATACAAATATACAATGATGCTGGTTCTGGGTTATCATTTGTTACTTTCATTTATCTTTCTTGAAAACATTTCGTTTAATTTGTTCTGTACTTCAAATTTCTCACCTAAAAACAAGAACGGTAGTATTAGAATTTTTGCCTCACAAGGTTCAGTGAAGACACGTAATAAATTTTAAAATAGAAAGAAAAAGCCCCACAAATTTTCAGTGTATAATATATAACCTGCATATTTTGTGACTCTTGTAACAGACTATCTGAAACTGGTTGTCTTTATACCACTTATCTGCGTCAATACTGCATATGTATTTGCTTTTCGTTATAATATTTACCCCCTTAAAATTGAATCTTCATTAAAGCTAGCACTTTGTTTGTCATTGAGTAGAACAGTGTCTGGCACATTACAGAAGTGCTATAAGTAGATTTATCATTAAATTAGGAATGGCACGGTTGTCATACAGAAAAATATTCTATAACATACATGTTTCTATGTTGATGTTCCTGAGATAGAAAGCAAGAGTTTGTTTTGAGTTAAATTTATGAAGAAGCTCATATAGAGTACATTTTTTAAAGAAAGGAGTAAAACCTTTCCAGATTATTGTAATAAATTACATATATTAAAACAAGAATGATGACAAGAACAACAAAAACACTTTTTAAAACTTGATAAATATGAACTACGTGAATTACAGTCTACTTACAAAACATTAGGGAGAAATTATATATTTATCCATTATATGACTGTTATGCCACTTGAGATATTTTTACCCTACTTTTCATGTCCCAGAAATACTAAAGTCACTGATTAAGCAACATTGATATGATTCCCCTTTGAACAAATATCCCTTTTCTTTTCGTCGAAAGGTTTTTCTAGATGCACAGCTTTATAAGGATCAATGCAAGGAGTCCCAAGTGCTTCATAGTCAGCTTAATGAATTTGTGTTTAAGCAAGTTCTGTTTCTTTCGGTATTAATAACATGAAATTTTAAAGGATACTTCATAAATTTACATTTAAAATGCCATTCACAATTTAGGAAGGTGAATATTAGCAGTTTAAATAACCTTGAGTTTCTGGAAGAATCAAGTTTTTTGGTAAATATTGACATAACAAGTATATGGAAAATTATATCCTGCTTACCAGGTTAAATGTCTGCAAACTTTAGATTTATATTAATTTTAATGTTTACTTTTCTTACTCCTTTTGCCATTCGGCAAACTCATTAGGAACTAATTCCACACTAGACCAATTTTAAATTTGTTCTTATCCAAATTTGCTTATAATAAGAATACTGCATAGATATGTTTACCACATTTCTGACATCATACCTCCTGACCTTGAATGAAATAAAGGCATTTTAAATAATAAGTGAATTCTAATACTTACCATTGAGTTACCATTTATTAATTGCATTGTGTGTCAAGCAAATTCTAAGTGTTTTCCATGAAATAACTTACTTAATACTTATAATTGCCCACAGACTCAACCTTTGTATGTTCATTGTTTTCACTTTACAGATGAGAAAGTGTAGAAATAGGGAAGCACTAATGAATTTGCTTAAGATCTCACTGCTGATAAGTAGCCACTCTAAGTCAGTAATCAAAACATTCTCACTCCAAAACTGAGCACTTGATCACCATATGGTATACATGCATTAGGCAAGAGACTGATAGGACTTGAGTACATAGAGAAAATTCCATGTAATTTTGAAAATTCATATTTATTTCCCGAGTCTTAACATCTGAAAGTGTAGAGTGTATGACCATTAATATGAATAAATATTAATATCAATTTCAAAAAAATTGCACATGATTCAGTTTAGTAAAATAATCATGTGCGAGGTTCAGTGTTATGAGAAAAGGGAATAATCTATTGAATCACACAGCATAGGTTTCAGTTTTAGGATGACCACTTCCCACCTGTATATTAATGGAAAATTAATTAATTTCTAATGGACTTAATTTTCTCAATTTTATTTATTTTTAATAAACTATAATACTTTTTGGGTAGTTATTAAAGATTAAAGGATACAGAGAATGTAAAGGATACAGAGGATGTATCATGAGACCTCTGGTGCTGAGTGCATGCAATGGATTAAGGATACAGAAAATGTAACATGAGACCTATGGTGCTGAGCGCATGCAATGAGTAGATAACACTCATTGAATGATAGGAATGATGATGACAATGAGCTTTCTAATTATATCCAGCAGCTTCTGCTTTCATCCAAATATGATTAAAATATTATTCTAAAAGTAAAATACACCTGACTATTTTCACCATGAAGCATTTCGTTTTGAGGACATATTTTATTTAACTTTACAGCTGACCCTTGGATAACACGAATTGTTTGTAGATTTTTTCAATCAAGCATAGACGGAAAATAAAGTATTCATGGATGTGAAACCTGTGTGGGTTTTACGGGATGAATTAAGAAATTGAGTATGTGCAGATTTTGGTATATAAATGAATCCTGGAACTAATAATTTGCCTATACCAAGGGACAACTGTATTTTTGTTTTTACCACCTTCTTTTATGGAATAACTATATGTCATGTCAATTCTAATTATATTTTTAGTTATATTTTTGACATAAGAAAAATAAACGGTTAACATAGTGATATAACCAAACAAAATGAAGAATACTAAATCCCATGTAACAGCAAGACTAATAAACATACTTTTAAACTTCATTGTATTCATAGATGGGCACTTTCCCTATGATACATTTGTCAATTCAAATCAATACAATTTCTGATTTTTATTCTATTAAGACTTTGTGAGATTAACAACCAGAAAATACCCTTTAATTGATCATGAGGGGACACTGTAAAATATCTTACTTACAAAATAATAGCTATAGGATGAAGAATAGAATGATAGGAAGATGATGATGATGTAGGATCAAAGTTCAATGGCTCAAAAAGCAGATGTGATTATATGATTATAAAAAGTTATAATTGACTGAATATATAACCTTGAATAACTTTTCTATAGAATCCCACAAATTTATGAAAAAAATCTCAAAGGTAATGAAATGGGACCCATCAAGTTGAATACCCTGCCCAACTATATGCATAATAGTTAGCTCACCACAGAGTTAATTGTTACTGAAATGCCAGGGCTTTGGTCTAAGTCCTGCTGCTCACCACACAGAAAGCCAATCACTGAGGCAAGAAGCATTGCCAGGAGAGAGGGATTTAATCAGGTGCTTCAGCCAAGGAGATGGGAGATTAGCCTCAAATTCGTTTCTCTGACTGACTAAAATGAGGGGTTTATATAACAGCAAAGAAAAGTAATCACGTGGGAAAATGGGAATTAGGGAGGGGAAATGAAGGCCAATAAGAAGCAGGTGCTTGGTTAGACAATCAAGACAGGTGAGGGGTCTGGTATCTCATTTTCCAGATGTGGTGACCTGGTAAACTCCAGTTCCTTGAAACTATCTAAGAGGTCTAATGGTTGGTTTCCTGGGAAAGGAACTCAGATAAGGCAAATGTAACTTTTGCAAGTTTCAGGACTGGGAGCGTCAGTTTCTAGGTTTATTTAGAAGAAAACACAAACGTCAGTTCTATGGGATGATTAGACCTGTTTCAGTATCTCTTCTTACCTGTTATTATATGCTGATTTAATTAGCAATTTCATTTTAATGGGTTTTTAAATGCGTTGGCTTTTCTTTGAAATTTTAAAGGAATGACTAAAAACATTTTTAATGGTCGGGTGCAGTGGCTCATGCCAGTAATGCCAGCACTTTGGGAGGCCAAGGCAGGTAGATCACAAGGTCAGGAGGTCAGGAGATCAAGACCATCGTGGTTAACATGGTGGAACCCCATCTCTGCTAAAAATTCAAAAAATTAGCTGGATGTGGTGGTGGGCACCTGTAGTCCCAGCTACTTGGAAGGCTAAGGCAGGAGACTGTCGTGAACCTGGGAGGCGGAGCTTGCAGTGAGCTAAGATCGCGCCACTGCGCTCCAGCCTGGGTGACAGAGCAAGACTGCATCTCAAAAAAATATATATGTATATACATATATATATATAAATGATTTTATCAATTAGCAGGCACAAAAAAACTGAACTTCAGCCAAATGAAAGCACAGAATAACATGAAAATCTATCTCTTCTTCTCTGTTTACTCTCTTTCACTCTTTAAGTATATCTTATTAAATTTGTTGACAAATAATTGGTTTAATGTGCATTATATTTATAAAAATTAAGTGTAATAAAAGTAAAGTTATATTATCTTTAAACACTATTTTACTTATATTAAATGATATATTCAAGTCTTGAGCTTTGTTGTAATGAAAATGATAATGGAAGTGGTCTATTTATAACTATATTTTACATTATTTAAATAATATTAGAACAATTTAGATCTAAGTAATATTTTAATAGAGGTGATAGACTTCTCATATGTCCCATATACAGTTCCCTGATTGTTAACTTCTTAAATTAATGTAGTACATGTTTTGTAACAACTAATAAACCAATATTGGTACATTATTAATTCAAATTCATAACTTATTTAGATAGTTTTAGTTTTTACCTAATATCCTGTTTGTTTCCAGGTCCCCATACAGAATACCATATTAACTTTTAGTTACTGTGTTTCTTCAGTTTCCTCTAAACCATGATAGTTTTTGCTTTTGTTTTCGTTTTTGATGACCTTGACAGTATTGAGATGCACTGGTCAGATAATATTTCTTTCCTCTTACTAACTGATAGTCACATAGAGGTAGATATGTGTGTGTATGATAAATATATAGCGTATGTGATATGTATATATAAGTATGTTATATATCAAGTGCATATATACCATGTAATTATATATCATATATACTATGTGTCATATATAAATATTTTATATGAATGAAAATTAAGTTGCAAATATGAAACTTCTTAAGCCCTTACCACTTTATTGTGTATTTCCTAAAACCAAGTTTATTTTTCATGTTTTTTAGTCTCAATCTTAGCATTTCCACAGTATTTCCTTGACTTTCATTACTTAATATTTTTCAGGACCAGAGGAGTGTATAAAATGTCTCTAAATTTTAATTCACCTGATATTTTCTCATGATTCATAGACTTCGTGTGTGAATGTTTCAAAAATGATACTGTTTTTATCATAGTATGTAACGCAAGAGACACACAATGTCTCTGTTTCATTACTGCTAGTGATGGCTTTTATCACTTTGACAAAATAGTGTCTTCCAGCTTTCCCCACTATATTTACCAGTTATTTTGTACTTAATAATTAGTAAGTATTAAAGCTATATTATGGGGAACTGCGTTAAGACTGTAACTATCCTGTTTCTCATTAAACTTTTCCTGCCATTTTTATTAATGATTGTTGAAATATTATTTTTTGAAATATCATTGAGGAAAATGTAAGTTACTGTGGCTGGCTACATTTCTTCTTCTGTTTGCTCCTTGAGCACTTATTGAATGCTTTTCAAGGGTTTAGGCAATGTTCTAGCAATAGAGATTTCATTGCTAATGTAAAGATTTGCACACTGAAATCATGGTGAATTTGGAAATGTATTAAATAATTTGCTTGCTGAGAACCAGTTGTTTTCTGATAGTAATAATTATTTGAAGAAGAGTTTCCTAAAATGTAGGTACTGGCTAATTTGATTTTATGTCTCCTTTTGTAAAATAACCCAAAATATTTTTCTTAGGGCCCAAAATAATTTATCTTTAATAGAATATATAATCTAAATTATATGGTTTCAGATTATCTGTGAATCTTGGATTTTGTTATGTACCATGTTTTACTTGTTTCACTTTTTATTTCTCATTTTTTCAGAAGTTCATTAATAGTGAATTCTAAAATTTCTCAAATAATATATTGCAGAGTTCTTAAGAATGAATGCTTTTAAATAGGATACTGTGCAATATATTATTTGAGATATTTATAATTAAGTTGAATTTATTTCTCCTTCTGTAAAATAACCCAAAATATTTTTCTTAGGGACCCAAAATAATTTATCTTTAATGCGATACATTATCTAAATTCTATCGTTTCAGATTATTCACCAAGTATTAGAATAATGACTTCAGGCAGAAGCTTTCTAAGCCTATAATTTCATAACCATAAAATAAGTATGTTAACAAAATAAATAACGATATAAACTTGTACTGGGGATTAAAGGAGGTGATACTTTTAAAATGGTTAGTGCAGGTTTTAGCCTTTTTTTTTTTTTTTTTTTTTTTTTTTTTACAATCCTCCTGTTTTGGAAATATGCTTTGGAAATAGTGACAGATTTGAAAACCAAGAGTTTCTCCACGCATGAAGTGTAGAGATACACTTGTAAACAGGCAGTAATTAGTGGAACATTGTCGAGACTTCAGCTTTGTGGTGAAATTAACATTACCTCTAAATCTATCTTATTTGAGTTTTCGCTTTCCAAATCCATTTCTCATAGTTTTATGCTATTCTTTTACATTTCGTTTTAGTTGTATCATCTCCTTCCATTTAATACATGTATTTTGAACATCTGTTTTTATCAGAATTATTCTGGTAGATCTAAAAGCACAGATGGTATTCATGAGAAGCATAAGACTGAGATTCCATATAGAGTTGAATATCCTTTTTTACATATTTTGTGTGTTTTGTTTACAATTTCTAGATATAATTAAGTGATTTTAAATATAAAACAAATTATTGTTTAGAAACATGGATCATGGAGTTCAAAACTTGATATCTTCAACTGTTCAAGGAATAAAAACCACTGGACCTTCAGAAGCATCCCCATTTATGGAATTTCTTTGAATATCAATAGTACTGGCACTTAATCTATAGCACAGAAAAGCACTTAAGGAAAGAAATAAGACTAAACTCTAGTTCCTCTTACTCGTCCCCATTTTTCTCTTGTATGGAATGGGCACATTCTCTCTGAGAATCAGGAAGCAAGTAAAAGAGAGAAAGAGAGAAGGAGATTAAAGGAAGTGAAAGAAGCACATATTAATACATTTCTTTTTACTTTAAGCATGTAAGTGGGAATCAATTTTTTAACTGTTTTACAACATTCAATATTCAAATATTCAACAACTTCTAATTTAATATGGACTGGGTATGTTGGCTTGTGCCTGTAATCCCAGCACTTTGGAAGGCCGAGGCAGGCGGATCACCTGAGGTCGGGAGTTTGAGACCAGCCTGACCAACATGGAGAAATCCCGTCTTTACTAAAAATACCAAATTAGCCAGGTGTGGTGGCACGTGCCTGTAATCTCAGTTACTTAGGAGGCTGAGGCAGGAGAATCGCTAGAACACGGGAGGTGGAGGTTGCGGTGAGCCGAGATTGTGCCATTGCACTCCAGCCTGGTCAACAAGAGTGAAGCTCATCAACTCAAAAGTAAACAAAAGAATAAATAAGCTCATATGTATACTCAACTTAAGCTTAATTCCTCTTCAGTTTTTAGTAAAGATAATTAAAGCTAGTTATGATTCTCTTTAACAGTAATAATTTCCTTTCTTATTTTAAATAGACTTATTTACATGAATTTGTCTATTATTTATTCACAGAAAGTAACTCTTAATATTAATTATCTACTCTTTATGATAAAAATGGAATCAAGATTTTTACACAGGTATGAAAACTATTATGTTAAAGGGAATCTGAAAAACATTAGTGAAACAGAATAAAATACACGGATCTCAGGACAAACAAACAAAAACATTAAGTTGAGCAAAAGAAGCCAGACAAGAAAGGGCACACACTCTACTGAGGTCCAAGAACAGGCAATTTTAATTGAAGTCAAAAGCAGCTGCATCTGACAAGATAGTCTGTACAGGAATATTAGGAAATTTTACAGTGTGATAAAAATACTCTATTTTTTGTTTAGGTGTTCATTACATGGGTTCATGAAACTGTCAAAACTCATCATACTGAATATTTAAGATCTCTGCATTTTGTTTAATATAAATTGTACCTTCATAAATCAATGTTAACTAACCAAAAAGGGGTATAGCTCTTTTCTTATGTTTTCTTTAATGTTAATAAAGCATTACAAGATATCTTGCACTGTATTTGAAATCAAGAATATGTACTTTTTTATCAATTCTGGAAAGTTTTAAGATGGACTTCGAAGGGATAGTTGATTTGGAAAAATGTTGAATAAAACATATGTTATATTTACCAGTTAAAGTAAGGCCAATATAGTGGTCACAGAAACAATGATTTGACAAAGTATATACTCTCAATAAGTAATCATAGATTAAGAAACATTGTAATTTCATAATTGTCAGAAAATGTTGAATTTTTCAATAATGTTCCACCTACTACTGCCTGCTTACAGAATCAACTCTGGATTTCCTGTGTGGAGAACCTTGGGTTACAAATTTGTTTCCTATTTCTAAAGCATATTTCCAAGGCAGGGATTACTTGCAAGAATGAATCTATAACATTATTTTATCTGAGGAGAAAGTTAAAGAATTAATCTTAGTTCTCATTGTTGATTAAACGTGGAAGATTCCTTCAGTTTCACTAGTAATGATAATTTGTACAAAATGTTGCCTTATCTTGATTGGGTTTTCTAAGAGATTAATTGACATGAAGTGACTGCCTAATATCATAAATCAGATCAATGATATTAACAATTGAAAAATAAACATGTAGTCTTTTAACACAGACTAATATGTAATCTTGCACCACTAAAGATAATGCTTCTCTTTTGTTAGTGTCTATTAGTAGAACTAGAGCACCTGTCACCCCAGTAGCATTTCTTTCATCAAATCATCATTATATGATAAGTAACTGTAGTGATTAATTCTGTTTCAGCTTATCTAAAATTCAACATCCTTTAGATATTCTTTGTTTTTTCTGGATAGGAGAAAACAAAAAAACCCTTGGATTCTTGAGGAAGCATGGGAGAAAGTAAAATCTCATCAATCGTATTTTATTTTATTTTATTTTATTTTATTTATTTATTTATTTTTTGAGACGGAGTCTCGCTCTGTCGCCCAGGCTGGAGTGCAGGGGCACTATCTCGGTTCACTGCAAGCTCCGCCTCCCGGGTTTACGCCATTCTCCTGCCTCAGCCTCCCGAGTAGCTGAGACTACAGGCGCCCGCCACCTCGCCCCGCTAGTTTTTTTGCATTTTTTGGTAGAGACGGGGTTTCACCGCGTTAGCCAGGATGGTCTCTATCTCCTGACCTCGTGATCCGCCCGTCTCGGCCTTCCAAAATGCTGGGATTACAGGCTTGAGCCACCGCGCCCGGTCATCAATCGTATTTTAAATTATTCCTCTAGGGTGGCTCTTTTTTGGGGCAAGTTTCCAAATTAGATAATATTCTTTTGTACCAATTGTCTTCCAGTTGAAGAGGTATTATTTAAGTTGTATTTATTACATAAAAATATATGTTTTCTCTTCTTAGGACTCTCGTGTGGTTTCTGTTTAATCATTAAAGCCATTAGAATCTATCAGAAGGCATTGGTTGGAATACATGTATAAACTATTTTAGGTATTCAGAAATTATTTTTAGTATTTCATATTTTACTAAACTTTTTGTTTCTGTGTTGATATGACACATGACACTCCAGAAAGTATGAAACAGAAAATCATTGTTATCTACCAATACAATGATGTTGATGCCAGTGGAATTTTCTAATCACCAAACACAATAAAATATTATGATTTGTGGAGGACTTTCTACCACATATCCTTCACAATATTTTATTCCAAGTGAACAGCATACCGTCGGTTTGGTGAATATAAAGTTTTTCTACTTGCATGTACATGCTGTGTTGGGTCTTATTATGGTTATAGTTTATTCATGGGCATTCTGTAGCAAATTTTCTTGTAGGAAAACTAGCAAGAGCATGGGAAGAACTAGACTTCACAGTGAAATCTACATATTTTTCTTCATGGAAGCAAGAAAACGTGGCCAGGGTTTTTTGACAACGAGCTGCCAGAACCTCTGACCATCCTATTGCAACTGAACAGCATAATGAATGAGTAGAAATCACCTCTAAAAATGAGATTGTCCGAGGTATCAGAAACAGGCAGACAGAGGATGAGGATGTGGAAACAGTGTTCCAGTATAGAGGCCTCGTGGAGGATTTAGTATATTAAAATGTGAGGAAATTGTGAAAAGTTTCAGTCTCATCAGCATACATACTATATGTAAATAAGAATAATTGAGTTTCTACTGATGAACAAGTTTGTACAATTGGTGCTATGAAATATTTTTTAAAAAGAAAAAATATGATCTGTCTTTAAAGAGCTTTTGGATGCAAATAGCAGGCTGTCAAGAGGCACCTTTTTAATTTATTTCAGTTCACTACTAGCACTCTGTTTTTGCATACATTTCAATGCTACCTGCCCATTTAGGTGTGTGCTTTCTGCCATGTCTTTCTTTTGTTTTTTGTAATGATAATAAGGTGGTTGTGATTTTGAGATAGAGCATTTAAGAGTTATCTATGAAACATAAGGTACGTCTCTGTGTTCACAGTTTTATAACAGCACAAAAAGATCTGAATATAATATACATATAACCACCTATGATCTATCTATCTTTTTGTTTTTAATTGAGACAGAGTCTTATTCTCTGCCCCAGGCTGGAGTGCAGTGCCACCATCTCAGCTCACTGCAACCTCAATCTCCTGGGTTCAAGGGATTCTCCTCCCTCAGCCTCCTGAGTAGCTGGGACTACAGGTGTGCACCACCATGCCTGGTTAATTTTTGTATTTTTAGTAGAGACAGGGTTTCACCATGTTAACCAGGCTGGGCTCAAACTCCTGACCTCAAATAATCCACCCAGTTCAGCCTCCCAAATTGTTGGGATTGCAGGCGTTAGCCACCGCATCCGGGCCTATTACCTATCTATCTCTCAATCTTGCTGTCTAAAGCTCCTTTAAAATTGTTGGTAGGCATATACATTGTTTCAAATATTAATTGTGAAGAAAATGCAATAAAGATAAATTTAATTCAATTTATTACCAACAACATATCCCATGTTTAATTATTGGTATGTGTTATCCTGCCCAATTTTACTTTACTAGTGTCCGTAATGCAAAGTCAGACTGTTTCAAAGAGAATATTCTCACATATATTCCTCTACCATGAAATCAATTTACTGTTCATGTTATACTGGAATATTAATCATTAGAATTATTTTTATACTTTGCAGTATGTGAAGTAAAATTTATTTTTATTAATTTGTTATATATTTTTCATATATTATTACGTTTGTTTTGTAGCAAGTGGGCAATATCACGTTCAGGGATGTTGTACCTCAGTGATTCAACAACATACTTTTTACTTTAAAAAAAATCTGTTTCTATTGCTATCTATTGCTAAAGCAAGAAAGCGTTTTTTTGAAAAAAAATTCTCAAACTCACTGTTTTTATATCCACTGATTTTGCTTGCAAAAATCTAGACCAATTACAAAAAAATTATTTTGATAGCCTCTGGAAATAAAAATACCAACACCAGCACTATACTTTTAGGTATACCAAATATTTGATGTGAACTATGTCAGACATTCTGCTAAACATTACACATGTATTTTATATTTAATCTTCACATGTTTACATTAGAAATTCAAGGAGAGATATTAGACAAACAATAGAATATTCACCCTAGTGTTTTGTTGTTTCTGTCTGAATAACTATTTAGGAAATGAAATTCCAAACATATACAATGGTAGATACCCATCACTCAGCTTCAGTAATTATTGCCAGTGAACAAATTGGTTTTGTTCATATTCACCACCCCCTAGCTAAGGTTATTTTAAAGAAAACTGTAGACGGCGTATGATTTAATGTGTAAACATCTTATATGTAAATATTTATATTTAAAGGATACAGACTAATACTCAGATTTACACTTAGTAAAATATAACACAGATACAAAAAATGAACAGATCATAATTATTTACCTCAGTGGCTTTTCAAAAGTAAACACCTAAGTGTAACCACAAACAACATCAAGAATGGAACTATTTTTCAGGTGTTCAGAAGACCAGGTTTCCAAGTCACTAAATTCTCTTACAAAGCGTTCCTTGATGACTAATACAGGTATCAGTTTTGCTGGTTTTGAACACTAGTATAAATGAAATAGTACAGCATGTATTATTTTAATGTAATCCTTATTTTTTTCAACATTATGTTTGTGATTCATCTACACTGTTATCTCAGCAATATAGTATTTAACTGTATAAATGTCCCTCACTTTATTGAGGTACTCTATTGTTGATAAACATTTTAGTTATTTCTAATTTGGGTCTGTTAAGAACACAGCATCGGCCAGGCATGGTGGTTCGCACCTGTAATCCCAGCACTTTGGGAGGCTGAGTCTGGTGAATCACGTGAGGTCAAGAGTTCGAGACCAGCCTGGCCAACATCGTGAAACCCTGTCTCTACTAAAATACAAAAATTAGCAAGGTTTGATGGCAGGCACCTGTAATCCCTGCTATTTGAGAGGCTGAGACAGGAGAATCTCCTGAATTCGGGAGGCGGAGGTTGCAATGAGCCCAAATTGTGCGGCTGCACTGCTGCCTGGGTGACAAGAGCGAAACTCTGTCTCAAAAAAAAAAAAAAAAAAAAGGAAAGAAAAAAAAAGAAGAACACAGCATCTAGGTGCATTCCTCTACATGACATTTTGGCACAAATAGGTATGTATTGCTATCGGTAACACAAAAGAATTCTAAGAGGAAATTCTGAATTGTGGTGTGGTGTATGTATTGATTCAGAGTAGTAGATATGGCCAAAGAATTTATCTATCTATTGATTAGATAAATTTACTCCTACCTACAGTATAAGAGTTCCAGTTGTTCCACCTTCTGGACAAAATGATATTTTAATGATTATTAATTTGGGGCATGATGGACATGTAGTAATGTTACTTTGATATTTTAATTGGGATATTCTGAAGTCTATTACAAATGAGCACTTTTTATATGTTATTATTTTATAGGTTCATTGGATATGCTCTTTTTAAATAAATTTTTGTTAAAGTATCTATTATTATCTGACTGAATTATGAGTTGTTTATATATTCTGCATGTGAGTTCTTTATTGAGTAGACATCTTGCAATTATCTCTACAAATTGTGCAGCCTGCATTTTCACAAATTCTTATTTTTAATGTATTGCAATGAGTAAATTTGTTTCATGGTTTATGTTCTGCATGTCATATTAAATAAATCTTTACTGATTGTAATGTATTAATAAATCAGGTATTATCTTATGTTTTCTTCTAGAAACTTTATTATACTTTGCATTTTCAGTTATGGTCTACTGAAATTTAGTTTTTTTATTTTGTTTGTTTGTTTGTTTGTTTTTGAGACAGAGTCTTGCTCCATTGCCCAGGCTGCAGTGCAGTGGTGCAATCTCAGCTCACTGTAACCTCTGCCTCCTGGGTTCAAGTGATTCCTGCCTCAGCCTCTCCAGTAGCTGGGATTACAGGCACACACTACCACACCTGGCTAATTTTTTTATTTTTATTAGAGACGGGGTTTCACCATGTTGTCCGGACTGGTCTCGAACTTCTGACCTCATGATTCCCCTGACTTCACCTCCCAAAGTGCTAGGATTGCAAACATGAGCCACTGTGCCCAGCCTAGAATTCAGTTTTATGTATGTTATAAAGTAGGAATAAGCATTGATTTTTTTTTTCATTTGGATATCTAATTGGCCCAGCACCATTTATTGAAAAGGCCATTACATTCCTACTGCACTGAAATTCTTTTATTTGTTTTGATGAATCAGTTGACTCTATCTGTGGGGATTGTTTCTGAAGAAGATAACATTAGCATGCTTGTTTACTCCCAAGTCTATCCCAGACTGTTTATTTTTCTATAACTTTATGATAAAGTCTTGAAATCTGGTAGTGTACATCTTCCAGCTTAGTTATTCTTTAGAATCATCTATTCTGGTCCCTATGCATTTTCATGTAAATTTGAGGGTCAGCTGAAAAATTTCCACATTTATAGATACATTTGGGAAACATGGATATCATCACCTTATTGAATCTGTGAATTATTTATGTATAGTATCTTTCCATGTATTTAGTTCTTTAATAAACAATAAAAATATGATTTAAAGTTTCTCTGAAAAGAACTTTAATCTAACTTTAAGATTCACTGGAAGGAAATTGACTTTAAAAGGATCTATGTGAAAAATAATGAATCACAAAGCTGAATAGAGGAAGAAAGGACTCAAGCTTCAGTTTTATAATTTCTGGTTGATTGGGTCTCTCAGCCACGCTACAAGTGAATTATTAGTATTTTCTGTTAAACATAACCAATCCTCATTATGCATGGATTCCTTTCTTGCAAGTTATCCTACTTGCTGAAATGTATTTGTAACTGCAAAATCAATACTTGCAGTGCTTTTGTGGTCGTTCATAGACCTTCTCAGAGTGATGAACAATTTGGCACCCTATGCTCACGTTTCCACCAGGGGCCAAATGTGGTTATAGTCTGCTACCTTATTACATCTGTCATATTGCACACAAGTATTTTCTCAGTCAATTTAGCTCCATGCATTTAACATTTTTATGTTTTTTGTCAGTGATTTTCCTATTTAACATAGCCCCTAAATATAGTGCTGATGTGCTATCTGGCTTTCCTAAGCACAAGAAGTCTATGATGTAACTTATGGAGAAATTACATTTGTTCGATAAGCTTCATTCAGGTTGCATATTAATAAGATGATGAAAATCCTCTGGTTCATGTATCGTGACAGCTTTGCTTCATGTTTTCTTCTGTTTAAAGGCATCTTATTCATGTTACCTTTTTTGATTTGCGAACATTTAACTTACTGCTTGAATGAAGCTTATCTAACAAACATTAAATATTCATACAGTTGAATATTATACTACTAAGGTAACAGTGTATATGAATCACAAACATAATGTTGAAAAAATAAGCCTCATATGAAAAGTATACATGCTGTAATACTCCATTTATACTAGTGTTCAAAACAAGCAAGACTAATAGCCATATTAATCATCAAGCTACCCTTTGTAAGATGATTTAGTGACTGGGAGAGTTGGTCTTCTGAAAACCTGAAAATAGCTTCATGCTTGATATTGTTTGTGCTGACACTTAGGTGTTTTCTTTTGAAAATCCACAGAGGTAAATAATTATGATCTGTTTATTTTTTATATCTGTGTTATATTTCACTAAGTGTGTATTATAATATTAGTCTATATCCTTTCAATATAAATACTAAAATGTTTACATATGAAATTACATCATGTCTAGAATTTGCTTTAAAATAATATTAGCCATAGGGTGCTGAATATGGATGAAACCAATTTTTTTCATTGCTAATAATTACTGAAGTCGGCTGATGGGTAGCCACCACTATATATGTTTGGAATTTTATTTCCTAAGAAGTTAAAAGACAGCAACAACAAACACTATAGTTAATATTTTATTGTTTGTCTAATTTATCTTTCCTGTTCTTTTATTTATATCAATCCAAATTTCCTCTTGAATTTCTAATGCTGTGTTCTTAATAGCCCGAAATTAGAAATAAATGTTCATGAACAATAGAGTATCTCGATAAAGCGAGAGATATTCATACAGTTCAAGACTGTATTGCACGAAACTGCAAAATTAGTTGTAAACAGAGGCTGGCAGGAGCCAAACCCTGTATTTCCTCTAGGAACAATGGTTCACTATTCACTAATTCAGTGTTCATAGGGACTTTATAGAATATAACTACTGCAAAAATTGAGATCAACTCCATTTATATGAAACAGTGAATATAATGATTCTATGGGGAAATGTTGCAAATAAGGTTAGTGAGGACAAATGTTCTCTTTTTGTATCACTGCCATTCTTGGTTTGGTTTAAAAAAAAACTACTGTCCTTTTGCAATCACATTCTAATTTCTCTTACTATTGGTGTCTTCTTGAAATATTTAAATTTCTTGTTTGTGATTTTCTTAAACTATTACATTTGCGTTTATTTATATATTTTATGTATTCCTGATAGCTGTATAAAATCATTTCTGGACACAGACATGAACTAAACAAGGAAGTGATACCTTCAGGAAGCTGCCCAAACTGATCATCATTCCATGGATAGAATGTCCTTCAGAAAAAAAGCAAAATTTATATTTCTGAGACTTGTTGACATGTTAAAGGATGCAGAGCATAGCCATCTGCGTGACAGATGTTGCCTGAACACTGTGAATAATAATGTATAGGGCAATATAGATTTTAATAGATAATCTGTCATGTGAAGATTTTCAACTCCCACAAAATATTCAGAAATTCACAAAGCACTAGTGTCTTATGTCTCCTGTAATGAGTAATAGTGATGTGTTAGTATATTTATATTTCTGAAATACATGTCTATTTGTGTGTGTACATGTATATGTACATATTTCTGGTAGGCATATTCATAAATAAAATGAATGAAATTGAATGCTGAAATCCACTATTTTTTTGAGACAGGATCTTGCTCTGTTGCCCAGGCTGGAATGTAGTGGTTAGATCAAGGCTTACTACAGTCTCAACCTCCTGGGCTCTAGCAAACTTCTCACCTCAGCCTTCAGAGTACTTGGCAACTATAGGCATGCATGTGCCACCATGCTGGTCTATTTTTCTCTTTTTGTGGCTATGGGGTCTCACTATCTTATTCAGGCTACTCTCAAAACTCTTAGGCTCCAGGAATCCTCCTGCCTCATCCTCCCAACGTGCTGGGATTACAGGTGTGAGCCATGACACCTGGCCAGGATCTACTATTTTTCAAAAACATTTTATCTGCTTCTGCTTTCTTTTGCTTTTTCACATCTGGCATAGGCCTCTTCATTACAGCCTTTTTAGTCTTTTCAGACCTCCCATGTTTGCCCATATACCTTATCTTCTTTTTTCTCGGCTATTTCTCTCATATTAGCCTCAACCCTATCTCATATATGAACAGGTCTGCCATTTGAGCAGATCATGAAATTTGAAATCGTGAAAAAATGTGTGACTGATCCATTTTGTATTGCATTTTACATATGTATGGCTATTTGTACATGCTTGCATAATCTAGTAGTAGAAATAAACAGGAGTGATTTGTGCTAAGACGTTTGCCTTAAATGTACAACTATGGAGGAGAGCAAATTTCACCTTGAGACATTTCCTGAGCCTGCCCATCCTCCACTGTCAACCAGTAAATACCACATTCTTGAAATTGGGGAGAAATTTTACTGAAATTGTCAGGAAAGACAGCCATGAATGAAAGAACATGATGAAATCTATTACTATTACACTAATGCTTTTCACTTAATTTTCAAGGAACCTAAAATTTTGTCTAAAAAAGACCTTAAAATTATATTTAGGGATTATTCATAACCCTTATATGATATGATTATAGAAAAAAGGTTTTCTGTATTCCTACAGCTAAGACAATTGTTTCTCTTTTATTTTGCATTGAAAGATATAAATTAATTAAATTTCTTATAGAATCATATTTCTACTTGCAATTTTTCAGAAATAATAAAAGTATATATGGCCACACAAAAATGATTAGGGAAATTTATGTGTGGCACACAAAATGAGCTCAAATCCTGAAATGAGAACATTTGAAATTGAATTATTCTTGGATTAAGTGTAAAACTGCAACCATAAGCAAATGCATAGTCAATTTACTTTCCTGTAGTCTATTATCAATCTTTGGTAGGCTTTGTCAGCAAGTATATTTTTCTAAAGGCAATCAAAGAAATACAATGTAGAGTTTATTTTAAAGGACTACATATTAAACATTATAACAAAGAGTTTATTTTAAAGGACTATATATTAAATATTATACTTATAAATGTGATTTCTGCATGGAAAGAGCCATGTCAGTAATGAAGAAAAATATTAATTGATGGTAATGTATTAAAACATCATGCTACTTTTATGTGGCCTTTTCATCATTTCAAGAAATGAAAATGTAGAGCTAGAGAAAAACATTGATCTTTTCAATAGTTTGTGTCTTGAATTTAATCTCCCTTAGTTGTAGGGCTTCAGGATCCTGCTCTTCAAAGTGAATCTGGTCCAATAGTATACATTACCCCAGTAAGTAGATTGAAAGGCATGGGCACCCCTTTTTTTCCCCTCAAAATTTCCACAGAAAGTACTGTTTAATTTTTTTAATTTATTTTATTTTGATTTTTTGTTTTGCTTTTATGTTTACCTCCATGACATAGTTATATTTTGGCAACAAAATTTTTAAGTTTGTTTTATTAGATATATGGAAACAAATCAATGTCAGGCAACTGTAAAATGTCATTGTTTGAAAATTATGGATAAACCTGGAAGACATTATGTTAAGTGAAACAAGTCAAGCACAGATATTCAAATATTACGTGATCGCACTTGTGTGTGGAATCTAAAGCAGTAGAATTAATTGAAGCAGACAATATAAGAGTGATTATTTGGGGCTGTGATGAGGATTGAGACATGTTGGTCAAAGGATACAAAATTTAAATGTCTTGAACTAATCAATAAATCTATTGTACATGGTAACTATAGTTAATAACTATGTATTTTTGAAAATAGATTTTAAGTGCTCTCACCACAAAAGTATGTAATAGATATATTAATTAGCTTGGTTTAGCCATTGCACAAAGTATACATTTTTTTTTTTTTTTTTTTTTTTTTTTTTTTTTTTGAGGCGGAGTCTCACTCTGTCGCCCAGGCTGGAGTGCAGTGGCCAGATCTCAGCTCACTGCAAGCTCCGCCTCCCGGGTTTACGCCATTCTCCTGCCTCAGCCTCCCGAGTAGCTGGGACTACAGGCGCCCGCCACCTCGCCCGGCTAGTTTTTGTATTTTTAGTAGAGACGGGGTTTCACCGTGTTAGCCAGGATGGTCTCGATCTCCTGACCTCGTGATCCACCCGTCTCGGCCTCCCAAAGTGCTGGGATTACAGGCTTGAGCCACCGCGCCCGGCCAGTATACATATTTTAAAACAACATGTTGTACACAACAAATATACAAAATTCTATATGTTGATTTAAAAATAAATTGGTGATAAAAATATCAAAGCATAGCTACATAAGAATGGTTGAATATTTATAAAAGATAAGGATGTCTTTTGTAACAGGAATTCCATTAAAAAAGAAAAACGTTAGAATGTCAGCTTGAAAGCTATTTAGCTGACTAACATTTCTACTAAGTCTATCCCCAGGGGTCCCTCGATGTCTTCATAGATACTATTTAAACCATCTCTTCTCACTTCATTCTCAGCTCTCCAAAGTTTGACTTTAATGCTGTCTGCTAGGAAACTAGGCCTAATAAATGCTGAACTTCCTTGTACTTACGGTTTATGTTTAAATCATATTCCTTTCCTAAATCAGAGATTGCAAACTCTTGTGGTTGTTGAGGCAATGGGCATATTTTATTTTACTTATTTATATTTTAATGTTTAAAAATCTGTTGTCAATTTTAGCATCGAGATATTTTACATAAAATTAAAATATTAAAAGACTTTGTAGCATGGGCTCCATATTTCAAGATGGCAAGAATTTTCTGGGATTGAGTAGCAGCTACTAGTAGCAGCTAACCTCTCTGAGTAGCATCAGAGAGGGCATGTTCTATCCATTTGCCACCATCTCATCATGCTTGCTTCACTCATTTACATTACCTGAGGGATCCTTGTAAAATGTGAATTTTCAGTTTCGGAAAATAAAATTGAATACGACAACTTTTTTGTTGCCTCTTAAGCTATTTTTACCATGAAGGAATCCTAATCAAAAATTAAGAAAACAAATCTCAGAGCAAACTTTAAAAGGCTCCACTCTGTAGAGGCACAGAGCTTATGTTTACTGATGAAGTGCATTTAGTTACTCTAACAATGCAATGATTATAGAAACAAAGTGCAAAATGCAAGCACAAGAAAAGGGGCATCATCTTCTGATGTGGCCTGTGTAATGCCATTTGAGGGGTGGTATAGGAGAAGGTGATATCTAATTAAGTTGAAATTTAACTAATGAGTAGTATTTCAGCTAAAACCTAAAAACTGGGAGGGGATCATTGAAAAAAAAAATGCTCTGGTTATAACAGCACATTGTACAAAAACCTACTGGTAAAAAAATAAATAAATAACAGTGATTCTCTTGTGGGCATAAGTAAGAATTAAGACTAGCCATTTAGGTCACACATCAAATCATGGTTTTGTGTGCCACACACATTAAGTTCTGGTGTTTTAATCCAAAATGAAAATATGTGGCTATCTCTCCAGCTGCTGTGACCTGATCGTGTTCTACTCAACCAATATCAGAAGCACTCAAGAAACTCTCAATATTTTCCTCTAATAGACAATGTATTGTCCCAATTTCTCTTTCTCAAACTTGCCACTTGCATATAATTATCAACCTGGATTTCATTGCTCTCTCGTAAATCATTTTTTTAGTTTAAACTAACTTCTTACAGTTTAAATTCTAGCCTGTAGGTAACATTGCATCAAGGATTTTGAGGAAAAACAACAGATGCAATTTTTCCACAGGAGCTGACATGCTAAGGGCTATAAATTGGTCCAAATGTGTTTAACACTGAATCAGGGTCTTCTGTTTCTTCACCCATAGCAAGAATCACAAAGTTGGACATTTCAGACATTTTAAGAACTCCTGTGTAAGACTCAAAACTGTTCTTTTGAAACACTTCAGTTTGTGGTTGTGGGCTGCCAACTGGTAGATTCCTTTATGTTACAAAGAGCTGATTTTTATGCTGTAACATTTCTGGTGTGCAGTTGATAAAATGAGAATTGATATTTAAAATCTTTTTTTTCTTTCAGCTCACTCCAGTTGGTACCACAATATTCACAGGATTTTCAGGAGACAATGGAGCTACAGATATAGATGATGGACCAAATGGACAGATAGAGTATGTTATTCAGTATAATCCAGATGATCCGGTATGTAAATACCTATTAGCAATGTAATTTTCTTGAAAGGAATAAAATTAATGATTTGTTCAGCTGATATTGTATTATTCAGTAACTTCCATAACCAGATTAGTAATGATGCTATGATTTAAAAAGTCTCAAAATTGAATTATGTTTAATATTTATGCTTTATTGCTAGAAGCTAATTTTTGATGGTATTTTTAGATAAGGTTTAAAATATATTCATAGACATAATATGCCTCCTTTACTAAATTTCTGTTATGTCTGTGGTCTCCAAAGTATTCCAAACAAATCACTGGAGATGAGATAACAAATGTCAAACATGAATTTTATGCAACTTATAAATTAACACCAATATTGTTGCTAAACCGCAAGAACGCACACCAAGTATTGCTGGAGTTGACAAGTCTTTAAAATTCTAGCCGTCCGCCTATTAAACCGAAGATAGGGAAGACAAGACAAAGTCGCTAGCTATAGTCTGTTTTATTTTGCTTTTTCTTCCTTTTTTCCCATTAGACAAAGATTTCTATGTTGTTCTTTTAGGCCATGAATCATTTCCATTAATGATATATTATTAAAAAGAAAAAGACAAAATGAGCTTTTGTTTAACAGAAGCTAGAGCTGGAAGTCCTGCCTGATATCTCCCCACTTTCTTTTCTTGAGACAGCTCCTCAAAATCCCATGGACTCCCCAAAGCAATTATAAATGCACTACTTAAATAAGCTTTCAAATCGAATGCATCTCTTTTATGTTTAATAAATATTAGAAATATAAACAATGGTGAAGTTAACATTTTGGCCTTATTTTTACCATTGTGTGTTGTAGATAAGCTTTAGACAAACAAGCAAAAACAAACAAACAAAAAAAAACTCTGTTGAGATAGTAAAGACTGAGAACTCACAGTGAGATCTACATCACAAATTTATTGCATTATATTAAGTAAATTGTGGATACATTTTCTCATCCTCACAAATCAGTTAAAAGTAGTATTATCTCTGTTGCATAGGAAAGAAAAACTCATAAGTGAAGTGATTTGTGTTGTATTACAAAACTACTTCTAAACTGTAAAATTTGGTTTCAGTATACTCTTCCCCTATTGTATTCTCACAAAAAAAAAAACTTGTATGGGCTGTGTTAAAATTTCAATAAATTTGGAAAATAAGTGTATATATATATATATATATATATATATATATAAATTTTATTGGCAGGGTGAAGGTCAGGTTTTAGAGTTTGTTCTTTTCTTTTCTTTTTTTTTTTTTTTTTTTTTTTTTGCTTTTTTTCTCTAAAAGAGGACTTTTTTAAGGCAGAGACAATAAAACCAAGAGTTGGGGACATGATGAGAATGCGACAGAGAAGGACAGTATGAAGGGTTACATAAGAAGTAAAGTGGAAAGTAGCGAAGAAACAGCAGAGGAAAAGGCAGCAGAAATGCTTTTTCTTAAATGTAGAAACAGCTGACTGAACATTCTATTTCTAAACCACTCATTTTGTTTGCTCTTTAGGTATTTTTTAAAAGAATTAATTGTAGGTGTGTACCATGTTTCTAGCTCAAATTTTATGAAGGTGACTTTCTAATCTTTACCCCCCAAGTTGTAAAAATAAAACCTCCCAGCAAGTATCAAATGACCAGTCCATGTGTTTTAGGGAGATATTTATTGCATGCATAAAAAGATTCAATGTTTAGATATAGTTTGAGAGCAAAAATGTATTACTTTAAACTATCTCTCTGCTTAAAATGTAGACATTTAGTAAGGCTTAAATTCTTTGTTAACTGTGCAATAAATCTGTCTCAATGCCTTCCCATTCCAGGGATGTGTTAGGTTTGCTGTCCAATATAATATGTAACTCTTACTCCCTACAGAGTAGATAAACCAATCAGCCACACACATTTTCAAAATTACAGATGAAAAAAGAAAAATAAATAGTGTAGGTTTTAGCAAGCTAAAACGCTCTTAATTCTGTGGACAAAATAATAAGACATCATGACACTTAACTTAGGCTGTATTGAAGGAAAAAGACATTAACCAAGGTACAATGTTAAGGAGAGAATCTACCTTTAGACTTCATATAAAATTAGTGCAAACCTCAGTATCAGTGTCTTCTCTTGTAAGACCTGTGAGGAAATACATGCTAAATGTTATGTTCTGCTACTACTAAAACTCTAGTAATTCTGCTTATATTAATAGCACCATAATGTGGCACTTTTACTAGTCAAAATAATAACAGCTCAATAATAGCAAACTATTGTAAATTCTTCACCATAACTATTTTATTTAATATATGAATAAAATTGGAATAACTAAAATTGAGCCTTTCTGTTCTGTTGCAAATCTTTTTATTGCAATTCAAATGATGTTCTAAAACAAAGAAGCAACAAGTTTGGGAATAAATAGTTGCTGAACTGGTTGATCCAATTTAAAGTAAAAGTGTTAAAATAGTGTGCATTTTCACACTTCTATAAAGAATATCTAAGACTGGGTAATTTATAATAAAGGAATTTTAATTGACTCACAGTTTCAAATGTCTGGGAAAGTCTCAGGAAACTTACAATCACGGCAAAAGGGAAAAGGGAAGGAAGGAACATCTTACATGGCAGCAGGAGAGAGAGAGTGAAGGGGGAATTACCGATATTAAACCATCAGATCTCATGAGAATGCCCTCACTGTCACAAGAACAGCATGGGGAAAACTGCCCCATGATTCAATCAGCTCCCACCAGGTCACTCCCTAGAAACATGGAGATCACAATTCAACATGAGATTTGGGTTGGAACACAGAGACAAACCATGTAATTCCACCCCTGGCCTCTTTCAAATCTCTTGTCCTTTTGACATTTCAAAACCAATCATGCCTTCTCGATAGTTCCCTAAAGTCTTAAATCATTTCAGCATTAACTCAAAAGTCTAAGTCCAAAGTTTCATCTGAGACAAGGCAACTCCTTTTAACATATGAGCCTATAAAATCAAAAACAAGTTGTTACTTCCAAGATACAATGAGGGTACAGACATTATATGCTTTACATGCACTCATTCCATATGTGAGAAATTGACCAAAATAAAGGTGCCACAGGTCCCATGCAAGTCCAAAACCCAGAAGGGCAGTTATTAAATCTTAAAGCTTGGAAATAATCTCATTTGACTCTGTGTCTCACATCCAGGGCACACTAATGCAAAGGGTAGGCTTCCAAGGCCTTGGGCAGCTCTGCCCCTGTGGCTCTGCAGGGTACAACCCCTGCAGCTGCTTTAACAGGCTGGCATTGAGTGCTTGTGGCTTTTCCAACCACATGGTGCAAGCTGTCTGTGGATCTATCATTCTGGGATCTGTAGGAGACAGTGGGCCTCTTTTCACAGCTCCACTAGGCAGTCCCAAGTGGGGACTCTGTGTGGGGACTCTAATTCCACTTTTTCCCTCTGCATTATGCTAGCAGATGTTTTCCATGAGGGCTTCACCCCTGCAGCAGACGTCTGTCTGGACATACTGGCATTTTCATACATCCACTGAAACTGAGATGGAGGTTCCCAAAGCTCAACTCTTGTCTTCTATGTACCTTCAGGCCCAACAACACATGTAAGCCACCAAGGCATGGGGCTTGCACCCTCTGGAGCAATAGCCTGAACTGTACGTTGGTCCCTTTTAGCCGTGGCTGGAGCTAGACTGGCTGGGACACAGGATGCTATGTCTTAAGGCTGCACAGAGCAGTGGGCCCTGATCCAAGCCCAGAAAACCTCCTAGGCCTCCAGGCCTGTGATTTGAGGGGTTGCCATGAAGATCCCTAAAATGCCCTGGAGACATATTTTCCATTGTCTTGTCTATTAATATTTGGCTGCTCGTTACTTATGCAAATTTCTGCACCCAACTTGAATTTTCCCCCAGAAAATGGGATTTTCTTTTCTACCACATGGTCAGGCTGCAAATTCTTCAGTTTTGTTCTCTGCTTCCCTTTTAAACATAAGTTCCAATTTCACATAATGTCTTCATGAACAGATACGACTGTATGCTTTCAGAAAAATCCAGGTCATATCTTGAATACTTTGCCGCTTAGACATTTCTTCTGCCAGATGCTCTAAATCATCTTTCTCAAATTCCAGGTTCCACAGATCTCTAGGTCAGGGGCATAATGCCACTAGTCTCTTTGCTAAAGCATAGCAAGAGTGACTTTTGCTCCAGTTCTCAATAAGTTCTTCATCTCCATCTGAGACCACCTCAGCGAGGACTTCATTGTCCATATCACTACCAGCATTTTGGTTGAAACCATTCAAAAAGTCTCTAGGAAGTTCCAAACTTTCCCACATCTACATGTTTTCTTCTGAGCCCTCCAAACTGTTCCAACCTCTGCCCATTACCCAGTTCCAAAGTTGCTTCTACATTTTCAGGTTATCATTTTAACAGTACTCCACTATCCCAGTACCAACTGCTTATATTAGTTTGTTATCACACTGCTATAAGGATAGTACCTGAGAGTGGGTAATTTACAGAGAAAGGAGGTTTAATTGATTCATAGTTCTGAATGTCTAGGGAGGCCTCAGGAAACTTGCAATCATGGCAGAAGGTGAAGGAGAAGCATGGTGCATCTTACATGCATCAGGAGGCAGAAAGAGTGAAAAGGGAAGTGCCACTTTTAGACCATCAGATCTCATGAGAACTCACTATCAGGAGAACAGCAAGGGGGAAACTGCCCCCATGAGCCAGTCACCTCCTACCAGGTCCCTCCCTCAATACATGGGGATTACAATTTGACATTGTAATTTGTTTTGGGTGTTGACACAGAGCCAAACTATATCAACTAAATGGTTAGGCAGACATGATCAGGGCAGGAGAAGACCAACCCAAGGAATGTCAGCTGACCATCAGGTGATGGTTAGGTGGCTTTTAAACTTTCTCTGTAAAATAATAATTAGTAGCAACCAGTGCCAGGGAAAGATAGTCTGCCAATAGATAGAACACACTTGAAGCTGGTGATCAGCAGCTTCCCAATAAAAGCTGAGGAGTTGGGTGAGAGGGCTGAAGCATGCATGTTAAGAGGCAAAAAGGCAGAATTTTACTAGTATATGACCTTTTTCTGGGAATGCTCAACTGGCAAGGGAAAAATGCCTCAAGTAAGCGTGCACACAACTTCAGTAAACATGCTGCGCATGAAGCCCCTCCCAAGTGCACCCAGCAGGCACTGTGCATGTGGACAGCCTGCCCCAAAAGAAAAATCAAGGGAGGAGAATCGCAAATCCCCAAATCATGCCAATGTAGAAAACCCTCAGTGAAGGGATGAACAGGGCTCTTTGATGTTTCAAGTCACCCACTTAGCCATCTTCCAAGAGTATTTTGCTTGCTTTCATTCCTGCTCTAAAACTTTTTAATAAGCTCTCACTCCTGCTCTAAAACTCACCTCAATCTCTCCCTCTGCCTTAAACTTACTTCTTCCCCAAATCACATTCTTTCTTCTGAAGTTAGGACCGAGTTGCCACAGACCCATATGGATTCACTGCTGTTAACAAAAGCACTTGAGCTGTTTACCAAAAATGTTTGGTTCTTCCTCTCTTTGGATACATGCTAGAGGTGTACTTTTCTTGCCTGGAGAAAAGTATTTGCTTTGAATAATGAAGTGCAAACTCAAAGAACCAATATACAAGTAATCATATTCCCTGCCCCTGTTGTTATGATCAGAGAAAAACGTGTTGAGGAGAAACATTCATTAGCCGTTGACAACAATAAAGAGAGACCACTTTCTGATGCATATTAGATATATAGATACAAAGAGTAAAGAAAAAATAAAAGTTTAAGGGTTTGTTCCTGCAGCATTCCCAATCCTTTCATGGATGATGTATTTAGAAAAAAATAATTTAGTAAATATCTTATTGTAAAAATCCTCTAGATAATTGTTAAAGAAAAATATTATTTAATGATATATTTAAACATGGTAAGAAAGTCCTTATTCAGGACCACTGCAATAAGTATAGAAATCATTGCAGTGAGGTCTTGCAGGTGGAGAGAGATATTGGGCTCAACTACAAATAAAGCATTGGCAAGTGGGACTTTGTAGCCAAGGAGCAGGGTCAGGGTCACTGGATGGAAAATTACTAGGAGAAAACATCAGAGATACAGGGGATTCTGGCTAAAACAAGCTAATACGATTGTTGCTGAAGACAAGTCAGGGTGATCAGACATCATCTAATGGGTGGTGCAGGATGAGAAACCTGATGAGTTATCAAGGTAGATCATTTATCAAAGGTAGAGGTGTTCTTGCTAAAATGATTTAGTATTTTTTTTGTTAAAAAGTGATTTTATAAGGAAGTATACAGATGAGCCTAGAAGATTCAGAAGCCTGATCAAGTTTGGCCAAGCAAAGAATCTTTGTCAGTCCCCACTAATGTTCACAAGAAGAAACATTCTTATTTCCTTTGTATAATATAAGTTCATTTTCTCATTTGGTTACCTTTTGTTTATTAAGTACAACTTGAATTATCTGTTGGAACTTGGTAGTAGAGACTATGTAAAAATATGTACTGGACAATATATGTTGTCAGAACTTTAATGAGGGGCATTTAATTTCTATGCAATCTGTAGTGTACTCATCACAGTTATTGTTAAATACTGTTGACATATTTTTTGTTTAATGCCTTCATGGTAATACAAAGTAAAGTAAGAGTGTCCATAATGCACTGAACTAAGTCAGAGGTGTCCATCTAATCTTTTGGCTTCCCTGAGCCACACTAGAAGAAAAAGAATTGTCTTGGGCCACACATAAATTACACTAACATGAATAATAGCTGATGAGCTAATAATGAAAAAATCATAAATACATCTTATAATGTTTTAAGGACATTTACAAGTTTGTGTTGGGCCACATTCAAAGCCAACCTGGGCCCCATGTAGCCGGTGGGCTATGGGTTGGACAAGCTTGAATCAGATTGTTTTGAAAAAATGAAAGAAAGACTCTGAAGTGGATAAGAATTTGTCATCACATGATCTGCAATAACTTTCATTTTTGAGAATATGTCTTCGTGGAAAAATCTAAATATAGGTATTCTGATATATTAAATCTCATTATTAGAAAGATTAAGATATTTATACAATAAATTATCATGTCTTTTTTATCTTAATTTTTTATTTTAAGGCCAGACTGGAGGCATGTTTATTCAGCATTTTAAGTTTGACCTAAAATGATGAGGAGGAGACTGATGACATGTCCCTTGTAGCAGTCTCCAGTGGACTGAGGAAGCAGCACAACATCGCTATTAACTAATGTTACTACTCAGAAAAAAGAAAAAATGAAAACACTTAAGCAATATGAATAAGCAGCTTCTTTCTTCGAGGTATTACAGTGCTGTTTCAGTGGGTGGTAACATCTTTTATCAAGTCCTCCTGAGTAAATTGTCCTTCTTTTGTAATATGTTTTACTCCCTGTAGCTTTGAGAGAATTCAGAAAATATGAGCCATAATTTTCATTTGTAATGTGTAAGCATTTGAATTACCTGAGTCAGGAAGTTAAAACCATATTTTAAGGACAAACGATTTTTAAACAAATCACCATCCTGAAGTAGTTCTGTATATATATATATAAGTCAAAGTCCAAATTTCAGACGTCAATAAAATATTTAAGGTTAAGCTAAAACAGTGATTACTTATTCCTAGGTAGGTTACTAAAAAAAATTACTGTAGTTTAATAATACTTTGCAGGGTACATTATATCATGAGATTCCCATGCCTCCATAAATTCATAATATTCTAATTTTACTGGAAACTCACGTATAATTAAGTCATGGTGTAAAGGCCTTCTTTTTGTAAAACTTTGAACCTCAGTCTTTTCACACCAACACTGTGACTTTTAAGTTTACAACATATATGCTTCAAAACCCAACCAAGCACAAATATAGTTTCCTGAGAAGTTGACTGGAATAAAATAAGTTGAACTGCATTGTAATCATAATGTATCATTAAATGTGCATGAATCTGTTTGTATTTGTTTGAGGGAGAGTGGTAAATTTGTATTGTGAGCAAAAGACCTCTGGAAAGGAATTGGGAGAAAAGAGACTTTATTTCAGTGAACAGTTTTCAAACCATATCATACAGCCTGTGGTTTCAAGCTAAGATACAGTTCAGAGAACAAATACAGGGTTAGGGTTTTATAGCTAAAGTTCCCACCCAGGTTCCCAATTAGCTGTCTTCATCCAAATGAAGGATAGATTCTTGCTTAATTCTGATTGGTCAAAACAGATGAGTCATGACTGTTCTATACACTGATTGGTTGATTCATGTGAGCTCTGACTGGTTGATTTCCAAGCTCCAAACCAGAAGTTTCTGTCAGATGTTTCTTTCAAAGGGTTGGTGCTAAAAGGCCAGTGTAGGGATGGCATAGGGGGCAAAAGGTGGTAGTTCCAGCCGCAGTTTATCTTGGCACCAAGAACAGGATCTGTTTTTGCTTCATTGTTGTATTAGTCCGTTTTCACACTGTTGATAAAGACATACCTAAGACTGGGAAATCTATAAAGAAAGAGAGGTTTAATGGACCCACAGTTCCATGTGGCTTGGGAGGCCTCTCAACCATGGCAGGAGGTGAAAGACAGGTATTACATGGCAGCAGACAAGAGAGGATTGAGAGCCTTATAAATCGCTTATAAAACCATCAGATCTTGTGAGACTTATTCACTAACATGAGAACAGCATGGGAAAGACCCATCCTCATGATTTAATTATCTCTCACCAGGTCCCTCCCTCAACACTTGGGGATTATGGGAGCTACAGTTGAAGATGAGGTTTAGGTGGGGATTCAGTCAAATCATATTGCTGTACACCTGGCACCTCCCAAATCGCATGTCCTCACATTTTAAAACCAATCTTGCCTTACCAACAGTCCCTCAAAGTCTTAACTCATTTCAACATTAACTCAAAAGCTCACAATCCAAAGTCTTATCTGAGACAAAGCAAGTTCCTTACAAACATGAACCTGTAAAATCAAAAGTAAGTTAGTTACTTCCTAGGTAAAATGAGGGTACAGGCATTGGGTATGCATATATATATGTGTGTGTGTGTATATATATATATATATATATTCATTCAAAATGAGAGAAACTGACAAAAACAAAGGGTTCAAAGACCCTATACAAGTCCAAAATCCAGTGGGGCAGTCAAATCTTAAAGCTCCAAAATGATCTTCTTTGACACCACGTCTCACATCCAGGTTATGCTGATGCAAGAAGTGGGTTCCCATGGTCTTGGGCAGCTCCACCCCCGTTGCTTTGCAGGGTACAGCCTCCCTCCTGGCTGCTTTCACAGTTTGGCATCGAGTGTCTGCTACTTTTCCAGGCATGCAGTGCAATCTCTTGGTAAATCTACTTTCTGCGGTCTGGAGGACAGTGGCCCTCTTCTCACAGCTTCACTAGGCAGTGCGCCAGTGACAACTCTTTGTGGGGACTTCAACCCCACATTTCCCTTCCACACTGCCCTAGCAGAGGTTCTTCATGAGGGCCCTGCCCCTGCAGCAAACTTTTATCTGGACATTCAGGCATTTCCATACATGCTCTGAAATCTAGGTGTAGGTTCCCTAACCTCAATTCTTGACTTCTATGGACCCATAGGCTCCACACCATGTGAAAGCTGTCAAGGCTTGGGGCTTGTACCCTCTGAAGCCACAGCCCGAGCTATATCTTGACTCATAGCCATGGCTGGAGCAGCTGGGACACAGGGCACCGAGTTCCTAGGCTGTACACGGAAGAGGGGTCCTGGACCTGGCCCATGAAACCACTTTTTTCTCCTAGGCCTCCTGGCCTATGATGGGAGGGGGCTGCCACAAATGTCTCTGACACACCCTGGAGACATTTTCCCCATTGTCTTCATGATTAACATTTGGTTCCTCATTACTTATGCAAATTTCTGCAACTGGCTTGAATTTCTCCTTAGAAAATGGGTGTTTATTTTCTATTGCATCATCAGGCTGCATATTTTCTGGACTTTTATGCTCTGTCTCACTTTTAAAACTGAATGCTTTTAATGGCACTCAAGTCACATCTTGAATGCTTTGCTACTTAGAAACTTATGTCACCAAATAACCTAAATCATCTCCCTCAAGCGCAAGGTTTCACAAATCTCTACATCAGGGGCAAAATGCCCTGATGTATTTTGTCTCTTTGGTCTCTTTGTAAACATAGCAAAGGTCACCTTTTCTCCAGTATCCTCATCTCCATCTGAGACCACTTTACTCTGGATATCATTGTCCATATCATTATCAGAATTTTGATCAAAGCCAATGAGAAAGTCTCTAGGAAGTTCCAAACATTCCTGCCTTTTCCTGTCCTTCTGAGCCCTCCAAACTGTTCCAACTGCTGCCTGTCACCCAGTTCCAAAGTTGCCTCCACATTTTCGGATATCTTTACAGCGGGACCCCACTCTGCCAGTACCAATTTTCCTTGTTAGTCTTTTTTCACACTTCCGATAAAGACATACATGAGACTGGGTAATGTATAAAGAAAAAGAGGTTTAATGGACTCACAGTTCCATGTGCCTGGGGAGGCCTCACAATCATGGTGGAAGGCGAAAGGCATGTCTTACATGGAGGCAGACTAAGAGAGAATTTAAAGTCAAGTGAAAGTGATATCCCCTTATAAAAGTATCAGATCTCAGGATACTTATTCACTACCACAAAAACAGTATAGGGGAAACGCCGTGATTCAATGATCTCACACCAGGTCCCTCCCACAACACATGGGAATTATGGAAGCTACAATTCAAGATGAAATTTGCATGGGGACACAACAAAACCATATCAATTGTAGAAAGGAAGATACTGTGATGCTTTGACATCTTTCTGAGAACACAGAGTATGTGACCGCTTTGTCACCCTGGCATGGCTACCTGGTTTTGTTGATTTTCTTTTAACTTACTTCAGTTAGTCATAGGGAGTCCATTTTGTCTGTCAGGGACATGTTTTAACAGTATGAAACAGAAAAAATGATCAGAGTATTGGGACTTTCTCTTAGGAGTTAAGTTAATGTTGCCTGCTCAAATCCCAATCCGTTTTGGGTGGACAAAAATTGCATAGCCTTACTTAGTCCTCCATTTTTTACTTTAGGAAATTAGATTAGAGGAGACACACAAACAATGACAATAACATAGAATGTTCAAGCAGCTGATGGCACAGTAGCCTGAGCTTAATCAGAGACAAGTTTAAGGCTGACTAAAGATTGATAAGGTCAAAATTGATGCTGTTTATTGGAACTAAAACACAGACTCACAGTTATATTCATTGTGAACAAATGGGCGAAACCCAAAGAGAGAAGAGAGAGGTACAGAAAAAGACACAGAGATAAGGGAAGAGATTTCAAAAAAAAAGTGTCAAAAAACAATAAGAGAATTTACAGCCTCTTAGAGACAAATATAAAATCCTAATTATCTCAATTTCCACCACTTCTCAATTACAGGCCCATTGAGGCACTTTTGTACTAAGGCTCTGTCTTTAGGTCAGCAGAAAATGTATATACGTGTGTGTGTGTGTTCTTTAAAAATTATCTTCTTTTGAACTGAATTTCTAGTCATCACAGCTGAAAAGAGAATATTACAAACAATACTTATAACATAGGTGTGAAAGACTGAAGTCTTTCCCTCTTTCCTAAAAATGATGATTGACCAAATCTATCAGCTGAGAAGAAATAGTGCTAATAACCCCATATTCCATTTCTAGAGCATCTTTAACTGTAGGATTCAACACCTTCTTGCAGAGAGCTGC
This sequence comes from Rhinopithecus roxellana, assembly GCF_007565055.1. Taxonomy (NCBI): domain Eukaryota; kingdom Metazoa; phylum Chordata; class Mammalia; order Primates; family Cercopithecidae; genus Rhinopithecus; species Rhinopithecus roxellana. The sequence goes on along the minus strand of NC_044559.1, from coordinate 66,483,161 downwards.
CATTTTATCTAAACTGGTGCAGACCCATATTAGTACAGGGGATTCTGGGGAGATGGAATCATCTTGGGAAACAGAGTTGCTAGAGCATCAGCATTCCTTCTCCCTCCGTTATTGAATGTGAATATGTGTGGCGTGGATGTTACAGCTGTCTCCTACCCTGCTTCCCATATCTGTGATAGTGATAAATTGCTTAAACTGCCTTATGCTCTCATTTTACTAAATGGAGAATTATCCCTTATTTGACAGTTGTTGTCACTGAACTGTCAGGAAGTAGTGAGTGGACCTTTCTTAATGGAGGCCAGGTGTTTGGGGCCTGTGGGTATTAAATCATTTAACCATAATTGGATTTTTCTCATTAATACAGTACAGGTAGCCAGCACTTAAATTCTCATCAACCAAAAAAGCCAATGTTAGTTTGTGTTTTAAAGTGAATATCCACGACTATCAGAAAGGGGGCAATGGCCTGGCTTTAGTAATGTAAGCTTGCTTAAGTAAATGGGCATTGCTCTGTTCTCAAACTTTTCTGCTTCATTGGTGGAACAAATTGCTAAGAATGAAAGAAAAGAAAAATAAATAGCAAGGAGAGAGAGTGCAGTCACTCTTAGACTTATGTAGTACAGTGGTTTCTCAAAGTAAAACCTGAATCATCTGCATCAGAATCAACTGGTAGGTTTGTTAAAAATGCAGATTCCCGAGAATTTCTGGAATTTGGGGTAATAGATTCTAGGAATCTACAGTCCTAATGATACATGCCTATGATTCTTGTGCATTCTAAGTTTTAAGAATGTTCTAGGTATTGTTTCATATTTTTCATGGCTTTATCATGTATTTATTTATAAAAAAAAAATCTACTTTTTCCTTGCTTAAAGTGCCTTTTTTTTTTTTTTTTTAACTTTTTAGGTAAACACTGTAGAAATATCATTAAAGCAAGGCATTTACTTAGGGTTGATCTAATCCAATATTCGTTTTACTAGAGGAAAAAGAAAGACTATCTTAAAGATATATATATATATATTTTACTTCTAATTTTCTTTGCTATTATTCTATGTTTAGAGAAAGCATGAGTACTCAATAATTGCTTAATTAATGAATTAAATTTAATGCAGTGGCTTTCAATATGCAACATTTCAGAAGCACCATTGATCATAAAGTAAATCCTATCCTTATGTTTTATAGAATACAAGTGCTAATAAAATGAAAATCTAGGCTGGGGGCGGTGGCTCACACCTGCAATCCCAGAACTTTGGGAAGCAAGGTGAGCAGATCACTTGAGGTCAGGAGTTCGAGACCAGACTGGCCAACATGTTAAAACCGCATCTCTACTAAAAATAAAAAAAATTGAAAAATTAGCCAGGTGTGGTGGCACATGCCTGTAGTCCCAGCTACTCAGAGGCTGAGGCAGGAGAATCGCTTGAACCCAGGAGGCAGAGGTTGCAGTGAGCTGAGATTGTGCCACTGCACTCCAGCCTGGGTGACAGAGCAAGACTCCATCTGTCTCAATAAATAAATAAATAAATGAAGTAAAGTTAAAATCTAAGAATCTATAAAATCTCTAAAGGATAGATTAAGATGATAAGAATTCAGTGCAATTGTAAGTGCTCTGGGCCGGGTGCGGTGGCTCAAGCCTGTAATCCCAGCACTTTGGGAGGCCAAGACGGGTGGATCACAAGGTCAGGAGATCGAGACCATCCTGGCTAAAACGGTGAAACCCCGGCTCTACTAAAAAATTCAAAAAACTAGCAGGGCGAGGTGGTGGGCGCCTGTAGTCCCAGCTACTCGGGAGGCTGAGGCAGGAGAATGGCGTAAACCCGGGAGGCGGAGCTTGCAGTGAGGTGAGATCTGGCCACTGCACTCCAGCCTGGGCGACTGAGCGAGACTCCGTCTCCAAAAAAAAAAAAAAAGACAGTGCTCTGAAGATCAATAAAGTCACTAATAACTATTATTTTTAATAATTCTATAAACGTTCAATGAAAACTGTCAACAACAAAAAAGATATTGCAAAGATTCATTAAGTTGCTTAGCAGGAGATATAAGGATGGGTATTTCTGCATCACAGACTGAGACCCTTAAGGAATCTGTCAAGCAAAACAGAAGATTCCAAATAAGTGTTTTGTTTTTGAAAAAACAATGTGAGATCACATCAAAGACTTAAGTCTAAATTACATTTAAAAGGTTTCACTGAGTAAAGTTTGCAAAGATTAGTACACAGAGAAATAAGTGATGAGATATTTAAGCAAGAGAAAAATAAGACCAAATATCAGGTGTGAAGAGCCATGGCCTGTTTGGAGAAGAGAGAGGCCTACAGTGTAAAGCCATAGAGACAGGAATAATCATGTATCAAAGTGCTTTCGACTGCAGAAATTGTACTCTCTCTCTCTATATATGTATATAAAACATATATACATACATATTATATATATAACATATATATGCAAAAAACTAAATTAAATATTTAAACAAAAAGATAATTTATTATCTATCACAATATGTTTTTCAGAGATGGGGTAATATCAAGATTTTCTCAGCAACGCAAAGACAACACAGATCCAGGCTCTTTTTTTTTTTATGCTCTGCTCTCACTAGCATATTAGCTATTTCTCCATAATTAATTTTATCAATAGTCCCCAAATCTGTTTAGAACTGCTGAAGTTCTAAATTTTATATCCTGACAGAAACTTCTATAACTTGAAAAGGGATTTTTAGCTTCTCTCTATCTTTGCAATTAAGATATATTTTTTTAAATTACTCAAAATGGAATCACATGTACATCTGCAAAATGATTCCTGGTAAAACAGAATGGAATTACAATGAATGGAATTGTTTTTAAGCTAGACTATTCAAGACTCATCTCATTTAGAGACATAGCCTCCTCTGAGGCACAATGTCACCGGATATGTGAACTAATTTGGAATTCTGAGTCCAGAGATGAGATAGTTTTGTGTTAAGACCACAGTATCTTCCATATTTGTGCTAGAAACTGATATATATTTCTATATTATTGAGTCACTAAAATGTAATAACCTCATAACAACACATTAGGATACGTTTAACAGTGTAAATAGCAATTATTAACCAAGGTTTTGCCCATATTCAACTTACATATTTAGATTCAATCATTTTTACATTTGTCTGTCATAATTGCCAGCCCCACTCATAGGTATAAGCAATATTGAATAGACAAAAAATTAGGGAAAATGTCAAATGTCTGTTTTTAATTGTGTTGTTCATCTTCATTTTCTGTATTTATATTTTAAATTGTTGCTTTTAAATAACTGCATCCAAGAAAGATTTGCAAGGCCCATTACGTGAGGAGCACAGAATAAATCATTTAAAAATATATATTAATTCTGCAAAATGTGCAGTGTGTGTGTGTCTTTATGCACCCCAGAGAAAAAGAGAGACAGACAGAGAGACAAAGAGAGAAAGAAAGAAAGATCACAGCTCTAGACATGGAAGGCTAAACTACGCGCATTTCATTGATTGAACCTGGGCTGGGAGATTTGAATCAAATTTTTTTTCATTGAGTTTAACTTCTTATGTGACTCTTAAGAATACACTTACACTAAGTTGAGGGTGTAAACACACTCTCTCTGTCTTCCTCTCTCTCTCTCACACACTCACAGATTTTTTTTTTCTTCTTCCACACTTCCCCCTTTCTCTTCTCCTTCCCCTTGCCTTTTCCCCTCATTTTTCCTTCCCTCTCTTCCCCCTTCTCTTGCTTTTGCAGCAATCTAATGCAGTTCCAAACTAAATATTTTACTCAATGTGATTTCCAGAACAAAAATCACAAGCACAAATGCACAAGACAACTGAACAACCACAAAACAGTTTCAATGAACAAAATAGCACTGATGTATTGAACGTATCCAGAAACAATTTCATCATTCTTTAAAATGGCACTAAAATACAAAAGTGACATAAGGTCTTTTTAAGAATAAGAGATTTATCTTGTAAATTATAGTCCCTTAACTTGTGAATACATTTAACGGAGGGCTGCTTTTACCAGAGCACTAGTGTTGCCCTGTGACCTCCGTGCTACCAGGAAAAAACTCAATCCTAGACAGGGCAGTGAACTTAACTAATGAGCAGAAGTTGTGGAACCTGAAAGAAAAAATTAATATATAACCTGGATTTTTTTTTTTTTTTCACAATAACGAACTGATTCAAGTTCGTGCAGTCGTGCTCTGCGTAATGACATTTTGGTCAATGACATACCACGTAGCAAATGGTGGTCTCATAAAATTATAATGTTGTATTCCTACTGTAACTTTTTTATGTTTAGATTACATTTATACAGAAAATAGTGACCTGTGTGTTACAGTTGCCTATAGCATTCAGTACAGTGACATGCTGTACAAGTTTGTAGCCTAGGAGCCATAGGCTATATCACCTGCCCTAGTATGTAGTAGACTATTTTAGGTTTGTGAAACTACACTCTATAATGTTCACGCAATGATAAAAATCAGCTAACAACACATTTCTCAGAATGTACCTCATCATTAAGTGACTCGTAACTGTGTTTTTTTTTAAATTTAATGCCTGATAATACTTAAAATACAGAATGGATATCAATGATGACAACAACCGCAGTGAAAAGATAATATGGTAACAGGGAAGTTTTTCAGATACCTGGACCTTGATTTAGAACTATTCCAAGACTGTTGATGAATAATACTAATAATGTATTAAAAACTATGATAAGAAACAAATTTTCTGGTTATTATTACCAAAGGACTCTGGGGAAACCTATTGATCAAAATTAAATGTTTGGAAATATGACAACAATATTGACTCTGAAGTTTATAGTCATTCTGTTTTCAGATGATAAGCATGCCATCTGTAACTTCCAAGAGGATTAAACTAAAATATTGAGTTATTAATTTATCTTACATTCAAATAATCTGAAGTCTGTATTTTTAATATTTGCAGACATCCAATGACACCTTTGAAATTCCCCTAATGTTGACTGGAAATGTAGTGTTAAGGAAGAGACTCAACTATGAAGATAAGACTCGCTACTTTGTCATAATCCAAGCTAATGTGAGTATTCAATTTCTTTTAAATTTCTTCTGTAAATTTATGAAGTAAGAAACTCATCCAAAATGTGTCAGATAGTCTTGGAGTGCTCTGTGTCATTCACTTCTTCATCAGGACACTCTTGCCCTAGGTGTTTATATATAATATTCTCATAGATGGGGAAAGGGATAGAATAGGTTGTTTTTATTCACTATATTATTTGAACTCTAAATTATTCATATATATTAACCATGATCCAGTAATTTTTAGCCCATTCTGAAGTATGTTTTCAAAGTAGGATCCAGCAAATAACTGCAGCAGAATCACACGTATTAAACATACGTATTTCTGGACCCCACCTCAGATGTTCTGAATGAAAATCTCAGATGATGTAAGTGGAATATCTGCATTTTTAGTTAGCTCTTCAGGGGATTCTAAGGTACACTAAAGGCAAAGAATGAATGCCTAATTGGTCGTGTTTTTCCTCGTGGCTATCATTTATTGAGTAATTGTTCACTAGATATCAGCTAATATCCCCATAACTGAAATTTATGCTAATGTGTATAGATAACAATAACAGAACATCTAAACATATACTTATAAAACACAGACATGCTTTATATGCTTATACAACATAGATATCCTTATATGCTTATATAACATAGACATGCTTATATGCTTATAAAACATAGACATTTATTGTAGTTATTATTAGTGGAAATGTAATAAAATTTCTGGAATTATGTGGCTCAGTGTTTGGCTTGACAATTCAATTATATCACCAGGGACTTAGGTTCCTTCCCTCCTTATACTTCTCTCTTCTCTGAAATGTGGTTATTTTACCAATACCTTATCAGCTGGGAGCTAGTTGTATACCATGGCCATTAAGAGTCACAACTGCATTTCAAGTCTGAATGTAGCAGGCAGAAAGGTTAGTAAAACTAGATTTTCTTTTTATGTTTATTGATCCTTTCTTCTTTTATCTGGGAAGATACTCTCTTCAGAGTTCTCTCCCACCCATCTCCTTCTAGACTTGTATCACCTGAGTCAGCATGATAGGAAGGAAAGTTGAGGAAGTCCATATGTGTCAAAGGGGAATGCGGTATTCACTTCTGAATTATACTATGTATAGTTCATATCCTGAGACTGGACACACAGATGACCCGATAACATTTTTCTTTTCTTAGTAAGAAGAATGGGAGTACCACTTGAGAAAAAAGCTAGAAGGAAAGGTCATAGAAAAAGTCCCATATTAAGTGACAAGCTTACGTTTTTGAAATAACAGTTAAGAAATGAGCTATAAAGATATAAAAAGTATGGAGAAATCTTGAATGCGTATTTATAAACAAAACAAACCATTAAGAAAAGGCTGCATACTGGATGATTCCAATATATAATATTCTGGTAAAAACAAAGCTAGGGAAATGGTGTAAAGATCAGTGGATGTCAGGGATATGGTGGTAAAGGCAGGTTGAAAGGGATTAATAGAAGGATCACAAAATATTTTCATGTCAGTAAAAATACTCTGGATAATACCACAAAATTGGATAGATATCATTATACATTTTTCCATTCCCATAGAATGTACAGCACCAAGAGTGATCTTTAAAGTAAAGGATGAACTTCAGTGATTATTATCATTCAATGTAGATTCATCAGTTGTAGCCAATGTACAACTTTGATTAGGGATGTTGCTAAGTGGGGAGGATGTGCATGTGTGGAGACATTGGTGTATATACCTTCCTCTCAGTTTTTCTATAAACCTAAAGCTGTTCTAAAAAAATAATAGCCTTTTGTTTTTTAAAGCATCTAGACTCTGAAACCGTCCTGTGCTTTTAATGACTCCTAAGCACTGTAATCTTGCTCATACAGCAGAACAGAGAGATAGCAGGGGAGGCTAAAAGGAAAATAACCTCAATCAGCTGTTCTCAAGAAGTTAACAAGAAAAAATGTGTCACAAACTTGTCATTTTCTTGCCTTTCTTAGAGATATATCACCTGACACAGAATGTGTATGTGTATAGATAGATACCTAAATAGATATATATTTAGGGATATTTAGCTAGAAATATGTAGATAGACATGTAGATCTAATTTTTGAAGCTAAGTTTATAAGCTTTTATTTACATTTCTGCAGATTTTAAAAATAATTTATTATTGTATATATTATAATTATTTATTATAATATGTTATATGTATTATGTGTGTGTCTGTATATGTGTATATATATTTTAATGTCATGTGACATAGACCAGAGTGAAAACTGTGGATATGGAAAAAGCAAAATGTATTAGGGAAGGCCACTCAGACTTCCTAAAAAAACACAGAAAGTTCTTTTTTCTGTTTAACTGAAGATGTGAAGAAAAGGGACAATGTCTTTTTTATAAAGTCAGATTGCTATGGAAGCTATTTGTAAGCTGTTTTTTTAAGTTATGCAATTAAAAATAGGTAATTTTTTAATAGAAATGCAAAGTGAAATATTCTGAATTGGTATCTAGTTTTAAAATATTTGTAAAGACATCTGGAACAATTTCTATCCAGCATGATGGACTACTCGTCACTGAGGGAGTGACGAGTTTTTAGCACTTCAGGGATAAAATTATAAAACAGAAGTACATATGTGAATCATCAAAAGGAAGGAATAGCATTAGGAAGAGTCGAATTAACATTTGAATTTAAATTCAGTAACAGTTTTTGTTACAAACTTAAGTCATACAGTACAAAACGAAATGTTAAATATAGAAGGTTTTAACATTTTAAGTGTTTTTAAAAGTTTTAAGAATAATTTTAATAGCTACATAATGTAAGATAATAATAATGGATCACTATTGATTTAACTATACTCTGTTTTTGTTTGTTTGTTCATTTGTTTTTGGCACCAAATTGATATTTACCCTCATGATGCTCATGAGAGGCAGTGAGTATAGTGAATTATGTCACCCGAGTTCAAATCTCAGTTCAGTCATTTACTAGCTGTGTGATTCAGAGCATATTTTGTATGTTAATTTCCTAACCAGTAAAATGGGTATATTAATAAAACATACCACATTGTTCTGGTTACAATTATCAAGTTAGCAAACAAAAAAGTACTTAGACTAATGCTTGAAATATATTGAGACATTATTACAGTATTACATAAATCACTAAAATAACTGTACTGTACTGTTTAAAAATCAGTAATGAAAAATGGAATTGCTGTGAGAAAATTATATGTATGTATATATATGTGTATATGTATTTGCACATATATATATTCACATACTTTTTAATCTTAGTAGATAATGCTATATTATTTTTCAAAGTGTTGTGACACATCACATTTCCACAAATGATAAAGAAGGATGCTCATTTCTACCACATTTTAAATCTATAACTTAAAACCGTGGGTTGTTGGAGATGGAAAGTCAGCTGAGACTTGCTTGAAGACCAATTGTGGGTTTCTCTTCCAAGCTCTGAGTTCAGTGATCTCACATTCACAGCCATGGTGGGCGCATTTACAGTATGAAAAGTGCCAGTGTTACAAATCAGGGCTGCTTATATAATAGCTGGTTGTTAATCATTAACTGTTTTGTATATACCAATAGTAACATAAGTCTAACGTATCTTTGTATATGATAATGATATCCATATATCTAAAATGTCTCTCCATTTTTTTAGCATTTATCTTATTTGTTTATTTATTTATTTATTTTGAGACAGAGTCTTGCTCTATCACCCAGGCTGAAGTACAGTGGTACTATCTCAGCTCACTGCAACCTCCGCCTCTGGGGTTTAAGTGATTCTCATGCCTCAGCCTCGCAACTAGCTGGAATCACAAGCATAACACCACACCTGGATATTTTTGGGGGCTGGGGAGGAGAGTATTGCTGTCACCCAGGCTAGAGTGCACTGGCATGATCTCGGCTTACTGCAACCTCAGCCTCCCATGTTCAAGCTATCCTCGTGCCTCAGCCTTCTGACTAGCTGGGATTACAGATGCACGCCACCACACCCAGCTAATTTTTGGATGTTTAGTAGAGACAGGGTTTCAACATGTTGGTCAGGCTTGTCTCAAACTCATGGCCTCAAGCAGTTCACCCGTCTCAGCCTCCCAAACTGTTGGAATTACAGGCGTGAGCCACTGCACTTGGCAGCAATTTTTTATATTGTATTGGTGGTATGCACAATGTAAGCCATGTACATTAAACACCAATATATTATCTTGAAGTCATAAGGAGAGTTCAAATATGAGCAATCAATTTTGACTTTAAAGTATATGGCCTCTAAAAGAATAATTACAGGTATCATGACAAATTATTGAACATTACTCAGCTTTGATCTGGTTTTGCTTATGGTAAAAATATTTGATTTCCAAAGAGAATCCTTCAAATTACATGTAGTTTGGAGGTTTCTTTTTATCCGTGTTTACATATTATGATTTGTAATTAAGGTAATTGAGTTTTGACTGACCCATGTTAGAAAACCCTGTTACATCTTTTTTGAGAATATTTGCAATATCGTCGCCCATGCTATTGGCTTCAAATATGTATACATAATGAAGTAAGGATTAATTCCAGATAAAAATTTTGGGGGGTAGATCTAGAAAATAGAGTGATGAAAGATCAATGGGTTTTCTTTTTGTTGAAATTTACTACATATTACTATAAACCTCAACTTTGATATGTTACCCTAATTCACATAGAATCAAAATAATCTCTTTACATATCATTTTTCTTCAAAGCAAACTCTCTTTCATATTATTGTTATAATGAGTTAAATATTAAGAACACTTTGGTAATCAAAACTTCTTAATTACCAGAAAGAAAAAGTTTATATTTAATTAATTATTTTATAATTTATTTATTTATTTTGAGATGGAGTTTTGCTCTGTCACCCAGGCTAGAGTGCAGTGGGGCGATCTTGGCTCACTGCAACCTTTGCCTCCCATGTTCATGATTCTCCTAACTCAGCCTCCCGAGTGGTTGGGATTACAGGCATGTGCCACCACTTCCAGCCAATTTTTTTGTATTTTTAGTAGAAATGGGGTTTCACTCTGCTGGCCAGGGTGGTCTGAAACTCTTGACAACTTCAAGTGAACAGCCCACCTTGGCCTCCTGAAGTGCTGGGATTACAGGCATGAGCCACTGAGCCCGGCCTGTATTTGTTAGAATCATGACAAGAATGATTTATAATTTCTAAATTATTTTATGAATAGCAAAGGTGTTGTATATTTCTCAAATAGCAAAATCTAGAGAAGGGTTGCTAGCTATCTTTCCTAACAAGATATAATTCCTAAAATTATAGTATTACTATTTCTTTATTAGCTCAATTTTTTATCTTTATGGACAGAAATATTCAAAGAGAAGGTGTAAGCATTGCAAGCATATGTGTTTGTTTATGTAAAATTCATTTTCTCTATTTTATATTGCAACCTTGTAAACAACTTTTCAGAAATAGCCCCTACCCTGACCTTCCCTCACATCTGCTTCCTACTGATGTGTGGAATTAGTGTTAATTGTAACCCCATTGTTTTAACTCTGCAAGTTTCTTGGGCATTTTCTGAGGAGTGAGAGTGAAATAGGAGGATAGTAGGTGATGGTTTATGGGAACTAATGTTTATTGAGTGTTTGACTACTAAAGATACATAGGCATTTGGGGCTATAAATGATGGTACAATTTTGTCTACTGGTTTGCCTAAAAAATAAGAAATATTAGGCAAATATCTCAAACAAAAAAATGTTTTCAAGAGAACAGAATACCCAACTTCCTCTGGTTAATGTTCATAGAAGCATTATTTTTTTCCTCAACTGTTATTTTAAGCACAGGGAGTACATATGCAGGTTTGTTACATCGGTATATTGCACTCAGGTAGTCAGCATAGCACTCAATGGGTAGTTTTTTGACCCATTCTCTCTCCTTGCCCCAGTAGTTCACAGTCTATTGTTCCCAGGTTTATTTCCCCGGGGACTCAGTGTTTAGCTCCCATTGAAAACTGATATTATGTAGTGTTTGGTTTTCTGTTCCTGCATTAATTCACTTAGGATTATGGCCTCCAACTTCATCCATGTTGCTTCAAAGGACATCGTTTCATTCTTTTCTATGACTGTGTAGTATTACATGGTGCAAATGCACCCCAGTTTCTTTATCCAATCCACTATTGATGAGCACCTAGGTTGCTTCCGTGTTTTTTTGCTATTGTGAGTAGCATGGCAATTAATGTAGACATGCATGTGTCTTTTTGGTAGAATGCACTTTGTGTATAGACCCAGTAATGGGGTTGGTGGGTTGAATGGTAGCTTGATTTTAAATTCTTTGAGAAATCTTCAAACTGCTTTCCACAATGGCTGAAATAATTTACATGACCACCAACAGCATATAACCATTTCCTTTTCTCTGCAGCCTCACCAGTATATGTAATTTTTTGACTTTTTAATAATAGCCATTCTAACTGGTATGAGATGATATCTCATTATGGTTTTGATTTGCATTTCCCTGATGATAAATGCTGATGAACATGTTTTAATTTTTGTTGGCTGCATGTATGTCTTCTTTTGAGAAGTGTCTGTTCATGTCACTTGCCCCTATTTTAATGGTGCTATTTGTTTTTTGCTTGTTGAATTGTTTGAGTTCCTTATAGATTCTAAATATTAGTCTTTTGTCAGATGCATAGTTTGCATGCCTTTTTTCTCATTCTTTCCATTTTCTGTTTACTGTATTGATAGTTTGTGTTAGTGTGCAGAAGCTCTTTAGGTGCCACTTGTCAGTTTTTGTTTTTGTTGCAATTGCTTTTTAGGATATCATCATTATGAAATCCTTGCTATAGCCAATGTCAAGAGGAGTATTTAATAGGTTTTCTTCTAGGATTTTTTATACCTTGAGGCATTACATTTAAACCTTTAATTCATCTTGAGTCAATTTTTGTATGTCTGGTAGAATTGAGCTATGCATCTGTCTGGTCCAGGGCCTTTTTTGGTTGGTGAGTTTTTTATTACTAATTTAATATCACAGCTTGATATTCATCTGTTCAGGATTTCGATAGCTTTCTTTTTCAATCTTGGAACATTATGTGTTTCCAGAAATATATCAATTTACTCTAGATTTTCTAGCTTGAGGTTGGGGAGGCACAATTCTGTTCAGAGTAGCGGTTGAACTTGTTTAACATCTTAAAAGATATTCTTGCTTGCCAACTAGAATCACAGTTTCCTAACTTAATGTAATATTCTATTATTTTTAAATGATTAAAGTTAAAATATATTCTTATTTTTTAAAAAGGAAATGAAGAGAAATGCAGATGAAAATGGGAAAAGGAAAAAAGGAGATTTTTTTTGTGGATTTTAATATCTATTAGTCACATAATATAAATGAAAACACATAATTAAATTATATGAAATGTTTATAGAAATAGTTATTTTTTATTTTTTTACCACTCACAATTTAGAATGTTATTTCATTTACTCAGAAAAACCTTGAAAAGTAGTGTATTACTATAAAGATCAAAAGTGTAGGTTTTTGTTTTTTGCTTTTTGTTTTTGTTTTGATTTTTATCTCAATTGCCGAAGGATTGTTTTTTAAATGGATATTGTAGGATCAAATCTGATTCCAAATTGGGAGAAGAACATCATGAATTAGCATTACCATTGTGAACTCACAAGTTATGAGTGAGCATGAGACATATTTTTATATATTTTCCTATGTGATATGTGTTGGTGATAAAATGTGGGAGAATTCCCACGTGTGGAAACTGTTGGTAGATTTTGTTGCTACATCTCTGGTCACAATAGTTTTGCCAGGATTATTTTTATTTCTCATTTAAAAATACAAATTTTAGAGCTCAACACTTTGTAAGCAATATCTTTCCCCAATATAAGAAAGGACTCCAATTATGTATTTTGGTATATACTTCCTGTAAATACACTATCTTTAACACACCAGTATCTATTCTATGGACTAGTAACAATAACCCAAAGAAGCCGATAATAGTGAGAGATCTGATGCTGACAGACTGAAAGAAAACATAAGGTAAAAATAATTCAAATTTGTTTATTATAGTGATTTGGTGATGACATATAAAGAAGAAGGCTGAGTGACATGGAAGGGTAGAAATACTGCCTCTGGCATTTATATGCATGCATGTGTATATATGCATATATATGTGTGTTTATATATGTGTTCTACATTCATATATCACATACTATATTATAAATATTTAATATTTATTATCTATTTACTATTTTTATAAATTAAATTTAGATTAATTCAATCTTTTAAGACTTCATCATAAGCAATCATTATTTTAAATTGTAGGTTAAAGCCAGGCACATACCTATAGTCCTAGCTACTCAGGAGGCTGAGGTAGGAGGATTACTTGAGCCCAGGAGGTTGAAGTCAATATAAGCAATGTAGCGAGATTCTCATTTCTAAAATAAATACATAAATAGATATTTTATAAATAAAAAAAGTTTCAAAAATTATCTCCAATGCCATAAGTAAATTTACAAATACATATTAAATGTCATTTTATTAACTTATTTATGTTGTTGAGAAGAAAATGTCAAACATAAAAATCATTAAAACATGTAACAAGTTTACCAAACCTATTAAAGAAGCTTTCAGTTTTCATATATATATATATTTTTAGAAATTAAAAGAGTTGTTTTAGTTCATAAACTTTAATATAACTTTAAGGGAAATGTGGAAGATGAGATTACTTAATAATTTAAAACACTGGATGATGAAACACAAAGGGAAATATATGTGAAAATATAACCTACTAATCTTTATGAGGTCACATTATCTTAATATTAGTAATTTTCAGTATTAAATTACTCTCTTAATAATGGACTGAGGAAATATGTCCTCATCATTTTTTAAGACCGTCAGAAGCAGGGTATTGGAGTCTGCCCCTTGGAAGCTACTCAGGATATGCCGACTGAACAAATCATTACATCATTTATCTATTAATTCATATATTGTAGTTATAGCTATAACCCAATTAAATAAAAGATCAGTATTTAAAAAGTGGCAAGTTTGATGAGCTAGTTGAATTTTTCTAAAATTTAAAATATACACATACATTTATTTTGAATTAAGGTTTTTCTACATGTTCAAAATTCATACATCTTAAAAATAATTTAGAAAGTTCATTTGTGAACCATCAAAATTATCTCACATGCCACATGTTGCTCCTACTCTACTTTTCAACTGGCCTAGAGGTTGATATACGTATGGGAGTGCACATCGACATTTCCTGAAACAGCTAAAGAAGAAGGTGTACATATTTAACATAGTGAGAGGGAGGAGGCTTCTAAGGGAAGAAAAACTAGGTTTCTAGGAGAACAAATGGGAGATTAAAATAGCTTGTAATCATGTTTATGTAGGTAAGAATAGACTTCCTTGTTTTTTCTTCATTTTCATAAACTTTCTTGGGAGAGGGAATTCATGGCAGCCTCACTCCCACAAGTATCTGCTTTTAGTGCCATAAAAGAAGTTCAGAAAAGACTCCTTTCTCTTCGTTGAATCTCAAATGTCTTTAGTTTTAAATAATCTTTATAGTGCATCTAGGGATCTGAGTGAGTCCCAAAACTTTCAAAATTTAAACATTTTGTGTTTTTTTAACTATAATTTTGTCACAGTCTATCTTATACTGTATCAAAATATCAAAGAATCCTGGGACCACAAATTTATTGCATTCTAGACAAGGTTGTACTTACAAAATTCCACCAGTAGAAATTTGTACTTCCTAAAACTTTACCCTCAAGCATTGCTTTACAACTTTTTTTGAGCAACCAGATTGGGAATGAGTTTAACTAAAATCTACTATTAACCAAGCTTAAGAAGAGGGATTTTTTTTTTAAATTGGAAAGCAAATATTAATGTCTGGGAACTGTCACAAAGGAAGACATTTTATGAACAAAATAAAATAAAATACAGGTCTGTTAGTATAATTACTTTTAAAAATATTTAACATAAATAAGCAAAATAAGATTAGCCATTTTAAAGTGAACAATTCAATGGCATTTGGTACACTCACAGTATTGTACAACCACCACCTCTATCCAGTTCCTAAACATTTAATCACTCCAAAAAGATCTGGCACCACTCATGCAGTTGCTTCTCATATCCCCTCCCCAGCTCCCTGTAGCCACCAATTTGTTTACTGTTTCCAGATATTGCATATAAATGGATCATATAATATGTGACCTTATATTTTGTCTGGCTTCTTTATTTGAAAATATGATGTTTTCAAGTCTCATTCATGTTGTTGTATATATCAGGACTTCATTTCCTTTTATGCTTGAATCATATGCCATTGTATGTACATGCCACTATCTGTTTATCCATTTATTCATTGATAAATATGTGGGCTTTTGCCAACTTTTGTCTGTTGTGAATAGTGCTACATGAACATGCATGTAAGTATATTTTCAATGTTGTACAAAATAGAATTCAAAAATACAGAAAAGCATAATAGTTCTTCAAAATAATAACTGAATACTATGAAAGTAAAAACATTTCCAGATTCTGTGTAATGAATGATGCTACCACCATCACCCTCAACAATGGATGTTCTGGATGGAAATGACTTAGGTCCAATATTATTTTCTTCTGTCCTATGATAAACGTTCTTCAGATAAATAGAAACAATTTGCATTTCTAATACAATTACTACCCATTATTTAAGTGTGTGTTATCCATCGTGATTTCCTTCTAAAGAAATGGAAAGGGAAACAAGAAAGAGTAATGCTATAGTTGAGAAAACTGATTAGAAATGGCCTCAACCAGGTTCAAGTTAACAACAGTGATAAGTTGTATTAATAATATACTATTGATAAATGTGTCAAAAATAGCACTTGACTTGTGGTTTTCCTATATAAATCATGTAAGTCCAGTTGAATCTTGAGGAAAACACCAGATAAACACCCATTAAGGGACATTCTGCAAAATATCTAGTACTCAAAATTGTTAACGTCATCAAAAACAAAAGTCGTAGAACTTGTCACAGCCAAAATGAGCCTAAGTAATCATTATGACTGAATGTAAACTGGTATCTTGATTGGGATCCTGAAACAGAAAACTGACATTAAGTAAAAACTAGGGAAATCTGAAGAAATTTTGGATTTTAGTTAGTAACAATGCAACATTGCACTAGACAAAGTTAAATGATAAGGAAGACTGTATTCACAGCTATTGCAATAGAGGAGACCAGAATACAGACTAGATCTGAACTGAACTCTAATAGAAAGAATGGCTAGAGAGAAGTTAAATGCTCCAGTGGTCTTGGGTGTAGGGGGATTCACAGGTCAGGTGTGTTTACTAATTGGTGTTCCCAAAGGAAAATAAACTTCCTTGAATTTTCCTGACAGAAAGTAGTTTTAGAAATTGGAACAAGTCCCCAAAGAAAGTCAGGCTCCTACCCTCCCACAGAAACTGGGAAATAGGGGTTTCTTCCTTGACTATTACATTTCAAAGAGATGGCCCACAGGTCGTGAAAAACATGGGTCTTTAAAACTGGCAAGAAGCTTATAAAAGATTCACATCTCAGAGGCACAGAGAAAGAATTTACAGTTACAACGTTTCTAAAGTAAGTGCTCTAATAAGATGACAGTGACCTTTATGGTTAGACTGTCTAGTAATGTGAGCTGTTAGGTAAAGGCCTAACATATAAAAGCTTAACTACTGTAACATACTTTCAAGAAAGTCGCTTTGATGACAATTGGATCTCAGTTTACATCCTAGCTTCACCACTTAAAACTGTTGGTTTAAGCAAGTTAATTTATCAATCTTTTTTTAATGAAAACTAAGTCTACATTATGCCTAATTTCTTTTTTGTTGTTGTTTTTTGAGACTGAGTCTCACTCTGTCGCCCAGACTGGAGTGCAGTGGCGTGATCTTGGCTCACTGCAACCTCTGCTTCCCAAGTTCAAACTATTCTCCTGCCTCAGCCTCTCAAATAGCTGGGACTACAGATGCCCACCACCACACCCAGATGTTTGTATTTTTAGTAGAAACGGGGTTTCACCATGTTGGCCAGGCTGGTATCAAACTCCTGACCTCAAGTGATCCATTCACCTTGGCCTCCCAATGTGCTGAGATTACAGGTGTGGGCCACTGCTCCTGGCCATTGTGCCTAATTTCTATAAACTACCTGTTGTTTGTTTTTCTCTCTAACAGGACCGTGCCCAAAATCTGAACGAGAGGCGAACCACCACCACTACTCTCACAGTGGATGTTCTGGATGGAGATGACTTAGGTCCAATGTTTCTTCCTTGTGTCCTTGTGCCAAACACTCGTGATTGCCGTCCACTCACTTATCAAGCTGCCATACCTGAGTTGAGAACTCCGGTAAATATGCTCTTATCTTTCTCCCTTCATTTGCATGGTTTAAAACCCAATGGGATCGTGTTCAAATATTTTGCAGACATATAATTTATAATAACAAAACTCACTATATGCACATTGAAAAATATTTACGTCCAAAACTATTTTCAGGGAGTATGCATACATTTTTAACACAAAGAGTAATTATATAATTTACAAGGTAGAAAGTATGTTATGAAACAACAGTCCAACATGGTTATTTTATTTTTATTTTTTACCAATAAATCACCAAGGAGTTCACTAGCCATTCTGAAAAACTCCAAATAACCACTGCAGCATTTTCTTAAATTCATGTTTAAACATGCAATACTAAGTCACAGAACACACAGGTCAATAGGATACACATTTGGCCCAGTAGAATTCTGAAATGTTTTTGGAGATTATGTTTGGCTGTTTGAAGGTAGGAGTTAACAAATACTGAATACAAATACTTACCTCTTAAAGTAAAGATACAGAAAGGTGAAGCATGAATACATATTTTCTATGCTTAATCCTATATTTTTGATAAATGCTAATGGAGCTATAAACTTCTGTCGGTTTGGATTTTACACCTTGGACCTCCCTAGATGATTGATGTACATACCTAAGAATAAGAATTTTAAGACAAATGGATATCCTGCTGGGGAAAAAATATCAATTTCTCCCCTAAAAGGTGTATTTGTGTATGTGTGTGTGTGTGTATACACATATTCTGTTTTAAAAAATTCAGTGGTCTAGGATTTAACCATTTAACCAATATTTTTGCTATTTCCCTGGAAAGCAATCAGCTCTCTGGGTTCCCAAAATGACTCAAAGTGTTAGAATTTGTTGGAAGCTATTTGACTTTTTTTCCTCAAAGCACATGAGAACTGCAGTTCTGAGGGTCCTCTATTTGAGATTTTGAGGAATAGAACAGGAATGCCTTCTACATGTAAAGCCAAAGAGTGCGTATCCAATGTTATAATATTAATACATCTATTGGTTTTTCTCACAGTTCACTGGTCCAGTTAACCTGCATGAATAAAAGCTGGAGAGAAAAATAAATAAATCTTATGTGCATTGGATAAAAAATATGTTTTCAGCCAAATTAAGTACTTTTGCAGACAAAAAGGCTAATCAGAATTTGACTAGACAAAATAGATGTAGATTCCCTAAAGTTATATGCCATTATGTTATTTTGTCG
The DNA here is from genome assembly GCF_007565055.1 of Rhinopithecus roxellana. NCBI lineage: Eukaryota > Metazoa > Chordata > Mammalia > Primates > Cercopithecidae > Rhinopithecus > Rhinopithecus roxellana. Next base: position 66,464,627 of record NC_044559.1, on the reverse strand, counting down.
AATCCCAGCAAAAACAACCCACCAACTATTAACGATGGTGAACATAAAATTTTTCTTTGAAAGAACTGGTAAAAGTAATGATGACAAATACAATTTTTATAAGGCTGCACACCTACTGCCATCTGCCCTTCGACAAAGCTGACAAAAGCAATGGGAAAAAGACTTCCTATTCAGTAAATGGCACTGGGAGAACTAGCTAACCATATGAAGATTGAAGCTGGACCCCCTCCTTACACCATACTCAAAAAGCAATTCAAGATAGATTAAAGACTTAAATGTAAAACTCCAAACTAGAAAAAACCCTGGAGGACCACCTAGGCAATACCATTCAGGACAAAGGCACAGGCAAAGATTTTGTAACAAAGACAGCAAAAGCAATTGCAACAAAAGCAAAAATTGACAAATGGGATCTAAGTAAACTTAAGAGCTTCTGCACAGCTAACTAAACTGTCAACAGAGTGAACAGACCACCTACAGAATGGGAGAAAATATTTGCAAACTATGCATCTGACAGAGGTCTAATATCCAGCATCTATGAGGAATTTAAATTTATAATAATTAAATAAAAACATTAAAAAGTGGTTTTTTTGGACATGAACACTTTTCAAAAGAATACATACATGTGGCCAATAAAACAATGAAAAACAGTTAAACATCACTAATCATTAGAGAAATGCAAATCAAAACCACACTGAGAAACCATTGCACAGTCAGTCAAAATGACTATTATTAAAAAGTCAAAAAATAACAGATGCTGGCAAGGTTGCAGAGAAAGGGGAACAATTACACACTGTTTGTGGGAGTGTAAATTAGTTCAGCCATGTGGAAAGCAGTGTGGCAATTTCTCAAAGAGCTAAAAGGAGTCCTATTACTGGGAATATACCCAGCAGTCTTATTACTGGGAATATACCCAGAGGAATATAAATCATTCTGCCATAAAGACACATGCACATGAATGTTCATTGCAACACTATTCACAATAGCAAAGACACGGAGTCAATCTAAATGTCCACGAATGACAGATTGGATAAAGAAAATGATGTACATATACCACATGGAATATTATACGGCTATAAAAATAATGAGATCATGTCTTTGCAGGGACATAGATGGAGTGGGAGGCTAATTTCCTTAGCAAACTAACACAGGAACAGAAAACCAAATACCATGTATTCTCACATGTAAGTGGGAGCTGAATGATGAGAACTCATGAGCAGAAGGAAAGGAACAACAGACACTGAGGTCTATCTGAGGTTGGAGGGTGGGAGGAGACAGAGGAGCAGAAAAGATGACTTTTGGGTACTGGGCTTACTCATTGGGTGACGAACTAATCTGTACAACATGATATGAGTTCACCTGTGTAACAAACCTGTGTATGGACCCCTGAACCTAAAATATAACTCTTTTTTTTTTTTTAAAGTTTCGTTTTTATTTATCTTTTAAAATATCTACAAGAGGGTGAGTTTGCTCCATGACTAATCATTGTTTGTGCATGAAACTTAAACATGTAAGGTTAAAGTATATTAGGCTGGCATTAACATTTTTAAAAACTTCTACAAGAGGGTGGGCTTGCTCTATGACTAATCATTTTTTGCACATGAAATTTAAACATGTGTAAGATTCAAGTATATTGGGCTGGTATTAAAATGTGCATTTTTTTCATTCAAATATTTCTATTTGGAAAGACAATAGTGTAAAAATAATAATATGCTGAAACAGATATTTAATACTTGATAATAATCTTTTTCAATCATCCCCATACAAATATGGCACTCTGGATTGCGTGTGTGTGTGTGTGTGTGTGTGTGTGTGTGTGCACTTCCAATTAAAATCCCTTTAAATATAAAAAAGGAAAAAGAAAAATATATTTTTAGTATTAATTTATGTTTCTGAGTTAATATATTTAGCTAGTGTACAGTGGGACCCCAAGAGAAGGTATATATTGAGACCACAATAATCCAATTCAATGAGACTGTTTACTAGTAGTTCACTGAGGAAAGTAAAGGAAGATAGAAGCTGCTGCTTGAAAAGCAGAGTGTACGAATTTAATTTTATTAAGGATCATTGAACTTCCTTTCCTCTCCATATTACAGACTGAACATCTCTCTCATTCCTATGCAGTTTAGTGCTAGAGACCAGACTATACTTTCAATTTGGGGTAATAACATAAGTGATCATAATGTCTAGAGTTTGTATAGAATGTTCTGTTTGTAATGAACTATGCTAAGCTCTGCACAAATATTAACTGGTTGAATATGTTGAATATACACAAAAACATTTTTGGCAGACAGTTTAAGTATATAGATATACATATAATTTAGTAAGAGTAAATAAAATTAAGATACATTTGAGTCCTGGCTCTACACACAAAAATTGATAGTTTTTTTTTTTTTTCTGGCTCTGTCAGCCTGGGTTAAGTTGGAGATTCACTCTGTAGGTGGATGTAGTTGTTGAAAAATATTTATATCCAAAAGTATTTTCAGAGAGTATGGGCAAATTTTTGATCAGAATGCCTCACTCTCTCCCTTGTTGTACTATAATATTCATGTTTTAAGTATCAGTACTCAAAGGAGAACTAGTCCAAGGATAAAACTTATCCAGTCTTCGGATGACAAACCCAATCCAATATTAAATATTACATATCCTAACATAAGGAAAGCAATGAACTAATGGTAAAGAAATTAAGTCAAGAAATTTTTTATGCTCTGAATCCTTTGTAAAGTAGTATTTGGGCAAAGAGCACGAGGGATCCTGAGGATGGTGGATTCTTGCTGGTGAAAAAGGAGGTGTTTGAAGATCAATAAATAGCTTTCTGAACAATTATTCTTGTATTTTCTTTTAAAACCATGCTTTTTGAATTAAATATTATGGAAGAAATTCCAGAATGTTCAATATTGATCCTTTTATCATTTTTAACTGATTGAGCCATTCCTTAACATACTTTGAAAAAAATGAGAATTTAAGATTTACACATTTAAGTAATTATGGCAAATATTTATTTTTTAATTTCATGTACAAAAATATAGATATGTTTACTTGTAAACCTAGACATTTGGTCAGATTATCAGTCACTGTACAACAGGCCACCAAAACTTAGTGGGTTCAAACTGCAATCATTTAATTTGCTCACTAAGCTGCAATTTTAGCAAGACTTGAGAAAACACTTTATCTTTGCTCCATGCAGCATCAGCTGTGGCACTTTAACTGAGGGCTGGGTGCCACTTTCATGATGATTAACTTAGATGGCTACCAAGTTGATTTTGGCTGTTGGCTAGTGCTCATCCAGGGCTGTAGACGAAGGCTTCATTTTCACCTCAGTTAAGCCTCTTATAGGCTGCTGGAGCTTCCTCACAGCAAGACAGTGGATTGTCATAACAAGCTTCCCAAGGGAATTAGACAGAAATTTTCAGAAATTAGAATTTGCAGTGTCAGTTCTGCTGTAGTCAAATTTCTGCCAGTTTCAAGGGGTAGAAACCTACTCCACCTCCCTATATGAGGAGTGTCCAAGTCACATTATAAGAAAAACATATGGAAAAGAAAATATTATTGTGGCAATCTTTCGCAAATAAAATCACCCTTAGTACTGGCATCAGGTTTTTATGTACATTGTTACTTTGAATTCATTCTGGAACACTAGGTATAAAAACCGGAGTTAGTTTTTGAGCTTCACATTCAAATTACTGTGTTTATGTCTGTACTTTTATTCTTTTTGATTTTCTCTTTTTCTATTTCCCTTTATATATTCTGCTAAAATTTCATGAAATTTCAATAAGATCTTGCTCTCCAGATTGAGATAGCTAACCATTAATGTCAGCTAAACAGGACATATTGACTTGTATACTTACTGATCCTTTCTTAAAGGAATTCTTCAAATTTTAAAAGACTTGCCACCTGTTCACCTATGTTGATGTGAAATTTTCCTTACTTTGGTGGTATTCTTGACTTGAGAAACCATTCTTAACCCCATTATAGTACATGCAGGATTTGTCGGTTCAGAAAATCTTTTTAAAATATAGTCTATTAATAAATTTATCTCATGTATTATGATATAATAAAAATAAAATTCTGCTTTATATCAAAATTTAAAGTCACTTGTTTAGAAATGCACTGATTTTATAAATGTAGATTACATGGTTTTCCAATATAACAACTCTCTTTGGCAAATTAATGTTTTCACAAACACTAAGATTAATATTATATTGAACACATAAATACATCTGATGTTACAAAGGTATACAGCAATTCATAGTACTCTTCTAATTTATTATTAATTTGCTACATTTCTATAGCACCCTAAGGTATGCCAAACTATGTTAATTGAGGATGCTGAGCAAGTAGGATGAAATAAATTATTACCCAAACATATTATTATGTATATTTATTCCTAATTTCTGACTTTCTTAAAGTTATTATGTCTGTAAAGTTTAGGTTTTCTGGTTATGAAAAAGGTCTGTAGAATTTGGAGTATAAAATCCTTGGCTTTATTTTCTAATGAAGCACAGATAAAACCATGATAAATCCTTGTGCATTTTTTCAATTGAACAGTAGCATACATTTATGTGTTGGCTTGATTGGTTGGCTGCTTTTTTTTTTTTTCTTTTTCAGTGTAATATATCCCTGGACAGAAAAATGAATGATATATTGACATAGAATCTATGTATTTACTGTGTACACCTTCCTTTAATTATTGCACTATGTGGTTATCAGTATTTCAACATCAGTTGCTCACTAAACATAGTCATCTTTTTCTCTCCCCCTATTTAAAACTCTTGGATTGGATCCCAATAATTTCTAGTGACAAACACCTCAACTGCAATCTTTGTCATAAAAAAAACTAGCTTTCATGTCAAAAACAACTTCTCTTGTTTATCTGTGGTACTCTTTCCCTCCAGGGAAGCTTTCTCAGTTATCAGAAAAGTAATGGTGATTTTCTGTGATCTACACCACGTACCATTTCTTCTTGGCCTAGCCTCATGTTAAATATCTTACAGTCTGAGAACTCTCTCCTCTCTTGTGTTTTTTATGGAAGTACTGGTTTTCCTCATTCCCTCGGTGGCCTTGGATTTCACCTCTTATATCTTTGATGGCTTTTATTTATTTTGAAATTTATTTTAAAATTATGATTAAATTTTAAAGATTTGCAAGGCTTCTCTCTTTTGTAATTCTTTTTTTCTTCATTATTGTTTTAACTACGATTGAGTTGAGCAAACCTCTATAGAGTTCTGTTTTTCCTCAAATAGGGATTAAGTATTTGTTGTAGATAAGTCTTCTCACTTGAAATCTGTCTTGAGTTCCAAGTTTGCATTTCTCATCTTTTTCTGGATATTTTTAACTGTGTTTCCAGCAGATGCCTCACTATTCTTTCTATTCAATTCTAATGCATCCGTACTTGCTACGCATTGTTACTCCTGGGGTCATTATTGATTTAAACCTAGACTTCAGTGACCTCCATTCCAAACTCAATCAATCTCCAAAGACATTTTCTACATTACCTAGACACTGTTACTCAAATCTGTTTGACACTTGTCTATTTACACCATCAAAACATCTATTTAAAAAAATTCTCTAAACTTGGTATCCAGCCTCCAGTATCTCACTCCTCTAACCACCATCACAATAAAGCCAAAGTTGTTTTTGTTTTTGTTTTTGATACAATTCTGATCTGATTTTTTGATGTTTAAAAAGGTTCAGTGTTTTTCATCATACACCAAATGAATTCCACGGCTTTTATCATATCATTCAAAGTAACTTTATATCTGACCACTTTCCAGTCCCATCTCTTCTAACACATAGTACAACTTGTCTAGGCACACAGAACATCACATATGACCCTGAACTTCTCTGAGAATTACCCTACTTTCTCTCTGTTTCATATGTTAAGCACATATTTGTTATTCAAATTTCATATCAGTTAACCTAAAATGATAGACCTTCAAAACTAATAGTTTCTCTTTGTGACCCCATTTATTCCTACTATAAATATTAAACTCTTCATTACAATGTGTTCATTTACTGTGAATGTTTCTCTTTCACTACACTATGAGTTCTTTAAACTTCTCTTGTCATTATATCCTAACTTGAAACCCATTGGCTTCACATAGTAGATATACAGTATTTTTTTTTTCTTTTTTTGAGATGGAATCTCGCTTTGTCACCAAGGCTGGAGTGCAGTGGCACGATCTTGGCTCACTGCAACCTACACCTCCCGTTTTCAAGCGATTCTCCTGTCTCAGCCTCCCAAGTAGCTGAGACTACCAGAATGTGCCACCACACCTGGCTAATTTTTGTATTTTTTCAGTTGAGATGGGGTTTCACCATGTTGGTCAGGCTGGTCTCAAACTCCTGATCTCAGGTGATCTACCTGCTTGGGCCTCCCAAAGTGCTGGGATTATAGGCCTGAGCTACCGTGCTGGGCCCAATACTTTTTGCATATTTTGAATTGAATTAACTCATCAAATTTTCAAAAAATGTTTATTATGTAATAAGTCATTGAATACAAATCTGAGCAATCATGGCTCTTGCCCTCTCAGCCTCAATTAAAGTATATTGGCTGTAAAGGTGCATATGTGAAGGGTGTGTGTGTGTGTATGTGTGTGTGTATATATATACACACACACATATATGTTTGTGTGTATAATTACTTATTGTAATTGTACATTATCCAAATATATTATTTTATACAGTCTAGATCAAGTAATCAAATATCCCATTTGCCATAGAAAGTCCCATATTATAATTCTTATCCCAGCATATTGTTAATAATATCTCCTTTTCTTTTTAATAGTGTTCTAAATATTAAAGTATATCCTCACTGAATCTCTTGCCGAATCACTTTCAAAATTTTTTCTGTGGATATCTTTTGGGGTCAGCAAAGTGATGAATGAAGAGGGAAACAACTGGTAACTCCCAAACTGCCCACAACCTTTTAATGTGAAGATTATCAAAATATTTCGAAGAGACAAATGATAAATAATACATCCAGAGTCAACATATGATGTCTCTGCCATTTTTTTCTTCCCGTCAACAAGCAAACACAAACACAAACTAACTTCAGCAAGTATTGTCCTGAATGTGAACTTGTATTATGATTCTAAAAGTGGTGTGTGACATGGGGGCCTGTCTGGGGGTCAGGGAATAGTGGAGAGATAGCATTAGGAGAAATACCTAATGTAGATGATGGGTTGATGGGTGCAGCAAACTACCATGGCACGTGTATACCTATGTTACAAATCGGCACGTTCTGCACATGTATCCCAGAAATGAAAGTAAAATTTTAAAAAAGTCATGTGTGAAGTTATATGAAAGCAAAGGCATCCTTGGTTCTTTTCATCATTGGTCAAAATGTATTTGAACAGGTTCAACTATATTCAACTGTAATTTACCATAGCACCAATTACAGATAATGTGAAGACACTGAAATTTTTAGTGGAATAAATAAGAAACAATAGATATGGAATAACTATTAAGTAGGCAAAAAAGAAGCGATCGAAAGGAGGAATTGAGTGTGTCAGTTTAGTTGAATGAAGAAAGTCACTATTCTGCTGAATAACAAGTTTGAAGTCTAACACTTCTTGTTAAGGAGTTTGTTCAAAGTATTACTTTAACCTTTGAGCTATTTTTTTCTACGAAACACACATGAAAGACGTCAAGTCCTTAAGCTTGTACCTGATATTTATAAGTTTTCTTGACATTTATTCTGAAACTCTGTGATGGCTTACTCAATTATGAGGGAAAATTTGCAAAGATGTTTACCATCACAATGTAAGATAGTTTGTAAGCGTTCAGAGTCTGAATTTAAATCCTGTGTGATGTTGGGAATGTTGCTTAATGTCTCTAAAACTCAGTTTGAACTTGTCATCTACAAAATGAAGGTAATAGTAGCTCAGACATGTGGTTTTCATGAGTACTATAAAAGAAGATTTATGAAGCATACTCAACTAGTTACCAGCAAACAGTAAGAGTTTAACAATATTTGCTATTGTTACTATTATCATTGGCAATAGAAATTTTGTCTGGCTTGGTGTTTACTCAGAGAGACATGGGAAGAAGTAGCTAATTCAAATTAGTTATTAAAACTCTAACTTATCTTTAATTGAAATTCTAGCTTTAAAACTGAGTTGTATGTAGATAGTACCTAATTTATTCTGATTGCACTATTTCTAATTAATTCAGTATTATTTTGGATCTTTAAAAGAATGCAATCTATTTATTCAAAAGAACAGTCGAGGTATCTTTTTAAATAAACAGAGTTGCCATTGTCACTACTTGTGCTGAATTAATTATGCAGTGTATTATGACTTTGGGGAGAGGGAGCAGCAGATGTCAAATGCCGCAAGGTGATACTGCAAGCCAAAATATATCAATGAATCAAATTTTAAACGTCTGTAAGTATCTTGCTCCCTTTGCTTCTTTTTTTAAATAAATATAAAAACAATAGATTATAGTAATGTTTTCAAAATTGTCCCACAGAGCCTCCTGTTGGGCTGTGGTGGTTCACGATTTGCACTGTAGGTAAAGATAGGACTTCTTTGCCCTATAAAATCGGCAATTCTGCTGTTTTTCCACACACTAAGGTAGAAAGTTTTTCAGGATTTACTTTAATTATAAAATAATTGGCTGCTAATTATAAATTATACAGAAACATTTAAAAAGATTAGACACATATTGAAAATCAGAAATCCTCAATCCTCAAAGCCCAGTCCCCAAGATAACCATTATTAATTTAATGAATGTCTTTCCAAATACCTGGAGCCTGTCTGAAGCAATTATGTATATATATATTTAATTTCAAACAAGCCAAATGACTCTGGCCTACATAAAAGTAAAGTGTTACAAGATTCACTGTGGCCTCACAGAATCTACTGGTAACTTTTTTAAGGAATTAAGAGCTGAAGGTTGAGAACAAAAGCCATACCTATATGTTTTAGGGGTTGGAGATGGGTCATGTGATTTTGTATGACTATATAGAAACAGGATGTATTCTTTGTCTCTCTAACCCAATGCAAATTTGAAAGAGAGGGAGAGCAACTGATTGACCTAGCTTGAATCACATGCTTGTCCTTTGACCAGAGGGAATGGAGCCTGGGATAGTTAATTTTATGCATTAACTTGGCTAAGACATGGTACCCAGACATTTGTCAAATATATCTAGATATTGATGTGAAGGTATGCTTTTAGATGATGTTAACATTAAATCACTAGACTTTGGATCTATGATATCGGTTGGCTGCATCAAGTCAGTTGAAGGCTTTAAGTAAAAAGACTGACCTCCCTGAAAAATCTGAGGATTCTGGCAAACTATTTTTGGAACTTATTTTCTTCCCTATGTCTCCAGCCTGCTGGGCTATCCTACAGATTTTGAACTTGCCCGACTCCACAATCACGAGCCAGTTTCTTAAATTATCTCTCTCTCTCTCTGAGAAACACACACGTATACATACATACGCACACATTTTATTGGTTCTGTTTCTCTGGAAGATACCAACCAATACAGGGCCCCTGATAAATGTGTGTCTAATAGAAAAGGTAATTCATTTAAAAACAGAGATATTGTTAAAGGGAAATGGATGCTAGACAGCTGAAAAGTCAAATATTTAAAGCAAATATATAATCAAACCTTCACCATGACCTGTAAGGTCCTACACAGTCTGGTCTCACTTGCCTCATCCCATCTGCTTCCATTACCTCTCTTCCTTCTGCTTCCTTGTCTTCTTTTTGTCCTTTATCATTCCATATTATTTGGCTGAGGGGAAATATCTTTGTCTGCCATTTTTTTTTTTCCCAGAATATTCTCTTGTGATATTTTCCTGTGGCTGGCTCCTTCAGTTATTTAGATTTCAGCTCAAACATTACCTCCTTAAAAAAGGCTTCCCTAATAACATAGTCTGTAATAGGTTCCCTCAATAATTAGATAATACATGACTTTGTTTTCTGCAGATTAGTTTACTATGTGGAAATGTCTTGCATATTCATTTAATTAATATTTGTCTACTTCCTTCAAAATATGAAAACATCTGAAAACAGAGACTTTCCCTACATCATTTGCTATCTTATCACAAACTGTTAGGATGATGCCTCAAATATAAAATGCTCAATTAATATTTACTTATATGGAATAAATTAAAACTTCCCTATCAATGCATATATATTTTACTTTTTATAATAGCTGCATAGAATGACTTTGTATAAATGTACCTCAATTTATTTGCCTGTTTTATATTTTGGGATTCTGTGCACAGTATTACTTTTTTAAACAGTGCTTCACTGTTTAAAAAAAATACCTAGATAAAATATATTCCTCTCTAAGGAGATATATGTCTCTCTGATGTGTTCTTTTGTTAGCAAAACTAAATGTACGTTACATATTCCTTATTTCAGTTCTTTTTGATTAAAACAAATAATGAAGGATGTGCTAATGCATTTTAATAGTTTTAACTGTTGGGGCTGATGTGTGGCTGAAAGATGGTTTTGAATTCAGTGAGGTCACCAGAAAAGAAATTATGTATGTAACACTTTAAAAAGTTATAAATATAGCTGTGGGATTGTTCATAAGCTGCTTTGCAGCTTTCCTTTATGAAGCCATATTGTATGTAATGGGCTTTATGATTAATTTTTTTTTCTGAAAGAATATTACTACTCAACTATAATAGCTCTAAACCAACTTGATTTGTAGGCAGCCTAGTTGTGATTTCCTTGAATTTCACTTCGTTTACTAACATCTTCTGCAAATATGTACAAAAAAAGGGAAATAAATAGACTATGGACACAGCAATGGATTTACCTACTTCCCAAGTGATATTAGTTCATGATGCTTTTAAGACCTTTAGAAGAAATCTTATACACAAGCCACTGTCATCTCCTGTCTCTGTTTCTACTTTTGCTCTCTATTGCTTATTTTTCACACAGCAATCAGGGTAATTTTTTAAAAGCATAAATCAATTCAAGTTACTCTCTTGCTTAAAATATTCCAGTGATTTCCAACTAGTGTGTTTTACTATATTCATACAGTTTTACAATAATCACTCTATTCCTATTGAGATTAATTCACAAAACAACAAATTCACCTTTTAAAGTACACAATTTAGTGTATTATAGTATACTCATAAAGTTTTACAATAATCACTCTAATTTCAGAATATCTTCATTAACCCAAAATAAACTAGATACCCATTAGCAGTCACACCTCATTTTCCCTTCCAGTCCTCCTTGTAAACCTACTTTCTGTTTCTATGAATTTGTCAATTTTGGACATTTCATAAAAATATAATCATAAAATGATTTAAAAAAAAAGAATAAAATTCTCAAAGTACACGTGATTCAATTCCTGCCTATCTGCTGATCTGCTGCCAGGACTTTTTTCCTATCCATTGGACCTTCTAAGTTTGTTCTCATGCCCAAGTTTTTGCTATTCATTTTGTGTAAAACTCTTCTCAGGCCTTGCATTGATTGGTACACTCTCATCAATCAATACCAGGTTTCAGGAAACAATATAACTTCCCAAATTTCCTGACAACCCTTCCTAATGTAGATTTGCTTTAAACAACAACAAAGTCATAGAGATTAATAAGAAAGTTTAATTTGTTTTTGTTGGTATATAGAGGCGAATACAATTTATAGTAGCTCTGTTTTCAGTGTGATTTTCTTGAAACTTGCAGCTGGCTTGTGCCAATGTTAATGATTTAAGGGAAAACAATGATATAGGTGAGTAAATAATATACAAGACAGCTGGCTCATTTTAATAAAATTGAAAAAACCTTGCCATGTCAAGATAATCAAAGAATAAATATTATTGGTATGATAAATATTTATACTGGTTAAGTCAAAGAGTTGTAATGAACATTCAAAAAACTCTAAATTCCTAATCACTAAAACATGGGCAGAAAATTTATCTGAAGACATATGACATGAAGCAGCACTTGTTTTTTAAAATAATTGCTCTTAAGGTGACACTGTCACACAGGAGAACAAAAGGAGAAATGTAGAATGGTTTAAGTATATCTCTGTCAAGAAACATCTCTTTAATATGATTTGAGGGTTATATAAAAGAGTTTGCATTTATCAGCCTTGCATGCATGCATTGAGTTCAAAAGTTACTTAAAACCCTGCTTTTACTCAGAATGCTTATTTATCAGTCTGGTTGCTTTGATATGAAGTGTCAGAAATAAAGGACTTCTTGGATCGTATACTTAGGTTATAAATATTTCCTGTGTTGAGAAGCAATTTTATATCACACAGTGTTTACAGAGCATACACCTGATTGATAACACACATTTGGTCCCTAAAAATTACATTATCTTGTATACATTGCAGAGTATCTTACTTATAATACATGCATGGTATGACTTTCAGCTGCATTACTCTAGATTTTAAGTTCTAATTATTGTCACTATTATATAGCAATACATATCCACATATTAACATCTTCAGAGAAACGTGTATGTGTGTGCATATATATATACACATATATATATGGAATATGGAATTGTTTCCATTTGAAACAATGTTAATTGTGATAATTGAGGAATCATCTCAGGATATATAAACTTATTTTTTGCAATATTTTTGGTTCATAGAATTATATAGGCAGTTTTCTTTTTAAAAAATGCATACAGAGATTAAGAATAAAGTGACAGCAGTAATTTAACCTTGTCAGCAATTCTCTGAGTGATAAATGGCCTTGTAATCTATTGCCCCATCCACTAGGTGGTGGAAGTTCCTCTCAGTCAAGAACTGTACCAATTCTTAAAGCCAGTCCCTTCTGAAGACTTATACTAGCAGTGGAAATTGCACATGGAAGTGACTCATTATTCAATAAAGTTTCCTATTTTTCTTATTATCCAGATGGAATTAAACTAAGTTTTGTAAATGAAGTGGGGAGGTATATAACATTCACTTTTTAAATGTTTAATATGTGTGTGTATGTATTTATGGGGTACATGAGACACTTTGATACAGGCTTGAAAAGCATAATAATCACATCATGATAAGAGGCCTTTGTATTTTCACTTTGAAAAGTAGACTGAATGCATTTTGAAATAAAGTTGTAAAATTTCTCAAATGGAAAGGCCTGAGGTCAAAGGGGGAGTGACCTACTAGAGTGCCTACTATGTGTTAGATAAATTATATAAACTATCTGATCACAACAGAGTAAACATTTGTTTTAGTCTGATTGACTGCCATAAAAAATACCACAAACTAGGGATTTATCAAAACTAAAAGTTTATTTCTGACAGTTCTGAAGGTTGGCATTCTAAGATAAAGGTACCAGTAGATTCGATGTCTGATGAGGTCCTGCTTTCAGTTCACAGTTAGTTGTGTCCTCACATAGTGAAATGTGCGATGGGTCTCTCTTACGCCTTTCATTTATTAAGGGAGCTATTGTTAACACCCTTCATGACCTAATCAATTCCCAACCTTCTAATACCACCATCTTGAGGGTTAGGATTTCAACATATGTATTTTGGGGAAACACAAACATTCAGACACAGCTGGAACTTAGAATCTAGTCTAAAACAACAAAGTGTGTCTCATACGTTTTACCTAGACCACATTTTTTCTTTATATACAGCACCACATAATGTCTAAGGACTCAGTAGGAGTTATTGACCTGATTTTACCATCTAAATAACATCACCTAAAACACATTTCTAGGAAGTAAATGGGTGAGAATTATGGTTCATGTATCTAGACAAGTAAACATCATCATGAAATAAACCACTAAGAGATGTATTTGAAAATCCAGACTGCTATTCATTATTATCTATGCAGTTAAATATATTTCTGTTACTAACACAAGTAGTATGTTATGTTGATTTTGATGGGAATTTTAAAAAATGGTTTTACGTTTTATTCCTAAGGGTAATATTATTTAATTTAAACACTAAAAAAAACAGCCAGGAACCACAATGTACTCACTATAACCACCGTTGCAGTATTTCTTTTGTTGATTTGTAAGGGACATATAAAGAAAAATGAGAAAAGACCATAAAGAAATTCCGGGAAAAAATATATCAGCTCTTATAGATGTGATGGGTGCTATGGAGTGTTACATGTGTAACCATCGAGGTAATCAATTCTCCCCTCTCAGTTACCTTAATCCCCACATGCTAGGAATGTTGCTGGCTGATGGAAATTACTTGAGTCTTTCTTGAAGAATTGCCCTTCATTTATAGATAACCATTTCACACAAACTCAACACCTGTCCCTGGAAGCACTAGCATCAAATGTCTGGTCAATGGGGCTGGAGAGAGTTATATCAAGGCCCAGTCATCTAGCCTCAATGCAGGAGAACTCTAGAAGCCATTCCCTTTAAGATAGTCTGTGGGCTTATTGTCTCTGCCCTGATTGTACTTCTTTTCAACTCCTTTGTCTCTCCCCAATCCTACTTCCTTTATTCTTTTATAAGTTAATTCCCTTATAAACATCATGCATGCAAATTTACCTGACAGTTTGTTTTCCAGAAAACAAACTTAGTACAGTGGAGTATCTTTGTGTTGATTCCCAAAGAAATATTTTAGAGATTTCATTTATTTTGTACAACAGAGTGATAAAAGACTTATATATTTTGGATACAATCAATTGGTGTTTCACCTGGATCATAACTCGCATAACTAGTGAAGGGGTGGCCTGCCCCTCCACACCTGTGAGTGTTTCTCATTAGGTGGAATGAGAGACTTAAGAAAAGAAATGAGACACAGAGACAAAGTATAGAGAAAGAAAAAGTGGGCCCAGGGGACCGGCGCTCAGCATACAGAGGACCCACGTCAGCACCGGTCTCTGAGTTCCCTCAGTATTTATTGATCATTATCTTTACCATCTTAGAAAAAGGGAAGTGACAGGATAATAGGATCATAGTAGGGAGAAGATCAGCAGTAAGATATATGAATAAAGATCTCTGTGACATGAATAAGTTTAAGGAAAATTGCTGTGCCTTGATATGCATATGTAAACATCTCCATAAACATTTTTAGTGCATAAAGAGCAGCATTGCCATTAGCAAGTCCCGCCTTCAGCCCCAAGGCGGTTTTCTCCTATCTCAGTAAATAGAACTTGCAATCGGGTTTTACACTGAGATGTTCCATTGCCCACGGACGGGCAGGAGACAGATGCCTTTCTCTATCTCAACTGCCAAGAGGCCTTCTTTGCTCTTATACTAGTCCTCCTCAGCACAGACCCTTCACAGGTGTCAGGCTGGGGGATGATTAGGTCTTTCCCTTCCCATGAGGCCATATTTCAGACTGTCACATGGGGAGAAACCTTGGACAATACCTAGCTTTCCTAGGCAGAGGTCCCTGCGACCTTCCGCCATGTATGTGTCCCTGGGTACTTGAGATTAAGAGAATGGTGATGACTTTTAACCAGCAAGCTGACTTCAGGCACTTATTTAACAAAGCACACCCTGAACAGCCCAAAATCTGTTAAATCTTGAGTCACCACAGTACATGTCTCTTGCAAGGATAGGGTTGAGGGTAGGGTCACAGATTAACAGCATCTCAAATACAGAACAAAATGGAGTCTCTTATGTCTACTTCTTTCTATATAGACACAGTAACAGTCTGATCTCTTTCTTTTCCCCACAAACTAGCTTGTAAATATGTGTCTTACTCTTCCTCAAAGACTCTGATTTAATGTTTTGGATGAGGCCTGGGAATTTGTAAGTCCAGAATTTGTTCCTTCCGGTGGGTTCTTGGTCTCGCTGACTTCAAGAATGAAGCCGTGGACCTTTGTGGTGAATGATACAGCTCTTAAAGATGGTGTGTCCCAAGTTTCTTCCTTCTGATGTTCAGATGTGTCCAGAGTTTCTTCTTTCCAGTGGGTTCGTGGTCTTGCTGACTTCAGGAGTGAAGCCACAGACCTTCTCAGCAAGTGTTACAGCTCTTAAAGGTGGTGCAGACCCAAAGAGTGAGCAGCAGCAAGACTTATTGCAAAGAGCGAAAGAACAAAACTTCCACAGCGTGGAAGAGGATCTGAGTGGGTTGCTGCTGCTAGCTCAGGTGGTCAGCATTTATTCCCTTATTTGATCCCACCCACATCCTGCTGATTGGTCCATTTTACAGAGTGCTGATTGGTCCATTTTACAGAGTGCTGATTGGTGCATTTACAATCCTTTAGCTAGACACAGAGTGCTGATTGGTGTACTTTTACAGAGTGCTGATAGGTGCATTTACAATCCTTTAGTTAAACACAAAAGTTCTCCAAGTCCCCATCTGACCCAGAAGCTCAGCTGGCTTCACCTCTCAATCCCCCCTCTAAAAAGGACACCCCAACTGTTGTTGGAAATTGGGTGATGACTGCTCTAGCTACTTCTTGCTGGATGGGGTGAAGAAGGGGCCCTGCAGCTGTAGTGTCCTCCTGAGGGAAACTCTTTAGGCCAGTCAAAGGGCCAGCACGTTGGTCCAGGGGTCCTCAGTATAAGTTGTTAGTTGAGCTCATTTGGGGTTCCATTTGTAAGACCATCTATTGCTTGATGGCCTCCATCCTAGAGGAAACAAATTCTACAAGGAGGTTAAAAATACATGGCCCGAAGGCGAGTAATAGCAAGATGGCTGCTACAGGACATAGAAAGGGGAGAAGCCATGTTGCCCGGCTCCAGAGGTTGGTATAAGAATTTGAAAGGCATTGTCTGATTTTAGAAGCCTTTTCCTGTAAATGCTGGGTGGCATCTCGTACTATCCCTGACTTGTTAGTGTAAAAACAACACTCTTCCCCTAAGAAAGTGAAGAGTCCTCCTTTCTCAGCAGTGAGGAGGTCTAGGACTCAGCAGTTTTGGGGAGTCACTGCTGCCAAAGAGTCTATTGGGATTGTAGAATAAGAATAGATTTTGCTATTTCTTGCAAACTGTCTGAGAAATCCTTTGAGAGTGTGTGCTAGTAGGATAATACATGTTACACTGTTAACTTTTAGCAAACTTTAGTTGAAAACCTTGTAAGTTTGGGATTGTAATTTTTCTTTGCTATTAATAAAATCTCATTCAGCCCATATTAACTTAGAATTGGTATAGATGGCTCCTTCCTGATTCTGTAAGTATTTTAAGATTTGGCTGAGTGCAAATAACTTGCATATTTGAGCAGACCAATTATTAGGCAATTTTCCTAACTCTGCTTCTACAAGAGTTTCCTTATCACTTATTGAATACCCATTGTGTCTTTTTCGGTTAATCAACTGGGAGGAAAGTTCCTCCTAGATCTGGTCAGACCTTTGTATGGTAATTATTTAAGATTTAGAACCCTGTTTGGAAACCTGCTGGCTTAAGGATTTTTGATAGGAAGGCTATGGGTTGTCAGTGGCCTCAGTGCTTTCGGGCTACGCCCTTGTTTACACTGACAACAAGGTGATATTGGAGTGTTACAGTGTTACAGAGAAGACCTTCAATGATCAATTATATGTTTTAAATTTACCCTGGCTTTTAAATGAATAGGGTATACTGTTTTTTCTTTACTACTTCTATCTCTCTCCCTCTCTCCTTGACTTCTTCTTTGTCTGTCTCTCTCTTTTTCTATGACTTTCTCTTTGTCTCTACCTATCTTTCCTTCTTTGACTTTCTGTCTCTCTGTATCTTCCTGTCTCTCACTCTTTGACTCCTTATTTGTCTCTGTCTCTTCCTCTCTCTCTCTCTCCTTCTCTTTGTCTCTCTGTTTCTTCCCCTCTCTCTCTCTTTCTCTGATTTTCTACCTCTTTCTCTCTTTCCTTTCTGCTGGTCTTTCCCTGCCTCTGCCAGCTGTTTATGCTGCTGTTCTCCTCTATCCTTCCGCTTCTTGATGGCTTCTGCAGTGTAAGACTGCCACCTCCTTGGATTTTTGCACTGTATGCAATAACTCCATGAGTACCTTGTGGTATTTAATGGGGGTTCCCCCAGAGGTTAGGAACCCCCTTTCTTTCCGTATTGCAGGATGGACATGTAGGACTAGATAAGCATAATTACTATCTGTAGCAAAGTCTTCCAATTACAACTTAGGAGATGGGACAAGTACCTGGTTACAGGCTGTCCCAGGATGCCTTGGATGGTAACGGACCTTGAAGACAGTTGTCTGGGACAGGAGATTAACACTGAGAAGGCTGCACTAGTGTCCAGGAGGAAGTCAATTTCCTGGCCATCAATGGTTAAGTGTACCTGAGACTCAGTGAGGGTGATGACATGAGCTGGCACTTGACCTGGGTACCCTCAGTCCTGTTGTTGGATCATCCGGTTGGGGGCTTATGGTCCAGAGAACCTTTGCCTCTGGGGCAGTGTGCCTTGCAGTGATTGCCTCAGCACAGTGGACATGGATGAGGGGGGCAGCTTGTTTCTCATTGGACAATCTTTTTAAGGTGTCCTTGCAAACTATGCTGGTAACAAGCCCCACCAGGTGATTGGCCTGCTCCATTTTCTGTACTCTCTGAACCACCAAGGTTTGTTTGTCTGAGGGCCATGACTAAGGCTGCAGCCTTTCTCTGATCTTGTTTTTCCTCTTTGGCCTGTTCCTCTTGGTCCCTATTATAGAACACTGAAGTTTCTAGGTTTAATAATGCCTTCAGATTTTCTTCAGGGCTCAGGGCTCCCTTTTGGAGCTTTCTTCTGATATCTGTGGCTGATTGGGTAATACACTTATCTTTTAGGATCAATTGACCCTCTAGTGAGTCGGGTGACAGGGGAGTGTATTTCCTTAAGGCCTCCTGTAGCTGCTTAAGGAAGGCAAAAGGATTTTCTTCCTCTCCCTGAGTTATGGTGGACATCATTGAATAATTCATGGGCTTTTTATTAAGTATCCTTAGTCCTTCTAGAACACAGGTCAACAGATGCTTACGACTCCAGTCCCCATGATCTGAGTCGAGGTCCCAGTGGGGATCCATACTGGGGAGGGCTTGCTGACTGGTAGGGAATTTGTCCCTTTCTTCAGCTGTCATTCTATCATTTACTTGACTAAGATAAGAGGTATCTCCAAACTCTTGGACTTCAGCTAAAGCTACATTCTTTTCATTAAAGGCCAAGGTTTGATCTAACAATAGTATGACATCTCTCCAAGTGAGATGGAAGGTTTTCCCTAGACCCTGTAGGACATCTATATACCTATCAGGATCATCTGAAAACTTCCCCAGGTCTGCCTTGATCTGCTTTAAATCAGAGAGGGAGAAGGGGACATGTACCTGGGTAGGGCCAAATTCCGCTCCCCCTACAGCTTGAAGGGGACATAACCGGTAGGCCAGGGGTATTTGTGGTCCTTTGGAGATTTATTTTCTTGTTTCCCTCTGGGTGGGGGAGATTAAAGGAGGCTTATTATTAGTAGGAAGGGGAGCTATAGGGAGGCTGTGATATGGGGGTAAACTGAGAGGTCCTCCTGTGGGATGTAAATTGCAAGATTTGCATAGTTGTGTATTCTCCTTCAATGAAAACAAAGCTTGGACATAAGGTATTCCATTCCATTTGCCTTCCCTCTTACAGAAAAGATCAATCTGCAGGATAGTATTGTAATTTATACTTCCCTCAGGTGGCCATTTTTCCCCATCAGAGAGAGAATATTGGGGCCAAGTTGTAATGCAGAAAAAAATGAGCCACCTCTCTTTCAGGCTTTGCAGTTCAAATTGGTCCAAATGGCTTAGGATGCATTTAAAGGGTGAGCCTGTTGATGCCTGAGTGTTTCTCATCTGAAAGACAAAGCTGCCTGTGTTTTTGGTTTGTTGGTTTCTCCCACTGTCCAAGAACCCTCAATGGTCCCTGGACCCTGCTTATTAGAATAGTTGCACTCACCAACACAGCAGCAGAGTCTAGTTTTCCTCCTAGACCACAAGGAGGACCAAGGAAGGTTGGATTTAGTGGCCCTTACTTATGCATTCTCGAAAAACTGTTAAAGTCCAAAGCATTCTCCTGTTAGTATTGGGACTTTACCACTGTCCTATAAAGATGTTATACCCCAAAAATGGAGAGCCATACCCTGAGACAGGAAAGGGATCTCCAGGGTTGGAAGAGTTACACTTTTTGTCCTCACTTATATGAATAGGAAGAATACAATTTCTGAGGCTCCTATATCCTAGCTTCAGGAATACTCTTTATTAGGCCTGCCAGTCTGAGGAGGGGTCCTAAAATTCCAGACAAGATAGTCCCACTCCCCAAATGGGGCTTTGGGCAAAAATTATGTCTTTCTGATTGGTGAGCCCAGGTGCCTAAAGAAGGGAATAGAGTCCCGAAGTTTGTACTAGAAATTATTGTTATAGGAGAAACTAGGAAAGCACCAGAGACGGGGAGTGGTTTTTAGAAGCAAGACTAG
The DNA here is from genome assembly GCF_007565055.1 of Rhinopithecus roxellana. Classification (NCBI taxonomy): domain Eukaryota; kingdom Metazoa; phylum Chordata; class Mammalia; order Primates; family Cercopithecidae; genus Rhinopithecus; species Rhinopithecus roxellana. Next base: position 66,444,387 of record NC_044559.1, on the reverse strand, counting down.
CCTCAGAGAAGAGAGGCAAGAAGAAGTTTGTCTGACAGGTTTTAGGACCTGGGAGGCAAGGGTCAGGATAGATAGGATAGATGGGCGAGTCTCGTTTGGGCAACATGACTTTGAGAGTTCCACTCGTGGCTGTAGGGTCAACTAACTTGTTGCCGGGACCCTGGAGCTGAATGACTTTCTTCTCTGTTGACCCTTGGCTCAGCCTAGAAGTACAGGAAAAGCAGAAGCTGGTTTCAGGCAAACCAATGCTCCCAACTCCAAAGAGTCAGGGGTTGTAAGAGAACCCTTTCCCAGAAAGCCTGACACCCATGTCTTTAGTCCAGTGACTGTGCTCATCACTTTTAACTGGCCGACAGGTGCTCGGTATTTAGCCCCTGAATTCTAAGGAAAAATAGGACAGAATAGCAAGTGAAAGGGGTTCGATGGTACTCACCGCTTGGTAATTGTCCCTTCATGGTTGCCAAATGTGTCCAGAATTTGTTCCTTCTGGGGGTTCTTGGTCTCGCGGACTTCAAGAATGAAGCCACGGACCTTCGCAGTGAGTGTTACAGCTCTTAAAGGTGGTAAGTCTGGAGTTTCTTCCTTCTGATGTTCAGATGTGATCAGAGTTTCTTCTTTCCGGTGGGTTTGTGGTCTCGCTGACTTCAGGAGTGAAGCCATGGGCCCTCTTATCAAGTATTGCAGCTCTTAAAGGTGGTTCAGACCCAAACAATGAGCAGCAGCAAGATTTATTGTGAACAGAGAAAGAACAAAGCTTCCACAGTGTGGAAGGGGACCCAAGATGGTTGCCACTGCTGGCTCAGGTGGCCAGCTTTTATTCCCTTATTTGGTCCCACCCACACCTTGCTGATTGGCCCATTTTACAGAGCACTGATTGGTTCACTTTTACAGAGTGCTAATTGGTACATTTACAATTCTTTAGCTAGACACAGAACACTGATTCGTGCATTTACAGTCCTTTAGCTAGACACAAAAGTTCCCCAAGTCACCATCCGTACCAGAAGCTCAGCTGGCTTCACCTTTCACTTGAAGCTTCAACTCCAGAATATTCTAATTAAATATGACTAGAATGTGGCCTAAGGATTTGTATTTCAAAAACGTTAATATAGGAATTTTCAAATATATACAAAAAAAAAAAACAGAAGACTATCATGACCCCACCTATGAATTTATCACCCAGTTTCAACAATTATCAATTCATGGGCATGCTTGCACTAACTACATCTTCTCCCATCCTTTCCTCCCAAATTACTTGAAGCATATCTCAGATATCGTTTCATTTTATTTGAATATGTTTCAGTGTATATTATGAAATGATGTTATACCACAATGCCTAATAATGTGAGTTAAATTAGGAATGTTTATTTTTAATGCATACAAATAATTCTAATAATCAAGAAACACTGAGGTATAATTGATGAATTAATTAAAAGCTTGATGTGTAATTTTGACATATTGACTTGTGTGTGTGCATGTGATTACTGTTGCTTTCAGGTGGACACCTTTCAATTATGCTAAGTATGTACTTAATCATGTCCTAAAACCATGAATTATACAGAGTGACTTTTGGTAATTATATCTTTGATTTAGTAGATTTTTATCTTTTGGCATTTTGATGAGTTCTGCTTAATTAATTAGTAACATGCATAATATCTATTTGAGGCAGAAAATGTCTCTAATTTCTTTTTTTATACTTTAAATTCTAGGGTACATGTGCACAACATGCAGGTTTGATACATAGGTATACATGTGGCATGTTGGTTTGCTGCATCCATCAACTCATCATTTACATTAGGTAATTCTCCTAATGTTATCCCTTCCTCAGCCCCCCACCCACCAACAGGCCCTGGTGTTTGATGTTCCCTGCCCTGTGTCCAGGTGTTCTCATTGTTCAATTCCCAACTATGATTGAGAACATGTGGTGATTCATTTTTGTGCTAGGTTGCTGAGAATAATGATTTCCAGCTACACCCATGTCCCTGCAAAGGACACGACCTCATTCTTTTTTTATGGCTGCACAGTATTCCATAGGTATATGTGCCACATTTCCTTTATCCAGTCTATCATTGATGGACATTTGAGTTGTTTCCAATGCTTTGCTATCAGGATGACCCTGGCCTCATAAAATGAGTTAGGGAGAATTCTTTCTTTTTCTATTGATTGAAATAGTTTCAGAAGGAATGGTATCAAGCTCCTCTTTGTACGTCTGGTAGAATTTGGCTATGAATCTGTCTGTTCCTGGACTTTTTTTGGTTGGTAGGCTATTAATTATTGCCTCAATTTCAGAGCCTGTTATTGGTCTATTCAGAGATTCAACTTCTTCCTGGTTTAGTCTTGGGAGGGTATATGTGTTCAGGAATTTATCCATTTCTTCTAGATTGTCTAGTTTATATGCATAGAGGTGTTTATAGTATTCTCTGATGGTAGTTTGTATTTCTGTGGGATCTGTGGTGATATCCACTTGGTCATTTTTTATCGTATCTATTTGATTCTTCTCTCTTCTCTTCTTTATTAGTCTTGCTAGTGGTCTATCAATTTTGTTGATCTTTTCAAAAAACCAGCTCCTGGATTCATTCATTTTTTGAAGATTTTTGTGTGTGTGCGTGTGTGTGTGTGTCTCTGTCTCTTTCAGTTCTGTTCTCATGTTACTTATTTCTTGCCTTCTGCTAGCTTTCAAATTTGTTTGCTCTTAGTTCTCTAGTTCTTTTAATTGTGATGTTAGGGTGTCGATTTTAGATCATTCCTGCTTTCTCTTGTGGGCATTTAGTGCTATAAATTTCCCTCTACACACTACTTTAAATGTGTCCCAGATATTCTGGAATGTTTTGTCTTTGTTCTCATTGCTTTCAAAGAATATCTTTATTTCTGCCTTTAGTAGTCATTCAGGAGCAGGTTTTGCAGTTTCCTTGTAGTTGTGCAGTTTCGAGTGAGCTTCTTAATGCTGAGCTCTAATTTGATTGCACTGTGGTCTGAGAGACAGTTTGTTGTGATTTTTGTTCTTTTACATTTACTGAGGAGTGCTTTCCTTCCAATTATATGGTCAATTTTAAATTGAGTGTGATGTGCTGCTGAGAAGAATGTATATTCTGTTGATTTGGGGTGGAGAGTTCTGTAGATATGTATTAGGTGTGAGTTCAAGTCCTGGATATCCTTGTTAACCTTCTGTCTTATGGATCTGTCTAATATTGACAGTGGGGTGTTAAAATCTCCCATTATTATTATGTGGGAGTCTAAGTCTCTTTGTAGATCTCTAAGGACTTGTTTTATGAATCTGGGTGTTCCTTTATTGGGTGCATATGTATTTAGGATAGTTAGCTCTTCTTGTTGAATTGATCCCTTTACCATTATGTAATGGTCTTCTTTGTCTCTTTTGATCTTTGTTGGTTTAAAGTCTGTTTTAACAGAGACTAGGATTACAACCCCTGCTATTTTTTTTTCTCTTACCATTTGCTTGGTAGATCTTCCTCCATCCCTTCATTTTGAGCCTATGTGCATCTTTGCATGTGAGATGGGTCTCTTGAATACAGCACACTGATGGGTCTTGACTCTTTATCCAATTCAACAGTCTGTGTCTTTCAACTGGGGCATTTAACCCATTTACATTTAGGGTTAATTTTTGTGTGTGTGTGAGACTTTGATCCTGTCATTATGATGTTCACTGGTTATTTTGCCTGTTAGTTGATGCAGTTTCTTCCTACCATCAATGGTGTTTACAGTTTGGCATGTTTTTGCAGTGACTGGTACCAGTTGTTTCTTTCCATGTTTAGTGCTTCCTTCAGGAGCTCTTGTAAGTCAGGCCTTGTGGTGACAAAATCTCTCAGCATTTGTTTCTCTGTAAAGGATTTTATTTCTCCTTCACTTAGGAAGCTTAGTTTGACTAGATATGAAATTCTGGGTTGAAAATTCTTTTCTTTAAGAATGTTGAATATTGGCCCTCACTCTTTTCTGCCTTGTAGGGTTTCTACTGAGAAATCCATTGTTAGTCTGATGGGCTTCCCTTTGTGGGTAATTCAAACTTTTTCTCTGGCTTCCTTTAACAGTTTTCCTTCATTTCAACCTTGGTGAATCTGACAATTATGAGTCTTGGGGTTGCTCTTCTCAAGGAGTGTCTTTGTGGTGTTTTTTGTATTTCCTGAATTTGAATGTTGGCCTGCCTTGCTAGGTTGGGGATGTTCTGGATAATATCCTGAAGAGTGTTTTCCAACTTGGTTCCATTCTCCCCATTGCTTTCAGGTACACCAATCAAATGTAGATTTGGCCTTTTCATATAGTCCCATCTTTCTTGGAGGCTTTGTTTGTTTCTTTTAAATCCTTTTTCTCTAACCTTGTCTTCTCACTTTATTTCATTAATTTGATCTTCAATCACTGATAGCCTTTCTTCCACTTGATCAAATCAGCTATTGAATCTTGTGCATGTGTCACAAAATTCTCGTGCCATGGTTTTCAGCTCCATCAGGTAATTTAAGGTCTTCTCTTCAGTTTATTCTAGTTAGCCATTTGTCTAACCATTTTTCAAGGTTTTTAGCTTCCTTACAATGTGTTCAAAAATGCTTCTTTAGCTCAGAGAAATTTGTTGTTACAGACCTTCTGAAGCCTACTTCTGTCAACTTGTCAAAGTCATTCTCCATCCAGCTTTGCTCCATTGCTGGTGAGGAGCTGCAATCCTTTGGAGGAGAAAAGTCACTCTGGTTTTAGAATTTTCAGCTTTTCTGCTCGGGTTTCTCTCCATCTTTGTGGTTTTATCTACCTTTGAGCTTTGATGTTGTTCACCCACAGATGGCATTTTGGTATAGTCCTTTTTGTTGATGTTGATGCTATTCCTTTCTGTTTGTTAGTTTTCCTTCTAATAGTCAGGTCCCTTAGCTGCAGGTCTTTTGGAGTTGCTGACATTCCACTCCAAACCCTGTTTGCCTGGGTATCATCAGCGGAGGCTGCAGAACAGCAAATATTGCAGCCTGATCCTTCCTCTGGAAACTTCAACCCAGGGGGCACCTGCCTATATGAGGTGTCTTTCAGCCCTTACTGGGAGATGTCTCCCAGTTAGGCTAAACGGAGATTAGGGACCCACTTGAGGAGGCCGTGTATCCATTCTCAGAACTCAAATGCTATGCTGGGAGAACCACTGCTCTTTTCAGAGCTGCCAGACAGGGACGTTTAAGTCTGCAGAAGTTGCCTGCTACTTTTTGTTCAGCTATGTGCTGCCCAAAGAGGTAGAGTCTATAGAGGCAGTAGGCCTTGCTGAGCTGTGGTGGGCTCTACCCAGTTTGAGCTCCCCATTTGCTTTGTTTACCTACTCAAGCCTCAGCAATGGCAGACACACCTCCCCCAGCCAGGCTGCTGCCACACAGTTCGATCTCAGACTGCTGCGCTAGCAGTGTGCACGGCTCCATGTGCGTGGGATCAAACAAGCCAGGCATGGGAGAGAATCTCCTTGTCTGCGAGTTGTGAAGACCTTGGGAAATTTTGGGTTGGAGTGTCCTGTTTTTATCAGGTACAGTCTGTCACATCTTCCTTTGGCTAGAAAAGGAAAATCACCCGACCCCTTGTGATTCCTGGGTGAGGTGACACCCCACCCTGCTTTGGCTCGCCTTCCGTGGGCTGTGCCCACTGTCCAACCAGTCCCAATGAGATGAACCAGATACCTCAGTTGGAAATGCAGAAATCACCCATCCTCTGCTTTGGTCACACTGGGAGCTGCAGACTGGAGCTGTTCCTACTCAACCATCTTGGAACAGATGATCAAGTCTCTAAATTTTGCCAGAGAAAAGAATGTTTCTGTCTCTCTCTCTCTTATTTATTTATTTATTTATTTATTTATTATTTATTTATTTTGAGATGGAATCTCACTCTATTGCCCAAGCTGGAGTGCAGTGGCACGATCTCGGCTTACCACAAACTCTGCCTCCTGCGTTCAAATGGTTCTCTTGCCTCAGCCTCCCAAGTAGCTGGGACTACAGACACTGCACCATGCCTGGCTAATTTTTGTATTTTTAGTAGAGATGGATTTTTACTGTGTTGTTCAGGTTGGTCTTGAACTCTTGACCTCGTTATCCACCTGCCTCAGCCTCCCAAAGTGCTGGGATCACAGGCATGAGCCACCATGCCTGGCCTTTCTCTCTCTCTTTCCCATCATTACCATCATTATCAAGTATTCCAAAAGGTTATTATAAATATTCAGTTTCCCCCATTATGTAAAGTGCCTATAATGATGAGTTCTAGGACAAGTGTTTTAATCCCAAGTGTTTTATCTAGTATCCAGAGTCCATCTCTAACCAAAATAGATGACATTTATGCCACTCCAACCATGTTTATAAAGATAACCTCAATTATCTTAAATAGAATTGATCCCAACTTTCTATTCATTTGGCATTTAGATTCTGATATAATTAATATCTGTTAATGAAACTAATGACAGTGAAATTAGTGTATTAATCTTGTCAGAATTGCATGAATATTTAAACAACAGGAAGTATATATAAACATCCTGTCTTGTCCTCAGTACTTTAAATAGTCATGTCATAAAGAGCCTTAGAACAACAAAAATAGGCAAAAATAAAATTTGTTTTAAAAAGGTAAAAAATATACCCATAGGATATATTGGATTCCTGACATTATCAAAGACCTCTGATGAGAGAGACATCAATATTCTTCTAGGTAGGACTCCTGGCCCACCAAAGTAACAGACAGAGAAATTTGGTACTGGAATTCAGTTTTGCAGAAAAAAAGAAATTTTAAAACACATTTTTAAAGAAATGTTCTACATCATACAGAAACTTTAATATTTCTATCTTCATGTACTAGAAAACAAGCAAATAAACAAAATAGTAAAATTGTGATGTCATTAAAAAACCCCTGAGTAATGGCCAGAGAGAAGCCTAATTATTGTTTTCAGATACCAACTTCATGTTTTGGTGACAATTTTCTAAGCTGTTTTTCTGCTTAATACACTGATGGGTATATAGTTCATTAAACTTGAAAAGTTTTGAGAAGTCAGTAAATTTAACCAAAATTATAATGAAATGTTGAAACTCTAAAGATTAAAGAAGAAATAGAAATACTAGAGGTCTTAAGCAAATCAAATCATATATTTAATGTATAACATGGATCAGTTTTAGATCGTATGCTATTGATTTGTTTTTCATCTTCTTAGCTATTGTCTAGGATAATAGACCATTTAATAAGTACAGCAAAAGAGAATGAGAAAATATAATGATAGATATTGACCTTTAAAACATTGGCCAGGCACAGTGGCTGACGCCTGTAATCACCTGAGGTCAGGAGTTCAACACAAGCCTGGCCAACCTGGCAAAACTCCGTCTCTGCTAAGAAATCCAAAAATTAGCCTGGCGAGGTGGTGGTGCTTGTAGTCCAAGCTACTCTGTAGGCTGAGTCAGGAAGAATTGCTTGAACTCGGGAAGTGGAGTTTGCAGTGAGCTGAGATCGTGTTACTGCACTTCAGCCTGAGCAATAGAAAAAGACTCCTTGCAAAAAAAAAAAAAAAAAAAAAAAAACAGGAAGAGTCTTGTTTTTCAGAGGATTGAATGTACAAAACAAAAACAAGAAACCTTATAATTTCTATTGTAAAGTAGTTACATTACTCAAGTTTTATTGTGTTTGTTATATCATAGCTTGATGAATCTATAGATGCTATTAAAATATATTGTTTTGAAAGCATACAATAAATTCTTTGTTTTAGTATATAGAACTTGACTTTTGGCAAAATGGAAAAATAAATCATGTATGTAAGAGCCAAAAGATACTTTCATTAGAGAGAGATTAACTTAAAATTTTTGTTTTTGACACATAATAATTATGCATATTTATGGAGTAGAGTGTGATGTTTCCTACATCTATACATTATGTAATAATCATTTCAGGGTATACAGCATATCCATCATCTCATACAGTTATCATTTGTTTGTGATAAAAACATTAAAAATTCTTTCTTCTAAGTATTTTGAAACATACAATACAATACTTTTTACCATAGTCACTCTAATGTGCTATAAAGCACCAGAACTTATTCATCTTGTGCAAATGTAACTTTGAATTTTTTATCCAGTCTGTCTCTATCTTTCCTTCTCACTCTACTTCTCAGTCTCTAGCAACTGCTATTATACTCTCTACTATGACATCAACTCTTTTAAATTCCATGTGAGTGAGATCAAGTGGTATTTGTCTTTCTGTGCCTGGCGTATTTCATTCCAGGTTCTTTTATGTTGCCTTGAATAACAGGATTTTTTGTATGGCTGAATGGTATTCCATTGTGTATATATACCACATTTTCTTTATTCATTTATCATTTGATGATCACTTAGGTTGATTCATACCTTGGTTATTGTGAATAGTGCTGCAATAAACATGGAAGTGGATATCTCTAAGACATACTGATTTTATTTCTTTTGGATGTGTACCCAGTAGTAGAATTACTGGATCATATGGTAGTTCTATTGTTAATTTTTAGAGGAACTTCCATATTGTTTTCCATAAACACTGTACTAATTTACATTCCCACAAACAGTGTATTAGAGTTTCCCTTTTCTCACATCCCCACTATTATTTGTTATTTTTTGTCTATTTGATAATATTTGAATCAGGGCAAGATGATATTGTGGTTTTTATTTTCATTTCCCAGAAGTTTAGTAATGTCAAATGTATTTTTCATGTATCTGTTGGCTACTTTTATGTCTTCTTTTGAGAAATGTCTATTCAAGTTTTTTTTCCCATTATTTAATCAGGTTATTTGTTTTCTTGCTATTGAGTTGAGTTCCTTATATATTTTGTATATTAATCTTTTATCTGATACATGATTTGGAAATATTTTTTCCTGTTCTTAGGTTGTCTCTTCACTGTGGTGATTATTATTATTATTATTATTATTATTATTATTTGCTATGAAGATGCTTTTAGATTTGCTTTCACAGCTTGTCCTTTTAAGTTTTTATCCAAAAAATCTTTGCCCAGACCAATGTCATGAAGCATTAGATGGTTTACTTCTTGAATAAATTCCAAACAAATATAACAAGGCCAGGCAAACAGTAGGTTCTCAGTAAGTATTTATTGAATACAATTGGTTACAAATATTTATGGTTTAAATTTTATTGGGTAAAGTTTCTTGGAAACAATTTCTTTCATATGAAATTTTCATAGTCAACATAAAGCCATATTTTACTTGTATTATCTTCACGGATGCCATGTATCAATTACTTTATTTAGTCTTTGGACTTTTGGACTAGACTTAAAATGCTGAGATGATAAAGAAACTTGTATGACTCCATGAATCAGGGAAATGAATATTTTAGAGACTCTACTCCTGAGTAATTTTTTACTCTCTCTTTCAAGGCAAAAGGGTCTTAGATAATGCTTCATATAATGAATGTTTACATTGGAATGAGGAAGGCCTGCTGCAGTTGCTATGCTTGGCATAACTTTGCATCATCAGCTTCTCATTGTAGTCAATTTGACCACAATGGGCAGCTCTGTAAGGACAGAAAAGCCAGTCAACCCAGAGGAGTTTACACTCTATCTAAAAATTCACAGTATTACTTATTCTATGAAAACTTCAACCTTTATGTTACATTCTATTCAAGGTGAATGACTTAGGTATCAAAGAGCTACCTCTGTGATAGGCTAATGAATTCCTTAGATAAAATTTTCAGTTCTCCTTATATCCTTAAAGTATCACATTGTTAACATATGTATGATATACTGGAAAATAATCCTTAAATGTGCCACACATTGCCCAATCATAAGAATAAATGGAGGATAGGCCGGCGTGGTGGCTCACGCCTGTAATCTCAGCACTTTGGGAGGCCAAGGTGGGCGGATCACGAGGTCAGGAGATCGAGGCCATCCTGGCTAACACGGTGAAACCCCGTCTCTACTAAAAAATACAAAACAAAATTAGCCGGGCGTGGTGGCGGGTGCCTGTAGTTCCAGCTACTCAGGAGGCTGAGGCAGGAGAATGCCATGAACCCAGGAGGCGGAGCTTACAGTGAGCTGAGATTGTGCCACTGCACTCCAGCCTGGGCAACAGAGCGAGACTCTGTCTCAAAAAAAAAAAAAAAAAAAAGAATAAATGGAGGATAAATAACAGGTTCTGATAATTTTGAAGAACTAGACTCTCCTATTTGGAAATACAATTCCAATAAGGCGGCAGCTACTTTCAAAGAACCTTTTCAAATTTGTTTTCTCTGATTTAAAAAGAAACAAAATTAACAGACATTCATGCGCAGATACATACCTACATCCACTCCTTAATGCTTTGAATTTCTAGTTTTAATTTTTGGTTAATTCTAATCCATTTTGTTAAATATAATTTATTGAAAATCATTTATTAGGCTGTGTGTCATGACTCATGACTATAATTCCAGCACTTTGGGAGGCCAAGATGAAAGGATGGGTTGAGGCCAGGAGTTCAAGACCAGCCTGAGCAACTTAGGGAGACCCCGTTTCTATTATTTTTTTTTTTTAAATCATTTGGGCATAGTGGCATGCACCTGTAGTCTTAGTTACTCAGGAGGCTTAGACAGAGGCTTGAGCCCAAGAACTTGAGGCTCCAGTGAACTATGATTGTGCCAATGCACAGAGTGCCAGGTGACAGAGTGAGACCCTGTCTCTAAAAAATAAATAAATAAGTAAATAAAATCATATCTTCTAATGCTAATTTTGGCATGTTTTTACTGAATCTGTGCATCCTTCCAGCTCTCCTGGTGTATGAAGCGTCAAGCGAGGCTCCATTACTTGATCTAGTTTATCTCACAGAAAATGCTGTCTAATTTTTATTTTGGTAGTACACTTTAATATAGAGAGTATTCAGGACACTTTTTGTTAGCATTTTTCCTTTCTTGTGTTTTTGTTAGTCAATATTTTGCTTATTATAAGAAATACATGAAGAAATAATTCTGTCTTTATTGTTGTTATTGAGAAACATCTATATCTATATCTATCTATCGAGTCAGTTCCCAAAGAATAGTTTTACAATCTCAGTTTCTAGTGAGACTTGACTTTTCAGGCCACCTCTTACTTAAACTGAGCTAACTTTCAAACAACTACCAGTACTTGTATTTTCTACACAGCCTAGCTGTGTAGAAAATCATTTAAACACTAGTAAATATAGTTAAATTACCCATATAAAAGATTGTAAGTTTAGTTTAATTATTTCCCAAGAATTGTAACAGGAGCGTGTATGGGAAATAATAAAAGCTGAAGGTGAAATAAGAGTGACAAATGCTTCTTCTACTATTCCTCTTCAAACAAAATGGGGATACTGCAGAGTCCAGGTTTTCTAAAGTATCATCAGATAGTAATGGAATGGAGTTGTGGTATTCTAAAAGACTGCATAAATACTGCCTTAGTTTCTCTACACTATCAACCATAGTGGTCCTTATAGCATTCATAGATGTTGGGAAGTCTGCACACATTCACCTCATAATATCTAAATTTTCTATATATTCCTACTTTTTTTTCATAGTGAGGTCTACTTTTTTACCTACTGAATTCTTCTTTTCAACTATTTTTTTCAAATTGTTTGTCACAAAGTTTTACTCAAACTCATATAGAAATTTCTTTAACATTCTGCCCCATGAAGCACTGACCACCAATTACCCACAGAAATCATGAATTTAAACATGATGTAACTTGTTAAAATGTCTAAATCAGAGCAATACTTTTAATCACAATATATGTATTTGGGTCTATCTTTGGTCAAAAATCATCCAGACTTTCAAAATCCTTTTAGTAGTGTCAAATTTATCTAGAATTCATCACAAGTCTAATAAAATATTTATTTCCACCTCCAGTGCAGAGTCATCACCTTAATTACCAATTGAGCTAAGCCTCTATTAGTTTAAATCTCATGAACATGCAACATTTAAAAAAAGACATCTTAAATTTGTTTGAGCTTTACTTGGTTGTAGAGAAGCATTATGCTATCAAACATACCTTTGAATAATACCTAAGCAGGAAACGAAGTTGTTTGTAATCAGAGATTCTCTCTGAACTAGTGGGCTCCTTTCCTTTGTGTTCAAATGTCAGCTACAATTCATCTCTAAATTTGGAGCCTGTCGTAAAGTGCTAACACACTATTTCTAGTACAGCGTATGGTCTGGGAATTTATCTCCATCTCTCTTCTCTCTCTCTCTCTCTTTTTCTCTCCTCTTTTCCAGTGTTTTCAGGCTTAACCTGCATTGAAATCACTTGTAGATCTTACTAAAACAGTGTATGTTGGGGCTTATTCCTAGCGTTTCTGATTCAGTAGACCTGGAGTGAAAGCTGAGACTTTGCAGGTTTCCAGGTGATGTTAAAACTGCACTCCAGCCTGGGCGACAGAGCGAGACTCCGTCTCAAAAAAAAAAAAGAAAAACACCACCAACAAAAAAAAAGAAACTGAGAACCACTGCTGTAATCACATATAACTAATTAGATAATTTGTTTTTAAAAGAATAAATGCAGGTCTTGAAGTTTGGACTTAGCAACAGTTTGTAGCAGTAAATGTCAAAGAGTACAGTCAACCATATGTCTGGCTCCAGAAATTAAAGTTATTTAAGAAATTTGCTTCAAACACCTTTAAAGAATTGACATGGGCAGGTATTGTAGCTTTTATTACCTTCATAAGAAAATAGTTTTGATGAGTTACTCAATATTTTATTTTTTGTAATGCCTGCAATGTTACCTTAAATTAAGAGCCTGATAGTTATGTGCAATTTTATAATAGTTATGTTGGGCTGGCATGGGCAAGAGTTACAGTTTAATTATAGTATATTCATTTCATATTTATTAGTCTCTTTTATAGATGGTAATACTAAAATTATCTTTCCTAGTACAGAGCTCTCTTGGCACCTGTTATATCTAAATATGATTTTAAAATGCTACAGTAAATAAATTATAAAATAAATTGTAAAACAAAAGGTCATTTTTTTTTCCCTAGCAGCAGACTTTACTTCCATTGTATACGCTAAACACATTTAGTAATGATGCTGGTATTTACCACATGAAGTTCATTCTCAGAGAATATTCCTAAGAAAATTTACTTTAAAATGGTACTTTGAACTTTTAAGAGAGAAGATTAATAGACTCAATGTTCATATATTCATTTAATTAAGCTTTGCAAAAAACAAAGCAAAAAATAATTTTGAAAGCTAGCTGAGTTGTTGTCATATCCACAAATCTTTTCTATTTTACTTTTATACATTTTTAGGCATGATGCCAGTTGGTATTCTTAAATTGTGGGCTTTTCTGAAATGTTTATTTTCTTATTTTTCACATCAAGGGAAATGTAATATATAGATGCCATAGCAAATGTTTTTAAGGGTTATAAGTTTGTTGCTAAGATAAGATATTTAAATTTACCTCCCCAAGTTGGAAACAGTTTATTTAAGTGGGCTGAGAACTTTTCTAGCTAATTAAAGACAAGGCTGTACTCCTTCAGATAATTAATTTCAAATCAAGTTTTGGGACAAATTGGCAAAGTAAAAATTTCCATGAAACTTTCAATAATTTATGAGTATATATGTGTATATATATATATATTTGTGTGTATATATAAATATACATGTATATAAGTTAGAAAACAAACTACCTTTGTTTAAGCAAAGGTATTTTCAAATTTTTAAATTAAAAAATTATGTAAATTTGTGGGTTGTGTTAAGATACTGGGGCAAACATTGTGATATCATAGACAAATAATTTACTGTGCCCGCAATGGCTACTTTTATATGTGTTATATTTATAGGCCAGCAAAAGTCAAGAAATAGAACAATTACTTAATGTAAAATACTGGCTTGCAAGATCTCTTTTGAGTAGTAACATCTGCGAAAAGCAGATAATGTCCACTGGAGAGAGAAAAGGGAACGACTGACAGAGCTGAGGACTTTAGAGAATACAAATGTACAGAAAATTGAGATGTAAAGAGCAAAAAGACCGAAGGCCTCATACATATGAAGGTAATATGTAGGCATTGATAATTATTCTGAAACAAAGACAGTGGGTCAGGAGCTAAAGAGAAAGTAGTCGAATAGATAAAAGCATGATCTTACACCATTTATTCTACCATGTAACAACGAAAGAAAGAAGACTAGCAATAAAGGGCCAAAATGTGTGATCATGTGATAGAAATCAGGGCTTGCTGAGGACTGTTAAGAATGGTGTAGAGAAGGAAAGATGAAGCAGAGACTTGATAAATATCTTTTAAGATAGAGACCCAGTTGTGGTTAGAGGCACAGGATAAAAAAGGTCTTTCATTCCACTAAACTGCTCTAGAAGAAAAAAAAAGAAAACTAGAAATTTTGCTAATTAATGTTTAACAAAATCATAGAAGCCATATGAATAGGCAGTTTTCATTTCTAAAATGCGTTAAGTACTTAAAAGGAAATGAGTAGTAGGGTTTTACTAAATCCTTTGACCTTGTAGGTGACATTGATTTTATTATTTTAAGTTATCTGACTATAATCCACAAAGTTTCTTCTAATAATTAAAAGATAGAGGAATAAAAAGTTTGAATCCATTTTCAGCATAAATGTGTAATATGTGATATTATGGTTTAATGACAACAGTGATCTTGCATTAATATCATTTTAATGGGATATGTCTTTCTGCCATACCAAAACAAATTTTGATGAGCTAACGATTTCTAGGAAAGTCTCAAAGCACCATAGCAAGCTTAATGTCCTACATTTGTTTTTTCTCCTGCCTTTTCTGATAAACCAGATGTCTACCACGCGCAGTCACCTGATAAGTGTTTTAAATAAATGTAACCGTAAATAAGTGAAGCACGAAAAGGTTAAAATTATAAAGATGTGAGTTCCAGGTAATTAATTTTTATGTATCTGAGACTGCTCTAAGAAGGGCAGGGATAATTAAAAGAAACTGCTGCTAATTGTAATGGGAAAGTGAGTGAAAGTTGAGACGGCAATCAGTATCATCTCCTTTAAGGAATGCATGATATCTGGAAACATTTGTTAGGAATGAGCTCCATCTTCTATCATATTTGGATGGCAAAGGAGTAGAGCTGATACAAAGTGAACTGGTTTTCTTGTTATCTAAGACTGATACCATTCACATTCCCTTCTCTACTGTAGAAGCTTTCCACAACTGCAAACATTTTTTTGAAGTTGTAAGTTTCCAATGTTATTTAATTATTAACATATAGCATAACTACATATTTGTGCACTATAGGGAGAGTTGAGAGACACCTAAAATAATTAATTTCCAAGACATTTAAAAGTTGGGGTTCTATGAATATCAATATGCTTAATTTCTTCATGTAAACAAGGAGATATTGTACCAATAAAACATCCTGTTATATGATGGAATTTGAATTTGAAATTATATGATTGTGCCCACAAAAAGTTGCCCAGCCTAACCTGCACATCTATTTCAATATACACTTGTGTTATTTATTAAGCTAATCTTTAATATTGATATTTTTCATTAATATCAATTTGTGTTTTTTGGTTTATTTTGCCATCCAGTAATATTACTTAGCAGTGAGACAATAATAGGAATATATGTAAAAAGGAGGGCTTAACGGCAAGTCCAATTTCTGTGACTATAGTACATAAATGTACAATTCTAGATGTATATTGTATAATATTATAATGTACACTTTTTAAGAAATAAAAAGTAAGTGCAGAAAACTAAGGATGCAGTAGGTTGAAGTGAGTCTTCAACTAAGAAGAATTGAAGTTTAGGTTTGTAAAGTACAAAAGAGATCTTGGGGTAGGCTAAACTAATAGAATAACCTGATAAAAGGTATACAGATGGCAATTAATCCATTCTAAAATGTATACATAGAACATGTTGCCATTCTCCACAGGCTCCTCATACAGATGGAATCACTTTGACATTCATGACCAAAATTTAGCGCTGTAGCTAACAAAATGATCTCAACTCCCTTCTGTCCCAGTGTTTCTTCAGAAATACCAAGAATGATAATGTCTCAAATCTGCTCCTTAGTTATGTTGGGTCACTGGGTTCTACTTTTTCTCTGTACTTTCAGGAACATGATCTCTTGGGCTGCTAATTTACCATCATCTTAATGGTGAAATATGAAGGCGTAGAGATAATTTACCCATTTCTGTATCCTAAGCTTGGAGGAAGTTCTTTAAATATTCATTACAATATAGGTGTTAAAGTCAAAATTTTAAAAATATGTTATTAAAGTGTTATGGGTAATGAACGGAATTCCAAAAAACACAATAAAATTACATAACTAAGGACTATGGCAAGGTTCACTGACTAGGCAATTACAAAAAATTATCTTAGAGGTGAGACCAATGGCTGCAAATTCAGGGTGAGTATAAACTGAGTCCTTCTTTTTACTAAAATACCCCTTTTTAAAGAGTGTAATTACAGTAGAACCAATTACATCAACCTATTGTGGGGACTCAATGAGTTAACACATAAAAAAAATTACATCAAGGACTCATACAAAAGAGGTTAATATTAGCTTTTATTATTATTTTACCTTTATAAACTTAGTATACTGTCATCTATATGCTGTCAATGTCCACATTTATGTATTCAGTTTGAATCTCTCTCCTAAATTCCAAGACGTGGATATTTACCTATATATTTGATATCTCTAGTTGGATGCTAATAAGCAACTCAAATTAGAAATGTGCACTATTTTCTTCTTTTCAGGTAATTGATATTTCATCTTTCCATTTTGCAAACCATAAACCTTGATGTGTTATATTGGCTTCCTCTATACTCCTGTCACCCTACAATCATCTGTGAAATCTGGTCACGTCTACTTCCAGATTTCCCCACCTAGCTCTTAAAATGACCAGTGTTTTGCCACCTTCTTCTCTGACTTTATGTTTCCTTATGAAATCTTGTTAAATAACTTTCATAGTAACCAAGAAATATTGCTACTTTTCTATTTCACAATGTCTCCCTCTTGATGGTATTGCCAGGTAAAACACAGAAAACCAGTTAAATTTGAATTTCAGGTAAACAGCACTGTTTTTCTTTAGTACAAATATATATAATCATTTGGTATAATATCACACGGAAATTTTTCTAAACATTAATATCTGTTTCATATCTAAAATTCAAATTTAACTGAATGCCTTGCAATTTTATTTGCTAAATCTGGCCATCCTTCTCTTGGAACTACAATTTTATTAGGAATGTTATGTACCTTCCATATTTTTGCTGGTGAAAGTCTTATCAAATATCCTGTCACTGCAGAAGATGTATTACCATGTTTCCAGCTTTAGTAATAGTTGCTTTGCCACTCACCCAATGATCACTAAGACTATATCATATATTTTAGGATTCATGGCAGGAATTCTAATATCAGTCAGGATATGCTAGGTTATCCTGTAACAATGAAACCACCTAAATATTAGTGCCTTAAAACAGTTTAAGGTCTCTTTTCTTGAAGGTTATTACTTAAATCTTCCACTACCAGTTCAGTTAGGGTATTTTTCTCCATGTTCTGCTCACTGAGGGACTCAGAAAGAGAGTAACAACACCTCCATGCTTTTATGATTATTAAATCAGGGAGAGAAAAAGAGAAAAAAAATGTGCTGAATTTCCACCAGCTCTTAAGTTTGTGAGTCAGATCATTTTAATTTTTAAAGAGAATAATTACAGAAGCAGTTGTAGCTATCACCCTCTCTGCCCAAGCCCATTTTCTATTTGTAGATACAAGAAATAATACCTATCTAGAAAGTCATGTGTATATTTCCTTTATATACTTATGGCCATACAACTGTAGCAATATTTATTTTGTTAATTTGTAAAATGATATACTGAACATGTGTACTGTAACTTGATGTTGTGACTCAAACTTATGTTTTTGTGATTTATCAGTTTACTGATTTCCACTGTATATATTTATTTATAATCTATTTTTCAAGTTCTTCGTTTTGAGACATTTACAGCTTTTCTACTCTTTAATGGAATTTTTTTTTTTTTTTTTTTTTTTTTTTTTTTTTGAGACAGAGTCTCGCTCTGTCGCCCAGGGTGGAGTGCAGTGGCCTGACCTCAGCTCACTGCAAGCCCGGCCTCCCGGGTTTACGCCATTCTCCTGCCTCAGCCTCCCGAGTGGCTGGGACTACAGGCGCCTGCCACCTCGCCCGGCTAGTTTTTTGTATTTTTTTAGTAGAGACGGGGTTTCACCGTGTTAGCCAGGATGGTCTTGATATCCTGACCTCGTGATCCGCCCGTCTCGGCCTCCCAAAGTGCTGGGATTACAGGCTTGAGCCACCACGCCCTGCCTAATTGAATTTTAAAATGTTGCAGTATACATTATTATATAGATTTTATTTATTTATATATGTATATACACACACACACACACACGAGTATTTTCTAGAATAGTGGAATTTCTAGATCATATGAATATCTTCAACTATCTCACATGCTGTCAGTTTGCTGTCCAAATTGCTATATACTCATGCAATCACATTTTCACCACCATGTGGTATTCAGAATTTTTAATTGTTTCCAGTATGATGGGAATAAAATAATTTTATCTGCAATTTAATTTGTATTGTTTTTATAGTTTGACTTGTTCAACATTCTCTTGTTATATTTAGTATTCAGTTGGGTTTTCTCTTTTGTGAATTGCCAATTCATATTTTTTCCCATTTTTCTATAGGGTTGTGTGCCACTTTCTTAGTGATGTATTACTTTCTTATTTATTCTGGATACTAATGATTTGCTAGTTAAACATAGCAGAATTTTCTAGTACCTCTGTGAAGCTTCCTTTTCACCTTGCTTTTGGTGCTATTTCACATGAGTTTTAAATTTGAACATCATCAAGAGTATCAGTTTTTCTCTTTATGGGTTTTGCTTTATTTATGTCTTTTTAAAGAAGTCTTTTTTATTTAAATACCATAAAGATGATGACTTATATTTTTGGTAATTATGTTAAAGTTTTGCATTATGTTTTTAAGTCCACTTGGAATTGATTTTTGTGTACTGGGCAGGATAATGAAAGAGTAAACTTTACTTTTTTCCACTTAAATAATTAATTATCTGAAATATTTTATGGTTTTTAAAATTTAACCTCTGCTTTGTTAATGCAATTTCTGATGTAAAACAAATTTTCACATATAGATCTGCGTTTTTCTGGACTTATTTTTCATTCATTTGTGGTAGCTTGGACTGTTTCCATGCTAGATCCAGTATGATAGCATTTCACAGTATGAATGTTGCAGTTTCAAGAAGTCTTTCTGTCAGGAAGGGAGAGATGCCTTACTCTTTTATCGTCTTCAAATTAATATTGGGTTTTCTCCCCCACATTTGAGATTGGCTTGCATTTTTTTTAGTATTTTGGTTGTAATGACACCACAATTAAACATTATCTTTGGGAAATATTATTATGTTTATGACTTGTACATTTCCTGTTCATGTACTAATTTAAATATTTTTTGTTTAAAGTTCTTGGTCATTTAATAGAGTTAGTGATAGAGTCTAGAGAATTGGCATATAATCAGGGGCACAAGAAATACTCTGGATCTAGATTGTTGTGAGTGAATTCTACATCTGCTGCCTTTTAACTTTTACCTTAGGCAAGTCAATTGCTCTCTGTTCTTCAGTTTCTGCATCTATTAAAATTAAGAAAAATATGGCCTCTACCTCATAGGATCACTGGGAAGATTAAGTGAGTTAAACTTGTAAAACATTTCAACCAGAATCTGGCATATAAGAAGCACCATTTCTGGATTTTTGTTGCTTTTCAGTGTTAAGATTTAATGTATATATATCTTTTCCTAATTGGTTGTTGAAAAGTCACTGACAACTTATACTTGTTTTGTTTTGTTTCCACCAAGCTTGCTGATGTCTCTTTTTGACTATAATAGTTTTTAGCTTTCTCTTATAATCTTTATGCAGACAACAGTATTGTCTGTAAATAACATTTTACCTTTTCTTTACGATCTACATGTCTTTTATTTTCTTTTATGGCTGGGATTCCTAATGCTGTGCAATTTGAAAAGAAGTCACATTGCCAGTTATTTGTCTTGTTCTTTATTTTAAAGAGAAAGCTTCTAATACTTAAGTATGATATTCACTATAGGTCTTTTATAACTACTTTAAAGTAATTGATCAAAGTTCAATGTATTCTTTCTTTGCTAAGAATCTTTACCATGAGTGGAATTTAAATGTTATGAAGGCTTCTGCCTTAGGTTTATTTAGGAATTAGTATCCTTTATCTGTCAATATGATGAAATAAAATGAAAAATGCATAATATGAACATGTCAGTCATTCTAGGATTATAAACAGTGATTTTAGTGCTTATGGTGACTTTAGACACACACACACACACACACACACACACACACACACACACACACAATTAAATTGAGTTTTGTTTCGAATCAAAAGTATTCGTACCCACCAAAAATTTCATCGCATAGTGTTGGCTGCTTATTTTGTTCCAGGCCCTGTTCTAGGCTCTGGAAATACACAGGGAGCATAGAACAAACAATAGTCCTTACCTTGAAGGAACTCATATTCTAAGGAAGTGTGTAAAATATACACTAAAAATATATAAATTATAAGATAGTAGAAGATGAAAAGCGCTTTGGAAAATGTTGGCTAGGCCAAGAGGTTTGGGAATACTAGGGAAAATGTTAGACTACTAAATGGGGGGTTCTAACAGGCTTCATTCAGTTTTAACTTTTATGTTCAGGGGGACAAGTGCAGGTTCGTTACATAGGTAAACTTGCATCATAGTGGTTTGTTGTACAAATTATTTCATCACCCCAGTATTAAACCTAGTAACTATTAGTTATATTTTTTGTCTTCTCCCTTCTCCAACTCTCCACCCTCCAAAAAGCCCCAGTGTGTGTTGTCCCCTACTCTATGTGTTCATGTGTTCTCATCATTTAGCTCCCACCTACGAGTGAGAACATGCAGTGTTTGGTCTTCTCTTCCTGTGTTAGTTTGCTAAGGATAATGGCCTCCAACTACATCCATATCCCTGCAAAGAACAAGATCTTGTTCTTTTTATGGCTGCATAGTATTCCATGGTGTTTATATACCACATTTTCTTTATCCAGCAGACCACTGATGGGCATTTAGGTTGATTCCATGTCTTTGCTTAGACAAGGAAGTAAAAGGGTGTTCCAGAGGGAATAGCCGGTTCCAAGCTGTGGTTCAGGAGTGTGGCTGGCATCCTAGAAAATTGCAAGCAGTTATAATTGAGAGTTCTTGCTTAAAATGTGGTTTATGTTCACCCATCCGGGACTACACTTTTGAAGTCTATACTTTTGGAAGGATAGATGTTTGATGATTTTCTTTTTTCTTTAAAAACTATTTTTGTTCAGTTTTTTTTAAGTGTCTTTATTTTATACATTCAAAAGTCAGGTGATAATATTTTCTTGTACTCTTATGGCTTAAATTTCTACTACATTTATAAGTGCTGACCCTCTTTTCATTCATCATCTTGTGTTTTTTGATCTATCTCCTTCTTTTTCTCTTTACCTGGTAATCAATCTGGCTGGAAATTTGTCTATTTAATTACAGTTTTTAAAGAATCACCTTTATTTTTTACTGTACTACTTCCTTTTTTCTCTCTGATATATTTTTACTTCATTATAATTTACACTTATTTTGTGTGTTTATATTTATATTTCATATATAATTCCAGCTTTTGCTGTATTCAACAGTCTGCCTTTTTATGTGTAATTTTTCACTGTCATTAAGTTCTAAACAAAGTATACCTTCTATTTTTATTTTTCTTTGAACCATAAATTACATGCAAGTTTCTGTTTAAGTTTACAAACAACAGCATTACCTGGCTGCCTCTTTTTATTGGGTACTTTCTTACATTTGGGTCCGAAAACATAGTGTAAAACAGTGTCCTTAACCTCTAAATATTTTGCTAAATTCACTTATTTAAAATGTTCTGCTAATCAGAATATTATGTCACATAATCAGAACATACCACATTATACTCTGATAATCAATTCACTAGAAAGATATTGTCCCTTAGGTATTACAATTTGTTCATTTTTTAGGAAATATTATCAGAAATATTTTTCAAGAACACTTTTTGTTAACATTTTACAAAATTTAAATATGCTAAGTGAATTTATGCCTGACTGTACTACATTATTAAGTATGATTTTATAAGTGGCATATAAACAGATTATTAATTCCTTTCCTAGAATGTAGAGATACCCTATGCATTGTAAGACAGTCAAGGGAAGGATTTGGTTTGCTTTAGAATGCATAATAAAACATGTCATGAAGTGTCTGTATGCTCAGCTTTAGAAAATGGATCCTATTTTTAAAAACTGGATTCATTGACTGCATTATTAAATTGTTTCAACGTTCTGTAGCATTCCAGAGAATGTTTACTTAACATCTTTTGAATAGTCATTAAGTAAACAAAAACTGTCCCCTCTTTCTCAAAACTTTCTCCTACTCCCATGGTTATCCACTGTCATCAAATTACCATATCTGACAGAAATAATTTTAATTTCACCATCAATTGCCAGAATATTAATTTAGACTACAAATAGCTGCATATAAACATAAATGAAAAAATATTTTCCACTCTCGTTGTTGAAACAGTGGGAGTCCTGAATGATTTGATGGCTGTATAGGTAATCAAATAATAGACTACTGGATTAAATCTGAGTGAACTAAAAATACCTGTGCATAGCTGTAAACAAAATTAAATTAATATCCTCAGTACCTCTTATGCCTTTAATGCCATCAAGATCAGTAGACATGATTTTAAATCATGATTCATATAAATATGAATATATATAAAATTTAAAAATACTAGATGAATTTATACCTAATTGCACTACATTATTAAGTATGATTTTCCAAGTGTTACTCCTAACCAGTAGCAAATATGTTATATAAAATGTTATATATGTTACTGGGTAGAAGGTACAGTAGCAAGTTTTCTTTCTTAGTAAGAATGGTATAATCTGGTTCTAAGGATGACAAACAGATGATGTGGTGGGCACTTACCAAAGTATCTTATTTATACTGATCTGTACCCCTAGAATATTCTAAAATGAAGATATATGAGATATATAATGCTATTTATTCTATTTTTCTGAGTTTTCCCTTCCAGTTAGGTTTTGGAAATACAAACATGATGTACAGTTGAGAACTTACATGATATAAGGGCAAATAGTGAGTATAAGAATTATTACACTTTATTCATTTGTACCTTATATACTTCCTCTATTGGATAAATGGATAAATGCAATGAACTGGTAAATAATACTTGTTGAGTCCAACCTGAATGAAAACAAAATCTTGTGCTATGAAAAAGCATACAATGTTTATAGTAGGGAGAAGGGAATCTGATAGATGTCTGATATTTAAATGTAAGAACATTAGCTGGGCATGGTGGCTCACGCCTGTAATCCCAGCACTATTGGAGGCTGAGGCACAGGAGGATCATCTGAGGTCAGGAGTTCGAAACCAACCAGGTCAATTTTGTGTAACCCCATCTCTAATAAAATACAAAAATTAGCTGGGTGTGGTGGCGCCTGCCTGTAGTCCCAGTTACTCGGGAGGCTGGAGCAGGAGAATTGCTTGAATCCGGGATGTGGAGGTGGCAGTGAGCCAAGGTCGTGCCATTGTACTTCAGCCTAGGTGAACAGAATGAGACTCCATCTCAAACAAACAAACAAAAAATGTAAGAACATTATATGCTAACGTTAATGAAATACAAAGAATTTTTAGTTTTATATTCTATACAATGACAGATCATAGCTGCCCTTGTAAGAGAAGATCAAATTAAAATTGGTTATCTGTTTGTTTATTCCCTTCTCAGTGCCTGGCTTTCTGGAAAAATGTAGTGATTTTCATGGAATTCTCTGATAAATATTATGAGCTCATTTCTTTCTATAATATGTTGGTAAATTTGGTCATATATAATAATTTAGAACTTCTTTTTCTCCATTTTTCTCAGAGCAGTCATTGCCATCTGACAGGTTATATGTTTATTTTTGTTAGTTTCCTGTTTTACCATACAGCTAATTAAAATAAACTTTTCACTAATTCAAGACCTGTTCTTTTCATTGTTATGGCCCAAGTATCTAAAAAAGTGTCTAGCCCTAAATAGTCAGCAGGTAACTCTTTACTGAGTGAATAAATCTTAGGAGGAAAGGAGAAAGAAAATCTAGATCCTTTTTGGTATCCATGATTTTCCACAAACAGCTAGAATGTAATATTTCATTATTTTGTACCATCATTGTGAAACATCACATTTATACAATTCTTATTGGACTATAGATCTTTTAAAACAAACAAGCAAGCAAATAAACAAACAACAATGAAGATACACTGAAGAAGTTTTGAGAGGAGGATCTACATCTTTATAATTTCACCCCCAACTTACCCATACCCTCCTTCACTGAATTCCTAGGTCTGCTTAGAAAATAGTTGATGCAATACAGGAAGTGTTTGTTTTAAAACACCGAAAATGATGACTGTCCAAATTTAGAATGCATGCATGTATTCCATAGACAAGGACTGAATATCCACTAGGTTCTGAAAAATGTGCTAGTTGCTGTGGTGGATAAAATAATAATAATGTACTGTAAGACAATCAAAGGAAGAGGTTAGTTTGATTTAGGATGCATGATAAGATATTTCATGAAGTATCTATATATTCAATTTTAGAAAACGGATCCCATTTTTAAAAACTGGATTCATTGACTGCATTATCAGATTGTTTCAATGTTAAATTTCACTACCTATAGGGTTGGAATATTAGTCCAGTAAAAATATGAAACCAAAGATAAATGACTATCCAGTAAGGCAGTTTATTTTATTACCACGTAGTACAATGTGTTAAAAGAGATCAAAGATAAATGAGCACTTCCAACATAAAATGTGTAATAATTTACTTCAGGTAACATATTTTTAACTTATGGGTATAATTATGGGCATAATCATAATTACTACTTAGACATTTATTAGGTGTATCATTTAATATTTTATATGAAACATTTTGAATTTTTAAAATATTTATGGGTCCTTGTTGTTAAGATGAAGCGGTATTCCAGAAATTGTAGGTTTGCTACACTTAAAACAGAGAAATCCAGCATTTATAGGTAACACCACAGTTAAAAGGAAAGAAAACTAAGAAAATTGCAATAGAATACTTTTGTGAGGAAAAAATGAAATGTCAAAGATAAAATTTTTATGCTTCTTTAATCACAATCATCAAATTGTAACAAATGGAACCTTAAAATTGAATTTATCTCTTTGCCTGAGTTACACCTGAGATTATACCTGCATACCAAGTGAAGAATCATATTTCATAATGCATTTCATTTGGCTTTCAACACAGTTATTCTGTTGAAGACATTTCTATAAAGTTTGCCAGATACAGGAAAAGCAATTTAATAAACACTATGATCAAATAACTATTCAACTGTTCTTCATCTTCTTTAACTTTTAACGCCTTGCAGATCATTGCCAACATAAAGTATGTTATCCCCTCTTCACAGTGATTCATGAACCTATATTAATTGTTTTTTATGAAGTTGTTTTTGTATACCTTACTGACTACCAATGTGAGGAAAAGGTCTATGTTGCTTTGATTCAGTAAAATACATATGCACTTTAATAATATTGTTTCTTTAAAAACAGCTATTGGTTTGTTTTCTTTCAATTTCTCATTTATCATCATTTGTTCACCTTCGTTGAAAGGTGAACATATGCAGCCTAACAACAAGTTGAATTAATTGAATATGTTTCATATATATTCTCCAAATTAAATTTTCAGTTGCTCACCTTTTCATGATTATATTAAGAAAATGTAGCCATAATTGCTTGTATAAGAAAAATTCCTGAGAAAGACATTCAGGTTAAATGTAGCAAATGTTTTAAGGATCTTTGGAAGGAAAGAAATGTCAGGTTCTCTATTGTATTCAAGGAAGATAGGAGATGAAAGTGTCAGATACGCAAGGGAGATAAGAAAATAGTTCTTAAAAATAAGTCATAGACATTCTTCCTCTCTTAGTTATTGAAAAATCCTGTTCATCAAAAAATATCTTAAATCAATGAAGGTTTCCTCAACCACCAGAAAAAATTGTTCTCTGTGTGTGTATGTCTTGTTGGAGCTGTAATTATATTTACCATACTATAATTAGTGGTGTTCTTAACTGTTGTTACTAACTAGAACATTATTGTTAAGAAGCAGTGACATATCTTAAAGATTTTTCTTGTGTCTCATCATCTGCCCGATGATTAATATGCTAGTTCCATAAATGTGTATTCAACAAGTAAAATCAGTGACTAGGAACTAAGTTCTTACTCTTGTGTATGGTCACCTACAAAATCGTCCACTCTTCTCTGGTCAACTAGGGAAGCTATGAATAGAAAATGGAAGAGTCTCTGTCAGCCTGGATTACTAAGGGTGAACCTGAACTTTCTCTGAGTGAAAAAAAATCTCTTTTAGTGAGCACAGCGATTTGGATATTCATATTTTATAGCAGTATTAACTATTATAAGGTATTTATAAGCTTTAAAAGAAAAGAAAGAAGAAAAAGTAGAAGTGACACTAATTTCCCACATGACATCCAACTCCTCTTTCACCAATTGACAGCACTGAAAGGCGGGAATCAGTGCCTCCTCCTAGATTGTGCCTCAATTGAGCCGGGCTTATTCCGAACTCAGCATCCTGACAGGGCAAATCTAGAGATTGTTCTGAAGTCCCTATCCAATATCCCGATGGGTTAAATGGCATGCTAAACACAGCAATAAGCAATATAAAAAAGCCAGACCACCCCTGGGTGGGGCCACGTGGCCTCAGACCACGAGAACCGGGCTACCCTGGCCCAAGCGCTGCAGCTGCCTGCACCCCTTGGCTTCGCAGCCTTGCTTGTTTTCTCTGAATGGCAATAGGATAGCGTTCACAGCGATTCAAAGTGTGGTATTGCGTTGGACGTTTTGGTTACGCTTCAGCCTATTCCCACATTGTACGTGGATGTTTAATGTGCTCTCAAAACATGGAAAATAAGTTTAGCACACATAGCTAAATCACAAAACATCCAATTTCTCTGTTTCCTCAGGAAGTCATTACTGCGCCACCACATCACGTGACCTTAACATGATCAATGTATTTCTTTGCCTTGACATTTAAATAAACTATATTAATTGAGATAAGTAGATTAGAAAATAATTCAAATTATACCATAATTTGTACAAATATTCTGTCCCCTGCCAGGCAGGGGACAGGGTGTGGGCGATGGCCGCGTGGCCAAGGCCCCGCAGGAACGCGCCCAGGTCTCCCTCACTCTCCAGGTGCCCTTTGCACCCAACAGTGCGTGTGAGGAACGAACTGCTGTTTGATCGTCCCCTGAGATGTGCATAGCCTCCATGTAAATGTCCACTCCTTGGGTTGGGGGACGACAGTACAGCCACCCAGCCTTTGTCAGCAGTGTGCTGCAGAGGAAGGCAGGAGAGGTATGGAGGTGATCATGCAGATACATGTTTTTGACTGTTTAATTTGAAAGTTTACTTTTTTTTTTTTTTTTTTTTTTTTTGAGACGGAGTCTCGCTCTGTCACCCAGGCTGGAGTGCTGTGGCCGGATCTCAGCTCACTGCAAGCTCCACCTCCCGGGTTTACGCCATTCTCCTGCCTCAGCCTCCCGAGCAGCTGGGACTACAGGCGCCCGCCACCTCGCCCGGCTACTTTTTGTATTTTTTAGTAGAGACGGTGTTTCACCGTGTTCGCCAGGATGGTCTCGATCTCCTGACCTCGTGATCCGCCCGTCTCGGCCTCCCAAAGTGCTGGGATTACAGGCTTGAGCCACCGCGCCCGGCCTGAAAGTTTACATTTTTTATGCTTTGTGTTGATGTGTAATTTTTCTTCTCTTGGTGGCTAGTTTTTGTCAAATCTTTTTTGGAATATTGCTTAAATGTTTTGACTTTGTGATAGTGAAGCTTGTATTCAGTGTTTTGCCAATTAATATTATATGCTAGAAAAAAAAAAGAAAAAAGAAAAAAAAAAAAAAAAGAGAGAGATCTTAGTCTGTTTCTAAGCCCCAGACCACACAAAGTATCCATCTTCCTCTTTTGTCTATAAAATAAAACTCACCTTATCAACAGTTTCTGTTCTACCCAAAGATGTTAAATAAAGGCCAAGGTAGTGGGATGGGGAAGTGATGTTTTATTGTCTATGACATGTGTGTTCCTAAAACCCATAAAGAGGAGAGCAGGTAAATGACTTTGATCTGTTTGATAAATGATTTTAACTTGAATAGTGAGGTCACTTAAATATGATGATCTTCCTTCTACATGGAAATTATTTCAATACCATGTTTTTTTAATCATTAATTATATACATTAATGCATATGTATTAATACATAAAAGTTATTAGCAATGAAATAAAAAATTATCAAAATCCTAACACACAGTTATAGCTATTTTTCATTCATGTGTTTATTAAATATTATTAAGTTATTAAACACATAATAAATAGTAAAGCATTTTACACATAATCATATCTACCATTTTATACATGGAAATCATTTTATTCGATTATTTAATTTTTATTTTAGATTAAGCACACGTGTACATTTGTTACATGAATATATTGCATGATACTGTGGTTTGGGCTCCTATTGAACTTACTATCTGAATAGTAAACTTAGAACGCAATAACTAGCTTTTCAAACCTTGCCCTCCTTCCTCTCCCTATTTTGGAGTCCCCAGTGTCTGTTATTTCCATCCTTTTACTCCTGTGTACCCAAAGTTTAGCTCCTACTTATAAGTGAGGACATGTGGTATTTGGTTTTCTGTTTCCATCTTAATTCACTTAGGGTAATGGCATCCAGGCACATCCATCATGTTACTGCAAAGGAAAGGATTTCATTCTTTCTTCTGGCTGCATAGTATTCCATGGTATATATGCATCACAGTTTCTTTATCCAATCCACCATTGTTGGAAACCAGTGTTGATTCCATGTCTTTGCTATTTCACATTTGCACTAGAACATGCAAGTGCTGTGCAGAAGCTCTTTAATTTGGTCTCACTTGTCAACTTTTGTCTTTGTTGTTTTTGTGTTTTAGTACTTAGTCATAAATTCTTTGCCTAGGCCAATGTCCAAAAGAGTTTCTTAGGTCTAACTCAAGGTTTCTTATAGTTTAAAGTTTTACATTTAAGTCTTTAATCGATCTTGAGTTAATTTTTTCATATGGTCAGAGACAGGAGTCTAATTTTATTCTTCTGAATATGGTTAGCCAGTTTTCCCAGCACTATTAATTGAATAGGGTATCCTTTCCCTATTGTATTTTTATCAATTATGTTAAAGATCACTTGGTTGTAGGAATGAGACTCCATTTCTGGATTCCCTATTCTGTTCCATTGGTTTATGTGTCTATTTTCGTACCCATACCATGCCATTTTGATTATTGTAGCCTTTGTGTCGCCCCTGTCTTTGTTCTTTTAGCTTAAGATTGCTTTAGCTTAACTGTGCCCTGTCCCCACAGACTGGATTAAGAAAATGTGGCACATATACACCATGGAATACTATGCAGCCATAAAAAAGGATGACTTTGTGTCCTTTGTAGGGACATGGATGCAGCTGGAAACCATCATTCTTAGCAAACTATCACAAGAACAGAAAACCAAACACCGCATGTTCTCACTCATAGGTGGGAACTGAACAATAAGATCACTTGGACTCGGGAAGGGGGACGTCACACACCGGGGCCTATCATGGGGAGGGGGGAGGGGGGAGGGATTGCATTGGGAGTTATACCTGATATAAATGATGAATTGATGTGTGCTGACGAGTTGATGGGTGCAGCACACCAACATGGCACAAGTATACATATGTAACAAACCTGCACATTATGCACATGTACCCTAGAACTTAAAGTATAATAATAATAAAAAAATAGAAAAATAAATAAATAAATAAATAAGTTTGCTTTAGCTATTCAGGCTCTTTCTTAGTTAAATATAAATTTTAGGATCAATTTTCTAATTCTGTGTAAAAATGACTTTGGCAGTTTGATAGGAGCTGCATTGAATTTGTAGATTGCTTTGGGCAGTAAAGACATTTTAATGATGTTGAATCTTCCAATCCATAAGCATGTCATATTTTTCCATTTGTTTGTGTCATCTATGATTTCATTCAGCAGTGTTTTGTAGTTCTACTTAAAGAGATCTTTCACCTCCTTGGTTAGAGGTATTCCTAAGTATTTCATTTTTTTTTTTTTTTTCTTTTCCCTGTGGCTCTTGTAAATGGGATTGTGTTCTTGATTTGGTTCTCAGTTTGAACATTGCATTGTATAGAAATACTACTGTCTTTTGTATATTGATTTCCTATCTTAAAACTTTACTGAATTTTTTAATAACTCTAGGTGTCCTTGGTCAGAATCATTAGGGTTTTCTTGGTATAGAATCCTATCATCAGTGAAAAAATAAAATTTAACTTCTTCTTTTCCTATTTGGATGCCTTTTATTTCTTGCTCTTGGCTGATCATTCTGGCTGGGGCTTCCAGTATTAAGTTGAATAAGAGTGGTGAAAGTGGATATTCTTGTTTTGTTCTTGTTCTTATGGGAATTCTTCCAACTTTTACCTATTTAGTATAATGAAGACTGAGCTTGTCAATAGATGGTTCTTATTTTTTTAGGTATGTTCTTTGAATGCCTAGTCTATTGAGGGTTTTAATTATGAAGGCATGTTGGATTTTATCAAATACCTTACCTGTATCTGTTGAGATAATCTTATGTTTTATTTTCATTTTTAATTCTTTTTATGTGGTGAATCACATTAATTGATTTGCATATATTGAACAACTCTTGCATCCTAGGAATAAAGTTCACTTGATATTGTATTATCTTTTTAATGTGCTGCTGGATGTGGTTTGCAAGTACTTTGTTGAGGATGTTTTCATCTATGTTCATCAGATATATTGGACTAGGGTTTTCTCTTGTGTGTATGTATTTGCCATATTTCAGTATCAGGATGGTATAGATTTTGTAGAGTAAGTTAGAGAAGAATCTCTCATCCTAGATTTTTTGGAATAGTTTCAGTAGGATTGGCATGAGCTCCTCTTTGTCTGGTAGAATTCAGCTATAAATTCATCTAGTCCCGGGCTTCTATTACTTATTCAATTCTACAACTCATTGTTGGTCTGTTTAGTGTTTCATGTTCTTCCTGGTTCAATCTTGGGGGTTGTGTGTTTCCAGGAAGGTATCCATTTCTCCTCGGTTATCTAGTCGTGCACATAGAAATGTTTGTAGTAGTCTCTGAGAATCTTTTGAATCTCTATGGGACTAGATTTAATGTTGCCTTTGTTATTGCTGATTGTGATTATTTGGATCTTCTCTTTTTTGTTAATCTTGCTATCAGTCTATCAATTTTGTTTAAACTTTCAAAGAACCAACTTTTCATTTTGTTGATCCTTTGTATGGATTTTTGAGTCTCGATTTTGTTCAGTCCTGTTCTTATTTTTGTTATTTCTTTTCTTATGCTATATTTGGATATAGTTTTTTTCTTGTTTTATTAATTTCTTTAGGTGCAATGTTAGGTTGTTAATTAGATATGTTTCTGTCTTTTTGATGTATTTAGCACTATAATCTTTCCTCTTTTTTTTTTTTTTTTTTTTTTTTGAGACGGAGTCTCGCTCTGTCACGGCCCAGGCTGGAGCGCAGTGGCTCGATCTCAGCTCACTGCAAGCTCCGCCTCCCAGGTTTACGCCATTCTCCTGCCTCAGCCTCCCGAGCAGCTGGGACTACAGGTGCCCGCCACCTTGCCCGGCTAGTTTTTTGTATTTTTTTTTTTAGTAGAGACGGGGTTTCACCGTGTTAGCCAGGATGGTCTCGATCTCTTGACCTCGTGATCCGCCCGTCTCGGCCTCCCAAAGTGCTGGGATTACAGGTTTGAGCCACCGCGCCCGGCCAATCTTTCCTCTTTAAACTGCTATTGTTGCATCCCAGAGGTTTTTGTTCATTGTGTCTCTGTTTTCATTTGTTTAAACAATTTTTTTATATCTACCGTAATTTTATTGTTTACCCAAATGAAAGTCATTCAAGAGTAATTTGTTTAGTTTCTGTGTGTATGTGTATGTGTGTGTGTGTGTGTGTGTGTGTGTGTGTGTATGTCTGTGTTTTACAGTTCCTCTTGCTATTGATTTTTATTTTTATTCTACTGTGGTCCAGGAAGATGCTTGGTATTATTTGATTTTTTTAAAATGTCTTGACACTTGCTTTATGACTGCACATGTGATCACTCTTAGAGTATGATCCATGTGAAGATGAGGAAAATATATATTTTGTGGTTCTTGGGTAAAGTGTTCTGTAGATGTCTATTAGGTTCAATTGGTCAAGTGTCAAATTTAAGTCCAGAATTTATTTGTTTAGATTTCTGCCTCAATAATCTATCTACAACTGTCAGTGGGGTGTAGAAGTCCCCAGTTATTACTGAGGGGCTGTCTACATCTTTTCTTAGGTCTAGTAGTGATTTCTTTATAAATCTTGGTGCTCCAATTAATGTTGGGTGCATATTTATTTAAGATAGTTAATTATTCTTGTTGAATTGAGCCCTTTGTCATTATGCAATAACATTTTTTGTCCTTATTTCTGTTTTTGGCTTACGATCTATTTTCTCTGATATGAGAATAGAAACTCCTGCTCTTTTTTTGTTTTCCATTTGCATGATTAATCTTTCTCTATCCCTTTACTTTGAACCCATGAGTGTCATTACTTGTGACGTGGGTCTCTTGAAGACAGCAGATGGATAATTTTTTCTTTATTCCAATTCACCACTCTATGTCTTTTAAGTGAAGGATGTAGGCCATTTATCTTCAAGGTTAACATTGATATGTGAGATTTTGTTCCTGTCATAGTTTTGTTAGCTAGTTTCTTTGCAGTCTCAGTTATGTAGGTGCTTCATAGAGTCTGTGTTACAGAATCTGTGGACTATGTACTTAACTCTGCTTTTTGTGTATTGTTCTTTCACAGTCACATTTAGAACTCCCTTAAGCATTTCTGCAGGGCAAGTCTGGTGGTGATAAATTCCCTTACTGATTGCTTGACTCAGAAAGACTCAAATTCTCTTTCATTTATGAAGCTTAGTTTTGAAGAATATGAATGTTTTTGCTGGAATGTCTTTCCTTTTAGAGTACTAAAAATAGACCTCTAATCTCTGTTGGATTGTAAGGTTTCTTCTGAGAAGCCCAGTTAGTCTGATGGGTTCCCTTTGTGGATAGTGTTGCTCTTTTCTCTAGCTGTGTCTGAGATTGGTTTTATCTTTTGGGTTAACCTTGGATAGTCTAATGACTATGTATGTTGGGATGGCTGTCTTTATAGTATTTAAAAGGGGTTCTCTGGATTTCTGGTGTCTTGAAATGCATGTCAACATCTCTAACAAAATTGAGAATATTTTCTTGAATTTTTTCCTCAGATATGTTTTCCAAGGTGGTTATTTTTTCTTTTCTCTCAGGAATACCAGTAAGTTGTAGAATTGGTTTCTTTACATAATCCCATATTTCTTGAAGACTTTGTCTTTTTAAAAAATATTTTTTCTTTGCTTTTGAATAACTGGGTTAATTTGAAGAATCAGTCTTCAAGCTTTGAAATTTTTCCTTCTGCTTGGCCTAGTCTGTTTTTAAGACTCCAAAATATATTTTGAAATTTATTTAGTGATTTTTTTCAGTTCTAGAAGTTCAGTTTGGCTCTTTCTTTATATAGCTATGTTGTCTTTCAAATTTGGACTGTTTTTCTGGCTTCTTTGTATTGGATTCCAATTTTATCTGACGTCTCATTGACTTTCCTTGCCACCCATCTTCTGAGTTCTATGTCTTTCATTTCAGACATTTACGTCTGGTTAGGATCCTTTTCTAGGGAGCTAGTGAGAGGCTTTGGAGATCACAAAACACTCTGGCTTTTTGTATTGCCAGAGTTCTTGTGCTTTCTGCAGGAGTTGATACTTCTTTTTTGAATTTGCTTCATTTAGATGGGGTTTGTATTAGTCAGGGTTCATCATAGGTACTGAAGTAGTAGGATGGATGTACATTTGAATGGGAGTTTATGAAGGATCATTGACTCACATGATCACAAGGTAAAGTCCCACAATAGGCCATCTGCAAGCTGAGGAGCAGGGAAGCCAGTCCAAGTCCCAAATTCTCAAAAGTAGGGAAGCTGACAGTGCAGCCTTCAGTCTGTGACTAATGTCCTGAGAGCCCCTGGAAAACCACCGGCATAAGTCCAAGAGTCCAAAATCTGAAGAACTAGAAGCATCCAGCACGGGATAAAGATGAAAGCTAGGAGACTCAGCAGTTCTGCTCTTCTGTCTTCTCCTGCCTGCTTTATCCTAGTCATGCTGGCGGCTGATTAGATGGTGCCCACCCAGATTGAGAGTTGTTCTGCCTCTCCTAGTCCAGACTCAAATGTTAATCTCCTTTGACAGCACTCTTAAAATACACCCAGGAACAATATTTTGCATCCTTTTATACATTCAAGTTGACACTCAATATTAACCATCCCAGGGCTTTTATATTTTTTATTCTCCTTGAAATTATGACTGTGGTGTATGTGATTGATTTGCTTCATTTCTGGGTAGTTGCAGAGGGTAAAATTTCTGTATATGTTCCTTGGTTACAGATAGGTTCTTGCAGTGGCTTTCGTAGATGTTGCTTGTTTTAGCAATGTATTTTTATATGATGGCATGATTCAAACTTCAATCCGGTAGACGGACTTAAGAGTAAGAGCTGGCAGGTGGGGTCTTGGTGCATGCTTGTCCTCACTGGAGAATCATGAGAAACAACTTCTTTCAGTGCACACTTTCTGGTCCCCTATGGGAAGAGCTACTGCTGCATCTGCAACAGTGCACTGGGGAATGAAGATGGAGGCGAGACATAATTCTTTCTCCAAGTCTGGTTCTGGGACTTGGTGGTGCTCCTTTCAGTGACTGATGCCATGGCCACATTGTCTTTGTCTCATGCTGTGCTTTGGCAGGCTGCACTACCCCTTCCCTTAGGAGTGGTCCACACTGAGGATTACATCTCTAGGGATACACAACTCTCCAGAGACCCACCAGTCCACTGTGCTTACCAAAGTCAGAGGAGGTTTTAAGGTATGTCTGCAGTCGCTCTGATGATGCAGTATTTCAGGGGTAGAGGATCTCCAGGCAGGGCAGTGCAACAATGGGTGCGAATCTCCCACAGACACTCACCCTGGCAGGAAGCCCAACCAACTAGGCTTCCCCAAAGCCATCTGCTCCCACATTGTTGAGCTGCTCCAGGCATTCTGTGCCAGGACACTCCCTGGGAAAGAAGCTACCACCATCAGACCATACACTTTGTGGTCTGGTCTTGCAAAGGGAGAGGTGTCCAGCTCCCAAGAACCCACACCACACTCTTCTCTGCGTTCTGACTATGGGGGATCCTCCTTCACTTGAGATTAGGTCACAAATCTCAGCTCAGTGTTCCTGGGTGGCGTATTCAAGTCTTGGGGAGTTGGGACTGGACTCACAGATTTGTCCTCTGGCCTCTAAACTTCAAGCACTGGCTGTGACTCGAGGGCAGGGTGGTGCACTTCTCCCAGGCTGTCAACAAAACACTCAAGCTTGGCAGTGGTTGCTGTGCTGTGGACACCCTCTTGCAGGAGTGGCCAGGAATGAGTTCTGGGAAGGCATTGACAGGCAAGCGGGCATGTGGACCAGATGCACCTTAGTCATGCAGCGTTGGTGATGAGGCCTGTCTTGGGCATGTGAGCAGTCCAGGCGTGGTTCACTCCCAGCCTGGCAGACAGCAGGAACTTAGCCACTCAGTATGAAATGGAGACTTGTGGGATGGGTACCTAGGGTTGCATTTTGCTGCAGCCGCACAGCACAACAAAGCCTTCTGGGCTCTGCGTGGGTTCAAACTGTGCCTCTGCATGTGCTCGAGGCAACTCTCCTACCAGTCCAAAGATCTATGAGGGTTGTAGAATCTCCTGTAGCTAGGATCTCAGAGGTACATTATGGGAATATAGTGGCCCAGGGTTCCTTCACCACCCCTTCCTTGGGTTTGTTCAGGGTATATGGGCCAGTCCTGGTGTCTAGTGACTCTGAGCAAACTGCTCCATTTATTCCCTCTTCAACCAGGGTGTCTGTGTCACCTCTGTATCAACTTCCAGTGTTTTCTCTCAAAAGATCTGTTTAAAATTTGAAGGTTTACTGGATATTTGGGTTCCTCCCCATGGAAGAGGCACTTCCCAGCTGTATCTCCATGGCCATCTGCCATTCTCCAAGTCTTTTTTGGTGCCTATTTTTCCTTTTTACTTTCTGTGCTTCCTCCTTATTCTCTTCCTCCAACACTGATATCTACTCTGACCTTCAAGTCTTAATATTTATATTATACAAAATAGATATAATATGCATATATGTGTTCATTAAGAATAGAATACTTGTATACACGTTTTAATGTATCTTGCTTTACTTTAAAAACCACTTGTAGGAAATCCCTACAGGTAATCAGGTACAAATCTAAAACATTATTTTTAATACTTGCATCCACTACACGCAAAAACTCTAATGAACTTGAACATTTTTTTTCCAAATGCTTAAAGCTCCTTTGTATTTCTTATCTGTAATTTACCTATTAGTAACTTTGTCTCTCTTTTTCAATTAGCAATATGCTTTTTCTTATCTATTTGAAGTATTATTATTGTTAGGTATTAGACATCATTCTGATAGATGTTATTTTTCCAAAATCTGTCATTTATTCACTGATCATATTAATAATAGCTTTTTATAAAAATGTTTAAATTTTCATACAGTATTAAATCTCCATATTTTTAATAGCTATTTATTATCCTACAATAATAAGGTCTCACTGATTTTACATTTTCATACAGTTATCTACATTTCCTTCTGAAACTTCATTTTTATGTCTTTTATCCAAACTGTTTCCAAATATCTTATAATTCTTTTGTCTCTAAGAGACTAAAACCACAATACTTGTCAGTATTTAAATAGAAAAGATGTGCAGAAATATATACTGTTTGAACATTATGAAGGTTAATTATCAAACCAACCACAGTCATTATTGTAAAGAATGAAACCAAAAGTCATTTAAAAGCATAAATGTCAGGCCAGCCATGGTGGCTCACACTTGTAATCCCTGCACTTTGAGACGCCAAGGTGGGCATATCGCCTGAGGTCAGGTGTTCAAGAACATCCTGGCCAAAATGCCGAAACCCTGTCTCTACTAAAAATACAAAAATTAGCCAGAGGTGGTGGTGCATGCCTGTAGTCCCAGCTACTTGGGAGGGTCAGGGAGGGAAACGCTTGAACTGAGGAGGTTGCAGTGAGCTGAGACCACAGCACTGCACTCTAGCCTGGGCGACAGAGTAAGACTCTGTCTCAAAATAAAAAATGAAAGAAAAATAAAAGCATAAAAATCAACACAAACATGGCTTCCACTGAAACCATTATAAATGCTTTTAAAGACTGTATAAATGCATTAAAATGAAAAACTGGAAATAATTACTTTAAATATTGACTAAAAAGAGACAAATCTTGGCAGTGATATGTTGGCATATCTGAACATTAAAAAGTTTCTATATATTTTTCTAAACTAGTATAATTAATAAGAATGCAGTGATCCTAATTTGGTAACTCATGTTAAATAAAAATTGGGGGGGATAGAGACAGACTGTTTCTCAAAAAAAAAAGAAAAAAAAAAAAGAAAAAAGAAAAAAAGAGAAAAAGAAAAAGAAAAAATTAAACATTTAGAAAAAGTTAATGGACGTTTTAAATACTGTTTCTCCCAGAAAGAACACATGTAAAATCTTCTAATCTAGTGACAAAACTATAACAAATTTTAAGAGATCAAATTAATTGTTTGTAAAACACTCTTTTTTATCTTAAAACTATTTTAAAAGCTATTATGGTTTTATTTTACATATGATAAATACCATTACCGTCATTACATGGGTACTGTTTTCTCAAAATGAATCAAAGTTGACGGGTTATATCTTTCCTGTGATCTTCCTTGCTTCTAGTAGCATAAATTTAGCAGCTGTGCTCCTGTTACTACCACAGAAAATCTACCTTAATCCCTAAAATTCTTAGGAAAAATTGTATTTTAGTCTAGATTAAGGTCATGTTTACATTTTATAAGGAAATAATCTTCAATAGCTTTTTTTAAAAAATCTTTTTCCTGGAAGGGACTAAGTCTTATTATGTTCATAATTAGGTTTATTGCCTCTTAGACTATGGATTTCTAGAACCTGGTAGAATTTACAAGACTGGAACGTAGAAAATGAGTTTCTAGGACACAATTGAGTTTATGCCCTACAAATTTATCTAAGTTTCCGGAAACACACAGATAACTAATCCATAGTAATGCCCTACTTTATGCTACTTTGGCTTTTAGCCCACTACATTAACAGATAGAGCCATAGTAATTATAATTTTAAAGTTACTGAACTTTACTGGAGGACTATTCCATAATACTCACCCTATGTTTGCTTTCTACTTCTTCTCCTATCTTCTCTTAGTCTCCATGTCACTTTGTTCATTCTCCTCTTGTAATACATTTGGGATTGGTGATCCTATCTACATTCATTTATCCTTACATTGATTTGGCTCTCATGGACCATTCTCTCATATAGACTGTTTTATGCTGCTACCACAAGCATGTTGCATGCTGATTCTGAATCCATTCATGGCCCTGAGGATACAGCTCCAGCTAGACCTAAGGTGACCCCTGACAGGGGCCAGTAGAAGACGTTGGCTAATAATAGAAATCAGTACATTGGCAAGAGGACCAATGTCAAAAGCAATTTTCTTTTCAAGGCTGTGGCTTATTTAGAGTAGGCCTGTTAAATGCCATGCAATTTATTACTTTACAAAAGTGAAACTTTGAGCCCTTCTGTAGAATTCGATTATGATCAAGATTACCTTTAAAGTAATTTAGGTCACTATCTCCTCAAATTCAGAAATTTCATAATTTCTCAAGAAGACTTTCTATAAATATATCATAAACAAATATATTTTATAAGATTGAAAGTGAATAAGAGAGTTTTAAAGGATATATGGAAAAAATGTATTTGCTCATATTGAAACTGTACACATTCATTTTTATCAGGATGAAATAAGAAATAAATGCAAAATGAAAAACAAAAAGACATTTTATGTTTTATATCAGACATTTGCCTTGTGAGTTATATCACAAAAAATTGTTTTTTTCTCAATATTATTTGCTAAATAAGATTTTTGGAGAAATATGATGAATACAGTTATTGAAAAAATAGTTTCCCTTTGAGTCTTGGGACTTTATTCATGTTGGATATTATTGTATATCTTTTATCAAATGATTTTATTTTTATTAGAAAATAAGGACAGAAACTATTGTTACAAAAATAAATTTAAAGACATACTTGGGTTGTTCACTTGTTACACAAGGGTTGTTTTATATAGAGACCTCAAGTCTTAGCTTTATTGTACTTCTGGCTCTGCCTCTAAATCAGTATCATGATGTGATTCTCCCTGTCCTCTAGTACTCATTTATATTTAGGTTAGTTTAGGAATTTTCCCCAGTTGAAGCAATCACTTGATCCATTTTAGTAGAAGAATTAGCAAATGTTTAAGTTCATTGTCTCTCTATTCTAATGGAGTATTCCTATAATGATATTCACTGTGCTTTTCCTTATATCTGTTATTTCCTCTTGAATTCGCTTTATAGCAATATAATGTGTCTTCCCTTTCTTGACTGTTTATATTTTCCTGCTCTGTCAGCAAAACAAATAAATTCTGTTTTCAAACAAGAACAAGACATCAATCTAATTCACTCTTTGACCTTCAGCTTCCCTCTGGCTATACAGGATTTGCTGTATCTAAGCAACCTTGTCTCCAGTTTTTCATCACTAGGAGAAATGGCTCTGAAATATTGGGTAAAAATCAAGCACAGAGGATGATCCCAGAAAAGAAAAAGAATAACTGAGAGACTGTGAATATACCAATTAACCATCTTTTACATGTTAAACATCTGATAATTTTTAAAAATCTTTAAGCCCTTATAATACTGACTGGACATCATACAGTAGGTCAATTTAATGTGTACTGGGCCACACCCCATGTAGAGGACCATGAACAAGACTTTATTCCTTAGAAATTTTTTATTGATTGCCTGCATATATAAAATATAAAAATATGGGCTTATTCCAATGTGAAGTCAGTTTGGCAAGTATATTGTTTAAAGATGAATGCTTCTATAACATACTTTTATTTTTGGTCAGTGGCCAAATATATCTGTATGACATCACACTGTAGCTCACCGATTTCTAGAGTATACTGAAAGAGTATGCATACTTCCTTCAATCCTACACATGTAAGACCGCAAAATGTTTCTTGTTTTAGGGATTTGATCTATGATGCTTTCAGCAAGCTAACTTCATCAAACATCGTACATGTACTCACAGTAGCATATTTAAAAAATCTCATCTTTTGCTCTATTTTTCTCAATGAAGAATAGCAATTTTAAATTTCTAAAAAAAATAAAGGAGGGTAGTATTTTTAGCAAGTTTATATTCTTAGGGAGCCTTGTCTTACCACTGGATTTGTGGATTGAGATGTCAGTTGACTTCTTTGACAGAAAAAAAAAAAAAAAAGGATAATTCTCTTTATTTCACACTGCTCCTATGAGGCACAAATGAAATAAAATATACGTTAAACTGCAAAACTCTGAAGAAATGTGAAGTGATATCTGTATTCCTCAGATTCCCTCATAACGCAACCCTCTGTCCTCTGAGTAATTCAGTAGGAAGTGAGTTCCACATACTATACATGTTTTGTTAGTTGTATCATATATTAATTAAACTTTCCTTACAATTATATTTTCAACTCCTTGACAAGAAATATTACCTAAAAAACCAGTCCATCAGTTATAGATACATACACACTATATCTCTATCTCAGTATCAATCTGTCTATCTAATCTATCGAGAAAGAGAGAATGAGAAAGTGAATGAGAAAGACCTTTAGTGCAGGACAGTGCTTTATGTACTAGGGATGTAGACATTGTCATTTTACCGCTTCGGGGAGCTTACATTTTAGTGTAAGAAGATAGAAAATTAAAATTTCAGCAATAAATTTCAGGCACTGATACATACAATTAAGAAAACAGCATTCTTTGGTAACTAGTGTTGTCAATGAAGCTTCTCTAAAGAAGGAGAATTTGAGTTGAAACGTGAGATATAAATGGCAGGTTAAAGAAGTAACAAATGAAAAACCTGCAAAAGGAAAGTTTTGGCATATTTTAATAAGAAAAATAAACCAGAGATACTAAGGAATGAGAAACACAATAGTGGGAGGTACAATCAGACAGGACAGGTAGGTAACGTGAGGAAACAGTAGACTTACCCATATAATGGTGGAAAGTCAGATACAAAAAACACAGTATTCAAAGACAGATTCTGATTTAAACTATATTCCTTATTACTTGAAGCTTTTGATAGGTTCTATAACAGTAGCATTGTGAAAATTAAACCTACAGAACCAGATGCAAGTAGAATATCAAGAAATGTTTGTCTACTTGCCATCTATTCACTTTATTTCAATAAGTGTTTGTTGGTTAATTAATTAGGACAACCTATCGCATATATTTTCTAAGTAAAGCTGACCATCTGATTCATCTTTACCTTTTAAAGTTAACTTATTTATTAATTGCTTTGTTAGTCATCAGATCATCATTAAATGCTTTTTGTTTTTTAAATCTTTTCTGCCATTGCACCCCAGGGTCTTGGGTGGTTTTCGTCGACCAGTTTCTCCCGAAGCAACTTCTTCTCTTCAGTAAGATATGCTTCAAAGATGAATCTTAGACATCATCTGATTCCCAAGTGGTTTATTGTGGCACTGCTCTTACAAGACAGTGGGAGCGGGCTGGCGGAATGGTCACACAACAGCTGGGAGGGTATCCTTCTGGAAACTATTCTCAGAATTTGGGGAAGTCTTCCCCTTTCTTACATCTGTATTCAGTCCTGGTCAATTATCAGATGTTTATTTCATATAAAGAGTTTAAGTTATTCTTGTAAGGGTTAGCTTTGTTTTAATGTATATGAAATTTGCATCTATGCTGAAGCATCTTTGTCTCTAGGGCAACCAGTGTTTTTCGGTCACATTTTCATAGATACTTGCTAATTCTTGGACCAGGGTTGTAAATCCCCAGGACAGATTATATATGATAGCTAAGTTACAGAGTACAGGCTCTGTGAGATATCTGAGTGGGCTTTAAGGCTATCATTAATATTATTCTTACAACCATGATACTACACACTTGAAACTCCATTTTCCCCCGTGCATACTTGCCAGTCTATTTGTTGTTGTGTATGGTTACCAGTTAGCTAAATTCCTCAAAAAATAACATAAGAATTCAGTTAACTTTTGGGTCTGTGGATGTCTTATCATTGATATCTTGCTACTAGTTTGAATATTTTAATTTAAATTGACATTTTTCACCATAAACATCATGATAAGATTCTGAGAGTGGGCTGCCCAACTATTCAAATTTTGATGTTTGAAAACACTTCATCACAAGAGCATAATCTTGGTTTTCAACAGTAAGAATCAGAAGAACAACTAAGAAAGTTCTAAGTGAATAGAACTGGTCAGTACAATGTAAATGAAAATGCAATGCAAAGAATCATTTCAGCAAGTTCCCAAAGGAAGTGATGTGCATCTGCTTCATCTCTTCCAACACTGGTCACCACCTCTCTTTTTGAAGAGTGTTGAGAGAGAAACAAGCAAAAGAAGGAAATCAATGTCAGGATATAGGAAGGCTTATCAGAAAAGGTTAAAAAGGTTATAGTTTGTATACATCTTTATTGTACAGAAAAAATGTCTGGCGTGTTTGTCCAAAATACAAATTACCTACAGCTCTTCTAAGGTGTTATGAGTATATATGCTTTCTAGGATCACGCCCACCAGTGTGATTAACAGATGCTTCTGATACTAGTGTGATGCTACCTACACTTTTAAAAATATCCACACAGTGTGAAAGAAGTACATCCTATGTGGAAGACATAAATTGCTGCCAATGCAGAAAGGGGAAAGAAAAAATAATTA
Organism: Rhinopithecus roxellana; assembly: GCF_007565055.1. Taxonomy (NCBI): domain Eukaryota; kingdom Metazoa; phylum Chordata; class Mammalia; order Primates; family Cercopithecidae; genus Rhinopithecus; species Rhinopithecus roxellana. Next base: position 66,401,378 of record NC_044559.1, on the reverse strand, counting down.
CATTGAAATTCTGAAGACAAATTGAAAATTTTAGCAGATGCTTCCAGAGACCCAGTGGGCAAATATCAAGAATGCCATTTGACAAAGATTTATGAAGCATCTATCAGTGCCTCAGAAGCATCAGCATCCAGAGTTGTCAATAGTACCCTACTGTGATTTAAAGTAGTCACCTCTACTGCAAGGACAAAATAGAAGTGTGAAAACAAGTTTAGGTCGTAATACTTTCAAACATTAAAACCAAGTGTTTCAGTTTGCCCTTCCACAAAAAGACCCTAATCTCCCAAGGTCCTTCAGTATGCTGAGGGATTTAAATGCTACCAGTGGTTGAGTTTTGGGAAGCTTCTATTCTGTTTGTGATTCAGATGCTAGCTGTGGGAGTTGGGTAAGAATGAATTGGGAACCATGCTATTGGTGGTTATTATTATACATGCTCTGCCAAATGTTTTATACTGTTCAGTGAGGCAGCTATAATCCCACCAAGTCTATCTATCAAAAAATGAACCTTTATTTTCACTCCTGTTGCATTTTCAGGAAATTCAGGTTATATGAGCTCTGTAAAGCATTAAAACTTTATGTTGCTAGTATATCCTGGCATGTATTTCTATTTTAGCATTGCTGTTTTCTAAATTTTCTTTTTGTCAGTGTGAGACTTGCATCATCTCTACAAATTCTAATCCTTGCTTCTTAAGTCACATACACTAACCATGTGGTGAGAATAGTAGGTCCTCTTGGTAACAAGAGGATGTTATTATTCTTTATTCAATTTTCAATACCAAGAAACAGATAGAGTTTATGGTATTTTGAGTCTGAAATCAACATATTTTAAGATAAATTTATCCTTTTCAATGCCTGGGATAAAATAGAATCCAAAAAGGTTTACTTATATTCCTCATTTTGTTAATTTCAGAAATGTTTCTGCAAAGAATATAATTACTGCTAGTGTATTTTTCCTAAAGCTAATGCACTAATGGTTTATATGTTTAAAAATTTTGACATATTCGATTAAATACTATTGGAAAATGATGTTAATATCTCTTTTTCCTCCTAGTGTTAAATGGCCATGTGTTCTATTAAATTAAAAATACAGTATTTGAGATCTAAAATCTAGGTTAAAAGACAAGAAAAGAATGTTTTCAAACCAGCTGTAAAAGGAATATTTGTTTATATCATTTAATTTATAGCAAGCATTACCATATGCATATTTTAATATAAATATAGTAAGATGACAGAATTATTTTACTATTACTAAAGTTCACATTGCATTTATAAAAAGAAATCACTAATCACTAATATCTCTTTGAAATGCTTCTGTATAACATAATTTGCTTTAGAGACAAAGTTCAAAATTTGTTCTGTAAATGAAACTAAAAATGCTGGTACTTCATACAGCAAGGGTATAGTTTGTAAAGTATTATGTGTCCTCTACTCTGGATGATACAGAACTAGAAGAAGTCAATAAAAGATATAACTCACTGTTGTCACAGATTTATCAATATTCTCAATGTACATGTAGAGTCTACAGTGTGCTAGTGAATGTGACCAGTGACAGGTAGCAGTGTTATTAGTACTATTAGTAGTAATATTTGAATATTCTGAGAATAAAAACTACTGTGTTAGTTCCATATAGAATATATCCAAAAACGGAAGGAAAATTCAGTAACTTTAATATTCTCACATATATTGAAGATCCAATCAATATATAAAAATTAGTATCAAATCAAAAAGTTATTTTTATTCATTTTTTCTGTTTCTTATTCTTTTAAATTTTCTCCAGTTCTGAATTGTGGATTTAAAATGATATTTCTCTAAACCCACTCTTCAGTCGAATTTATTAGGTAATAGTTTTCCCCAAAATGTATCTCTTCTTTTGGATTTTCCTATCTCCCAGATTTACAAAATGTTGTAATTATTTTATTCCTATAATTCAATCAATACCTTGGTTCTCTGATTCAATAAGTGGCAATTGAGTATCTACAATGTGTCAGGCACCAAGTAAGGCACTATCATGAAATAAATAATCTTTCTCTTCAATGTAGCCATAGTACAGGTCAGAAAGAAATTTATGCATAAATAGAATAATAAGAAATTATAAAATTAAGATTTATTGAATGTTCCCTAGAACAGTCACTGCAAGGCCATCTAAAGTTACTTTAAAAAAAAAATTCTGAGAAAACTTCTATAATTAAAATGATATAGAATAGATCTAATTTGATACATGAATTACTGTAAATTATTGTTACTATTATGCACTTACAATGCTGATATTTAGAAAGATATTTACATAATGAATAAGTTGTGGAGTATAGTTTTGAAGACCTTGGTCATTCTAGCTCTGATGGCAGCATGCTTTCCTCTGGACTGGAGTGCTATATAATATACGATGACAAACTAAGAATGTGAGAGTTCTGATTAATAAGCTAATGCAAAGGGAAGAATATTTCAATGGTAATAGTGAGGAGAATCAAGTATTATTCTATCTGGAAAAGTTAGAGGAGAAGGCTTTGCCTCGAAGTATCAATCTTTGAAAACATAGTTTTATCTAACACCTCTTCTGTGATGTCACTGTCCATCTCTTTTTTAAATTTATTTATTTTTATTTATTTTTATTATTTTTATTATTATACTATAAGTTCTAGGGTACATATGCACAACGTGCAGGTTTGTTACATATGTATGCTTGTGCCATGTTGGTGTGCTGCACCCATCATCTCATCAGCACCCATCAACTCGTCATTTACATCAGGTATAACTCCCAATGCAATCCCTCGCCCCTCCCCCCTCCCCATAATAGGCCCTGGTATGTGATGTTCCGCTTCCCGAATCCAAGTGATCTCATTGTTCAGTTCCCACCTGTGAGTGAGAACATGCGGTGTTTGGTTTTCTGTTCTTGCAATAGTTTGCTGAGAATGATGGTTTCCAGCTGCATCCATGTCCCTACAAAGGACACAAACTCATTCTTTTTTATGGCTGCATAGTATTTCATGGTATATATGTGCCACATTTTCTTAATCCAGTCTGTCACTGATGAACATTTGGGTTGATTCCAAGTCTTTGCTATTGTGAATAGTGCCGCAATAAACATACGTGTGCATGTGTCTTTATAGCAGCATGATTTATAATCCTTTGGGTATATATCCAGTAATGGGATGGGTGGGTCATACGGTATTTCTAGTTCTAGATCCTTGAGGAATCGCCATATTCTTTGGTTGAACTAGTTTACAATCCCACCAACAGTGTAAAAGTGTTCCTATTTCTCCACATCCTCTCCAGCACCTGTTGTTTCCTGACTTTTTAATGATTGCCATTCTAACTGGTGTGAGATGGTATCTCATTGTGGTTTTGATTTGCATTTCTCTGATTGCCAGTGATGACGAGCATTTTTTCATGTGTCTGTTGACTGTATGCATGTCTTCTTTTGAGAAATGTCTGTTCATATCCTTTGCCCACTTTTTGATGGGGTTGTTTGTTTTTTTCTTGTAAATTTGTTTGAGTTCATCCATCTTTTAACCTAAAGTAGGTTTGGATTGAAATACATAGAGTAGGTCTGAATTGAAATGTCAGGGAGCTACTAGTATCTGCATTTGTTTTACTCATGGCCCCATTGAAGTGCTTGTGGAGATAATAAAAAGGGATGGAAAGTTGCATTGACACTAGAAACAAGGGATCTAAGTCCGATTTTTGCCAAGACTAGTGTAAGATTGCAGCAGTAGAGGGAAAAGAGATGTAGACAGGGATAAAGGAGAGATTTCTGCCTCCCTACCACAGAAATATGGAAACTTTGCAGTCAGCAAGGTAGCAATCATCGCTTAATACACAGTTTCAAACACACTTGAATCCCTTGAAAGATTCCACAACATTAGAGCAGCATTTTACACTCAAGATAAAAAGGCAGGGGGGAGCATCTATTTAATAAGATTGACTAGAAGAAACACTATTAAATTATTTTTTAAAGTTTGGGGAAGAAATAAAATTTAATTGAGAATGGAATACATAAGATTATATTGAAAGTTAAATAACGTTATTGATACAGAAGAAGAAATGAAATAATTAAACTGAAGAGATTTAAGACAGAAAAAATAGGATTTAAGATGCAGAAAGCAATGCTATACTTCTGTAAACAATAAAAACAAATACTTATTTAGAACTTGATAGGACAATGGTGCAAGGTGTTTTACAAGCATTTCCACAGTTAATAAACAAACCTCTTGGTAAAGAAGGTAAGATTACTCTTTATTTTGTAGACCAGCAAAAGGTGGAGTTCACAGATACTAATTTGAGAGGCAAGACTTTGTCTGCATCAGGCTGGTTAAAAAAAGCACTGTCTACCATTTTATAGTATTCCCTTACATGTTTGAGAAATCTTCCAGGATACAGACAAATTGACTAGGGGAATAAAGCAACGAAGATCAGAGAGCCAGATAAAAATGTAATTAGTTTGTGTTTATTAATAAACCAGGAGAAGTAAGCAAGTGCAATAACAAAGATACTGTAAGGAAAAACAATAAAACACTCAAGGATTATATAAAGAACCTGTGTTTGCAGATCAGAAGTGTTAATTATGAATCACAGTTAAAGTAGAGACAAATACTTGGAAAATCCCTGGTAAATTATATTTATTTCCAGGATAAAAACAAATTTCTACCAGATAGTTAAAGAAGAAAGCATAAAGAAACCAAAGGTTAGGTGGAACTTGCAGTGCATTGGAAGAAAAAGGTTGTAAATAGAGAACCTAAAATTAAATCAACTTTTTATTTAAGAATGAAACAATTAACATTCTCATACATAAAAGGATTCATATATTTTTCAGAATAAAAGTACTCAAAGTCATCTATCAATTGACTGTTGAAGAAAAAGAAATAATTAAACCAATCGAATTAATTCAATCTAAATATATATTTTACCTTAATGTAGGAATTTAAAATGATAATTAAAGAACATGTATAATGTAAAAAAGTATACAGGTTGGTTTTCAAACTTAAAATTTTATTAACAAGGATGGCAGTTTTGTTCGGTGTGTGTGTGAGAGAGAGAGATTGGAAAGCAGATGTGGAACACATTAGAGACATTTAACAATGCAAATACATGGTCTTTTTTTGTTTGGCATTCCATCTTGTTTATTGCCATGATTTTTGTGACTAGTTTTCCATAAATTCAGATAATTTGATGCCCCATTCCATATTTCAAATCATTGTATGCTTTTTTAATGTCTAGTTTTCACACATATACATAATCCTAAACATCATGGCTCTCATCTACTAGAGAAAACCTGTCTCAAAAAATGTAATATGCCGGGCGCGGTGGCTCACGCCTCTAATCTCAGCACTTCAGGAGGTCGAGGCAGGTGGATCACGAGGTCAGGAGATCCAGACCACCCCGGCAAACACACCTTAACCCCGTCTCTATTAAAAATCAAAACAAATTAGCCGGGTGTGGTGGCGGACGCCTGTAGTCCCAGCTACTAATGAGGCTGAGGCAGGAGAATGGCGTGAACCCGGGAGGTGGAGCTTGCAGTAAGCCAAGATCGCACCACTGCACTTCAGCTTGGGCGACAGAGAGAAACTTCGTCTCAAAAAAAAAAAAAAAAAAAAAAAAAAAAAAAAAAAAAGCATATTATAGAAGCATGGCATCACTGGGTTTTGCAATGCGATTACATTTTATAGACCAGGTGCAGTCACTCATGCCTGTAATCCCAGCACTTTGAGAGGCCTAGGTGGGCCTATTGCTTGAGCTCAGGAGTTCGAGACCAGCCTGGTCAACCAATAATACAAAAAATATTAAAACAAACAAATAAAAAAAAAAAAATAGCCGGGTGTGGTGGCATGCACCTGTAGTCCCAGCTACTACTCTGGAGGCTGAAGTGGTAGGATGGTCAGAGCTCACGAGGTGGAGGTTGTGAGATTGCACCATCGTACTCAAGTCTGGGTAACTGAGCCAGACCTTGTGTCAAATAAATAAGATGTCCATTTAAGATACAATGGAAAAATACAGTTTTTCAATCTAGTTTTATTTCTGTTAAAAATGACAAAGATTAAAATTCCAACTATAATTTGGTGAGTATTGTCTTTACTGTTCAATTTCTTGATGGATTGAAACATTACATATAAAATGTTAAAGCCATAGTACTTGAAAAAAAATAGATAATTTGATATTCACATAATTTTCAGATGGTTTAAAGTATCTAGCTAGAAATCCAAAAGGAAAGAGAAATATTTGAGTAAATAAAAACACCAACCTCCTAAACGTCAAAAACAACACTAAAAGGCAAACAACAAACTGAAAATATTTTTAAGGCTGGTGACAAAGTGTTGATTTCTGTGCTACTCACATATGCCATGAAAATAAAATTTTAAAATGCCAAAATTAAAAAAAAAATAGGCAAATACGTGAACAAGCAAAACACAAACATATCAAGTAAATTACGCTAGTGACCAAAGACATTTAAAATTAAACTTTATGCTTAACTAGCAACACTCTAGATGTATATCTCCCTCTCTATTGACAATCATATGCAGTTAGACTTTTTTACACACCACTGAAGAGGAAATACATCATTTTATAAATTATGATATTAGTGGGTTTGGAAAGCTATTGCAAAAATAGGTTTTTGATACATATTTATTGATGAAGACCAATGTTATGATATAATGTGATATGAAAATGTCAACAAAATTAAATATGCAACATGGTAAAATATTACATGTGTTTATATACGGACAATTAGACAAGTAATGTAAATACATAGATAACATATACTGATACAAAATACCTTAAATATTAAAAATGATAATCATTGGGTAGTAGGGTTATAAATACTTTTGCTTCTCTGAACTATACTTTTAAAGATGCTCTAGGATCATGTTTTAAAACACCAAAACAATAAATATTTTTGCTATTTACCTATAGAAGTTTTTCATTGGCAACTCAGTTTATGAAAATTAAAATCCTCCATTTTGAAGGAAATTTAGAAACTATCCTCAAAATGTCTCTTGAGGACTTTCTACTATATTTTGTTATTCTTTTTTTCCCACTCCTATCAGGACAAGAACAACATTTTTCACTAACAGTATTACATTTGATACTTGGATCAAAGTACACATGCTTGAATGTCTGTCTGTTATTGTTTTTTATAATTCACCTGTAATACTTGACAACGAGAATTTTTTATCAGAGCTTTCTCTTACCATATATTGAGAAATGCCTTAACAAAACATTTTCTAAATTAACTTGTGGTACCTGCACTTTGAATCCCCATCCCTGATACTGTGAGCTTTTTCATAGCTCTAGATTTTGTATCTAATTTATTTTCTACTGCTTGAGCAGTTGGTAGAGTTCTTTGTACATGCCAAGTGCTTAATGCATTTCTATAATTCATCTGAATGTTAACAAATTAAGAAATTTCACTTCAACTCTTTACAATAAAAATGTAGGTAATGAATTTGTTATTGGATATAGAACTATGATATGTCTGAGTCTATAGAAAATAATTTCACTGAAGTTTCCTTTAAATAAATCAAAATAAGATAACCATTTTTTTTTTTTTTTTTTTGAGATGGAGTCTCGCTCTGTCGCCCAGGCTGGAGTGCAGTGGCCGGATCTCAGCTCACTGCAAGCTCTGCCTCCTGGGTTTACGCCATTCTCCTGCCTCAGTTTCCCGAGTAGCTGGGACTACAGGCGCCTGCCACCTCGCCCGGCTAGTTTTTTTTTTTTTTTTTTTGTATTTTTTAGTAGAGACGGGGTTTCACCGGGTCAGCCAGGATGGTCTCGATCTCCTGACCTCGTGATCCGCCTGTCTCGGCCTCCCAAAGTGCTGGGATTACAGGCTTGAGCCACCGCGCCCGGCCAAGATAACCATTTTAAGTGAATATTCAACTCTCTGGTAGACTATCTTATTTTTAAGTATGATTTTTAAATAATTTACTTCATAAGTTTCTCATTTGAAACTTGGCTTGAAGTTAAATAGCAGAGATAGATAATCCCTTCTTATTTCCTCAATTATTTGATCAACTGTGGAATTCTAAATAAACTTTCAAAATTCATATCACATTTTCAGACAGATGTGTAAGGCATGGTATCAACTAAGCTTCTAGTTTCAAATGAAAATTTTTCTCTATGTTATAACTTTGAGTCAATTTTGACACCCAGATCACATAATTTAAAAACATTAAAATTATCAATTTAAAAAACAAACTATAATAATTTCCACATATTAAGAATGTTATTTACTGTTACACACACACATATATACACACACACATATATACACACACACATATACACACACACACATATATATACTTTCGTGAATTCCGACATCAATCATGCAATGTAGATATTATTAATCTCACCTTGAAAATCATAATTCAAGCTCTAAGAGACGAATAGCTTACTGAAAAGCTTTATTGCTATTTATTGACAAGCTTGACATATTTTGTTCTAGGACATAGGAGTTCACCGTTCACTCTATAGGAATGTCTGTGAGATTGTTTATTGTACTACCCCAAAAGGCTATCTCAATGAAGCGCTGTGAGCCCTTATATGTGATTCACTCTCGTGACCACATTATTTTGGCCTGTAGTTAAACGCAGCAACTTAGGAAGCTCAAAGATATTGAAATTATAAATAGATTCTAAAAAAACATCATTATTTGTATTTAGATGTCCTACAGAAATGCAGAGAGCAAAACAAGTGTGTATGAGCCTCAAAAATACTCTAAATAACCTACAACTGAGAAACACTTTATTCAAAGTTTTTGAGTCTCCATGTGCCGTATGTACTGTCTGGTCCTACATAGATAAAAGAAAATAGACCTTCACTTTGCTCTCAAGAAAGTTATAGGGAAGCCAACTCACTTTACACAAATTCTGATGTGGATGAGCACAATATTTTATCTATGGAAATAGATAAGAAAAATTATTGTCTGTACTTCAGATGGTCAGAATATATGTATAGGGAGAGGAAATAGCCAAGTATATATGAAAAGAGAAAGGGATAGATACAACTATATTAAAATTAGAAACTTTCCTTTGACAAGATAACATTAATAGGGTCTAAATATAAGTCATAAGAATTGTGATATTTATAAAACATTAAGATGATAAATGACTTAATTATAATATATAAAGAACTCCTGTGAATCATTAAGGAAAACAGACAATTCAACTAAAAATAGTCAAGAGATATGGAACAGTACTTTACAAATGTCCAAGATCATCAAACAGTTGTTCAACCCCATTAATCATCAACAAAATTCAAGTTAAAGCAAATATAAGATAATAATACATATTCGCTGCCTTTGCTAAAATCTTAAGAGACTGAAACTGTAAAGATGTGAAATATTTAGAATTCTCCTACTCTGTGATAAAATATAAACCATACAACCACATTAGAAAACTGGCAATAATCTAGCCTATCAGAATGTATACATATTCTGCAACTTTATTCTTATATTTAACACAGATGCAATCATATCAGTAAGAAGACATACTCAAGAGTGTTCGTAAGAGCATTATCATCACAGCATACCCTAGAAGAAGTACAAAGTTCATCACCAGTTGAAAAAAAAATGAATACATAAAATATGATCTATTCATCTAATGGTTTATAGTATAACCATTAATATGAGTATACTAGTATGGCACTTAATTATATGCAAGAATCTTATATGTATACATATAATATAAGACATAATAATTGATTGAAAAGCCATATATAAAAAGGTTTTATACTACGAAATTCAATTTATAGAAAATTTAAAACAGGTAAAACAAATCTTTCATATTACAGATCAGGTCATCTCTAGGATGGAAGTAGGGGTAGTTATGAGTAGATAATTTAATAAGTGGGTTTCTGAAATACTGGCAATATTCTATTTCTTGGTCACAGTGTGATTACATGAATGAATTATAACTTTGTAATAATTTGTCAGACTGTGACCTAATGATTTATGAAGATATCTCATAACTTATACTTGTATAGGAAATTTATTTTTAAAAGTACATTATATATTATGCAGTGAATATTCTTGTCAACACATCTCTGAGCATATGTCTCTTTCAATATTTATGTAAGATAAAGCTCAAAGTGCAATCGTTAAGTTTAAGCTACACATATTGTCAGACCTCGTGAAAATACCAATTTTTTCCAGGAATTTATAATTATAACTGTGATAATTCATCAGACTGTGAAATACTGATTTATGAAGGTATCTCATAGGTTGTACTAGAATAAGAAATTCATTTTTTAAAAAAAGCAAATTGTATATTGTACAATGAATATCCTTCTCAACACATCTCCAAGCATATCTCTCAATATTTATGTAAGATAAACTCAAATTGAAATGCTTTAATCTATACTATACATATTGTCAAACGTGGTGATAGATTTCATTCTTTTTTCCTTGAACTTAACCTGCTTTTTTTTTTTTTTTCCGTCACAACTATAAAAGCCCATATCTCTTCATGCCTCCAACAGTTCCTATTAATGGGCTTGTTTTAAATCATTGTAAGCAAGCATTTGCAATATTTTTAAGTAATCATTTACCTTTCTTATTTTCACCTATGTTGACTTCTAATACATGTGTTTTTCTCATACATTCACTTTTGTTCTACAAAGATATATTTGGCATAAGCAATTGACCAAAGATGTATCTGGTAAAGACTTATTTGGCAATCTTCCAAAGCTTTATTTATCTATCATAATTTTTTTCAGTATGCATTGATAACCAATATTTAATCATTCTTTATTAAAAAATCCATTTTCGGCCGGGCGCGGTGGCTCAAGCCTGTTATCCCAGCACTTTGGGAGGCTGAGACGGGCGGATCACGAGGTCAGGAGATCGAGACCATCTTGGCTAACACGGTGAAACCCTGTCTCTACTGAAAAATACAAAAAACTAGCCGGGCGAGGTGGTGGGCGCCTGTAGTCCCAGCTACTCGGGACGCTGAGGCAGGAGAATGGCGTAAACCCGGGAGGCGGAGCTTGCAGTGAGCTGAGATCCGGCCACTGCACTCCAGCCTGGGCGACAGAGCAAGACTCCATCTCAGAAAAAAAAAAAAAAAAAAATCCATTTTCTCCAATTGATTTGAACATTCACATTTATTACACATATACTCGGTAGAAATATAAAATGATAAAACCACTTGGGAAAACTGTATATTATGTTGCTTCATTTATCTAAATTAAAAATTTATGTTCTTTTACCAAACTACTGCATCTGGTAATGCAAAATCAGATTTCATTTCTCTAAAATCAAATCAATAAAAAAGGACTACTTTGTCATATGTGTTTCATATTTGTTGTCCTTGTTTTATTGCCTTCCTATTGAGTGAGGAGGCCTTATCTGGAGAGATTGAAGGTGAAAACCCTAAGGAGTGCTCAAACAGTCCCTGCTAGCAAGGAGGTCCTGGATGGAATTGTGATTTGACAGTGAATTGAAGTCATCACAGAAACAGACATCTCCTGATCTGATGAGAGCACACAATGGGAACCATATCATTATTATCATTGAAATATTCATACAAATGTAATGAGACTACAATTATGAACAAAATAAATTCTCCCAAGATTGTCTCCTTATCTTCATGATAAAACAAACTCTGTCTGCTCAATGTCTTCCTTTCCTCTGACTTCCAGAGTGGGTCATGCTTCTCAAAATCTTTTGGAGGATTTTTGATGTGCATGATGGGAATGAAGGGGAGGTGAATAACAAGAAGATTTTGAATTAGCCCTGAGGCAGTGTGAGAAGTAGGAACAAGAATAGCTGTTATAGAAATGGATAGGAATGCGGGAAAGGGATGTAAGACATATTTCTATGATCTATGTATCCTTCTTACAACATCTGTGAAATGCATATTCTCAAGTTTGAGTTATTTGGAAATCGATTTTTGATAGTCAAAGCCAACTTGATTGCGGTAACACTTGAGCCTTTGTCAGTTGGACAGTGTGGAACAAGTCACCAATCTTGAAGATTTTGTTACAGTCTTTTATTATTTATTCATGGAAAATAATTACCAAGTTACCCCCAGCCAAAGTTTTTATTGCCTGTCTAGAAATCATTTGATGATCCATAGACAAGGGAGACATATAATCCCAGGTAAACAAACTTTAAAGACAAAGACATTCAAGGAAATATTTTGAAAATAAGAGAAGTATCAGTAAAAGCATCCAAATATGCAATTGAGAGGATACTGAAATGTGCATTTTTGAAACAAATTCAGTCACATTATACAAGATAAATTTACACATACGTGGTAGAATAAAGCGTATGATATTGGAAGGGTCATAAAATTTGCTCATGGAAATAATAAAACAAGGGTATCTTCTGTTAGCTTAGTGAATTTTTGTTTTAATATGTGATATGAAATTCCAATGATTAGGCATGAGGTGTTATGATTTTCACGAATCATAGTTATATACATATCTCAAATGTGTTCTTCGCCCTTCTGTTCTAAGGATAATAATTATCAAAAACCAGTTGAGGAACTTTGATATATATAGTATATCAGTTTCAAAGATGTTTGTGAATGTTCAACTTGTATTTCTTCCATAACAATACAAAAAGTTCAAAGTAATTGACTTGGCCCATACTACTCACCCCAGTTAGTTACTCTTTTCTACAATAATCTCACCAGGATAAACGTTTCAATATGTCTGACACTTTTTCAAACAATTGGATATTTCTGACTTTTGTAAAAAGCAAAACTAAGCAAAGTGAAAACAGAAATGGTCGTTGGGCCTCTAAAGGGAATATAGAATTGTATTTATGTCTATATGAAAGTGTTTGAGAAAAGTTTTGATTTGTTCTAAATCTCTGTGTTAGTAACACATGGAAGAAAAGCAAGAATCTGGCTGAAAATGATCAAGAGCTTTGAGGAAAATAGTGCATTTACAATGTAATATGAAATGAGAATAATAATGTTCACTGACTTTTCTTACATGCAGTAGAAATCTTTTGTTAAAGGGAGTGTAAAAATTGAATATTAATGACTTTAATGGAGATTGAAAAAGTACCTATTGAAATGTAAAGAACACATAAAATTATGAAAGTAATTAAGGACTAAGTAATACATTCAATAACTTAGGTATTAAATTATATAGTTACTAAAATTGCAAATCACTTAATTATTGGTCTTGGAATACTTGCAGCATATTTTTACTATGTTATCATGACTATCCTTTCTCCAAATACTATGATGTTATTACTTGATTAAAATACAGTATAAAGATCTAAGCAATGATAAGTCTAATATTATATAATACATCCAAATTTGGCTTTTATAAAAACAGCAGACTATGTACTTGTATGAACTCAGATTACATTTCCAGGGATATATCAGAATATATTGTTTTTTGAAGTTAATTATAATGTCTTCAGTTAATTTGAAATACTGGGGCACATTCAGTGTACTACTATGTATACGTTACTCAGATGAAGACGTCATTCAAATGTCAAGTTGAGAATATTTAGCATTTTAACAATGCTTCTATTACCTGTATCTCAACCAAGGCTAGAAGCTTTAATAATCTGTCCGCAAAACGTCTTTTTAAAAAAATTTACTGATCTATCAACTTGTGTAAATGATAGATATTATTTCTCATTGGTGAAATGAGAAGTATTTTAAAAGTAAGAACTGGTTTCAAATTATTTTCAAGACATCCTACCCATTCATGAAACAGTGAAAATCATATGCATTATGTATCCATTTAACATTAGCGATGATATAATAGGTTAAATCTTATCGTTCTATGGGTCATGCCTTCTGTTTACCTGATATAAGCTAAACAGTGAATATATCCAATGTCTGAAATCTGAGTGTTTCTCTTGAATGTACCTTTTATGCAAGAATGTAAGATAATGGCTTGAACACCTAAAAGACCAGAAAGCTGAGATTTTCTTTTCTTTTCTTTTTTTTCTTTTTCTTTCTTTTTTTTTTTTTTTGAGACAGATTCTCACTGTGTCGCCCAGGCTGAAGTGCAGTGGCAATCTTGGCTCACTGCAAGCTTCGCCTCCCGGGTTCACACCATTCTCCTGCCTCAGCCTCCTGAGTAGCTGGGACTACAGGTGCCCGCCACTACACCTGGCTAATTTTTTGTATATTTAGTAGAGATGGGGTTTCACCGTGTTAGCCAGGATGGTCTCGATCTCCTGATGCCGTGATCCAACTGCCTTAACCTCCCAAAGTACTGGATTATAGGCGTGTGCCACCACTCCTGGCCGAGATTTTCTTAAATCTACAACAAAGCTTCTTAATCTTTTGTGATTGCTTGCTCTTATGTTTTTATTAATGATTATATATATATATTATATATATACACACACATACACACACACATACACACACACATATACAAAACAGAATTCAGACCAAAAGTTAATTTTCAATCTGGTAGTGAGGTTGTATGAGGAATAATTAACCCTCACTTGCATCAAATGCTAATTGCCTACTGTTATCCTCTCAGAATAATACAACAGTTGTGCTTCAAAACGTTACTGTAACGTTGCTCAAAAGAGAAGGTGTGTCTCCAGAAAAGCTAATGAAAGGACTCATGTATTCATAATACAATAATCTTTAGGTTTATAACCATATAATTACACAGTATTTTTACAGAAGACTTTTTTTGTTATTGTTTAATCGTTTCTGTGATTAGCTTCACAATATGAATCTTTTTATATGGACCTAATTCACTTTAGGTATGTGTTCCCATGACTAAGACAGGGAAGGTAGTTTGACAGTTCAAACAGCAATGAAATGCAAATCTGCTATCCTGTGTGCTTCTAATATATGCTTATCAACAGGAACAGAATTCAGGAGACATGACCTCTTCTTGAAGACAAAGGAGACAGCAAAGAAGGAAGCTTTGCTTCAGAGGCAAAGTATAAAAGAGCCTTCCAGGGTTTGGGGGGCTCATTTTGTGTTTCTTGACTTGATAACAAAAATTTGTTGAAATCTTTGAGGCACTAGGCTGAAGGTTATAAATACAAATAAAATATTTTCTGCTCACAGACCAATAAAGCTTTTGGTAAAAAAGATAAATGTAGCAATTATAATAAAATAGAGGAACATTTTGATACTTTCCATAAAGGATACCCAAGCATATGTGAGCTATGGGTGGACTTCTAATTTCTTCAACACATACCATATTTCCTCAATAATCTAGGTAGTAAAGTCAAAAGCTAAGATAAATGAGGACAACAGAGAAAAAGCAACAGCAGTTACTACCTATGTGAAGAGACCCTGTTCTTCAGAAGAAACAAGTCACTGAATCAATCGCCTTTTCAGAACTCTGGAAGATCTGGCAGTAGCCACAGATGGACTATTTTCTGGGTAGTGGATATCACAAAGTTAACTAGAGAGTAGTGATCTCTTTGGATAGCTCAGTAGACTAAGTTGGCAAAAATACATTAAATATCTGCTATCTGCTAAATCCTGTAAATGATTACATTACTTGAATTCATGGACAAGAATAATTCTGTTCTCTTCATAGAGATAAAGGTGTGTTCAATGAAAGAGAATTGGCAGGAAGTGGTGGCTCACGCCTGTAATCCCAGCACTTTGGGAGGCCGAGGTGGGCGAATCACGAGGTCAAGAGATCCAGACCATCCTGGCCAAAACGGTGAAACCCCGTCTCTACTAAAAATATAAAAATTAGCCGGGCATGGTGGCGGGCGCCTATAGTCCCAGCTACTCAGGAGGCTGAGACAAGAGAATGACGTGAACCCAGGAGGCGGAGCTGGCAGTGAGCCGAAATCGGGTCACTGCACTCCAGCCCGGGCGAAAGAGTGAGACTCTGTCTCAAAAAAAAAAAAAAAAAAAAAAAAAGAAAGAAAGAAAGAAAATAAATAACAGATTTTAGAAGGTAAAGTAACAGAATTTAGAAGGTAAAGTACACCATTTATTACTCTCTTTTTTTTAGCCTTTTATTAGATGGATACTCTAGGTTTAAAGTCCAAGAACTGACCTAAAACTAACTTAGGAAAAAAGAGGTTCATTATAAGGATACTACTTTTCAATAAATTCAAGGACAGTAATATGCTGGCACTTGGTAATCAAAGACTATTTCTTCTATCTGTTTCCTTTGTTCATCAGCATTGGATACTTCACTACTACATAATGCTTTTTTTTTTTTTTTTCATTTTATTTTTGCTCAGTTTTCTTTGGATTTACCCTGTTGTTAAAACAAAACAAACAAACAAACAAAAAACTTGAACTGAATACGTACATAGTATTATTATTTGACCTCTGTTCTCTCTGTAAAATTCTCACTTATTCTAAGGAACCATTTCCATCTGGGTGGTTCTTGCTTATATGAATACCCCTCCCAGGCCTGGTTCTATCTACTGTGGAGATTGTGGTGGCAGACAGAAGTTCAAACATAATGCATGTTATTTATGTTGTTTCTTCTAATGAATGCATATGAATTGTCTACCTCTGATTTCAATGCTACATGTCTTTATAAAATTTGTTAAATATTTAACAAGATCATCCTAAAAATCCTAATTTTTAGTATTCTTTAATGTCATGTATTAATAATACTTTAAAATTTCAAGCTTCATGGAACACAATTTATTTGAGAGGTAATCATACACATAATATTTAAGAAATCATTCTTTTCACCTTTAATCCTAGATTATCTGACAATCTCATTTATGGTAGCAGAAGGAGAAATAAATATATTAAAATAAGTTGCTAGTCTCTATAGGACAAGAAAAAATGTCAATTCTGATAAGTTATTTAAACCACACCATTTCTTTTAAATTTCCAGAAACCTATGAAAGCCTTTATCAAGAGAGTTTATTTTCTTTCATTCTCAATACTATAATTTATTTATTATTAATGTTAAAACAAATAGTACAGGGTATGGTAATGACATAGTCACACAGTACCAAATGACTTTATGTAAAATATTTTCTATCCCATCTTCCCTCACTTCCATGCTTAGTATCCTGAGATACAGTTTTTCACCTTCTGATTATCAATTTAATTCTAAATAATATACTTGTTTCTTTTTATTTCTTCAGTTCTTACTATATGTATATATATAATATTTAATTAACAAGCAAATGTGTAAGATGAGGAATTTAATTTTCATTTCTCTCTTCCTCTTGGTTTTGTTTGATGTGTTATTTTTTGTTTTTTATGTTGCTTATACAACAATTCATTGTAAATAAATTCTGTTGCTCATTTCAATAACTATATATTATAGAAAGAATATTTTATGCTACATTACTAATTAACAAAGCTAAAGCTGCTTATGTGTAGGTAACTTCGCAAATCTATAGAAATAAATAGGTGAAGGTGATCAGCCAACATATCCTCAAATATTATGGTTTGCTTACATTTAGCATTCCAAAAGAAAAGCTAAGATTCAATTTTATTTTAATTTCTAGATAAGAAATTACTTATTTTATAATAGCAAAAATTGTTTAGGAAACATTGGTATATTTTTCTGACTATGAGAATGGAACTGCAGAAAGTCCTCAGATTTGAAATGCTTTCACAGGATCCTAACAGAGCCTCGGTTTTGGAAAAATTATTGCAGGTTTAATTATATGAACCAGGAGTGATACAGCTTAACCATAAGTTGACTTTGGCTGATGCAATCAGATTCCTCAGAGAAATGACTAGAAAGAGCTTGTCAACTCTTAACTCCTATGTTCAGACATACATATTTCAAAGAACTTCAGATTTTTTATTCCATTTAGGGAATAATACAGGTATTGCATACCAAGCAAATTGATTATTGTAAAAGTGCGTGTGTGTGTGTGTGTGTGTGTGTGTGTGTGTGTGTGAGGGAGAGAGATAAAGAGAGAGAGGCAGTGTGGGAGGAAAAGCTCAGTGAGAGTTGTGTGAGAGGAGCAATATTCTTCTGGATTTAACTGAGTAATTTTGATATTGATTTGATATTTTCATGGTTCTGATTCCACATTTAAAGGAGAGAATAGAGTATTAGTAAGTTGCTACTACCAACAACTTTTTATTTTCAGGAAAATATTGATGACATTTATACTGCTTAGGACCTATTAGTGATAATGAACTCAAGAGAAAGCTCTACAATGTCTATGACGTTTGAATTATTGGTCAATAATTATCCTTATTATACTTTCAGCATAAAATTAAGTATTATAATGTTTTAATATCATTGCTCTTTTTTAGCATGCCATCACTATACATTTTTTCTGAGAACTGAAACTACTGACTTTTTGTAAAAGTACATGACATATTTCAATGTTCTGTCATTTCAGAAGAAATAATGTGAGAACATTGCAGTAATTTTTTAGAATGTAAAGTTGTCAGATATTGAGATATACTGAGTGTTTGGGAACCAGTAGTTTAAGTTTCACAGCCCTCAGCCAAAATATGTAATGGAATTTCCCTTTAGAATTACCCTTTAGAATTATTTCCATTTAGAATTACTACTGGCATATTTGGGATGGGGGCTGCAAAACTTAAAGTAGTGTTTCACAAACTGTGTTCTAAAGGTATTATTTGAAAAAGAGGTTAATGGGTGTTTCTTGCAAGTGAGCAAATAATATCCTTTCCTTAGAGAGTCAGTATGCAGATTAGCATAATTAAGTCTGAAAAGATTTGCGGTACAGTTAATTGGTTTTCAAAACTGTATTTAATATCGTATTTCCCAAGTTTATCTGTGTTGATAAACTTTTTATTATTTTTCAACATACCTATTATTGTACTTTTAGCATACTATTATGATCACAGTGGTCAGTAACCTCATATCACTTACCACCTGTTTTTGTAATGTTTTATTGCAACAGAGCCGTGCCCACTTGGGCTTTTGTGCTATAGTGGCAGAGTTGACAGTAGCTGCAACATAGACCATATGGTTGGCAAAGCCTAAAGATAGTTATTATCTGGTCTCTTACAGAAAAATGTTTGCCAGTCCTGATAGCACAACAGACTAGTACTGGACATCAAATTGGGAAACACTGAATTAAATAAATACGTTATAATTTTAAACATTATTTCTTATAGACCATTGCAAATTATGTACATACCTGCATAATATAAAATCAATTTTAATTATATGAAATTTGCAATAATGTGACTTTTATTTTTATGAAATTATTTACTTTAAGTATTTATATTTTAATATAATTAATGTATATGAAACTAAAAAATGATTTAGCAAGGAAAGAATACAAGTATTCTTACAAATTTTGTCTAAGGAGAAGAGAAAACATTACTTCATAAACTATTTGATAGCCTGCTATTTCTTTTGTGAAATCCTCTAGAGAAGATTAAAAATGCATTATCATTCTTCCTTGCTTTCCTTTTAGGAGTAGTTACTGATATAAATGTCTATGTGCATAATTACTGTGTCTTACCATTTTGACTTTGAGGATACTTTGCTTCCTCTTAACATTCAAAATTAACTAGCAAAAGGTATTAGATTATAAATGTTGAAACTTGAGTTTACTGTCTCAGATGTTGTATAGATTTCCAAACTAAAACATCTGTCTCAACTCTTCATGAAATATTAGTAATACAGCTAAAGAAAACTCTATTTTTTTTTTTTTCAGGAAGAACTGAACCCCATTGTTGTTACGCCACCAATCCAAGCTGTAGATCAGGACCGGAATATTCAACCGCCATCAGATAGGCCAGGAATCCTCTATTCTATCCTTGTTGGTTCGTATCTGCTAACATTTTACACTATCAGTTACTATTCTAGAATCTTATAGAAACACATTCTCTAAATTCCAAGGAAATATTTTAAATAACATTTTTTATTATTATTTGACATGATGGTTACTT
Organism: Rhinopithecus roxellana; assembly: GCF_007565055.1. Classification (NCBI taxonomy): domain Eukaryota; kingdom Metazoa; phylum Chordata; class Mammalia; order Primates; family Cercopithecidae; genus Rhinopithecus; species Rhinopithecus roxellana. The sequence goes on along the minus strand of NC_044559.1, from coordinate 66,381,606 downwards.
TTGTGTATAAACAAATTTTAAAATAATAATTCCAGATATTTCCTTCCTCAATTAGCTGGACTGAAATGTGTAGAATGATAAATAAATAACTTTTATGAAAAAGCCAAACAATTCAAAGTATTAGAATATTAACCTGCATATTGGTATTTTTCTACATATCAACTTACCATAGAAAGCATTCTCTAGCACCAGCTTTTAATATAAAATGAAAAACATTCCACTTGTATTTTATCTTTGGGTGGATGCTATACATAATTCTGATAATATGTGACTGAATTTAAAAAGAGCTATTTTGGAGCCATTTATAAAAAAAGGACAAGAGAACATAATTACCCAAGGGAATATGATACATGAACCTTTGGCAAATATTTTTCTTGAAAAATTCCACAGAAGCTGTTCTAATCCATCCCTATGCATGTACTACTGATTGTACCAAAAGCAAAAATGATGAGAAATTGATTATACTGCTCTTCTCAGATTGCTTTTGCTAAAATATGGGTGTTGCTGACTTGCGTAGCCTCTAGACAGACAGAAGCATGTGAGACAGGCTATATATCTTTTAAGGAAGAAGGGGCCTCTTTTGAAGTGTGCTTGAAAAATAACTTTAATGCAGTTTAGCATTAGCCCTCAACCCCTTTCTGTTCTCTTACTTGAAGTCTATGTGCATACACACATACACAACAACCAACAGATATTAGATTTGCAAATTTTATACTGTATCCTACTTACAAATGCTGTCTGTAAAGAAAATTATAGTAACTCTGTTTCAAGCCTTTGGTCTTTATAAGGACATAAATATCATAAGCAGAGCTCATATTATTATATTGTAAAAAGCTTTCATAAACATAAAACTATTTTAAGTCCGTAGAGATTTTGGTATAGATAATAGGAAATAAGCATCATTTATTTCATTAACTGAAGGCTTGACTATATGTCAATCACTGTACTAGATGCCAAAGACACAAATATGAGAGATGAATGTTCTAGGTTAGGTAGTCACGGAGTCTGTGGCTAAAAAAAAAAATTAATAAAAAATTAAAAGATAGATTAAAATATAATATTTACGGTGCTCTAAATAAAGTTTGAACCACATGTAGGCTCATGGGAGGAAAGCATTAAGCATTTTATGAGAATTGCTTAGAAAGAGTCATTTTAGCAGAAAGACAGGAGTTTCTAGGTGGAAAGAGAGAGAAAAATATCTATATAGATAATGCAGCATGTGCAAAAGCTAAAGGATGAAAGTTTAGAATAGACTTGGAGAATTATGATACTCAGAGCCAGTTAGATGCATTGGTGTTCAAGTTTATTTCACTTTTAAAAGTTATTTGCATTCTTTTTCTCAACAAATGATCACCTACACTTTGAAGCAAGCCATATCACTGACTTTGTGGAGCCGGTTTTCTGGCAGTAGAGATAGGCAATAAACAATTACTATAATAAATAAGTGTTTATTATCAAAGGTAGAAAAGTATGAATGCTATGGGGAAAATCGATCATATGAATGGGATTGGAAGAGCAGAGAAGGACTGTAGTACAAGTTGCAGTATTAAGTAGTATCATCAGTACTTGCGTCATCAAAAGCTAAGCTATTCGCAAAAGCTTACGGAGGCTGAGGAAGTTATTCAGGTTGACATCACTCTGATGTGATGTCATCACTGGGAAGAGTTTCTAGGCAGAGATCAAAACTGAAGCTTGCCAGGTGGTATCAGAAACAACAAGGGGGCCGTATTGGAAAGAAGTGAGTGAGGTAAAAGTAGAAAGGTGACAGATAAGAAGAAAGCAGAAACTAGAGAGACTTGTATGTTATTTATCTACTTTGCATTTTTCTCTGAGTGAAATGAGGAGTCAATGAAAAAACTTTTAACAGAAAAGTGACACAGTGATGGAAAGTTTCATCAGCCTACAACTGTAGGATAATGAATTGTCCCAAACAATGGATATAAACTCTTACAATTATTTGCTCTCATAGCTAAGGTAAATGAATAATATCCCTTTACACTATTTACATTTTTAGAAGGAAGTGAATTGTAGGAGTTGAGAGTGTAGCCTCTGGAAATTGTACCGTCCATGTTAAAAATCATGACTTTAACTCACACTAGACTTATAGTTTTAGTTGAGTTATTTAGCCCCTCTTTACCTGAAATTAGTCCTTCTTTTTTCTTCTTTTGAGACAGTGTCTTACTCTGTCACCCAGACTGGAGTGCAGTGGCACAATCATAGCTCACTGAAGCTTCGACCTCCTGGGCTCAAGCGATCCTCCTGCCTTAGCCTCCCAAAGTGCTAGGATTACAGGCGTGGGTCACTACCTGACCAGATTATTCTTCTTTAATATAGATTTAACAAAAATAGATCTTTGTACAAAAGGGTTGTGAGAATTTGATCCAATACATTGTAATTGTACATAATAATGCCTGGAAAAAAACGTAATGCTCAATACATTTTAGTTGACATTGTAATTACCATTAGGAAGGAAAATAAGACATGTTACCCAAGTCACATCAGTCTGGTACAAATGGAAACACAAAAACAAAAACCAGACACAACACAACACACACACACACACAGAAGAGAATGTCCATAACGCTGACTTCATGTACTTTGTCAAAACTCTTAATTTTCCTTAAATCCATTCAAATATTTCTGAATATATGTGTTTCTCCAAGCTCATGTTAAGTTACCACATGGAGGGCTCCTCTCCTGCTTACATTTGTTATAGACAGTCTCTTGTTTACTATATATGAGGATATGGATGCTGATGTCTATGACAAGATCATCCAAGGACTGTTGTCAGCCTATTTCAATGGTCCTACTGTCATGATCATCAATGGCAGAATTATTGACTAGCCAAAAGTCTTTAAAGGAAAAGCTAGAGAATGATGTTCATAGGGAGTTTATAAAGGTTTAACATATTTCTGGGAATCTAAAAAGACAAGAGCAAACTATATATACTCAGGAAACACTTGGAAAGGCCCTAAGCTGTCATCTCTGGCTGACCTTGAAACTCTGCAAATGTGGTAAGTAAAGGTCAAGATGGAACAACTCCATAAAGCAGCTAGACCTAAAAGATGTATCTATAAAACACTCTACCCCCAACAGCAGAATAAGTCTTCTTCTCAAGTGCACCTAGAGTGTTCTTCAGTATAGATCATGTTAGGTCATAAAACCAATATCATTAAATTGAAAATGATTGAAATAATACACACTCTATTCTCTGACAAAAATGGAATGAAATTAGAAATTAATAATGAAGGAAACTTTGGAAATTCACAAATGTGTGGTAATTATGCAATATTCTTAAATAATCAGTGACTCAAGGAAGAAATTTTTAAAAAATCAGACAAATAAAAATACATTATAACTTGTATTTTAATCTCTAATCAACAATGTAATCTTTATCACAAAGACATTGGAAAAGGTTAAGCAAACTAAAGAAGAGCAAAAGAGAGGTCAGCTGTGGTGGCTCATGCCTATAATTCCAATATTTGGGGGGCTGAGGTAGGTGGATTGCTTGAGCTCCGGAATTTGAGACCAGTCTGGGTAATATAGAGAAACCCCATCCCTACCAAAATACAAAAATTAGTCCAGTGGTGTGCACCTGTGGCCTCAGCTACTGAGGAGGCTATGGTGTGAGAATCACTGGGTCCAGGAAGTCAAGGCTGCAGTGAGCCATGATCACACCATTTCACTCCAGCCTGGCTGATGGAGGACGTTGGAGGTGACTCTGAAAAAAAAAAAAAAAAAAAACTAAACAATACAATAGAAATAATAGAGACTTCAGTGGAAAATAATAAAAGAGGGATTAGGAAAACAGTAGAGATAAGAAATGAAGCCAAAATCAATTCTTTGAAATCATAAACATAATTGACAAATCTCTAGCTAGATTGACCAGGAATAAAAGAAGTAAGATGCAATTTACTAACTTGGAATGAAAGAGAGGACCTTCTATTTAGCTTACAGGAATAAAAAATGTTATAAGGGAATATTATATACAATGTATGCCAACTAGACAAACTAGATGCAATGGACAAATTCCTGGAGGCAAACTATTCAAATTGACGTGAGAAAAAAAAAAAAAAATCGGGGCGGACTGATAAGTAAATAGACTGACTTAGTAATCAAAAAGATCTTCCCAACAAGGAGAATTCTACATCAGACAGATGCTTTACTGGTAAATTCTACCATTAGAGAATATTTAATACCCCTTCTCTGTTAGTCCGTTCTTGCACCACTATAAAGAACTATCTGTTACTGGGTAATTTATAAAGAAAAATAGGTTTAAGTGGCCTCAGGAAACTTTCAATCATGGCCGAAGGTGAAGGGGAAGTTGGCGCATCTTACATAGCCAGAGCAGGAGAGAGAAAGGATGGTGCTACACACTTTTAAACAAACAGATCTTGTGAGAATTCACTCACTGTCACCACTGTTACCAGAACAGCAAGGGAGAAATGTTCCCACATGATTCAATCACCTCCTACTAGGTCCCTCCTCCTACATTGGAGATTACAATTTAACGTGAGATTTTGGTGGGGAAACAAATCCAAGCTATATCATGAAACCACTGGCCCCTCTGAAATCTTATGTCCTTTTCACATTGCAAAATACAATAATCCTTTCTCAACAGTCCCCCAAGTCTTAACTGATTTCAGAATTAACTCAGAAGTCCACAGTCCAAAGTCTCATCTGAGACAAGGCAAGTCCCTTCTGCCTATGAGACTGAAAAAACTTACAAGATATAATGGGGATACAGGCATTGGGTGAATACATCCATTCCAAAAAGGGAGAAATCAGCGAAAGCAAAGGTGCCACAGTTCCCATGGAAATCCAAAACCCAAGAGAGCAGTCATTAAATCTTAAATCTCCAAAATAATCTCCTTTGACTTCATGTCTCATATCCAGGCCACACTGATGCAAGGGGTGGGCTCCCAAGGCCTTGCACATTAATACCTCTCTGACTTTGCACAATACAGCCCTCTTGTCTGCTTTCATGGGCTGGTGTTTAGTGCTTGTGGCTTTTCCAGGTGAAAAGTGCAAGCTATCAGTGAATCTACCATTCTGGGGTCTGGAGAATAGTTGCCTTCTTCTCATAGCTCCACTAGGCAGTGCCCCAGTGGGAACTCTGTGTGGGGGCTCCCACCTCACATTTCCCTTCCATGGTGCCCTGGTAGAGGTCTTCCATGAGGACTCCACCCCTGTGGAAGACTTCTGCCTGGACATCCAGACATTGCCATGCATCCTTTGAAATCTAAGTGGAGGCTTCCAAGCCTCAACTCTTGTCCTCTGTGTATCCACAGGTTTAACATCACATGGAAGCTGCCAAGGCTTATGGCTTGCATGCTCTGAAGCAGAGGCCTGAGATATAACTGGGGACCATGTAGGCATGGCTAGAGATGGAATGGCTGGATGCAGGGAGTAGTGTCCTGAGGTTGCATAGGGCAGTGCAGCCATGGGCCTGGCCCACAAAACCATCCTTTCCTCCTAAGCCTCAAGGCCTGTGATGGAAGAGGCTGCCATGAAGGTCTCTGAAAGAAAAGCATAATCTGTGGACCCCTTAATCATATATGTAGATGAAATTTCTGCTTCTACTTATGTTATCAAGTCTTACCATTTTTAATGTAAATGTTAATAGCTATCAAGCACTGTTTCAGCACTGTCATTAATAATGATATCATATAATATGTATTTCTAATAATATAAGAAAGTTTGCTGACTTTAGCTTGTAACAGTAGCTTGTAGTATTAGGTACTTTTATATGAGCACCTAATGTGTGAAAAGTAATATGTATTAAATATCATATATATGATGTATATGATACATACCAAACTATAAATATTATAATATTGTTAACAGTATTTTTCTTATTTTTCAAAATATGATTATAATAATATTATTAATATTCTGGCAACTAAAATGTTGGTGCCACACATTAAGAATGGAGATACCAGAGCCAGAAACCTTGGTTTAAATTTTTTTATAAACCTTCATTAACTCTGGTAGATATTATCAAGTATTAGCACTTTCATAGCCAGGTATACACTATACTCATATTGGAAATATGAAGAGAAAGACACATTTTTTATCCATTCCTCAGTGCATATATCACATTGAGAAGGGATGAAAATGTTCCTGGGCCTTATATTTCTTCTATTGTGTATTTCATATTTCACAGTTATCAGAAAGAGTCCATATTTTTTCTTTGTATCTTTTCTTGCTTTCTTATTTTTTGTTTATATTTTCTTTTGTTTCATCATCCTTGTGCTACACAACCGAGTTCTTTTAACTGAGCACTTATAGCTGAGCACATGTGGTTTTTCAAACATTATATAACCTTAAATATACCCCCTGAGGTGCATTTTTCCTCATGCCTTACCATTCTCCAGAATGCTGCTTCTAATTTTACTGTACTTCTACATTTTGGAAATTATTTTTTAAAGAAAATATTCTTTATAGAATTTATTTAAAATAGTCTGTTTAATCGCATGTGCACGTAACTTTTAAGAAGGCAAAAGTGAAAGCTACCAAACTTCTGAAGGCCTGATCCCAGAACTGAATCAGTAGAAATAATACACCATCATATATTGGTCAAAGCAAGAACAATTCCTGCCCAGATTTAAGGTGAAAGGAATAAAAGAGTATTTTACTTGTTAGGAAACAAAAACTGTTTTCCATCTTAGATCTAATTCAAGTAATTCAAGGAGATGAGAAGGTTCATAAAGTGAAGCTCTGAACTTAAAGATGTAAGTTTAGGCAAGATTGTGTGTGGATATTAGTGTATTATTCCATTTTTCATGCTGCTGATAAAGATATACCTGAGACTACGCAATTTACAAAAGAAAGAAGTTTAACAGACTTACAGTTACACGTGGCTGGGAAGGCCTCACCATCATGGCAGAAGGTTAATGGCATGTCTCACATGGCAAAACAAGAAAAGAGAGCTTGTGAATGGAAACTCCCCTTTTTAATACCATCACATCTTGTGAGATCTACTCACTTTCACGAGAAGAGTACGGGAAAGACCCACCTTCATGATTCAATTACCTCCCACAAAGTTCCTTCCATGAGATGCGGGAACTGTGGGAGTTACAATTCAAGATGAGATTTCGATGGGGACACAGCCGAAACCATATCATTGTTAATGATAGCTACATTTTATAATGAATACATAATTTTTCTGATCCTTCATCCCATGAGTTAAAAAAATATTTTAGAGTACACACTCTTAATATTTAAGAATTATACATGTATTTTATTAGTCATTAAAGTTTCAATGTTCAGATATCACATACAAAATGATTAATTGTATTACATATAAGTCAACGTTATAAATGATTGTATTAATTACATCAAAATTGTCAGTCTGACTTTATTTATGGTCTGCCTGGATTGCCATGGTTTTGACCATGGTCAGTAATAACGTGACTGATTTAGCTGTTTTAGCAGAGGAATGGAAGGTGATTTTTCCATCTCTGTTGGTGTTCACTTCTGCACACATCATTAATGTTACCTTTAATCTCAGGTTTATTTGCAGACATATTTCTCAGCTATTTCTTCATTTTTGGGGCTTTAGTTTGGTGTAAAATTAATACTGTAAAATACAGATCCCTTTACCTGGCCAAATGTAAACTAAAAGTCATTGCAATGTATTGAAAGCAAACAAACAAGAGAGAATGCTGCTTGTGATGCTTACTTTTATGTGTCAGCATGACTGGTTTAAGGCACATAGAAAGAGCTGGCAAAACATTATTTCTGGATCTAAGAGATTTTTTAAAAAAGACACTAATATTTGAATCAGAAGACTGAGTGAAGAAGATCTGCTCTCGCCAATATGGGCAAGCATCATCCAGTCCATTGAGGGCCTGAATAGAACAAAAAGACAGAGGAAGGGTGAGTTCTCTCTTCTTGAACTTGAACTTCCATCTTCTCCTGCCATCAAACATTAGAGTGCTTAGTTCTCAGGCTTTCAGATTCTGAGACTTATATCAGTGGGTCCCCTGGTTCTTAGGCCTCTGGACCTAGCAAAAAATGCACCACCAATTTTTCTTGTTCTCTAATTTTCACATGGTAGATGGTCTTAGCATTCACAACAAATGATATGGCTTGGCTGTGTCACCACCCAAGTCTCATTTTGAATTCCCACGTGTTGTGGGAGGGACAAGGTGGGAGGAAATTGAATAATGGGGGCAAGTCTTTCCTGTGCTGTTATTGTGATAGTGAATAAGTCTCACAAGATCTGATGATATTTTCAAAAAGAGGAGTTCCCCTGCACAAGGGCTCTGTCTCTTTGCCTGCTGCCATCCATGTAAGATGTGACTTACTCCTCCTTGCCTTCCACCATGATTGTGAGGCTTCCCCAGTCATGTAGAACTGTAAGTCCAGTTAAACCTTTTTCTTTTGTAAATTGCCCAGTCCCTGGTATGTCTTTATCAGCAGTGTGAAAATGAACTAATAGAGTAAATTGGTAACAGAAGTTGAGTGTTGCTGAAAATAGACCCAAAAATGTGGAAATGACTTTGGAACTGGGTAACAGGCAGAGATTGGAACAGTTCACAGGGCTCAGTAGAAGACAAGAAGATGTGGGAAAGTTTGGAGCTCTCTAGAGACTTACTGAATGACTTTGACCAAAATGCTGATAATGATATTAATGATGAAATCCAGGCTGAGGTAGTCTCAGATGGAGATGAGGAACTTGTTGCTAACTGGAGCAAAGGTGACTCTTGCTTTGTTTTAGCAAAGAGACTGGCAGCATTTTGCCCCTGCCCTAGAGATTTATGGAACTTTGAACTTGAGAGAGATGATTGAGGGTATCTGGTGGAAGAAATTTCTAAGTAACAAAGCATTCAAGAGGTGACTTGGGTGCTGTTAAAGGCATTCAGTTTTATTAGGGAAATGGCATAAAAGTTCAAAAAATTTACAGCTTGATAATTTGATAGAAAAGAAAATCCCATTTTCTGAGGATAAATTCAAGCTGGCTGCAGAAATTTGCATAAGTAACCAGGAGCTGTATGTTAATCATGAAGATAATGGGACAAATGTCTCCAGGGTATGTCAGAGGTCTCATGACAGCCCCCCCCCAACCACCAGTCTGGAGGCCTGGGGGAGAAAAGATGGTTTTGTGGGCTGTGCCCAGGATCCCTGTGTTGTGTGCAGCCTTGGAACTTGTTTTCCTGTGTCCCAACTGCTCCAGCTATGGCTGAAAGGGACCAACATAGAGCTGGGGCCCTGCCTTCAGAAGTTGCAAGCCACAAGCTTCAGTAGCTTCCACATAGTATTGAGCTTGTGAATGCAGAGAAGTCAAGAATTGAAGTTTGAGAAGCTCTACCTAGATTTCAGATGTGTGGAAATGCCTTGTACGTCAAGGCAGAAGTTTGCTTCAGTGGCAGGGCTATTGTGAAGAACCTCTGCTAGTGCAGTGCAGGAGGGAAACTTGGGGTCAGAGCCTCCACACAGAGTCCCTACTGGGGCATCACCTAGAGGAGCTGTGAGAAGATGGCCACAGTCCTACAGAACCCAGAATGGTAGATCCACCAACAGCTTGAACAGTACATCTGGAAAAACCACAGACACCCAACACCAGCCCATGAAAGCAGCCAGGAGGGGGCTACACTCTGCAAAACAACAGGGATGGAGTTGTCCAAGGCTATGGAAGCACACCACTTACATCAGTGTCACCTGGATGTGAGAAATGGAGTCAAAGGAGATCATTTCAGATCTTGAAGATTTGACTTATCTGCTGGATTTTGGACTTGGGGGCTGTAGTCCCTTTGTTTTGGCCAATTTTTCCCATGTGGAATGGCTGTATTTACCTGATGCCTGTATCCCCACTGTATCTAGAAAGTTACTAACCTGCTTTTGATTTTACAGATGCATAGGTAGAAGGAACTTGCCTTGTCTCCAGTGAGACTTTGGACTGTGGACTTTTGAGTTAATGCTGAAATGAGTTAACACTTTGGAGGACTATTGAGAAGGCATGATTTATTTTGAAGTGTGGGGACATGAAATTTGGGAGAGGGCAGGTGCAAAATGATATGGTTTGGCTGTGTCCCAGCCAAATCTCACCTAGAGATAGGATCTCATTATGCTATGCAGGCTGGTCTCAAACTCCTGACACAGGTGATCCGCCCATCTCAGCCTCCCAAAGTGTGGAGATTATAGGCATGAGCTACTGTGCCTAGCCATAGATCTCATCTTGAATTCCCGCGTGTTGTGGGAGGGACCATGTGGGAGATAATTGAATAATGGGGGCAAGTCTTTCCCCTGCTATTCTCAGGACAGTGAATAGTCTCAAGAGGTCTGATGGTTTTAAAAAGAGGAGTTCCCCTGTAGAAGCTCTCTCTCTCTCTCTTTGCCTGCTGCCATCCATGTAAGAAGTGACTTGCTTCTCCTTGCCTCCCACCATGATTGTGAGGCTTCCCCAGCCACGTGGAACTGTAAGTTCCAATTAAATCTTTTGCTCTTGTAAATTGCACAGTCTTGGGTATGTCTTTTTGGCAGTGTGAAAATGGACTAATACAACAAATTCCCATAACCAATCAGCCAAATGATTGAGAGAATCTCTCTCTCTCTCTCTCTCTCTCTCTCTCTCTCTCTCTCTCTCTCTCTCTCTTTCTCACTGTCAGTACTAATATGTCCTTATAGCCTATTTGTTTTGTTTCCCTAAAGAAATCTGAATAATACACTGCTGGTTATCCCTTCACACTGTATACTTGCCACATCTCCCTCCAGATTCCTTGCTTGTCTCTAAAACATACAGAGACACACTGTCAGTCAGTATATAAAGCATTAGCTAAGTTTACTTTTGTATTATTTTATTTAAAGATAAATATAAAATTAAAGTCTGAATAGGAGTGGTAATAACATGGGTCTATGCCCCTAAAACATTAAAGATTAAGATCTGTGCATTTCACTATATGTAAATTGAATCAATCAATAAAGAAAAATATATTTATACTTTTTTTTCTCAATTTGATTTTAGGGGTTACCACAGTACACAATAGGAAAAATTTTGTCTAGATAATTGGACAATAAAAATAGCATTTTAGAAAGTTTCCTTCAGTGATTATAAGGGAATGGAATGCCAGAAGATATTAGTAGGCTATCACTGTGGTACAAGTATGAAATAACAAAGTTCTGAGTAAGGTAAGAGATTAGGACTATGACAAAGAAACACATCAGAGAGACTTTCTAAGGTAAGAAAGAATCACTTGGAAAATGTATAGAGAATTGGCTAGTAAAAGTAACTTGGGGATTTGAAGCCACATAGTCCGAAAAAATGGTGGTACTATTAGCAATAACATAGTTACTGAATTTTGTAATTATTGATATGTTTAAAAAATAGATATGAACATATCATGTACCATGAAGAGGTGACTTTCAAACTTTAAAGGCTACAAGAATTCAGTGAGATTATTCAAAGTGCATTCTCTTGACCTCCCTTTTCAGAGCTTCTGATTCAGAAGATCTGGGACAAGATCTTGGTCTTTCTAGTGTGGGTATACCTGAACTATACTCTCAGAAGCATTGTCATAAATATGCATAGGAAAAGCAACCCAATAAAATCTTTGGTAAAATTTTTTGAAGTTGAGATATTGGCTACTAATATAAGAATTTTAGTTCTCCTTAATAATATGTAAAATTTTATTTGAATTAGTTTGGTGGCTATTACACAGTTATTAAAAACACTTTGGATAAGAAAATGAAGTTTGTTATTTATAACAAACAGCTGAAAAATAAGTTTTGCAAAGGAGATAGATTTAGAACTGAAGATTTTTGGAAGATGTAAAAGCAGGACAAAGGTAGTTTACTTTTTGCATTTATAATTATCAAAGAATGCACTAAGAAAATGTAGCTGAAAAGAAAAAGTGGTAAAGTTAAAATTAATGGAAGAAAATAATGAAAATTAGAGATAATATTTCTAATATACATTTGAAACTAGGGATAACTTGATACAAAAACAAATGTGTTATTAGGGCATAGATGAAAATAATGGTTAAAATTATCAATGAAATTCTAGTTACATAAAAGGGGTAGCAGATGAATTTAATGTCAGAGGAATGGAATATTAATATAATTAGTCCCAAGATCAAATAAAGGAATAACTAAAAAAATAAAACCCAGAGCTTTGGAGATGGTCCAGAAGCAGCTATATTTTTAGATGAATCAAGTTTTGCTAAATAGAGTTGATAGTACGTTTTCTAAGTGGGATAAATAAGGGATTCTGTAGGGTCCTTGAACTTAGACAGGTGTTTCTATTCTTGTACAATGTGTTCACATTTCACTTGGCTTCTGCAGGGTATTCAGCATTCATGGGTCATTAAAAGGTTTTCCCCAAAAAATTACCTGGAAAAAAGTTACATGTTATAATTGTTTTTGTTCTACCAAAGGAAATTGTGGATGTTTTCATAAGCAGTATTTTATTGAAACTGACCATAATTTCTATATATCTATAATGTGGAAATTTGAGGAATTATCACAAATCTTCATGGCACCCAGAAGACAGTGTTCTCTTTTATTTTTGTGTTAATCAGTTTACTAATTTTATATGTAAAGATATACATTTTCAGTGGGGAAGGGAAAAATTTGATACTGTATTTTTTGAGGTAGTGCTCCTTTGAAGTATATTAGATGCACATTTTCAAATATATCAAGTATTTAAAACAAATGTTTTCCTGAATGGGACTCTTTGGGTAAAAATTACAGAGGTGAACTTAAGTTCATCTTGGCGGCAAAGGAAATTCATTGAAAGGACTTTGATTTCTTCCAGAATTCAAGGAACTGTCAAAAATGATAACATTTTAAGAAGCAGAAAGAGGAATTTCAAGATGAGGGATTAGAGGGCCTTTCCTCTAGACGCCCATTATTTTCGTGGTACAGATTGTACATCCATCTTCTGATTCTTTTCTCTAAATAAAAATTGTTGAAAGATGAAGTGATAATTATATAGTTTAGGTCAGGCATCCACACTTCCTTCCATTTACTGTATGTATGGAATCAGAAGTTCTATGCTAATAAATGATGGGCAAATACAGCTTTGAGAAAAAACTGTTAAGGTATAAACACTTTAAAAATAATACGAAGCAAAAGGCAATTAAAAGAAGGAAAAGTTAATCTTTACAATCAACATTGCAGAACAATTGGACAGCCATATGTAAACAAATAAACTGCAATCCATACCTCACACTATGTGCAAAAACTAACTTGAAAGACTTTCTATACATAATGTAAGAGCTAAAACTATAAAACATCTAAAAGATAATATTGGTAAAATTTTTTATGCATTTAGGGTTGGCAACAATTTCTTTTTTTGTTTGTTTGTTTGTTTGAAGATGGAGTTTTGCTCTTGTTGCCCAGACTGGAGTGCAACGGTGTAATTTCGGCTCACCACGACTTCTACCTCTCAGGTTCAAGCAATTCTCCTGCCTCAGCCTCCAAAGTACCTATGATTAGAGGCATGTGCCACCACGCTTGGCTAATTCTGTATTTTTAGTAGACACAGGATTTCTCCATGTTGGTCAGGCTAGTTTCGAACTCCTGACCTCAGGTGATCCCCCGACCTTGGCCTCCCAAAGTGCTGGGATTACAGGTGTGAGTCACTGCACCCGACTGGCAACAATTTATTAAATATAACAAATGCAAATCTATAAAAGAAAAAATTTAAAATTTGACTTCATCGAAGTAAAAATGCATTTGCTCTTCAAAAGACACTGATAATAGACTGAAAAAGCAACTGATAGAAAAGGAGAATATATTTGCAAAATGTATCCAACAAGTGACTTGTTTGGGGAATATGTGAAAACACAATTTAATAAAAATGAGACAATTATAAAATGGCAAAAAGGTTTAACAAATTATTACAGATTTCCAAAAATATAAGAATGTGAAAAGTTGCTCAATATCATTAGCTAACTGGGAAATGCAAACTAATACCTCAATGAATATCACTACATGCACACCAGAATGGCCAAAATTTTAAAAAGACTGACAAGTGTTGGTGAAAATGTGGGGGATCTGAAATGTCCATACATTGCTGGTAAGAATGTAAAATGGTATACGCACATTGGAAAAATAGTTTGGCAATTTCTTTATAAGTTAAACATTACTGAACAATGAAAATATGATATTATCGATACATAGCAACTTGGATGAATCTCTAATGCTTTATACTGAGTTGAAAGAAGCCAATCTCCAAATCTTTATACTATACAATTCCATCTAAATATCATTCTCATAAAAATGAGAGTATGGTGGTGGTGAACAAATCAGTGGTTGCGAAGGATTAAACTTTGGGGTTGGAATACACAAAGTAGTTATTTCATCATAAAACCATTCTATATCCTGATTGTGGTATTGACCACACAAACATATACATAACTGAAAATTAATAGACTTGCTACCTGCCCAAAAATTCTTTTTTTTTTTTTTTTTTTTTTCGAGACAGAGTCTGGCTCTGTGCAATGGCATGATTTCAGCTCACCGCAACCTCCGCCTCCTGGGTTCAAGTGATTCTCCTGCCTCAGCCTCCCAAGGAGCTGGGACTACAGGCACGCACCACCGCACCCAACTAATTTTTGTATTTTTAGTAGAAACGAGTTTCCACCATTTTGGCCAGCATGGTTTCAATCTCTTGACCTCGTGATCCACCCACCTTGGCCTCCCAAAGTGCTGGGATTACAGGCGTGAGCCACTGCACCTGGCCCCAGAATTCTTAATACAACATTTAGACGTACACATATCACATAGCCTAGCGATTACGCTCTTAGATATTTACTCAAGATAAATGAAAGCAGAGATTCATTCAGGGATGTATACAAGAAAGTTCATAGCAGCTTTATTTGTGACTGGAGGCAACTCAAGTGTTCATCAACATGTGAATAGATAAATGAATTGTAGTATATCCATACAACAGAATAACACCTAGGCAATAGAAATAAATAAACTATCGATAAACGAAACAACATGGAATTCACAATCATTATGCTAATCGAAAGAAGCCAGGCACACACCTAAGAAAAGAATATATACTGTAAGGCCGGGCAGGGTGGCTCATGCCTGTAATCCCACCCCGTTGGGAGGCTGAGGCCAGTGGATCACCTGAGGGCAGGAGTTTGAGACCAGCCTGGCCAACACGGTGAAACCCCATCTCTACTAAAAATACAAAAATTAGCTGGGCGTGGTGGCAGGCACCTGAAATCTCAGCTACTCAGGAGATTGAGGCAAGAGAATTGCTTGAATTCAGGAGGCAGAAGCTGCAGTGAGCCAAGACAGCACCATTGCACTCCAGACTAGGAGAAAGAGCAAAACTCTGCTTCAAAAAGGAAAAAAAAAAAAAAAAAAAAAAAAAAAGAATACGTACTGTATAAATGATTCCATTCCTATTTTGCTGACAGAAAGTGATCAGTGTTTGCATAGAGTGAGAGATATGAATGGGGAAAGGAAACGTTGTCATAAGGAAATTTCTGGCAATTATGGATAGGATTACTGTCTTAATCATGGTGATATTATCTTGATAACACATGTGTAATAAAAATTCTACATTTTAAATATATGAAGATAATCGTGTAGCATTTTCATCTTTATCCTACAGAAAACTCGAATTCATGTAAATTCACATGTTGGGATTGATATTTCTCCTAAGTCTCTCTTTTTTTTTTCTTGAGTCAGAGTCTTGTTCTGTTGCCCAGGCTGGAGAGAAGTGGTGGGATCTTGGCTCATTGCAAGCTCCGCCTCTGGGTTCACACCATTCTCCTGCCTCAGCCTCCCAAGTAGCTGGGACTACAGGTGCCCGCCACCATGCCCGGCTAATTTTTTTTTGTATTTTTAGTAGAGACTGGGTTTCACCGTGTTGGCCAGGATGGTCTTGATCTCCTGACCTCATGATACCCCTGCCTCAGGCTCCCAAAGTGCTGGGTTTACAGGCATGAGCCAATGTGCCCGGCCCTAAGTCTCTTTTAATCTACAGTGGTTCTCTTTCCATTTATTTTTAAATTGTTTTCTGTGATTCATTTATTGAGAAGTCAAGTTGTTTATATTATGGAGTTTCTCATCATCTTGATTGTACTTTCCTTGGTTTAACTGTACGTGTTGCTCTGTCCCATATGTTTCCTATAAATTTTGACACTTAATCAAATAACATTTTTTGTTTGTTTCTTCATTGGGTTTTCTCAAAACTGTTTCATAGATGGTATAATAGTCTGCTTGGGCTACCATTAAAAAACACCCTAGACTTAGTAGCTTAAGCAATAGTAAGGTGTTTTCTCACAGTTCTGGAGGCTGGAGGCCTGAGATCAAGGTACTTCCATGGTTAGTTTTTGATGAAGCTTCTCTGGCTGCTTTCTTGTGTCTTCACATAGCCTTTCCTCTGTGTACCCTTGGACAGAGAGAGAGGGAAGAGAGAGAAAGAGAGACAAAGAGAACACCAGTCCCATCAGATTTAAGAGCCCACCCATATAAACTCATTTAGTCTGGTTACCTTCTTAAAAGGCTCTATCTCTCTATAATAGTCACACTGGTAGTAAGGGCTTCAACATAAAATTGTTAATGGTGAGGGGGACAACTCAGGCCATAGCAGATCATGTTGAATTAATTATTCTATTGAGAGGTATATATGTGGCTTTATCTCTTTTTTGTGATATTAGCAGCATTTGGTGCTCAATGCCATGATCCATTCATTTATGAGGGGTTGTAAAATGATGGCACTCTGATATTATTATTCTTCTTAAATTATTAGCTGAAATTATTTCTTAATGAGACACTTTTTAATCAATTGTTTGTTTACCCCATGCTAAGGTCATATGGAAAAAGCATGCTATGTTTTCTTCTTTACTAATTTTCAAAATATTTCTCTAGCATGCTCCAAAAGAAGTGATCAATATGTTATTTTGCAACAGTGCCATAAACTTATGAATTTAAACATATTTGATCTGTTTCAAATCATTACTGATATTAACCTTATTGATGCTCAAATTGCCTTATCTTTAGCTAAAAAACACCTTTTGGCTCTTGAAAACTTTTCACATCAGTTTAGTAGTCTTGGAATTCTTTCTTGCTACTTGGTGTGAGCAGGTGTTTCACAGCCATTTGTTGATTTTTCTGCCCTGGACCTGAAATCAGCTCTCTCTCAGAAATCTTAACTGCTTTTATTAGTAAATAGTATTTCAAAACCATAGTCTGATCATTAGAAATATTCATTGCTTCTTTAATGGCCATTATATTTAGTTCTGTGTTTCAGCATTCAGAGCTATGTTGTATGCATTATGTTTCTTAAGATAAACTACAACCTGAGTTTAAACTTCCACTGCCAATTCAAAATCAAAACCATAGGTTTTCTATTTTACCTCTTTAATTTTTAATTTCTATCTCTTTATCATCCCCTGCCAAGAATCCAGCTTTCAATACTGAAAATAATAGAATTAGAATGCCACATAATAATGTACTTATTTAATTTATTGTAAAATACTCCTATAACTATCTTAGAATCACAACATACCACCAATATGATTACTGTAGATAGTTTAGTGTTTTGTGTTTTATAATTTCCTTGGTAATTCAGCTATATTACACAGTGGGTGTGATGTCAATACTACTTTTAAAATTCACCTGGGATAGTTCTTTTTGTTTGTGCTTATGCCAACAATTGAAT
The DNA here is from genome assembly GCF_007565055.1 of Rhinopithecus roxellana. Classification (NCBI taxonomy): domain Eukaryota; kingdom Metazoa; phylum Chordata; class Mammalia; order Primates; family Cercopithecidae; genus Rhinopithecus; species Rhinopithecus roxellana. The sequence goes on along the minus strand of NC_044559.1, from coordinate 66,363,974 downwards.
ATACATTTAAATTGAATTATTTTATTTTATTTTTAGAGAAGTCCTTGAATTTAATTAGTTTTAAAATAATATATAACATATGTAGCTCTAAAATTTAAAAAATGTGATATAGTTAATGAAATTTAGTTTCAACGTCCATCCTCTCCACATATTCCCTCTATTTCTCGTAAGTAACAATTTTTTATGTTACAGTCTATCTTTGATTTTTTAACGTGTATATGTATTCCTTTGTAAATATGCATATGTATTCTTCTTAAAAGTTAGTATATTATCGGCCCTTATTTCCAAATTGTTTTTTTTACTTAATATAGCTGAAAATAATTCCATAGTAATAGGTAAAGATATCTATCACTTATCATTACATTTGAATTATCATCTGCTTTAGGATGTATCACCACTTATTTACCCAGACCACTATTGATGTATATTTAGGTGGTCATTTATCTTCCATTATTATAAATGGGAAAATGTCCAGATGTGGGATTTATGGGTTAAAAAGCAAACATTAATATCATTTTGATAGCTTATGCCATACTCTCCTTCATAAATTTTATAATACTCATATTAACACCACCCATGTCCAAAGTGTCTGTTTTCCTGCGGTCTCACCAACAGAGTACAGTGTCCAACTGGGACAATTGCTAATCTAAGCGGCTAATGAAATCTTAATGTAGGATTAATTTATAATTTCCTTCTTATGTATAGAGATAAGCCTCTTTGCTTAACTTTGCTTATGATCAAGAGTCATTTGCCTTTCTCTTCCTGTGAACAGTTTTATCTTTAGCCCCAAACTTTTTTGTTTTGTTTTGTTTTGTGACAGAGTTTGGCTCTGTCACACAGGCTGGAGTACAGTGGCACAATCTCAGCTCACGTAACCTCTGCCTCTCCCGGGTTCAAGTGTTTCTCCTGTCTCAGCTTCCTTAGTAGCTGGGATTACAGACACACCATCACTCCCACCTAATTTTTGTAGGGTAGAGACAGCTTTTCACCGTGTTGGCCAGGCTGGTCTCACACTCTTAACCTCAGATGATCCGCCCACCTCAGCCTCCCAAAGAGCTAGGATTACAGACGTGAGCCACCGTGCCCGGCCAGCCCCACACTTTTTAAATCCCTCACTGGCCCTCTTTTTAGCTAATTTGTAAATCTATCTATATATATTAGCGATATGAACATTTTGTCTCTACATAAATTTCAGGTATTTTCTCAGTTTGTCACTTGTGGTTTTACTTTTTTATTGTGTCTCACCATGCAATTTTGCAATATCATTAAACTTATCTCTCTTTTTCTTCATGACTTCTTGACTTTGAGCCGTAGTTAGGAAAGGTTTACCTACTTTCACATTAGAGTAAAATTCATCCACATCTATGACTAATGTCCCTTTTTTTTTACTATTTATTATGAATATCTTCTTCATTTGGGGTTTACTCATGTATATTCCATGAAGAATGTAACTCCTATATAACCCCTTTATCATATGTTACATTTCATCTATAATTTTGACTATTTGTAGATTTTACAGTCAGTTTTAATGGTGTAAAATATGTTTCTGTTTTTTGTTTTCCCCTCATTTACTGCCCAGGAGAATTTCCCTTCTTGTCTCAGAGTTGAGGCAAATAAGTAGTAACAAGAAGCCCATTTTGGGATGTGTTGGAACATCTGGCAGTCTGGATTTTTAATGAAAGCTCTGTTTCAGATCGTCCCTTTAACTTAAATACATCTTTTAATCTCCCCAGTCTCCCAAGTCATCATCTGTAAAATGTAAATGATTTACAGAGTTATTGGTGATTATTTATATAAAGCAGTTAGCACAGAGTAGGTTTCCGTAATTGGAAGCTATATTATTTTACTCTTATGGTTATTAATTTTACAAATGTGTATACTACACAGTTTTATGATTTGACTTCTTCACTTTGGGAAAAGAATGTTGCAGTACACAAAGGAAGATTATACAATTAGAAGAAATTTCTTCATGAAGAAATGTATTTTGATTATTAAAATGCATTAAGAAATACCATCTTGGCTAGGCGTGGTGGCTCACACCTGTAATTCTAGCACTTTGGGAAGCTGAGGCGGGCATATCACCGGACGTCACCAGTCTGGCCAAAGTGGCAAATCCCTGTCTCTACTAAAAATACAAAAAATAGCCAGACATGGTGGCGCACGCCTATAATCCCAGCTATTCGGGGACTGAGGCAGGGGAACCACTTGAACCAGGGAAGCAGAGGTTTCAGTGAGCCGAGATCAAGCCACTGCACTCCAGCCTGGGTGACACAGCAAGGCTCCATCTCATAAATAAATAAATAAATACCCTGTCTAGACATTAAGAGTATCATCAGAACCTATATTTAATTTACTATGGTTAATATAATTAGCTTGATATTAATCTTAAGAAATAATATATGGAACAAAATATGTTCGTATTAATTTCCAAGTATCTCACTATTTGGTACAAATTACTAATAGTTTATTACAATATATGTTGAAAGACCAAATAGCTATAATTAAGATGTATGCACCATTAAAATAAACTTTCATAATCAAAAATATACTCTCCCTCCACTTAATATCTATTTTCATGTGATGAAGTTTCAAATTAATTAGAGCCCTCTTAAGAAAAAAAATTTTCAAAAATCATCCAAACTAATATTTTCCATTTTCTTACTGATACACTAATTATGAATAACTAAACACCACGTTTGTGTCTGCTTTCCCTGGACTGCATAATTTTGAAACTTAATTTAGTAATGAAATTGTAACTTTGTTCCTCAGTTAATGAAAGGAAATAGATGAAGCAGATACACATATTACTTATTGTTCTCAATTATGTACTGAAATCTCAATGTCTTCCAGGGACTCCTGAGGATTACCCACGGTTTTTCCATATGCATCCTAGGACAGCAGAACTTAGTCTCCTGGAGCCAGTCAACAGAGACTTTCACCAGAAATTTGATTTGGTTATTAAGGTAAATTAAGCTAATATCTTATTTCCTTGTGTTTATGAACTGCTAATCAGATAAATTTGTAGAGGCTACTGTAGGCAGTTTTATGTTATAAAATTAAAATTAATGTGGACAGCAGCCAATTTTTGTTAAAAAAAAAATGTGAAGTCCGGTTTTAATATGTGGGATTGCTTTTCTCTAAAATAACTTTTTTTAGTACTATGGGGTAAAATGCTAAATATTCTTATATGTAACCAATGCCTTGGTTAAGTGTATACAATTCTACACAATTCATTACGTCTTCTCACATTTTTTTTCTACTAAAAAGAATTATTGTTTTACCACAAAAACATGACCAATTAAGATATCTAAAATGTGCTTGATTTATATCTGTTATTTTAATTTTGTTTTCACTTTTATTAGTTAATTTTATTTTAATGTATTTTTGTGTTTTTAATGCCGATTTTTCCAACATAAAAGTAAAAGGTCTTGCCTATCCAAAGATGCATTCAATACACATCTCATTATTTTCTTTGTATTGAAAGATGATCTTCGACCTGAAATAATTTTGAAGCTAAGTTAATCTATTTGGCATTTCACTTTTGGTTTAATAGTATATCTGTATTTTAATATAATCATTAAATAGATACTGTAAAAATGCAGATATTCTTCTAATTAATTTCAATGGACTTCATTGAGATGGTGAGATTTAATCTAAGCAGTGAAGGAAAAACAGGAATTTGCCAGGCAGAGATGAGGACTGGGAAAATTTGGGCATTGTAAGTACAACAAAAGGCAAAAGCAAAGATTCAGCACAAGTTTTGTATATAGTACACAACTTTCTCATATTTAAGTATGCAAAAAAACCTCTAGAAATGCATCCCAATGGTATTTTTCTTACCTTTTGAAAAATGTAAACATATTAAACGAAAAGGAAGTAAGGTAAGGAAGCTTACTGAGAATGAACATTGTTTAAGCTGCTTTATGTGCATTTTTCATTGAATTGTTGCCACAACTTTAGTATTACTCTCATTTGCACAAAATGTGGAAACTAAAGTTCAGATAAGGTAAGTGATTACCTTAGAGTTAATTACTAATAAGGGGCAGAGTTGAGATTCAAATTAATTTTATATACACTAAAGCCATACTCTTTTCACTTCACAAATATGCAGATACTTAGAAATCGTTGTCTGGTTAACAATTAATAGATATGTCTTTAGCACAGAACCTGTGTTTATTCAGCAATCCTTGTCCTTGAAAAACCTTTAGCCTAGAAAGGGAAACAGTCATATAATGAAATAAATCAGATATAATACATCAAATGCTAAGAGGAAGACATGTAAAGAATGGTAACGACACATGGAATAGGGACATTTAAATTAATCTGGAAACTCAAGGAAGATTTTCTGGAGATCACCCCAAGCTAAATGTTGCTGGACTGAAAGAGTATGGCCAATGAATAAAAGTAGGGAATATGTTTGAACATAAGGAGGTGCAGAAGTAAAAGCTTGGAAACATAATGCACAGGCTACAAGCAGTTAACAGGGAAATGAGGTATAGAGCCAGACCACGGAGGGAGCCTGCAGGGTGACTGCAGTTTCCTGGGATTTCATTTATTAGGGGTTTGGGAGTTATTCAACAAAAAACACCACTTTAACCGATTGTATTAAATTCCATGCATGAGATTCACTTTCTTACATTGACTATGTTGTTATGGGAGTATATAAAACTCCACAATGTGTACTGATTTTCTATTGTGGATCTCCCTGGAGTCTTGTGGTGCTACTTTCTATGGGAATTAAGAAATTTGACAAAGCACTGTTTCCAAACTGCCACATGTGAAACCAAAAATCAATTATTTTCCTTTATTATCGAATTCAGCTGTCCTGGTGTACCTGGGTACAGTGTAACTCAGTCCATCAATTACAGAAAAAAAAAAAAAAAAAAGCAATTACAATAGGTCACAGATTTTTTTGTCTTAATAACACTTTCTTTTATTAATGGAAGTTTTAACAGACATTATTAGATTCAAATTACTATGTTTTGTGTGAGGTCAAGGGCATAATAAGCCAAGCTATCTAACTGTAATAATAATGTGCCACCTGCTTGAATAATAACTGAGTATTGTGGCATTGTTCAGGGGACTATTGAAATGTTACAATCTCGCAGTTCTCTTCTACAGTAAATCTTTCAATTTCTTCTCTCTCTCTTTTTACTTTAATAATACTTCATTTTTTCATTGGCCCTAAAAGTTTTTGTTGGACTAGATCCCAATTTATGTTTCAAAAGCAGAGAAAAAATAAAATGAAGTATCGTCTCCTACATTTTGAAGAAGAATTCTGCTTTAAAAAGCTATGTGTGTATTTAACAGCTGGTGAGTGCTATGAATTAGAGATTTATCATGTTCATTTGTTCCTCTGTTTCTCCCAGTGATTTATTCAGCATTCTGACAAATAAAAATGTAAAGGTGAAACTTGGAAGACAAAGTGGAATAGTTCACAAACTTTAGAATCTGAAAAGATTAAAACATGCAACTGAAAAAGTTTATTCCATTCCAAAACACTATCCTAAATTTTATATAATTGTAATCATTTAAGCATACTTTAAAATGTGATATGCACTGTGAACAAGAATCATAGATTTGGTTTACCCAGGACAGTACATGTTTATGTCTGTTGTCTTTGTGTAATTATTCATAATACCTCTCTTGCTCTTTTAAATGTCCCAGTTTGTATAAGTTATTTGATCACTACACTCATAAAATAAAAACTACCTATGATGTAAAAATATGAAAGCACATTTGAGACGCTGGTAAGAGTGAATTAGTTCATGTGTGGACCATCTATTACAAAGTCCATAAAATCACTTTCAGTATTATAAGTGAAATATTTTAAAGTATTATTAGTTGATATATTTATATTTCAGGCATCTAATACAAAGCTACTGGTCATTAATTATTAAGATCAATTAAATGGATAAATTATGAATAATTTACTATCTCTCAGTTCTTCAAAGAACAATTGCATGTTTTAATCTAAATCCCTTTAATTAACAATGAAGACCAAAGATCACAATGAAATTATAAGCATAATTGTTTCATGTTTCCTCTGATTTTTATGTTGTTACTCACTGACCTACTTATTCTGTCTAGCATGCTGCCTTTTAACTTCTTTTCCTTCCAACTCATGAGCTCATTAACCCTGAGCTCTCACTACTTCCCTTGCACACCCTCTGTTCCAGACATACCTCTTCCAGTGCCCTCCACTGACCATGCTGTTTCTGACATCTAAGCATTTAGAGATACTGTCCCTCTTCCTGAATCATTCCTCCCTCTTCTTGTCAACAGTCTAATTCAAACTGATGCTTCAGTTTTTAACTAAGAAGACGTTTGCCCTAGAAAGGCGTAGCCACTGTTAGGAAGCCTCTTTTTTGCAGCCTGTTGGCCCCTAGAGTGGCCCCGATTACTCTATTGAATGTACCTGTTTATTTTCTCCCAACTTTTACAGGAGGACAGATTGCGAAACATTTAGTTACACTGTATCCCATGCCCCTACACCTACCTATATACAGCACATAGAAGCTGCTTAATAAACATTTGTTGTAATGATTTTCTCCCTGAGACAGTAAATCTTTTCAGACTATTGAATCTGTGTACCTACATCTTCACTCTATCCAAATACATACACTTGAATGTGTATGCATTTGATAAAATTTGATCTTGCATCTCTGTCCAGAAAAAAAAAAAAAAAAAAAAAAAAGATGCAAATGCGGCAAATAGATTTCCATATAAATTCAATTCCTAGAAAAAAGGTCAGACCTTTGTTACGGCACAACTAAAGCTATTTATGACTGCATCAAAAAAAGTGTTGTGTTTCTTCTAAAGAAAAAGTACATACCTGTCGTAGAAAATGAGCCAGGGAATTAAAAACTGGTGAGCTTGACTCTTAGTGCTGATGGGTCTGATGCCCTGGCAAGGTGTGGTCTTTGAGTAATTTGAGAGTTACAGGAAAACAGCATTTGAGAAATGATTGAGGGCTAAGAGGACAGCTACTACAACTCCTGTCCCTACATGAGTCACTAATGCTACAACTCTAGAAAATGTTTAGTCATTATTTGAGTAATGATAAAAATTGTATTTTACTTCATAGAAATTTAACAGTAAACCCTAATTCAATGATTTTAAAGCATATGGCATTTGCTACTTTTCAATTTGTCTAATCCTTGTTGAGTGCTTCTCAGGTGCCTGGCATTTTTCTTGGTGCCAAGGAGACATATTTTACTTCTGATGTCTACAGACATCTTTTCAATTATTGGTTGGATAACTGCTCCTAGTAGTATTTAATTATGATAAATTAAAAATATAGCAAACTATATATATCCTTTAAAAATTCCAAACCTTCTATTTTCTATTCTCTTTTTCAGTTAATCATATTTCAGTTGGTCACCCACCGAAGCTAGACACTGCCACTTCCTCAAAGGTCTCTACTCTCGAATGTTCCCACTCAGTCACTCATAGAATCCCTTTTTGATACCTTTGAAATTCTCTTGAATATCTCAACTCTGCTTATTCACTGCAATTCTTTAGTTCACATTCTCTTGGCCCATCATCTTACACAAGCAGTCTCTAAAACCATAGCTTCATTTCTGTGCATCTTATCCATCTTTTCACACTGCCAACAGAGTATCACTAAAACAACAAAAAATAGATCATACTGCTGCATGTTGCCTTCAAGCCAATTTACAATTTGCCCCCTACCTGAATTTCCCACAGAGACATTGTCAAGTTGAAAGATCACAGGTGTCTAAGTCAGGCAGAGTAGCAAGTCAAAGATCATCAGTCATCACTTCTCAAAATGAAAAGGATGGGACCTACTGTGAAAATGAAAAAGCTAATAAAATTAATTAAATCTGTTATGGAGATGTGAAATATAAGTTATGTTCTTTCTACTTTAATGTGTAAATCATCAGTTTTCAAAAAAAAAAAGAGAAAGAGAAAAGGATTGGCACTCCCATAAGGTGAGATTGAACAGGGGCCATCAGTGACCCAGAGTTAAGACAAGAGGAAAAAACATCAGGGCTGCTATTGCCATGCTACAAGAAGGAAGACAAATGCTGTGAATGGCATGTCTTCTATATCTGGAAATATTCTAGCAATATATTCCTACTCTTCTTCTTATGGCAAGAATGAAACACACACACACACACACACACACACACACACACAATCAGTTCAGTCCACTCTAACAAAGTACAAAAGACTGGGTGGATTATGAACAACAGAAATATATTTCTCACTCTTCCGGAGACTGGAAATCCATGCTCAATATGGCGGGTTCTAGTTAGGTTCCTTTTCTAGGTTGCAGATTGCCAACTTCTGTTTGTATCTTCAGTTGGAGGAGAGAGGGTGAGAGAGCTCTCTGGGATACCTTTTGTAAGGACACTAATTACTTTTATGAGAGCTCTATTCTCATGACCTAATTACCTCTCCTAATTGCATTACATTGGGGATTAGGATTTCAATGTATGAATTTGGAGAGTTACAAATATTAAGTCCATTGCACACCACATCTCAGTTCAATAGATTACTAAATAATATAATAAGTTTATCTTTTCTACCCCAATAGCCAGGTCTCTAAGGTAAGGCAAAGTAAATTAAATGTCTCTTATACATTTTAGAGAAAATCATTCCACAGAAATTTCAGGCATTATTTGTTCTTAGTAATGAAATAGCAATCTTTCCATGAATTTCCACACAAGCATTACAGTTTCTGAAATCAATTGATCTTTGATACACTGATAAGTGTTTATCTTTTAATTTTGTGTTCTCCTTTTTTTGTTAAACTTAGCAGATTGCCACATAAAGCATAATTTTTGTCATGATGTGTCATAGCGTCCAACTAACAAAAGGGGATGTTATCAACTGGGTTAAAACTAGGGGGCCAAGAAGAATTTGGGAGAAAACTATGTTCCACGAGGCTCTCTGTATAAGATTACTAATAATTCTAATTAATGATGAGGAAAATCCTTCATGTTAGGAAATTTGAACATATCACTGAATAAGCGGGAATGGTTAAGACAAATGACTATATCTGTTTTACCTTAACTGTAACAGAGTAAGTAAATGAGCTCAGAGGTAGAATATGAAATTTTAACTGCCTAAGGATGAAGTGATGCACATGGATAGAATTAAGGGATCAAATGCCAGATAAGGCAGCTAAGAGTATCCTTCAGGTTTTCTGCTACAGGGTGACGTTGTACACCACCTCCCACCAGAGAGTTCCTCCACAAGGTGCCTGATACCACATCCAATAACACATCATGAGAACAGCAACCATTTGACTCAGATAACATGCTGAAATACATCACAGAGGATGTAGAAGCTCAAAAAGAAGTCAATCTAAAAAACTTAACCTTTTAAAATTTTTGTCTTAATGAGTTAAGTTTAATCAAACAAAAATATTGCTGAAGAGTAACACTACCATGACTAGGAAATAATAAATAATACCAAAACACAAAACAAACAAACGAACAAAAAACAAAAACAAAAACAACAACCAAAAAAAGTATTTGTGTTTCTTCAGAAAGAACACTGTGTCTTTTTATTTTCCACTGGTTGGTCTCTAAAAATTCTAAGTACTGGCTTAAATTAATTAACTATTATGCCAATTATGGAAGCTAATAAAAGGAAAGGAAGTATGATGTCCTCGTCTCATAATGTTATTCATGCAGGAGTATTAGAACAGAAATACAATGTAGCAGTTGAATATAGTGGCTGTCGAAATGCACAAACTGACAAAAGACACACAGAGGTGACATTTTACTTGGCCTTCTTTCTTCCTCACAAGGTGACCTGTAACTGCTTGGGAAGAAGAAAGGCAATTTATCCATTCTTATCAGAGTACCTTGCTTTTTGCCAAGGCCTTCTTGTCGGCAAAGGTCATCGTAAGAGTACAACAGCAAGACCAAACATTGTAAAATGTTCAAAGGAAAGGCACTTTCTGAACCCTTACCATGTCTCCTCACTCTGCCATCCCCACACACATAAACATCCTTAGCACTCTGCGCATATGTTCCCAAGTAATCGTTCTTCATAGGTTTCTTGATTCCACAGTAATATAACAATGAAAGAGCATACTGAAAAACTTGTAGGCTGAAACTCTTTGTTATTTTTTGTCTCCAGAACAGTCTGGTAGGTGGAGGAACATTGACCTCTCACCCTCACTATCTTCTAGGTTCTGAAAAAATAACCAATTTAGATATAATTTTTATGTTGATGAAGTTTTAAAATTTGCTTATTACAAAATGCATTATTCTAGTTGACTAATTCATAGAAGGTACTTTAGTGGGATTTTCTCTTGGTTGAGAAAAAACTAGGAATGGGATCAGACTCCAGTGTAGGATAAGATGGCTTTGCTGGTTGGGGAGGCAAAAGGCAGGATAAAATAATAAAAATAAAACGTAAGTTGGAAGATTCACAGAAAAAAATGTTATCCCTTTCTCACTATCATAATTTTATATCTGGCTGACCTTGCTGTTTATACCCAAGATGATTTTCACGTTCCAAACACCAGCCAAATCATTCAACATGTTGGTGATAAGAGAGAGTTTTCAGAATCTTTGGTCTTCCCCAGAGTGGCAAGGTTTTTTCTTTAAATCATTCAAAATTCCTTTAGTCATTCCAGTGTCAATTTATATCTCATTCTCTAAGCAAAAAGAAAGATTTTTATCACTGAAAGCTATACAAGAGATTTAAGGATTCATGTTTTCATTGTATGCCCATTCATATAAACCGAATGGGCATATTCTTACTTGAAGTGAAGATAGAAAGTATTTTATTTTATTAAAAATATTCCCTAGGTATGAAATGTGTCAGTATTATTTTGTTGTTACATTACAAAGCTTTTTAAAGTATGTGCCTATATTCTATCTAGTGAAGTTATCTTTTTCTTTTTGTCATACAAAAAAATGTGTTCGTTTCCAACCAAGAATGTATCTCTTGCTGTATAACCTTGCAAAAAAACTGTACAGCATATAACAGTTGTTTGTATTTTATCCCATGAAGTTTATATGTTTTTGAATTTATTTATAAGTTTTTGAGTATGTTTAGTAATAGAAATAAATTGGCTTAGAGTCAAACTGATTATGCATCCTTTAATTTTTAGAGTATTGAATTTTAAATAAAGGAGGCTCCTGTAGGTTTTAAGGCAGTTAATTTTACAAGTAGGGTCAATAATCAATAGTATATTCTTATTTTTATTAGGATGTTGCAAACATAATTGCGGTGTTTGCCATTACTTTTAATGGCAAAAACCTAACAACTTTTAGTTAGTTGATAATATGTTCATTGATTCATGGAGCACAGGTTTTTCAGTCATCTCTCCCTAAGACATTTTACACACACACACACACACACACACACACACACACACACACACAGGAAAAAAGGAAATATAACCTGATAACCTATTACCAATTACTGTTGCTTTGGACCCCTAGTTTTTGTAGAGCTTCAGTGAGCTGCAGGATCCTACAGAGAGTTCCCTTACATAAATGACTGTCCTCCGTTCTGTTTCCAACTAAGTCCAAGTTAAGAGATTTTGCTGAAAGTGAAGAAGAGTGATAATGTAGCCTTACATAAAAGGCTAGAGCAGAGTTGGCCTCAGCTGCTCACCCTAGGCTTTTTTAGTGTAACAGCTACCTATAAGCCTGTGCGAGAGAGGCTGAAATGCCCGATACAACTGATCCCAAACGACTACTGATTCTACATATCAGGACCATGGGATGTGCTCCTTTTGGAAAGGCAGACTTCAGGGCTATCCCTACAGAATCAAGATTTACATGTGATTTTCAGGATGCTAAATTTTGAGAGCAAATCATTTATTAAAATTACTTGAAAACTTAGGAAGATATGATAAAATTAAAATAATAAAGAAAACAAGTAAGCAATATAGCAAATACATGTCAAGTATTTTGGCTGAGCCCCTGGGAATCTGCTTTAACAATTTCCTTGGATTATTTTAAGGCAGCAGATAAGAAGCAGGGCTTTGGAAACCACAGTGTTTGGGAAATACTAGTGGGAAAGTGCAAAAGGCCAAGTCTACTTTTGGGGTCTATCTTTAATGAATGCAGATGGTTGAAGAGGGGGGCATCTTTAATTTTCATGTATCTTCATAATGCTGGTTTTCCATGTCACTTCCTAGAGCAGCCCTTATTAAATTAGCAATTGGACTTGAGTGCCCATATCCTACTTTACTGTGATAGGAGAGGGAAGGATAGTCTAGGTACACTTTTTTGGGGAGCAAGTTCATAGCTTATTTTTAGTAACATTTTAATTGAAATGCTGACATGCTACTGACATACAGGAAAGTGTGTATCTTGATGAATTTTCACAAAGTGAAGTTAATCATGTAACTAACAACCAGATTTTTGTTTAAAAAAAATACTACAAACATCCCAAATACTCCTACACCTCCTCCTAGTCACTAATCACCTAGCCAACACCTGACACAACCACAAACTTCCACTATAGGATTCTAACAGCATAAATTACCTTTCTCTTCTTTTTTGCAACATTTTAAAATTGGATTAAATGTTGATGTTTTTAATCAGATTCTTAAGAATTTTATCATTCCTTATATTTTTCTTTACTGTAACCAACTCAGGAAACATATGTTCCACAATCATATACTTTCCACCTGTGAAAAAGGTCAATGGCGATGAATTGTCTGCTAAATGAAAATTTGAGACTTTTATTAACATTTTGATTTCAAAATAAAAGTACAAGTAATTCACATTTGAATCCCAAGACAAACATGTCCAAATGTCAGGCTATTTGAAGGTTATACACTAATAATGTTATTGCCGAAAAAAATAAATTGGTTGAAAGCTTAAGTAAACATATTTTACCTGTCTAAAGTGATTTTTAAAATGTTAAGCAAATCCAATTTCTATCAATAAAGAAAGAGAGGATGTATAATTTCGCCCTCCAACAAAATTAACCAAAGTGAACAATCTTCTTTGTCTACTTGAGAGTTGAATTTAAAATTGAAAATAAAGCAATAAAGGGATATGCATGAATCATTGGTAGTTTGGTTGACTTGCCAGTTCTTCAGAATCATTCTCATATAAAGGTAAATATGCAGCCTGTACCTTGCTGGGTGAAGAAACTTGGAAAAATTATACCCTTGTATATTGAAGGCTTTACTGAAGAACTGTTTAGCAAGAGGTGTGGTCTCCAGGAAGGGAACAGAGGAAGAAGAAAATTTTGCATTACACAGTAGCCTTATATCCTATGTTTAGAGTCATTAGCAACAGGAATACACTATTACTCAGAACATTGTCATTATCTGCCTTCAGGGTACATTTTGTATGCATTTGTCTTTCTCTAACTAGACACCAAAAACCTTCTGTATGTCGAATTACCTTCACTCTGCTTTTTGTTGTCAATCTGAAGTCCTTTTATTTAAAAATAATAAAGTAAAAACGGTGGCTTACACTCAAGACTATATTGATACTACGTATACACATACATACATGCACACATACACCAACATACCTAAATTCTAATCAATTGTGAATAATGGAATGCCAAGAGGATTTGACCATAACATATGAATAGTAGCTAAGACTGAGTTTATTATTTGTAGAGTATTCCCACTGACATGTGAGCCATCCTTTGTAATGCTAGAGTCATATTACAATTTTCATGTTGTTGAACCTACACAGTTGATGTTTGTATAATTGTATGCAGTTTCAGTTACTAGACTCTAAGTCTTCTGGCGTGACAACATTGGCTCTTGGATGCACTGTATTTTCCGGAGTTTTTACTCCAGATAATAATGACTATCCATTAGTAAAGACTGGTCCTCTTTACTAATCAATAGGGCTAAAAAGAAAGATTCTCCAACAATTGGAGTTTGAGTAGCCACACCCAGAATGATATCTGTCAAAGTACATGCTGCTCACATTATAACCACCATAGAGAGTTTGATAAAAATGGAGATTCCTTGCCTCTAACACCAACATATGAACCAGAATCTTTGTGGATTGGGTGTGGGAATGTGCTTTTTTTTTTTTTTTTTTTTTTTCTTGTTGCTCAGGCTGGAGTGTAATGGCACAATTTTGGCTCACCACAACCTCCGCCTCCCAGGTTCAAGCGATTCTTCTGCCTCAGCCTCCCGAGTAGCTGGCATTATAGGCATACAGTGCCACACCCAGCTAATTTTGTATTTTTAGTAGAGACAGGGCTTCTCTATGTTGGTCAGGCTGGTCTCAAACTCGCTACCTCTGGGGATCCACCCACCTCAGCCTCCCAAAGTGTTAGGATTACAGGAGTGAGCCACGGCACCCGGCCCAGGGAATCTGCTTTTTATTAGGCCTTCCATTCTATTCTTATGCACATCAGAATTTGAGAATGATTGCCTTGTGTGGTTGCCATGATTTTTAACATTTATCTGTCCCTTACCTCTGGTGAAAAGAGAATGCCATTTGTTTTCCTTACCCACTCCCTCCATCCTTTATTCCCTCTTTTTCTTCCTCCCTCCCTCTTTTTTTTCTTTTCCTAAGATATCTAATGTTTGCAAAAATTGGCCAAGCAGGTTCTAAGAACTAGGTGTTAAAAGCTATAGTTCAGTAAGTAAAGCAAGTAAATTAAATTAATAAATTAAAATGTGTTAAGTGGAATGTAAGAGTACACACAGTCGAAATCATGCTAAAGTCCTCAATTTGCCTCATTCTGACAAGAAAATGTATCTAAGCCATGTGTTAAGAGCAAAGTCACAACAAACATCTCATTCTTTAAGCCATTGTCCATTTAAAAAATCATATAAATAGGCCTTTTTGCATAAATATTATATGTAAATGCATAAACTTTCTGGAAGATTATACGTTATTCTGTTCACAGCACCATCCTATAGAGATAGAATCATAATTGATGATTGAGGGGGCTGGGTGAGGTCCATTCATAAGACTGGTAAGAATGTGCATCAGTATCAATTACCAGTAGGTAAACTTGCAGATATCGCAAACCTTTAAAATGCATGAATAGAGACATTCTATCATCCAAGGTGTTCATGTTGTACATTCACATTAATTAATTTCTACTTTGTGTATGTTCACACACACACACACACTGAAAAAAAATCCATAAATATCTATCGAATGGGAATTAGAATGATGTCACATTCACTTAATTTTTTAAAAAATATTTAATGTAAAGCCTATTAAAATTAAAAATACAGAAAAGTAAAAATAAATATATATTTGAGCTTCTTCCATATACCAGTGATTGTCTGAAATTTTAGCAGTGAATGAAACAGATACATTTACAGTATTTATACTCATGGAATTTAAAAATCTAATGAAAAATGAGGTTCAGACTAATTACAAGAAAGGTTTAGGTTTTCAATAGCATTGGATGATGGAATTTACTATACATGAAATATGATTATATTTCTATTTTTGCATGCTATAAATACAGAAAAATATTTCATAAACTTATAACATTAGCCAAATTAAAATGTGGTACTACCTTAACTTTGAAAATTGCAATATTTATCTTTAATGTTTAAGTAGGGTAAGACCATAATTCGCTACATTGATATAAGACTGTTTTTTCATCTTAAGTTTACACAGAATATTTCTTGGCATATATAATCTACTAATACTGTATTGTGAAATGAGAAGATGGAACTTCAAATTCAATTTTAAAAAAACTGGTTTTCACTTTTTCCACATCTATCACCTGAAGCAAGAGGTGACTTCAAGTTTCTTGTTTTCTGTACCTGTAAGTATGTAGCTGCCATTAAAGTGGGAAAGACCATGAGTGTAGGAGGTTCATGGAGGGTAATCAGAATTTCATTGTTGCAGGTATTTATATCTGAAATGTCTGTTAGATATTTAAGCAGTGTTATGAAGTACACAGTTGGATATGGATTGTGGAATTCAGAGGACAAGCCCGGGTTGGAGATTAAAATTAGGGGTCATAATAGTACTGACATTTTTAATGCTATGAGATTAGACTAGATGAGCAAAGGAGTGAGTATAAAGAAAAGATGAATAACACCTCATTTCTGGGCCACTCCAAAATTAAGAAGTAGGGGAGAAAATGGGAAACCACCAAAAGAGAATGAGAAAACATGGATAGTAAGATAGAAAGAGAACCGAGAAGGTGTCGCCATGAAAGGATAGTGAATAATGTTTAAATGCTGAAGATAGGTCAAGTAAGATAAGGACTGAAAATAAATATTGCTTTTGGCAATGTAAAAGGCACTGGTGATTTTGACAAAAGCAGCTGGCTTTGCGTGGCTGAGGCGAAAGTATGATTGAAGTGGATTTAAGAAAACTTGGGAGGGTGAGTACAGACGAAGGTGAGAACTTGAGATCTAAGAAGTGGGAGTTGAGCAATAAGAACACATGGACACAGGGAAGGGAACATCACATACCGGGACCTGTCAAGGGTGGGGGCCTAGGGAAGGGATAGCATTAGGAGAAATGCCTAATATAGATGATGGGTTGTTGGGTGCAGCAAACCACCATGAAACGTGTATGCCTATGTAACAAACCTGCACGTTCTGCACGTGTATCCCAGAATGTAAAATACAAAAAAAAAAAAAAAAAAAAAAAAAAAAAAGTGGGCTCTGTAGATGAACAATAAGTAATTCCTGGAAAACATGATTTCTTTCTTCTATCCTATAATTTATTTAAATGATCAATAATCTGATAAGCTTTACCATTATCTTTTTTAAATTGTTGAATCTACTTGAAAGGTTTCATATTAGAGACTATGAAATTGTTAAATTGTTTGCCACCGGTTAGCAAGAACAAAGTTATTCTGTAGTCTCAGTCCTCCATTACAAGGTGCTCAGAAATTATCAGTATTTCCTTTTTTTAATGTTGAAAATGGTTTGTCTTTTTCAGTGTTTGCCTTCCAAAGTAAAAAAATAGTGTGCTTTTTATACTTCATTGTTGTTTGGCTTTAGTTTTACTTCGGTCTCATTACTGAAAATGAGACCCATGCCCAGACTCTTTTCAAACAAAACCCTAGCATTTAAATATAATGTTTAACTCATGACCATAGACTCTGTAGATATAAATAAGGTTACTTTATGAAAGTAAATGATTTTTAAAATACCACCTTGTTTCAATTGAGCTGTTTTTAAAATATTTCTCATTTCATCCACCACGGATTTCAGGGGAACAGAAAAATTCAGATTTTTGAGAACCCTTATTTATATTATATGGAAGAAAAGATAATTGGATCAGAGTTTTGATGCATGGACCCACTAAAGAGCAAAGTATATTATTATTATTATTATTATTATTATTGTTTTTATATTCAACATTTTAACTCCTACTTAACAGAAGTATTTATCACAGTATTTTTTCCTACTACTCATTTGTCTGATCTATCTTGCTTTTCAATATTCATTTGCATTCTA
Organism: Rhinopithecus roxellana; assembly: GCF_007565055.1. NCBI lineage: Eukaryota > Metazoa > Chordata > Mammalia > Primates > Cercopithecidae > Rhinopithecus > Rhinopithecus roxellana. The sequence goes on along the minus strand of NC_044559.1, from coordinate 66,346,597 downwards.
TAAATTTGAGAAATATTTGAGGAATCTTCCTGTGTAGACTCTTAAAAATCGGGAGACCTGAGTCTAGCTAGGCCCATGCTCTGTATGTTACTTACAACCTATGTGGCCTTGAATATAAAACTAACCTTTCTTTTTTTCCATCAGTTCAAAAATATACATTTTCACATCTGGACAGATAAATGACACAAAGAAAGTGGGCTTTGGAGACAGATATCTGGTTAGCAAATTGAAACACCTCAAATAAAATATATAGTAGCAATCCAAAAATATTAATCATTATTAACACTAAACTAGTATTAGAGTAAAAATAGGCAGAACCTTTATATGTTATTTCTGTAGATATGAGGAAGTTAAGAATTAGATTATTTTCATAGATCTAATTTGAATTTTATTTCTCTTTTCATTGAATCACTTTGTTTTCATCATGCAAATAATACATATTTTTACTAGCTTCACAGTTGGCAGTAAAAACTAACGACATATGATCTGAATGTAAAATGTAAGCTTATTTCATTATTATACAATTTTGCTTTTTTCATCCTCCTCACCACCTATATATTGTGTGTGTTTGTGTGTGTTCATTGGGGAAAGAGGAAAAATTATAGAATTTATGACTTTTCAAAGCATTATTTTGTCCTGGATATGACATGCTGGTTATTAGAATAATTAGATCTAAAAGAAAGAGAGAGATAAAAGAAGAGAGAAAAAAAAATCTGTTCACAGTGCCTTGCATGTATGAACTGCTCTGAGCCTCTAAGAGTGAAGCAGAGGATTTCTGCTTAAATCATTTCAGGGTCATTGGGTTGGATGCCCATATGGACCAATTAGTTTTAAACAGTGAAAAAACAATGTTTTCCAGGCATAGACTGTACCTCTTGCCCTGGTCAGCTGTCTCCAGAAAGTCTGATGTATGCCACAGAGGGAACTCCTAAAAGAACACCCATGGCTCAGCACAAATTAATCACAACTGCTAGATGCAGAAAGACCTCATCCATACTGATGGTGTTAGCAGCATGCCTGCTTATGTGCAATGGATACATAATCCCAGACAGGGCCAAACATTATTCCAGTACTGTTCTTCTTAATGCAGAGCAGGATCTCAAAGCATTATGTGCCATGGACTAATTGGACATTCTGCTGCCAAATGAAAAGTTAAATGCATAAGAAAAACTATGTAATATTACTAAGAAAATGTAGCATATTATTTAATTAGAGATCTCAATATATTAAAAATCAAATATAAGGTTTTTAATCAATGCATGATGTGACATTATCTCCCTATGGGTTTATTAATTACCATAATTTCACATTAGTAATTGGCATAAATAATATTTCAACAAATCTTCAATATAAATAATATGAAGGAAAATATATTGTGATATTTCTTGGTGAAAAGTCAGCAATCCCTAACAATATCACTGTAGTTTATTATCTACCTTTTTAACAGATGAAAATTATTATTAGAAGGAAGTGAAAAATTGTCTTTTGGAGACTGAATTTCTTTCCTCACGTTTTAACAGAGATCTCTAGCTGAGCTACTTATAAAGTACTGTCACTATCTGTCTAGAAAAGCACACTAGAGTTTAATATCAAATATTTTATTTTCATTTTAATTGATTTCAAAATACAACTATTCTTACAATGGGGAAAACATAGCAACAAAAATTAAAGACAGAGTTTGAATTCATTTTAATAAATGTATATGCTATTAAATTATATCCATGTTTTCTCATAAAAGTTGAAGGAGATTTTCTAGAAGTCAATTGTGATGAACTCTTCCTTTAAATTAAACCTTCCAATACACATATAATAAAATATATATATTTTTAAAAACAGAAAGTCTATGGATAGCATTTTCCTATTCACAGCATACCATGCAGAGATTTTCTAAGAAAATGTATCAGAAATAGAAATTTTTATCAATTTCTTAAACTTAATGGGAGAAAAAAAGAAAATTTATATGTAAGAATATTAATTTTACTTGAAAAACATTTCTAGTTAAATAATACTGAAATTCCACAGTTTCTATAATGTTACAATTAAATTTATTATTTCTGTTCTTTTAGGAAGCTTTTGGGGATGTTCAGTGGGCAATAAATATAACTTCAATCTATTAATTTTATATAGAATTATGAATTATGTGGGAATTGTCTATGTTTCTTTAGGCTGCAATAACTTTTCATGGAATATATAGGGTTCTCTTTTTAACTAATATCATTACATGAGGAAAAAATACTTTAAAGGGCTTTTAGAAAATATAAATGAGGAAATGAAAATCCAGAGAGGCTTAATTGCTTCAGCCTTCTGTTTTAAAACCCAGTGTATATTTTAACAATTCAATGTAATCAATTATTTAATTTTTTTTTTTTTTTTTTTTTGAGACGGAGTCTTGCTGTGTTGCCCAGGCTGGAATGCGGTGGTGCGTTCTAGGCTCACTGCAAGCTCCACCTCCCAAAACACCATAAGCTGGATGGCTTATAAACAAGGAACATTTATTTTTCACAGTCCTGGAGGCTGGAAATTCCAAGAGTAAGACACTTGTAAATTTGGTTTCTGGCGAGGGCCCACTTCCTCATAGAGGGTGCTACCTTCTTACTGTGTTCTCACGTGGTGTGAGGCAGGGAAAAGGAGCTCTCTAGACACTTTTCTATAAGGGCATTAACCCCATTAATGAAGGCTCTGCCCTCACCACCTTACCACCTTCCAAATGCCACACCTCTTAATATCATCACCTTTGAGATTAAAATTTAAATTGATGAATTTGGGGGGTACAATAGCATTCAGACCATAGCAGAGATTTAAACATTAGTGTAAAATGAGAAGACACAGAAGAGACAAAGTCTATACGTATAGTTCTTTATTTGTGTTATTTTTTTTCTGTCTTTTATTTAAATATTTTATCAACAGTACACTCAAGTATCTCCATTTGTAATTTTCTGACTGAATGTATTTAAACACAATTACCTCTCCTACTGTATTCAATAAAAATTACAATAATTTGGCTGGGCGCAGTGGCTCAGGTCTGTCATCCCAGTACTTTGTGAGGCCCAGGCGGGCAGACCACGAGGTCAGGAGATGGAGACCATCCTGGCTAACACGGTGAAACCCCGTCTCTACTAAAAATACAAAATATTAACTGGACGTCGTGGTGAACACCTGTAGTCCCAGCTACTCGGGAGGCTGAGGTAGGAGAATGGCGTGAACCTGGGAGGCGGAGCTTGCAGTGAGCCTGGAACGCACCACCGCATTCCAGCCTGGAACGCACCACCGCATTCCAGCCTGGGCAACACAGCAAGACTCCATCTCAAAAAAAAAAAAAAAAAAATTAAATAATTGATTACAGTGAATTGTTAAAATATACACTGGGTTTTAAAACAGAAGGCTGAAGCAATTAAGCCTCTCTGGATTTTCATTTCCTCATTTATATTTTCTAAAGGCCCTTTAAAGTATTTTTTCCTCATGTAATGATATTAGTTAAAAAGAGAACCCTATATATTGCATGAAAAGTGAAACTCCAAAAAGATAGCATAACATGTACTTTTTAAATCTCTTTTCTTTTTAATTTCAGGCTGAACAAGACAATGGTCATCCTCTTCCTGCCTTTGCCAGTCTACACATTGAAATACTGGATGAAAACAATCAAAGCCCATATTTTACAATGCCCAGTTACCAAGGCTATATCCTGGAATCTGCCCCAGTGGGAGCAACCATTTCGGACAGTCTCAATTTGACCTCACCTTTAAGAATAGTAGCTCTGGACAAGGACATAGAAGATGTAAGTTAAATACATATTTTGCTCTTGTTTGTGTAACAAATCTCATGTTATATTTCCATTAATGGGAAATATGACAAAGATACGGCTACATAAACTAGAGAAGAGAGAATTAAATCACCATAAGTGAGTTTTAGTATTATAATTTAATTCCAAAACAAGGATATTTTTTAAAAGTATCTTTGAATTCAATAACTATTCCTTTTCAGCTTGCAGATATTCAGTATACATAAGAAAATGAATGTTTTACTTGATGTTTATTAAACGACGAGGGCAATATTTTTATTAACATGTTGAGAACTGTTTCATATAATTGCTGATAAAGCAGAAATAATGGTGTTACTACATGAGTAAAAAATCATGAAAGCACCCCTAGATTGTGATTCTGAGAGTCTTTTCTTTAAGTCTGAGGGCATCGTTATGAAATAAAATATATTTGAGGCAGCTGACCCTATCATAATTCTGCCAGTGACTGTGTGGATGCTAACACTTCACACATCATTGTCCTTTGTTTTTCTGGCACTCACACTATCTACATGAGTGGGAAATGGTCCAGGCTGAGCAAATCAGAACACTTTACCTCCTTAGCCAGAGTCAGTGTTATAAAGGGACAGAAAATCTATACCAGGCTAGCCAGAATCCTCCCGGGAATTTACAATGGCAAACAGAAGGGCTGAAAGACTTTGGCATCATGTATTAGAGAAGTGGAAATGAATCTGAAGCCTTTGTAGCCACATTTGCTGACATCATGAGAAAGCCAGTTATCAGTGGGAGAGAATGAAGCCTGAGAGATACACACAGAAAAGAGAATCCCATTGAGTCCCTGTCTTTTAAGTTGTAAGTTCCCCAGAGGTATTCTAATTCCCAAAGATTTTCCTTTGAGTTTGTGAACTACCACAGTATCCTCACTGCAAAAATGTGTATACATATGTTTTGTGTATATATATAGAGAGAGATATAGATATATACACAGGTATACATACACAGAGATAGATAGATATAGATATAGATATAAATATATACACAGGTATACATACACACACGTGTACATATATATTCTTGCTGTTTTATATATATAATATAAAAATACATGTATATATATAAAACAGCAAATAAGAAATTCAACTTGTTTGGATTATAAACATACCTATTTGTAAAAGATAGTTGGATTTCTTACTTGCTGTTATATAAGTCTTGACTCAGCCGTTTCTACATTAACAATGCTTGCTCTTAGATAGAACTTTTTGTGATGATGAAATTACTGTGTAACTGTACTGTCCAATATAGTAGCCACCAGCCTTATATAGCTATTGAGTACTTAAAATTTAACTGGACTCAAAACATAACTTTTAAATTTTGCTAAATTTTAATGAAATTAAATATAAATACTCACATGTCACTCATAAGGCAGCAGTGCTCTAGAAGATTCCCTAATATCCCATTACATATAGCTTTATAATCACTTTAGGAAATTAGGAAGGTACTTTCAGATTTTTTTTTCTCTTTCTAAATAAATTTTGTAACACTATGCAGAGGATATGACAATTCTTGTGGGCACTCCACCTCTTTCCACCATATGCTTTATTTTATTCTTTTATTTCTCTTAGCTTTGTTTTCTTCTTCCATTCCAGCCTTTTTCTTTCTTTCTTTCTTTTTTTTTTTTTAATCTTTCCTGGTCTCTCACGTTTATTGTCTTCTTAAACCACAAGTTTTAACAATATCTAGGTGTCATTGAGTTTTCAGTACATGTCAAACAATACAGTAAATACTTTTTTCTTGCATTAATTCCGTTAAATCTCACAACAAACATAATAGATGCAATTATCCATATCTCAGAAAGAGATATTAAAGCTAGTTTAAATGCCTTACCATGATCAGAGAGTTAGTAAACAGTAGATATGGACCTTAAACCAAGGTTTATGGAAACCAAAGTTCTCAATTTTAAGCACTCTATATTTTATATGCTTTGATCATAGTCTGACTATAATGATAGCTGAAGAATGCTGTAGGTTCTTTTCCTAGAAAAGTGAACACATTAATCCATACACAGTTTCACATGCCAATCAAGAGAATTTAGGGATTCTCTGACGTATAGTGAGTTTCATGAGTCACAGGAAAAAAGTCTTTACTGAATCCCCACTAGAAAACAAGTAAAGTCACCTTAATAACATTAATCCAGGCTGAGCAAATATGTTTTGTAGAACTAATAATATCCCACAAATTTTAGTGCAGCTTTTGCTTTTCAGTTGAATACATACTCATATTTGAAGTAGTGACTAATCAACTTGAAAGTGTACGACAGCTTAGGTCATACCTTAATAGATATGTGGTTAGAAAAATATTGATTTATCTTAATAGATAGGTGGTTAGAAAAATGTAAATCTTAAAGTTATGTAGTTTTAAGTTTACACGATAGCAAAATTTATGTATTTATACTTTCTCAGTGTGTTCATATTATCTAATGGTTACACACTAAGCCGTATGTTTGCCTGTGTGTCCCCGTACTTGTCTGGATTGTCTGTTCACTTCTAAATTACAAATGTTAAAATTCTCTTCCAAGTAACTTTGTAAAACACAGTAGTACTCACAGGGCATTGATGAAATAAAGTGGAGAGAGCTCAGGGTTCTAAAACCTTTGAGGAACACTACTTACAATTCAACTCTTGGAGATTTACCGTGCCAGTTAGTCTGTGACATGCTCTGAGGTGTTTTTAAGGTATGTCTTCTTGGGGGCTTGGGCTTTGGATTTAGACAGATCTTGGCTTGACTCCTGGTTCCATCATTTAATAGCTGTATAACATTGTGAGTTTCATACTCATCAGGTACCCCCTCTTGTCCAGTCATCTATATGGTAGCAATCATTGCTGCCTTGGCATGTGTCTTTTGTTGGGACTGGCAGGAAAGGGCATGGAGAGAAAATTTCCCTGAAATGATGCCATGTACATGGAGAGTGACATGCTTCATAACTTTTGTAAAAGTGCAAAGAAATTAATCAGTATAGCTGATCATTTGTTTATTACTTAGACTCACCCTCTTTCTAAAATAATCTATGGTGAGTGACTGTCATCAGGTGTTCAGAGAGTGAACAATTGTGCCTAGTCCCCTAGTAATAAAAGTTTTAAAAATATCATATGTCGTTTCTGTATATAAAATATAAATAAGCTCATAGAATATTAGAAATAGTTTAAACTTCCAATGCTATATGAAATCCTCTCCTAAAACCCATTTCCCAGAAATTGATAGATGTTTTATTATGGTATTCAACCTGGAAACCTAGAAGTCTTGCTTGATTTTTATGTTTTCTTTATTCACCACAACTAAGAAATCTTCTAGATCTTCCTATTTTGTCCCCAAATTATTTATTTAATCTCTTTTCTTCTCTCTGTCCTTATAAGCATCACCTTATTGGTCTGTTGTTAGAATTACTTCCTGATGTTCTTGTTCTCTTGATTTCGTACTCAAATCTATCTTCTGCAGGGCCATTAGAGTGATTTATTCAAAAGCTCAAATCTAACATGTAACTATAACCTTCCTTCCTCCCTCCCTCTCTTCTTTCTTTCTCTCTTTTCTTTTCTTTTTTCTTTTCTTTTCCTTTCTTTCTTTCTTTGTCTCTCTCTTTTTCTTTCTTTGTCTTCTTCTTTCTTTCTCTTTCTTTCTTTCTTTCTTTCTTTCTTTAGTTTTTCTTTCTTTCTTTCTTGCTTTTCCTTCCTTCTCTTCCTTCCTTACTTCCTTCCTTCTTCCTTCCTTATTCCTTCCTGCCTTCCTTCCTTTCTTTTCCTTTCTTTTCTTCTTTGTCCCTTCCTCCTCTTTCCTTTCATTCCTTCCTTCCTTCTTCCTTCCTTCCTTCCTTCCTTCCTTCTCCTTTCTTTCTTCTCTTCTTTGTTCCCTTCCTTCCTTCTTTCCTTCCTTCCTTCCTTCCTTCCTTCCTTCCTTCCTTCCTTCCTTCCCTCCTTCCCTCCTTCCCTCCTTCCCTCCTTCCTTCCTTCTTCTTTGTTTTCTTTTTCTTTCTTTTCTTTCTTTTGACAGAGTCTCTTTCTGTCACCCAGGCTGGAGTGCAGCATCATGATCCAAGCTCTCACTGCAACCTCTACCTCCCTGGTTCAGTGATTCTCCCACTTCAGCCTCCAGAGTAGCTGGGATTACAGGCTTGTACCAACATGCCCAGCTAATTTTTTTGTTTGTTTGCATTTTTACTAGAGACAGGGTTTCACCATGTTGGCCAGGTTGGTCTGGAACTCCTGACCTCAAGTGATCCACCCACCTCGCTGGGGTTTACAGGCATGAACCATGGCATCTGGCCCACATTTCTATCTGATGTAGATTTATGACACTTATTCCTCTAGAGAAGAAATTTAAGCTCAGGCAGTTTTCTGTATCTTGATACCTGAACATGTTTGCAGCCTGAATCTTGGAAATTTCCTAATTCACCTATAATATTTGGCAACTGCTTGTAGTTTCTTGCATGTGCCAAGCTACATCTTGTCTAATTATGTTTGCTCATTACATGTTCTAGGCTTTGAAATCTTTCATCTGTTGCACAGACTGGCTTGGATAACATACTCAGTGTTTAGAGCTCACCTCAAGCATTCCTTCATTCAAGAATCTTTCCACAGTATTCATTATCCAATTTTAGTTGCATGCCCCACTCAGTGCATTTCTCTAATTCTATACTTCCAACTTGAAAATAATGTCTTTCTCCCTCATGAGTTTACATCTGTTCAGAATAGGTCCTATATCTTAGCAACTTTTGTATCCTGAAAATCTAACACAGTTTCCAGCACTTAATAGGGTTTACGAACTCTTCAATAAGCTCATAAATCCAGTCATTATTGAATTAATGAGGATATCTAATATAAGCTTCAAAAATCCTAATGATGTTGCATTAAATATTTCACATGGTGGCCCATCCTATGTCTGAACAATTCTAATTCTTAGAAAACTATTCCTCATACTGAGTTGAAACCAGTTTTCTTGTAATTCATCCATTATTCCTTAAAACTTCCATTTGCTCACACATAAAATAAATCTATGAAATAGTCATTCATATATTAGAAGGTGGATTTATGTCCTGATTCATCTGTTTTTTACAGACTGAGCACCTTTTATTTTTATAAAGTAAATTAGTTCATTTCTGGGATTTTCAAAATATCTGTATTACCAAAAGAAAACTTTAAAGCCTTTTCAGTTTATGGGCATGAATTTTACTACAAGGTAAAATCATGCTGCTCTCCGCTGGGTGTGGTGGCTCACTCTTGTAATCCCAGCACTTTGGGAGGGTGAGGCTGGAGGATTGCTTGAGGCCAGGAGTTCCAGACCAGCCTCGGCTACATACGGAGATGCAGTCTTTACAAAAATAAACAAAAAACTTAGCCAGGCATGGTGGTTCATGCTTGTAGTCTCACTAATTGGGAGGCTGAGGCAGAAGGATCACTTGAGCCCACTAGTTTGAGGCTGCAGTGAGCCACGATTGCACTACTGCACTGAGGACTAGATGACAAATTGGGAACCTAACTCAACAAAATAAAACAAAATCCTGTTGCTTTTGAGTGTCAGAATTAGTGACAATACTCATTATAGGGACAAACTCTTTGAGAGAGAGAGAGAGCATACCACCTCATACAATATCAGCGTAGTGTTAGAGATTAAGCCTCAAATGTAAAAGTGGAAGTTGTCATTGCAGGGGTGGGCTCTCAAGAGTTGCTTCAAACATAGCTATTCCAGATGGTAAATACCAAGAAGGGGATAAGTTTGGATCCATTTGCTTAAAATGTAGGTTGCGTTTTTCCCTTTAATTTAGTGGAAAGTGAAGTCATGTTTTAAGAAACAGTAGCCAGGAATGTGAGTTGTGATAGTATTCACAGTGTAGATTTTAAGTAAGAGAGAATCCCAAGGGCCACAGTAATACTGAAAAGGAAGGAAAGAAAAATATTTGCACCAGTGTGCCTTTTTTATAGCTATACAGATGTATTCCCATACATACACACACACACACACACACACACACACACACACACACACACACACATGTATACATATATGAATCATATCGGTTTATACAGTATGCATTTTAGGGTACTTGTACCACATCATAATTTCAAAATAACCCACAATATAAGTAGAATAGGTAAGGCACAAGGTTTTAAGAGACATATCTGCGTCCACCAGGTTTTCAGTGTCAGAGATGCTAAAAATTGATTATTGAATTCTGATCATAAAAAAATGACAAGGAATAATAATCAATAAAGATTACCCATTTGGCTTGTAAAAAGATACTTATTAATTTTTAATTTCATATAAATTTGTTCCCCTGTATAAAGTTACTTTAATATAAAGAGGTATCTTGGATATTTAATTCAATATACTCATAAAGCAGTATTTATACGCTTCATAAATATTGTTATTCCGTTATATGTGGGTCACAATACTAATAGAATAATTGTATACTCTGAAAACAGTTGTCAGTCTAGTGTGCTGGAAGTGGTTTGCTTTTTCTTCATATGTGTGGTTGTGATCAGTTACATCTACAATATTTATTTCATGTTTAATTGCATATAGGTTCCACCCAGTGGAGTTCCTGTAGGTACTAGGTGTTAAGCTTGTGATTGTTCTTTCGTTAATTGCCGTGGTTTATTTCCTTGTTCTTTCTCCTCTTCACTAAAACATGTAGCTTTTACTTCATTATCATTTATAAGGATATTTTCAAATACTTTATATAAATTTAAATATACTTTATTGGTTTAAAATTTAAAAATATTTTAAAGTTAAAAAAGGTAAAAATATTTATATAATCTATCAGTTATAATACTATGAAATTTTGTAAAATCCAAATTTAATTGTCAACTGAGACAAAGACTGCTTAATTACTAATGTTTTCTCAGTCCACAACAAATATTGATGGTTTATCGTGGCATTCTTTGTAAAACATTGTAAATTTGAAATTGAATTTTTTTGAACTAAATACTCAGGCAACTACTATCAAGTAATTAAAACTGGCTGAGGAGATAATTTTTTTTGTCATTTTTCTCTTATACTTTGTCATCTATATGTATGCTTATGTATATGCATACATATATATGTGCACATGTCTATACATGGCTGTGTTGCATGTGCCTATATATGTACATGCATATAGTCTTATGTGTTTGTGATATATTTATTCCCATTAGAAACCCCAAGTTGGTGTTTAAACAGTAGACTCTCATATTTGAACATAGTTTTATATGATAGAATGCTTGTTTATTTTGCATTCATTTGTTTGTTTACCTGTGTGTTTGCATATGCATTTACTTTTGCATTTTTTTCTGTTTTTATGTGTGCATGTCAGAGCTTATTTTATCCTCTCAAAAATAAGATGGAGATAGGTGAATTAATATATCATACTTTTGGTATATACTGCATGGATATTTTAGGGTAAAATAAATATTACCTAATATCAGGGGAAACTAATATTTTTTAATCAACTCTCTGTGTACTTATTGATTTAACACTGAAATCCATTTTAAATAAACTTATAGACACGACAGCTACTTAAATTCTACTACCTCTATTGGAATATTAAGCCAGAGCATTATTTGTCCATATACATCCCAGTCTATGAAACTTATAAGCTATTAACTCTAACATGATTAAAAGAGTTGCAAATATACAAGTGTTGACTCAACTTACTCTTTAGGAATTGCAAAATTCAAATATATTTGTGAAATTCAAACTGTTATCAGAATGCAGCTTGACAAGAAGGAATTTAAGTTTATAAAGAGGTTTAGAGATGGATATTTGCACATTGTTTCTTACCAAAAATTTGATATGCCTTTCTTGTGAAGAGTAGCAAAGCCTTTAACTGTAAATAATGTCAATCAAAACAATAGGTTAGTTGGTACTGATATGTATCTATTAACATTTTATGTTGATATTACATAAAATTTTCATAAAACTCAAAATGATATGCTGTAATATTTGGAACATAAATATATACACAACATTTGAAACTTGCACTGTCTTTAAAAATGAATCTAAATTATTAAACATTGAGTGACAAATTGTAGAACATTTCCAAATCTGGCTTCCTAAATTTTTGTACTTAATATGAGGATATTTACCAATAGCATTTATATTTAAGGTTATTATTTTAAATATATATAAATGTAAATGTTATATTTTGATCAGAGATTAACTATACAAAACATATTAGAATGAACTATAATATGCCATGTATAGTGCTAGCTTTCTGTGATACATTATCTTCTTCATAAAAAACAAATACACTGTAGTTCTGGAAAATATTATCTTTCTCTAGCTAGTTATTATAAAACTACTCAAGAAACTGAGACAGTTAAATTAACAAAAGGTCTTTAATGTTTCTGATTATCCAATATGAGGACATCTGTTTATGGAATATTGGTGTGTGCATTATCTTCAAGTGAAAAGCATTTGGCACACAAAACCTTGAGGTTTTCTTGAAAGTGGTAAAATGTAAGTGCTGTCTGTGACACAAACATATTATACTACAGTCACATTTGGACTCACTAGTTCACAACTCAATACTTATTAAAATACTGCATTATCAAAATACTTGACACAAAAACGCTTAAAAAGATGTGGTGAAGATATGAGTTAATATGCCTAACAAATTTATTAACAGAGGTTACAGTTGAAAGGAAGAAAATAAATTGAGAGATAATTAAGGTATAAAGGAAGTAGAGAATGATGGAAAGATTTGATCAAAAGGAACAAAGTAAATATTTGGTAAACAAGGTGGATAGCAAAACTTCCACAGCTTGCATTCAGGGTTTAAAGGTCTGAATAAAGTAAGGCATGCCAGATGGCACCATTAGTGGTACATTTAGAGAAGTGTATATGTACTTAAAAGCCCAGTGATTAGGTAAATCCAGGATAAACACAAAACAAATGGCAGATATTCATACTTAAGAGTTTCTTTGACTGGAACTGCATGTTAACTAAAACTTTTTATCAACTCTAAAGTAATAATTGAATTTAATAACAATTCACTCTAAAGTGTAAAATAAGAATCCTTAAAATATCATTCAAAATTGACATCTGCATTTTCTAATTGACTTCTATAAATAAATTATTTATTTGTAAAATTAACTAACATGTTAGATTTTTTAGAATATCCCACTTTCTAGCTATACTGAGTAACTGGATTCATGACACTGAAATGGAAACAACTAACGTGCCTGTTTGAAAACATCATAGTGTGGGCCGGGCGCGGTGGCTCACGCCTGTAATCCCAACACTTTGGGAGGCCAAGGCGAGTTGATCACGAGGTCAGGATATCGAGACCATCCTAACTAACACGGTGAAACTTCGTCTCTACTAAACACACACACACACACACACACACACACACACACACACACACAGAGCCGGGCGTGGTGGCGGGCGCCTGTAGTCCCAGCTACTCGGAAGGCTGAGGCAGCAGAATAGCTTGAACCCGAGAGGCGGAGCTTGCAGTGAGCCGAGATCGCGCTACTGCACTCCAGTCTGGGTGACAGAGGGAGACTCTGTCTCAAAAAAAAAAAAAAAAAAGAAAGAAAGAAAGAAAAGAAAATATCAGAGTGTGAAGCCTCTTGAACTTTTTCTCAATATTTTTGATCATTTTATAATAAATACACCAATTGGAATTATTATCTATAGTATTAATTTCTTATTGTTCCAGGATAAATGTAGCACAGTAACGTTAAGTCAAAATCCTGAACATAGAAGCAACTAGAGAATGAGATATTATGAATACATAACTTATTTTAGGTTCAAATGAAATCATTTATTTCAAAGTTATTTGAAATCAACACATATTGAAATATTTAAAAGATGGGCAGATTCAAGTATATTGTGGATCAAATCATGTTCACATTTTATTATACTAGTGTGCATTACAACTTTTTTATTTTACATAGAAGTTTTGAAATTATGAGTTTCTATTATTTTCAAATTAAACACATTCAAAAATTTTCTACTGTTTTTTCTTCCCTCAGCCCTTGACACCAGACAGAAAAAAGTGTTTTATGATATTAAATCCATTTCATAACATGCTATGCATACTTTAAAAGATAGTATAATCTAGAACAACACCTTACCTCCCTGTATCACTCCTTTTTCTTTTTTCATAGCCTTTGTAATAGTCCACTCTCGGAATATTCCTTTTTTCTTTGCTCCACCTGCCTTTCTTTCCTACTATGCAGATATCAGTGCTAGCCTTCTTACTTTATATTGCTGTTCTTTCTCTAAATTACAGAGTAGGTTGTCTTCTCTTTCAGGAGTGGCATTGAAATTGCAAAGGGTCTTCAATGCTAAGTTGATTATCTCTCAGAGCTGAATTTTGAAATCCCTTCCTTTTTAAGTATATATCACTTTTTCTAGACTTTCCTATCAGACACATTTGCTAAATTCATGCATATTTTAAATCAAATTATCTGAAATATTTTAATTAAAGTAAACATGTTTCCATTTGGAAAATTTTACAGCATTAAAATACGAAAGAGCAAATGAGATATTTATAGGTAATGAATAATACATAACCAATTTTATTTGTATTTTGCATTATAAGTAAGAACAAGATAGTAATATGCATGTATGTAGTTTATTACTACAAATCAAGTAATTGTAAAACCTTATTGCTAAAATTTTGAACTGCAATTTTCTTTTCTTGCTTTTATTTCTTATTTCCCTAGTCCAATGCTATTTTGGAGAATATTGATAACAAATAATCAGTAAGAATATATTTAACTGGGAGTTTTATTATCTTTCTGTTTTTCTGTTATTTTTCCTTTTTACCATATTGATTATACCTGTGTGTATTTCAGTATTTTGTATTCCATGATATAGGTCACCATCTTTTGAATAGTTTAGATCATTAATGAGTAAATATCTAGTTAAATATTTTTTATCTTTAGAAATTCTTAATATTTTTATCTGGATTTTTGCTATAAATTTCAAACATTAACTTCTAGGTGATGAACTAATAGCTACATTATTTATTCAATGTTTGAAATTATGTCTTTTTTTTCAAAGACAAAAGACCCAGAGCTTCACCTTTTTCTGAATGACTACACCTCCGTCTTCACTGTCACACAGACTGGTATTACTCGCTACCTCACCTTACTTCAACCAGTGGACAGGGAAGAACAGCAAACTTACACCTTTTCGGTAAAGAGCTTTTGTATAAATATACATATGTATGTATGAATATATGTATGTGTGTTTGTATGGAACTGAAAGAGATGTCTGGTTAAAACTGAAAGGTCATCGACTTGGGGGAAAAATACATTATTTTCAATACCAGAGAGAAGATCAATGAAAAATTATTTACATGTATCGCTCTTTGTTTGCAATTTGTGTAGCTATATTAACATTCTTCCTCACAGAAAAAAAAAAAAAACTTTTCAAAATAAAAAAAGAAAGTGCGAATTTCAGTCTTTACCAAAGTCATAATTGTCTTAAATTGAGATACAAATAATTATTTCCTAACCTTTTTTGTTGTCGTTCTTGCATTTTTAATTTAGTCATAAGGTTGAGCTAGTGGTTCTCAAGAGGGAATACATTTTCCCTCCAGTGAACATTTAGCAACATCTGGAGGCATTTTTGTTTGTCACAATTGTGAAGGGGTATTATAGGCATTTAGTAGGTAGACATAAAGGATGCTGCTAATTGTAATACAGAGAACAGCCCCCCACAATAAAGAATTATCTGTCCCAAGGTGTCAATAACACTGAGGTAAATAAATCATGGGTTAGGCTAATCAATGGGGGAGAAAAGTAAAGATTATTAAAGTTGTGATTGTAAATATCATGAGATAGGGAAATACACACATAAACATACATACACATGCACACAAACACGTAAATAACAAGTATAGTAGGGTTGACAATTGAATAAAGATAAAATGTAACTTCTAATTATATTCCAATTTTTGAATCAGACACAGGAGAAAGATGAGCTAAGAGAAAGCACAAATTAAGATATGTAGAAATTATTTCTGGAGAAGCCTACAGATAAAAAGATGAGAACTTCCAGGAAAGTTTATGTGATGGTTAAAAGTTAGATACAAAGTGGATTTAGACAAAGATGGCAGTGCTGTAGCACTGATTTGGCAGGCATTGTTAAAATGTTGATAATGTATAAAATGTCACAATTAAATGATGCCATTTAGTCCTTTGAAAATTGCCATTGGGTGAATTACTGTGATACAATGTGCATAGAGGGCGTCTACCTTCCTGATGGTATAAACATATTGATTGTAAAAGGACTATTGTATACAAAATATGTAAATCCAAATAATATTTTCCAATTAAATTTTTAAGGATTAAATTGTAGTTAACCCTAAGAGTCAGCAATGTTATTGGCCCACTTTAAATGATATTTTGCATATCTGATTATTTAAAATATGCCGGGAGTTGAATACCTTAAAACAAAATCTTCAATACTTGCTTCTTACCATATTAGAACACTTTTAGTATGTGTAATACATCTTTATTACCTCCTTTTATCAACAAAATATTTTTGCACCCTTTCAAATTGTAAGATTTCCTGTAAGAAACGTGTTAAACTGTAAGAGCAAACTCTGTACTACTTATATTTGCAGAATATCTCTAGTAAGTGTGTTTTTCTACTCCCAAAGATAACAGCATTTGATGGCGTACAAGAAAGTGAGCCAGTCATCATCAATATTAAAGTGATGGATGCAAATGATAACACACCAACCTTCCCTGAAATATCCTATGATGTGTATGTTTATACGGATATGAGACCTGGGGACAGTGTCATACAGGTAACTACTCATATAATATGAGTGTACACTCAAAGTAGCTATTTACATGGGCATTATACAATGTGTTCATTAAGAAATTACTTAAGAAACAAAAATTGATTTCACATTTATTGTAGAGCATAATTAGTTTAAATAGCTTTAAATTTCTGTTACTTTTCAAATAAAAGCGTATCTGGCAGGGCATGGCGGCTCACGCCTGTAATCCCAGTACTTTGGGAGGCTGAGGTGGGCGGATCACAAAGTCAGGAGATCCAGACCATCCTGGCTAACACGGTGAAACCACGTCTCTACTAAAAATACAAAAAAAAATTAGCTGGGCGTGGTGGCGGACACCTGTAGTCCCAGCTACTTGGGAGGCTGAGGCAGGAGAATGGCGTGAACCTGGGATGCGGAGCTTGCAGTGAGCTGAGATCGCATCATCACACTCCCCCCTGAGCAACAAGAGCAAAACTCCATCTCAAAAAAAAAAAAAAAAAAAAAGAAAGAAAAACAAAACAAAACAAAAAAGCAAACACATACACAGACACACACACACAGAAATAAAAGCATATCTATATGGACTCTAAAGGAGACTTAACTGGTTATTAGAGGTAAACATAGCTATTTGTTGGTAGTAAGTGAATAAATGCTTGGTTGTTACTTAAAAAAAAACAAAACATAGCTATTTGACCAGTTTATATTTTAATAATATACTGAATATATTAAATCTTCAAATTAATTTTCACTACTGTAGAAATTGGTTAAATTTCACTTGGAGATAAATACAAAAAACTGCCTTAGTAAATTGGTGCATAATCCCACTAGATATTGGTTACCTAGATAAAATGTAATCATTACAGCAGAGAAAATTTAAATTAGATAGTAAATGGTACCTTTGAAAACACGTAAGTCAGGCAACATCTTTATTCCTGATTTATCTTATTTTTACCATTGTCTGTGCTTATTACATTTAAATAAGTTATTTCAAACACACACACAAACACACACACACACACACACACACGCACACACATTTTTCCTCTAGATCTTTTCCTTTCTCATCAAGGTCATATCCCTTATAATATCTGCTATTAACTTATTTTCTTCTTTCCCTTGCTGCAAATTGAAAACTCAGGAGTTTAGCAACTTTGGCTGCCTTGTTTGGCACTATAATGCCAGCACATGGCAGACATATTAGCCATGCAGTACATATTTATTCCAGGGATAAATCATCGCTAAATTTGCATTAATTGCTCATTAAAATTAGAAATCACTCAATGCGGCCGGACGTGGCGGCACACACCTGTAATCCTAGCACTTTGGGAGGTCAAGGCGGGCAGATTTCCTGAGCTCAGGAGCTCGAGACCGGCCTGGGCAATATGGTGAAACCCCGCCTCTACTAAAATAAAAATTTAAAAAAAATTACTCAGACATGGCGGCGTGCGCCTGAAGTCCCAGCTACTCGGGAGGCTGAGGCAGGAGAATTGCTTGAACCTGGGAGGTGGAAGTTGCAGTGAGTCAAGATGGTGCCACTGCACTCCAACCTAGGGACAGAGTGAGACTCCGTCTCAAAACAAAACAAAACAAAAACACACACAAAAATGCGAAAGAAAAAAGAAATCATTCAATGTTTTTATTTATTTATTTATTTATGAATTAAGATATGCTTTCTTGAGTTCTATAGAAGGGGTGACATGATAGCCTGGGGACTGGGAATTCAACGGAATGTTTATTCCATGTGTAAGTAGCGTCTGCTGTGTATTTAGTAAAGAGAGAAAAGACGTTTCAAACTGCTACAGTAATTTTTTTTTTTTACTATATTGGTATAGTACTTGTCACATTAATGAAATGAATGTGTTTTAAAACATTTGATTTCAGGGCAGAACTGTAACTAGTTTATTTCTGTATTTGTGGCATCTGTATCTATAGTTCATGGTATATAGTAGATGTTTAATACAGTAGCTACTGATGGCAAAAAGTTAAAATTATAAAATAAAATTATAAAATAAAATAAATATAGTGTAGCTACCTAATAAATAAATTTTATTTATTTAAATAAATTTATTTGAGGATGAAAGAAACGGAGACCCTTAGACAAGTAATAATGAATGAATAAAGATATGAAAGAATGGGAAGCTGTAGATACATGGCTATTAGTTCCAGTCAATTGATGGACCATGAGAGCTACATTTTTCTGTACTAAAGCACCTTTTCACAGGTAGAAAAACCATATTTTACATAAATAAAAGAATGACAATTATTGTCATGTCCTTATTTAATTAGACCTGATTTTCATCTCTATGTCGTAAATGGAAATGAAAGTAAGTTTACACAGAAAAACAGCCAGCAGGGAACTACAAAGTGTAACTAAGAAAATCATAGCAATTATATGGAGAAACTGTATCTCAAAAATGTTTGCCTTAGGGGATCAAAGGCTTATTTATCTCATCTGAAGTCTACAAAAGTTAATTTCCCTTATGTATCTCTTTGTAAAACCGATATTTCCTTGCCTTTAAAGACTTATATTTTACATATTTCCCTGAACTATGCAGATTGTGAAGATAGATTGGTGTTTATGTCAGCATGCCTACAATTTAAAAAATTATTTAAAAGTCAACAAATGAAGCTTTATAATTAGTATTTTAATGTTATTTCTGGTATGTGGTAGAAGGATGGTCTCGCTATAAAACATACTCCAAGAACCTAGACATAAAATAGTTCTCATTGAGAGAATATATCTAAAACAAAGAAACTTGATACAAAACTCTGATCTATATATACCCTTTAAGAGTCATGGCCTAGGTCTCTATGCTACACCTTGTCACAACCCTGCCTTTCCCCATTGACCTGACACAAGATACATCAGTTTACTTGGTGGTTAGTAAACTGATGTCAAAGACTGAAAGTGTCAGAAGCAAAAATGACAATGAGCACTTTCAAAAAAAAAGACACTCGGGCAACAAGTTTTAATTATTGTCATTTTCAATGTAGCCATGAGACTCTTTTAGCGTGATGTGAGCACATACTCAATTTTTTAAGTACAGTATATTTTTCTTACTAAGTATCTACCCTGTCTGCAAGGAGCAAATGAGTTGGTTGTAAAGTTTTACCCAGATCCTTGTTATAAGTTCTCAGTTATAAATTGAGCTTCTGACTTTATATATGTCTCTTACACTTGATTTTGGCCAAAAGGACTGGAGTGATTCTCACGCACATGGGTCATGAACAACACTTAGAGGAGTGCTGCCTTAAAGCACCAACATCATCTTCCATAACTGGAGCTGAAGTATAATCACATTATTAACACATACTTTGTTTAAGGGAAAATTACTGCATGAGATGATTTCATTTTTCATTCCATGCAGACCATTTTATGGGATGTCAATGCAATCTTATAGGTTGACACTAATAAATACCATGCTCCATAAATACCACTCCACACATTGCTAGTTTTCTTGAAAAGACAATTAGTCCCCATAAAAGATACAGATTTTACTATTTTGCTGATGTAGATTTAAATACTAGTAGCTAGCTATCCAATTAATGCTCCATAAACACTATTCGTAAACATCTGCAATTCTCTTAAACTGTGAGTCTCAATGACAATTGAATATTAGCATTCTGCCTGAGGAACTTTTAAAATATTGATGCCAGCACTTTATTCTAAGATGTTTGTATTTAAATGATCTGACCACCCATAACAGAGTCACTTAGACAGATTTTATTTAAGAAAATGAAACAGTTCTAATATGCAGCCAATTTTGAGAATTACAGTTTTAAACAACAACAATATTTTAAAAGTACCACTGAATAATTGTACTTCTTAAGTCATTAAGATAGAATCTCACATAGAGTTGAGTCCTCTGATCCTCACCCCACCTCTTTTCATTGTTCTTTTGTTTTTTAGTTCTCCTTCCCTTCTTCTATGATGCTTCCTACTCCTCTTTCCTATCTTAGACTCTACTCCTTCCAATTTCTGTGCGCCACCAATTATTCCATTCTTTGACTGCAATAATATCTCTCTACTGACTAATACTCCCAGATATAATTCTTCATGCTTTTATCCCCCTCTGATTATTTTCCTTATCAACAAAAATGTATCAATCTCAGTGCCTACATACATATATTGATCTATATCTATCTCTATATTTATATTTGTATTTACCTATCTTATGTATAATATAACCTGAGTTTAACTCACATCACACCACTAAAATCATATAAAATTATATATCCCATCAGTCTATTTCTACATGTCAAACTCAAAAGTCCTTAATCTTGGTAAAACTCTCAACTATACCCTTTTATGAATAACGTCCCTGGTTTCTATCCTACTTCTTTGTTAACTGAGAGATGTTACTGACCCCTTGTTCAATTATCACTCTAAAAATTAACATTCTTCAAATACCTATATATTCTTCTTTTCTTTTTCATCTATTCTCAAGTTTTCGATCATCTCCTCTATGTATACTTGTCTGCCAAAGTTAAATGCCCTGCGATGACCTCTTTCCCAAGCAGCAAATTGACATTCCAGATATCAGCTGGACATGACAAAGTGGATCTTTCACAAACACTTCACATTGGACATATCCTAAAATACATTAATCCATTGTCTTTATTTTAATAAACAAACACACAGACTCAAAACATGCATCTAGTTGTGTTGGAGGCAGCTATATTGTGATGCGCACCATTAATCTTTAAGCTTCACAGGCAGCAGGGTAGGCACCTTGCAGTCTTGTTTGTTTTCCCTCTGATTTACCTGCCTACATCCAAACTATTGTTCAGATTAGGCAATTCCTATTTTAAAAAGTATTTGCAGATCATCATTTCCTCTTTTTTTGTTAAAAATTTTGTTTTCTAAGCAGTTTTAGGTACACAGCAAAATTGAGAGGAAGATACAGTGATTTCCCAGGTACTCGCTGTCCCCACAGATGCATACCTGCCTCATTATTAACACTCCATACCAAAGTGATATATTTGCTACAATTAATGAACTTACATTCACACATCCTTATCATCCAAAGTCTGTACTTTACATTAGGATTCACTCTCAGTGTTTCATGTTATGGTCTTGTACTAATGACGTATACCCACCATTGTAGTACCACACAGAGGAGTTTCACGGCCCTAAAAAACCTGGGCTCTGCCTATGCTTCCCTCCCCCTTGCTTCCTTCCTTCCCCTGACAATCATTGATCTCTCTACTGTCTCATAGTTTTGCCTTTTCCAGGATAGCATATATTTGGAATCATAAGGTATGTAGCCTTTTCCAACTGGCTTATTTCATTTAGTATTACGTACTTTAGATTCCTTCATTTCTTTTCATAACTTAATAGCCCATATCTTTTTAGTGCTGTATATTATCCCATTATCTAGATGTATCACAGTTTATTCATTCTTCCATGAAAGAGTATTTTGGTTCCTTTCAAGTTTTGACCATTATTAATAAAGCTGCTGTAATCACCCATGCTAAGTTTTTTTTGCTTGGACATAAATTTTCAACTCCTTTTGGTAAATACCAAGGAGTGTGATTGCTGGATCATATAGAATGAATATGGATATCGTTGTTAGAAACTGCGAAGCTGTCTTCTAAGGTGACTCTACTAGTTGGCATTCCCATTTCCACAACCAATTCCTTTTCCATGCCTATGTGCTGCCATAATTTAGGCTACTACAGTAGACTATGTTGGGCAATCTGGCTATTTCTACAGATTTCCTACCACACTGTTCCAGATGATTACTCTGAAACTGAGTCAGAACAGATCCTCACCCTCCTGGAAAACCTACCAATGGAAGGAACAAAGCTCCACACATACAGTCAAGGACATCTATGTAATACTATTAAATATATTTGTTTCATCTCCTGCTGCATCCCTTCATATTGTGGATCTTGAGGATATATAGAATTTTGTTTTATTTGTTTTTAGCATGGAATATTCTTCCTATTCTATAACTGTTGAGAGCTCTCTCAGGTTGAAGGTTTGATCCAAGTTGTATCTTTAAAAAAATTCTTTAACACAGTACAATTGTTATCTCTTTAATACGGGCTTTATTTTCCTAGCAAGTCAAAATTAATTGCTTCCACATACCAGCTATCACCTCTATCTCCTACGTATTTTACTGTGGCGTGCATTAAGGCTAGCTTTTACATGTCTGTCTCCCCTACTGACCTGTAAATTCCTTTAAGACAAAATTTTTTAATGATCTAACCACCAGTGGTCAGTATAATGACTTACACACAGTAGGGATTCAGTTAATGTCCATAGAATTTAATTCCCTCGACTAATCTACCCTCAATAAGTTTAGAAAACACCTCATTCTAGATATATGCTCTATTTGGCTTAAGAATTCTATCCCACACTAAGTATCATCTCACATAGTCCTTTCCCGAGATGATCTCTAACTTAACAGCTTTAGCCAAGCTACTCCTTCCTGCTCTTAAATTGAAAATATTTTAATTTCTTAGTTATGCTATATCATAGGTCATTGAATATTAGGACTGAAAAAAACTTTGATCATAATTATTTTTCATAGTCTAATTTTATAGAAAAATGTGAGTTAATATAATGATAGATGACTGTTCCAAATTAACGAGGGTTTTAAGTGACAGAGATGATGTGGAATCCAACTTAAAGACAATAGAATTGGGAAGCAGGCTAGCTAGTTGCATGTCTTTCTGCCACTTTGTACTATTACATGACATAACCTTCTGAACCTCAGTTTTCCAGTCTTTAAAATGGTAATAATAATAGTATCAACCTCGCAAGAGTGTTGCGATTATTAAACTAATTATATAAACTACTATCATATGTATGCTTAGCAAATGCTGCATATGTGGTAACTGGCTATTGTTGTACCATTCTCATAAATTATGTAAAGCACTTAGGATTATTTATTAATATTTGTTACCTTGTCTGTGTATATCTCTGTGTGTCGTGTGTTATTTAGTGCTCTGTGGAGGATACATGTATGTAACATAAAATTACATATTAAATTCTGTTTTTATAATTTCAAATATTCAAGTTTAAGATAAAACTATGTAATATTTTAGTGTCTCTTGACAATTTATTTCACACAAGATTGGGAGGGTTCACACTGGTATGGCCGTAGATGACAATTTGTTTCAAATAATGATTTTGTTTTCTTTGGTTTGTGTGTATGTCATGATTAAAGTTTGAGGGTTATATTTACTTAAGGTCTTGGTGGAGTTCAATATTTCAGCAAATACCATATAAAGACTTGATGAGCAAAGCTTACAAAAATATAGACCTATTTTTTACATTAATACACAATTTTAATTTATTTTTGATATTTGAAACATTTCATTTTTTTCTAAAGACCATTCCATTTCTTGGCTAAATCTATTTGTATTAGAATTGAAATATATACACCAACATGTAATTCTGAACTTATACAGGTTATTCACTCATGCTGAGAACTTTAATCGAATTTCAAGTTTGATTACACTATCTGAATTGTTTTCAGATGGATTATATTCCCCATCTAAGAAACTAGCACGACCTCAGGAGGCTGAAGCGGGAGAATCTCTTGAACCCGGGAGGTGGAGGTTGCAGTGAGCCGAGGTCGGGCCATTGCACTCCCAGCTGGGTGACAGAATGAGACTTTCTCAAAAAAACAAAGAAAAAGAAAAGAAAAAGAAAAAGAAAATAGCAACACCTTCCATTTGGTTGGAAAAAGTTATTCTTGACACATTCTCATTTACTCCCATCTCCAATCTATTATCAACTCCTATCAATTTTTCCTCATATACTTATTTACTACATCTACCTGTATTTCTTTCACAGCCACCATCAACTTTCACCTAAACCCATGAAATGTCCTTCTTTGAGTATTATTTATGTCTCCTCTTTCCCTCTTCTTCATTCATTAGCCAGTGAAATCACATCAAATAATTAGCATGCTTGACCCTTTCAATGGTTTTCTACTGCTATAAAAATAAAGTTCATAATCTGTATCCTGTATTACTGGATTAGTGTTCAATTTCTTCACGTAGCATTTTACCCCTCTCTTATCTGTTATGACGCTCCCACTGTGAGGGGATAACTTTTATTCATATGCTTTCCATCTTTTAGGTCTTAATTTGAATGCCACTTCCTCAAAGAAGCCTTCTATGATTTCCTTTTCTCAGTGTTACCTCTATATTATCTTGGAGCATCCTGATTTCTCCTTCACAGCACATTTCAAAATTTATAATTATATGGTTAAACTATCTGTTTCCCTCACTTAATTATAGGCTCAAATGGAGTAAAATTATTGTCAATTTTTTTTTTTGCGTACTTTTCTTCTTTTTCCATCACTACTGTATGCCTAACATCTTACCCAGTCCCAGCACATTGACCTTTAATAAATATTTGTTAAATGAATAAATGGATAAAAGTAACTAGTCGATGTAGGAAAAATGTGTATTAGGAATTTATGTATGAATCATGGGGAATTACTTATATTTCAGGTTAATTCATTTTTAAAATTTTTACAAAGTAAAATATTTTAAACAACAGTTATATTAGTATCCCTAGAACATAGTACTTCCAAACTGGATTACTCAGAGAATCATTTCAAAAAGGCCCTTGAGATGCTAAACTGACTGAAAACGTAGGTCAATTATATATGATTTTAAAGAGGCAAAGTTGATTAACACATTTACTTGAAATTTATTCATTGTGTAGAGCATTTGAAGTATTGGGCACGATGTCAAATCATAAATAAAGAAACTATCAACATATAGTTTATGACCTTGAGTAATCACTAGACTACTAATGAAGAAAGGCAAACTATATTTTGGTTTTATAATACATGACAAATATCATCAAATTCAAGATTATTTAGTGTTTAGCACATATTTCAGTATATCTTAAAACTGTAGGGGCTATGTAGTCTACAGTAAGCTTTTCCATTTTATAAATTTGGAGAAAATGCTAATGCTAGCATTATAGTAATCATAATTCCCTGCATTTTGAATTTGTATAACTGAAAAAGAATATTTAGGTTTTATATTATTTTTCAGACATTACCCCCTTTCCTTAATATATTTAACAGTACAGCTTTTTAAAGAAAACTTATTTGTAAACACGATTATTTACTTTAATATTTATCTGTCGTTTTTTTGTCAAGTGAAAGTTACCCAATTTCATGGTCCAATTTCAATAATTAATGCTTAGGTGCTTGCATTTTTTTTTTTTTTTTTGAGATGGAGTCTTGCTGTGTTGCCCAGGCTGGAGTGTAGTGGCATGATCTCCACTTACTGCAAGCTCTGCCTCCCGGGTTCACGCCATTCTCCTGCCTCAGCCTCCTGTGTAGCTGGGACTACAGGCGCCCGCCACTGCGCCCGGCTAATTTTTTGTATTTTTAGTAGAGACAGGGTTTCACCGTCACCGTGTTAGCCAGGATGGTCTCAATCTCCTGACCTCGTGATCCACCTGTCTCAGCCTCCCAAAGTGCTGGGATTACAGGCATGAGCCACCGCACCCGGCCTGGTGTTTGCATTTTTTATGAAGCTTTTGCTTATTTAGATGTGATTGTTTTTACAATCATGTAAATTGTGTATTTTTAATTTTTACAATATTTACGCTCATACTTATGGTTCTATATATTGCTGGTTTACTAGATATTTGACTTGAAATTTGATATTGCTCTAGAAGAAACAAAATGTACAATATATTTTATGCTATTTTCTTTATTATGTGTCCTATCCTGAGATAAATAAAACATTTCCTTGATCAGTTTTCGCTTTTATTCACCTGTTGTTCTGCAAAAGAGCTCACTTTCTTTTCAGCTTTCTCTGGTAGTAAATTTTGTTATAATGTCCAAGCATAGTCATCTGAATAAAATAAACATAGTTGGATATTGAGATATTTCAAATACAAGGGATCTTAGGGGAGAAAAAGAACATTTAAATAGAGCAGTAGGGATTTCTTAAAACCCTAGTACACTTGCTCATCCAGTTTGGCAAAGGAAACAAACAAACAAAAGCACTATTGTGCAAGTCCTCATATATGTATGTTGCATGTTGTATTACTTTCTTGGCTAGATTATAATTTAATCTACACAGATTTTTAGGTGATTCACTTAGTACTAAACTAAGTGCTCTGAAAAATACATAGAATGAATAAGGCACAGTCGTAATCCTCAAGAAGTTGACCATATTTGGCAAGAAATAATCCTTCTTCACAGCGAAATAATCAGAAAATGTCGCAATTATTGAACTGTTAAATTTGATGAGCAAGACTAAGAGCACTAACGAGAATTCATCAAAAGTGAGTGGGGATGATGATCTGTTAGAGCTTCATGAATCTCTCAAGATGTTTAGTACTCAGATAGGCAGGTGAAGATAATATGATGCTGAAGATGAAATGATATGGCCAAAGGCATGAGGCCTTAAAGATACAAATTTGACTACTATTGGAGAGAAGAGGAACTGAATGCTAAAAGATTTGCTTTTCTTTCACTAAGCCAAATATATGTTGGTTTATTCTCCCAGCTCCTTGGTCATGACAGGCTTTTCTGTACCTTTGTAATGTATTTTTATGTTTCTATAACAGCATTTCAATTAAAGGTAAGTTTCTCTCTCATCTCCTTTCCTAGAGCACCTGCTGTTTGACAGAAGTTATTCTTTCTGTTTATTTTCCGCTCTTCATTTTTCAGAGTCAGACATTTGGTACAAATTAAGGTCTGAATAAATGGATGCAATTATTTATAAATTAATTTAAGATGGTTACCTTGCATAGTAGAGTAGTTTAGATTTGGCATTGTATACAATATGAGATTTCTTGAAGAAGTATGAAAGACTAGGTCCTTAAATTAATGAATTAAAGCTAATGAGATGGAAATTGATAGAAGTCAACTTTGAGCAAATCTTTTTTTGAGAGTATAAGTTGAGCATGAGAGAATTTGATAGCATTAGAGCACTTAAGGTTCCAGTTTCCAGTCTCAGAGTTTGAGTAATTAGAACCAATGAACCTTTACAAAAGGATCACAAAGTTGCTGCAGAAAAGAAACAAGCCCTTTAAATAATCAGGCAGTGAAAAGAAATGCTTTAAAGTCATCTTCTTTTTGTTTTATTTCTTGGCTTTTTATTGGGAAGAAAAATGCATAAATGGAAGATTCATCTTCAGTGACAATTATTCATTCATATAAATATCTAATGATCATGTTATTATTAATGTTGTCAATATCTTTTTCCAAATTATACACCCAAAGTGATAAATTTGCCAACCACCTACTCTACTGAGGTGCCCATTATATTGGATTATTCTAGGATGTGCTTGAGAGAGGGTGGAAAACTGGCAGCCTGTTATGCTTTTTAGCTTTAAAGAATCACTCATTCACATTAAGACCAGAGATATTAAATCTGAAAATAAATACTTTTACAATGCCCAATTTGCTGGACCAGCAGGAGTTATTGAAGAACTTCCTGAATTTTATTGACACATGAAGAAATCAACAAACATAAAAGCAAACCCATTATATCATTTTCCCATCAGAAATCACACTGAATAGTGAATTTCCAGTGATATTTTAATGAGCAGCAGCCTTAAGTTCAGACTGAATGCCAACCTGGAGAGACTCAGTGGACCTCACACAGCTCCAATTTGATTTAGCTTTAAATAAGGATAATAGACAGGCAATAATATAGCTTTTATGGCAACAGCATAGTAGAAGTCTTATAACCTTTAGATATAATATCTTATGTCTTCTAAGTCATCTGCACTCAGTATGTGTTACCCACTTGCTACACATTTCTGAGGAATCTTCTTAAAATTTTGTTGCACTAACTTCTATAATATCTAGTGCATTAAAAATAGACATTAAAACACTATCACCAGAGCATATTTCATACAGTAAGAAGTTGGAATTCCCTCTACAAAGCAAATTAACAACCATAGATAGATTCACCTAAATGTTCTGACATTTCTTAAACATTTGAAAGACTATTTTTTTCCACTTATCGTCTATTACTTCTGCCTTTTTATAAGTGTTGATAGAGACGTTGAACTGGGTATATTAGTTTATAGATGTAGATTCAATTCTTTCTCTGGCAAATCTTTCTACATAAGGATTACCTAGCTTGTAAGTTTTATGTTGCTTGTCCAAATAATCTTTCTGTCCTAGAGATCAATATGCACTCAAACTTCATTTTTATCTAACTACATAAATGAATTTAAAAATCCTTATTACACGATAGAGCTGAGACAGAGAGATGAAATATTTAACACAGCACACTTTAATACCACCATATTGTTTTCTCAATTTTCCTAGCAAAAATAGACTTTTCCTATATATCATGCATTTTACATTATCAGAGTAGTCATTAGATACTCTTTCTCAGACAATTCTGCATCTGGTCTGATAGCATAACCATAAACCATCCCTTAGGAATAAACTTTCACTTGCAAAAGCTTCTGCATATGAATGCAGCACACCAGTCACTTTTCTTTTATAAAGCAATGCATTATTGATTCTTAGGCTGTCCAAACCTCACCAAAGGTACCATGAGGAAGATAAGTTTGTTTCCTAGTTCGTAGAAGTATGACTGTGATAGAAGATTGATAATGCCTATACTTATAAATGACATCTTGGTATAGTTTAGATTGTCCATAGTTCCCAGAGATATGACCCTCCTGAATTGATCTTCTAGTATAGCCAACTAGAACCATTTAAATACATCAAAATTTATTATGATAATTGTTTCAGTAATCATTGATTACTCAGTAATCATTCCTGAATAATGCCAAGTTATTGAAAAAGAATGTTCCCTACTTTGTTTATTTGGGTTAATATGTTTGCCTAAAAGCCATCTCTAGTTGATTCAATAAACTAATTTATTGAACTTAAAATCCCTCTTAGTACTTTATGTCCAGTGTTGATTAAGGTGACTCAAGGATTGTTCTGGTTTTGGTTTGGCTCTGTGTCCCCACACAAATCTCACCTTGAGTTGTGAACCTTAGTATTGCAGGAGGGGCCTAGTTGGAGGTAATTGGATCATGGAGGCAAATTTCTCCCATGCTGTTCTCATGATAGTGAGTGACTTCTCATGAGATCTGATGGTTTAAAAGTGTATGGCACTTCCCCTCTCGCTCTCTCTCTCTCCTGCTGCCATGGGAAAAATGTGCTTCCTTATCCTTTGCCTTCTGTGATAATTGTAAGTTTCCTGAGACCTCCCAGTCATGCTTCCTGTTAATCCTGTGGAACTGTGAGTCAATTAAACCTCTTTTCTTCATAAATTACCCAGTCTGAGGTAGTTCTTTATAGCAGTGTGAAAATAGACTAATACATTTCATCTAAGTATATATGATATGGATATTATTAAATTATATTGTGTGTATACAGAAGTATTGTTTCTCCCAGAAGCTTGTAGATTAGGCATATTCTACTTCTAGGTGAAGTTCAACCTGAGTGTGCAAAAGGATCCCTGTAATTGCCCTTGAGAATTTCTAGGAACAAATCATCAGTGATATGGAATCACCATGTAACCTTACTATTCACCTTCTTGTTTACAATTCTGATTTCATAAACATTTGTTTATATTTCATCCAACTCTTAACCACATCTGGTGAGGCAAAAAAGAAAAAATAGACTCTGGCATACTAGGAAACCACCAAAGAATGCCTTAAGTGATGTCATTGTTACGCATAGCTATACATGTATAAGCTATGGCTGCTGCCAGCCACTGCATTATCAGATAAGGTCAAAGTTAGAATTTAACTCAAGGCTTCAAATGTAAAATTAGGATAAGTATAACCAACAATAAAAGGCCCAAGTGATACAATCCTATCTCATATTCTGGCATGTCATAAGGAGACATTAACCCCAAATGATCCCAGTAGAGTTCTCAAGTATATCTTGTACCTTGATTTGTGCCACATCTGTGAAATTCTCCAGCATTGGCTATTAATCATTACCACATCTGAAAGGAGCTGCTAAGAAGATTATACTGTTGCTATGAAATGTTCTCTTAGAGGAAAATATGAAGGTATCTTATTTTGAAATCTTTGTTTGCATGCTGTCCATTCTATATTCCACAATTTCACCTTCTCTTCTATTTATTATTTTTCTTAACTCAGACAGCCTTTCATAGTTGGATTTGCTCATTAAATTCTGCTTTTCATCCATGGGTCTGGCTTTTGTTTGCTTGCCAGAGCTTTCACACCTGTCTATTCCTAGGAGGAAGAAGTAGGTTTACAAAGGTAGCATGGAGTTCATGGAGCTGATAGTTAAGTCTCTGAAAGCAGAGGAACATACAATGGTTTAAAAGAGAAAGAAATAAACAAATAATCGAGACCTAAACTTTGTAAAATGCATAAAAAGGCAGAAAGTTAGTCAAATGATGAAACAATACATGAACAAGTAGCCTGAATAGCATTCTATAATGTACCAGAAAAAAAAAAAATGGATAAAGATCATTCAAAGGATCAGATGTGTGGGTAGAATTTTATTTGTTATTTTCAATAACTTTATTAAGGTATAATCGACATGTCCTCATATATGTATGTTACCAAAACATCAAGGGTTTTGTCTAGGTCCTTCTGCTTGCTTCACAAAATGCCAATTGCTGAGACAACAAATATTGCCAGAGAAGAAAGCTTTAATCAGCTGCTGCAGCTGAGGAGAACAGGAGATAAAGTCTCAAATCCATCTCCCCAAATGATTAAAATTAGAGGTTTATATAACAGGGAAAAATACATGTGCAAAAACAAATATTAAGGAAAGGTAAGGAAGAGGAATTGGTAAACTGGAATTATGATCCGTGGATGAAAGGTCTGGCATCTCATTTTCTGGATACAGTTATCTGGTGAGTTTCAGTTCCTTGATTTCTAGGAGGGTTGAGGGTTAGTTTCCCAAGGAAGAAACTCAGATGAGACAAATGAAAGTTTCAAGCTTCAAGACAGGGTGTGGTTGGGGGGTGGGGTGTCAATTTCTGTGTTTATCCAAAAAACAGTAAACATCAGTTCCATGAAAGAGTTGGGCTGGTTTTAGTAAATTTAGATGGTAGTGCAACAATGACCACAATCTAGTACTATATATTTCTTTCTCTTCCAAAATTTCCATCACCCCAAAACTTTACTCATGACTGCTTGTAGTCAATACTCACTCCCATTTCCAGCTCTAGACACCCTCTGTTTTGGTTTCTGCCTCTAAAAGTTTTCCTTGTCCAGGAATTAAAAAAATATGGAGTCCCATAGTTTGTATCTTTTACTTTTATTTTGCCTGGCTTTTTAAATAGCATAATGTTTATGTAGTTCATCTATGCTGCGGCATGAATCAATGCTATATATCCATTTATTTGAATTACTGAATAGAATCCATCATGTGAAAACACATTCTGCTTATCTGTTCACCAGTTGATGAGCCTTTCAGTTGTTTCCAGTTTAATATGACTGCAAGTATTCTATACAAGTCTCTTTTTGGAAATACATATACACACACACACTCAAATATATATTTATTTTTCTGTTTGTTATATATAGACACCTAGTACAAAAAGTGCTAAATTACATGGTAAATATACACTTTTTAAATCAACTGTCAAACTGCTTTTTAATAACAGTGGCCTGTACCATTTTATCACCCACTACATCCTCTCTGATAGTACTACTGTCAATTCATTTGTTAATGCCATTATACAGATGCTTATTAGTATCTCGTTGTGATTTTAATTTGTGTTTCCTTAATGACAAATTAATTTGAGATACTCTCATGTGCTTATTAGCCATTTGTTGATCTTCTTTGGTGGAATATCGATTCAAATCTTTCACTCATTTACAAAATTTGTGTTGTTTTCTTAGTACCGATTGGTAAGTGTTCTCTATAAATCATAAATACAAGTCATTTGTCAGATATATGATCTGCAAATATTTTGCAAATACATTATCTGTATTTTATGTATCATGTTCTTATGTTTTTGGTAGAGAAAAGGCTTTTAATTTTGAAGAAGTTTAATTTTTTTTTTATTGTATCATACTTTACTGTTATATTTAAGAAACCTTTGCCAACCAAATTCACAAAGATTTTCTCCTATATTCTACGAATATTCATAGTGTAGCTTTCACCTTTAAGTCTGTGATACATTTTGAGTTAATTTTACATATGCTGTGAGGTAAATATCTTCATTTTTGTTTTTACAGTATTTTCCCCTTGTCCTCAGTTTTGCTTTCCATGGTTTCTGTTACTTTTGGTCAACTACACTCTGAGAACATTAAATGGAAAATTCTAGAAATCAACAATTCCAAAGTTTTAAATTATGTTCTATTTTCAGTAGTGTGATGAAATCTTGAGGTGTACTACTCTGTCCCCAGCTGGGGGGCGTGAATCATCCTTTTTTCCAGCATCTTCATGACATCTATACTCCCTGCCCATGAGTCACTTAGAAGCTATCTCTGTTAGATTACCTGTGGTGGTACCCTTATTTTACATAACAATGATCCCAAAGCACAGGAGTAGTGATTCTGGCAATTCATGTATATCAGAGAGAAGCTATGAAAGTACTTCCTTTAAGTGAAAAGGTGAAAGTTATCATATTAATAAAGAAAAAATATTATATGCTGCGGTTGCTAATATCTATGAATATCTTTGAATCCTCTATCCATGAAATTTTGAAGAAGAAAAAACAAAGTAATGCTCATTTAAATATTTCCCTCAAATTGAGTCTG
Organism: Rhinopithecus roxellana; assembly: GCF_007565055.1. Taxonomy (NCBI): domain Eukaryota; kingdom Metazoa; phylum Chordata; class Mammalia; order Primates; family Cercopithecidae; genus Rhinopithecus; species Rhinopithecus roxellana. The sequence goes on along the minus strand of NC_044559.1, from coordinate 66,313,393 downwards.
TCCTCTCTTGATGGAAATATTTACTAATTAATTGATCTGTATTTTTATTACTTATTGAGTAATTCAATATTATTTCTATACAGGGGCAACTCTACCACTTTCAAGCAATATCTTTGCCTATCATAATGAATAATTATATATTACATTACTGTATTAATGATTACATGATATCTCATACCAAGATCTCAAAGCACAGTAATCCTAGAAAAATAATCAAAAAGCAAACCAAGAAGAGTAGTTAACAATAAAACTATTTTATATAATAGTTATGGTTCTTATGGTTGAAAGACATAATTTCAAAATAAATTAGCATTTAAAAATATGTTAATTTTTTATCTATCCAAAAGTGGTTAATTTGGCTTCAGGCATAAACAGAAACCATGTCATGAGTGATGTTTTCTGCTTATTTCTTGACATTTCTTCTTCTGTGTGGGTCTCAGTCTTAGGTACATCCAATGAAGACCAGAAAACCAGCAGAAACATCAGATATTAATTTAAGAGTTTAGTCCTAGAGGAAGAAAAAAAACACTCTTTTCCAGTAGTTCTAGGAGTCACCTTGACTATGCCAATTTGAATAACTTGCCTTTTTTTTTTTTTTTTTTTTTTTTTTGCCAAACAATTTCCAGGCAAGAGATGCCTATCACTGGAGCTAAGTGTCAGCTCCATCCAAACATGGACTGTGAAAAGAATTACTTGCTCCCCAAAGGAAAATAAGGGACTTTTACTGGAAGCAAGAGCCTAGGATGTCCAAGAGGCAAAAACATCAAATGATCAACACATTCATGCATTATCAGTTAAACCATAATTCACTTTTTTTTTTTTGTTTTGTTTTGTTTTTGAAATAGAGTCTCGCTCTGTCACCCAGCCTGGAGTGCAGTAGCACAATCTCTGCTCACTGCAAGCTCCGCCTCCCAGGTTCACGCCATTCTCCTGCCTCAGTCTCCCGAATAGCTGGGTCTACAGGTGCCCGCCACCACACCCTGCTATTTTTTTTGTATTTTTAGTAGAGATGGGGTTTCACCATGTTAGCCAGGATGATGTCAAACTCCTGACCTCGTGATTTGCCTGCCTCGGCCTCCCAAAGTGTTGAGATTACAGGTGTGAGCCACTGCTCCGGGCCCATAATTCACTTATAATAAAAAATGTATTTATTCACATAAAATACCACATCCACACTCTTGCATTACAATTTATATTCTTGTATATGGTTTATATCAACTGTGACTTTAATTCTGTGTGTCATTTTTGAGACTCCAATTTGAATGTTTTTGTTCAGCTTATGTACAATTCAATCTTCTTTATATTTGTCCTTTTATATCAAGCTGTATTTTTTTTCTCAGAACCAGGAAAGAGCAATTGAAGAGAGTAGTAAACTGCAGCCAAAATTTAAAAGGAAACATTAGGAGAAACTTAGATTATTTTGTGGCAGCATGGGTGATTGATGGTGATATGGTTTGGCTGTGTCCCCACCCAAATCTCATCTTGAATTCCCACATGTTGTGGGAGGGACCATGTGGGAGGTAATTGAATCATGGGGGCAAGATTTTCCCTTGCAGCTCTCATGATAGTGAATAAGTCTCCCACGATCTGATAGTTTTAAAAATGGAAGTTTCCCTGCACAAGATCTTCTGTCTTATCCACTACCACCTTCTGCAATCATTGTGAGACCTCCCCGCCATATAGAACTGTAATTCCAATACCCGTTTCTTTTGTAAATTGCCCAGTCTCAGGTATGTCTATGTCAGCAACATGAAAATTAAGTAATACAGTAGAGTGGGGCGATCCTGAAAATGTGGAAGCAATTTTAGAACTGGGTAACAGGCAGAGGTTGGAACAGTTTGGAGTGTCAGAAAAGGCAAGAAGATGTGGGAAATTTTGGAACTTCCTAGAGACTTGTCAAACGGCTTTGTCCAAAATACTGATAGCAATATGGACAATAAAGTCCAGCCTGAGGTGGTCTTAGAGGGAGATGAGGAACTTCTTGGGAACTGGAGAAAAGGTGAATCTTATTATGTTTTAGCAAAGACACTGGTGGCATTTTGCCCCTGCCCTAGAGATTTGTGGAACTTTGAACTTGAGAGAGATGATTTGGGGTATCTGGCAAAATAAATTTCTTAGCAGCAAAACATTCAGGAGGTGTCTTGGGTGCTGTTAAGTGCATTCAGTTTTATAATGGAAACAGAACATAAAAATTTGGAAAATTTGCAGCCTGACAACACAATATAAAAGAAAATCCCATTTTCTTTTTTTTTTTTTTTTTTTATTATACTTTAAGTTCTAGGGTACATGTGCATAACGTGCAGGTTTGTTACATATGTATACTTATGCCATGTTGGTGTGCTGCACCCACCAACTCGTCAGCACCCATCAATTCATCATTTATATCATGTATAACTCCCCAATGCAATCCCTCCCTCCTCCCCCCTCCCCATTATAGGCCCCAGTGTGTGATGATCCCCTTCCCGCGTCCAAGTGATCTCATTGTTCAGTTCCCACCTATGAGTGAGAACATGCGGTGTTTGGTTTTCTCTTCTTGTGATAGTTTGCTAAGAATGATTCTACTACAAAGACACATGCACACGTATGTTTATTGCGGCACTATTCACAATAGCAAAGACTTGGAATCAACCCAAATGTCCATCTGTGACAGACTGGATTAAGAAAATGTGGCACATATACACCATGGAATACTATGCAGCCATAAAAAAGGATGAGTTTGCGTCCTTTGTAGGGACATGGATGCAGCTGGAAAATCCCATTTTCTAAGGAGAAATTAAAGCCAACTACAAAAATTTGCATAAGTAACAAGAAGCCGAATGTTAATCCCCAAGACAATGGAGAAAATATCTCCAGGGTATGTCAGAGGTCTTCACAGCAGCCTTTTCCATCACAGGCCCAGAAACCTATGAGGAAAAAATGGTTTCTTGGGCAGGCCCAGGGTCCCTGTTCTGTGTGTAGCCTAGGGACTTGGTGCCCTGTGTCCCAGACACTCCAGCTGTGGCTGAAAGGGTCCAACACAGAGCTCAGGCTGTGGCTTCAGAGGTTGCAAGCTCCAAGTCTCAGCAGCTTCCACATGGTATTGAGCCTGCAGGTGCACAGAAGTTAAGAATTGAGGTTTGGAAACCTCTGCCTAGATTTCAAAGGATGCATGGAAACACCTGGTTGCCCAGGAAAAAGTCTGCTGAAGGGTAAGGCCCTCCTGGAGAACCTCTGCTAGGGCAGTGCAGAAGGGAAAAGCGGGGTCAGAGTCCCTACTGGGGCACTGACCAGTGGAGCTGTGAGAAGACTGCCACTGTTCTCCAGAGCCCAGAATGCTAGATCCACCTACAGCTTGTACTGTGCACCTGCAAAAGCTGCAGACACTCAATGCCAGCCCTTAAACACAGTTGGGAGGGAGGCTGTCCACTGCAAAGCCAGAGGGACAGAGCTGCCCATGACAGTGGAAACCCAGCTCTTCCATCAGCATGATGTGGATGTGAGACATGAAGTCAAAGGAGATCATTTTGGAGCTTTAAGATTTGACTGCCTCACTGGATTTCGGACTTGCTTGGGGCCTGTAGTCCCTTTGTTTCGGCCAATTCCTCCCATTTGGAAAGGCTGTATTTACCCAATGCCTGTATCCCCATTGTATGTAGGAAGTAACTAACTTGCTTTTGATTTGACAGGCTCTTAGGTGGAAGGGACTTTTTACTGTGGACTTTTGAGTTAATGCTGAAATGTGTTAAGACTTTGGAGGACTGTTGAGAAAGCATGATTGGTTTGGAAATGTGGGAACATTAGATTTGGGAGGGGCCAGGGTTGGAATGATATGGTTTGGATGTAGTCCCACTCACATCGCATCTTGAATTCCTACGTATTGTGGGAGGGACCCAGTGGGAGGTAATTGAACCACTGGGGCAAGTCTTTCCTGTGCTGTTCTTGTGATAGTGAATACGTCTCACGAGATCTGATGGTTTTAAAAAGGGGAGCTTCCCTGCACAAGCTCTCTTCTCTTGTCTGCTGTCATGTAAGATGCATCTTTCACTTTCTGCCATGATTGTGAGGCTTCCTCACCCACGTGGAATTCCAATAAACGTTCCCTTTGTAAATTGCCCCATCTCAGGTATGTCTTTATTAGCAGCATGAAAACAGACTGATACATATGAGGACATTTGGAATATGCACATGTTGAAATACTGAGAGGAAGGAATTATGAAAGGGTAGGGCTAAAGTTCCTGAAAAGAACTATAAAACATCATGGAAAAGAAATAAAAAAAAATAGCTCACAATTTCTTACCATTTAGATATCACAATATTTCAATAAACACTTTAAAGTCATAGAATTGTTTTTACTTTCGTCTGAAATTTGTAAGCAAAACGTTGGCTTCCCCATGTAAATAAATGCCCTTTTCATTTAGGAAGCAGATTTCCCCACTAAATTAGAAATGAGCTTCATTTATTTCCATCTCATAGACACTATCTACTGGTCACAGAGTCATTGAACTATAATTGAATTAAATTCCTGCCATAGCTTAGCTCCAAAATTAGTATCGACAGCTCCATTCAACATCGTCTAATAGACTTCAGAAGGGGACATCTACTGTGTAATATCGTTGAGGTTTTGGATTTTTTTTTTTTTTAAGAGTCTCACTCTGTCACCAGGCTGGAGTGCAGTGGCATGATCTCAGCTCACTGCAACCTCCACCTCTCAAGTTCAAGCGATTCTCCTGCCAATGTTGAGGTTTCAACATTTTGTATGATGTACTCCATTTTGTATGATGTATCATTTTGTATGATAAATACAGAAAATACTGTTGATGTATGTAAAATGCTTCAAAAGGTCTTGAGTTTTCAGGATCTTACAAAGAAGACACTATTATGATTTGGGTACTCAGCTCATTTTTTCTGATGGTGGACTACCATTAATTTCCTTAAAATATCTTTGTTAGCATACGTGCAAACAAATTATGTTGACTCATAACCCATTATTTTATTTAGTACTAAAATACTGAAAAATAGTGTTATTTAGCTAACTTAAACATAGAATCCTTGTTTTGTCTACTTGTTAAACTTTCTACCTCCTAATAATTTCCGCAGAGCTAATTGTGTTCCTTGAATACCTTAGCTCAACTGTGGTTGACTAGCTCTGCAACGTAGGGGCTGTTTCTGTCTCCTGTATTTTGTAGTATTACTTGGTATTTCTAGCATCTCCCAGGTGGGTACCTTCCTCAATGTAATTATCATCCAGCTTATCCTCCCTTCCAACATCATTTCTGAAAATGTTAAGTAAGTCCAGCTATAATGCTGACATCCCTGAAGCACACTCCTTAACACCTTTTCTTAACTTGATGCATTGCCATTTATCATTACATTCCTTTAGCCAATTTAAGTCCCAGGAAGAATGTTAATATTGAATCCAATTTGAGCTAAATTTTAATTAAGATTTCCTGAGACATTTTAAGTGATTTAAGTATAATCAAAATTGATATCTCCTCTGTTATCCCCATCCTCTACTTTTCTAATTTTATCTATACACAAAAGAGAATTAGTTTGTCTGGCTTGAATAGCTCTCTATAAATATATGCCATTCATTTTGACTGTTTCTGCAAATGTTTCTCCTTTGCCTTTAGGAGTATATCTGTCAGGTTTATACAAGTCCCATAATCATGTCATAAAATGCCTTTCCTTCTGGCAACCACATCTGTCCACCCAAATACCCAGTCTCAGGACTTAGTTGCATTAATGCCATTTCCTTTTTCATTCTCAATTATGTTTTGCTGTTATTTATGTGGACATTATCACTCTAAGCGTGACACATAATAAAAAATAGAATATGCATAATATAACCCCTTCAGCATAGTGCAGTGTATAAAGTACTTTGTTTACATTTATTGAGGATATTAAGCATGAACTTTTGAATGGGAAATTAATTAACATGGTGTTCCTGAAATTGAATTCCAGTTTCAAGGTAAATGTGCATGTTTACATTTGATCAAGGAAGGTATGTCAGCATCTTCACCGTATTTTCAAAGGAGTCTGCAAACTATAAAAACTACTACTTTTAGAAGTAATGTACTGAAAATATAAATATAAATAAATAAAACATTTCTACACGTTAATTTACTACAATTACATGTGTTTTCTTCATTCCACAGAAAACTTTTAATTATATTCCCTCATGTAAATTGAGACCACCTTTTTTTCATTCTTCACATTTTGTATGATAAATACAGAAAATACTGTTGATGTATGTAAAATACTTACTATAAGATTTCCTGCTATAATCCCTTTATATCCTTTTACTCTTTTAATTTATATTTATCAGCAAGTCAAGAAGCCACCTTTAATATAATAAATCACTGTTGCTTTAATGTTGCTTGATGAAGTTAATCATTGTTATCTTTTCATATATAATAACCCAAATAAAGTCTTTTAGATACCAGTTGCTTCAAAATGATTATAGATATATGTAAATTTGTTATACAGATGTCTACATCCTTAATTTCAAGGGCTCCGAATAGACTTCCTTTCCTCAAAGAAACATTTATTGGACTACGTTACCCTTGATATTCTTATAATGGGAGATGCATTTGTTTGATTGTTGACACGTTAATACTCTATGACTTATCAGTCCTTTATAAATCAGGGGGTGCAAGTTAAGAATCTTTCCTAGAGCAATTGCAAACAAAAAGGACACAAAGACGAGAGTCTCTGGGAGGAGACTCTAGGAGGAGGAGAACACTATGGAAGGAAAAATGAGAGTAAAAGGAAGGTTGGGAGAAAGAAAGGCAGACCATGCCTATTTCATTTTTTCCAGGTTCAGTCTGTTTTAATAAGAGTTTATGTGTCAAGAACGCGAGGTAAGACGGAAAAAAAATAAATTTCCTATAGGGATATTAGATTTTCTGTTAGGGCTTTCCTCTTTTTCCCTTCGTTAAATTAAAATAAAGATCAGTCTTCAAGATCCAAAGTTTATTTCTTATCACCCTAAGAGAAAAAAAAAAAAAAAAAAAAAAAAAAAAACAGTCTTATTCTTGTGATTGCTTCAGTATTGTAACAAGACACAGTAGCCTCAGTTTAAAACAAAACAAAACAAAACCCACAAGAGTATATATATCAAGCAAACTTCCTTCTGTTTTTTTCTTTGAAAGCCAGCTCCTTTTGTTGGGGGAATAAATGACATGGTGGTGAAAAGTTGTGTCCTAAGTGGATTTATGTTGTGATTTTCAATTCCAGCTCACTGCAGTCGACGCAGACGAGGGGTCAAATGGGGAGATCACATATGAAATCCTTGTTGGGGCTCAGGGAGACTTCATCATCAATAAAACAACAGGACTTATCACCATCGCTCCGGGGGTGGAAATGATAGTCGGGCGGACTTACGCACTCACCGTCCAAGCAGCGGATAATGCTCCTCCTGCAGAGAGAAGGTAATTTATAGTAGAACCAATGCAGTGTTTTCATCGGGCCGTTTAACCCTGTAATTAAATTTAAGAACCACGGCAAGTATTCTTTTATCCTATAAACATCTAAATTAGATCAGAAAAACAGAGAGACCATAGTCTCAGGAACAGCATGCATAGACTGATTTGGTTAAATTGTGGGACAAGGACAATATCTGAGGCATATTTCAAATTTATTATGGAAAAGTAAGGCTGCAGACAGACAGAGAAAGGCTCTTGTCTTCAAAGAAATTAACATATGTGTCAGTGGCATGTAATGTTTCAGGGTTTCAAAGTAACTTCTGAGTATATGGGTAATTATTAGTTATGTAAAATAATATATATATTTAAATATGTATGTACACACAAAGACACGCACACAGACACACACACACACACACACACACACACACACACACACACACAGAGTGAGCTAAAAGATTTCCTGCTATTACAACTGCATCTTTCTAGTCTCCCACCTGAGAAATCCCTTTTGTTAATTTATTATTTATTTCCAGATTTTCAGTATCATTCCAAGAAAATACGAATAAATATTAATATACTCCTTCATTTTGCTGGGGTTTTTTCCCATTCACAATGAATGTATCCTGGGATCCTCTCCATGTAAATACTAGATAAATCCTTCAAATTATTTTTTCACAGTTATGTAATATTCCTTAGTAAGTCTAAAACTATGGAAGAAGTCTATTATTGATAAACTTGTATTCCTTAATACGTATAAAACTGTGGAAGAAGTCTATTATTGATAAATTTTTCAATTTATCCTCTTTTACTGACAATGGAGAAATATTTAACACTGAACATGCATCAGTTTGAATGTGTGCAAGTGTATCATTTTTTATATTGGTATGTTAAGCCCAGATTACAATTATTCTGTATTTTCTACTAGTGTTTATGTGAATTCATATTGTATATTTAAATCCTTATTGTATTTGGGGTGTATCCTAGTACACAGTAGGAGGTATTAATGCAGTCATAGTTTTTTCCAGTCAAATACTCTGTGATATTTTTCCAGTCAAATACATTGTGATATTCATCCAAATATAAACAACATTGGATAGTTCATCTTTTCCTCACAAATTTGAGATGTCGCATTTATTATATCATATATTTTCTTATGTATTTTGATTTTGATCTAAATGTTCTATTCAATTCTATTATTTATATTTTATGAGCTATTACCACACAATTTTAATGATTAAGGTTATCTAGTATGCTCTATCCTCTGGTGCTACTAACTTACCTCAATGGTGTTTTCCCTCCAAAATGTTCCTTCTCCTTCTGTTAAGTTTTCTCTTTGACTTTAAATAAGCTAGTTCAGTGTTTTTGTTGTTTTTGTTAACTGTGTTTTTATTAGGAGCACAGGAGATTTATAAATTACTTAGAAATATATTATATGTGTTTGATGTTGTATCTTTCTATCCAAGAACATTTTGCATTTGCATTTTTGCATTTGTCCATGCATTTTTTGTGTTTTTAGCAGGCTTTTTCTCTTTTTATGTAAGTTCTGTACATTTCTTGCTTGATCTGTTTCTACATCTTTTGTTTTAATTGCAAATAGGCTTTTTTCACCCCTAGCCAAGGTCTAACTCTTTCTCTCAGGCTAGAGTATAGTGGCATAATCCCAGCTAACTGAAGCCTCAAACTCTGGGCTCATGCAATCCGCCCACCTCAGCCTCCCCAGTAGTGGGGACTACAGGTTCAGGCCACCAGTCCTAGCCAATTAAAAACAAATTTGTAGAATCAGAATTTTGCTATGTTGCCCAGGCTCGTCTCAAGCTCTTGGCCTCTACTGATCCTCCCACTTCGGCCTCCCAAAGTGCTGGGATTACTGGCATCAGCCAAAAAATGCTTATTTCATTTGTGACTTGAATGAGACTGCCTCAGTGTTACCCCATTAGTTTGGTCTATGGTTTTAAAAACTATTAATAATACATTAAGAAAATACTCATCTATTTCTATTTTATTGACTGTTTAAAATAGTAATGGTGCTTTTCTCAGATAAAATAAATAGCTATCATATATGAGGACAGTAATGACTTTTCTTCTCGAGTTGATGATATAGTGACTGATCTTACTGTCGCTCCTGTTTTGCATCCATGGTTTAGATGGATCTATTTTGCATCCATGGTATAGATTATATTAGGACATAATTTTTTTTCTCTTGAAATAAGCTGATATTATATGCTTGCTGATATTTTATTTAATAAAATTAGTCTGTACTTTTCTTTTTGAGAAATCCTATCAAGATTAGGTATAGTTGTCATAATACTTCATAAAAGAAACAAATAAAAACACAAGAAATCCCCCAAAATAGTTAATAAGTATAATATCAAACATGAATGTATTATAAACATGTACAAAACAAATAAATGAGTCTGAATTTGGTTCTCTGGAAAGACACAACAAAAATAAATATGTAATTAATTGGATAAAATACTATCTAAGCTGATCAAGAAAAAAAGAATGAGTAGAACTACACAATAAAATCTAATGAGGAAACTACATAGAAATAGAAAAAAGTAAGATTCATAGGAGACAACTTTGCTTAAAAGTATGCAAAATTTGAAAACAGAAATGGATGATTCTTTTAAAAGATACAATTTACCAACATTAGTTCAAAAAACAACAACAACAGAAAAGGAAATCTCAAGAATCAGATAACTCAATATTACACCAGGTCCAGCAAGCTTAACAGAAGGACTGTAACTAAACTTTGCAGGGTGTGTGATCATCATTAATCACAGAGATATGGTTGGTGGAGTATTAGATTCTCATTTATATTTTTAAACTAGATTTCCTCCTACTTAATAGTTTGTTTTCCTTTGAATCTCATGTCAAAAAATAATTGTAATGCCCATTACCCCTCCTTGCTGTCATCGACAGATGATAGGTCTCTTCTCAATAACTTTTCTTCTTTCTAACCTCATATCCTATTGCCATCCACATAGTGGAAAGTCACACTTGGAAGAGTTTATTTCCTACCTGCCTGACATTCACTTCAACAGTACTCCTGTCAAACTTCACATTGACTTTATATCCAATAAGAGGTTTAAGGCATCTCCCATCTTGCAGTCACTCTGACCAAACTTAAAATTTAACTCTCCCAACTGAGCCTCATTGTCAAGATGAAGTTTCTATCAACAGGTATAGCCCATGAATCCCACCTCTGTAGCCTTAACTCCTACTACCGCTTCGTTTATACCCTTCTCTTTAGTTCCACAAAACATACATTTATTTTCTTCAATGCTCTGTAAATTGACATGTGAGTTTTCCTCTGTCTGTTAATGTTCTGTGGTATTTATATGTAAATACATCTTGGATCTGAAATCTCTGCCTCTGTAACTTCTCTTGAAAAGTTTTTTCCTTCCTCCTATGCTGGTTTTCAGTCTGAAGATTTTGCTCCTGTAGATTTCTATATGTACTTCCAAAATAAGAGAATAGAATCTGTGAACATTGAACTGTAAATATAGCTTTTCTAGTGCAATATTGGTGGAACACAAAGGAAAACAAAAGCAATAATTTCTCTGTCTGATATCTACCAGAAAAAGCAATATAAATATCTGTAACCTTCATCTTAGAAACAAGCTAGAAATGCAGAATTACAAAAAGACTTCTTGTAGCACATATTGACATATTTAATAGAAAATAATAAGATAATACAATTATCTATAAGCCAGGAACATTATCTCACTACTACTAATTACTATTGTCATATCAAAAAGTTGTCTTTTTTATTTTTTTAATTATACCATTTCCAAACTTAAAGTATCTTAAGTCTATTTTTCCAAAGCTCTTCTTTATTCATATTTTATGTTATTCTTACCACAAATGTTATAGATGAAGTTTTATTCATGGTATTAATAATTTAAAATTATAATTTCATAGTCTGAACCTCAGACTTGAAATTATTTATGACTTCCTGTCAGGTAACACCCTTTATTACAAAAAAAAAAAGTTTTATATTCACACATAGATAAGTAAAAATTCTCCAATTTATTTTACACATTTGTTCTTCTAGGATGTAGGGAAAAATGGAAAGCAGATTTTGAATTCAGAAGCCTTGTATTTATCTGCCATCGCTAATTAATTTTATAATCTTGATTCAGTGAGCTAAATTTTTCCATTTTAAAATTCTCTTTTGTAAAATAAGAATCAAATTAGATTGTTTTAAGGATCTTTTTCGATTATGAGTGTTACCAAAACACCAGGTTTTCAGTCTAGGTTGTGCTGCTCACCACACAGAAAGCCAATCACTGACAGAGCAATTATTGCCAAGGAAGAAGGCTTTAATTGGGTGCTGCAGCTGAGGCGATGGGAGATCAGTCTGAAATCCATTTTACCGATCAACTAAAATTATGGGTATATATAGCAGGGAAAAAAATGTAACAATGTGTAAAAAAATAGGAACTAGGAACTAGGGAGGGGCAAGAAAGCAGTCACGATGGATGAGGGGTCTAGCATCTCATTGTCTGGATATGGTGATCTGGTGTTTCATTTCTTTAATACTTTCTTGAGAGGCTGTAAGTGGTTTCCTGATGAAGGAACTCACATAAAACATGTAAGTTTCAAGCTTTAAGACCAGAGGATGAATTTCTATGTTTATCAAAAAAAGTGATCTATGGGACTATTTGTTTGGTTTCAGTTCCCCCTTTCTAATTATCAATTCCTCAATCATGGGGAGTTTGTTTGTCAATCTTTCTGGCTGCTTAATGCTGAGGAGGGGCATCATGGGCAGTGTTATACTATAGGTGATTTCATGGTCACCCAGAAATCAAAGGCTAATCTAATAGTGTCATTTTCTTCTGAAGCACAGTATTTCTTTCCTCAGCCCCCAACTTCCAACAAAGGCAAGTCATAGCAGGACAAATCTACTTTCAAAATAAGCTTCAGGCCCATATGCTTAGCCTGATTAACCACCCAAAGTGCAACAAGAATCATTTTTTATATAGGTCCTACATTGGCTTGGCTGCAACCTTTCACAAGGCCATTTCAGTCAAAGCCCTGAGAAAATAACCACTTCCTCCAATTGTGTCCCCATTGTACAAGAAAACATGTTGTTATTAAATGTATGCAAACAAACACATCACCATCAATTAAGAATATTATTCTGGAGAAATTAAGCAGAGAAAAAATACGCCTCAAATTCTGTTTACAAAAGTATTCTCTACTTAATAAACTCAAAGCATAACTTTATAGGTTATAAATAGCTCTAAAAAGTTATCCAGACTCTGAAGAACAAAACAAAAAAATCAGCAATATTTCAAAGATAAAAGCCACAAAAATTATTTCAGTCCTTCATGAGTTTAGTCCATGCAATCAGTTCTTGCCCTGCTTAATATTGGGTTAACAATCTTTATGAACACATTAGCCTTTAAATTAGTACCCTAGGAATTTTCCTCTCTAACCCAATGGCACAATCTCTAAAGTTATCAGTAACCTGCATTCAAAAGTTCTTTTCACAAACTCCACCAAAGAAGCAAGCCCTGGACTGTAGCTGATTATAAGTCACTTTTTGAGAAAGATCAAAGCAAAATAATAATTGTAGATGACAAAAGCCTTAAGACAGCCATAAAGACACAGTAGATAAAGAAATTTGGTTATTTCTGTGGCATACAAAAATTTAACATGATAATCATAATTATTACTGACAACACATATTGACATATCAGAATTTTAGGAATCTCATAAAATCCTCAATTAATAACCCATCCCTGTAAATATTAAACAAAGGAAGCTTAACATCACCTCAGATTTGACAATGTCACCTTCATAATTCTAATATAACAACTAAGCCTAATAAGCCTTATATGTCTCTCTTGAACTTCAGGGAAACTAATACCCCAAAAGGTTAGTATGAGGTCAAAAAGACTGAATTTAGAACTTGAAATTTTGCTATTGGAAATTCTGTCAAATATGAAAGGTTTAAGACACTTGACAACATAAAATATGATCACAGGTCACTATAAAATATTCATTTATTTAGCCAAAATAATAAAACAAAAACATTTACCTTTTGATAGAGAGGTGACTGTTTCTTAAGCAATAAGACCTAAAACTTAAGACAGCATGAGGCCAACTAATTCTGTCTCCCTCCTCTCCATTTTTTTTCCGTACAGTTTCCTCAGGAAGTGAACAAAAATACCTTACATGAAATTTTTGTTCAAATGAGAAAACCAAATTTTATCTTTGTATGGTATATTATTAATGTTAAATCTAATTTTAATAAAATCTTATATACAAATCTATCTAATTTTAATCAGTTTGACTGTAAGATTTTCACAAACTTCTTATAGCCTTTTATGATTACCCATTAAAGAGTAGATCAACGCTCCAAGAAAACCCTGTTATTCTGACACATAGGCCCAGACACTGGCCTTGCATGATTGTGCTTTTGATATTAATGTTTAATTTACAGAAACTCTGAACTAAGTTTATCCCTCAAAATTGCCCCTTACCATCTCACACACCCACAGCTTCCACAATAGTTCCTGGGTCTACAGGGATTGAATAGTTTTAATTTCTGGCCCTGTGTCTCGTGAAAGCAGTTCATTTTGATTGTCACCTTCTCCTGTGTCTGAAGATGAGACTTTGACTGGTATCAGTGCTCAAACTTTAACAGAAGTCAGTGCTTTCTTCAGACCCAGGATTCAAAGACCTGTAAGTTAACAGCACAAGGATTAGTTAATAGGATATTTATACTACAGAAAGCCTATTATTCTAATATGTCACAAATTAAAACACAGTGGTTTGGAGTTTAACAGATACTACTTACAGCACTTCTAACCACTGTGATAAAGTAGTTAGGTTACTCATTCCATATTTCTAATTGTTAGCATTTCAGTGACAGAACTGTGACCAAAAGCATCAAGGTTTTGATATGTCCTTTGCCAAACTTTTCAAAGTAAGGCAACTAATGTTGTTTTTTTCCATTATTGAAAAATGGCAAATGCAAATATCAGTTTTGGAAATTCAGAATAAAGATAAGAAATCTCATTTCACTTAAATACTACACAACAAAGCAAGGACAAAGTGAAAACCACACAATAATTTCTCTTTAGCTATTTAAAAGACCATCATTACACATTTCTAAGATTTACTTCTGGATACAGTACTTACAACTAATTAAGTAACTTTCACCACTGAAGTCTTCAAGCCAGTGCAACACTAGTACATATTTTGTTTTCAAGTACCACATGAATGCCCATCAGAGATAAATAGATTTGGATCAAAAATTACAACAAAGTATCATACTTTTTAAAGTAATTACTGCTTAATTCGGTTGAGTGTCACTTAATGTTAATAATGATAAACAAAACTAAACTCGTTTGAGAGAAATCCCAATCAATTAAAGATTTCCTTAAAGAAAAGCCCAGTCTTTCCTGAACATTAAAACTTTGAACCCATATCACAGTTTTTCTTCATTAAAGGAAAGGATCTGAACTAACTCAAATTATTGATTGCATTGAATTACCTTGGAAATAAACATCATTTAAACACTTCTATTCTCATCTACTTTTCCAAATGACAAAATATGTAATGTACTATTTTTGTTTAGAACTTATAAAAATAAGTCTTTTATGTGATTTTTGCCAGGAACCTTAAAGTTATCATAGCTAGCAATATAATCAGAGGTAAGAAAAAACAGTCAGATTTAAATGGCTGCTGTCCTTCATCAATGTTTTGAAGCTTGACAAAGGTAGTTTAGGAACTTTCAATAAATACAGCAAATGATAAATTGTTGGGGATACATAGAAAACAAAATGACCATTCATAGAACCAAATAAAAGCTTTCCATTAGAAACTAAAAAGCATCAATAGTTTTATATATATGTATATGTATACAAATATATATATGTATATGTATACATATGTGCATATGTATAAATATAAATATGTGTATATGTGTATATATGTGTATATGTGTATATATTTGTATGTATAAGTAGAACAAACAGCAAATAAATGAAAATTAGAAGCGAAAATAGGCCGGGTGCAGTGGCTCACTCCTGTAATCCCAACACCTGGGGAGGCGGAGGAGAGGGGATCACTGAGATCAGGAGATTGAGACCATCATGGCCACCATGGTGAAGCCCCATCTCTACTAAAATACAAAATTTAGCCAGGTGTGGTGGCAGCACCTGTAGTCCCAGCTGAGGACTGAGGCTGAGGCAGGGGAATCACTTGAATGCAGGAGGCAGCGTTTGCAGTTAGCCGAGATCGTGCCACTGCACTTCAGCCTGGCAACAGAGCAAGATTCTGTCTCATGAAAAAAAAAAAGAAAAAAAAGAAGCAAAAATAAACAAACAGTATTCCAATCCTCAATTTTTCTTCTACTTAATTTACCTCGGGTTACAGTGTTACCCAGAGCCAAAAAAAATTCACCTGATGAGTATTTTATTCCTGATTCAGTTTTCTGACATTTACTGTCTTTAAGTCCAGCAATACCATTATATATTTTCTGTAATTAAGAAATTCACTTCAGGAGTATGATGCAGAATAGCAAATATATGAAATTTGGCTCCATGTTACATTCAGCTTTGGACTTAACTATATTTAAAAAATTGCCAAACTGATAATGTATTTCTTTACAATAATTTATATTTTACCTTCATTAAGATATGAGCTTTAACTGTGAACAATGTTTATTAGCCAAAGTATTCCAATTTTTATCAAGTTTCAAAGGATATTTTATTATCTATGCTTTTACAACTTTGTATTTTCTTTGTATGGGCATGAAGGGAGACACACTGAGAAACAAGAAAAATGGCATATGACTTACACAGACCATCCATGATATGCCTGGACTTTCTGTTTTGTCCTAGATTTTCTTTCTTTTCTATTTTTAATAACCAGTTATTTTAATTTAGGACAAACATTCATCAGACAAAAGCTTTTGCTATAAATTTTTTTTTCATTATCACCTTCCTTACCAAAAATGTATTTTCATATCTATAACTTTTTTCACATCTCTTTTTCTTCTGCTTACTGGTTTTCTTCTACCTTGTTTCATAAGTAACCATTTCAAGGCCATAATTTGAATTAACATTTAGATAACTTCTGAACTAGACAAAATGATTTGTTCTCAATAAAAACACATCTTCTTTAGAATTCTTATCCTTAGTAGCCTTAAATTTTAGAGAACAAAGTTTTAGTGAACACCTGAGAAGCAAGAATTTCTGGGCTATCAGATATTAGCATTTTACAGATGAGATCCATTCCACAGTTTTTAGAAATATGTTTACCCATAACTTTTTCTTAACTGGAAATGACCCAGACACCCAATGAGCATCAAAAACAATTTAAATTTTTTTTATTTTTTTTATTTTTTTTTATTATGCTTTAAGTTCTAGGGTACATGTGCATAACATGTAGGTTTGTTACGTATGTATACTTGTGCCATGTTGGTGTGCTGCACCCATCAACTCGTCAGCACCCATCAAGACTTGGAATCAACCCAAATGTCCATCTGTGACAGACTGGATTAAGAAAATGTGGCACATATACACCATGGAATACTATGCAGCCATAAAAAAGGATGAGTTTGCGTCCTTTGTAGGGACATGGATGCAGCTGGAAACCATCATTCTTAGCAAACTATCACAAGAACAGAAAACCAAACACCGCATGTTCTCACTCATAGATGGGAACTGAACAATGAGATCACTTGGACTCGGGAAGGGGAACATCACACACCGGGGCCTATCATGGGGAGGGGGGAGGGGGGAGGGATTGCATTGGGAGTTACACCTGATATAAATTTAAAATTTTTAAATTACACAAAAAGTTTACCTACAACATTTATTCAATTTACAAGTACTTGATTCTTTCATTTTAATAGTTTATCTAGATTAATCTGAAAACTGAAATATTTAGACACCATCATTTAAAGTTAGCTGTTTCCTTGTTCACTATGCTTTTTTTAATAGCTGCTGTATGTCAGGTCCTCAACTAAATCTTAAAATTAAATATATACGTATTTTTGCCAGTAACTCACAAGAATCAGCTAAGAACATGCAATTAGTCTCATTTGTCAAAGAAGGTACACAAACCGAAGATCATTTTATTTTGGCTGGGTTTATAGTTTTATAACCTTCTATGCCAAACCATGACACCTCAATTATATATAGCAGAGCTATATATAAAACCCAGACAAAAATGTATGCTGACAATTCTAAAGACATTTCTTTTTTTATTTTATCAAAAATTTTAAAGCCAGCTTGTTTATTGTGGTTTACTTAAGTCATTTGAACTTGAAAAATACTTTGGGCTTACTTATTTTATGTGTACTCTTTTATTTATAAACCAATTTCGTAGACAAAAAAAAAAAAAAAAGACCCATAATATATGAACATAAACACACTAAGACACATATAAACACACATAAAAATCCAATCCATTTTACCTCAGAACTCTAGCCATGATATAGCAATACAAACTCACTGGTTTACATAGCCACAATTTCTTTACCCCAATAGGTAATCCAGTGAAGGCTGTGAATCAAAATTTTGGGTAGAACAGTTTTCATGGCAGTTTGATTTTTAAAGGCTAAACCTCCCCAGACTCCAAAGAACACTGGGACCAGTCAGCACCACAAGAGACACAAAAGAACATCATATACTGACCAGGCCCAACTGTGGTTAGAGCAGTGGTGCAAAAGCCTGGATACATGGAACTCTGTCACTCTTTCCCATTCAATAGCAAACTCCAGATTCCAAAGAATACTGGAGTCAAACCGTGTTTAAAGAGAGTTAGTTTACTGAATTCTACTTTCCTCCGACTATGTCAAACACACACAATCACCAACACAATCCAACTGCTGAAACAACAAACGAGCCCTAAGAGTGTCCAAACTGAAACAGTTGAGGTGCTTCTTCTATTGGTTGGGCTTGATCAACTCACAAATGAACATTTCTTAGGAATTTCTCAAATTGAGAGGGGCCAATCCCACTGTCTGGTACCCACAAAAGATACACACTTGCTTACACATACACACACACCACAATTACAAACAAGCCCCCAAGAGCGTTCATACTGAAATCCCCAAAAAGTGTCCATACGAACACAGGGTGCTTCCCACTTCTCAGTCATTTGGGCTTGTTCAACCTACAAATAAAAAATTCTTTAAAAAATTCTCAAACTGAGAGGAGGGGATCCTGCTGTCCAGGACCACAAAGGAACCGACACTCACCTATCTGGATGCCGATGTCAAATTTCAAATGCTGTTCTGACTAGACAATCAGGAATGTAGTTAGGGGTAGCTGCTGTTAGGCCAGAAAGAAACTGAAACACCGCCAGTGAAAATCAGGTGGGAAACTGCTTAGGAGGCCTTCTGAGACACTCGGCTCAAGGCCACCAAGACACAAGCAATGTGTTCCTGTCAGGTAACCAAAATCTGTCACAGGAACACTAGGGGTTCAGTTTAGATTATGCTGCTGGTAATACAAAAAGCCAATCACTGAAACAATAATTGTTGTCAAAGAAGAAGATTTTAATCCAGTGCTGTAGCTGAGGAAATGGGTAACAATCTCAAATTCAACTCACTGACTGACTAAAATTAGTGTTTACATAGCAGGAAATAAATGTTAATGTGTAAGAAAACAGGAGCTAGGGAGGGGCAAGGAAACAATCATAACGATTGAAGGGTATGACGATTGAGGGGTGTGACATTGGATGTGGCGATCTGGTGAGTTTCAGTTCTTTGATACTTTTTTTTGGGAGGCCTGAAGGTTGTTTCCTGAGAAAGGAGCTCAGATAAAACAAATGTAAGTTTCAAGCTTTAAGATCAGAAGGGTCAATTTCTATGTTTATCAAAAAACAAACAAACAAAAAACTATTTATGGGACTATTGGATAGGTTTCAAGAGTATATAAGAAATATATTATCTCTTTTGTTCTACTTTGACCTTTATTACCAGATGAAATATAATAAAGCTTTATGATGTTCGTTTTTAGAAATGGAGATTTATCTACATCATTCTGGCTATATTACAAAAATAAAATTTGTCTCATATATATGCTCAATGTTATGCATTTAGTACTAGCTATAAAATGTGAATACAAAATGCTTGCATAAAGTATTTTTTATTTATATAGTGACTGCCCTATTTTAGTAAGTGCTTAAATGATGCTGTTGAATTACTACTATTTATTACAGCATAAATGCTATTACTTTATTGTTAATACTATTGGTATTCAATTTTAGGAAAGCTAACTCTGACACTGTGCTGACATCAGGGATAAAAAGGAGATAGCATTTTAAAAGGCAATAACCCGCAAGAAGCCTGGTGCTTATTTAAACACATTGTAGGGATGTGCCAGGATGTTGCAGATGAAAAATGCAAGACCTTGAGATATGATCTCCTCCAAATAACTAAGATTCACGCCCAATAATGGAGAAAAACATAAATAGCAATTCTAGCTTTTGAATTATTGTGGAAAAGAACAGAGGAAGCAAAGGAGTAAGGACAGATCAAGGAGACGGTCCTGTTGGGCTAAAATTTGTCTCTGTGTTTTATCTGGGTCTAGAGTCCTCTTTGTTTCAGCATTTTAAAGTTTTCTTCTCTGTGACAAATATCCAAGTGCCTCATATGAGTTTAAGGTCCTTATTGTAGTATTGTCACACTTTAGCCCTCTAAAATGGGAAGATAATGAAAGGGAAAGGAATAGAGAAATAAAAAAGTGTGATGAGTGTAGTTTATGCTTTCAGAAGCCTTAAGACACTGATATTCTTGTAAAACCTCTATAAAGTATTCTTGACCAGTAAGCTGAAGATCTAAAGCATATCAGAAGCAGAAAGGGGCCTAGCTTTTGAAAGAAAGCTTCGAATCTGCAGTACAGATATGTTCCAGGTCAAAAAAAAAAAAGAAAGTTGAAACATTGAGGAAGTCTCTTGGATCCAGGGTTGGTTATTGAAGACGTTAGGTGAGTTTATAGAGTTTTATCCTGAGGTAATTAAAAAAAAAACAAGTGAGTCTACATATTGTGCTTTTCATGAGATTCTGAAGCAGTGGCCTTCAAATTCTAGTTTCTATAAGTAGAACCTTGGAAATTTGTAAAAATTGTAGATTCTTGTATCCTACCCTAAAGATTATGAGACAACATGCTCAAATTCTAACACCAACATACCCCATGCTGGGGAAGGGTGAAGGAGTATCGTGCCTTTGTAGGAATTTAGCCAAGTGAAAGGATTCAATTAAAATATCTACAGTATTATAAAGGATGTAACTAAGGAAAATGCAAGATTGTTTACACTATTCATAAAGTAGAATAAATAACCTTAAGCCTTATTTTGAGTAATTTATTAATAATAAATTATAAAAGTATGTTTCATATATATGTATACATGTACTTATATATAAATATATAAACTTATTTAATCTTTATCATGACCTTAGATGTTATTATTATTTACATTTATTATGTGGAAATAATGAAACTGAAAGAAGTGATCTGCTCTAGATCACTGAGGGCAGCACCAAAATTCTAACTCAGGAATATCTGGTTACAAATTCTGTGTTCAACATCAGTCACCTACTGTTATTACCAATAGTGTTGTAGGACTTGTTATGCATAGAGAATGTACTATCACAGAAAAGAAAGAGAAGAGATTCATAAAATGTTTTAAAAACTTGATCAACAACAGACGCTAAAATAAGCCAAGATCTTCAAGGGTAATATCAGGGAAAATGTTTTACATCTTGGGGCTGCTTCTGGGGTCAGATCACCACCTGGCAGGATGTTAGGTCTACCTCAAAATGACAATTCCTTTGTTCTCACAACATGGGAAGTGGGAATCTTTGCAGTATACTATAAATTTTGTAACTTCCCATTGTTTTGTGTTCACATTAATAATTATAATTATATAAGCAACATTTCATCATCTGTTTGAATCCATTTAAGAAATATCTGATTAATTTTATTGGCAAATTTTGATACTAAATAGATAAAATCAGAGGCAGAAATGAATACAGATATTTTAACTAATTACAAAAGTTTAAAATATTTCAATTTAAAGTGAGATTACTTTAGAACTTTAGAACAATATCATGATAAATGTAGGTATGAGGTTTGTTTTTTTGTTTGTTTGTTTGTTTTTTTTTTTGATTCAGAGTTTCTCCTGGTCGCCCAGGTTAAAGTGCAATGGCGTTATCTCGGGTCACTGCAACCTCCACCTCCTGGGTTCAAGCAATTCTCCCTTCCCGCCTCAGCCTCCTGAGTAGCTGGGATTACAGGCCACCACACCCAGCTAATTTTTGTGTTTTTTAGTAGAGATGGGGTTTCACCATGTTAGTCATGCTGGTCTTGAACTTCTGACCTCGTTATCCGACCGCTTTGGCCTCCCAAAGTGCTGAGATTACAGGCATGAGCCACCGCGCCCAACCATGAAATTTTTTAAAGTCACGGTAGCTTTTATGCTTACTATTCTATTGTTATCTATCCACTGATGATACGCTCAAAAACAACTTGAATTTAGGTATATTATAAAGTGACAAGCTATAAAACGAAATTTTAGTGCCCATTTTCTGAATTTCGTTTTTCTTTTTTTCTTTTTTTTCTTGAGACGGAGTCTCGCTCTGTTACCCAAGCTGGAGTGCAGTGGTGCGATCTCGGTTCACTGCAAGCTCCGCCTCCCGGGTTCACGCCATTCTCCTGCCTCAGCCTCCTGGGTAGCTGGGACCACAGGTGCCCGCCTCCACGCCCGGCTAATTTTTTTTTTTTTTTTTTTCTATTTTTAGTAGAGACGGGGTTTCATCGTGTTAGCCAGGATGCTCTCGATCTCCTGACCTTGTGATCCACCTGATTCCCAAAGGGCTGGGATTACAGGCGTGAGCCACAGCGCCCGGGCTGAATTTCTTTTAAAAGGTTTTGAAGAGTAGAATGGTTTAGTTAATAAACTCAAATATTTTTGGTGACCATGTCTTTTAATTGAAGCATGTCATAAAGAGTTTGGGACTACTTTAAGATGTTTCTAGGCTAGGCGCGGTGCTCAGGGCTATTATCCCAGCAGTTTGGGAGGCTGAGGTAGGTGGATCACCTGAGGTCAGGAGTTCGAGGCCAGCCTGGCCAACATGGCAAAACCCCATCTCTACTAAAAATACACAAATTAGCCGGATATGGTGACACAGGCCTGTAATCCCAGCTACTTGGGAGGTTGAGGCAGGAGAATCACTTGAACCCGGGAAGTGGGGGTTGCAATGAGCAGAGATCATGCCATTGCACTCTAGCCTGGCCTGTGGAGCAACTCTCTATCTCAAATAAATAAATAAATAAATAAATAAATATTCTCATCCCCAAATAGAAATTGTAACAAATGTGTTTTGAACTAAATCATGACTTTGTTAAAATAAATTCAAAGCATACATCTTAGGCAGTGGTGGTACGTTTGTATAAAATGCATGTATGCGTGTGTGTATATATGTATGTGTATATATTTGTGTATATATGTGTGTGTGTATGTGTATGTACACATGTTTTTTCAAAATAGAGGGCTAACCTTATAAATTTTCAGATTTCATTGATATATTTCAGCCACTGTTTCCACCTTAGAAACCTTGACTAACATGCTTCTTCAGCTTTTGTTTTATAAAAATTTCAAAGTTCAGAGATATCAAAAAAGTTGACTATGTCAATGCTAAGTTTTTTTCCTTGTAATGATAAGGTATCTTGTCCTTTAAGAAAAGCTCCTGTTAATATAAGGGCTTTATTAAATTTGATTCCTAGCTTATCATATTTTACTTTTTAGAGAAGATTTTAAAACATATTTAGTTTTGTTTGCAACTATTTTACGTAGGATTCCTTATGATCCTGACTCCTAAGATACACTTACAGTAAGCCATTGATGTCAGCAACAGAACGGATAAAACACAGCCCGTAATTTTGTGTGTGTTATTTTAATCAATACTCCCTCTGCTGGTTTAACAGGAAAAAAATCCCAAGGACAGCTCTTATTACCAGATGTTTATAGAATGATTTTGCTATTAGAGAAGCATTAAAAACAAAGTCAAAAGTCAAGGCAAGTTAATTTATTAGCTTTATTTATATGGCTATTCCATTTTAATTCACACTATTCATCTAAGTAGGAAAAACAGATACTGGAGGCAATTACTTTTACTGAGATGATTTCATAGCACCATTATACTTTGGTGGTAGTTTTATTTTTGTATCCTTTCATTTTGACTTCATCATTTTTCATAAAATTTGGAAATTTTTTTCTCCAGTAAACCCAACAAGTGAATAAACAATGCAGTCTAACATTAAATGTGATGCAGATTCGTAACCATGTTGTTTGTCTCTCTTTCTCTGCAGGCACTCCATCTGCACTGTGTACATTGAAGTGCTTCCACCAAATAATCAAAGCCCTCCTCGCTTCCCACAGCTGATGTATAGCCTTGAAATTAGTGAAGCCATGAGGGTTGGTGCTGTTTTATTAAATCTACAGGTATGTTCCTTGGTGTGTGTGTGTGTGTGCACGTGTAAATTCTCAAGTGACAAGCTTGGCATTTAATGAGTTTATATTTGTGTATGGAGGGAAAAACCTCACATGCTTGCCTCCACTCTAGTGAATGAAAATTCCATCTGGAAAGGAAAGCAAGGGTAATATGGATGGAGGGTTTCCACAGCTAATCTAGTCTATTGATCACCACAATTGAAGAACTAACATTTGGCTGGTAAGGATTAGCTGCAATCATTACAGGAGAGAATGAAGAGACTGGAAACACATACTTGAATATTTTGTACTTTGGATCCAAAGAGACTGCAGCTGACTATTATTTTCTGTCTTGTATGCCTTTTCTCCAGCTGGATTTATTTTTGCTGCAGTCTTGTATAGGGGAATTAACTTTGTACTCAAAGGCTGATGGTAGGCATTTTAATTCTGAGACAAGCCCCACTTCATTTCATGGCCATAGGCAAATCTTGTAATTGCTGTTTTTTATTCATTTACGAGAAGGGGGTAGTTTTAGCTGATATTTTTATTTGTAGCTAGAGATTCATGAGCATATATATTACTTGCAAGATGATAGCTTGGTGTTCACTGTTTATATATTTCTGACCAAAGTATCTTTGGCCAGGAAAAGCTCTATCTTTGAATATGCAGCTTCAAGTTGGGCTAAATATGGTGTTGATGTATTTTCACTTTGCTATGCCAATCATAATAATCATAAGATGATGCATTGTTTTATACATGAATGTTCAGAGAACAGAGTTTACCTTCTGGTGTTACATGGGAATTGCAGAAGTTGCTGATATGAGAATTCATGAAGCTGGCCTTGAAGCCTAGGGGAGATTTTAACATGACTGACCCAGGAAAATTCCAGCATCAATCTTTATCATCAGCTGACATGACATAAGGCACAGCTACATCTTGCTCAAATCCCATTCGAATATTAACACCCTCTCACTTAAATCTGGGTGATATAAAAGTGAAGATTTCATAGAATGTTTGTATTGAAAATGATGCAAAAATAACAGAACACATCAATCTTATTTTTGAGATGTGGAAAGCTAACCCAATAGAAAGTAATTGATGCTTAAAATCAGTTGATTGAGTTTTCATCACTTCTAAAACAGGGCGATTTCTGTTATATCCTACTGATTACTAATAGCTACTGAAATTTTCTTGGCATTAACAAATACTTCTTTGGGTCTCTACTCTAATATTTATTCTGTTGCTTTTCTCCAGGTGCTTAGAGTTTGCTTTAATTGATCATTTAATATTGAAACAAAATTATATGAAGGTAGAGATAGTAGTAATATGGAAATTTGGAGGATTTTAGTGAAATAATTAAAAGAAAGAGAATAAAACCTACAGTCTCTTTCGGGGGAAAAAAAGTCAAATTATTGTAATGATAAAGATTAGAAAAAAACAAATATTAAGACATGTTCATTTAATGGAATAATAAGATCTTTTTCTTTACATTCATGGGAATTCATTTATTGAAGCAAGAAAAAAATAAGAGAAAGAAAAGGAAAATAAAATAAATCTTACATGTGTAAGATTCAGGTCAATAAATTATACATTTTATATTTAAATATTTCTCAAGTATGTGCCTTTATGTAATTTAACTTCCTATGAAGTAAGACATAATTTTACTTGTAAAGTGGCTTCGGTTTCATTTTAATGAAATCCAGGAAGATCTAGGAAACATATTATAGTTCAATAATTCTTCCTGTGAGTTAAAGATGAAAAGAAGTTGGCCTTTTTCACATTTCAAATTTCTCTGGTACAAAGGCTGAAAAAACACTTGAAATGACATTTCTATTCACTCTTTGTGCTTCTGGTAGAAGGAAAAGAAAGGATGCCAACTGTAGTGGCAGTCTCTATTAGAAAGAACAAGGGTGATACCATGAGGGTACTTTTCACAGGCCACTAACCACCCACTTTTGTTCATGATCAACTGAGACTGCTTTTAAGCTAGTGACCTAAAAGTTGAAAAGCTTACATCAAATTACTCTTCAAAAGTCTTCTAATAAGAAGATGCAGTAGAGGTACCCTGGCTGCCGCCGTCCTCATCCTTTTCACACTCTAGCACTACCTACTGCTGACTCACTGCTCAATTTGGAAGACAGAATTTGTGGGGAAATATAGTTTTGAAGATAGCAGCAAATTGGCTTCAAACTAATCTGTTTTGATGGAGATCTAAGTGGTCTCTTTGCAGACAACAATTCTTGTCCCCCCCCCCCCCCACTTCTGCTTTTAAGAATGGGCCTTTTATGGTATCTAAAAGTTGTTCGAGAAGCAGTGATTTTCCTCAGTGCATGAATGCTGTTTTGCCTGATGGCATTCACTTGAGGAAAATATTACAAGAGCTTTCTCAAACCTGTTATGCTGATCAAGGTTAGTTATAGGTAGATGTTTTTCCTCCAGAGTTCTGACCGGCCAGTGAAACTTGTCACAGTCAAATGCTGCAGCCAGACCATGGCGAAATCATGAGAGCCAGTCGTGTGCATCTCTTCCTGACTCTGTGTTCAGTTATGTCTTGTTACCAGCTAAACATTGCTATGGTGGGCATACTTATGCCACATAAATCATCAAATATAGCAAATCAGTGTCTTTCACTTCAAAGTTTTTTTGTTAAGCATTCATCAGCACACCACCCAATACAGAGCGAATTCCCTCAAGTATTTACATCACCAGAGTATGTTCACTCAAGCAGCTTCCTCCCTCTTGGTCTCTCTGAATTTTTTTATCTATTTTTATCATACTAAAGAGAGGCAAGGGTACTAAATAAAACTATGTTTTACACTCAAATATTCAAGTATTTATCTTCTTCACAAAAGCATTATTTCCTTCCAAATTACCTTTTCATGTAACTCACATTCCAATTGGCCCACCCCACCACCATTTGCATATTTCTCCTTTTTTAGACATAAACTTTCCATATGTCATCTCTGCCATCTCATCCCATAAAATAGTAACACAGTTGACCCTTGAACAACCCAAGTTTGAAATGCACAGATCTACTTATATGCAGCTTTTTAAAGAAATATAATATAAATCCTGCCTCTTTGGAGAGCCAACCTTTTGTATACAAAGGGTTCCATAAGACCCACTGTGGGACTTCAGTATGTGTGGATTTTTTATGTACTCAGATGTCCTGGAACCAGTCCCCTGTTTACCTCCAGGGAGATGTAATTAACGCTTAGTGTGGCACTTAATATGGGGTCAGGCACTGTTTATTTACTTTAAATTCTTTGCTTATGGTATCATTAAGGATAGTTAGCTCATATTATGGACACATACACAAACTCAAAATCTCAGTGATTTAAAACAAATAATATATATTTCTTACTCACACTGTATGTCCATCATGGATCATCTCCAGCTCTGCTTTTCATCATTTGTACTTCCCTTCAGAATAATGGAGCAGCTTCTATCTAGGGAAATGTTTTTCTAGTAACAAAGTATAAATTTAAAAAGTGGGTTAGTTCATAGAGTTTGATAAATCAGTGTTCAACAAGTTATCTTAATTCAAATTATTACTTGTTTTTACCATAATATGTATTGATCGTTTATTTGAGTTTATTTCTAATTTTTTACTTACAAACCAAGATATGTTACTGAACATCAGCTGTGTTAACTTTCTTTTAAGAGGCTGTATTTCTTTGACAAATGTATGATGCATCATTTGACTTCGTCATTAACCTGACCCAAACAAACAGGTGGATCTTACTATTGTTATCATCAGGAAAATGAAAGGAATGAGACTCAGAAACAGAGAAGTTTATGAGCAACATTAGTTTTTCTCGTTTTGATTAAAAACTCAGGACCCTATCCACTACATCACATTCTTTTAGATTAGGCTGTAGAGAACTATTATGTTTATTTTACCTGTTTTGGGAAGGATGTAAATGTTTTGTATTACATTAGTTCTGTATTTTCCAAAGGTTAATTTTGTGATGTTATATTGGGGTAAATGTACTAATGTTTAAAAATATATACATTTGTTTTAAGGCTCTTATGAAGAAACACTTTAGAGAAATATGAATTGACTATTTTCCTCACTTGGAGATTATAGAATAGAATACGGATAAAAACCTGAACAAAGCACAGTTGAGCAAAAGTTATTAATTTCTCAGATTTTATCTCAAAAAGTTTCTGATTCTGAGTACAATACTCCAAAAAATCCAAGTAAGAGAGGTCTCAAATAGTACTAGATAACATTATTTTATAAATAGATGAGGTTGAAATTTTTGCTAGTCAAGTGTTATTATAGAAAAAGTCTGGCTGAGATTGAAAGAAGAAAATCCAAGAGAAATTCACCTAAAAAGGGGAGATCACCATTCAATACTCTAATCGAATAGCTGCTTAGATTTGAGTCAGTACAACTAAAACAGGGGAGAGAACATTGGAGAGAAATGTGGTGGTGGACTGGGCAGTTGACAAGAAAGCATGAGCTGTCCCCTTGAAGATCTTGCCCAGTATTGTAGGTGAGATCGATCCTGCCTGGATCCATAAATCTCAGAGTTTGTGCTTCTAATTATAAATTATAAAATAAAGAACACTGCAACATGCGAAGAAGAGAGGTATGCATATCAAGATGTAAGACAAGAGGCTACCACCTGGACATTAACTAAAAGATAACATTAGAATTCCATAAGATGCCACTAGTTCACAGGACTGTTGCTTGATATTGAGCCTCTTAACAGTGGAATTTACTGGGAGTCATTCCTCTAGCACTGTAATCCTAGAGCAACCTCAATACAGACAATTCCTTTAACAAATACATTTTTTCTTTCTTCATCCTCTCTATCCCAGCAACAGAGGGAAAATAAAAGGAAAAAAGACAAGAACATGTGTGAGATGATCACATCCACCCACCTTGTTCCCAGTCCTTAGAAACAAAATTAGTTTCAAAATAATGAAGAAAAATAATTAAAAAATAATGAGTAAGGCATCATATTAATTAAAATGAGACAGTTTTGCAAAATAACAATTATAGATATAAATTGAGACATCATTGATGAAACCAGCAATACAACAGAAATGGAGATGATCAATACAAAAGCTTGAAAGCATCTTAGACTGTTTCATTTTATTCTTAAGGAGTTGATATTCCATATTCAAACTGAGTATAATATAATGCAGGCTTGGACTTTTGTATTTACAACAAAAGCAAGAGAAAGGAAAAGATTTGGAAACTTTATGAAGGTACTATAAGAGTTAACAATTAGATATCAAACAAAATATTCATCTGGCCCTGCCTCACTCCATTTCTAGACTCCTAATTGGATATTTTCCTACATTATGCATTCAGCAAAGTTATAAAGTATACTATTCTCGAGGCCTTGATATTTGTTCCGACATGGCTTATTTACCGTAAAATTCTTAGTTCCTTTAGCACTTCTACAAATAGTCAAAATATGCAGTTATCAGCAGTGAGTGTGTGCCTGATTGAAAAGAAAAATCACTTACGAACTAGTGTTGAATCAAATGATCCATTCACCTACTACTGGTGAGGTCATCCCAAGAGAAATTCAACCACAATTTGCCAAATGGATAAAAATGTATATATGGAGAATGGAATAAAAGTATGGCATTCTTTGCACTTAATATGTTCCTTTAGGATTGAAGGATTGCGAATTAGGAGAAGATAAAAACTGGCAATTTTCCTTTGATTTAAAATGTTTTTCTTATTGCTCTCTCTCTTTTTTTTTTTTTTTTTTTTTTTTTGGCTGCTACTTTCTTATTTATGTTAACCTATTGACTTACATCTGAAAATGAGTGGTAGTGAAAACAATTTACTTGAAATATGTCCATATTGATTTTAAAATAACAAAGAACACGTATAGTGAAACACAGATTGACCAAGTACAGTTCCTGGGTTAAATGGCTTGTATTTTGAGAGACAAGTAAGATAGAGTACTTTTTGAATTTTAAAAGGTGTGTAAGAAACATGTAAACAAACAAAAATATGGAACCAAACAACGAAAATTGAAGAATAATATGCAGAATCCGTGTGTGAACCACAAAGCCTACAATTTTTACATTTGAACTTTTACTTTTTTTGTGAAAGGTCGGATGTACTGATTCTTTCAGTATGACATTGATAATCATTCAAAAATAAACAGAAAGTGTCCATTATATTTATGTAAAGTATAAAACCAACTTTATAATGGAAAATATATTTTTAAAAACGTTTATACTCCTATAATGCAGCATTAGTTTATTATATTAAATTGGATTAAGGGATCATTTAACCATGTCAAAGATGTATCTCACATCAGCTAGCTAAAAATACAAGCAGGATCACGTGTCAAGAATATATTCAATAAATATTTGCTAAAATAATGGGGACTATCTTATCCTTTGTATTTAAAGTACATTAGGAGGCAGAATTTTAAGTGGTTGGTTAATAGGAGGGAGGTTGGTTGTGTGTAGGGTAGGGAAGAGGATATTAAATGAGATAGCAGGTAAATTGCAAAGAGTTTGAAATGTAGAAAAAAGTGTTTGAGAGGCCGAGGGGGTTGGATCACCTGAGGTCAGGAGTTCCAGACCCATCTAGCCAATATGGTGAATCCCTGTCTCTACTAAAAATACAAAAATTAGCTGGGCGTATTGGTGCATGCTTGTAATCCCAGATACTTGGGAGGCTGAGGCAGGAGAATCAGTTGCACCTGGGAGGCGGAGGTTACAATGAGCTGAGATCACGCAATTGCACACTAGCCTGGGCCACAGAGCCAGACTCCGTCTCAAAAAATATATAATAATAATAATAATAATAATAATAATAGTGATAATAATAATAATAAATGGTAGTTATTTTTATTCCAATTTTTGAAAAAGAACCTGTTTTCCTGTTAACTCATAAACTCATAAAACATTTTAGGGTGAACAAGAAGGTACTGGGCATTTGCAATAATAGATTTAAAAAAGTGAAATGTAAAGGAATACAGGGGAATGGAGACATTCCAAGAAATATCATCCACTTTATGATTTTACTAGCTCTTCTATTGAGAAAGAAAGTTCACTTGCAATTTAAAGAACAAACTGACACTTTGGATGCTCAAGATACAGATGGCTAAGCGATCAATATTAATAATAAAAGCATCAGTACCTAATTTTAATTGATACTACCATAAGCCAGGAACTATACTAAGCACTTGAAAGCTTCTTCATTTTTAATATTCTCAACAAGTAGAAGTAACTTTTCCTATGTCATATAGAATCCTGTTGCAGATGCCGTATTCAAATGCAAGCTGTTCTACCCTATACTCTCTGTACTATTGTTCTATGCTGTCTTCTCTAGGGACCGAAATTTCATTATTCCCTTCAGCTTTGCTTAGACTTGCCAACAATCCCTTCAATAGCAAAGTACATCTACCTACAAGGTGAATCATTATTTTTCTTTCAAACATCCACTTGGTAAGCCTTGATTTAATTTTTTGTGGTTCTTCATGATTCTTTACAAAAGTGAAATAAAATTATTATACAGAAAGTGTCCACTGACACTGAGAACATACAAATTTTGCTACTTCTTTAAAACTTCTGGTTCCACCTACCAGTGAAGTGACTCGCTCTAGTGCTTTGATTCTCTTTCCTTTTCCTGGCTTTTCCTTGCTGGAAACTGCAATAACAGGTATAACCACTTAGAGATAAATAGCAGAAGAAAATAGAAAATGGTGAGAAACAGACCAAGAAGGTGAATGTTGCCACCTCCAGTTACCTGAAGGAAAACAATACAAAACAAAACAAAACAAACACATACACATTTGACTAATGCACGAGTTGGGTGTAAGTCTAAAAAGGTGTTTTGTCAGCTTGCAGAATGTTTTTTCTTTTAATCTTTATCCATTCTTCTCATTTTTAAAATAGTTTCAAGAAGCTGTGGAATTTAATGTCTGTGCCTCAAGGAATTATTATTTTTAGCCCTGAAGAAAAATTTCTGCTGCCTTGACCTCACTACAGAATTAATCTTATTCCAAAACAGTTTGAATTAAATGCAAATTGTCTTACAGCATGACCCTCTGCATTAACAGGTCCTGTCAGAGGTATTAATTTGTTTTTCTGATATCTTTGAAAGGTCGTAGAAATTTCGGGGTTTTTACTTCTCTTTCCTTTTTTTGATGAGTATTTCTGGTAAAATAGGAGCATTTTTGCTCTGAAGATGATACAGGAGTTTATGATTCATGAATGTTTCACAGCTGGTTCAGGTACAGTGTGCATGAATCATAGGCACTGCACCGTACAATTTATAATGTCATTTATATTACAAGGATTACTTTGGATATTTGCAATTCGCTCTTTTGCAATCAAAGATGCTTTTCTTATTTGTTTTTTCAGATTTCATTATGTTTATTTCACTGGCAATACCCTTTTCCATCTTGTTCATCTGGCAAATTCCTACATATCTTTTATTATTGTAGTTGTAATAAAAATATGGAATACAATACTTACCGTTACGACCACCTTTAAGCATACAATTCAGTGGCATTAAGTGCAGTCACATTTTTTGTGCAACATTATCACCAGCTGTTTCCAGAACTTTCTCATCCTCCCAAACTGAAGCTCTATACCCAGTAAACACTAACTCCCCAAACACCTGCCCGCAGCTCCTGGCACCCACCATATAACTTTCTGTCTCTATTAATTTGACTATTTTAGCTACCTTATATAAGTGGAATCATATAGTATGTGTCCTTTTGTGTCTGACTTATTTCATTTAGCAAAATATATTTTTTGTTTTTCTTTTAATTTTGCCATTCGTTATTTTTCCATTTTTATTTGGATTCAAGGAGTAAATGTACAGGTTTATTATATGGGTATATCACATGATGCTGATGTTTGGGGTACAACTAATCCTGCCAACAAGGTAGTTAGCATATCACCCAACAGTTGGTTTTTCCAGCCTTGCTACTCTCCCTCTCAGCTAGCCGCCTCTAGTAGTCCCCAGTGTCTTTTGTTAACAAGTTTATGTCCACATGTATGCAACATTTAGTTCTCACTTGTAAGTGAGAATATGCAATATTTGTTGTTCTATTTCTGTGTTAATTCAGTTAGGATGGTGGCCTCCAG
The DNA here is from genome assembly GCF_007565055.1 of Rhinopithecus roxellana. Lineage (NCBI taxonomy): Eukaryota > Metazoa > Chordata > Mammalia > Primates > Cercopithecidae > Rhinopithecus > Rhinopithecus roxellana. Next base: position 66,280,436 of record NC_044559.1, on the reverse strand, counting down.
CTGCATCCAAGTTGCTACAAAGGACACGATTTCCTTTTTTATGGCTGTATAGTATTCTGTAGCATATATGTGCCACATTTTCTTTATATGCTCCACCACCGATGGGCACCTAGGTTGACTCCATTTCCTTGCTATCATGAAGAGTATTGCTATGAGCATACAAGTGCCTTTGTCTTTTCGGTCAATTTATTTTCTTTTGGGTGGCATTGCTGGGTCAGATGGTAGTTCTATTTTTAGTTCTTTGAGAAATCTCCGAACAGATTTCCACTGTGGCTGAACTAATTTACATTCCCACCAAGAGTATGTAAGTATTCCATTTTCTCTGCAACCTCCCATCATCTGTTGTTATTTTATTTCTAAATAGTAGCCACCCTGACTGGTGTGAGTAGGTATCTCATAGTGGTTGTGATTTGCATTTCTCTGATGATTAGTGATATTAAGCTTTTTTTCATATATTTCTTGGCTACTTGTATCCCTGTTTGCTGAGAAGTGCCTATTCGTGTCTTTTATTTACGTTTTGATGGAATTATTTGCTTTTGCTTGTTTAATTCTTTAAGCTACTTGTAGATTCTGAATATAAGAGCTTTGTCAGATGCATATTTTGGGAATATTCTCTCCTGTTCTGTAGGTTATCTGTTCACTCTGTCGATGGTTTCTTTTGCTGTGCAGAAGCTCTTTAGTTTAATTAGGTCTAAATTATCAATGTTTGTTTTTGTTGCAGTTGCTTTCGAGGACTTAGTCATAAATCCTTTGCAAAGAGTGATGTCCAGAATAGTGTTTCCTAGGTTTTTTTCTAGGATTCTTATAGTTTTAGTTCTTACATTAAAATATTTAAGACATCTTGAGTTAATTTTTGTACGTAATAAAAAGTAGGTATCCAATTTCATTCTTCTGCATATAGCTCACCAGCTGTTCAAGTTCCATTTATTGAATAGGGAGTCCTTTTCACACTGCTTATTTTTGTCAAGTGTTCCTTTTTTAGCAGTTTTGTAGTTCTTCCTGCAGATATCTTTTACCTCCTAGGTTAGATTTATGCCTAGGTATTTTACTTCTTTTGTGGTTGTTGTAAATCGAATTGTGTTCTTGATTTGGTTCTTAGTTATTGGTGTATAGAACTGCTACAGATTTTTGTTCATTGATTGTATCCTGATACCTTGCTAAATTGTTGATCAGTTCTAATAACTTACTGAGAGAGCCTTTAGGGTTTCCTAGGTATAAAATCATATCACCAGTGAAGAGAGATAGTCTGATTTTTTTTTTCACTGTTTGGATGCTTTTGTTTCTTCTTCTTGCTTCCAACAAATATATGGAAAAAAAAAAATGTTTAACATCTGACCATCACTTCCAGTGTTGTCCTGAATAGGAGTGGTGAGACAAGGCCTCTTTGTCTTGATCCACTTCCAAGAGGAATGCTTGCAGTTCTGATCATTCAGTGTGATGCTGCCTATGGGTTTGTTGTAGATATCTTTTATTATTTTGAGGTATATACCTCTGATGCCTAGTTTCTTGAGGGATTTTTACCATGAAGGGATGTTAAATTTTCTGCATCTCTCGAGGCGATCATATGGTTTTAGTTTAAATTGTGTTAATGTGATCGGATCGCATTTACTGATTTGCATATGTTGAAATACGATGAAACAACCTTGAATCTCAGGAATTAACCCTATGTGACCATCGTAAATTAAATATTTGATGTATTGTTAAATTTGATGTGTAAATAAGTATTTTGCTGAGAATTAATTTGATGGAATATGAAATAACTTTTAAGTGTGGCATTTAGGCCATGTCTGTGTCCTTCAGAGACATGGGCCAGTAGTTTTAGTGTGTGTGTGTGTGCGTGTGTGTGTGTGTGTGTGTCTTTGCTAGGTTTTGCTATTAGGTGATGCAGGCTTCATTGAGTGAGTTAGGTAGGAATCCCCCCTCCTTGATTTTTTGGAATAGTTTTAGTAGAATTACTATCAGCTCTTCTTTGGACCTCTGGTAGGACTCGGCTGTTAATCTGTCTGGACTGGGTCTCATTATTATTATTATTATTATTGGTTATTAGGTTTTTTATTACTGATTCACTTTTCAAACTCAATATTGGTCTCATCAGTGTTTCAATTTCTTCCTGATTCAATCTCAAGAGGTTGTGTGTTTCCAGGATTTTATCCATTTCCTCTAGATTTTCTAGTATGTGTGTATAGAAATATTCATAGTTGTCTATGAGGGTGTTTTGTATTTCTGTGTGATCGGCTGTGACATTACACAACTTTTGTCATTTCTGATTGTGCTTACTTGAATTTTTCTTTTTTTCTCTTTATTAATCTAACTGTCTATTGATCTTGTTTATCCTGTCAAAGAACCAGCTATGAAACTATGGTTTCATTTATCCTTTGTGTGGAATTTTGGGTCTCAATTTCATTCAGTTCAAGTCTAATTAGAGTTATATTATTTTCCTTCTATCTTTGGGATTTATTTGTTCTTGTTTATCTACTTCCTCTAGTATGATGTTTGATCATTAATTTGAGATCATTCTAACTTTTTGAGGTAGGCATTTATCACTATAAATGTTCCTCTTAACACTGCTTTTGCAACATCCCAGAGATTTTTGTATGTTGTTTCTGTTTTGATTTATTTCAAATAATTTTTGTATGTTTCTGACTTGATGTTGTTGTTTACTTAAAAGTCATTCAGGAGCAAGCTGTTTAATTTCCATGTAATCATGAGGTTTTGAGAAATATTATTGGTATTGCTTTCTATTTTTATTCCACTGTGGTCCAAGAATACTGTTGCTATAATTTCTTTTTTTTTTTTTTATTTGTTGAGACTTGCTTTATGACTGAGCATGTAGTAAATCTTGGAGTATATTCCATGTGCAGATGAGAAGAATGTATATTTTGTGGTGCATGGGTGGAGTATACTATAGATGCATATTGGATCCAATTGCTCAAGTATTGAGTTTATGTCCAGAATTTGTTTGTTGGTTTTCTGCCTTGACAATCTGTCTAATGCTGTCAGTGGGGTCTTGATTTCCCCCACTGTTATTGTGTGACTGTCTAAGTCTTTGTATAGGTCTAGAAGTACTAGTTTTGTGAATCCAGGCTCTACAATATGGGGTGTGTATATATTCTAGGTTAAATCTTCTTTTTGAATTAAACCCTTTATCATTATGTTGTTCTTTTCTCTTTTTTTGTTTTGTTTTTAGTGTTTTTAGTTTAATCTCTCTTTTATCTGATATGAAAATAGTAATCCCTGTTCTTTTTCTTTTCTATTTGCATGGTAGATCTTACTCCAATCCTTTACTTTGAGCCTTTGTGTATCATTACATGAAAGCTGGGTCTCTTGGAGATAGCAGCCATATGGGTCTTGTGTTTTGTTTTGTTTCTAATCCAACTTGCCACTCTGTACCTTTAAAGTGTGGTATTTAGGCCATTTATGTACCAGGTTAATACTGATATGTGAAATTTTGATTCTATCATTAAGTTGTTAGCTGGTAACTTTTTAGTTTCTATTTTGTGGTTGCTAATTTATAGGATCTGTGGGCTATGTACTTAAGTATGTTTTTGTGGTAGCAGATATGGCTCTTTGTTCCCATGTTTAGAACTACTTTAGGATCTCTTGTGAGGCTTTCTAGTGGTAACACATTTTCTTAGTACGTGCTTGTCAGGAAAAGATTTTATTTCTCATTTGCTTAAGAAGCTTAATTTGATGGAATATGAAATTCTTGGTTGTAATATGAAATTATTGGTTAGAATTTGCTTTCTTTAAGCATGCTGAAAATAGGTCCTCAGGCTCCCCTGGCTTGTAAGTCTTCTGATCAGAAGTCTGCTTCAGACTGATGGGGTTATCTTTGTAGGTGATCTTTCCTTTTCCTCTAGCTGCCTTTAAGTATGAGTTGAATAATGAGAACATATGGACACAGGGAGGGGAACATCACACACCAGGGCCCGTCAGGGGGTGGAAGGCTAGGGGAGGGATAGTATTAGGAGAAATACCTAATGTAGATGGTTGGTTGATGGGTGCAACAAACCACCATAGCACGTGTATACCTATATAACAAACCAGCATGTTCTGCACATGTATCCCATAACTTAAAGTATAATAATAATAATGAAAACAGGATGAAAATTGCTATTTTGATTATACTGCTAAAAAGAAATAAAAGAAATTTTCTTTAGTATTGACCTTGGACAGTCAGGTGGCTGTATACCCTTGTGATGTCATTTTATATAGTATCTCACAGATGTTCTCTTGATTTCTTGTTTCTGGATGTCTACCTTTCTGACAAGATCAGGGAAATTTTCTTGACTTTTTCCCTCAAATGTAATTTCCAGGTTATTTTCTTTTTCTTTTTCTCTTTCTCTCTCAGAAATGCCAATAATTAATAGGTTTGGTTGTTTTACATAATCCTATATTTCTTGAAGACATTGTGCTTTTTTTTCTTTTTTTTTTTTTTTTGGAGACAGTCTTGCTCTGTTGCCCAGGCTGGAGTGCAGTGATGTGATCTCAGCTCACTGCAAGCTCCGTCACCCGGGTTCACGCCATTCTCCTGCCTCAGCCTCCCAAGTAGCTGGGACTACAGGCTCCTGCCACCACACTGAGATCATTTTTTGTGTTTTTAGTAGAGACAGGATTTCACCATGTTAGCCAGGATAGTCTTGATCTGCCCGCCTCGGCCTCCCAAAGTGCCAGGATTACAGGCCTGAGCCACTGCACACGGCCAAGACACTGTACGTTTTTTTAAATTCTTTTTTTCTTTATTTTTGTCTGACTGGGTTACTTCAGAAGACTTATCTTCAAGCTCTTAAATTCTTTTATCTGATAGAGCAAGTCTATTAATAAAGCTTTTGATTATATTTTAAAATTCCTCGAGAGTTTTTCAATTCCAGAGGCTGTGATTGATTACTTTTTTTTTTTTTTTTTTTTTTTTGAGACGGAGTCTCGCTCTGTCGCCCGGGCTGGAGTGCAGTGGCCGGATCTCAGCTCACTGCAAGCTCCGCCTCCCGGGTTTACGCCATTCTCCTGCCTCAGCCTCCCGAGTAGCTGGGACTACAGGCGCCCGCCACCTCACCCGGCTAGTTTTTTGTATTTTTTAGTAGAGACGGGGTTTCACCATGTTAGCCAGGATGGTCTCGATCTTCTGACCTCGTGATCCGCCCGTCTCGGCCTCCCAAAGCGCTGGGATTGATTACTTTTTAAGACGTTTATCTTTTCCTTTAATTCTTGAATTGCTTTAGAATTTTTTTGTGTGTCAATTTTCAAGTTTGTTTTGGATCTTATTGAATTTCTTTGAAATCCATGTTTTATATTATTTATCTGTCATTTCTGAGTTTCCCTTTTGGTTAGGGACCGTTGCTTAAAAGCTAGCAGAATCCTTTAGTGGTATCACTACATTCAGATTTTCATGATGTTAAAATTCTTGCACTGATATTTTCTTATCTGGAGACACTGGCACTTTTACTTTCTGTAACTTTTTCATGCAGGTGGGATATTTTCTTTATTCTTTCTTTCTTTTTATCAACTGGATACCATCATGGGAGCTGTTTGCTGGTGTTCACCTCTCCAGGATCTGGGGTATTCTTCATAATTCCATTGGATTCACATTTTTCTTCTTAAAGTTCACAGAGCTCATTTTTATGGTTTATTTTGCTATTTTCAAGTGACTGAGGCACACCAAAGCCTCTAATTCATCATTTTGACAAAAGAAAAAAATAAAACTTTCCTAGGTTTTCTTCTAGGACTTATAGTTTTAGGTTTTAGTTTAAGTATTTAATGCATCTTAGGTTAATTAATTTTTTATTTTTATTTATTTATTATTTTTGATACAGAGTCTCGCTCTGTCACCCAGGTTGGAGTGCAGTGGTGCACTCTCAGCTCACTGCAAGCTCCGCCTCCCGGCTTCACGCCATTCTCCTGCCTCAGACTGCCAAGTAGCTGGGACTACAGGCACTTGCCACCACACCCAGCTAATTTTTTATATTTTTAGTAGAGACGGGGTTTCACCGTGTTAGCCAGGATGGTCTTGATCTCCTGACCTCATGATCCGCCTGCCTTAGCCTCCCAAAGGGCTGGGATTAAGGCTTGAGCCACCACTCCCAGCCAGGTTAACCTTTTTTTATACGATGAAAAGTAGGAATCCAGTTTCATTCTTCTATGTATGGCTAGCCAGCTGTTTTAATTTATTTAATAGGGAGTTTTTTGTCATTGGCTCTTTTTGTGTACTGTGTCAATGGTCAGATGGCTGTAGATATGTGGCTTTTCTATGTGTTCTCCAATATATTCCATTAGTATATACTAATGGAAGAAGTTGATACTTCTTCCCCTTAACTTCCCTGACTTTTAAAAGTTGAAACACCCTTCTTTCAACTTTAACCTCTTCTTTTCCTATTTCCATTCACTCCAAAGATTATTTCAACGGATCTAATGAGTTTAAGTGGTATATGCTGATAGCTTATAATTCAGTTGTCTAGTTTAGCTCTCTGTCTCAAAACTGTAGAGCCATGTCAATCTGTAAGAGCAGTATTTCCCTTTGGTTACTAAAGAAACATCTTTCTTAGGTTGGGTTTTCTGGGAAGCAGACTTTGAAATGAAGATTCAGTTACAGGATCTTTATTAGGGAGTGTTTGGGGTATCAACTCCCATAGAAGGGAGGGGAAGAAAGCAGGATTACATGTATGGAGAAGTTAAACTTAAATGCAGTTCAAGTAAAGCTTTCAGCTGCCTGCAGGGAAAATTATGGATGTGATATGGCCCTTCAGGGTTGTAAGTTTGGGACAAGGAGATAGGCCGTTCATATGTCTGCATCGATGTTCATTAGACGCAAGTTGCCTCAGAAAACAGCTTGACCTTGGGCTTTCTTCAGATAAGGCATTCTCTAAATAGGACTGATAGCTGAAGACTCTCAGTGTGCAACACTTCTAATGTATAAGGGAATAATCCCTTCATTCCTTGAAGGAGGATGTGTGAGGCATATCATGATATTTTTTATCAGAGCATCTCAAAATTAATATTTCCCATGCTCAATGCTTGCCACTCATTTTCCACTATGTTAAGGAAAACAGGTGGTCCTTCTGCATTTTCCCTACCCAGTAAATGGCAACTTTGTCTTTCCAAATTCTTGGGTCAAAACCCTTTAAGTGAACCCTGACCTTTCTCTTTATCCACAGGCCCCCTTGTTACCAATCAATCAATAAATCTGGTAGATCCAAAGATATTTCCATGATTCTACCATTTCTTACCATTCCCACTGCTTTCACCCTAATTCTAGCTGCATCACCTACCTCCCACTAAGATTATTGCCGTAGCTTCCCTACTGGACTGCTCCAGCCCACTGCCCTGTCCCTTTGTGGTCAGTTGCTGGCGACAGAATAATGCTTTTTAAAAAAATTACCTAAGATGACTTCACACTTTTGTTAAATTCCTAACATGGCTTCTCAGATTACCCAAGATAAAAACAAATGTTGTACTGATACATACCTGACCCCATCTCCTACTTCTCATTCTTTCACTGATTCCACTTCAGCCTTACTGACCTCCTGGCACACTGAGTGACTCCTACCTCTGGAACCATTCTCCTACCTCTGGAACGGTTCACTTGCTATTTCCACTACCTGAAAGGCTCCTTGTTCAAATATTCTCATGACTTAGTTTTTCCCTTCCTGCAGGCTTATGCTTTCATTTCCTTGGAGTAAAGTGGTCTTACCTACCCACCTTATAAAAAATAATAATATTCCAACATGCTGTGCTTTCTGTTAATTTTATCCTCTTTGCTGTCATCCTATGTGCATGTGTGCTTATTTTTTGTTATATCATCATGCCAAATATTATATTAGGTCCATAATCACAGAGAGTTTGTTTTATTTGCTATTATATCCCTAGTAACTACAAGAGTGCCTGGAATATACTATGTAATCAATAAAAATTTGTTGACTATCATGTGGATCTGATTTTAAGAAAGGCTGCAACCAAGGTTTCAAATGGTGCCATTTGTGTGTTTTTTCCTGTCTTCTTATTGGTTACCTCTGTGTAGACTTCATTTAAAGCAGCCTTTGTAATGAAGACAGTGATGATAACCATCTTGTTTTTTATTAACTCTGTAATGAGGACTTAGTGTTATGTAGCCTTGAGATGACATCTAGAAAGTGGTGGATTCAGGGTTTTCTAAAATAAAACAACACTCAAGTGATGAAGTATAATAAATACACTATAGAAACTAAAATTTTTTTTTAGAATTAAAAAACAGATAGAATATTGATATGGTTTGGTTTTGTGTCCTCACCCAAATCTCCCCTTGAATTGTAATAATCCCCATGTGTTGTGGGAGGAACCAGGTGTCAGGTAATTGAATCATGAAGGCGGGATTTTCCTATGCCATTCTCGTGATAGTGAATAAATCTCACAAGATCTGATAGTTTTATAAAGGGAAATTTCCCCTGCACATGCTCTCTTTCTTGCCTGCCACCATGTAAAATGTGCCTTTCTCCTCCTTTGCCTTCCACCATGATTGTGAGGCCTCCGTAGCTATGTGGAACTATGAGTCCATTAAACCTTTTTTCCTTTATAAATTACAGTTTTGGGTATGTCTTTATTAGCAGCATGAAAAAAAAAACTAATACAAATATATTTAATAGTAAAGGAATGAATTTCAAGAAGATATGTCTTAACCTTTTCTCCAGAGAATTATTGCTGTCCCAATAATTGTATGTCTTTACAAATAATGTATTGCTATTCTTTCTAAATTAAAGTGTGTGTGTGTGTGTGTGTGTGTGTGTGTGTGTGTGTGTGTGTGTGTGTGTGTTGGGAGGAGGACAGGTAGAGAAGTGCAGAACAGAGTATAATGAACAAGATTTATTTAAAAGACTATTATGGGGACTCTGGGACTCTCCCTTTGAGAAAGTGTGCATATGAGGACACAGTACAAATTAACAAACTCAAGCCACATTTCTTCACACTACAGATATTGCCCAAAGCACATTCACACTGTTCTAAGGAGAGACTGCTGTAGTGAGGCCACTGAGTGTACATGCTTTGCTGCCTCAGAGAATGATGTAGAGTTGGAAAATAAGGAGAGTCAAGATTAATGCTTAAACCTAATGAATTAGTTATTGTTTGATGTGGAGTAAACAAAACATCTTCAGTGATATAATATCTGCCTCTAAACAACAAATATAATAAAATGTATCCCCTCAACTGTAAATTTGTTTTACATGTACACTATTATACAAAGGCCTATTGGTATTGTTATACATATTTGAATTTGAATTTGGAGAAATCCCTGCACATGTCCAGTTCCTAGGACCAAGCTTCCCAGAAATTCTCTTTCTTCCTGGCAGTTGTCAGCCCCTAAAACTGCTTTAGGCAGCACAAAATATGCTAATATCAGATGGAATCTCTGTGATATCAGGATTTAGAGTGCTAGAAAAGTTTTGCAGTTTATTTCATTTCCAAGTAAGCTTAAATCATTTTCAAATTTGAAATACCAAACTTTTCTCAAGGGACTGAAGAAAACTTCAGTCTACATACCTAATCAGCAATAGTCCTCTCCTTTGAAATTTCAAACATACATGAGACTTTTTGAACTGTAATGAACTGTTGCACCAGGTTCCATATCCCCAAGATTATTGTGAGTTTAGATTAGCTTTAAATATATTATTGTTATTTAAAATTGTGCAGATTTTCACCCTGAATTTTTTTCTTGTACGTAAAAATGGGTGACCTCTATTGGGAACATTTTGAGAGAAATGGGAAAGGATGCATTAGAAATTAAATAGTATTTATGTCTCCACTTGCCTGAAAACCAAATCATCAGAGCAGGGGAGGACTGTAGAAATCAGTGAATGTGTTTTGAGATGAGAAATAAGTGGTTGTTTATACTAACTCTGACTTCAGGAAGCATATGTCTCAGATTTCATGAGATAGTCTTAATTTTAAAAACTATGTGTTGTTTTAATTGGACTCTATGACAGATAATGTATTTTGAGATTGATAAAAGCAATGGATCTCTGTCAGATACAATTTTGCCCCCACCTGCCACCTGGAGACAACTGACAATATCTGCAGACATTTTTGTTTATCACAACTGGGGACTAGATTCTACTGATAACTGGGGGATAGAGGTCAAAGATGCTACTAAACACCCTAAATGCACAGGTTCCTCTCCAACAAAGAATTTTCCAGTTCAAAATGTCTTTAGTACCAAACTGAGAAACCCTGACTTAGAGGAATATGGTTGCTAGAGGAATGAGGTAGAATACATGATCTTTATCTTTGTTTTTGTTTGTTTGTTTGTTTTTGTTTTTGTTTTCTGAGACAGAGTCTCACTCTGTCACCCGGTGGAGTACAGTGGCCACTCTCTTGGCTCACTGCAACCTCTGCCTCCTGGTTTCAAGTGATTCTCCTGCCTCAGCCTCCCGAGTAGCTAGGATTACAGGCACCCACCACCACGCTCGGCTATTTTTTTTTTTTTTGTATTTTTAGTAGAGACAGGTTTTCACCATATTGGGCAGGCTGGTCTGGAACTCCTGACCTCAAGTGATCTACCCACCTTGGCCTCCCAAACTGCTGGGACTATAGGCATGAGCCACCACGCCTAGCTAATATCTTTATCTTTAATAGAATTTTGTAGGCAATCACTAGGGAATTATATGTCATAATAAGGTATATTTTGGAGTTCTGGGGAAGAGACATTTCAAATAGACCTTTATTCCCTATTAACTGCTATGTTTTTAGATTTCTATCATATCTCTTCTAAAGTCATGAAAGACTCTTTCCAGTTTCCTAAAATGATAATCAACTGATACTCCTTGTTCTCTTTTAGTCTATCTTTATGGAAATAGTAGAGACCTACTTTTATTCATTCCTTCTTATAAATGACCTGTCAGTAAAAGTTTATGACTATAGTAGAAAGTGAGAACTTCCACTTGCTTTATGCCAAAAGCCCATTGTATGACCCAAAGAAAAGCTTACAATTTTTTTTTTTTTTTTGAGACAGAGTCTTGCTCTGTTGCCCAGGCTGGAGTGCAGTGGCACCATCAAGGCTCACTGCAAGCTCCGCCTCCTGGGTTTATGCCATTCTCCTGCCTCAGCCTCCCGAGTAGCTGGGACTACAGGCGCCTGCCACCACACCAGCTAATGTTTTGTATTTTTAGTAGAGATGGGGTTTCACCATGTTAGCCAGGATGGTCTCGATCTCCTGATGTCATGATCTGCCCACCTTGGCCTCCCAAAGTGGTAGGATTACAGGTGTGAGCCACCAAAAGTTTACTATATGGATAATTTTTGTTGTTTCTTGGTTACTTTTTTTCCCTTTCTAATTGAACAGAGTTAAACTATTCTGTTTTTCTAAAGTTAAATGAAAAAAGACTAATTTGAATTCTGGGTTTGAATGTAGACTATTTGCTTGGGCAACTTTTTAATAGCTTCTGGTATTTTAATATCAGTAATCACTATTACCTTTAGTAACTTGGCAATAAATGATTCTCACTGTGTTGTTTTGTAAATAAACCTCCGAGTTTATTGCATGTCTTGAAGCTATTTATTGCTTCACATGCTGCCAGCTATTGTTGATTAAAACTTAAGTATATAAAGGCTATAATTTTTCTGAGATTTTGATAAACAGAAAGGAACAAAAACCATGTTAGTGAAGTATACTCAATAAAATGCTAATAAGTATCATGTGTCTAGGGAGAACAATGGGAGACTCAACTGATCCTGCAAAGTCCTTATGGTGTTTCTATACTTAACTACCAATAATTAGGTAATTTGGAGCCAAGAAAACAGTGTGTTTTAAGTTGAAAAGTAAAGAATATTTACATTGGAAGAGTTATTAAGAACACTGAAAAATTCAATTATATGTCTTGTGGTTTCAACTACTTTTTTAAAAAAACATAGATTCATTAAATCCCACAACAGTTTTTAAAAGAAAATAAGGGAAAAAATGTCATCTTCATCTCTGATTTTCCCAGTCATACATTTGCCTCACCCACACAAAAGAACAAAGCTTTTTTAAAAGAAAGCTCCAGGTTAAAAAACATAAATTTCAGACACAAAGACACAATTTTCTAGCAATAGAAGTGGACTGAGCCATTCCTGACCTGCCTCCTCCAAAAAGGGTAGTTCATTTGGATTTTGGTAAATAAATGGTTAGAAAGCACAGCAAAGTTTGATTGCCACTACAGTTGTCCTAATTTAACCACTGTGTGCTGAGTGATTTAGAATCAGAAGCTGCCTTCATGAGTAAAGATGAAAAATTCAAAGTGTAATGCACCAAATAGCAAGCTAAAAAGACTTGTTCATACTTATTTTTTTCTTTGTTTACATACATATATATATGAGTTCACAATAAAACTTCAATTCCAATCTGATACCACACCATTTACTCTAGTTTTCTTTTTCTTTCCAAACTTTTATCTCTATTCTCTGATTATAAGAAACCTTCTTCTTACCTTCATTGTATTTACTTACTAAGTAAATGTCACTGGGTGAAACCAATCTCCTGCCTATGACTCCATACAAATGGTCTCCTCACTCCACTCACGCTCTGACCCCACACATCTGGCTGCCACCGGCCCAGCATAGACGCAGCCCTCACCCCGACCACAACTATGCAGACAAACTTATTACCAAGTTCAAAGTCCAACACTTCACACTACATGCCACTAATACCATACCCCAAACTATCGCCTTCTTCATTCCACTTGTACTTTTATTTTTAAATTTTCTTTCATTTTTAATTTTTGTGGGTACATATATTTTGGGGTGATATTGAGATATTTTGATATAGGAATGCAATGCATAATAATCACATCAAGATAAATGGGGTATCCATCACCTCAAACATCTATTCTTTATGTTACAAAAAAACTGATTATATTATTTTTGTTATTTAACACATATAATTAAATTGCTTTATACTGTAGTCACTTTGTTGTCCTAACACATACTAGGTCTTACTCATTCTTTTTAACTATGTTTTGTACTCATTAACTATCCCCACTTCCCCCATAAACCTGCATTACCCTTCCCTGCCTTTGGGAACCATTCCTCTACTCTCTATCTTCATGAGTTCAATAGTTTCATTTTTCAGCTCACATGAATAAGTGAGATAATGCAAAGTTTGTCTTGCTGTGCTGGGCTTATTTCCCTTAATTTTCTTATTTCACTTAATTTGATGATGTCCAGATCAATCATGTTTTTGGAACTCACAGGATGTCACTTTTTATGGCTGAATAATACTCCATTGTGGATGCATACCACAATTTACCATGACAGATTCAGAGTTTGATGCCTTTGATTTTCTTTTACATAGTGGGAGATAAGTGTCTAGTTTTATTCTTCTGTGTATGGATATCCAGTTTTCCCAGCACCATTTATTGAGCTTATTTTGCTGCCAAATATTAGCCACTGTGAATAGTGCTGCAATAAACATGGAATGCAGATATCTCTGCCATATTCTGATTTTCTTCCTTTTGTGTTTATACCTAGGAGTGAGATTTCTGGATCATGTTGTAGTTCTATTTATAGTGTTTTGAGGAATTTCAAATACTGTTTGCCATAGTAGTTTTACTGATTTACATTTATACAAACAGCATACAAGAGTTTTCTCAAGCAGAAGGAGTCTCTCCCATAGCCACCACAGCTAGACTGAGTCTCATCTGAAGCCAGCAAGTCTCATAAATCCCACCACAGTGTACTACCTGGGTATCACTGCTGGCTATTCAGGGGCCAAGGATTTTTTTTTTCTTTTTTCTTTTTCACCAGATGATGAGTCCTACTAGAACTGGGATCTTCTCTTCAAGGCAGAGGTTTCTCTTTTTGCCCAGGGTGTGTCTAGAAATGTCAGCCATGAGGTAGAACCTGAAATGGAAGCCTCATGACTCAGACCAGTGCCCTATCCTACCGTGGCTGACCTGGTATTCAAGATGTAAGACAATGTTCCCTTTACTATTCCCTCTTCTCTCCTCAGCAGAAGGAAAGAGTATCCCCCTGAGCTGTGAGTTGTGCTGCCTGGGGTTCTGGGAGGGGTTGCACAAGCACTCCCTTAGCTGCTCCGGCCGTTGTCACCCTTGGTCACATGCCATCCTAGTCCAGTGGGTCTAAGCCCAGCTCAGTACTAGAACTTGCTTAGGAGTTGCAGTCTTTGTGACCTAGGCTGCCTTTCAAATTTACCTAGAACCCCAGAGCCCTTTAGCCTGTGGTGGGAAGGCTGGTTGGAACTTAAGTTTCAACTGCTGGTTTAGGTTATTCCACTCTGGATAGGGTTGGTTTATATACTCCTTCTGTGAGGAGGCATTAGCTGAATTCATTCTGGTTTTGCTTTCTGCTATGGCAGAATAGCGCTGAGTTCAATGCAGAGCCTCACAATTGCTACACTCTCCCTCTCCCAAGTGCACAGATCCTTTCTTCTGGCCATGTGTCTTCTGCCAGGGGATGGGGGAGGGATGGCATCAGCAATTCAAGACTTTCTTTCCTATCCTCATCAGCGACTCTTTCAGTGATGTGTATTTAAAACCGGGTACTATGAGTGCTCACCTGATTTTTTCTTCTTATGAAAGTTTTTTGTTGCAGGGGTTAATTACTGGGGGACCATCTTGCTCCACTCTCTCCACTCTTGCTTTGATATCCCACTATGGACTGCTGTCCCACTGACATCCTTCCCATGCAGACACCATCATTACCCTCATTATTCCTCAACTCAACACATATAAGAGTCTATGCAAATGCCCTTGTAACCATCTTTAGGCTTTGAAATCACACCAAGTCATCACTTCCATTCTGACCCACTCATAAACATTCTGCTTACCTGCTTTAGGTTCTGACATCCCATTCCAGACATCTTAAATACCGTCCTTTGCCTCTCTTGGGTTTGGTTACCACATGCCAGGCTGCTGTGGCAACCCTTTTCTAAGAAAGGCTTATTTGACACAATTTACCTTCTGAAACCCCACTCAGGCTCTGATTCCCTATACTGATCACTGCCATAACACCCCACCCAACCCAAATAGCCTGATATCACTAAGTCTGGGACACCCCAAATTAGACTGCTGTTGTCCCCCACCTCACGGGCATGCCCTACTCACCCTCATGAGACTCCTAACAATTCTTGCTGGCCCTTCACTGCCATTCCATTTGGATCCCCAAAACATTTCATCTTTCAAACATGGCCACATTTGCCTCCCACTGTCTCAGATGCCTTTCTCGTTTGACTAAGGCTCTAATACTTCATGCTATGCACGTTGCTTCCACAAATACTACTCCATGTTCCTCCCCGTCTGGAGTTCTGATTCTCTCTACCAGACCACAGCCCATACCTGCAATAGGAGCAAAAGGTTATCGTGCTAAGACTTACAACAGTTTTTGAAATTAATTATTCAAGAAGAAAATCAGGAAGGAAGAAGTCAGGAAGCACACATATATTTATGATGCTAAAGAGATGCAAACATTCAAAGTCTCTACAGCAGATTTTCATGCCATACTTTGGATCACAAAATCAATTTTTGGTGTTAATATGATATCTCATTAATGAAATCAAGTAGTATATAAAAGAACAGAACATAACAAAATAGAAAATTA
Organism: Rhinopithecus roxellana; assembly: GCF_007565055.1. Lineage (NCBI taxonomy): Eukaryota > Metazoa > Chordata > Mammalia > Primates > Cercopithecidae > Rhinopithecus > Rhinopithecus roxellana. The sequence continues at coordinate 66,264,884 of NC_044559.1, read as the reverse complement.
TATTAATACTATTAATTCTATTAATAAAATATTAATAAGTGAAAATTAATACCATGTATGAACATTTGGTTACTGGTTCTAGAAGACAGATGAAATAGATAAGAAAGCGAGAAGGAAGGAAGACAGGCAAGGTATCCAGGTTCATAGAGTCAAATATATCTTCATATCACCAGATTCAAGATTTCTTGACTTGAGTAAACTGATCTCTTGACCTGGATTATATGTGTATTTGACAAAATAACCTTCCGATGTTTTAATTGTTTATTTTTTACACTTAAGCTTTCAAGCTATCTAACATGTATTTTTATGTATATAATGAAATTTGAAATCCATTTCAATTTCTTCTGTGTGAATAAAGACTAAGCAGCATCATATATGAAGGACTTTGCTTTTTCCTAACTAGTTGTACTATTGGCTCTGTCTTTTTTGTGTGTGAATTTTCTTATGTGTATGGATCTACACTTCGTATTTTACGAACCTAATTGTCTAATCCTATACCACTTGAAGCAAGTCCATTTTTTATGTTCCTTATATTTTCGTGGCTTCAGTAACAGGAGGAATGCTTTCCATTTCCATTCTATGTGGCTGTTTTTGATTTGGGGCTTTATAAAGACCAGATTCACTCCTATAGGATCCATCTATGCTAACATTTCCCCTAGGAAGATACCTCTGTGTTAAGGCATCCCATGACCTGACACTTTCTGTGTTTCTCTCTGGTCCCTGTCCGTAAGCCACAAGAAGCTCATTAGTTCCAGGAAATCAAATAGATTGCTACTGAGTGTGGACAGCAAGGAAGTTGCACTAACTCCATCATCTCTGTGGAATAATTCTTGCTTGTTATTAGCAGCTATATTAAAATACAATTCACTTACCCAAAAATCTACCAATTTAAAGTACACAATTTAATAGTTTTTAGAATATATTCATGTAGTTGTTCGACAAGCACCACAATCAGTTTTAGAATATTTGTATCACACAATAAACGAAGCCTATATTCATTAACAATTACTCCTCATTTACTCCAGAATCACCATTCCTAGGCAACTACCAGTCTGCTTTCTGTGTCTTTAAATTTGTCTATTCTGGACATGATGTTTAGGTGTAATCATGCAATATGTGATCTATTGTGTCTGGTTACTTATGCTTAGCATAACATTTCAATGCCCATGGTATAGCATATATTGATATTTCATTATTTTTTGTTTCTCAATAATTTGCGACTGTCTGCATATACTACACTTTATATATTCATCAGCTGATAGTCATGGGGATTGTCTCTAATTTCTTTTTTCTTTTTTTTTTTGAGACAGAGTTCCACTCTGTCACCCAGGCTGGAGTGCAGTGACGTGATCTCGGCTTACTGCAAGCTCCACCTCCTGGGTTCACACCATTCCCCTGCCTCAGCCTCCTGAGTAGCTGGGACTACAGGCGCTCACCACCACGCCTGGCTAATTTTTTTGTATTTTTAGTAGAGACAGGGTTTCACCGTGTTAGCCAGGGTGATCTCAATCTCCTGACCTCATGATTCACCTGCCTCAGCCTCCCAAACTGCTGGGATTGCAGGCATGAACCACTATAACCGGCGAGGAACAGAATATTAAGGATGGAGTTCTTTCATTATTTTTGGGGTTTCTGGAGTTGGCTGCTTAATATGATTGATAAAAAAAAAGTTAACTATTATACTTCTAATAGTATGGTGAACAATGATAGTCCTTGCTCTGAACTATTTAGACAGTTATGTAAAAATCAATGCATTTGTCACTCCTGATTCACCACTTGTGAAAGGCAAAGAGTTCAGTGACTCTATACATAATACCTTTGACTATGAAGTTGGTTGGTTGCTCCTAAGTTTACTGGACAAATTGATGAAAGAAAAGGATGAACTCAGGGATTCTAACTCCTGGCTTCAGAAGCAGGTACTTAGCTTCAAATTTGCTAAGACTGCCCTGAGTGAGATTCTTAGCTCCTGTAGAGAAAGAGCTGAAATTATGGAAAATCAGACGCAAGTTCTTATCATGCTAATTGCTGACCTGCAACAAAAACTGCATGCACATGCTCACCAGGTGTCCACTGTTAAACTGAGGGCATTGATTGGAAAACAATGGGACCCTGAAACTTAGAATGGGGATATGTGGGAGGACCCTGATGAAGCTGAGGACACTGAGTTTGTAAACTCTGATGAAACATTTTGTCAGAAGAAACAACTTCTCTGTTCCCAGTAGTGGAAACCTCCCCTCCCTGATCCATGCTACCATCAGCCTTTCCACCTTTGTCTGAGGAGAAAAACCTTGTACTGCCTAAAGCAACAGTGATGGCCTCCCCTGAGGCAGTTGCCAGGCAAAATAATGTTGATTTTCCTCGGAGCCAGCCCCAACACCCCTGTTTGCTTCTAAATCTATAACTAGACTAAAGACCCTGTGGGCCCCTAGAGGTAAGTTCAATGTGTGACCCATGAGTAAGTGTGCTACACTCGAAAAGAACTACTTGAGGGATTTTTTTTTCTTTTTTCTTTTTTTTCATATAAACAAAAATCTGGAGAACAGGCATGGGAATGGATATTATGGGTATGGGATAATGGTAGAAGAAACATAGAGTTCAATCAGGCTGAATTTATGGATTTGGATTCACCAAGTAGGGATTCTGCATTTACTGTTGCAACTCGAGGAGTTAAAAATGGTTCTAATAGTTTATTTGCCTGGTTAGCTAAAATATGGATTAAAAGAGGGCCAACTCTGAGAGAGCTGGAAATGCCAGATTTCCCTTGGTTTAATGTAGAGAAAGGGATCTAAAGGCTGAGGGAGATTAGGATGGTGGAGTGGACTAGTCACTTTACAGCTACTCATCTGTGCTGGGAGAGTTCTAAAGATATACCCTTAACCAATGCTTTGCAAAATAGATTTGTGAGGGCAGCACCTGCATCTTTCAAGAGCCCTATAATTGCTCTTCTCTGTATGTCAAATCTAACGGTGTGAACCACAGACACTCTACTACAAAATTTAAATACAATAGAAATAATTGGATCCCAAGGTGGCATGGGCCAAGTGGAGGCACTCAGCCATCAAAGGCAAGTTACCATAATGGACAGCAGAGGCAAAGCAGCATCACAGTAGTCTGACTCATGTAGGACTCTGGCATTGGCTAATTCATCAGGGTGTTCCTAGAAGTGAAATTAATAGGAAGCCTACTGCATTTCTACTTAATTTAAGCAGAAAACTTCTAGGTCTAATGGACAAAAGACTAATTTGAATTATAAAAACAGAGAATCGTGACCGTTCAGTCTATTTCCAGATTTGAGCCAGTTTACAGACCCAGAATTCCTTGAATGAAGGGGAGGCCAGGTCCCCTTGAGGAAGAATCCCATTACACTACCCACCAATTTATGCTGTTAATCTTTCTTTCATCCTTCTCCAAGGAGGCCTCCAGCCTTTTACCAAGGTCACTGTGCACTGGGGAAAGGGAAACGATCAGTCATTTTGGGTACTGCTGGACACTGGCTATGAGCTGACGTTGATTCTTGGGAACCCAAAACTGTGGTCCTCTAGTTAAAGTAGGGGCTTATAGAGGTCAGGTAATTAATGGAATTTGAGCTTCGTTCTGACTTACAGTGGTTATCCAGTGGGTCCTTGGACTCATGCTGTGGTCATTTTCCCAGTGCTGGAATGCATAATTGGCATAGACATACTTAGAAGCTGGCAAAAGCCCCATATTGGCTCCCTGACTGGAGGGCTGTTATGGTAGGAAAGGCCAAATGGTAGCCATTAGAGATTCCTCTACCTAGAAAAATAGTAAATCAAAAACAGTATCACATCCCTGGATGGTTTGCAGAGAATAGTGCCACTATCAAGTACTTGAAAGATACAGGGGTGATGATCACCACATCCCTGTTCAACTCTCCTATTTGGCCTGAGCATAAGATAGATGGATCTTGGAGAATGACAGTGGACTATTGTAAGCTTTATCAAGTGGTGACTCCAACTGCAGCTGCTGTAACAGATGTGGTTTCATTGCTTGAGCAAATTAACACAGTTCCTGGTACCTGGTATGCAGCCATTGACTTGACAAATGCCTTTTTCTCCATTCCTGTCCATAAGGCCCACCAGAATCATCAGACTTCTCAGCCACTGCAACACAGAGCTGGGGGTGATAAGAAATCATGTGGCCTGCCTTTCATGGGCATTTACCCTAGTTTCAGACTGAAGCTGTGAGGAAGAAGTCCAATGTCCCTGACTACGCCTGTATTATGCTGTGCTGGATAGGTTTTTGGAAAGGGACAGAGACAGGCTGTTCTTAGTGAACTCACTAAGAACAGTTTTCACAGTTCTTAGTGAGATTTAGTAGGTTTTGTTGAATATTTTTCCACTTGCCATATGTCTTTAGAACAATATTTAGAGACTATTTTGAAACTTTATTTATATTACTATTATGATTATTAATATTATTTTGAGACAAGGTCTCACTCTGTTGCCAAGGCTGGAGTGTAGTGGTGTGGTCATGGCTCACTGCAGCCTCGACCTCCAGGGCTCAAGTGATCCTCCCACCTCAGCCTCCCAAGTGTCTGAGACTATAGTTGCACAACACCATGCACAGCTGATTTTTGTATCTTGTGTTTTTTTTTTTTTTTTTTCTTGGTATAGATGATTTTCACCATGTTGCCCAGGCTGGTTTTAAACCCCTATCCACAAGTAATCTTCTGGCCTCAGTCTCCCAAAATTCTGGGATAACAGGCATGAGCTACTGTACCTGGCTGAGACTTTAATTTTTAAGGTTTCTTTTTTAGCAGTTCTGATTGTTTTACTGGGAGATGGTCAATGTAGCTCCTCACTTTGCCATTGGAGAAGTGTCTCTGCTATGTGCTCCAATCCTGCTTATTTTTACTTTTTGATATATGTATCAACTGAAAATATACTAAGGGATTATGTTAGTGTTTGATCTATTCATTTGCTTAAAATAATACATGCTCAGTATTAGTTGTGAATTGTGTAATTCACTCATTTGTCATTTTTTTTAGCTCAAAGTGTTGATGGCCAGGTTTAAACATTTATTTATGTTCCCCTCCCAACCATCCACTGTCAATATAGTTGACCAATGTATTAGTCCATTTTCAAGCTGCTGATAAAGACATACCTGAGACTGAGCAATTTACAAAAGAAAGAGGTTCAATTGGACTTATAGTACATGTAGCTGGGGAGGCCTCACAATCGTCGTGGAAGGTGAAAGGCACGTCTCATATGGTGGCAGACAAGTGGAGAGAACTTGGGCAGGGAAACTCCCATTTTTCAAACCATCAGATCTCAGGAGACTTATTTACTATCACAAGAATAGCTATGGGAAAGACTTGCCCCCATGATTCAATTTTCTCTTACCAGGTCTCTCCTGCAACACGTGGGAATTCAAGATAAGATTTGGGTGCGGACACAGACAAACCATATCAACCAATATCTACCTATCTTAGACACATTTTCAGACCTTAACTGGAGATATTTCTTTCTATTTATCAGTATATAAAGTGGACATGGAGAACAAGCAGTGCTAAAGTATATATGTAACCCTGCAGACAAAAATTTTTGTATCTAAGAATAGGGAAAAAAAAATTCCCCCCAAACTTAAGCGATTGGGGGGAATTTGATGCACTATTTCTGCTAATATGGTATCATATCACTTACTATATGTTGCTGAGTATTCCAGAAGTGAGAGTTTTATTGGTAACAGAGGCGTAGTCTCTTTAAGAAACACTACTTTACAAATAAATTTTTTGCCTAAATTCTATTGTGCATTCTTCCTTCTAAATATTAACATCAATAGTAAGAGTTTAGTAAATGTGTGCTAAGCACTATGCTGAATTCTAGGTAGGAAATATTTCATTCTATCATCATGACAGCCTTGTGCCATTTTATCTGAGTATCAGAATGATGTCACTGAGACATAAACACCTTAAGTCTTGCTCAAAGAGGACATGGCTTGTAAGTGAAAGAGTCCTATTTCATTCCTATTTCTTTTCACTCCAAAGCCCAAGATTTTAACTATTAAATTGTTCACTGAGCAATACCTTCCTTTTTTTTTTTTTTTTTTTTGAGATGGAATCTCACTCCGTTGCCTTGGCTGGAGTGCAATGGTGTGATCTCAGCTCACTGCAACCTCCGCCTCCTGGGTTCAAGCGATTCTCCTGCCTCAGCCTCCTGAGTAGATGGGATTACAAGTGCATGCCAACATGCCCGGTTAATTTTTGTATTTTTAGTAAAGACAGGTTTCACCATGTTGATCAGGCTGGTCTTGAACTCCTGACCTTGTGATCTGCCCGCCTTGGGCTCCCAAAGTGCTGGGATTACAGGCATGGGCCACTGTGCCTGCCCATTGAGCAGTACCTTGTATTTGAATTGAATTCTAAAGTGTATTAAATATCTATTACCTCGTCTGATTCTATATCTACTACATGAAGTAGATGCTTGAAGTATCTTTTATTTCATTTTATGATTTAGAATAGAGGTCTAGGGAACTGTTCCCTAGACCCTAGGTGGCTAAAAGTAAGAGAATTAAGACTGGGTTCTTAATCTCGTAGATATTAGACCTGGATTATTTTTACAAATACACAGGTAAGCAGAGTATAGTGAACACTGTTTCTCAATGTTTATTTCACAAAGATTAATATTTTCTCAAGGTAGGGGCTATAGGGAATAGTTTTAGATTATTTCTCATTTCTAGCAGTACATATATTGTTTATAATGGGCACCAAATAAATGCTTTGTTTTTGTCTATTTAATTCAGAATATTGTGTGATTAATAGTTCCTAAATTGGATTACATATTTTTATCTATAAGTAGTGCTGTGATGTGTGGGGCTTGATGGACAATTGATCTCTGATAACTGTGCTTGTTGTGTCTATTTTTTTGTTTGTTTGTTTTTCTTTTTTTTTTTTTTTTCTTGAGACGGAATCTCGCTCTGTCACCCAGGCTGGAGTGCATTGGCGCGATCTCAGCTCACTGCAAGCTCCGCCTCCCGGGTTCATGCCATTCTCCTGCCTCAGCCTCCCGAGTAGCTGGGACTACAGGCTCCCGCCACCACTCCCAGCTAATTTTTTTGTATTTTTAGTAGAGATGGGGTTTCACCGTGTTAGTCAGGAGGGTCTCGATCTCCTGACCTCGTGATCCGCCTGCCTCGGCCTCCCAAAGTGCTGGGATTACAGGTGGGAGCCACCGCACCCGGCCTGTGTCTATTGTTCCTAAGGTGCACTTTCTGTCTACTTCTCTCACAGCTGTCAAGCCATTCACTGTATACAGATTTCATTCACTGTCTGCCTGTGTCTGGATAACTTTATTATTTTATATATCTGTTTTTTATATAGTGAAGGCTGAGAAATCTAACTAGTTAGAAAAGTGAGTAGGCTCTGAGGAAAGCTTTGAGAAAACCTTGAACTAAATTCTAAGAGTTTAAATAAATTGCTTTGTAGATGTCCAGTTTTTCATAGTTCTAAAACAAAGAACAAATAAACTTCTATTTATATAAATCTGGACAAGAGCTATATCTTGAAGAAATTTTTATAATGATAGAAATGTTAATTCTGATTTTTTTCTGTTTGGTTTGTTATTAAATGTTAAGGGCTGTAAACTGACCAAAGCCAATTCTTTCCACAATAATTAGATTCTAAGTATTAATAGCCACCAATAAGTAGTAGTAAAAGAGGACTAGGATTCTCTGTCACAACATTCATAGAAAGGTTGGAAAAGTTTGTCTCAGGCCAAATACTACTATGCACAGGTACATTTATTAGCAAGTAAGATTTGTGCTTGCAGAAGCCTGACATTTTTATTTCAGTTCACTTTAGGCAAACCAAACACTATTCTAGAGACAGCTCTCAGAGTAATGTTATAGTTAGTATTGGGCAATAAAAACTATGAATAATTGGGCTAAATTCATACTTGTGGAATCATCTTTTCAGCATCATTCCAGTTGACAAAAGGCTTCCTGGTTTCATACAGTTTATTCATATAACCTCCTTTATCTTGATCCATTCATTTTAGCAACGAATATTCATGTACAATATTCATCAAGGTGATAAGCAAATATATTACTATTTATATATAAAGATAACTGAGATATTTATATCAGTGTGCCCAGAACAAACTGTTCCCTAATAGTCTTTTGGAATGTGTTTAACTTAGGACAAGTATTCTGAAAATGTAGATTAAGACACACACACACACACACACACGACCTTCTTTTCTCTGTCAAGTTTGGAAGCAATTAATAGAGACACACACAGTATATACAATAGATAAAAAGCATGTGGGGTTTCTTTTTTTGTTGCTTTGTTTTACTGTAAATTCAGTTGCTTCAAGTACCAGATACAATTGAAATGCTGTACTTCCTTCAGTACATTAAAGTTCGGCTCCCAGTCACAGGAAGTACAAAGGAAGGCCATTTATGATACTAGGAAAAATATGCATATGCAGAACAGAGCTCTGACTGAGTTTCCTGGACTTAGTTTATCCTTGCAGTTTTATAAATCAGGGAGAAGCCAGAGTGTCCCATGCCCTCCCCTCCTGAGGTGCGCATTTTCCTGCCTCCCAGTGAAAACAGGAGCAGGGAGAGACCACTGTCCACTTAATACCTTCCTTTTTCATTTTTCCAAAATTCTCTCATTCATTTTTCTCATTATAATTATAATCATTAAGACTTATGACTTTGAAAGGGCCAAATTATAAGTAAATATTAACTTCTTATTGTGTCACAACTAAAAATGCTAGGATATAACAGTAAACGAAGAAGACAAAATTTCTGCTTTTATGAAAGTTCCATTCTAATAGAGAAGAAAATTACAAAATATGTGTGAGTTATGTAGAACTTTAGAAGATGTTATGGGGAAAATGAAAGAAGGAAAGCTAGAGAGGAAGTGCATGGGAAAATACAATTTGACAGTGATTATTTCACAGAGAAAGTGACCTTACAACAAAGAGTTGAATAAGGTAAGAGGATGAACCGTGGTTGTATCTGAGGAAAAGTATTTCAGGTTCAAGGTAAGACCTCAAAGTTTAGACCTGTCTGGTGTGTTTGAGGAAGAAGAAAATACTCCTCTTTACAGAGTAAAGTAAAAGAAAGAGACAGTAGTAGAAATGAGATCATTCAGTATTAGGAGAGGGATAGATATAATTACTCTGCATGAAATTAGGTACAGTTAAAAGAATTTGAGTATAGCAGTGATGTAATCAACCAAATTTAACAAAGGATAATTCTGGATGCTGCATGGAAAATGGTCTGTGGAGGAAGCCTGGGAAAATTGTAGAGATTTGTTGATATGCTCTATCAGTCCATTCTAGGCCTGGAGTGATCTTTCCAGAAATGATGAGATGTGATTTCAATCTGATTATATTTTGGTGGTTAAAAACTACATGATTTGTTAATGAATTGGATATGGAATGGGAGGTAGAAGTTAAGAATAGGTATTAAGATATAGCTTGAGCAACTGGAAACATTGATTTGTCATTAGCCAAAATTAAAACACTGTTAGAGGAAGAGTAATTCAATATTGGCCATACTGTATTTGAAGAGACTTTTTGACATCTGCTATAGATTGAATGTTTGTGTTCCCCCAAAATTCACATATTGAAGCCAAAATCCTCAGCGTCATGGTATTCAGAAGTAGGACATTTGGTAGTTAGAGACACTTAGGCTATGAGAGTGGAGTCCTCACAAATGGCCACTAATGCCCTTATGGGGAATGAAGAAACCAGAGCGCTCTGTTTCTACCATCTAAGTATAGAATGAGAAGACAGCTCTCTGCAGACCACGAAAGGTGCATGGGATCTGCTAGTGCCATGATCTTGAATTTCTAAGCTGCAGAACTGAAATACAATTTTGAAGTCATGAGCATTTACCATATTATTTGAAACCTTGATATTGGATTAGGTTGACAATGACAGCAATGACAGACAATGAGAGAGACTGACAATGAGCAAAAAACAGGAAGGATGATAAATAGTGTAGAATATGACTTTAACAATGAAGAGCAGCAGTTAATACAGTATAATGCTTATGGTATCAGAATTAAAGTTGATGCATTTCCAGAAGAATAATCTGGCAGTGTCACTGAGAAACAAGAAGGCTACCATGAGGCTCACCAATCAAAAGGGATATCGGAAAATTAGGTTCTTAAGAAGAGCTTGGTGTTGGTTCAAGCAAGCAGGTGAAGGGAACGTTGAGATAAGTTTAGGACATAGGGGACTTTGCTAGTGATAGAGAATGAGTTTCAGAAGACATAGAATATGAATTATGATTCTATAGTTTGTAAACTTTGGCAAATTATTTAATTTTTAAGCTTAAGATTTTATTATCTATAAAATAGGGATTGCAGTGCTCTCCAGATAAGATTGTTTTGAGGATTAAATGAGATGGGATATTCTAAGTGCTTTTAAATAATGGTAACCATTATTTGGATGGGCCATTTTGAATATTTACATTAGTTCTAAGTTTATTTTGTTGATTGTTCATTGAGCACTGGACAAAATTAGAGTTCCAGGCTTATTTTAGCATTGATTAAATCTCTTTGTGTTCCAAGGTTACCCATTTTGTACAACAAAAATTTTTTGAGAGTAAGCCTTCATAGAGTCTCCCTAAATCTAATGGAAATCTAGATATTTTCCTATTAAGGACTTCTTAATTTACAGAAACTTCTCTGGATATGACAAAGAAATTTATGCTCACTTTTACATGCCATTTATTTTCAACACTACCAGCAGTGATTCTGCTATGCCTGCCTAGCATAAGGCATTTTACTTCGTCCCCTGGGCAAAAGATCATTAATCCATACCAACATTATAAGAAAAAGAGCAGTTTTATGGCTCTCTTGTGTGCAGTTTCCCAACATCCTTTTATTTTCGAGCATATGTATATTTTTGTCATTGTAGACTTAGCTACATTTCCATGTTTCATATATGTTATATGTATATTCTGTATCATATTCATTTGATGTTGTTTGGAATATTTAATAAACTGACCTTTTACTTACACTTACTTCAAAAGGACATTTTATATTATCATTATGAATGACAAAATAACAGTACTTGACATGAATAAAATACATTCATTAATTTTTTTAAAAATATATTCATAAATATTCTAACATTTTGTTAAAGGCCAAAAAATGAAATAACAGGAATGAATGTATATATTTTTTGAAACACTGCTATACTGAATTGAAAGCTGTATTTGTTGCTCTCAAGTAGTTTAATAACATAAATCAGAACTTGTTTGCCTAAGTGAGAAAATCATCCAAATCCATTGATTTTTATCTATTTTAGAATCCCTAAGGGCAGTTACTTTGTCTTAATGTCCTGTGAAATGTGTAGAATCATTCTGTGCACATAAAGTGCACTCTACCAGATGGTATGTGATGGCTGTGTTCATCTTTAACATGAACAGAATATTAGTTTAGAGAAAATTTGTTTTCTTTTTCAAATTTTCCATTTGCCAGTGTCTAAGAACATTGCTTCCTTGGATAAATACTTTTGCTTCCCTATTGGTGCTTCTGAAAAATCAGGAACTCTTAAGTCAGATGCTGCAAGTAATCTGGTTGAGTGGACTGGAAAGAGTAATTTCTTTGATTTTTTAAAGGAATCATTTGTTCTTCAGGCAAAATTAAAATTAAATTTAAATTAAAGGAAAGACTTGGTTTAATCTTAACCATGTTATTAACCATATATTAGCAAACCAGTGGCTAAAGTGCATTACTTGCCAGCCATCCAAAATACACATCATTTATTCATTCAACCAGAGGTATTAAAGTGGTCAAAGTAAACTGAGGAGCTCCTCTTCCACATGCTTGGCTCCAGACCTGACAACCTCCTTGCTGTTCTTGAAACTCACTAGGCCTGTTTCCACCTCATGACCTTTATCACTTGCTCTGGAATGTTCTACCCCATGTGACTTACTCTTTCACCTTTTACAAGCATTTGCCAAAATTTCATATTTTCAGTAAGTCTGTCATGATCACTTCTCTATAAGTGTAAATCCTCACCCTGTTCTCCATATATGTCCTTCGTGAAATATTTTGTAGTTCAGCAATATGTATAAAGATCTGAAAACAAAATATTCTAATTAATTTTTAAATTCATTTTCCTCCACTACCATGTAAGTTGTATAAGTGCAGGATTTTTGTCTGTGTGGTTTACCGCTGCAGCCTCAGTGCTTAACACAGTGTAGATGCTCGATAAATATGTGTTGAATTCATGAGTGATTACTGTAAATAATAGTATTATTATTCTCATTTTGTACTTGAGTGCATTATCTGAGAAGAGATGGTACAGCTGAGGTGCCAGGTAGCTGGCTCCAGAATTTCCCCTGTTAAACTCAAAATAAGCCCCAGAAAGATAACTGCTATCTTACTTTTCTCAGGCTTCGAAGAAGGGATTTGGATATGACTTGATTTATCAAAAATAAACACATAAAATGTTTCGTTCACTAAGAAGAAGCAATTTCTATCTCGTATATTATGGAAAATACTGAATAACACTATGCTCCCATTTTCAAGATGATACAGTTATTACTCTCTCTAGATAAAAAAGATGCATCTTTCAATTAAGTAAAGTACAGAGAAATCTGGTTGGAATCATGGCAGAAATAGTGATATAATTGAAGTCATATGCATTTTCTATTTACCAGTAAAGTTACTATTAGGTTTCAATGAGACAAGACATGCAAAATGTTAATATAGTTTCTGACATATTATAAGCAGTTATTTTGAGATGGCTGGTTAGATTTATATATAGAAAACCTTTAAATATTGCTAATAGAAATATATTTAGGGCACACATGCACACATAGTCAAATCCTAATACTTGAAGAGTAAATGCTTCTGTTGATATTTCCTTTTTTCCTTTTATGGATTATTTCTCACCTTTGGACACTGACAAATAAAGATGACATTGTCTATACAAGTGCTAACTCATGTAATGGATAGATTGCAGAACTTTGCTGAAGATTAAACCATTTCCTTTTGCTTTCTTGGCTGAAAAACTGTAAATACTTCCTAATTATTATACCACCCCAGACCCTGGAACACCAATAAAGGATTGTGTGAAAAGATAAATATGAGGAAATAAATGAAATAGGAATTTCCTTTTAAATCCTAGGTCTTCAAAGTTTCCAAAATGGGCACAACCTTACATAAGAATGAAGTAGGAAAATTACTGACATTCACAATCCTTAAAAGACTGAGGTATTTGAGTGGTCAAAATAAAACTGAAGAAATATTTCGAACTACCTCGGGATAGAAAGGAAGTAACATAAAAATAATGAAATATAAATAAAAAACACAATACTCACAGTGCTCTCATCTTACATAAAGGATATTAAATATTAGAGTAGATCTGATATAATACAAGATTCAATATTAATCTGGACTTAAAATTGTTTACGTGAAGCTATCTTGCTTCAGAATGCATTTCTTCTGGATTTTATGAAACGCAGGATTTTAAAATGTTTCTCAAGAAAAAAAACAGCTACCACATAGCAATAAACAAACAAAAAGAACTTGATCATATCTATTACAACATAACAAGTAAAATTTATTGACCAAGAGAAAAACAACAGAAAAAGTTCAGTGTAAGCTTTTTAGGGTTAAGATATAGTCTCCAGATATAATTCTCTGTTTCTTCAAAACGTTAGCTGAGTATCATTATTTGTGGTTCCTATCTAGCAAATAACAGAATCCAAGGAAAAATACCAAGCATCCACTATCCATTTTATTGAGTGCATTCTTAACAATTTCTTTGCTTCTTATTTTCTACTCTTAGGCTTCCATTATGACTAACTCAATGAAATCTAACAGTTTGGATTTTGGCTAACATGGAATGTTTCAATAATATTTTACTCTAGCTAATTTATTATTTTCTTCTTCATTTACTATTTTTATTCCATTTTATTTTGGTGTGTGTGGCACGGGGAGGGTGGGGAGCTGGGGGAGAAAGCAATAGACTTTATCCCAAAGAAATAAAAGATTGGCCTGGAAAAACAAGTATTTTTGTCTGCTTAATTAAAAATTGACTATTGTGAGGATACAAGGGAAGAAGCAACATTTTAGTAAAATGGTTACTGCCATAATCCACGAGGAAGATGGTGGTAGAGAAGAAATTCGGACAGAGCCAAATACAGCAGATATTTTAGATAAATCTGGTGGGATCTGCTGACGGGGTGCATTGGAGAGTAAGAGTGAGCGCTCAAAGTGTGGCTATGAGCCCCGAGAAAGTAGGAGAATGGAGTTGCAGGTATTTACTGAGATGATGAAGCAGGGAAAACAATAGGTTATTGTTTGAATTTCTTTTATTTTTTGAGGTATGTCAAGATGGAGAGGTGATCTAGATTTGGGGTTTTTAACCTTTTAAATCGGAGAGGCTTATTATTATTCATCTAATGTGAATCCATATAGGCAATTGGATACACATCTGAAATCCAGACGAAAGGGCTAGCCTAGAGATATGACCGTCTTTAGAAGATAGACAGTATTTATAGTTACACTATTGAATGAGATGAGTAAATAAGTGAAGTTTAAGGAGCAACCTTTGGAACAATCCAATACAAAATAAGTCTTATAAATGAGGAGAAATCTGCAAACAAAATGAGGAACTACAGTTGATAATATGAGGATTGAAAGCAGGACAATATGATGTCATAGGAGCCATGTGAAGGAAGCATATCACTTTTATGAGATACAGGTTAAATAATCTTGCAAAGCTTTTCTTACAGAACCTGGCCCAATATTCAGTAGTGTCTTACTGACTGAAATGTTATTTTCAGTTGTCCCTTGATTCTGTAGTTTATGTGGTCCAATAGAGGCTTCTGGCCATTAATCCAATGTGGTAGCTGATAAGGACATTCAATGAGCAGTACTGTGTAATCCAGGTCAAAGCCAACTGATCTACCACTAAGAACAATACGTTCTTACCTGTCTGAACAGGGAATTTCACACTCAGCCTCTTATGGCTGGGACAGTTATTATCTAGTCACTGAAAGAAACTCACGTACTTATTCCGCTCTCAGGTCCTGCTAACTCCAGGGCAGTTCCTGTCTGTGAAGAGGCTGGTGTTTCTGCCAGGCTAGTCACCTAAAAATAAAATACATCTGGACCTTTATCAGATATTTCGCCCCTTTGTAGCATCATGCTTAGGCAGATCCTTCTTTCAACTCTCTGATAGTATCCAAATTTCTTTCTTTATCTATGTCTTTTATAAGAGGATCAAATGACTCACTGGAAAAAGAACTGATTTAATGTTTTTGAAGGTAAAACTCAGTGCCATAAAACAAGAGTATCTTTATTTTGGGCGAGAGAAACTTGGAACTAAAAGTCAAACTATATGTTTTCTTCTCCAATTTGGGTTTTGAAGGGAAGAAAAACCAACAAAAAGGTTAATATTTGTTGAAAGCTTACAATGTCCCAGATATTAGTCTATGTGCCTTGATAAACATTATTTCAATTAAACCTCTCAACATCTATTAACACTTGTATTGTTATACAGTCCTCGTTTTAGAAATGGGTACACAGAAATAATCACATAGGACAATTGGAGTCCAGTTTTAAGTCATGTTTTGTGGCTATAAATTCAAGATTTTTAACCAGAAAGTTAGACTGATTTGAATTATTATCTTGATATATTCTGAACAGAAAAAGAAAAGAGTATATGTTAAACACTTTATCGACACTGTAAAAATGTATATAGAGTTTAACACCTTTTTATTTTCTTTGAGACAAAGTCTTGCTCTGTTGCCCAGGCTGGAGTACAGTGGCATGATCTCAGCTCATTGCAATGTCTGCCTCCTGGGTTCAAGCAATTCTCCTGCCTCAGCCCCCCGAGTAGCTGGGATTACAGGTGTGCACCACTGTACCTGGGTAACTTTTTGTATTTTTAGTAGAGATGGGATTTCACCATGTTGGTCAGGCTAGTCTTGAACTCCTGACCTCAGGTAATCCACCCACCTTGGCCTCCCAAAGTGCTAGGATTAGAGGCTGAGCCACTGTGCCAGGCCAGCAGATTTTATTTAAACTATAAACAGATATATAAAATAAATTTATTAATTAATAAAATAGGTAAACCTTGGGAAAATGATTATTTCCACACCAGACAGGATTATGTATTCAGAAATGGATCAGATATTAAATGTTTAATTTTACACTTTGCCATTAGGCCATGCTTTAATCTTTATTCTTTAACAGTGTCATGGACATTCTATGCTATTAGTTTCAAACTTTTGTATTACTCCGTAATGAGTGCGCGCCATATCAATTACTTGATAATTGGATTATGTTTTCTCTCTGAAGGCAACTGATCGAGAGGGAGACCCAATAACATACGCCATTGAGAATGGAGATCCTCAGAGAGTTTTTAATCTTTCAGAAACGTAAGTAAAAAATGATTTCCTACTTTAAAAAAATATACAGCAACGTACTGTTAGCAGGAGAACAGACTTACAATCAGAGGCTTTCAACTGTGTGTAGTTGTACTTCCCTTTTTGTTTTCTATGAATGTTAATGGTAGCTCGGAGGATAACTCTGAGCCCAGAAATCTTACCCAGGAGACTGTTTATTTTTAACATTTTTACTAGGTAAAATCTACTGAGGTGGAAACATTTCATTGGAAGGCATAACTGGGATTAATTCGATCCTTTTAAAGTTGTCAGTTACTAATAATGACAAGGACATTACTGCAAAGGGTTACTTAGCACTAAACCGTGTATTCAAAGGGAGTCTTGTAGGCAAGATGTGTTACAAACACATCCTTCAATTTCAGATTAGCATAGGTATATTTAAGAAAAAAAGCAAAATGAAATGAAATACATGTTCATGCCAAACTTCTTTGAGGTCTAGATCAGTGTCATTCTACTTATCTCTCTGAATACATCTGAGATATTGCTAATGATAACTATTGAGAAAACTGGGAGCAGACATTAAAAGGAGGCATTTAGGGCTTCAGAGAGACCATTTGCTTCACATTTACAATAGCAAGGTAGTTGTTCTGCTGTCACATGTGGCTGGTTTCTAAAGAGCTTGGCTCTCCTCTGATATTTCCTGTGTACTTATGAATAGTTTTACTTTCTGAAAGATTAGAAATGTAAACTTGGCCCAGAATTATAAAGTTAAAACTTTGACAAATGAATACATTGCCACGTCAGACTCAGGAACATGTGGGACATAATTCCAAAACAAGAGAACCATGTGTTGGTCAATTAGTCTTCTCAGAAGTACCTGAAATTTCACGTTGAATAGAATTATACAAATGTAAGTTAGTAATGCTGGGAAACTATAGACAAGGACAATATTTTCCACAGATAAGTAAACTTCTATTTGATAAATAGAAAAGCTTAACAGTTTTCATTTTTATCCCATAGCCATATAGAAATCAAAAATTAGCTACAATTTACAATCATCATTAAACAAAATAAAAATGTTAAAGAAAAGCTTTAATCAAGGCTGTGTAATATTAGCATAAACATAGACATATAAGCCACTGGGACAGACTTAAGAATCCAGAAATAACTCTAGTGTTTATGGTCAATTGATTTTCAAAAAGGGGCCAAGATAATCCAATCAGGAAAAAACTTTGTTTCAACAAATGAAACTGGGACAATGTGCAAGAGAATGAATTTGAATTTTTATCTCACATCATGCACAAAAATGAACTCAAAGTGGATCATAAACTGCAATATATAAGATAAAACTACATTCCACATAGAAGAAAATACAGAAATAAATCTTCATTATTTGGATTAGTCAGTACATTTTGAGATATGACACAAAATGCACAAAGGATTAATGATAACATTGACAAATTGGGTCTCATCAATTTTTAAAAATGTATTTCAAGGAGCACCATCCTAAAGTGAAAAACAACCTACAATGAGAGAAAATATTTTAAAATTATGTATATGGTGTGAAACATGTCTCGAGAATACATGAAGAACTGTTACAACTTAATAAAGAGAAACAATCTAATTAAAAATGGGCAAAATATTTGAATAGACGTTCCTTTAAAAAAGGATATGTGAATAGCCAACAAGCACATGGAAATATGATCATGATCACTGATCATTGGTCATTAGAGAAATGCAATTTAAAACTATAAAGAGATTTGACTTCATACATACTTTGTGTCTATAGTGAAAAAAGAAAGGCAAAAACAAGTACGACTAAGAGTGTGGAGACGTTGAAATCGGCATAAATTTATGTGGCCATGTAAAATGTGCATGTATGAGTTCCTTTTTGCACTGCTATAAAGAAATGCTTGAGATTGAGTATTTTGTAATGAAAAGAGATTGAATTGCCTCACAGTTCTGCAGGCTGTACAGGAAACATGATGCTGGCACCAGTTCTGCTTCTGGGGAAGCCTCAGGAAACTTATAGTCATGATGGAAGGCAAATCGGGGAGTCAGCGCTTCACATGGCCTGAGCAGGAGGAAGAAAGAGGGAGGGGAAGTGCCATACACTTTTAAACAAGCAGATCTCCTAACCTCTATCAAAAGAGCAGCACCAATGGGAGTGGTGCTAAACCATTCATGACAAACTGCCCCCATGAGCCAATCACCTTCCAGCAGGTCCTATCTCCTACACTGGTAACAATTCGACAGGAGATTTGGGCAAGGGCACAGATTGAAACCATATGAGTACCCTTTGGAGAATTGACCTTTTCTCCAAATGGCAAACAGAGTTACTGCATAAGTAAGCATTCTGCTCATACACAAGAGAAATGAAGACATACATCTACATAATAGTTTGCACAAAGAAAGTTCATAAAAGAAGTATTTATAATAGTACAAAAGTGGAAACAAGTCAAATATCCATCTGCAGATGAAGGAATAAACAAAATGTTGCCTATCTGTAATAATATAATATTACTCATCAATGAAAGGTAATGAGGTACTGAAACATGCTACAACAGACATGAACTTTGAAAATATTATGCAAAGTGAAATGTCAGTCACAAAAAGAGTACATGTTATATTATTTCATTTGTATAAAATATTCATAATAGGCACATCTATAAGACAAAAAGTTGATCAATGATTGCCTGAAAATGAGGAGTGGGAGAGAATGGAGAGTGACTGTTAATAGATACAGTGTTGAAAATGTTCTAAAATTGATTATGGTGATGATTGAACTACTCTGTGATTATGCTAAAAACCATTGAATTGTACTCTTTCAATTGGTGGATTTTATGATATCTGAATTAAAATATTAATAAAGCTGTCAACAAAAGGAAAAGACAACGAAGAAGTTTTCACCTTCTCTGGTAAGCAGGAAGCCCAGGTCTCTTAAGAATTTCCATTCCTGTTTTTCCCTTGATGCCAAGAGATTTTTCAATTGCTGATTGTGAAATCTAATAAGCTACTGGTTTTGCCTAATAAATTATCTAAATGCACTGCTTTCATGTATCTCTAGTGCTCCTCTCATCTCTGCATTTGGAATGAAAAAGATAATGGCTGGGTTACAGAAGTTCTTAAAGGTGTAAATTATGTCAATGCAAAATCCTTTTAGTCTAAATTGACCATGATTCTTAATGTTAAAGCTCTTAGGTCAACCTGGACAGGTATCTCCTTAAGATGCAAACTGCTTCCAGGAAAGCTAAAGCAGAACATGTCCTTGTAATGGTTGTGTGATCCCTTTTGATGATCATTCTTGATTCGGGGTCCCGTACACTGGGACTATTGCCTTCTATCCTATGGTCACTTTGTTTCCACCACCTCATTGCTGTTATTCCCATTGATATTTACAGAGTAGCCTGAACCAGTAGAGATACATTTCAATGCATTTGAAATGGAGAACAGTAACTGACATTTCAACTGCCACCTTCTTTGAAACTTCTGAGATTCTTGTTCAAAACTTTGCACCACCACTTCTCTATAACTTTCAAGGATTTGAACAATCCGGGTACTGCTATAGTTTGAATATTTGACACTCCAAACCTCATTTTGAAATTTGATCCCCCATGTTGAAGATGGAGCCTAATGGGATTTGTTTGGTCATGAAGGCAAACCACTTATGAATGGCTTGTTACCAAAAGTAATGAATGAGTTCTTGCTTTATTAGTTTCCACAACAACTGGTTGTAAAAAAAAAAAGAGCTTGACATCACCCCTCTTCTCTTGCTTCCTTTCTCACCATATGATATCTGCACATGGCCTTCACCTTTGGCCATGAGTGGAAATACTCTCAGCCCCTCACCAGAAGCAGATGCTGGCAATATGCTTCTTCTACAGCCTGTAGAACTGTGAGACAAATATACTTATTTTCTTTATAAATTATCCAGCCGTAAGTATTCCTTTATAGCAACACAAATGGACTAAGAAAGGTACACTAAAAAAATAAGCAATGTTCTACCTCATCAGATACTTCAATATGTGCAAATAATGTCTGGGTTATATTTTATATCTTAAAGCAAAATGAAAAATATTTAAATGTCTATTGTATACTTTACCACATTATTTTATGCTATAATGCAAATTATCCCAATAAGCATCATTATAATACCATTACTTTCCTTTTCTTTAATGAAATAAAAGTATGCCAAAGTTTTCTTGTATTTCTTTAAAAAAATTAGTAGTAATGAATAATCATCTTAATGTCAGTATGGGTTTACAAAGTACTGAATTATTATCATTTTAATAAATTGGCTTAGTCACACAGCCAAGAAAGAAACTGGGTCTTTAAAGAAAAGACCTTAGTTTTTTACAAATCACAAACATTGGTTATAAAAATCATTCAGTGCCATGTATTAAGTGGCCATATCTGTATGATTCTGTAATGCCCTGTTCCAGTATCTTTTCATAGTGTCTGTCTTGATAGTGGCATATGATTTAGCAAATATTCACTCAGCAGTCATCCACAAATAAGTACACATTTAAGTAAGATATATGAAAACTTCCCTTATAAATATGATGGCCTAATGTCATAGTTATTTATTAAGGGAGGTTGAGGAAATGCCATCTCTCAAGTATTTATGAGTTGTTATCTCTGAAGGATAGGATCTGTGATGCCAACACTTAAAATCAGTGCTAAACAAGATAATTTCAAAAATTATCTCCATCTCCAGTCCAAATTCTATTAAAATAATCAAAACCACAATGAGATACCATCTCACACCAGTTAGAATGACAATCATTAAAAAGTCAGGAAACAACAGGTGCTGGAGAGGATGTGGAGAAATAGGAACACTTTTACACTGTTGGTGGGATTGTAAACTAGTTCAACCATTAAGGAAAACAGTATGGCAATTCCTCAAGGATCTGGAACTAGAAATACCATATGACCCAGCCATCCCATTACTGGGTATATACCCAAAGGATTATAAATCATGCTGCTATAAAGACACATGCACACGTATGTTCATTGCGGCACTATTCACAATACCAAAGACTTGGAATCAACCCAAATGTCCATCAGTGACAGACTGGATTAAGAAAATGTGGCACATATGACACCATGGAATACTATGCAGCCATAAAAAAGGATGAGTTCGTGTCCTTTGTAGGGACATGGATGCAGCTGGAGACCATCATTCTCAGCAAACTATTGCAAGAACAGAAAACCAAACACCGCGTGTTCTCACTCATAGGTGGGAACTGAACAATGAGATCACTTGGACTCTGTAAGGGGAACATCACACACCAGGGCCTATTATGGGGAGGGGGAGGGAGGAGGGATTGCATTGGGAGTTATACCTGATGTAAATGATGAGTTGATGGGTGCTGATGAGTTGATGGGTGCAGCACACCAACATGGCACAAGTATACATATGTAACAAACCTGCACGTTGTGCACATGTACCCTAGAACTTAAAGTATAATAATAAAAAATTTAAAAAAAAGAATAACTTTATAAAAATTTTTTTTTCTTCACTAGCATTTTAATGTTTTTCTTTGGTAATTTGTTTTGACATTAAATGTAATGCTCAATTATGTTTTTCATAACAGTTTGAATTTTATGATTATACTGAAGATTCATATATTAGAAAGATGATATTTATTTTATTCCCTGACAGCTCAGCTCTACTTTAAAAATATAAACCAAATATAAATCAAACTACTCCTCACACTTCACTCTAGTAACTTAGTTCATGCCACCATCGTTTTTCCCCAAACTGCTATCAATACCCAGCTCCCTCTATAGTATGTTTTTGTTAATTGCTAATTGCTATTTAATGTGAAACACCATGTCAAACTTGAAACAACTATACATTTTAAAGTATACTCTAATCTCTCTTAATATCATTACAAAGCCTAAAACTCAGTGCCCAACAACGTAAATCTGCCAAAGATTCAGATATTTGCAAGTGTAAATGTTCAGTCACAAGCAATAGAATTTTTAACAAAATTTTAATTAAGCAAAACCTATATATCATTAAATACGTGAGATAATCTTAGTTTATAATGATGCTGCATCAGTATTTCCTAATAAACAATGGAATTTTGAAAAACAGTTAGTTATAGAAGCAGGTTTTAAATTCAGTAGCTTGTTTTGTTTGGAAGTAGATATCCACTAGTACTTTCTATTTACATTGTTTAATTTTTTTAAGACTGAGTATTACTCTGTGACCCAGGCTAGTCTCAAACGTCTAGGCTTACGTGATCCTCCCACCTCAGTCTCCCAAGTAGCTGGGAGTACAGGTGATTATTATTATTATTATTATTTTTGAGATGGAGTCTCTTTCTGTTGCCCAGGTTGGAGGGCAGTGATGCGGTCTCAGCTTACTGCAACCTCCGCGTCCTGGGTTCAAGTGATTCTCCTCCCTCAGCCTCCCAAGTAGCTGGGACTACAGGAGTCTGCCACCACGCCCGGCTAATTTTTTGTATTTTTAGTAGAAATGAGATTTCACTTTCCCATTGGACAGAAGGGAAAACTGATGGCACAGAGCTTTCAAATAAGCTGCCCAAGGAACCTGTAATCCCAGCTGCTCAGGAGGCTGAGGCAAGAGAATCACTTGAACCCGGGAGGTGGAGGTTGCAGTGAGCCTAGATCATGTCTTGGAGCTGTCTTCTCCATTTCTGCTGACATCACTCCTGGGAAATGTATTTTCAATCCTATATAATTTAAGTAGCATGTTATTGATGCTTTATCAATTGAAGAAGCTTATATATTTTTAATATGTATACTTATAAGGTATATTGCATTACTAAATGTACCCCAATGTATCCTGGCCTGATAGCCTCTATCTAGCTGGTAATAAGACATTTTGTGAGCTATTTCTTGGATTTAATAAAAGGATGCACATGTATACCCACAAACTAGTATTTCAGCTGTGAGTCTCAAAATGCACTGCCTGTTTTTCTCCCCTTCTGCATTGCCCAAATATACCACATAACTGCCTACAACATTGAATCATAAGGCCTGCATATTACATAAAAACTACCTCCATAATAATCACCAGATAATACACAATTATCTGTTTGTGTTTATAGTATTTTTGGAACAATATATATGGTATTAAATATTCTAAATAGTATATAGAGAGTATATATAGAGTGTGTCTGTGTGTGTGTGTGTGTGTGTGTGTATTCCAAATACTGTGTACAATTGGGAGGCGACATAGATTATTTATAAGAAACCATTTCTTGTCTCAAAGAATTCTGAACATGCTAAGGAATAATGGATCTTTTCTCTTGAAATAATCAAAAACAAGATAGATATTGTTCGTCCTGGAATGAATTAAGCAAAGTTTTGTTATGTTTTGTTTCCTGGAAGGTAGTAAATCAACTCAGTTATCACAGACAGTTTTGTAATTCATCGTAAATATACAATATACGTTTTAGTAATTTTCTAATTTAATGTACAATGAGGAATATAGAGAATTAACAGAAAAGAAACAAAATGAAAATGGTAACTCAATTTTCTTTCTTTCTCTTATTATACTATGGCTAGGTTTTCAGATTTCCTGTTTCTTAAGATACTTGTGAATAAGCCTCAGAAGAAATACATGTATTACTTTTCTCATTTAATGTCATTTAAAAATGGGATTATCTGGACCCTCTATAGTGTAGGAAGCTTGTCCAAACTTAATTGTTGTGAACATGCTCTGGGAACTGGTTTTCAATTATTTTGACAAAGCATTTATAAAATGTACAGGAAGCAAAAAAAAAAAAAAAAAATACTGTTTTTCATGGGCATGCCATATGTTCAGAACTTTTCAAAAAATCCATGTCAGCCATCACAACATAATAAACAAATGGAGTAACTGTGATTCTTATTTTGATTAATTGGCTTTGACTCTCTGTACTCAACTACCATATGTGATATGAATTGTTTAAATTTCCTTTACAATAAAAGCACTTACCTTAAAAACACTTATTCATCAGAAACAATTTATATTTTGGAGTTGATATTTTTTTTTTTTTTTTTTTTTTTTTTGAGATGGAGTCTCACTCTGTTGCCCAAGCTGGAGTGCAGTGGCACGATCTCGGCTCACTGCAAGCTCTGCCTCCCGGGTTCATGCCATTCTGCTGTCTCAGCCTCCTGAGTAGCTGGAACTACAGGCGCCTGCCACCACGCCCAGCTTTTTTTTTGTTTGTTTTTGTTTTTTTTTTTTGTTTGTTTTTGTATTTTTAGTAGAGATGGGGTTTCACTGTGTTAGCCAGTATAGTCTCAATCTCCTGACCTCATGATCCACCCACCTTGGCCTTCCAAAGTGCTGGGATTACAGGCGTGAGTAACTGCGCCTGGCTGGACTTGATAAATATTTTAATGTCTCATTATATTTAGATAAACTCTCCTACACAGTGGATGCTTGTTAGGCTCAATTAAAATGTGTACAATATCAGATTGTAAAATCTAAGAAATAAATATAGAATCTACATTAGAGAGCCATACAAATAGCCAAACTGTTATAAAGTACATGGGTGAATAAAGTCTTAAATATTTGGAAACATTTATTCTGAACAGTGAAAAAGTAAGGAATAAGCATTAAAAATATTCTAAGTGCAATAATTTTCCCAAGTGCTGTTAATCTCCCATTATACATCAGTTAAATTAAGAAACAGCTAAATTTCCAAAGAGTAACAAAATACTAAAATTGTTAGGGTAGCCACGAAAGGGGTTTTAAACAAATTATAAAATGAGAACATGAATTCTAATGCAGTTTTCTTAAAAATTGTAAAATATGCAGAATGAGTCTTCTTCTGAAACAATAATACATTTAAATGTGGTTATAATAAAGTACAAAAAGAAACATTACAAAAAACATAATTTCTGTAATTTACAAAATTCTATTTTCTAATTTTGTACAAAGGGCCTCTGTTATTTTTAAATTAAGAAAAAAGAAAACCTTTTTTTCTATAGAGTTTTTCAGAGATAAAATTTAGATGGGTTTTTGCATTTTCATAATAGACATATATATGATGTAAAGTGGGAGATGATATAGATTGGTTATAAGAAATCATTCCTTGTCTCAAAGAATTTTGAGACTGATAAGGAATAATGAAGTCTTTTCTCTTGAAATAATCAAAAACAAGATAGATACTGTTCTTCCTGGAATGAATTAAGCACAGTTTTGTTGTGTTTTGTTTCCTAGAAGGTAGGAAATCAGTTCAGTGTCAGTTTCATGGATACTAAGAAATTTGACAGCCTTAAAAACCATTTTGAATTTTCAGGATGAATCTTAATATTATATATCTAAAATACTCAAACTATGGTGACTGAGAGGGGAAAAAAAGCTATCAAAAGTAATTCGCTATACTAAGAAGACTCTCCTTGTGACATAATATCTCTTTTTGTCTTATTTGTTTGTTTGTTTTGTCACTAGCACGGGGATTCTAACCTTAGGGAAAGCACTGGACAGGGAAAGCACTGATCGCTACATTCTGATCATCACAGCTTCAGATAGCAGGCCAGATGGGGTGAGTATGCTCCGTGGGGAATGGTTTTAAAAATAGTATTAAGGCAACTGAGAGAATCTTAAACAATTTATTACATACATGAATTAATGCTTTTCACCTGGAGCAACTTCTTATAATTACTAGAAGTGGTGCTCTTTTCTTCAACAGTCTATTTATACATGCACCTATACGCTGAATTTGTTAATGTGCTGCAACCTTTGACTTGACAGAGCAGATACTTGAGATCAGCATTCTCACCTAACTTGTAGGGAAAATGAAATCTACTTTATTCTAACAGGTATCCCATTGTGTCTGTCATTTGCACTGCACCATGAAATGTGTTCTGGCAATTTATTATGTTGGAACCTGTTTCACTTAGCATCATTTTTTTAAGGGTCAGGGAGGAAGAGTGGATTTTGTGCATAAATATCTTTAAGCTCTTAGGAAAGTGATTTGCTTGATTCCACAGGCATTTGTAAGTAGCAGTAAGAGTCCTAAGTAATTTTTGGTTATCTAAATAATTTAAATGGGCTTATAATTCCAAAGAAGATAAATTCTATTTCCTCTGGACATAAAACTCACTTTTAAAAGTAAAAAAAAAAAAAGAAAAAAAGGAAAAAAAATTGTTAGACATTCTGAACTGCTTTAAAATCACTTGTCTGTATTATTTGAACTATCTCATCCACAACCACCAGCATCCCGCTTTCTATGTATTGTAATATTACCTTTGTTAATAATTATTTTCACCATTTCTACGCCATGTGTTAGGTGATTCTTTTTTTTTTTAATCAGGTGTTTATGTGTCAACTCAGTGCTGTTGTCTAGAAAAAATTTCAAACCCATTACAGATTGATAAGCAAGGCTCACTCAATTTCAATATCAGCATAATTTCTGGTTCCTTGAAATGATTTCTTTAATCTATATAATACATTGGCTGACAGTATACAATAATGCACTCTTCGCATTTATTTTAGGAGAATTTCTGAGATTTTATTACAATAAAAAATATAAAATTGATACCTGAATAGTTTTCTCATCTTAACTAAAAGTGAGATAAATAGAAATAATTAAATTTGGTAATTGCAATCTGTCCATAGTAAGCTATTTAACATTTTTGATACATTATATAAATAAACATATATATACATATAATAAAATATACAGAACAGTTTTAGGAAACAGTGAGGATAATAGCAGGTACTAATATGATAGAAAAGTAAATAAAACCTATGGTTAATTTTTATATAGGCAATGCACCTAATTATTATTATTATTTTTTGAGATGAAATTTCACTCTTGTTGCCCAGGCTGGAGAGCAATGGAGACGTCTTGGCTCACTGCAACCTCTGCTTGCCGGGTTCAAGCGATTCTCCTGCCTCAGCCTCCTGAGTAGCTGGGATTATAGGCAGGTGCCACCACGCCTGGCTAACTTTTGTATTTTTAGTAGAGACAGGGTTTCACCACGTTGGCCAGGCTGGTCTCGAACTCCTGACCTAAGATGATCCACCCCCCCCTCCTTGGCCTCCCAAAGTGCTGGGGTTACAGGCATGAGCCGCTGCACCCAGCCTGTCCTAAATTATTATAGTATGTCTGTGTCAGATGTATATAAATAAGTCAGTGAGAGTTTTTAGAGGAAGTAATTGAAGAACTTGACTTATGATGAAAGTTTAGAGAGTAACTCAGCTAGGCAATAAGTGAGAGAAAATATTCGAAGGAGGAGAAGGAGAAATTACTTGGCATAGAGTAAGAGGTGTAATTACAGTGAAGTGAAATTAAGAAAGAGCATTCAGGTCAACCGTTAGAATAGGAAAAAAACGAAAGGATAATACATAGCTTTGAAATATGTCACATTATAGATCAGAAACTAATGGCAGTAATATTAGCTAGAACATTTTAAGTCTGTCCTTAAAATTTCTTAGACAAGGAAACAGATGGAAGGAAAATAGTCACAATCTACTAATAATACTTTTGCCTACTTAAAACCAAAATAAGTTCTGGTTAAAATTAGCAGTTTTGTTCTCTCTAGTTCATTGTTCAGTAATTTATTTGTATATTTTAATTCTCCTTGAACAGGATACTTAGCATTTCTAGGTCCTCATTCTAACATTCTTATAATCATTCAGGTTTCATTTCCCTTGAAAAT
The DNA here is from genome assembly GCF_007565055.1 of Rhinopithecus roxellana. NCBI lineage: Eukaryota > Metazoa > Chordata > Mammalia > Primates > Cercopithecidae > Rhinopithecus > Rhinopithecus roxellana. Next base: position 66,236,900 of record NC_044559.1, on the reverse strand, counting down.
TCTGATTTTTTTGTAGTCCCAGCTACTCAGGAGACTGAGGCAGGAGAATGGCATGAACTTGGGAGGTGGAGCTTGCAGTGAGCCCAGATTGAGCCACTGCACTCCAGCCTGGGTGACAGAGTGAAACTCTGTCTCCAAAAAAAAAAAAAAAAAAAAATTCTCATTTTTTGAGTAAATTTTGTGTTCATTTCTAAAGTTTTAATGAGAATATCGGCCGGGCACGGTGGCTCAAGCCTGTAATCCCAGCACTTTGGGAGGCCGAGACGGGCAGATCACGAGGTCAGGAGATCGAGACCATCCTGGCTAAGACGGTGAAACTCCGTCTCTACTAAAAACTACAAAAAACTAGCCGGGCGAGGTGGCGGTGCCTGTAGTCCCAGCTACCTGGGAGGCTGAGACAGGAGAATGGCGTGAACCCGGGAGGCGGAGCTTGCAGTGAGCTGAGACCCAGCACTCCAGCCTGGGTGACAGAGCGAGACTCCGTCTCAAAAAAAAAAAAAAGAGAATATCAGTAGAGTATAAAGCATTTAGATTTCAAACAAAAGTTTATTCAGTTAATTTCATCATTTATATAATTTTAGGGATATACTTATATGTAGGCATACACAGTGGGATCCTGAAGAAAAGAAATGATTATATAAAAATAATATTCTCATGTCTTAATAGCACTTTTCTTATCTAAATATTTAGTAATTACAGTAAAATTAATCTTTTAAACTTAAGAATCATGTGGTTTAAAACAGATATTTGATAAACACAGACAGATGGATGGAATTTATTTAAATCAAAATGGTGACAAGCAATTTGTGTGAAACAAATTGCCAGGATGAGTTTGAAAATTTTATCATGAGAATATGCTTTTTCTACCACCTCAAAATGGGCATGACGGAGATAGGAGGTCACATTCTGTTGGTCATTGTGAGCTTATTTGTAGACAATATGGAGAAAGTTTGATTTGACTTTCCTTTTCTAAGTTTACTTTGTTAATGATAATTTAAAAATCTGTATAACTTGCATATCTCATGTAATTATTTTTTTTTTTTAGCTATCAGGGTACAGAAAAAACTATACTTTTTAGATTCTAATTTTTTTGAAGATTCAGACCATGGTGTCTACTTTTACCATTTATATTCAACATAGTATCAGAGGTCCTCACCAGAGCTATTAGGCAAAAAAAGAAAGAGAGAAAGAAAGAGAGAGAGAGAGAAAGATCCAATTTGAAAAGGAAGAAGTAAAGTTATCTCTGTTTAGAGGTGATATGAGTTTGCATATAGAAAACTTTAATGACTCCATACACACATGTTTCTTGTTTGCACACATGTACACAAATGTTGGAACTAAGACATTTTGCAAAGTATTAGAATAAAAAATCAGCACACAAAATCATTTGCATTTTCATAGATTGAAAATGAATGAGTTAAAACTATTAAGAAAACAATTTAATTTATAATAGCATTAAAAAGAATAAAATATTCAAGAATTAACTTAACCAGGGAGATCAAAGATTTGTATAATGAAAACTACCAAACATTTTTGAAATAAATTAAATATAACTAAATTGAAATATATCCCATGTTCATGGATGGGAAGACTTAATATTGTTAAAATGTTAATACTCTCCTAAGCAATCTACAGATTTACTGCAATTTCTATTAAAATCCCAATGATGCTATTTGTAGAAATTTTTTTTTTTAAATCAAACTTATTCTAAAACTTATCCTTAAAATTTCAAGGGATCCCAGATAGCCAAAAAGAAAAGTAAATAACAAAGCTGGAGAACTTGTACTTCCTGATTTCAAACTTACTACAAAGCTATAGTACTCAAAACAGAGTAGTACTAGTATAAAAACAGAAATACAGGCCAATGTAATTTAATAGAGAATCCCAAAAATAAACATTCACTTAATTGGTCAAATAATTTTTAAGATGGGTGCCATGATAATTCTACATGCAAACTAATGCAGTTGGACCCTTATCTAACATCATATGCAAAAACAAACTCAAAAGTAATTCATTACCTAAAATGAAAACTGAGTCTATAGAATTCTTAGAAGAAAACATAGGGCAAAAGCTTCATTACATTGGATTTGTCAGGGATTTATTGGCTATGACCCCAAAGACACAGACAACGACAACAAAAAATAGACAAATTGGAATAAGAAGAGCTCCAGCCTCCAGCTCCCAGTGTGAACAACACAGAAGATGGGTGATTTCTGCATTTTCAACTGGGGTGCCGGGTTCCTCTCACTGGGGCATGTCAGACAGTGGGTTCAGGACAGTGAGTGCAGCCCACCAAGTGAGAGCCAAAGCAGAGCAAGCCATTGTCTCACCTGGGAAGCTCAAGGGGGAAGGGAATTCCCTTTCCTAGCCAAGGGAAACTGAGACACACAACACCTGGAAAATCGGATCACTCCCACCCTAATACTGCACTTTACAAAGGGCCATAGCAAACGGCACACCAGGAGATTACATCCCACGCCTGACTTGGAGGGTCCCATGCCCACGGAGCCTCCCTCATTGCTAGCACAGCAGTCTGAGATCTAACTGCAAGGCAGCAGCGAGGCTGGGAGAGGGGCGCCCACCATTGCCGAGGCTTGAGTAGGTAAACAAAGTGGAAGGGAAGTCGAACTGGGTGGAGTCCACTGCAGCTCAAGGAGGCCTGCCCTTCTCTGTAGACTCCACCTCTGGGGACAGAGTATAGTCAAACAAAAGGTGTCAGAAACCTCTGCAGATTTAAATGTCCCCGTCTGACAGCTTTGAAGAGAGTAGTGGTTCTCCCAGCACAGTGTATGAGATCTGAGAACGGACAGAATGCCTACTCAAGTGGGTCCCTGACCCCCGAGTAGCCTAACTGGGAGACACTCCCCCCAGGGGCAGACTGACACCTCACACCCCACACAGCCGGGTGCCCCTCTGAGACGAAGCTTCCAGAGGAACAATCAGGCAGCAACATTTACTGTTCAGCAATATTCATTCTTCTGCAGCCTCTGCGGCTGATACCCAGGTAAACATGGTCTGGAGTGAACCTCCAGCAAACTCCAAGAGACCTGCAGCTGAGGGTCCTGAATGTTAGAAAGAAAACTAACAAACAGAAAGGACATCCACACCAAAATACCATCTGTAGGTCACCATCATCAAAGACCAAAGGTAGATAAAACCACAAAGATGGGGAAAAAAAGCAGAGCAGAAAAGCCGAAAATTCTAAAAATCAGAGCACCTCTCACCCTCCAAAGGAATGCAGCTCCTCGCCAGCAATAGAATAAAGCTGGATGGAGAATGATTTTGACTAATTGAGAGAAGAAGACTTCAGATGATCAGACTTCTCAGAGCTAAAGGAGGAAGTCTGAACCCATTGAAAATAAGCTAAAATCCTTGAAAAAATATTTGATGAATGGCTAACTAGAATAACCAATGTAGAAAAGTCCTTAAATGACCTGATAGAGCTGAAAACCATGGCATGAGAACTACGTGACAAATGCACAAGCTTCAGTAATCAATTCAATCAACTGGAAGAAAGGGTATCAGTGATTGAAGATCAAATGAAGTGAGAAGAGAAGTTTAGGGAAAAAAAAAGATTAAAAAGAAAAGAACAAAGGCTCCAAGAAATATGGGATTATGTGAAAAGACCAAATCTACGTCTGATTGGTGTACCTGAAAGTGATGGGGAGAATGGAACCAAGTTGGAAAACATTCTGCAGGATATTATCCAGGAGAACTTCTGCAACCTAGCAAGGCCGGCCAACATTCAAATTCAGGAAATACAGAGAATGCCATAAAGATACTCCTCGAGAAGAGCAACTCCAAGACACATAATTGTGAGATTCACCAAAGTTGAAATGAAGGAAAAAATGTTAAGGGCAGTCAGAGAGAAAGGTCGCATTACCAGTCAGACTAACAGCGGATCTCTTGGCAGAAACTCTACAAGCCAGAGAGAGTGGAGGCCAATATTCACCATTCTTAAAGAAAAGAATTTTCAACCCAGAATTTCATATCCAGCCAAACTAAGTTCCATAAGTGAAGGAGAAATAAAATCCTTTACAGACAAGCAAGTGCTGAGAGATTTTGTCACCACCAGGCCAGACCTAGAAGAGCTCCTAAAGGAAGCACTAAACATGGAAAGGAACAACTGGTACCAGCCACTGCAAAAACGTGCCAAAATGTAAAGATCATCAATGCTAGGAAGAAATTGCATCAGCTAATGAGCAAAATAACCAGCTAACATTATAATGACAGAAGCAAGTTCACACATAACAATATTAACCTTAAATGTAAATGGACTAAATGCTCCAATTAAAAGACACAGGTTAGCAAATTGGATAAAGAGTCAAAACCCATCAGTTTGCGGTATTCAAGAGACCCATCTCACATACTGAGGCACACATAAGCTCAAAATAAAGGGATGGAGGAAGGTCTATCAAGCAAATGGAAAACAAAAAAAGGCAGGTGTTGCAATCCTAGTGTCTGCTAGAACAGACTTTAAACCAACAAAGATCAAAAGAGACAAAGAAGACCATTACATAATGGTAAAGGGATCAATTCAACAAGAAGAGCTAACTATCCTAAATATATATGCACCCAATACAGGGGCACCCAGATTCATAAAGCAAGTCCTTAGAGACTTACAAAGAGACTTAAACTCCCACACAATAATAATGGGAGAATTTAACATCCAACTTTCAACATTAGACAGAACAGTGAGACAGAAAGTTAACAAGGATATCAAGGAATTGAACTCAGCTCTGTACCAAGCAGACCTAATAGACATCTATGGAACTCTCCATCCCAAATCAACAGAATATACATTCTTCTAAGCACCATATCACACTTATTCCAAAATTGACCACATAGTTGGAAGTAAAGCACTCCTCAGCAAATGTACAAAAACAGAAATTATAACAAACTGGCTCTCAGACCACAGTGCAATCAAACTAGAACTCAGGACTAAGAAACTCAATCAAAACCGCTCAACTACATGGAAACTGAACAACCTGCTCCTGAATGACTACTGGGTACATAATGAAATGAAGGCAGAAATAAAGATGTTCTTTGAAAACAATGAGAACAAAGATACAACATACCAGAATCTCTGGGACACATTTAAAGCAGTGTGTAGAGGGAAATTTATAGCACTAAATGCCCACAAGAGAAAGCAGGAAAGATCTAAAATTGACACCCTAACATCACAATTAAAAGACCTAGAGAAGCAAGAGCAAACACATTCAAAAGCTAGCAGAAGGCAAGAAATAACTAAGATCAGAGCAGAACTGAAGGAGATAGAGACACAAAAACCCTTCAAAACATCAATGAATCCAGGAGCTAGTTTTACGAAAAGATCAACAAAATTGATGGACCACTAGCAAGACTAATAAAGAAGAAAAAAGAGAAGAATCAAATAGACACAGTAAAAAATGATAAAGGGAATATCACCACCGACTCCACAGAAATACAAACTACCATCAGATAATACTATAAACACCCTTACACAAATAAACTAGAAAACCTAGAAGAAATCGATAAATTCCTGGACACATAAACTCTCCCAAGACTATACTAGGAAGAAGTTGAATCCCTGAATAGACCAATAACAGACTCTGAAATTGAGGCAATAATTAATAGACTACCAACCAAAAAAAGTACAGGATCAGGTGAATTCACAGTCGAATTCTACCAGAGGTAAAAGGAGGAGCTGGTAAAATTCCTTTTGAAACTATTCTAATCAATAGAAAAGAGGGAATCCTCCCTAACTCATTTTATGACGCCAACATCATCCTGATACCAAAGCCTGGCAGAGACATATCAAAAAAAGAGAATTTTAGACCAATATCCCTGATGAACATCAATGCAAAAATCCTCAATCAAATACTGGCAAACCAAATCCAGCAGTACATCAAGAAGCTTATCCACCATTATCAAGTGGGCTTCATCCCTGGGATACAAGGCTGGTTCAACATACACAAATCAATATACATAATCCAGCATATAAACAGAACCAAGGACAAAAACGACATGTTTGTGTCAATAGATGCAGAAAGAAAATTCAACAGCCCTTCATGCCAAAAACGCTCAATAAATTCAGTATTGATGCGACGTATCTCAAAATAATAAGAGCTATTTATGACAGACCCAATATCATACTGAATGGGCAAAAACTGGAAGCATTCCCTTTGAAAACTGGCACAAGACAGGGATGCCCTCTCTCACCACTCCTATTCAACATAGTGTTGGAAGTTCTGGCCAGGGCAATCAGGCAGGAGAAAGAAATAAAGGGTATTCAATTAGGAAAAGAGGAAGTCAAATTGTCCCTGTTTGCAGATGACATGATTGTATGACATGATTGTAACCCCATCATCTCAGCCCAAAATCTCCTTAAGCTGATAAACAACTTCAGCAAAGTCTCTGGATAGAAAATCAATGTGCAAAAATCACAAGCATTCTTTCAATAACATTCAATAACAGACAGAGAGCCAAATCATGAGTGAACTCCCATTCACAATACCATCAAAGAGAATAAAATACCTAGGAATCCAACTTAAAGGGATATGAAAGACCTCTTCAAGGAGAACTACAAAACACTGCTCAGTGAAATAAAAGAGAACACAAACAAATGGAAGAACATTCCATACTCATAGATAGGAAGAATCAATATCGTGAAAATGGTCATACTGCCCAATGTAATATATAGATTCAGTGCCATCCCCATTAAGCGACCAATGATTTTCTTCACAGAATTGGAAAAAAACTGCTTTAAAGTTCATATGGAACCAAAAAAGACCCCACATTGCCAAGACAATCCTAAGCCAAAAGAACAAAGCTGGAAGCATTACACTGCCTGACTTCAAACTATACTACAAGCCTGTAGTAAACAACACAGCATGGTACTGGTACCAAAACAGAGATATAGACCAATGGAACAGAACAGAGCCCTCAGAAGTAATATCACACATCTACAACCATCTGATCTTTGACAAAACTGATAAATACAAGAAATGGGGAAAGGATTCCCTATTTAATAAATGATGCGGCCGGGCACGGTGGCTCAAGCCTGTAATCCTACCACTTTAGGAGGCCAAGACGGGTGGATCACGAGGTCAGGAGATTGAGACCATCCTGGCTAACACGGTGAAACCCCGTCTCTACTAAAAATACAAAAACTAGCCGGGCGAGGTGGCGGGTGCCTGTAGTCCCAGCTACTTGGGAGGCTGAGGCAGGAGAATGGAGTAAACCCGGGAGGCGGAGCTTGCAGTGAGCTGAGATCCGGCCACTGCACTCCAGCCTGGGCGACAGAGCGAGACTCTGCCTCAAAAAATAAATAAATAAATAAAATAAATGATGCTGGGAAAACTGGCTAGCCACATGTAGAAAGCTGAAATTGGATCCCTTCCTTACACCTTATACAAAAATTAATTCAAGATGGATTAGAGACTTAAATGTTAGACCTAAAACCATAAAAACCCTAGAAGAAAACCTAGGCAATACCATTCAGGACATAGGCATGGGCAAGGACTTCATGTCTAAAACACCAAAAGCAATGGCAACAAAAGCCATAATTGACAAATGGGATCTAACTAAACTATAGAGCTTCTGCACAGCAAAAGAAACTACCATCAGAGTGAACAGGCAACCTACAGAATGGGAGAAAAATTTTGCAATCTACTCATCTGACAATGGGCTAATATCCAGAACCTACAAAGAACTCCAACAAATTTACAAGAACAAAAGAAGCAACAGAAATCAAAAAATGGGCAAAGGAAATGAACAGAAACTTCTCAAAAGAAGACATTTGTGCAGCCAACAGACACATGAAAAAATGTTCATCATCACTAGCCATCAGAGAAATGCAAATCAAATCCAGAATGAGATACCATCTCACACCAGTTAGAATGGTGATCATTAGAAAGTCTGGAAACAACAGGTGCTGGAGAGGATGTGGAGAAATAGGAACATTTTTACACTGTTGGTGGGACTGTAAACTAGTTCAACTATTGTGGAAGACAGTGTGGCTATTCCTCAAAGATGTAGAACTAGAAATACCATTTGACCCAGCCATCCCATTTACTGGATATATACCCAAAGTATTATAAATCATGCTGGTATAAAGACATATGCACACATATGTTTATTGTGGCACTATTCACAATAGCAAAGACCTGGAACCAACCCAAATGTCCATCAATGACAGACTGGATTAAGAAAATATGGCACATATACACCATGGAATACTATGCAGTCATAAAAAAGAATGAGTTCATGTCCTTTGTAGGGAAATGATTGCAGCCGGAAACCATCATTCTCATCAAACTATTGCAAGAACAGAAAACCAAACACTGCATGTTCTCAGTCATAGGTGGGAATTAAACAATGAGAACACTTGGACAAAGGAAGGGGAACGTCACACACTGGGGCCTGTTGTGGGGTGGGGGGAGGGGGGAGGGATAGCATTAAGAGATATACCTAATATAAATGACGAGTTAATGGGTGCAGCACACTAATATGGCACACTAACATGGCACACGTATACATATGTAACAAACCTGCACGTTGTGCACTTGTACTCTAGAACATAAAGTACAATAAAAAAATAAAATAAACAGTTCCATAGATCTGCTATATGGTATGTTGCTTATAGTTAGCAATACTGTACACTTAAAAGTTTGTCAAGAGGATAGATCTCACACTGAGAACAGAATGTAGTTGAATGACATATTAAAATTGTTGAACAACAAAAGAAATCAATAAATAAAATTAGATAAATTGGAATTTCTGATTTTGTAAAGGGGTCAAAGACACAGAATACGAAAGCAACATAAAAATGGGAGAAAATATTTGCAAATCATATATATGATAAGTCATTAATATTCAACATATATAGAGTTTTGTTTTTTGGGTTTTTTTGTTTGTTTGTTTGTTTTGAGACGGAGTCTCGCTCTGTTGCCCAAGCTGGAGCACAGTGGCAAGATCTCAGCTCACTGCAAGTTCCACTTCTTGGGTTCACACCATTCTTCTGCCTCAGCCTCCCAAGTAGCTGGGACTACAGGCGCCTGCCACCGTGCCAGGCTATATTTTTGTATTTTTAGTAGAGATGGGGTTTCACTGTGTTAGCCAGGATGGTCTCGATCTCCTGACCTCGTGATCAGCCCGCCTCAGCCTTTCAAAGTGCTGGGATTACAGGCATGAGCCACTGCGCCCAGCCCAAGAATTTTTTAAACTAAACAAAAATAACCTGATTCAAAATTAGCAAAGGACTTGAATAGACACTTTTCCAAAGGAAATATATAAATGACCAGTAAACATATGAAAAAACACTTAGCATTACTAAATATTATGGAAATGCAAATCAAGGCCACAATGAGGTACCACCTCACACCCAGTAGATATGCTATTATAAAAAAGAAACAGAAAACAAAACAAAACAATAACAATGAAATAACATGTTGATGAGGATGTGGAAAAATTGGAACCCTTGTGCACTATTGGTGAGAACATAAAATGATACAGCCACTGTGGAAAACAGTGGTGGTTTCTCAAAAAATTAAAAATAGAATTACTATATGAGCCACCAATCACACTTCCAGTTATATATCCAAAAAATTGAAAGCAGAGTCTCAAAGAGATATTTGTATTCCCATGTTCATAGCAGCATTATTCACAATAGCTAAGGTATAAAAGCAACCCTGTTTTCCATGTTTATGTAGAGTAATATATAAACAAAATGTGTTACATACATATAATGAAATATTATTCAGTCTTAAGATGGAAGAAAGTACTGATATACACTATGTCATAGATAAATCTTAAGAACCTTACGCTAAGTGAGATTAGCCAGTCACAAAATGTTAAATTCCATATGATTCCACTTATATTTTGGTACTTAGAATTGTCAAAATCACAAAGACTCAAAGTAGAATGATGGTTGCCAGAGGATAAAGAAAAGAGAAATGGGGAGTTATTGCTTAATGTTATAGAGCTTTTGTTTTGCTAGATTAAAAGAGTTTTAGAGATGGATAGAGATGATGGTTGCACAAGAATATGAATATACTTAATACCACAAAATTTTACATTTAAAAATTAAGATAGTACAAACAAAGAAAAAAATCTAGAGGTGGACAGTGAAGGGATGGTGCAGGGACATAACAGTGCCGTTGAGGATATCTGCTGGCTATTTTCTGCTTTGCCATTTTTATTGTCTACTTTCATACCCATCTTCTGCAACTCTGGATGTCAATTCTCCATTCCAGACAAACAAAGTATAAAGATGAATGCCAGAAGAGTCTGCACCCTCACTTTATTTTAACAAAGAACCAAAGGTTTTCAGAAACTCCACCTAGCAGATTTCCTTTTATTCTTATCTGGAAGTAGCAACACTGGGTTGAAAAATAGCTAGGAAGTAGGGCTTTTGGATTGCAGCTCTGTTAATCGACCAATAACACAGTGAGAGATATAAATATGCAAACAGTGATCAGGAATTTTTTCATTTAAAATGTGAAGTTACTCTGTAGCCTAGTTATTTCTGACCAGATTCCAGGTGTTCAGTGATATTATTTTCCTCCTTAATTGATTCGATAGGTAACTTGATTCCATCATGGTTTGATTTCTGTAAAATGCTCTTGAATTACTGGATTGAATTACTAAGTTAGGGCTTTCAAACTGAACACTTGTAATATTTTACAACTTCAGATTGCTAGGAAACTTAGCATCTTTGTTTTTGTCTTGAAGCAATATTATTTCCTAAGTTTCTTTGAAACATGGCAATATAAATGAGCAATTAACATTTAAAAGTTGAGCATTTAACTTCATAATCAAAAGAGGAAACTTTAACAAGAGCAAAAATATGTGCATGAGAAAATGTGTGAAGTTAAAGTAACTTTGAATTTCAAAATAGTTGATTTAATAAGATTTTATAACACAGTACATATGGTTATAGAATAGTAAAACTTTAAACATTTAAGTCATATATGTAAATCTTTATCGTATATGCAATATGTAAAATGTTTATGTATAAATATATAAATAGCTATATGTATAGTTAGTATATATTATATATACTATAGTATTTAGTTATACTATATGTAAATACTTTCTGATTTTTTGAAAAAATATATATTTATATAAAAAACATGCACAATTGTATAAAATGTATATACATACATATACACATACATATATATATATAATCTTTACACACTACACTCAGATGTGCACAGAGAAAAAAAGGCTTCTTTGTTTTTTATATCTGATATAATCTTTCTACTTAGACAATAATGTATAAATGTGTGTTTGGACAGGTATGGAGTAGGTGTAATATGGGTCACACTTAAGTTGCTTAGAACAGTATTTCAACACTATCTGTTTAAGACAATGTAAATACTCACTAGCTAAGCTGCCAAGCAAACCTCTCCTCCCTGACTTCATTCTAAAATTGTGGTCTAGATGTAACATGTCTTTACCAGTCCTTTATGCTAGTAGAATTGCTTCTGTCTCTCTGGACACGGCTCTCTGCCATAGCTGTATATTCAGTGCCATAACCTATTAGATGGGGCCTCCCATGGAACCTATGGAAATTTTCTGGAGGCTTACATATTCCTGAAAACTACTGCTATTATTTCACCCAAATTTCTCTTACTTTCCCGGTCATCATTTCTCCTATTCCAAAATGTTTCTGCAGCTCCTCTTCATTTAAGGTGTGGTCCAAAGTGGCAGTGGGGGATGAGGAGGAGTACCTCTGCCTCCTGCCTTCATGTGTCTTCTGTGTCTCCCTTTCTCTTTCCCATGATTCATAATAGAGGGAACTTTCCTTTTCTCTGTCTTTCTCAAAGAAATTCTAGATTTTATACACACACACACACACACACACACACACACACACACACACATATATATATATATATATATATTTTTTTTTTTTCCCTTCAGAGGGAAAGAAAGCCTCCTGGCTAATATTTAATGGTAGGAAGGACCTCCACTCTACATCATGAATGAAACTCTACATCTGAATGCAGTTGGCTTGTCTCATAACTGTTGTAGCAACAAGATGACTTGCACTTAAGGATGAAAATGTTTTAAATTAATATTCTCTAAATACTATACCCATTATTGAATATATGTATTTGTCTTGTTTTATTAGCCTAAACAAAAAATGATTGAATTCTAAACTATAAATCCTCATTGTCCCATTGTTATTGAAAAGAATTTTAGATATAGTAGTGAAGATTTTTATTCAGATAGGAAAACCTTGTGTTCTATAAATAACATTTCTTGTACTTTCTTACAGATGGAAATTTTCAATATTCTTTCTAGCTCTTTTTTCAGACATTTAAATAGAATAAGTTATAAGATAATTTATTTCAGCATGTAATAAATTATATTATAATAAAAATAGCTATTTAAAGCATCTAACAATATTCATTGAACTGACATTGTGTATTCTATTAGTAAACATGATAGACACATTTCTTAATAAAATAATCTCAGAGATAATAAGAATATTATTTCTGAGAATATATAGTGAATCTTGTTGACCATAGAAAAGAAATTGCACATTTGAAATTAAACACTCATGTTTTTATTTAAGAAATAGATAAATGATAAGTGCTCCATAATTAAAGTGTTGCCTTATCTCTGATAGTTTTCTGCTTTCTTAGTGAACAAATTGAAATATTCCTGATTGCTTTCTATACATAACATGAGTCTCTGCTCAGATAAATTCTAAGCATACATGTATCTTAAACCATGTATTGAATGTCATTGAATTTCAATCATCTAATGTAAATGTAATAGCACAAAACAAATGGCTGTGCTATGAGATGCTCACAAAATATAAAGAAATCATTTTCTAGCCATTAAATGTTAAACAAATTTTGTGTCAGAAGGTATAAAAATTAAATGATCAAAAAATAAATGAATTTTTTGTGATTAAATAAAAAACATCCCTTCTCTTATCCTCTCTAGCATTAAAGCCAAATTGTTTATTAAATTCATAATATTACACATTGTCCTTAAAAGTGTTCATTAAGTTGATTAACAAGAAAATGTATTAAAAATTTTTCATTAAATTATTGAGCAAAACACATTTCTGGTTTTCTCACATAGCTAAACATATGCTAATCAGAAAACCCAGTTATCTGACTTCCAGCTATTTACTCAGGAAATGAAAATTGTGTTATTTATCCATTGCTCAAAACTGCGTAATACAAGGCCCATTTACAAGGTCAAATTAACAGGACTTGGTGACTAATAAATTGCATGTATGAGATAAAATAACTTAGAAAATTAGTTGATTATTTTGCCATGTCATTTCCTGAGATAGGAAATACTAGAAGAGAATAAATAAGATACTCTTAATGTATGTTCTCATGAATATGAAGCAATGCATTGTGTATTAATAGATGAATTTACACTGCTTTCTTTAACTGTGGCTTTATAACTCACTGTTTTTATACTATTACAAAAAATGAACTGGATATTGTGGCTCAGGCCTATAACCCCAGCACTTTGAGAGGCCAAGGTGGGATTGAGATGAGGAGTTTGAGACCACCTAGGCAACATACTGAGACTGTGTCTCTACAAAAATAAAATAAAGAAATAAAAATTAGCTGGGCATATTGGCGTGCACCTGTAGTCCCACCTACTTAGGAGACTGAGGTGGGAGAATTACTTTGAACTCTTTGAGCCTAGGAGTTCAAAGCTGCAGTGAGCTATGATCGCTCACTGCACTCCAGCCTGGGCAACAGAGTGAGACTTGTCTCAAAACAACAACAACAACAAAATTTTAAAAATATGCTATATTAGTATCCTTCTTTCAGAGTCGTACTAGTTTATAAAAATAAATGTGTATTCAAATTACAACAGTAGGCTGGGTCCGATGGCTCACGCCTGTAATCCCAGCACTTTGGGATGCCAAGGCGGACAGATTGTTTGAGGTCAGGAGTTCAAGATCAGCCTGGCCATCACAGTGAAACTCCGTCTGTACTAAAAATACAAAAATTAGCCAGGCCTGGTGGCACATGTCTGTAATCTCAGCTACTCAGGAGGCTGAGGCAGGGGAATGGTTTAAACCTGGGAGGCGGAGGTTGCAGTGAGCAGAGATCATGCCACTGCACTCCAGCCTGAGTGACAGAGTGAGACCTTGTCTCAAAAAAAAAAAAAAAAAAAAAAAAAAAAAAAATTACAACAGAAATATCTACTTGCATTTGAGACATATGTTTTGAAAATTCTTCTATGATATTAGACAAAATAAAATCTAAGACACATTTAAATTAAATAATGAACATGAAAATGATCAATTATAGTATTTAGCACTAACATGCAAGTATTTCCAGCTAGTGCTATTATAAGTTAATACAACTTTTAAGGAAATATTCAGTGAGCAAACTCCTTTGATAGAAAATAAGTAACTTTTTGTTTATTAGGTTTATTAGTTTGAAATCTTTTTAATTTAATTGGCATTATATATATTTATATTTAAAATTAATTGTTGTGAACATGTGTTACCTGACCTATTGTCCTAATAATTAATTAAAGTGATCTGTTTTCATTTACTAATTTTTAAGCTTGAACAATGAAAAGTCTTCCCTTAATAAGACATAAACATTCTCTATGGCACAGATCCATATTGAAGCATATTGTTGCCGTCCTTCTGAACCAATCGAGAAAAAATAAATACTTATGATTTACAGCTAGCTAATTTATAAATATTTCCATAGGTTCAGAACAATAGTCAATAGAACAAATGGATAGCCCTGAAATCCTCATTTTTTGCATAAGTATTTCTGAAGCAAGTGGTATTTAGAAAACTTTAAGAAATATATAAACTGGAAATTATTCTATTGATAGTTGTGACTACGTTTTTGTGAGACATGGATTTTTTTTCATTTCATATAAAATTCAGTAAGAAATGAAGAAAATGCCTGCATGGTCCATAAATATCATCCCCTATTAGCACAAAATTATGGAATTGTTATTTAACTTCTTAGTTTACTTAGCAATCCAGTTGTATTCTTCATTATCCACTTAAGAGTCATAGTCTTAAACGGAGGATACAGAATAGTCTGAAAACATGAATAGAAATTTTAAAGAATAGAATGAGAAAAACACTGGATTGATAAGTAAAGACAGTTAGGCTGGTACAAAAGGAGTCAGGAAATTTGAAGAAAAGCCGGCAAACTCCAGGGTGGCCATTCTTAGATTTTGGCTCCAGGCTGTAAATTTAAATGTCTTGTTAACCCTCAGGCAAACTGGGAACTACTGCAACTGTAAAAACACATCTTCTTTACTGCTTTCAATTCTAAGGCAAATTTTAAAGAAACAACATTTGTTAAAATACTTTTTGTCATAAAAGCATGGTAGCCTTTTGGGAGAACATTGGAAAATATATAAAAGTCACAAGAGGAAAATGAAATGATCTGAATTCCATCTAGTCAAGTAGCACTTGAATTTCTTTAAACATACTCACATATGTCAACACACATGTGTATGTTTGTGTGAGTGCATCTTTTAAATTAAATAATTTTAAGAAAATGTAACACAGATAGTGCACAAACTATAATTCTACAGCTTAATGAATTTTTACATAGTGAATACACCCATATAACCACTATTCATAACAAAAAAACAGAAATTAATCAGCATTCCAGAAGCTCAGTTTTGGGATCATTTCTGTTGCTATTCTATCTTCTTCTTCAAAGTGACCCATATTCTAATTTTTATCACCTTGTAGGGATTATGCCTGTTTTTGAAGTTTATATAAATGGAATCATATAGTATGTATTATTTTATGTCCTAGAAACTTAGGTTCATGAAATTAATCCATGTGATTACTTATAGCAGTAGTTTGTACATTCTCAGTACTTCATATGATTCCATTTCATATATAAAACATAATCTGTATAACCATCTACTATCGATGGACATTTGGGTTGTTTCCAGATTTTGACTATATAATGCTTTTCTGACCATCTTTGTATGTGTCTTTAAATAAAAATTTTATTTAACTTTAAATACAAAAATGTGTGTAAATCACATATGAATAGCAACATAAATTTTCAAAGGGTAAGCCAATACACAGATAAAGAAATAAGCCATCACTAACACCCAAGAATTCCCTGGTATGCACGGTAATTTTGTAATGACTACTGAATACTGCACATGAAAAAAATTATAGAGGCTTGGGATGAAGTTACATTACTAAAAAGAATATTTGCTTTTGCTTCTGTTAAAATAGGGGTAGATCACCTTAATACAATCAGAGTTTCAATATTGGGTTTACATTTGTGTGAGATCTGGTCTTTTTCCCAAGCACCATAACTCGCATGGTATAGAACTTTCGTGACCCCAACAGAAAGCATTGGGTGTTTACCAAGGTATGTCCTCTTTAGTAGCTAAAAAAAAAAAAATCACTTGACCCCTTAGCCCCATGACTGCTGCAAAACCTCTTCAGCTTCACTCAAGTCACTTCTTAATGCTCAGCATTTTAGCCTCTCACTACAAATCACTTAATAATTAATGGAAATTGCATTTGTTTTAAACAAAAGGTGGATAATTCTCATGACAGTATCACCTTGCTTTTTCCTCCTTCTTTTTATTTATAGTTACTAAATATTTAATACCATAGCATACCAGGTTTCTTACTTTCCTGGTTAATATTCTTTCTCTCTGTACCTTTGCTCTCAGCCTTCTGTGATCAGCCCCACACTGTGACAGAGTTAGGTAGAGGTTCTGTGCTGTACTCAGGCTTTGATTAGAGAGAGCAGTTTCCAGCTTGAGTCACGCATGATGATAGTCATTGATTGTGCAGAAGTCATTGACCTACATAATGTTGACAGCAGCAGGCCAGGGATTTAACTAGGTAGCACACACTATTGGTAGGTTTACCTGCATATCGTTTCCATAACCTGTATGCTTGTAAGATAATCATTTCATGCCTAGTATATGGTACTCAAACTCTTGGTTTAAATGTCCACCTAGAGAATTATTAAGGTAGCATTTTCTGATAGCACGAGCTTTCCAGAAAATGCCCATTTGATGTACCATGCTATTTTATAAAGTACTGGTTTTATTTTTAAACAGTAAAAAAATACAAGCAGCAAGAACTACAGAAATGGCACATTTCAGAGATAAAGCAGTGTATGTGTGTATAAACAAAAGCTTGCCACCCATAAAATGTGAAAAAGATAAAGGTAAAACCATTTTCTGAAAGTAAGCCTCCAGGAAATACTTGACATTTCCAAAAAGATGTTTGCCCTTTAATATCATCATTTGCTTTTCCCATCTGTTTTTCTGAGGTTGGAAGCTTCTTTGCAAGCTTCTTTTTAGTTTTTTAGTTTTATTTATTTATTTTTTATTTTTTGGAAAGCTAAGGATTAGAAAGAAAAATGAGATGCTTTTCAGATTGACAAATGCCAGGATGACTACTTAAATGAATTCTAAGTAAAAATAGCTCTTCTCACATTTAATGCTTGTTTTTCTTTAAGACCTCAACTGCCACAGTAAACGTGGTGGTGACAGATGTCAATGACAATGCTCCAGTGTTTGATCCTTATCTGCCAAGAAATTTATCTGTGGTGGAGGAAGAAGCCAATGCCTTTGTGGGTCAAGTAAAAGTAAGTGGAATATTTATATAGATCTTATATGTATTTTTTCAAAGAGTGTAAGTTTATTACATTTTAATTCTGAAAAGAAACTCAGCTAATGTAATCTGTTAAATGACTGTGCTGGATATTCTCAATACTTTAAAAAATGAATAATATTCTATATATTTTAATTAACTGTCAAGGATACAGATTTACATTTTATAATTATTGTGTAATTTAAACATTGATTAATGTGATAGTATGCTAATTTAATACATATTTTCGGTGTCTGAATCAAAACATTTTACAGAAACATGTAATTAGGTATACTACTGGGTATGGATGTGGACATTTAGACCTCAAAAAATACATATATTTAGATTTTAACTCATTTCATTATGTAAATATTATCTTTAGAGTCTACCGCGTGTGTCTAATATTTTGCACAAACCCCTTTTCCAGCACTCAGAGGTTTACTCTTCATGTGTTCTTCTAAGTGCTTCTGGGACCTACCTGGACATATTAGCCAGTTTCTGTGGTTCATTTGATGAATAATTCCTTTATTGTTAAAGCAGAGACAGTACTTCCTCATTTCAGCCATTCTTGGTCTTGAACATAGTAATTGGTCTAGAAGTCACAGAGAAGAAAAATTTTGAGGAAGATGTGCACAATTTGAAGCATCAACCTCAGATGAGGTGTTTATGTGGTCTCCAGGAAAGGAAAGAATCTTGCTTTAGTGAGGTGTGAGCCACCCAGATGTTCCAAACTCAGAGTTCAGGGTCCTACTCCTTCCCTGTGAAGTTTTTGCCTTTTCCACAGAAGGCTTGCTGGTGCTTTGAAGTGAGCCTTCTCTACTGTTCTGCTATTCTTGTAACCAGGCACAAGGTCTGATTTTTAGTTTAATCTCCTTTAAACTGCAAAAGGAGAGGGTTGCTTTAAATGATGTTATAGAGATCTTGTGACGTTCACATCACGTCCTGAGATTTTGACTGACCAGTGTAAGCTTTTTTGAAAGTCATATTTTTCCCGTCAAATCACTGACAATACTTACAACTACCAACTCCATAGTCATTATCATTATCATTGTCACTATCTCAGTCAAATTCGGGAAATACTGCATCAGGCATACATAATCTTATATGTTTATGCCATCCCAATTCACATAGGGAATAATCTTGGTCATTGGGATGTTATAAAATGCCAACTGGTCTTGATGCCAACTGGCCAACAAGGGATTCAACTCCAGCATCCCATCTGAAGGCTCTGCTCCCCACACCATAGTACCTCTGGTGTCCAATGTCTTACTGTGGATTCTTCAACAGAAAATCTGGACACAAAATATTCATGTATAAATATTTTTTGAGAAGTACAGATAACAGTGATACGGAAGTGAGGAAGTAAGGCAAAGAAGAGAAAGCAACCAGTAGCAAGTTTGCTATTAAACCAGCTATCACGAGGAGAACTGAAATTTCATTCCAAGGGCAAACTCTACAAAAAGATGCAAACTCATGCATCAAAGTTATCTCTCCTGATAATTGTAATTGTCCAGTTCCTGAGAAGTTATGGAACTAGAAAACATATACACTAAATCCTGAGAGTAATTAGCTGCAGTGTTGGGCAATGGGCTGCCAAGTTTTTGGATTTTCTTGCCTCCAGCAGAAGCAAGTAGTCAAATTCCCTCTGCAAAATCTGATAGAAGGGCATTGAGTCAGGCTGTAGATACTGATGGCACCAGTGGCCCATCTGGAGCAGCCACTGCGAAGACACCAGCTACAGCAGAGGAGGTATGACCAGGGCTACATGCTCTAGGGAGCCGAGAGGAGCAAGGAACAGGCAGGAACCTAACCCCCTTCCAAGTTGGAAGGGTGGGAGCCCTGCCATCCTGGGCGTAGCTCCAGCTGCCCAGCTGTGGCTGCAGACCTAGGCATCTCTGTGCTCTCAGGGCCCCAGGAAGCTCCCCTACCCCCACAAAGTCGGAAGTGCCTGTTCCCCCTGCCTGTTCTCTTCCAGCTCCTGGCAACCCTTCCAATTTTGAAGCAAAGTTGAGGCCGAGTCCAGGTGCTGTCATAACCAGGCTGGGTGTGTGCATGCTGGGGTTGGTGCTGACATGCCAGTCCCCAGCCACCTCAGCCTCCTGTGGACTTTGGGCACCAACGAGCATGGAAGGGAGGCCAAGAGGGGACAGAGGGCTGCTCACTGTGGGCCCGCAGGCACTCCTCCTCACAAACAGCCTGGGCACCGTGAACAACATGATTGATGGCAGCAGGAGACAGACAGGCTCCTGGGTGGAAAGCAGGAGTTCCCTGGTGAAGCCCCACCTTCAAACCAGGGATGGCCTGAAGCCTAGGGACCAGGCTATCAGTTCCGGTGGAGTCCATAGCCCGGAGTGAAAACGTACGGTGCTTTTTCCGGGCCTGTCCGTGGCCACCCGTGGACCAATCAGCATGTACTTCCTCCTTTCTGAGCCCATAAAAACCCTGGAGCCAGCCAGACACACAGACATCAAGAGTACCAGCTGCAGAAGGGAGCTCCCCTCTTCGTGTCTCCTGAGACCACCTTCTGCAGAAAGGAACTACCCGTTCCAGGTCTTCTTTCTGCTGAGAGCTGGACACTCATGGGGACAACTTGCCTATGAATAGGAGCTACACACTTCGGTCTCCCGAGAGCTGTCTGTTGTCCACTAAAGCTCCTCTACACGTTGTTAGCTCTCCAGCTGTCCGCGTACCTCATTCTTCCTGGATGTGGGCCAAAAACTCCGGACCCACCAAATGGCAGGAATGAAAGAGCTGTAACACAAATAGGGCTAAAACACGGCAGCCACCCCACTCACCATGTTGCGGGCAGCAAAAAGGAGAGAAGAGTGGAGGCTCTTCAGGGAGCCCCTCATCCATACGCGGGTGCTCACAGCAGAAGCCGCTTGCTGTGTATCTGATCCAATCAAAGCCTTGCTCGGAGAGGGCGCCTGGAGCTACCAGTCCCGCCACAGCAGTCAGCGTGCCTGGCTATGCACAGTGACAAGACCCCACACTTGCTCACTCATGCACCCCTCGCTGCTCTGAGCCTGGCTTGCCCTGGGAAAGTGTGGGATTTAAGCCAGTAGCCTGAGCCAAACACAGCCTGCCAGGTCAAGTAGGTGATACAAACACAGCTAGTCTGAGCAAAACTCGGGCAAAGGCGCCACCAGCCACAGAGGCTTCTGGCTGGAAAAGCAACACCCTTAGGATCCAGAGACAATAACAGGAGATGGAAGTTGGCCAAAGCATACCAAATGCTCTGAGGGACATGCATAGGGCACCCACAATTTTTGCTACTCCAAGAAAGCAAAGTAATAAAGTCTATAACAGGGACATGTGCAAAAAATATCAGCAAAGGAGAAATGCTGAAGTTGACTCATGAAGGAAGAATACAGGTAAGAGGAAGTTGAGAGGAGTTGGAATCTGTTAAGGAAAGTTAGTTGTATAAGTAAAGGCAGAGAGAAATGAGAGTGTGACATAGTATAGTTACAATAAATAAGACATACCATGTCATAAACACTTTTCTGTACCATGTTGTAGAAGGTGACGGGGGAACCACTAAACGGTCTGAGGTATGACACATCAGATTTGTATTTTATAAAAATTACTCCTGATAGGCCAGGCGCGTTGGCTCATGCCTGTAATCCCAGCACTCTGGGAGTCTGAGGAGGGCGGATCATGAGGTCAGGACATTGAGACCATCCTGGCTAATACGGTGAAACCCCGTCTGTACTAAAAATACAAAAAAGTTAGCTGGGCATGGTGGTGGACGCCTGTAGTCCCAGCTACTCGGGAGGCTGAGGCAGGAGAATGGCATGAACGCAGGAGGCGGAGCTTGCTGTGAGCCAAGACCACACCACTGCACTCCAGCCTGGGCGACAGAGCGAGACTCCGTCTAAAAATAAATAAATAAATAAATAAATAAATAAATAAATAAATAAATAAATAAATAAAAATTACTCCTGATATATTGAAATGGGAGATTCTAAATCCAGAAGGCAGAACTAGAAGGCAATAACCCAGGCATAATGAGGCTTGAACTAATGTAATAGTCTTAATTAATGCTAATTATATGTTACAGTTGTCAGTTTAAAATGCCACATTGCTGAAAACTGTAAAACTTCGTTTAGCCATATATATATTAACTATTCAGTTAAAAACAAGTATTGAAATTATTTACAAAAATGATCTTTCCCATTTTCTTAATTTATTTAGCTTGGAGTGATAAAGCCCATATGGAATATATAAGTAAAAACATACAAGTAGACATCAATGTGATGATTAACTTTTAGTTAAATTTCTTTTCCTTTCTTTCTTTCTTTTTTTTTTTTCCCCACTTTCCCTAGTGATTATTTGTTCTTGAAGGAATTATTGTGTTAACCTTTTTGTTGTCTCCTGGTTCTTATTTGATAAGAAACGGCCTCTATAATTTATTTCAGTTTTTAAAATTGAAATATGGACCTTAGCCTGGTCTTTAGGCAATAACTTGTTTTCATAAAAACTAAAATGATATTGAAAGTAAAAAGGAAGAGGAAAACATCCAAGGCAGGCTGCATCCAACTGATTCTGCACAGTGTAATGTTTATGGGATGGAATTTTGATGCTCATAATGGTCCTCTGTTGCTACCTAATGATAATTATATATTAATTTCACTAAATGACTCATGCTCTGCTTGTAAAATTTAATTTTAATTGTCATCAAAAACTATTAAGACTCACTTAAAACCAAGATACATATTGTTAATTAATATACTGAATTTGAGTTACCAAATTTGTGTTTATATTCTATTGATATTTTAATATGAATAAGCCAACATTTGAATTAAAATGCTGAAGGGAGTTTTCATTTACTTTTTTTGTTTGTTTCTTGAGACAGAATCTCTCTCTTCTCACCCAGGCTGAAGTGCAGTGGAGCGACCTTGGCTCACTGCAACCTCTGCCGCCCAGGTTCAAACTTCTCCTGCCTCGGCCCCCTGAGTAGCTGGGATTACAGGCACCTTCCACCATGCCCAGCAAATTTGTGTACCTTTAGTAGAGATGGGGTTATGCCATGTTGGCCAGGCTGATCTTGAACTTCTGACCTCGGGTGATCTGCCCGCTTTGGCCTCCCAAAGTGCCGGGATTACAGGCGTGAGCCACCACACCCAGCCTCATTTACTCTTTAAAGGTAGTGTTATAGTAACAAATAATAACTAAGGAATACTTTTGAAGCAAATTTATGGATTACACATAGCAAAATGTTTTATCCAGCATATTAAAAAATAACCTACCCATCAACAGTTTTTAGTGTATATCTTTCTATTCACAAGGTATCATAATATACGTTGTGTGTTTAGAATTGAAAACTATAACAATATGTATGAAAAGATGTACTCAAAATAAAACCTAGTAAATACAGTAAGTATATACTCTATGTCACGTGTCAAATGGGTGATATAAATTCTTTACCGCAAGGAAAAAGAGACTTTATAATAGACTGAGATGGCCAGGTCAAGGTTCATGAGAAAAGCAGATTATTCCTGGTTCTTTTCAACATATCATTCACTATTGCATGCTTGTGGTCCACAGTCAAGATAGGCATACAGATCCTCTAGATTCTGTCTCCTGTGAAATACTCTGGGGAATACTAAACAAAATATTACACTGACTAAGTCTTCATATCATTCACGATTTCATTATTTTTATAGATTATTCCTGGTTCTTTTCAACATATTATAATTGTACATATAACTGACAACTGTAATATATAATTATCATTAAAAAAGGAAATAAAAATACAAGCCAAAAAAAATGTAATACAAAATATAATCCAGCTGAAGAAGCAATTTGAGAACTCTAAGTCAATATTCTGACAATAACAGAAGTGCTGTTTAAAGGAGTTCTGGAAAAACGATTAAAAATATGTTGAGTTCAGATGGGGCCTAATGAAATAGTGAATATTGCCAGTAGAAGTCCCAAAATGCAGTCACATTCTGATCAAATCTGCAGGCTTGGTCTTGGACCCCTCAAGTCTCAAAGGAACAGACATTTGCCACTTGGGAGTATACAACAGCAGAGCATGATACAACTCCTGTGAAGGTCCATTCAGGCTTTAGATAGACTGACTCTAAGCCAGTCTCCTAAATCTGTGTCCAGCTTTCCAGTCACTTACCTTTAAAAGCCTGTTTTATACTGGAGTATGACTTCTAGACTCACTGCACAGGGACCCCAGACTTCTCATCTTACCTAGCAACCCTCACCTCTTATGCTTCTTACGTATTTTAATGAGAAGACAACTCCCTGGTCACTTGGTTCATCCTGTCCCTAGATCACATGACTCCATGAATCCAGACCCAGCATCCCAACAAGATAGAGAACTTAATGAAGTGCTTAAAATATAGACCACGGAATAAAACTACCTGAGTTCAAATTTGACTTGCCAAAATAACTAATGCAATCTTGGATAACTAATGTAGCTTTTCAGGGACTGGACTTCACTATCTGCAAAATGGAGATGATAATAGAATTCATCTCAAGTAGTGATTTGAAGGATTAATACATACATGTAATATATGTACAGGTTTAAAATAAGGAATGGAGCTAATATGCACTTCATTTGCATTATTATAATTATGTTAAATACTAAATAATTTATAAAGTATGGCTAACTATGATATTATAGAAAGTAATATTTTTTACAATACTATGAACTAAATGCAGAAAATTGTTTATGATTTTTCGAAAATACGGTAGTTGCACCCTTGCATTTTCCTAATATTACCATATTTAGAGAACATTTTAATGGAAGTACTGTTCCGAAGAAAGTATAAAATCTTAAATTGATAAATGATTCTCTTCTACTGCATCACTACAAACAATCATAGTCAGTCAGATTGTAAACAGCATTTATCCTTTTTAAGTGTATTAGCCGAAGCTTGGTCTTTGATAATAACAAATGTACAAATCAACATTTAGTACATGAACATGTATATGTGTATAGTCACATTTATAGGATGTTTTAGAAATTTAAAGTAAATGAAAGATATTTGTTATTATCAAAATAGAGCTCATGGTTGCAATCCTGATTTTTGTATTTTTCTTTATTCATCTTAAAATAAGTCCAGCTAGTGGGATATGTGGAGCTTACATTGAAAAAAGCATATTGGATAGACTGACAGCTATAATAAAAAATCAATAATAATGACTATCAATTTTTGAATTCTTACAATGTGTCATGAACTATTCTAAATGGTTTCCATTGTACATATTTGAATTACTTTCAAATGTTTGGTCTTAACCACTATACTATACAGGATTCTCCAATAACCATGCTTCCTGTGACTTGCCCATACATATGTGAACTAAAAAAGTACAAACATGCATTAGCTGGCTATCAAAGTGTTTTTCCTGGAAAAGCAGCATCAGCATCAGCATCATTACCAATGGGAACAGTTTCGAAATGCCAACTGCCAAACTCTATACCACAGAGACTGAATCAGAAACGCTGGTGTTGGAGGCAGAAATCTGTGTTTTAGCAAGCTCTGCCATTGATTCTGGTTTATACTAACCCGTGGCATGCACAAACGCATGTGTATATTTAAGAAAGAGAGAAAGGAAAAGAGAGATAAATAAATATTATGTGTTAGAGGAAAAATATAAAATTCTTGTATGTATTGTGTATTTACTTATTGTTATATAAGATAAATAGGGTAAAGCTGGGTCTGTTGTTGGGATTATGCATAATTATTATTGTTATTGTTATTGTACATACTCCCAACAATAGACTCAATTTAGCCTAAACTCGTCACTTTACATAACAATAATAAATAAGTCAATTTCTTGTCAAATGTTCATGTTTAAAAGTGGTATAATCAAAATCATTTTCATTTTTAGCAATATGAATGGAAATGGAGGTTATTATGTTAAGTAAAATAAGTCATGAATAGAAAGACAAATATCACATGTCCTCACTCATAGGCTGGAGCTGAAAAAGTTGTTCTCATGGAAATAGAGAGTAGACTGATAGACACCAGGAGCTGAGAAGAGTGGTGGTGGTGGAGGATGGGGCTGATGAAGAAAGTTGTTACAAACATACTGTTAGAAGAAATAAGTTCTGGCCAGGCACGGTGGCTCATGCCTGTAATCCCAGCATTTTGGGAGGCCGAGGCGGGTGG
Organism: Rhinopithecus roxellana; assembly: GCF_007565055.1. Taxonomy (NCBI): domain Eukaryota; kingdom Metazoa; phylum Chordata; class Mammalia; order Primates; family Cercopithecidae; genus Rhinopithecus; species Rhinopithecus roxellana. The sequence continues at coordinate 66,211,169 of NC_044559.1, read as the reverse complement.
ATCATCTGAGGTGGGGAGTTCGACACCAGCCTGACCAACATGGAGAAATCCCGTCTCTACTAAAATAAAATTAGCCAGGCATGGTGGCACATCCTTGTAATCCCAGCTACCCAGGAAGACTGAGGCAGGAGAATTGCTTGAACCCAGGAGGTGGAGGTTGCAGTGAGTCAAGATTGCACCACTGTACTCCAGCCTGGGCAACAAGAGCAAAACTTGGTCTAAAAAAAAAATAAATAAATATGTTCTAATGTTTGATAGCAGAGTAGGATGACTGATATGGTTTGGTTGTATCCCCACCCAAATCTCAAACTGTAGCTCCCATAATTCCCATATGTCGTGGAAAGGACTGGGTGGGAGGTGATTGAATCATCAGGGCAGGTCTTTCCCATGCTGTTCTTGTGATAGTGAGTAAGTCTCACAAGATATGATGGTTTTATAAATGGGAGTTCCCCTGCACACGCTCTCTTGACTACCACCATGTAAGCCAGGACTTTGTTCCTCATTTGCCTTCTGCCATGAAAGCAGGCCTCCTGAGGAATGTGAAACTGTGAGTTTTTTAAACCTCTTTCCTTGATAAACTACCCAGTCTCAGGTATGTATTTATTACCAGCATGAAAACAGTCTAATACAGTGCATTGGTACCAGTAGAGTGTGGTGCTGTTGGAAGGAGACCCAAAAATGTGGAAGCAACTTTGGAACTGGGTAACAGGCCGGGGTTGGAACAGTTTGGAGGACTCAGAAGAAAACAGAAAAATGTGAGAACGTTTGGTACTTCCTAAAGACTTAGAGGGCTCAGAAGACAGGAAGATGAGGGAATATTTGGAACTTCATAGAGAATTATTAAATGGCTTTGACCAAAATGCTGATAGTGATATGGACAATAAAGTCTAGGCTGAGGTGGTCTTAGATGGAGATGAGAAACTTGTTGGGAACTGGAGTTAAGGTCACTCTTGCTATGCAAAGAGACTGGTGGCATTTTGCCCCTGCCCTGGAAATCTGTGTAACTTTGAACTTGAAAGAGATGATTCAGGATGTCTAGCAGAAGAAACTTCTAAGTGGCAAAGTGTTCAAGAGAAAGCTGAACATAAAAGTTTGACAAATTTGCAGCCTGATGATGCAGTAGTAAAGAAAAACTCATTTTCTGAGGAGAAATTCAAACTAGCCGTGGAAATTTGCATAAGTAATGAGGAGCCAAATGCTAATCACCAAGACAATGGGGAAAATGTCTCCAGGGCATCTCAGAGACATTCATGGCAGCCCCTCCAATCACAGGCCCAGAGGCCTAGGAGGAAAAAATGGCTTCCTGGGCTGGGTCCAGGACCCCTCTGCTGTGTGTATCCTCAGGATTTAGTGCCCTGTATCCCAGCCACTCTAGCCACGGCTAAAAGGGCCCAAGGTATAGCTCAGGCCATGGCTTCAGAGGTTACAAGCCCCAAGTCTTGGAAGCTTCCACGTGGTGTTGATCCTGTGGGTGCAGAGAAGTCAATAACTGAGGTTTGGGAACCTCTGCCTAGATTTCAGAGGATGTATGGAAACGCCTGGATATCCAGGCAGAGTTATGCTGCAGGGGCAGAGTCCTCATGGAGAACCTCTGCCAGGGTAGTTCAGAAAGAAAATGTAGGATGGGAGCCCCCACACAGAGTCCACACTGGGGCACTCCTAGTGGAGCTGTGGTAAGAGGGTCACTGTCCTCCAGCCCCCAGAATAGTAATCCACTGACAGCTTGAACTTTGGGCCTGGAAAGTCACAGATACTCAACACCAGTCCATGAGCCTGTGAAAACAACCAGGAGTGGTAGCTTTACCCTGCAGAGCCACAGGGATGGAGCTGCTCAAGGCTGTGGAAGCCCATCTCTAGCATCAGCATGACCTGGATGTGACACATGGAGTCAAAGGAGATCATTTTGGAGCTTCATGATTTGACTTCCCCATTGGATTTTGGATTTGTGTGGGGCCTGGAACCCTTTTGTTTTGGCCAATTTCTCCCATTTGGAATGGGTATATTTACCCAATGCCTGTATCCCCATTGTATCTGGGAAGTAACTAACTCGCTTTTGATTTTGCAGACTCATAGGCAGAAGGAACTAGCTGTGTCTGAGATAAGACTTTGGACTTGGACTGTTGAGTTAATGCTGAAATGAATTAAGATTTTGGGGACTTTCAGAGAGCATCATTGGTTTTGAAATGTGAGGACTTGGGATTTGGGAGGGGCTGGGGATGGGATGATATGGTTTGGCTGTGCCCTCATGGAAAATTTCACTTGAATTATAATCCGCATGTGTCAAGGGATGGGCCAGGTGAAGATAATTGAATCATGGGGGCAGTTTTCCCCACACTGTTCTCATGGTAGTGAATAAGTCTCTTAAGATCTGATGGCTTTAAAAATGGGAGTTCCCCTGCACAAGCTCTCTCCTGCCGGCCATCATGTAAGGTGTGACTTTGCTCCTCATTCATATTCTGCCATGATTGCGAGGCCTCCCCAGCCACGTGGAACTGTGAGTCAATTAAACCTCTTTCTTTTACAAATTATCCAGTCTCAGGTGTGCCTTTTTTAGCAACATTAGAACAGACTGATACAGTGACTGTAGTTAGCAGCAATGTATTGTATATGTTCAAGTGACTTGAAGAGAGAACTTGGAATGTCCTTACACAGAACTGGTAAATATTCTAGGTGATGGACTCTGCAAATTCCCTGATTTAATTTTTATACATTCCAGCAAAATATCACATGTACCCCATAAATATGTACATATATTATATATCAGTTAAAAATGGCATAATCCCAACAATAGACTTGGATATGCCTCTAAGAATTGTATTTATTCCTGAAAGCAATTTGAAGGGTTTCCTGGGAATCATTTATGCTAATGTGTAACAGTCATCTGGTCTCATTGTAAACCTGATGTCATCAGAAGTAGGAGATCATCATGCATAGTTCAATGTGATTTCTGTCATTTTCATTTGTTTTCTCAACTAATGTTTTGTGAAATTCAATCATCAGTCTGGGTTAGAAATCAAGAAGATAAAGATCTATTTCAGTAAATTCTGTCTAAGATACATGATCATGAGGAAAACTTCTTTGTACTTATTGAACATAATTCAGCATGAAAGAAAAAGAGGTGGTCTTTTACTTAAGCACACTTGTCACACTATATGCTTTAGTGCATTTCTGTATGTGAGACATGGGTGGATGGAGGTTGAGGGGAGGAAAGTAGAGGTAGGAAGGCTTTAGGTAGGAAGACTTTCAGCTAATATCAGAGGTGTCTAGCCTTCGTGGGAGTATCCCATTGAGGAGTTTGCTAAGGCTAGAATTCTCAGGCTTAAGAATTAAATTATTCATCTCCGTTTTTCATAGCAACCCTAGGCATAAATGCTTGCACAAATGCATTACATAAGGCACACTTGACAACTCTACTGCCTGTTAAGATTAAACAATGTTCTCAGCACTGTATAATATAGAGTAAGCTGATTCCCAGTAAACTTCCATGTAATACCTTGTAGAAATTTTTCTACTGAACTGACTTCTTTGAGGTCTAGGTAACAAAAATAGAACCATAAGTCTACAACCTGTTTTTCCAGTTCTAAATAAGAGGCTGAATTTATTTAACCTAAAACACAAAGGTATTCCCACTATGAGACCTGCATGCTAAATCTTAGCTAAGATATTGTAGGAATGTTTCTGTCTTAAGCACTTAAAGAAGTTTTAAAATCATTAGTAAACTACAATGTTTAGAAGGGTAGTGATACACTATTTTAAAAAATGATGTTTTCTTCAACTATACAATTTAATATTAAACAAAATAAATCTGAACTTCAGTGGCCTGACTCTGATTACTACAGTTGTAGTCTCCCTGTGTGGGGTTCTAAACATAAAATGAAGGTGGAGAGCATTATGGTGATTTCTTACTTTTTGTAGCTCAGTATGACACTCAACAGTGCCTGAAACTGTCATACTTCTTTTTTAAGTGAGCTGCAAGTGGGAAATTTTATGGGTTCTCTTTTTCAGCCAAACTATATAATGCAAACCCTGTAACTCATTCTGATAGAGAAAAAAAGCCCACACAATTTGAAGAATTGGTTATGTCGATGTTAACATGCTACATAATAATATTTACAATAGAAATCTACCTAATTTCTATGATTATTTTTGAAATGTCATGTTTCAGATATTCAGTTAGCAGCTCATAAATAGATTAGAAAATTTTATGAATATATTTTTACAATATTTGTTTAGGCCTACCCCTTTAGCAATGTTTAGTCTTCATATCAGCTATTAGAAAAATACACATTATAGTGTGTGTGTGTGTGTGTGTGTGTGTGTGTAAATATTTACAGTTGTGAAATGCCAGCTGTACAGTGAGTGATATCTGTGTCCACTTTATGGTCACAAATGACCACTGTACTGTTAAATGTTATCTTTATCTGAGTCACTTTACTTCTGTATTGGTATTGGATCTCTCTGTGTCTCTCTTTTTTCCTGAGATTGTACTACCAACTTGCTACTACTTTTCATGGTTGAGCACATCTAATTCTCTCTTCCCCTTATCTGTTTGCTCCTTAAACTTTGGATTTTGAAAGTATCATCTAAGTTGCCCTTTTGACTCTATGCATTCCTTTTGAGCAATTGCAATTACATTAAAGCTGACAGCTTTACTTACATTGAGATGCTCATTTTCCTTCTACTCCTTTAAGCTACAACCTCAAATAGACATATATCTGTAAAATACCCACTTGAATTTCCTGAAAGCATCTAAATTTCAACATTTTTAAGATTGAAGACTTATTTGCATCTTCCCCAGAAAGGGCTCCTTCTGAATTCTGCAAGTCCAAAATCCAAGAGGGCAGTCATTAAACCTTAAAGTTTCAAAATGACCTCCTTTGATTCCATGTCTCCCATTCAAGTCATGATGTTGGAAGAGTTACACTCCCACAGTCATGGGAAGCTTTGACCCTGTGACTTTGGAGGGTACAGCCCCGCTCCTAACTACTTTCATGGGCCGCCATTGAGTGCTTGTGGCTTTTCTAGGCACATGGTGCAAGTTGTCAGTGGATCTACCATTCTGATGTCTAGAGGATGGTGGCCCTCTTCTCACAGCTTCACAAGGCAGTGCCCCAGTGGGGACTCTGTGTGGGGGCTCTGACCATATGTTTCCTTTCTGCACTACCATAGCAGAGGTTCTCCATGAGGGCACCACTCCTATAGCAAACTCCTGTCTGGACATCCAGGCATTTCCTTATTTCCTCCGAAATCTAGGTGGAGGTTTCCAAACCTCAATTCTTGATTTCTGTGCACCCACAGGACCAACACCACATGTAAGCGGCCAAAGCGTAGGACTTGCACCCTCTGAAGCAACACCTGGAGCTATACATTGGCCCATTTTAGCCACGGCTGGAGCTGAAGCAGGCAGGACATGGAGAACTATGTTCTGAGGCTGCATAGAGCAGGTGGGCCCTGGATCCGACCCATAAAACCATTTCTCTCCTAGGCCTCTGGGCCTATGATGGAAGGGATGCTGTGAAGTTCTCTGATATGCCCTGGCGACATTTTCCCCAATGTCTTGGTGATTAGCATTTGGTTCCATGTTATCTGTGCAAATTTCTGCAGCAGACATGAATTTCTCCCAGAAAATGAGGTTTTATTTTCTATCACATCATCAGGCTGCAAATTTTCCAGACTTTAATGCTCTGTTTTCTCTCGAACCCTTTGGCACTTAGAAATTTCCACAGGATACCTTAAATCATCTCTTCCAAGTTTAAAGTTCCACAGGCATCTGGGGTAGGGGCAAAATGCGGCTAGTCTCCTTGCATAGCAAGAGCGACATTTACTCTCTTTCCCAACAAGTTCGCCATCTTCATCTGAGACCACATCAGCTGGACTTCATTGTACGTATCACTACCAGCATTTTGATCAAAGCCATTCAACAAGTCTCTAGGGAATTCCAAACTTTCCCACTTTTTTCTGTCTTCTTCTGAGCCCTCCAAACTGTTCCAACCTTTGCCTGTTACCCAGTTCCAAATTTTCCTACACATTTTCAGGCATCTATACAGCAACCCTACTTTCTGTGGTACCAATGTACTAGTCTGTTCTCACATTGCTAATAAAGACATACTTGAGACTGGGAAATTTACAAAGGGAAGAGGTATAATTGACTCACAGTTCAGCATGTCTGGGGAAGCCTCAGGAAACTTACAATCATGGTGGAAGGGGAAGCATATACATCCTTCTTTACGTTATGGCAGGAGAAGAGAAATGCAGAGTGAAGGGAGAGAAAAGATGCTTATGAAACATTAGATCTTGTGAAAATGCAATCACTGTCACGAGAACAGCATAGAGGTAACTGCTCCCATGATTCAATTACCTCCAACCAGGTCCCTTCCATGACATGTAGGGAACTACAATCAAGATGAGATTTGGGTGGGGACACAGCCAAACCATATCAATACAGTTGATTAAAAAGCATTGTTACAACACCAGAATCTCAGTGATGTAGCAAAAGTAGCACTAAGAGGAAAGTCTGTAGTGCTAAATACATATATCAAAAAGATAGAAATAACTCAAGTTAACACTCTATCATCATGCCTGGAAGATCTAGGGAAAAACAAACAAACAAAACCCTTATATTTAGCAAAAGAGAACAAATAACTAGCATCAGAAAGAACTGAATTAAATTGAGGCCCCAAAATCTATATAAAGGATCAATGAACCAAAAGTTGGTTCTTGAAAAAGATGAACAAGAGTTATAGACCTATAGCTAGATTAACAAATAACAAGAGAGAAAATCCAACTAAGAACAAGCAGAAATGACAAAGATGGCATTACAATTAACTTCACAGAAATACAAAAGATCCTCAGGTGCTATTATGAACACATCTATGCACACAAACTAGAAAATGTAGATGAAATGGATAAATTCCTGGAAACACACAAGCTCCCATGATTGAATCAAGAAGAAATCAAAAGCCTGAACAGCAAAATAATGAGTTCTGAAATTAAATTAGTAATGAAAAATCTACCGATCAAAAAATGCCCTTGAAAGGATGGAATCACAGCCAAAATCTACCAGATATATAGAGATGGCAATCCTACTGAATCTATTCCAAAACTTCAAGGAGGAGGGACTCCACTCTAACTTGCTCTGTGAGCCCAGCATTATTCTGATACTAAAATCTGGCAAATGCACAGTTAAAATGGAAAACTACAGGCCAATAGCACTGATGAACAGAGATATAAAAATCTTCCACAAAATAGTACCTAACTGAATCTTGCAGCACACTGAAAAGTTATCTCAAAATGACAAAGCTGGGCACGGTGGCTCACACCTATAATCCCAGCACTTTGGGAAGCCGAGAAGGGTGGATCACAAGGTCAGGAGTTTGAGATCAGCCTGGTCAATATGATGAAACTCCATCTCTACTAAAAATACAAAAATCAGCCGGGCGTGGTGGCAGGCACCTATAGTGCCAGCTACTTGAGAGGCTGAGGCAGGAGAATCACTTGAACCCAGGCGGTGGAGCTTGCAGTGAGCCGAGGTTGTGCCACTGCACCCCAGTCTGGGTGACAGAGTGAGACTGTGTCTCAAAAAAAAAAAAAAAAAAAAAAAAAATCATCACAATAGATTCAGAAAAAGCTTTCGTTAAAATCCAACATTCCCTCATGGTAAAAACCCACAAGAAACTGGGCATTGAAAGAACATACCTCAAAATAATCAGATCCATCTATGGCAGATCCACAGCCAACATCATACTGAACATGAAAATGCTGAAAGTATTCACCTTGAGAACTAGAACGAGAGAAGGATGCCTACTCTAACCCCTCCTATTTAATATACTACCAGAAATCCTAGTTAGAGAAATCAGGCAAAGAAAGAAATAGAAGACATCCAAGTAGGAACCGAAGAACTCAAAGTATCTCTCCTCACTGCAATTATTATTCTATACCTAGAAAACTAAAGACTCCACCAAAAGGCTACTGAAACTGGTAACTTCAGTAAAGTTTTAGGATACAAAAATCAAGGTAAAAAAAAAAAATCAGTGGCACATATAACAGTCAAGCTGAGAGCTGAATCAAGTATGCAATTACATTTACAATAGTCGCTAATGAAAATAAAATACCTAGCAATGCATCTAAATTTGGAAGTGGAAGATCTCTACAAGGAGACCTACAAAACACTGCTGAAAGAAATCACAGATGACACAAACAATTGGAAAAGCATTCCATGCTCATGGATTGGATACTGCCCACAGCAATCTATAGATTCAATGCTACTCCTATCAGACTATCAGTACCATTTAACTGAATTAGAAAAAAAAAAAAAAACTATTCTGAAATTTATATGGAAACAAAAAAGAACCTGAATAGCCAAAGCAGTCTTAAGCAAAAAGAACAAAGCCAAAGGCATCACCTTATCCTACTTGAAACTATACTACAAGCCTACAGTAGTATAGGCTACATATAGACAGACACATAGATTAATGGAACAGAATGGAGACCCCAGAATTAAACTATTTGGTTATCTATAAAGTCAACAAAAATAAGCAATCAGAAAAGGATTTCCTATTCAATAAATGTTGGGATAACTGGCTATCCATATGCAAAAGAATAAAACTGCACTCCTATCCTTCAATATATATAAAAAGTATCTCAAGATGCACTAATCACTTATGTAAGATGCAAAACTATAAAAATCCTGGAAGAAAACCTAGGAAATATCATTCTGGACATCAGTCTTGACACAGAAGTTATGACTAAGTCTTGGAAACAATTGCCACAGAAACAAAAATTGATAAGTGGGACATAATTAAACTAAGGAGCTTCTGCAAAGCAAAATAAACTATCAACAGAGTAAACAGACAACCTACAGAATGGGAGAAAATATTTGCTAACTATGCAGCTTTTAAGTGTCTAATATCCTGATTCTATAAAGCACTTAAAATAATTCAACACACAAAAAAGAAATAAGCCCATTAAAAATTTGACAAAAGATATGAACAGACACTTCTCAAAAGAAGACATACAAGCAGCCAACAAACAAATGAAAAAATGATCCACATCATAAATCATCAAGAAATGCATATCGAAACCAGAATAAGATGCCATCTCACACCAGCCAAAATGACTATTATTAGAAAGTCAAAAGATAACAGATGTTTGCAAAGGTGTGGGAAAAAGGGAATGCGTATACACTGTTGGTGGAAATGTAAATGTGGAAATCTCCAAACTGCTTTCTGCAGTGCCTGAACTAAAAACAGAACTACCACTTGAACCAGCATTCTTACAGCTGGGTATATACCCAAAGGAAAATACATCATTCTACCAAAAAGACACATGCACTTGTATTTTCATGACAGCAGTATTCACAATAGCAAATTTATGGAATGAACCTAGATGCCCAACAATGGTGGATATGATAAAGAAAATATGGTACATATACAGCATGGAGTACTACACAGTCATAAAAAGTGAAATAATGTCATTTGCAGCAACATGAATACAGCTGGAGACCATTATTTTAAGTACATTAATGCAGGGACAGAAAACCGAATACCACATATTCTCAGATGTAAGTGGGACTGAAACATTGGGTACACATAGACATAAAGCTGGGAACAATAAACACTAGGGACTACTCGAGAAGGGACTGGGGGAGGGGCACAAGGGATGAAAACTGAAAAACACTACCTATTGGGTACTATGCTCACTACATGGGCGATAGAATTATTAGTACCCCAGATGTCAGCATCACATGATATACCTTTCTATGAAACCTACACATATACCATCCATGAATCTAAATTAAAGTTGAAATGAAAAAAATAGAACAAAATTATTATCACCCCCCCCACACACACACACACACACAGCAGTGTGAATGCAAAGAACAATTGAAATTTATAGTTGGTACTGGAAAACATAGAACATCTCTTTACCCACTCATGGGACAGGCAAGGATAAAGAAGGCGTTTCCTAGGTGTAAAAACTGCATGGAAGAAAAGTATAACAGACATGCTACCAGCCTATTTGGTCATGTATTTGAAATTGTGTTTTCCATTTCCCCATTTAAATTATATACTCCATTTAAATTATTTAATATATATCCAGGAAGAAATACCGAGTAATTTTGCTTCACAAACCGCTGCTACATCTATCTAGCTGTATATTTTAATGCTACATTACTTATTTATGAGATCCTACTTTATACAAATTGCACTTCTGTTTTATAAACTGATGAAAATTCATGACCTATTCACTTTAGTTCAGTTCAGTTTTCCTTCTCTACAAATATTATAACTCACTACAATTACTTACATGGACTTTACTGCCTACCTGAGGAATAAGCTTGACAACCAACTTGGTTTTACAGAAAGAAATCCACCTATAACCAGAGATTTTTATTAAGACCAACTCTTGTCCTTTGAACTTTAAGAAAAAAATGTAATATACATAAAGTGATTTAAAGATAAATGTACAATTTAGTATATTATTATAAAGTAAACATAAATGTAAGTCCAAATCAGGTATAGAATGCATCACCGGAAAATCCTTCTTCATGCTCCTTCTCAGGCACAATTGCTTTCCTCCACCTAGAGTTAACCACTATGCTAATTTCCTGGGTTTTTCTTTTGTTGTTGCAGATTTGCCATCTAACTAAGCATTTATAAACATTATAGTTTAGTCTTTTTTCGAAATCTATAAACAGAATTGTAGAGTGTGTGTGCATTGGTATCTGTCTTCTTTCATTCATGTTTAACTTTTTACTATTAAGCCACATTTCTACCTGTTCATTCATTTATTTGCTGTTTGTGTCTATGCCACAGTTTATTTTCACATTCTCATGTTGATGAGTATTTGAGAGCTCTCCAGTTTGAGGATGTTATCTTCAGTGCTGCTGTGCATATGTTTATATCATTTCTCCTGGCACTCATGTGCCTGAGTTTCTCTATGTTATGAACATGTGTCTATTCAATTTTGCTGGAAATGCAAAATTGTTTTCCACAGTAACTATTCCAAGAATTGTATGTGAGAGTTGGTCATGGTTCCTGTCTGTGTGCTTGGTATGTCAATCTTTCTAATTTGAGCCACCTGTTACAGTTTTAGTGATATCACATTATGGTCGTGATTAGCATTTTGCTAATGACATTGAGAATCTTTTCATATATTTACTTACTATTTTGAATTTCATCTTTTCCAAAATACCTATTTGAGTTTCTTATCTATTTATCTATTGGAGTGCCAATGTGACTTCTTGAATGTTCTTTTTTATCTGTGGGAGTTCTTTGTTTATTACAGAAATGAGCCCCTTTTGTTATATGTGTTTCAAACATTTCTCCCATTCTGGAGCTTCCATTTCAATTCCTGCAAGGTATCTTTTGACACATAGATTTCAGTTTTAAGATTATCAAATTTATCCATCATTTTGTAAGTGTTAGTATTCTTTTGGCCTTGCTTAAAAAATAGCCTCTTCCTCAGGTCATGAAGGACCTGCTTTTTAAAGATTTATTGTTTTGTTATTTGTAATAGGTTTATCATCTGAAATGATTTTTGTGTACGGAGTGGGGTAGGAGTATAATTTGTTTTCTTCTATATAAATATATATTTTTTCCCACTAACTCGCAATACATATTATCATAAATCCCATATACATGTGTGTGAGGGTTTGTTTCTGGGTTCTCTATTCTATTGTATTGGTTTATTAGTCTAGTCTTGCAGCAATAGCACACTGTCTCAATTATAGTGATGTTACATATAGTCTTGATACCTAGTAGAGCAAGCTCTCTCATCTTTTTCATCAAGTTTTAGCTATTTTCATAGGTGTAGTGAATTCTTTCTGTACTTTGTGATTTGTCAGCATAAAGTGCGAATAATTTCTACTGATTAACCATAAATATTGGTTTAATGGGACCCTTACTATGTCGTCTCAGTGAAAACATCACCTCGGTCTTCAGAAAACCGGGATCTCTAGTGCAGCAGAGCCTAGCTTTGCAAGGACAAAAGTATGCCTTTCCCAAATGGGTCAGTCAAGATGATGATGAGAGAGGCCATTCCAACCCTGAACCCTTGATTTGTCATTTCCATCTAGGCTTTTTATCAAGAAAAATGTACCATACAATGGTCATTACTTCTGTGGCCCTGAAAAACTTCTTTCTCAAATTTGTCCTTAGTTGTATCTTTAGGAGGCTTTTCCAGCATTCTACTAGGTCAGCAGTTCTGGGTGGTACTATATATTTGCACCAACAGATCCAGTGGTCCTATGCATATGATTGCACCTAATTTTGCCATGACATGAACTTCTTGGTTGGAATTGATGTTACGTGCAATTTTCTGGACAAAGTCAGAATAGTCAATGCTCACAGCTATTAATATTGGCCAAATCACTGCAGGAATATAAAAGCAACTTATACTTCAAATATGTCTTAATCACAGGAAAGAACACAAGATGAGGCTTTGGTTTACTTGATTTTAATGTTTTTAGATTATATAAATCCAGCAATAGCCTTCTTGGCTGCCTTTCTGTCTTTGCTTTGGGAACACCGTGGTTGGTTAGCCATCCCCATAGATCTTTGCACTTTATAGCAGCTTATTTGACATTGTTTTTTGCTGATTGCTATGATACATTTCATCCATCTGCCTCTGATATTTGAGTATTTCCAGCTGGATTCTGAAGCCAGAATTCTTCCACTCACATTGACACTAAGGAACACAAGTTTCATAGCAACGTTCACTACCCTCTGACCTGGTGAGGAGAGCCATCACTGAACTTCTTGATGATACCAGAGCACCTCTTGTTGCACCTTTCTATATTGCTTCAGAATTGGGAGTGTTACTTAGGCCGTCCTGAGGGACAGAACTAATAGATGGTTTCTCTGGTCATACATAAGAAATCCATGCTAAAATGCCCACTTCTCTGTGCCTTTAACTTCAAATCCCTGTCCAAGCATTTTCACTACCTAAACCTTGTTTATTATAGGCCACTCTTTTTTACAAGCTTTGGGGAATAATCCAGCAGTGCCTTAGAATCAACTCCAGGTGTCCTGGCCACAATTATGACAAAGTATCTCCGTACCACTAAACTCTTGTTAAGATGTATTTTTCTCCCTTCAACCCCTTCCAGCATAATCAAGATCTATTCTCAGTCGTGTCCTCCTGGTGCTGCCAATACCTTAAGGCATATCCTGCTGTTCTTTTTGGTGAATAATCCTTTTCTACTCATAGCAGGGACAGTTAGAACATGTTGCAACTTGACTTTAGTTATTGGTGCAGAAGCAATGCAGGGATGTAGGTACAGAGGACATCTATCATCTTGCTTACAAGATGGTAAGGTATCTAATTCAGATGAAGTCATTACCTGATCTCCAGGTGAGGGATACTATTCTTATCTAAAAATGAAAAGAAAGTGAAGTTTTCAGTCTAGAAGTTCCAGAGAATCAGTATGTTTTTTTGAAGTGTTTCTTTTTTTTTTTTTTTTCAGATCTCTATGTCATACACCGCCTTGTTTTTTTTGTTTGTTTGTTTGTTTTGTTTGTTTTTTTTATTATACTTTAAGTTCTAGGGTACATGTGCATAACGTGCAGGTTTGTTACATATGTATATTTGTGCCATGTTGGTGTGCTGCACCCATCAACTCGTCAGCACCCATCAATTCATCATTTATATCATGTATAACTCCCCAATGCAATCCCTCCCCCCTCCCCCCTCCCCATGATAGGCCCCAGTGTGTGATGTTCCCCTTCCCGAGTCCAAGTGATCTCATTGTTCAGTTCCCACCTATGAGTGAGAACATGCGGTGTTTGGTTTTCTCTTCTTGTGATAGTTTGCTAAGAATGATGGTTTCCAGCTGCATCCATGTCCCTACAAAGGACGCAAACTCATCCTTTTTTATGGCTGCATAGTATTCCATGGTGTATATGTGCCACATTTACTTAATCCAGTCTGTCACAGATGGACATTTGGGTTGATTCCAAGTCTTTGCTATTGTGAATAGTGCTGCAATAAACATACGTGTGCATGTATCTTTGTAGTAGAATAATTTATAATCCTTTGGGTATATACCCAGTAGTGGGATGGCTGGGTCATATGGTACATCTAGTTCTAGATCCTTGAGGAATTGCCATACTGTTTTCCATAATGGTTGAACTAGTTTACAATCCCACCAACAGTGTAAAAGTGTTCCTATTTCTCCACATCCTCTCCAACAACTGTTGTTTCCTGATTTTTTAATGATTGCCGTTCTAACTGGTGTGAGATGGTATCTCATTGTGGTTTTGATTTGCATTTCTCTGATGGCGAGTGATGATGAGCATTTTTTCATGTGTCTGTTGGCTGTATGAATGTCTTCTTTTGAGAAATGTCTGTTCATATCCTTTGCCCACTTTTTGATGGGGTTGTTTGTTTTTTTCTTATATATTTGTTTGAGTTCTTTGTAGATTCTGGATATTAGCCCTTTGTCAGATGAGCAGATTGCAAAAATTTTCTCCCATTCTGTAGGTTGCCTGTTCACTCTGATGGTAGTTTCTTTTGCTGTGCAGAAGCTCTTTAGTTTAATTAGATCCCATTGGTCAATTTTGGCTTTTGCTGCAGTTGCTTTTCTAAACACATGTGCCCAGACCAACTCTCCTTCCCTGCCAGTACTGGTGTGGACGACTTGTCAGGGAGTTGATTGCATCTTTCTTTGTAATTATGTCTTGAGACCAGGGGTGGTGGCTCACCTGTAATCTCACCACTTTGGGAGGCTGAGGCAGGTGGATTGCTTGAGCCCAAGAGTTTGAGACCAGCCTGAGCAACTTGGCAAATCTCTGTCTGTACAAAAAAATACACAAATTAGCCAGGTGTGTTTGTGGATACCTGTAGTCCCAGCTACTCAGGAGGTGAGAGGATCACCTGAGCTAGGAAAGTCAAGGCTGCAGTGAGCTGTGGTTGTGCCATTGCACTCCAGCCTGGGAAACGGGAATGAGAACCTGTCTCAAAAACAAAACAAACAACAACAAACAAAACAAAACAAAACAAAAAAAAAGAAAAGAAAAGAAAGAAAGAGAAAAGGAGAGACAGAGAGCAGACTCTAGTTACGTCTTGAGCATGATTTTGAGTACAGTCTGTCATTGTCTGTGGATATGAAGCTTCTTTAAATGTGCTAATAGAGGTCTTTGGTTTTTACTCTTTACCTCTGAATTGATATTGCTGGTTCTGAGCTTCATTTTTTTTTTCAACACCTTTATTGTATTTAGCAATCAATCAACACTGTAAGTTTTATGAATTAATGTTCACCTGTAAATCTAAAATTATACAGATATAGCATTAAACCAGGCTCCCCATTCCCCCATTTACCGTACCAGTTCATCTCAGGTGAAGGCTTCAAATGAATCATGACTTACTCTGAATTCCTGTACAGTAGGAATGCCATTTGGCCAGCAAATTAGCAAATTCCAAAATGTCATCTTAAATACCTGCTTCCTAGTACCACTTCTGATTCTTGCATTATCAGTAAATCCCTCTGAAACATATTCCAAAGGCAAGTACTCCTCACCTGTTCTAAACCACAATCATATCTCCCCTAGATTATGTTAATAGTTTCTTACTTTTTGACCTGTGCTACCCCTCTTACAGTCAATTTCTGCACTACAGCAACAGTGATATTTTAAAAATGCAAATTAGATGACACCATTATGCCACTCAGACCTTTCAGTGGATGCTCATTGTATCAGAACAGAATCCAAACTCCTTTTTTGTAGCCTTCATATCTCCATATGACTTGGCTCCGCCTGCTGTCTCCAACATCATTTCTATCACTCCACTCCAGTCACACTGGGCTTCTTGCTGTTCTTGAACACAGCTACCCTTACCAAACCTTCAAATGGATTTTTTACTTGTTGTTACCTCTGCCTGGAGCACTCTTTCTGTAACTCTTTGTGTGATTCACTCTTCCATTCAAAAAGACATCTTTTGCAAGGATGACTTCACTGAGAACCCCATTTCAATACCACTCTCCATGTCCTCCAGAAACAAGTATACCCCCTTTCCCTTTACCAGCATTAAATTTTCTTTACAACATTTTTGACTGCCTAAAAATATAGCATATACCTATTTAGGTTGTCTGCATTCAAATTCTAGCTGCATCACTTAGTAACTATTGACTTGGGCAAATGATCTAATCCATATGAAACTCAGTTTCCTCAGCTATGAAATGGAGAGAGTAGTCCTAGTTAGTAGGATTCCCTAAAACTTAAAAGAGAAAATTTACCATCACCCAAGACGTTACAAAAATGTCTGGCAATATTGCACCCATGGCAAATTGTTGTAGAAAGCTACTTCATGCCATCAGAGCCTCCCCAATTTGACATTCAACTTGAGAAAGATTCTTTGGTCATCCCTGAATCTAAGTCATTAAGCAATCATATAGAAAACATTTTTTTCTGTCTTAATTACTAAAAATAATCTCAAGAATGTTGCTAACATCAAATAATCTCAAGAATATTACTCACATCAAGAGGTACTGTATCTATTGTCATTTCCTGTATTTACAAATATTATAAATTAATGGGAAAAAATGTAATCATTTTGTCATGACTTGTATTTAATACAAGTAATGTGAAAGTCACCGTTGGGATTCCAAACTTCCTGACAGTGTGAAAGCTAAAGTTTAAGAGTTATGGACGCAGTTGAAAGTCATTTCCTTTTTGAACTCACAATATTGGATTTAAGTACCTATATTTATGTGCTCTCATACTTTACTTTTTCATAATTCCCATTAAAATATGAAGTTGTTTATTTTCATAACTTAATTTTTTGGTTGACATTTGTCTTTCCCATTAGAATGTAATTTTCAGGAGGCCGGGTTAAAAGTCCTGCTGCATGCTCTTATTGTGCAATGCATATTTACTTCATTACTTAAGGTTATCACTGTAATAATTTTTAAAAGGCAATTATTGTTTAATATCTACTTTTTCACCTTGGTTCAAGTGACATAAGATCAAAGAACACATTACTTTTATCCTTATTTAGAGATCCAGTCCTGAAAATGTTGTTCAATATAAAGTCAACAATAAATGTGGGTGAATAAATGAATGAACTGATGCATGAAAGCATGTATGGTTGAGTTAAATCAAACTTACAGCATAATTATTTTATAATGTTATGAACTGATGTATTTGGGAAAAACAATACCAATTTTTAAATTTAGTTAACATTTACTAAGAGGCAAATTCAGTGCTACACTAAAGCATTAATGTGAACAAGGCACATTTTCTGCCCGTTAGAACTTACAATAGATAGTGGAGGTATAAATGCAAATAATTACGTACAATGCAATGCGAAAATGTTGAGACTGGCATGTAGAAAGTGTTATAAGATAACAGAAAAGTGAATTAATTAAGTTTAACTTAGCATCAAAATAGTTATATATATTTATATTTATCTTTATTTGGTATTGTTTAATGAAAAACAAACCAACCAACCGTTCTATGCCTACACAACCACGTTTTAGAAACGTACTCCATTGATAAAATGTTTTGTTTGTTTGTTTTTTAATTGCATGTTTTCTTGAAAAGCAAAAAGAATTCCCTGTGTCTTTATCCTTTCAGTGCTTATTCTACCTTATTTATACTCAAGCCCAGTCTTACTTGCTTGCCCTTCTCTTCCTTCCTTCCTTCCTTCCTTGCTTCCTTCCTTCCTTTTTTCCTTCCTTCCTTCCTTTTTTCCTTCCTTCCTTCCTTCCTTCCTTCCTTCCTTCCTTCCTTCCTTCCTTCCTTCCTTCCTTCCTTCCTTCCTTCCTTCCTTCTTTCTCTCTCTCCCTCTCTCTCTCTCTTCTTTCATTCCTTCATTCCATCCTGCCTGCTTTCTTGCCTTCCTTCTTGCTTTTTCTAGACAGTGCCACATGCTATCTAACTTGCATGTGGCACTACATTGGCATCTGCATTCAACATCCGACTTTCTTGCTTGCTTTCTTCTTTTTTAATTTTGTGTGTTAAGCACAGATTTTCTAGTTTCAAACAATGTTTAATATTAAGCATACACCTCTACTTCAAGACTTCTTTAAATAGATTTTTTTTCCTATTTCAAATCGTGTGAGATACAAAAAGGCATTTTTAAAAGTTACCTGCAACCACATAATATTGATGAAGTTTTAGAGCAAATAATTGCATCAAAATCTTCATGTATTGGCATGCTCATCGTTTATGAAGCTTGCCATTACATGTAGGCACACATATATGCTAAGTGTTGGAAATTGACATTTTTATAGAGAATTCAAAATTCAAATTTGTAGTGTGACACTCTAGCGGTAATGTTTTCTCATCATGTCTCTGAAAGTTATGGCGCGCACTGACAGGCCATACTTTTGTAAAATATTTCTAAACAAGTACCCATTATTATATATATATATATCTCCACACATACATAATTGTGTCTAACTGGCATGTGGCACTACATCAGCATCTGCATTCAACATCCAGCTTCATTCACAGAACACATTTAGTAACTGAATATAGCTATATTAGTCCATTTTCATGCTGCTGATAAAGACATACCTGAGACAGGGTAATTTAAAGAAAAAGAGGTTTATCAGACTCACAGTTCCACATGGCTAGGGAGACCTCACAATCATGGCAGAAAGTGAAAGGCATGTCTTACATGGCAGCAGGCAAGAGAGCATGAGATCCAAGCAAAGGGAAAACCTCTTATAAAACCATCAGACCTTATGATACTTATTCACTACCAAGAGAACAGTATGGGAGAAACCGCCCCCATGATTCAATTATCTCCCACCAGGTCCCACCCACAACACATGGGAATTAGGGGAGCTACAATTCAAGAGGAGATTTGGGTGAGAACACAGCCAAACCATCTCAATAGCAAAGATGGCATCATTTGTCATATTTTAGTTTTACATTTTAAAGAACTAATTATGACTTTTTAAGAGTAATTAAGTAAACAATGTTAGGAAACATAGTGTATGTTTTGTATAGTGCATGATTTACATGACTAAGTAACAAAATAACTCATTAATGAATGAGTGCAATGGATATATATGTTGTCCTTTTCTTCCTGCACCCACCGCTCTCACATAGAATACTGGGATGTGAAGAGATTGTAGTAGGAAAACAGACATAGTAGGAAGCAAATATATTTTCTTTTTCATTTCTCTTTATGTTGCAATGATAAATTCTTCAGCAGGTTTGAGAGCTAATTGCAATAGATGCAGTAAAGAAGGATGTAAGAATGACAGAAATAGAGGCAATAGAGTCCCAAAAGCATAAGTGGCATATATTCCCTTGAGAACCTAGGAGGGAGTAGAGTTTTCCTTAATTTTAGCAGCAGGAGAATGATAAAGATAAGTAGAGATGTTGGATGGTTTATAGATTTATTTTGAAATGAACATCTCCGTGTTTCAAAATAATTAGTGGAATTCACAGCTCTGGCCACACTATATACTGTAATTCTCATGACTTCATGGTATGACTTTCATGAGTTATCTGAAGTATGTTTTTCCTTCTGATAGATCTCGTGTCAGACTAGCCTGCCACAGAGTAAGGGAGACATTGAGGGAACCCACTGACAATTCTCTGAAACTTAGATTTTTATTTTTCTAATCAAATATACGTAAAGTCTGAGTTTCTATGTAATGATAATCTTCAAGTGTGTATTTGTATGATACGGCCCTTAATCCCCACCATGAAAATAATTCAGAGTGAATTCTAAATTATGTCCAGCTCATCTTTCTATCTCTGTACTCCAGTCTATTAAATCTATTATGCAGCTAGAATAATTAATAATGCTACTCTAGTTATAGCAGCGTCTCCCACCTGCACAAAAATTACAAACAGATGGCACATTCATACTCTAAATTCAAATCCATATACTCTTATTTGCTAGCTAAAGGAAACTGTTTATTTTTTGTTTTTCTGAAATATTCTTGGCTGTAAAATATGGGCAGTAATAACTGCCTTTCTAAGTGTTTATAAGAACCAAAAGAAAAAAATCTAAAGCTCATCATATTTAAGACTTCTGTTTCTACTTGGGAAACAAATTCAACAGGAAAATATGAGTTATATCTCTGGGTACAGGGATGGAAAATGTCAAATATTATTTTGGATCAAAAAAGCAAACCCTAGATTTTTTCAACTTTGAGGTAATAATGTAGCTGGCTGTTTCATTTGAAAACAATGAATGATATTGTAATAATTTAATATATGTGTATATGTATTTAAAATTTGCTATATTCTGTTAAGCAAGGAGTTTATACTCTAAGAAAAAAATCCAATCCAAGATATAGGCTTGTTATGAAGACTGTGCCACACAGATCTCCCTTGAAGGTAGAGCTTAATGTTTTGGCTTTTTGGAGTGATGTAGGGGTGAAGGAGTAAAGAGGGATGTACAGTTGCCAGCCACTTTAGAGATGACCTTATCTACAGAAGGCTCTCTTGCACATAGTCACATCAATTTCAGTGTAGCCCATATACTGACTGATGCCTGAGTGTAAACTCCTGGACATTTTATCCCAGCTCAGAAAAACTGCAACATGCAATTACAATTCTGCAGCTCCTTCCTTGGGTTGGCCAAGGCTGTAGTTGACTCTGTATAGTAGTTTGACTTTCTCCCTGAATCCAATTCTGCTCTTGTCCTTTGCCCTCCAAAAATGTTGACCCCCAAAGCATACCCGAATAAAACTCTTGCAGCTAATCTCTGTCGCCCGTTGTCTGCTTGCCAGAGAACCCACATGCAAACACCTTTATAGAGTATAGCTTTTTCTTCAAGTCATACAAGAATCAAAGATGAGAGGCTCTTTTCTAAAATCTAAGTGCAGTCTGCAAAATAAATAAATCAGGCAGTATTTCTTTCGCTTGCTTTCCCACTATTTAGTTTATGATATCTCAGAAGAATTAGTTCATTGGGATTTCTGAAACCAAGCTCTGGAAATATTCCCTATGTGTGTCATAATTCAAAACATGGATATATAGCAAATACGGCCTCCTTTTCACTGTCTTATTCCTTCTGTGTGAACATTTTTATGAGGAGCTCCTCTGAGCCCAGTCTTTTCTAATGGTTTTATGACTTCTCAGTATCATACTCATCCAACTCTGCACAGACAGATTTCTGTCAAAAGCAATCAGTCTTTATGAAAGTAGCAGGAGTAATGTTTCCTCTGGGCAAACCGAATCAAAGTGGTTCACACTTGTCATGTTAGATGTAACTTCAGTCTCCATTTAGACTCCTCAGACTTTAAGTTTGAAATAAGTCAATAACTTCCTTCTTTATTACCTGCAAAGATTCTTGGTAGATAGATTATAGAGTTTCTGTTTCTCAAAGCAATACACTTGTTTTAATACAAGCATATTTCAGACACAGCGCAAGTTCTCTTCCAGGTCACAATAATACAGCAAATGTTGCAACAAAGCAAGTCACATAGGGTTTTAGGTTTCCCAGTGCATATAAATGTTATTTTTACACTATACTGTACTCCATTCAGTCTGCAATAGCATTATGTCTGAAAAACAATATCCATACCTTAATTAAAATATTTTGCGGCTAAAAAAATACTGACAATCATCTGAACCTTCAGCAAGTCTTAATCTTTATACTGATAGAGGGTCTTGCCTCACTCTCAGTGACTGCTCACTGATTAAGAGGGTGGTTGCTGAAGTTGGGATGGCTGTGTCAGTTTCTTAAAATAAGGCAACAATGAATTGTGCTGCATTGAATGCTTCTTGCTTTCATTAAATTTTTATCTGTAGCTAGTGATGCTGTTTGATAGCATTGTAGCCAACAAAGTTTTTTTTTTTCAAATTGGAGTCAACCTTCTCAATCCTTGCTGTGAAGTATATAAAATATTCTAAATTATCTGTTGCTGTTTCAACAATGTTCACAGCATCTTCATTAGGAGTAGGTTTCATATCAAGAACACTTTGTTTGCTCTTCCATAAAAAGCAATTCTTCATCTGTTCAAGTTTATCGTAAGATTACAGCAATTCACTCACATCTTCAGGCTGCACCTCTAATTCTAGTTCTCACCATGTCTACCACATTTGCAATTCTTTCATCCACTGAAGGCTTAAACCTTTCTTGAACCTCTCAGAGTCATTCATGAAGGAAGAAATCAACTTCTTCCAAGCTTCTATTAATGTTGATATTTTTACCTCCTTCCATGAATCGAAAATATTGCTATTGGCATCTAGAATGGTGAATCATTTCCAGAAGATTTTTAGTTCACTTTCCCCAGATCCACCAGAGGCATAACTGTCAATGACAGCTATAATCTTATGAAATTTATTTCTTATATAATACGATGAAAACCTCAACTTTACTCCTTGATCCATGAGCTTTAGAATGGAAGTTGTGTTAACAGGCGAGAAAAAAACATTGATCTCCTTATACATCTCCATCAGAACTCTTGAGTGACCAGGTGCATTCTCAATGAGCAGTCATGTTTAGAAAGAAGTCTTTTTTTTCCTGAGCAGTAGGTCTCAACCATGGGCTTAAAATACTCGCTAAACTTTGCTGTAAACATAGTTTGTGCTTCCATAAACATATGCTGTTATTGAGGCATTGTTATTCCATTTCTTGAGTACAGAGTAAATTTAACAGAATTCTTAAGTGCACAAGGATTTTCAGAATGAGTCAATAAACATTGGCTTCAACTTAAAGTCATCAGCTACCTTAGCACCTAACAAGAAAGTCAGCCCACCCTTTGAAACCTTGAATCTAAGCATTGACCTCTCTTTTTCAGCCATGGAAGTTCTAGAGGGCATCTTCTATTAGAAGACTGTGTTATCTACATTGGAAATCTGTTTCCTTAGTGTAGCCACCCTCATCAAATATCTTAGCTAGATTTTCTGGATAACTAGCTGCAGCACCTTCTGCATCGGCACTTGCTGCTTCACCTTGCACTTTTGTTATGGAGATGGCTTTTTTTTCCCCTTAAACTTCATGAACCCACCTCTATCAGCTTCAGACTTTTCTTCTGCAGCTTCCTCCCCTCTTTCAAACTCCAGAGAATGGAAGAGAGTTAGGGCCTTGCTCCAGATTAGGCTTTGGCTTAAGGGAATGTTGTGGCTAGTTTGATCTGTCCAGACCACTCAAACTTTCTTCACATCAGCTTCATATCAGGTTGTTTTACTTTCCTATCATTTGTGTGTGCACTGGAGTAGCACTTTTAATTTATGAAATAACTTTTCCTTTGCATTCACAATGTGGCTAACTGGCGCAAGAGGCCAAGTTTTTAAGTTTTCTCAGCTTTTGACCTACCTTTCTCACTAAGCTTAATCATTTCTAGCTTTTAATTTCAAATGAGAGACACGCAACTCTTCCTTTCACTTAAACACTTAGAGCCCATACATAGTAGGGGTATTAATTGGCCTAATTTTAATTTCATTGCGTCTCAGAGAATAGGAAGGTTCAAGGAAAGTGAGGAAGATGGGGGAATGGTCAGTGGATGGAGAAATCAGAACACACACACCATCTCAACTTGGACCATATCTCAAAAAAAATACATACATAGAACCTTTATTAATTCAATTTACTCTCATATAGTGTGTTCTGTGGCACCCAATACAATTACAATAGTAACTTCAAAGATCACTGATCATAGATCACCACAACAGATCCAGTAGTATTTAAAAAATTTGTTATATTCTGAGAATTATCAAAATGTGCCTCAGAGACATGAAATGAGCACACACTGTTGGAAAAAATGGTTTCAATATATTTGTTTAAGGCATCTTTGTCACAAGCCTTCAATTTGTAAAAAAAATGCAGCATCTGTGAAGCACAATAAAGCCAAGTACAATGAAACAAATGTGCCTGTAAACTTACCACTTCTATTTTATTTCAGATTCCAGTTCTTTTATACAGTATCATTTAATTATACTGACTAGACTGCTCCTGTGGAACAGTTACACTCCATAAATAACATGTCATTGAAAACATTCTATTATTCTCAGGAGAATTTCTGCTTGGTCAATTGATATTAAAATATTCCTCTTATTTCCTACATGCTAACAATTAACAAAGGAATGGCATCCAAATGAAGTTTCCTATACCTTTTAATCTCCAATCTGGCTTATTTTCTCTTACCAGAAGAAAAAAAAAAAAAAAAAAAAAAAAAAAAAAAAAAAAAAGGATGCTAATAAAATATCTGAGCCTTTTATATATCTGTAACTTCTAAAAATGTGTGTATATAATTAATATTAAGGTAAGCAGCAGTACTGTTTATACCACAATTAAAGGAAACAAACTGACAGCACTTTGCATAAAGCCTGCTGCTGGGGAATAATTCTGAAATAGTTTCCTACTATTTACATAGTAGCACACAGGAAGGTACTAGGAAAGTATATCTGAAGGAAGGCAGCTGGAAAAGGAAGAATGCAGCAGAATCTGAGTTCATACCTTCTAATTCGAAAGGCAGTTTCACATTGTATATGTCTCAGGTCCTTTTCTCTACAAATGAATGCAGTCCCAGGGAGTAAATACAGAAAAATAAGTTGTTTCTTCCAATTCATTCTGTTTTCCTAATTTAAATTACTATGTTGGACAAGACAGTAGAAAACATGATCCTCAGTTACTTCAGTGAATTGTTGTCAGCAAAATGAATATATAACATACTTTTTTTTAATCCTTTAAGTCCTAGGGTACATGTGCACAACGTGCAGGTTTGTTCCATATGTATACATGTGCCATGTTGGTGTGCTGCACCCATTAACTCATCATTTACATTAGATATATCTCCTAATGCTATCCCTCCCCCCCTCCCCACCCCACAACAGGCCCCGGTGTATGATGTTCCCCTTCCTGTGTCCAAGTGTTCTCATTGTTCAATTCCCACCTAGGAGTGAGAACATGAGGTGTTTGGTTTTCTGTTCTTGCAATAGTTTACTGAGAATGATGGTTTCCAGCTGCATCCATGCCACTACAAAGGACATGAACTCATCCTTTTTTATAGCTGCATAGTATTTTGCGGTGTATATGTGCCACATTTTCTTAATCCAGTCTGTCATTGATGGACATTTGGGTTGGTTCCAAATTTTTGCTATTGTGAATAGTGCCTCAATAAACATATGTGTGCATGTGTCTTTATAGCAGTATGATTTATAATCCTTTGGGTATATACCCAGTAATGGGATGACTGGGTCAAATGGTATTTCTAGTTCCAGATCCTTGAGGAATCGCCACACTGTCCTTCCACAATGGTTGAACTAGTTTACAGTCCCACCAACAGTGTAAAACTGTTCCTATTTCTTCACATCCTCTCCAGCACCTGTGGTTTCCTGACTTTTTAATGATCACCATTTTAACTGGTGTGAGATGGTATCTCATTGTGGTTTTGATTTGCATTTCTCTGATGGCGAGTGATGATGAGCATTTTTTCATGTGTCTGTTGGCTGCATGGATATCTTCTTTTGAGAAGTGTCTGTTCATATCCTTTGCCTACTTTTTGATGGGGTTGTCTGTTTTTTCTTGTAAATTTGAGTTCTTTGCACAATCTGAATATTAGCCCTTTGTCAGATAGGTAGATTGCAAAAATTTTCTCCCATTCTGTAGGTTGCCTGTTCACTCTGATGGTAGTTTCTTTTGCTGTGCAGAAGCTCTTTAGTTTAATTAGATCCCATTTGTCAATTTTGGCTTTTGTTGCCATTGCTTTTGGTGTTTTAGACATGAAGTCCTTGTCCATGCCTATGTCCTGAATGGTATTGCCTAGGTTTTCTTCTAGGGTTTTCATTGCTTTAGGTCTAACATTTAAGTATTGAATTCATCTTGAATTAATTTTTGTATAAGGTGTAAGGAAGGGATCCAATTTCAGCTTTTAACATATGGCTAGCCAGTTTTCCCAGCACCATTTATTAAATAGGAATCCTCCCCCCATTTCTTGTTTTTGTCAGGTTTGTCAAAGATCAGATGCTTGTAGATGTGTGGTATTATTTCTGAGGGCTCTGTTCTGTTGCATTGGTCTATATCTCTGTTTTGGTACCAGTACCATGCTGTTTTGGTTACTGTAGCCTTGTAGTGTAGTTTGAAGTCAGGTAGCTTGATGCCTCCAGCTTTTTCCTTTTGGCTTAGGATTGTCTTGGTAATGTGGGCTCTTTTTGGTTCCATATGAGCTTTAAAGTATTTTTTTTTTTTTCCAATTCTGTGAAGAAAGTCATTGGTAGCTTGATGGGGATGGCATTGAATCTATAAATTACCTTGGGCAGTATGACCATTTTCACGATATTGATTCTTCCTATCCATGAGCATGGAATGTTCTTCCATTTGTTTGTGTCCTCTTTTATTTCATTGAGCAGTGGTTTGTAGCTCTCCCTGAAGAGGTTCTTCACATGCTTTGTAAGTTGGATTCCTAGGTATTTTATTATATTTAAAGCAATTGTGAATGGAAATTGTGAATGGAAAATGTGAATTGTGAATGTGTATATTTAAAGCAATCACTCATGATTTGGCTCTCTGTTTGTCTGTTATTGGTGTATAAGAATACTTGTGGTTTGTGCACATTGATTTTGTATCCTGAGACTTTGCTGAAGTTGCTTATCAGCTTAAGGAGATTTTGGACTGCGATGATGGGGTTTTCTAAATATAAAATCATGTCATCTGCAAACAGGGACAATTTGACTTCCTCTTTTCCTAATTGAATACCCTTTATTTCTTTCTTCTGCCTGATTGCCCTCGTCAGAACTTCCAACACTATGTTGAACAGGAGTGGTGAGAGAGGGCATCCCTGTTTTGTGCCGTTTTCAAAGGGAATGCTTCCAGTTTTGCCCATTCAGTATGATATTGGCTGTGGGTCTGTCATAAATGGCTCTTATTATTTTGAGATACGTCCCATCAGTACCGAATTTATTGAGCGTTTTTAGCATGAAGGGCTGTTGAATTTTGTCAAAGACCTTTTCTGCACCAATAATATTGAGATAATCATGTGGTGTTTGTCTTTGGTTCTGTTTATATGCTGGATTATGTTTATTGATTTGCATATGTTGAACCAGCCTTGCATCCCAGGGATGAAGCCCACTAAATCATGGTGGATAAGCATTTTGATGTGCTGCTGCATTTGGTTTGCCAGTATTTTATTGAGGATTTTTGCATCGATGTTCATCAGAGATATTGTTCTAAAATTCTCTTTTTTTTGTTGTGTCTCTGCCGGGCTTTGGTATCAGGATGATGTTGGTCTCATAAAATGAGTTAGGGAGGATTCCCTCTTTTTCTATTCATTGGAATAGTTTCAAAAGGAATGGTACCAGCTCCTCCTTGTACCTCTGGTAGAATTCAGCTGTGAATCCCTCTTGTCCTGGACTTTTTTTGGTTGGTAGTCTATTAATTATTGCCTCAATTTCAGAGTCCGTTATTGGTCTATTCAGGGATTCAATTTCTTCCTGGTTTAGTATTGGCAGAGTGTATGTGTCCAGGAATTTATCCATTTCTTCTAGATTTTCTAGCTTATTTGCATAGAGGGGTTTATAGTATTCTCTGATGGTAGTTTGTATTTCTGTGGGGTTGGTGGTGATATCCCCTTTATCATTTTTTATTGCGTTTATTTTGTTCTTCCCTCTTTTCTTCTTTATTAGTCTTGCTGGCTGTCTATCAATTTTGTTGATCATTTCAAAAAACCAACTCATGGATTCATTTATTTTTTTGAAGGGTTTTTTGTGTCTCTATCTCCTTCAGTTCTGCTCTGATCTTAGTTATTTCTTGCCTTCTGCTAGCTTTTGAATGTGTTTGCTCTTGCATCTGTATTTCTTTTAACTGTGATGTTAGGGTGTCAGTTTTAGATCTTGCCTGCTTTCTCTTGTGGGCATTTGGTGCTATAAATTTCCCTCTACACACTGCTTTAAATGTGTCCCAGAGATTCTGGTATGTTGTATCTTGGTTCTCTTTGTTTTCAAAGAACATCTTTATTTCTGCCTTCATTTTGTTATGTACCCAGTAATCATTCAGGAGTGGGTTGTTCAGTTTTCATGTAGTTGAGTGGTTTTGAGTGAGTTTCTTAATCCTGAGTTCTAGTTTGATTACACTGTTGTCTGACAGACAGTTTGTTATAATTTCTGTCCTTTTACATTCGACGAGGAGTGCTTTACTTCCAACTATGTGGTCAATTTTGGAGTAAGTGCGATGTGGTGCTGAGAAAAATGTACATTCTGTTGATTTGGGGTGGAGAGTTCTATAGATGTCTATTAGGTCAGCTTGGTGCAGAGCTGAGTTCAATTCCTAGATATCCTTGTTAACTTTCTGTCTCATTGGTTTGTCTAATGTTGACGGTGGGGTGTTAAAGTCTCCCATTATTATTATGTGGGATATAGCATGCATGTTTAAATGAACCTATTGGAGACATCCCAGATTAAGGTAAGGAAACGGCTGAAAATTACTATACTAGCTCAAGGAATGAGTGATGATAACATAAAACTGGAACCGATATCTGGCTGTATCCCGGTGATGTTATCAAGGTAGGTAAAACTGTGACAATATGTGTAAAATAGAGAAAATCCCCTTTAATTTTATGATTACTGTTTGGGAAAAACTTGAGCTTATATTCAGCAAATGAAATGATTGATAGTATTGGGAAATTAAGATATATTTTTTCTCTCATTAAATAGTTATTATATTAGTCAGAGGCACTTTTATTGCTCTTGTTTTACTTACAAATCTGTTAATCCTTTACTTGAATGTTATCCAGAAAATTTAATTGTTTAGAATTTCACAGAGAATCCAATCTGGCTGTCACATTCTTTCCAGTTTCCAGTTATGATTTTGTTTTCTAGAAATGATACAAAAAATGATTTGTGAAACAATGTAATATAACAAAAAGCCCTGTGACAGACAGAAGGACAATGCTTAAGGTGTAGATTACTCTTGACTCTTCAGAGAAATGCATGGGCATGTTTATATTGAACCCAACAGAATACTAGAAAAAAGAAAATTAAAACTTGGATTAGTATATAGGACCTATAGAAACACCTGATAAGCAAAATGTCACATATTCAATAAGCATAGAGCAGACTATTTAAAATAGTTATTTAAGAAAACAAACCAATTTACTTGCTATCTTTTTTTTCTTTTTTTTTTTTACTTCTCTGCCATATTTCCATCCCTGCTCTGATTTTCCATTTCTCATACATTGTACACTCCACAAAACAATTTACAGATTCTTTTCTCTAATAGTGTCTCCTATTATGTAATACATGGATACACTACAGATTTTTAGGCCAATTATTTAATTGCATAACATACAAAAATAGCAATAAAAAGTGAGTTTTGCTATGTGCAAAAGGGATCAGAAGGCTGGATGGAAAGAAGAGATTTCCCAGATGAAGTAGAACTGAAGCTAGGTTTTGAAGATTTAAGTTGGATTGGGGGAAAATAGAAACAAACCAAAAAAACTCTATCAGGGAAAGTGAGGGAGAGCGTGGTCATTTCAAGGAAAACCAGGGTAGTACATTGTAAAAGTGTTTCTGATTTATCACTTCCATTATGTGAAGGAATGCTATTTCTGCACCCCTTGACATTGGCCTTGTCGTGTGATTTGCCTTGACTGATGAAGCAGAAGTATAGGTGATGTGATGACCTCCAAGCAGAAACATTAAAAGCTGCAGCTTGGCTATCTCATGTCTTTTTTAATTCTTGCACCACATGAGCTTCATATTCCAATAAAGCCTGCTCCTTTAGCCTGTCTTCTAAGTAAAGACAAAGTAAAGCTGGATTTGGAATTCATAATGGGTGCTGTATAGGTGAGAAAGGAACATCAGTGGTAACAAACCACTGACACTTGAGAGTTTCTTGGTAGCTGATTGACACCATTAATATATTCCTTTGACTAAAACATAGAGTTTGTGTCAGAGAGTTAGTTGAGGGACATAATGTAGCTTATTGTGTATCTCAGAGTAATAGTTGATCCCTTGAAAAATTATTTGTGTTAAATGTGTTTTCAAGATTTCTAGGGACTAGTATTTGAAAGTTCCAATATTTAATGAAAAGCGATTCATTCTGGTTATTTTTTAGTGATTTTAACTCAAGTTATGCAAGTTACCTTCTGGTCAGTAAGTCTACTTGCCATTGTTCAATAATGATTATGAGACATTTGTGTGGAGAGTGAAAAAATTTACCTGCATTTTGAGTCTTTCAATTGATTGTC
This sequence comes from Rhinopithecus roxellana, assembly GCF_007565055.1. Classification (NCBI taxonomy): domain Eukaryota; kingdom Metazoa; phylum Chordata; class Mammalia; order Primates; family Cercopithecidae; genus Rhinopithecus; species Rhinopithecus roxellana. Next base: position 66,181,075 of record NC_044559.1, on the reverse strand, counting down.
TCCTTTACACTAATAATCACAGCTCTTGAAATAACTCAGCTTCTTAAAAGAAAAAAAGACAACTATCGTATATCTTTTTGAAGTTAATCGATAATGATTTTAAAAATGTATTTTCACTAGTAATGTCATGAAGGATGCACTGCCCAACCTCCCTGATCAACAGCTTTGATGGTTCCCTCTTCAAAGTGAGAAAGATGTACACGACCTCTTAAATTACTGTAAAGGACAAACAAAAGTTAGAGCAAAGCACTATCTCAGCTTCACACAGGGCCAATTAGGTGCTACACGGTAGTTCACACCTTTATAATAGCTATACCATTTTGGTTTTCTCCTCAAGTTATCTTCTTGGGGCTGATTTTTGTCATATAATTTCCTATCTAAATAATTAATCTGAATGGATATTTGACATATTTTAAATGGAAATGAGTCATTGTAAATTTCACAAGCAATCTACCCAGGGACTTCTCAATGGAAGAAGTGCAAATATCAACTTCTGCTTTGAGGTTTTATCCCAATATATTCCACCCATACAGTCATGTTTTTAGGTCTTCTCTACAGTACTGGTAACCCCGAGGTTAGCAATCCCAGTAATGAACTTCCACTTTTATAGATGGAAAGAATTGTGTAACAGACCATTCTAAAAAGATAATGAGGAAAAAAGGGGTGAGAAATGAATTTAGTGTTTAAGAAATATATTTCCCAGCTCTTTTTTCAAGTGGCATGGTATAAAATTGGTTCTCAAAAATTATACAAAAAATCTTTGTTCAATAAATTCCTTTGAACATTGAATTTTTTTCTTAAGTAATTGTGTGGTTTTCTTTCATATACTCTAACTTTGGTGTTAATCAATAAGGTTTGTGAGTGGTGTTTCTGGAAATTATTCAAAGTTCTGTCCAGTGAGGTCTTTATTTGACTACAGACTATCAGCCACTTTCCCAGCAATATGCATTCACAAATTAGTAGCCACAAATCAGGCCCCATAGTAAGGTGTATACTACAAAAATGTGTTAACCATGGACAGATGATTATAAAGTTGCAGCTATTACTGTTTATTGCTTTGATGTAGTACAAGGGGAAAACATGTGTTATTTTTCTTATTAACAAATTTAATTAACTTTTAATTGATTTCTAGGAAGATATATGTTTTCATTATAGCATCATACACTGAGCTGCTTGACTAGATATTAAACATCAATGCAAAGTTCTTGACAGTACTGCTGATAATGAGGGATTCTATGTTTGGTTATCTTGTTTAACATCTACATGTTCATCTAGAATAGTAAATAAGTAAAACTGCCTTGCTCAGTCAGCTCATGTTGCTTAACTTACATTACCTTATTTATGCTCCTTGATTTAATGGGGACATAGGAATAGATAAGGAAATAGCTCTGCATTTTATATTCTATTCCCTTTGTTTCCATTAGATGTGTGTCTCAGTCACCTTAAAATTTTTAGAGTAGTTTTCTGGGGGATATTATAGTATTTTATTCCATAAGCATCAAATATACTTCTTGTCATGGTAGCTATGAATTCAGTGAATTAAGTGGTCATAGATTCAGTCCAATAGTGTGTGTACTTGACATATCATAATTTATACCAATTTAAACTGATTATTTAAAATTATGAAACTCTGTTGATGAGGATGCCCAATTTAGCATCTACTGTCAGTCTGCTTAATGAATATCTGCTTGGATATTTTCTCTAAAAGCCCCTATCAGGCTGGGTGAGTAATCCCAGCACTTTGGGAAGCCAAAGTAGGAGGATAGCTTGAGCCCAGAAGTTCAAGACTGACCTGGGCAACAAGGGGAAACCCCGTCTCTAATAAAAGTACAAAAAATTAGCCAGGCATGTGGGCATGTACTTGTAGTGCCAGCTACTCAGGAGGCTGAGGTGGGAGGATCACTTGAGCCTGGGAGGTAAAGGTTGCAGTGAGCCTAGATCACACCACTGCACCCCAGCATGGGTGACAGAGCAAGACCTGTTTCAAAAAAAAAAAAATCCCATCATAAAATCATCATAAAATATAGATTGCTATATATTTATATATGGCAGTATACACACACTTGCACATGTGTGCACACACATATATCAAGGTTAAAGATGCTGAGATGGGGATTCTTTCCTGGATTGTCCAAGGGAGCGTAATGTAATCTTACATGCCCTTAAAAGTGGAGGAGGATGCCTGAAGAGTAGGTCAGAAAGATAAAATGGAAAAAGATGGAGGGAGGGATTCAAAGAATGTGAGAGGGGCTGGACCACCATTGCTGGCTTTAAAAATGGAGGAAATGTGTCATGAGCCAAGGGATATGGGGACCTCTAGAAACCGGGATTGGTCGTCACATGACAACCATCAAGGAAGTGGGGATCCCAGTTCTACAAACTCTAGCAACTGAATTCTGTCAATAACCTGAATGAGCAAGGACATTGTTTCTCCTTAGAGTCTCCAGAAAGAAACATAGCCCTGGCGAGGCCATCTTGAATTTCTGACCTATAGAGCTTTAAAATAATGAACTTGTTTTGTGTCAGCTGCTCAATTTGTGATAATTTGCTATGGGAGCCAAAGCAAAACTAATTTAGATATGTTTCCTAGTGGATATAGAAACAGCTGGACATGTATAAAACACACAGACACACATACAGCCACATCAGTCAAATTGAGTCATTCTACCATAATAAATATTCAATTATATGAGTCAGTAAAAACAACTTGAACAAGAGTCATTTAAATTTCCAATTGCATAAATGATTAATATTTTCGATCTTAAGATATTCCATTGACAGAAAAAGTGACTGAAATTTTAAGGGTATTATGGTTATGAAACAAGACATATTTATATTTTGTTATTGGCCTAGAAATTTTTCTATTTACTTGATGAGTAATTTCAGACCAAAAAAAGAGTTCACCCTCTTTTTTTGCTGAAAAAAGGAGAAGGCAGTGTTTGTTTTCACTAAAATGATCAGCTTGACTGATTTGTCAATAATTCATAAGACAAATTCTAGGCAAAGTATAAAAGTAAAAGAAACTATATTGACAGAAACTATTCAACTCTGTCACAGTATTTTCTCTCTTCAGGTATTTCTGCAATTCTTCTATCTTTTCTCAGAACTAAACCTCAGAGATATTAAACTCCCAGGGGCAGTTGTGTTTTCATGAGTCAAAGAGACAAATCCTGCTGAAATGCTTGGCATTATGACATACAGGAACACTGCTGTAAACATGATTTTCACATCTTAGACATTCTTGTTTCAAAGAAGGCACAAACATTCAGCATCCCATTCTGCATGCTTTACCAGTGCCTGTAAAACTGAATATACAACTGCATATGTGCTGTTAAAACACATCGTATTGTATTCCACGCTTTGTGGACCTGGAGTGATTTTTGTGTCCCTGGCTCATAAGGCAGCCAAGTGTTTTGTTTTCCTTCCTTTCCTATTGACAGTTTGGGCATAATTGTATAACATTTTACAGTTTCTAAGACCCATTTCAGTTTCTTTTACATGGAACATTTCAAAGCAAAATATACAGTAGCTGATAGCGAGATTCATAATTAGTATCACAATTGAGTTTTAGCTAAGATTCATTCTTATTACATTTCATTAGATGAATATTTACTTAATATTTTCTCATTTTATTTGATGCAAAGTAATTTTACATGACTTCAAATTTTCAGTAAATATGGGTATATTATGCTATCAAACATTCTCATTTATGCAGAGATGTGTTTTCTAATGTTGAAGAAGAGTCCCTTGCAGGTACATTACAGTTACTGTAGTTTTACTCCTATTTGGCTTTTGGAACAGATTTAGTTTCAAATCTGTTTCATTTCATCTAATGTTCATTAATTCAACAAGCATTTGTTAAGTACTTTTATATATGAAGTATTGTGTTAAGAAGTTGGGACACTGAGATATTTGTTTCTTGTGTAGCCTTCCATAAGCCACAGTGTTCTCATTTGTAAAATGAGATTAATAATATTTACTCATAACAACATCACGAGGATTAAGTCAGGTTATACTTATAAATATTATTTATGATAAATATGATTAATGTTTATTATAATAACAATTATCACATAATAATGGCATAACATAGTAAAATGTTATCTATTATAAACAATGCATAATAATATTATCACTAAACAGATATAAACATAAAATGAATATGTAAAGTGAGCAAAAACCTATGTAATCTTAAATTGTCACTCAGCAGATTATGCTAAATGAATTAAAAACAAAATTTTTTCTCACTTTAGAATTCAAAACCTATTAAAATAATAAGACATAAAGATTCAGTATTTTTATAATATGAGTTTTCTGTCATAATATAGTATTGTTATTGCTAATGACATTATAAGTTTTTGTTATGTTAATTTTAAATGAAGAATATTAAATATAATATTTTTCATGTTTTATATTTTGCATTGTATTGTCATTGTCATTTCATCCTTAACCAAATAATATTTGGTCAGAAAAATGCCATAATTTGTTAAATATTATGTTCATTTACAGTAGTCCATCAAAACTTATGTGAATTTTCTTGCTTTTCATTTTATTTAATAGGCAACAGACCCCGATGCTGGAATAAATGGTCAAGTGCACTACAGTTTGGGTAACTTTAATAATCTTTTTCGTATCACATCCAATGGGAGCATTTACACAGCAGTGAAGCTTAACAGAGAAGTCAGGGACTACTATGAACTTGTTGTTGTGGCAACAGATGGAGCAGTACACCCTCGTCATTCAACTCTAACCCTGGCCATCAAGGTTTTGGACATTGATGATAATAGTCCTGTGTTCACCAATTCAATGTACACTGTCCTTGTTGAGGAGAATCTGCCAGCTGGGACCACCATTCTTCAAATAGAGGTGTGTGGAAAAAGCATTTATTACATTAATTCTACATTAGGAGGTTTGCTATTAGGGTTTGTTTGCCAAAATTAGCAAGTAAAAATACAGCACACCAAGCTGGATTTTAATTTCAGATAAGCAATGAATAACTTTTTATTATTTCTCCAATATTGCATATTGTATTTGATGTGGCAAGCCTACTTTAAAGATATCCCAAAAATTAAGGACAGAAAGGTCTCTCTGTAAGAAATTTTAAAAATACTTTTTAATAGATTTTTTAATTTACAAAAGTAATATTCTGTTTATCCCAACTGTTGACAATACAATAGTTTATGAAGCAAAAGTTAACAATCTCCCACATTGTTCCTCCAGAGTACTCAGCATTAAATTTATTTCACATTTATCTTTGTGTTCACACAAATGTCAAAAAAATTGTGTGTGTGTGTGTGTGTGTGTGTGTGTGTGTGTGTGTGTGTATTCATTTGTGTGGGTTGTACATATATAACGTACATGTGTATACACAGGAAAAACACAGAGTTACATATTGGTTCCCCCTCCATTTTACAGATATCGTTTATACCCATTATTCTGTATTTTTTTCACATTCAATACACAAAAGGCATCTTCTAGTAATCTAACTCTCCTTTTTAATGACATCTGTGTATCAAGCCTCTTTTTTAAGTTTTCAACTATAAATTACAAGAAGTCCTGAACATTTTGATTCAGTAGGTTAGGCTGATCCATAAATCTGCATTTTTAAGCAGCCACCTCATTTAATACTGACTCAGTTGGTCTATGAGGTATGTTTTGAAAGAAAAAAAAAAAAAGTAGCCAATTTTCCACCTGCAGTCCACAACTTGAATGTTTTTTAGCACAGTTTCCAGACTCTGTATCACTTCCATAACTGAACTCAGCAATAAACATTAACAAATCTAAATAAGGCAAATACCAGGGAGAGAACCATTATGCCTTCATCTGTTCCACCATTCATCTATCAATTAATTAATTAGTTAATATATTTATTTAACAAACATGTCTTCAGTATGCACAGTATGCAAAGTCTCCTGCCAGTGTTGTTAAATTCATGCTGTCCTAGGGGATACACAGACTTTGGGGATACAAGGGTGAACAAAACAAATTTGCTGCTTTCTTGGAGTTTTCAGAAAATCAGTAGTTAAAACGTAGGTCCTCAGTACAAAGGGCCTAGGTAATAGAGGTGGAGCTCCTAACCTAATCTTAAGGCAAAGAGAAACTTATTTCTAAATGGTGAACTGAGGGGCAAGTAAGAGCTATTCAAGAGGCAAAGGAAGAAAGATTGTTTAAAGTAGTGGAGGAAAAAAAGCGTGGTCAAAATCATGGAAGACGGGAAAGTGTGAGGGGTGAGGGGCTAAAGGTCTAGAAAATGTAGTGACTCTTACCATGTTAAGGATAATGGCGTTGATTGAAAATTGAATTAAAAACCAGAGGATTTTAAGCAGGAAAAATCACATAATAAAATGTATGCTTTAATAGTATCTTTCTGATTGTTAAGTCAATAATTGATTGGAGGAGACCAAGGCTGAGGTTCACATAGGAGATGTTTGCATTAAAATATGCACATTATAACATACTCTGAATCTTCCCCATTTTCATTTTTGCTCCATTTGGTTTTCTGTACCTATGGTGCAGTTGCTAGTCTGTACTGAGTGAAACAGCCTTTCTACAAGACTCCCATGAAAACCCATCCTTTCAGCTAAAGGACATCGTTCCCAATTTAGAACATCTTTTAGATTGCATGTCACATTTTTTCCTTTCTATTTTAGTATTTGTGTCTTATTTCTTCTCTGAGACCGTAACCTGTAGGGCAATAATTGTGTCTTGATTCATTTTGGTGCTCTCTACAGCACCTGTGTGTAACTACTACTCAAATGCTAGTTAAATGAAGGGAAGTATAGTAGAGTGATCTCTAGAATTGTATTACAGGATCACTGTGAAGAAGAATTACTACTTATATTTTCTTAATTTTCTTATAGTACTTTAGCCATCCATTATGTTTATGGAAATCACTCAGTATTTATTTTTATTTAAAATATTTGTTCATTATTATTAAATCAGCAGAAAATAAGAAGTAATCATTTAAGACTGTTTTTTTACTGTGATACAATTCATTTAGTGATTTTTCAAGTTAAATAGATAAAGTAATAACATTGACAATGACAAAATCTTATGGGAATATTTCTCTCTCTCTCTCTCTCTCTCTCTCTCTCTCTCTCTCTTTCTCTCTCTCTCTCTCTCTGGTTCTCCCTCTCTCTGCCTCCCTCTTTTCCTCCTTCCCTCCGTCTTTCTCTCCTCCATCCCTCCTTCCCCCTCTCTGGTAAATTATTAAATAATGTATTCTTCTTTTAAAACATGTCTTTTTGTCCTCATTAAATTCATGCTGTCCTAGACACTGACACATGACTTCCATCCTTCCTGCATTTCTTTATTTTGGTAACGTCACTAATAAAACCATTCTTCTGCTTATTACAGGCCAAAGATGTCGACCTTGGAGCAAATGTGTCTTACCGGATAAGAAGCCCAGAAGTGAAGCATTTTTTTGCACTACATCCATTTACAGGAGAACTATCCCTTTTAAGGAGTTTAGATTATGAGGCATTTCCAGACCAAGAAGCAAGTATCACTTTTCTGGTAGAGGCCTTTGATATTTATGGAACAATGCCTCCTGGTATTGCTACTGTCACAGTGATTGTAAAGGTAAGGACAAAAGATGACTTCTGGTTGCCTGCTTTGCTCTATATACATGTAGGTTTTGTTTCTTCTATTATACCTATAAATATGTTTTGATAACATTTCCTAATGACACAGTGGTACCAGACCCAGAACATAGATTTTCCAACGGAAAATAGTTATGAATACATAAGAAATAACTATAGTTTTGACTATAAAAGATAAATTTTAAAGAGGCACTAAATATGAGTACAAGGACCATGGAAATTTGAGTCTGCATCAGCTCTCCATCAAGACATAACCTCTCTAGACTAGATTTTAGTTCAAATTCCACAGCATCAGGCATAATTATTTGGTACAAATTCTGCAACTAAAAAAATTTTGTAAATGACTCTGAAGGGCCAAGAGTTCTTAGGCCCTAAAATTAATTTATGACCCAAACCTCTGGGATAAAATAAGTTTCCAAGTTAAATGGAATTGAGGCTAAATTCTGGCTCAACCCTTTTAAGCTCTATGACCTTGGGGACTTTGTTAACCACTCTGGATTTGTTATCTCATTTATTATAATACCATGTGCCAGATGATTACCTGAAAGAGCATGGCATTTTTAACCTTTTGAATTTCTAGTGAGTTTTAAGAGACAACTTAAAAGTAGATATGAGAAGAAGTACTATAAAGTTGATCAGTCCTCAAATAGTAGTATATACAATGAGCATCATCTTAAACTTCCAGATTTCTCTACTCCTTCCCCAAAGAAGGACCTGTCCCGATCATAAACATCAGCATTTGAGGAAGTACACAGATGATTCTTATACAAGACATCTGAATCCCATATTGAGAAATTTACTTCAAATACAAAGATACAGGTACAAAAATCCTCAAGTTACTTTACTAAATGAGTATATTACTAAAAAAATGACTTTACATGGCAGTAATTTCTTAGGCAATGTAAAGTAAAAGTTCATTCACTATCATGGTACATTGTAAAAATTTTTGTTTTGATAAGGGAAGAAAATAGAAACTTGAAAGAGTCCTATTTAAAGTGGTTTTTTTCTGCTTCCACAATAGATTTCGAATGATGAAAAAGGGCTGATCAGAAAGAAATATAGATACCCACACAGAGCAAGGGCAGTGGAGGGAGGAAAAAGACAGAAGATCTGTAAGATAAATGAAGCACTTGCAAAGAAGCTTATAGAGTATTTCAATGGCCCTGCATAAAATAGATGAATATGAGTAATTAATTGAATAAACAATTTAACTTTAGTATAGATATTTTGATTTATATTTTATTCACAGTTGTATCTATGTTCTAACCCCAAAAATGTAATTGATAATTATGGCTCAGATTTTACCAGGTGACCATAGATATCAAGTTTCTATGTTAAAAAAAAAAAATGAAATCTATGGGCTTAGATAGAAAAATGTGGAAAGATGTGGACATTTTTAGTAAATATTTAGTTGCAGGATCATACCATAGGATTGGAATGAAATATTGGCAACTACATATTGTCTACTACATGCTGGTACTATTTATGATTCATATAATCACTAAAAATGTGTAATAGCTGAGTGAAATCAAAGTTACATGACCTAGCAGCTTTGTTAGGTTATCTAATCCTGGAGATCATGCAGATACCTCTAGGCATCTGTGTTTACTTAACCTTTGTCAGTATTACATTCAGGTTGTATTTTGTTCCTGTCAATGATTTTTCATTTGTTCTTTTGAAGTGGTTAGAGTTACAGTCCATTATGTGTTTAAGGTGAATTGTTTAGCAGAATTTACGTATGATAAATTACTAACAATTCCATATCATTTGGATTTTGTTGGCTACCTGAAGACGGTGGGAAGGTGCAGATACATTTCTGCCTAAAATGAAACAAAGTTCCTGAAGATTACTCTCTTTTTCTTTCTTTTTTTAATTTTTTTTTAATTTTAGTGTCCAGTACATTTATGTGAGATCATTCAGATTATGCATGTGCAACACAAATGTCTCTGAGGGACCTTAGAAGAAGACTATATGTATCCAGGGTCATAAGGTAAACAAGGTCATAGGCAACTTTTCTGCAATTCTCATAGGGACTACAAATAATATTTTATTTTATTTGAAATGATGGAAGAAGAATTCACTTTTCTTAGGTCATTGGTGGTTGTGCTGCCAAATAGCTAGATATATGCTATTAGTTTTCTTAGACAACAAAGTAATGATGTGAAAAAATATTTCACCAATACATAATTAATATAACCATATTTTTCCAGTAGGTTAATGTTCTTGACCCTAAAATTTTGGGGTTTGGATTTTATTTTTTTAAGATAATTCTGCAATCACAGTTAAACACAGGAAGTATTCCACTACCTTTTCTTTTTTTAGTGTCTTATTTTACATTTTCATCTTTTATTTAGATTCAGGCATTACATGTTCACATTTGTTACGTAAGTGTGTTGCATGATGCTGAGTTTTGGGATATGAATGACCTTGTCAACCAGATAGTGAATATAGTACCCAATAATTAGGTTCTCAACTCCTGCTTCTTCACTTCCTAACCCACCCAATTTCTGTCTATTAATCTTCAGTGTCTATTTTTATGTCCATGAGTACCCAATATTTAGTTACCATTTAGAAGTGAGAACATTCAGTGTTTGGTTTTATGTTCCTGAATTTGTTTAGAATAATGGCCTCCAGTGGTAGCTATGTTACTGCAAAGGACATGATTTTATTCTTTTTTAGGGCTTCATAGTATTCTATGGTGTGTATGTACCCTTTTATATTTATCTAATTCACCGTTGATGAGTATTTAGGTTGATTTCATGTCTTTGCTATTGTAACTCATAAAACTTTGGTAAATAAATGTTATATCTTGGCTGGGCATGGTGGCTCATACCTGTAATCCCTACACTTTGGGAGGCCAAGGCGGATGGATCACCTGAGGTTGGGAGTTTGAGATCAGCCTGGCCAACATGATGAAACCCCATCTCTATTAAAAATAAACAAAATTAACTGGGCGTGGTGGCGCACACCTCTAATCCCAGCTACTCAGGAGGCTGAGGCAGGAGAATCACTTAAACCTGGGAGATGAATGTTGCAGTGATTTGAGATCACGGCACTGCACTCTAGCCTGGGCAACAAGAGCGAAACTCCATCTCAAAAAATAATATAAATTAAATGTTATATCTTAACATATGTTGTGTCTTGTAACTGAAGACATATTATTATTTTAATTCAAAAGGTTTATGGCATGCTCGGGTGAGTAATTCAAATGATTTTAAGTAATTTCCAACACGTTTCTTTCTTTAAAGTTTTTAATTTAGGCTCATGGATACATGTGCAGTTTTTTATACAGGTAAATTGTGTGTTACAGGATTTGATTGTACAGATTGTTTTGCCACTCAGGTAATAAACATAGTACCTTATAGGTAGTTTTTTTTTTATCCTCACTCTCCTCCATCTGTCCACCCTCAAGCAGCCCCCAATGTATGTTGTTCCATCTTTGTGTCCCTAAGTACTCAACATTTACCTTCAGCTTCTAAGTGAGAACATGCAGTATTTGGTTTTCTGTTCCTATGTTAGTTCACTTAGGATAATGGCTTCTATTGCATCCATGTTGCTGCAGAGGACATGATCTCATTCTTTTTTATGGCTGCATAGTTATTCCATGGCATATATATGCCACATTTTCTTTATTTAGTTGACCATTGTTGGGCATTTAGGTTGATTGATTTCATGTCTTTACTACTGAGAATAGCATGATACTAATGATACACGTGCATGTATCTTTATGGTACAACAATTTATTTATCTTTGAATATATACCTAAAAAATGGGATTATTGGGTCAAGTGGTCATTTTGCTTTGAGTTCCTTGAGTAATCGCCAAACTGCTTTGTTCTGTTTTCTCCTCAACCTCGCCAGCATGCTTTTTGTTTTTTGTTTGTTTTGTTTTGTTTTGTTTTTACTTTTAATAGCAATTCTGATTGGTGTGAGATGGTGTCTCATCATGGTTTCGATTTGCATTGCTCTCATGATTGGTGATGATGAGCATTTTTTCATGTGCTTGTTCACCATATGTATGTCTTCTTCTGAAAAGTGTGTGTTCATATCTTTTGCCCACTTTTTAATGGAGTGGTTTGCTTTTTGCTTGTTGATTTGTAAGTTCCTTATAGATTCTGGATATTAGACCTTTGTCAGTTGCATAGTTTGTAAGCATTTTCTCCCATTCTGTAGGTGGCCTGTTTACTCTGTTTGTATGGTTTTTTTGCTATGCAGAAGCTCTTTTAGTTTAATTAAGTCACACTTGTCAATTTTTGCTATTGGTAAAATTGTTTTTGGCATCTTTGTTATGAAATTTTTGCCAGGGTTTATGTCCAGAATGATATTTCCTAGGTTATCTTCCAGTGTTTTTATAGTTTTAAGTTTGACATTAAAGTCTTCAATCCATCTTGAGTTCATTTTTGTACATGGTGTAAGGAAGGGGTCTAGTTTCATTTTTCTACATATGTATAGCCGGTTAACCCAGCATCATTTGCTGAATAGGGAGTCCATTCTCCATTGTTTGTTTTTATTTACTTTGTTGTATATCAGATGGGTATAAGTATGCGGCATTATTTCTGGGATCTCTATTCTGTTCCATTGGTCTATGTGTCTGTTTTTGTACCAGGACAATGCATTTTGGTTACTGTAGCATTATAGTATAGTTTGAAGTCAAGATAATGTGATATCTTCAGCTTTTTTCTTTTTACTTTGGATTGTCTTAGCTATTCAAGCTCATTTTTGGTTTGATATGAATTTTAGAATACATTTTTCTGGTTTTGTGAATAATATATTTAGTAGTTTAATAAGAATAGCATTGAATCTGTACTTTGCTTTGGGCAGTATGGCCATTTTAATGATATTGATTCCTTCTATCTACAAGAATGCAATGTTTTTCAATTTGTTTCTGTCGTCTTTGATTTCACTGAGCAATATTTTAAGTTCTCATTATAGAGATTTTTCACCACCCTGGTTAGTTGTATTCCTAGATACTTTTTTGTGTAACTATTGTAAATGGGATTACATTCTTGATTTGGCCCTCAGCTTGGATGTTGTTGGTACATAGGAATGCTATCATTGATTTTTGTACATTGATTTGGTATCCTGAAACTTTGCTGAAGTTGTTTATTAGATCAAGGAGCTTTGGACAGAGACTATGGAGTTTTCTAGGTGTAGAATCATATCATCTGCAAACAAGGGTAGTTTGACATCCTCTCTTCCTCATTGGATGGGTTTTATTTCTTTCTATTGCTTTATTGCTCTGGCCAGGACTTCCATTACTATGATGAGTGGGAATGATAAGAGAGGACATCCTTATCGTGTTTCCCTTTTCAAGGGGAATGCCTCCAGCTTTTGCCCATTCAGTATGATCTTGGCTGTGCATTTGTCATAGATGTCTTTTATTATTTTAAAGTATGTTCCTTCAGTGTCTAGTTCGTTAAGGGTTTTTTACATGAAAGTATGTGGAATTTGATTGAAATCCTTTTCTGCATCTGTTGAGATGATCATGTAGTTTTTGCTTTTAGTTCTGTTTCTGTGGTGAATCACTTCTGTTGATTTGTCTATATTGAACCAGCCTTGCATCCCAGGCATAAAGCCTACTTGATTGTGGTGGATTAGCTTTTTGATGTGCTGCTGGTTTGCCAGTATTTTGTTGAAAATTTTTGCATCTATGTTCATCAAAGATATTGGCCTGAAGTTTTCTTTTTTGTTGTTGTTGTGACTCTGCCAGGTTTTGGTATCAGGATGATTTTGGCCTCATAGAGTGAGTTAGGGAGGAATGCCTCCTTCTCAATTTTTTGGAATATTTTCAGTAGGGATGGTACCAGCTCTTCTTTATACATCTGGTAGAATTTGGCTGTGAATTCATCTGGTCCTTAGCTTTTCCTGGTTAGTAGGCTCTTTTTTTACTGATTCAATTTCAGAATTCATTATTTGTCTGTTTAGGGATTCAATTTCTTCTTAATACAAACTTGGAAGGTTGAATGGTTCCAGGAATTCATCCATTTCCTCTTGAGTTTCTAGTCGTGTACACAGAGGTGTTCATACTCTCTGAGGGTTCTTTCATATTCCTGTGGGGTCAGTGGTAATGTCCTTCTTCATTCAATCAGTCATTTCTGATTGTGTTTAGTTGGATCTTCTCTTTTTTTCTTATTTGTCTAGCTATTCATCCATCTGTCTAATTAAGTCTTTCAAATAACTAAAATACCTAATTCCTAAATTCATTTATCTTTTATATGATCTTTTGCATCTCAATTTCCTTCGGTTCAGTTCTGATTTTGGTTATTTCTTGTATTCTGCTGGCTTTGAGTTTGGTTTGCTCTTGTTTCTCCAGTTCCTGTAGACATGATGCTAGATTGTTCATTTGATATATTTCTGACTTTTTAAATGTGGGCATTTAGCTCTGTAAACTTCTTTCTTAATACTGCTTTAGCTGTGTGCCAAAGATTGTGGTATGTTGTATCTTTGTTTTCTTTAGTTTGAAATATTTTATTTCTGTCTTCATTTTATTGTTTACTCAGAGATCACTCAGGAACAAGTTGTTTAATTTTCATATAATTATATGGTTTTGAATGTTTTTCTTAGTATTTATTTCTGTTTTTATTGCACCATGTTCAGAGAGTGTGGTTGTTATGATTTTAGTTTTCTTCAATTTCTTACAGATTGTTTTTGTATCCAATTACGTGGTCAATTTTAGAGTATGTGCCATGTGGTGATGAGAAGCATGTATATTCTGTTGTTTTGGGGTGGAGAGTTCTATAGATGTCTATTATGTCCATTTGTTCAAGTGTTGAATTCAGGTCCTAAATATCTTTTTTACTTTGTCACCTTGATCATCTGTCTATTACTGTCCATGGGGTATTGAAATGTCCCACTATTGTATGGAAATTGAAGTCTCTTTGTAGGTCTGTAAGAATTTGCTTTATGAATCTGGGTGCTCCTGTGTTGGATGAATATATATTTAGGATATTTAGATCTTCCTGTTGAATTGTACCCTTTGCCATTATATAAAGCCTAGCTTTGTCTTTTGTGATATTTGTTGATTTAAAGTCTCTTTTGTCTGAAATTTGGATAACAACTTCAGCTTTTTTCTGTTTTCTGTTTTCTTGGTAGACTTTTCTCCAACCCTTTACTTTGTGCCTGTGGATGTCACTGCATGTGAGATGGGCCTCGCATAACCTTGGCTCTTGCTTCTTTATCCAGCTTGTCACTCTGTGCCTTTAAATTGTGGCATTTAGCCCATTTACATCCAATGTTGATATTGATATGTGTGAATTTGATCCTGTCATCATATTGTTAGCTGGTTATTATGTAGACTTATTTATGTCATTGCTTTATACTGTGAGAGATCTGTGTATTTAAGTGTGTTTTTATAGTGTTCACATTTAGCACTCCTTTCAGGAGCTCTTATAAGGCAGGCCTGGTTGTCATAAATTCCCATAGAATTTGCTTGTCTGAGAAGGATTTTATTTCTTTTTTGCTTATGAAGCTTAGTTTCACTGGATATGACATTCTTGGATTGAAATTCTTTTCTTTAAGAATGCTGAATATAGGCCCCCAATCTCTTCTGGCTTATAGGGTTTCTGCTGAAAGGTACACTGTTAACCTGATGGGTTCTCTTTGTAGATTTCCTGCTCCTTCTTTCTATCCGCCTTTAGAATTTTGTTCTTTCATTTTAAAGAGAATGAAAGAGAATCTGATGATTGTGTATCTTGTGGATGGTCTTCCTGTATAGTAACTTGCAGTTCTCTGCAGTTTTTAAATTTTAATATTGGCCTCTCTAGTGAGGTTGGGAAGTTTTCATGGACAATATCCTGAAATATGTTTTTCAAATTTCCTGCCGTTTCCCCATTTCCCTTAGTGATGCCAGTGAGGGGTAGATCTAGTATCTTCACATAATCCCGTATTTTTCAAGGGTTTTGTCCATTCTTTTTTATTCTTTATTATTATTATTATTTTTGTCTGTCTTAGTTAGTTCAGAGAGCCAGTCTTCACACTCTGTGATTCTTTCCTCAGCTTGGTCTATTCTGCTGTTAATGCAATTACAATATGAAATTCTTGTAGTGTGCTTTTCAGCTCTGTCAGATCATTTTGGTTCTTTCTTATGATAGCCATTTCATCTACCAGCTCCTGTATTGTTTTATTGCAATCCTTAGTTTCCTTGGTTTGCATTTTGACTTCTTCCCTGATTCTCAATGATTTTCATTCCTACCCATATTCTGAATTCTATTTCTTGTATTTCAACCATTTCAACTGAGTTAAGAATCCTTGGTGGGGAACTAGTGCAGTTGTTTGGAGGAAAAAAAGACACTTATTTTCTGAGTTGCCAGAGTTCTTGCACTGGTTCTTTCTCATCTGTGTTTTCTGATATTCTTTCAACTATCTAATTTGAGTACAGTCAGTTGGGTTATTTGGATGTTTTCAGAGGATTGAGTTTTTGTGCATGACCTTTATTTGTAACTGAGCTCTTGTCCTTGGTTTCACAGATGAATATATTAGCGAAGTATTTTTAATATTAAAGTTTGGACTGTGGTCCAGTGGATGGCACTTAACTGGAATGGCCAGTAGGTAGGCTCTTAGTCAGTCTCCTGTATTTCCTAAGGATTGTTGTGCCCCTTCTCAGTACTCTAAAAGTGCGGGCTCCTTTTGCACTTGACTCCTGGCTGTATATCTCAGTTTGGCACTCCCAGGCTATACACTGTAGCTACAGGGCAAGCTCAGGCTTTATATTCTTATACACAACAGGGGAAGGGACCTTGACTGTGGCTGTGGCAGATGGCCTTTCACTTTTCTCTTGGTGCTCCACCCCAGAAAAATACAGAGCCACTACTAATCAGTACAATCAGCCTGGGGTGTGGTAGCTGCATCGTAGGTCCAAGCTTGTGGGTGATGTGGCTGACTGGAGGTGTGGTTAAAGCACTCAGGGTCTTTGCTCCCACCACAGTCTGAGGGCAGCAAGGGCAATACCACTGCAGCAGCAGTGGCAGAGGGGCTTTTGGTTGTCCCTGAGTGCTCCACCTCAGGGAAACTCAAAAGTGCTGCTACTGGGAATGTCCAGCCAGGGAGTGGGGTGGCTGCACTGCTGCGCCGAGCTGGGTAAGGAGCGGGAGGTTGATTCACAGGTAGGAGAGTCTGAGCTTCTCTCTATATGATGACTGTGTCCTCCTGGAAGAGTGAGTAAAACCTTTGGGCTCTTTCTTTCTTCTCCAGTCCGAGGGCAGGAAGGGCAGAACTACTGCCATGGCAGTGGCAGAGTGGCTATTAGTTGACTGTGGGAGTCCCTCTTTAAGGAAACACAAAGCCACTAGCAGTGGGAATGCTCAGCTGGAGATGGGGTGGCTGTTCCGTGGTCCCGAGCATGGGCCCTGCCTGGTAAAGAGTGAGAGGTAGGGGGCTCATGGGGAAGAGAGACTGGGCTTCTGTCCATATGGTAGCTGTGGTGTCCTGGAGTTCCTGCATAGTGACCAGGCCCTTTGTTCCTCCCCAGTCCAAGGGCAGCTGCAGTCACAAAGAGGTTGTGAATTGTCTCTAGGGTTTTCTCACCACTGACTGAAGTATTAGGCATTGACAGGGTGGTTGTGCTAGGGGCCCAAATCCAGAGGCACTGAGCAGTAAAGACTAGCAGAGGTGGAGACCTGCATAGAAAGCAGTCTAACTGTTTTTCTGTAATGCTGCTGTGCTGTGCTAGGGGTTTGCATCAGTCTCCAACCACTACGTTCCCTCCTGAGCCTGAGGGTAACAGGAGTGAGGACTGTGGAGCAGCAAAAAATGGTGACCTGCCTTGCCCTCTGGGAACTCTGTCCCAGGGAAGTACAGAGCTGCTATTGGCCCAGGAATCCAGTTGGGGGGTTACCGAGGTCCTAGCCCTGCCCAGTGAGAAATAGCAAGGGTGTGGACCCACATGGAAAGCAGCCTACCCACTTTTCTGTAAGGAAATTATACTGTGTTGGGGGTCTGCATTAGTTCCTAAAGCCTGCCCCTCCCAAGCCTAAGAGCAAAAAGAGGGAGGGTTGCAGAGCAGCAAAAATGGCAGCCGGCCTCTCCCACTGGGAGCTCCATCCCGGAGAAGTACAGAGCTGCTCCGGACCCAGGAACTCAGGTGGGGCTGTAATGGACAGCAGGCCTTATCCTGCAAGGTGCAGCTGAGATGAGGCCTGCAATGTTTCACTGCTCAGCCTCGTAGATTTGGCCTCTTTACTGGGAGCATGCAAGTCTGGCCTCCGCTGCTACAGGAGCTACAGGCGCTGGTACCAGAGTGTCTGGGAATACAGGTCTCCTGGGACTCCATGTGTATCTGAGTATGGCTCTGCCAAGACTCCACATGGTTCTCCATGTCAGCCTAGAGACACTGGTGGGGAGCTCACGGAGGAGACCTCCTGAGCCCAGATATGCAAAAGTTCATGGCAGAAGTGTGGGTCCCGAGGGACTCACTTATTCACAGTTTCCCCACAGTGGGAAGACTCCCCTGGCTCTGTGCCACCCCTAGGGTGGGCAGTTATCCGGTCTTGCTCTCCTCTGTTCTCTATGTGTTATGCTGTTTCCCTGATGAATCAGTGTGTCTCCACCTGGATTTTTCAGATGAGCTAGTGTCCACTTGCCAGCCTTTCTTTTCTCCATGAGACTGACACACACCAGCCGCTTCTAGTTAGTTCTCTTGGTCTCCACCTCTTTCACTGTCTTTTTTTTTTTTTTTTTTTTTTACACTTGACCTAAGATCATCTGCTAGCACACAAATTGATGCCATTTCTTCTGTGGATACTGCCGCCACCTCTAAACTAACTTGGAATGGAGATCATAAGCTCCTTCCATCCTCGGATGCCCAAAACCTGTTAGGAGAGTTTTATCGGGATCTGGGTTCTTTATTTCTCAGGGTTCCACATGTCTATATACTTTATTCCTCCATTCTTGTGTCTCTCTGTCCTCAGATATTTATTTCAGGAGGTAGGAAATGTGTTTATTTCAGGGAATTAAAACTTTAGTCAACAGTACATTTCCTTTGGAAATAGGAACCCAAACTGTCAAAATGTTTTCTTGGGTAACCTTATTTTTCTTTTCGTACCTCTTTCCTGAGACAATGATTGTCAGTGCTCTAGTGGTCTGGAAAAAGGATCAAGCAACAAGAAAATATTATGGACAGCCTGAAGGGAGGGCTTTGATTTTACTGTATTTTGAAATGTGATTTTGTCACACTATTGTGTTATAACATTTAGAAATCTGTTACAAAAATATTTAGGGAATGTAATATTGGTGGTTATGAAGATTCCATAATACGTAAGCAGATGGAAACGACTAAGGTGAGAGTGATCTAAATAGACTAATTATAGCAAAATATCTTCTCGACAGGTGAAAATTTTACCTTGGTATACTCTTGTCTACTATGACTTGGTGGAATTGATCAGTTAAAACATTAAAAACAGAAAAATAATTCATTTATTGATGATTTTGGACAAGGAAGAGGAAAAAAAAAAGACTTGCTATTAATGACATTCCCCCTATTCTTCCCAGATTGAAAAATAGATCATCAAATGGTATGGCCTTTTCCCCGATGAAGGTGTGGTTGGTGATAGACAGTTATAATAAACACTCATAGAGTCTGACTTGGCAGCTCTGGATTCAATTTCAAATTATATCCAAAATTATCACCTCAAAAAGCAAGATATGCCCTAAATAACCCTCATTCTGTATCTGGGACTATCCCTCTTAAAAAGTTCTTCATGCTGCCTCACCACCCCTTTATTTCAATATGGAGGTATTACTTAAGGCTTCTACATCAGCAGCTGGAAGATAATTTATTCCTCAGATAGAGAAGAGTGTTG
Source organism: Rhinopithecus roxellana (assembly GCF_007565055.1). Classification (NCBI taxonomy): domain Eukaryota; kingdom Metazoa; phylum Chordata; class Mammalia; order Primates; family Cercopithecidae; genus Rhinopithecus; species Rhinopithecus roxellana. The sequence continues at coordinate 66,161,680 of NC_044559.1, read as the reverse complement.
GTCTAATTCGTGTTGTCGCAGTTGCTTTATCTTATTTAGAGAAGTACCAGCATTCCATCGGTCAAGGCATCCTGACCCATGCAGTCATTGCCTATTTATTATACATTTAAAGCAAAACTTAATGTTTAACTCTAGACATATGTGATACCACTTTTTATTTTTTCCAAGTTCATCTAAGCATAATAAAATTGGTAGGAAATTCTCCCAAATGTAGACTGACACTTGCTTTCCTCTTTTCTGATAACTCAGGGTGGTGATTATCACAAATAGAACTTTGAAATTCTAGTATATACTGCCAAGGACCATAAAAATATTACTATCTTTTTTTTAAAGAGAAGAATGGAGTACAATTCTCATTTCTCTACAAATATAGTCTCTACCAGCTTTGCAAATTGTCTCTATTTGGTCTGATTACTTGCAGTACTGAAAAGCTGTTTTGTTGACAACATAATTGTATGGTATTTGCTAGGAGATACTTGGACCCAAAAAGTCACCACAGGAAAGCATCTTGAAGTTCTTTCTTTCAAAATGAGCAGAAACATAATTTCTTTTGTAAACAAGAGGAAAAAAATAAAAGATGAAGTGTTCAATGTCTAGTCCATCAAACCTGTTTAAAATTGGAGCAAGAATGGGAAAATTCAAGTATTTGGAAGAACATTATTTTCACAGTATAAATAAAAAAGTTGAGGTAGGGTGCAGTGGCTCACGCCTGTAATCCCAGCACTTTGGGAGGCCGAGGCGGGTGGATCACGAGGTCAGGAGATCGAGACCATCCTGGCTAACACGGTGAAACCCCGTCTCTACTAAAAATACAAAAAATTAGCCAGGTGTGGTGGCGGGTGCCTGTAGTCCCAGCTATTCGCGAGGCTGAGGCAGGAGAATGGCGTGAATCCAGGAGGTGGAGCTTGCAGTGAGCTGAGATGGCGCCACTGCACTCTAGCCTGGGCGACAGAGCGAGACTCCATCTCAAAAAGAAATTAAAAAAATAAAATAAGATAAAATAATAAACAAACTGAAAAAAGTTAATCAAGACACCTGCACACAGCTTTCTTAGTGCCAAGTTTTAAGAATCCAAAACAAAACTTGTGATCATACAATAACATAAATTTTTCTTGAAAAGATTTTATAGAACATCAATGCAACAAGGTTTTTTCCTCATATATTACTAGATATTTAGTTGTGTATTTTACTTGTAGATAATTTTGTTGTATATTTCTAGATATACTAAATATTTAGAAGAACTGAATCTGTGATGATAGTAAATGAGATTATATAAGCAAGTCTCTGGAAAATGAAAATAAAATTCTAAACAATTTTAAAAGATCCAGAGTGATAACTAGCCTTACAAACTAGGTTATAATAGAAATCTGGTCTTAGAGTCCGCGTTGTAATATAATATAGAAAACACAGAGAAAGAAAAGGTCTGTTCTACAGCAAACTGAAAACTGAATATGAATCTGAAAAGTTGAATATGCAAATGGATATATAATACTAAGCAGCATTATAAGGAGTATAAAGAACTTGTCTGAGATAAACAGATGACCCAAGTCACTTTGCTCATTATAATTTTGGATGGAATGGCTGTATGGGAGTAGGAGAGAGGAAGACAGGCTTCTATGAAAAAAGGAGACTAGATTCACCCTTGGTTGTGTTTGCCTGTCTTAGCGTGCAGGTATGGGAGTAGTCAGGGAAGGGTGAAAGGATGATAAATGAAATATCATCAACTTCACCTTGTTTTTTTTGTTTTTTTTTTTAAGTTATTTCCTTTTTTTTTTTTTTTTTTTTTTGAGACGGAATCTCGCTCTGTCACCCAGGCTGGAGTGCAGTGGCCGGATCTCAGCTCACTGCAAGCTCCGCCTTCCGGGTTCACGCCATTCTCCTGCCTCAGCCACCCAAGTGGCTGGGACTATAGGTGCTCGCCACCTCGCCTGGCTAGTGTTTTGTATATTTTAGTAGAGACGGGGTTTCACCGTGTTAGCCAGGATGGTCTCGATCTCCTGACCTCATGATCCGCCCGTCTCGGCCTCCCAAAGTGCTGGGATTGCAGGCTTGAGCCACTGCGCCCGGCCAAGTTCACCTTGTAACAAGGGCTGAGGTTATTGTTAAATACGGTGGGGCTTGGAAAATGAAGCTATGATTTCCACCTTTCAGAGGAGTTTCCTTCTCCAGAAAGAAATATTCCTATCCCATAGAATAGAAGAAAAAGGATAGCTTTACTAGATGAAAACTCAATGCACAGTACCAGGGCAGCATTCGTGAAACCGTGGACAGCTGAGAGGCAGTTATGTGCTACTGATGCTCCGTCATGACAGTATTGATAGGGTCCTACTTTTGATTTCATCAGACAAGCTGACGCTTGAGAGACCAGGAGGTTCTCCCAGACTCAAACAAAACAGAAATTCTGGACATTTCATCTACAGCATACTTATTGTACTTCCCTTGTCTGGAGGTAGGAATTTGAATAAATGATAATTTCTGTGAACCAGCTGGTGGGTGTTTGGTCAGATTTAATATTGTCTTTTACAACTTGCTATTTGTTCTCTTGGGGTTGTTTTGAAGTATGGCTTTCAAACGTTTCCCTCTATTCTATTTTGCATTTTCAGATTTCTATTGGTGTGCTCTTTATATCATGTTTGTCACCAAACTTGGTGAAAGCAGGACAAAATATCTTTAATTCTACTATTCTAGAGTTTTAGGACTAAGATGTAACATATTTCCTATAAAGATGCAAACCAGAGAAAACAAAATGCACATGCCCAGGATTAAAAATAGTATATCTAAGTAATAAAGAATCTCTCCCACGGCTCCGTAAATATGACCCACTGGTTGCCAGGAGACCCCAGAATGTGCCTCTCTCATATACTTTTAACCTTCATTGATTACGTGGTTGCACATGATAGGATCTCATTCTTCTTTATGGTTAAGTAGTACTCCCTTGTGTACCTGTACCACATTTTCTTTATCCATTATTCCATTGATGGACACTTAGGTTGTTCCCAAATCTTGACTATTGTAAATAGTGCTGCAATAAACATAGGAGTGGAGATCTCTCTTTCATATACTGATTTCCTTTCTTTTGGCCATATATCTAGTAGTGGGATTTCTGGATCATATGATAGCTCCATTTTTAGTTTTATAGGAACTTCCATACTGTTCGCCATAGTGGTTGTACTAATTTGCATTCCCACCAACAGTGTGTGAGGGTTTCTTTTCTCTACATTCTCATTAGCATTTGTTATTGCCTGACTTTTAGATAAAAGTCATTCTAACTGGTGTAAGATGGTGTCTCACTGTAAGTTTGATTTACATTTCTCTGATGATCAGTGATGTTGAGCACCTTTTACATACTGGTTTATCACTTGTATGTTTTCTTTTGAGAAATTTTTTTAAAACTTTTGCCCATTTTTAAATTGGATTATTAGATATTTTCCTATAGAGTTGTTTGAACTCCTTATATTTTCTGTTTAATTCATTGTCCGATGGGTAGTTTGCAAATATTTGCTCTCACCCTGTGGGTTGTCTCTTTACTTTGTTGATTCTTTCCTTTGATGTGTACAAGCTTTTTAAGTTGATGTGATTGCATTTGTTCATTTTTCTTCAGTTATCTGTGCTTGTGGGGTATTACTCAAGAAATCTTAGCCCAGTCCTATCTCCTGGAGCGTTTCCCCATGTTTTCTTTCAGTCGTTTCATAGTTTGATGGCTTAGATTCATGTCTCTAATCAATTTTGATTTGATTTCTGTATATAGCATGAGATGGGGTCTCTTTTCTTCTTTTGCTTATGGATATCCAGTTTTCCTAGCACCATTTATTTAAGAGATTGTCCTTTCCCTGGTTACATTCCTGGCACTTTTGTCAAAGTTAACTTCATTGTAGTTGTATAAATTTATTTCTGGGTTCTCAATTCTGTTCCATGGATATATGTGTATTTTTTTTTAATGCCAGTACCATGCTATTTTGGTTACTATAGCTCTATAATATTATTTAACATCAGATAATGTGATTCCTCCAGTTTTTTTTTTTTTTTTTTTTCCTTTTGTTTAATATAGCTTTGGCTATCTGGGTCTTTTGTGCTTCCATATACAGTTTAGAACTTTTTTTTTTCCTATTTCTTTGAAGAATGTCATTGGTATTTGATAGGGCTTGCATGGAATCTGTAGATCTCTTTGAGTAGTATGGACATTTTAACAATATTGATTCTTGCAATCCATGACCATGAGACATCTTTTCATTCCTTTGTGTTCTCTTCATTTTCTCGAATCCGTGTTTTGTAGTTTCCATTGCAGAGATCTTTCACTTCCTTGGTTAATTCCTAGGTATTTTATTTTAATTGTAGCTATTTTGATTACTTTATTGATTTCTTTTGCAGATTGTTCACTTTTGGCATATAGAAATGCTACTGATTTTTCTATGTTGATTTTGTAACTTGCAGCTTTACTGAATTTGTTTATCAGTTCTAATACTTTTGTGTGTGTGTATGTGTGTGTGTGTGTGTGTGTGTAGTCTTTATGTTTTCCAAGTATTAGATTGTATCAGCTGCAAATAAGGATAGTTTGACTTCTTCCTTTCCAATTTAGATGATCATTATTTTGTTTTCTTTCCTGATTTTTCTTGCTAAGACTTCCAGTACTATATTGAATAACAGTGGTGATAGTGGGCATCCTGGTTGTGTTCCAGATCTTACAGGAAAGGGTTTCAGTTTTTCCTCATTCAGTATGAGAGTAGCTATGGTTTTGTCATATATCGCTTTTATTATGTTGAGGTATGTTCCATCTATACCCAGTTTTTGAGGGTTTTTATCATGAAAGGGCATTGAATTTTATTAAGTGCTTTTTTCAGAATCAATTGAAATGATCATATGGTTTTTCTCTTTCATTCTGTTGATGATATATCACATTGATTGATTTGAATATATTGAACTATCCTAGTATCCCTGCGATAAATCTCATTTGGTCATGATTAATGATCTTTTTAATACAATGTCAAATTTCTTTGTTAGTATTTTGTTGAGGAATTTTGCATCAATATTCACCAAGGAGATTGCTTATAGTTTTCTTTTTTGGATGTCTCTGCCTAGTTTTGGTATCAGAGTATTATTGTCTTTACAGAATGAGTTTAAAGGTATTCCCTCCTCTTATTTATTTTTTTATTTTTATTTTTGGAATAGTTTGAGTAGGATTGGTATTAGTACTTCTTTAAATATTTGGTAGAATTCAGTAGCAAAACCATTGGGTTCTGGCCTTTCCTTTGCTAGGTGACTTTTTATTACAGCTTGATACTTGTTATTTGCTGTATCTTGTTACTTGATATTAGTTTATTCGATGTTTTGTATTTCTTCGTGGTTCAATCTTGATGGGTTTTATGTGTCTAGGAATTTATTTGTTTCTTCTTGATTTTCCAATTTATTGCCATGTGTTTGTTCATAGTGGCCACTAATTATCCTTTGAATCTCTGCAGTATTAGTTGCAATGTTTTCTTTTTCATATCTGATTTTCTTTCTTTGGGTCTTCTCTCTTCTTTTTAGTTAGTCTGGCTAAAGGTTTGTCAATTTTATATAACTTTTTTAAAAACAAACTTTTTGTTTCATTTATCTTTTATATTGTTTTCTTCATTTCAAATCCATTTATTTCTGCTCTGATCGTTATTATTTCTTTTCTTCTAATTTTGGCTCAGTCTGCTCTTGCTTTTCTAGATTTTAAAGATGCATCATTAAGTTGTTTTATTTGAAGTTTTTCCCCTTTCTTGATGTAAGCACTTATAGCTATAAGTTTCCCACTTAGTAAAAATTTCAGTATATCTAATTGAGTCAAGAGTTTTTCCTGCTGATGGGTTCGTGGTCTCACTAACTTTGAAGAATGAAGCTGAGGACCTTCGCAGTCAATGTTACAGCTCAAAAAGAGTCCACAGACCAGGAGAGTGAACAGCAGTGCAGTTTATTGAACAAAGTGAAAGGAAGCCTTCCACATGGTGGAAGGGGACCTGGAAGCACTGCCATTGCTGTGCCTTATATCATCGGGTGCCTTATATCTGTGTGTTACGCCCTCCCCTTTCTTTCTTCTTGTCCATTGAGAGTGGTTTTTTCAGTCCTCCTTTGGAGTGATTAATTTTGAATCCTTCACTCGATTTGTTAAGAACTCAAAACCCTGAGTCACAGGGGTCTTTTGTGAAAGTCCCCGAACCGGCCCAAGAAGTCCTGCCAACTCCACCCCTCACTATTGGTTTTGGTACTTTGTATTTTCATTATCATTTGTTTTAAGAAAGTTTTCAATTTTCTTATCAATTTCCTCATTGATCCCTGGTTATTCGGTAACATACTGTTTAATTTCCATGTGTTAGTGTAATTTCCAAAATTTATCTTGTTACTGATTTTTGGTTTTATTCTGTTGCGGTTAGAGAAGATACTTGATATTATTTCAAATTTTTGAATGTGTTAAGACTTGTTTTGTGACCTATAGTATGGCCTATATTTGAGAATGATCCATGTGCTGAGGAGAATGTGTATTCTGCAGGTGTTGGATGAAATGTTCTATGAATAACTATTTGATCCATTTGTTCGACAGTGGACATTAGGTCTGATGTTTCTTTGTTGATTTTTCTTTCTGGAAGATCTGTCCGGTGCTGAAAGTGGGATGTTAAAGTCTCCAGCTATGTTTGTTTGGGGATCTATCTGGCTCTTTAACTTTAATAATATTTGCTTTATATATATATATATACACACACACACACACATACAAATATATATATATATTTGGGCACTCCAATGTTTGTGTGTGTGTGTGTGTGTGTGTGTATATATATATATATATATATTTACAATTGTTATATCTTCCTGATAAATTGATATGATAAATATATATGTTTACCATTATATAGTGACCTTCTTTGTCTCTTTGTGTAGTTTTTGTCTTTAAATCTATTTTGTTTGATATAATTGCAGCTATTCCTGCTGTTTATTGGTTTCCATTAGCATAGAATATATTTTTCCATGTGTTTATTTTCAATTTATATGTGTCTTTATAGGTGAAGTGTGTTTCTTATAGGCTACAGGTCATTTCATCTTTTTTTTTAATCCATTCATCCACTCTATGTCTTTTGATTAGAGAGCCTAATCCCTTTATATTCAATGTTATTGTTTATAACTAAGGACCTATTGCTTCCATTTTGTTATTTACTTTCTGATTGTCTTATGGTTTGTCTTCCTTCTTTCTTTCCTTCCTGTCTTCCTTTTAGTGAAGGTGATTTATTCTGGTGATATGATTTTCTTGACTTTTTATTTTTTATGTATCTGTTGTACATTTTTTTGGTTTGAGGCTATCATCAAGCTTGCAGATACTATCATACAACCCTTTATTTTAAGCTGATAACAACACTTGCATAAACAGACAAGAAAAATAACTAATAAAAACTCTGTACTTCATACCCCTGCTTTTTACCTCTTTGTTGTTTCTATTTATACCTTATTTTACTGTCTATGTCTTGAGAAGTGGTTGTAGTTATTATTTTTATTTCATAATTTAGTCTTTCTACTTAAGAATATTTTATACACCACAGGTTACAGTGTTATAATATTCCGTGTTTCCTGTGAACATACTATTGCCATTGAGTTTTGTGTCTTCAGATGATTTCTTATTCCTCATGAACTTTCATTTTTTGTTGAATAACTTTCTTTAGCATTTCTTATAGGACAGGTCTGGTGTTGATGAAATCCCTCAGCTTTTATTTGCCTGGGAAAGTCTTTATTTCTCCTTCCTGTTTGAAGGATATTTTAACCAGATATACTCTTTAGGATTTTTTAAGTATGACATGCCACTCTCTCCTGGCCTGTAAGGTTTCTGCTGAAAAGTCTGCTGCCAAATGTATTAGAGCTCTATTGTATGTTATTTATTTCTTTTCTCTTACTCCTTTAGGATCCTTTATCCTTGACCCTTGGGAGTTTGATTATTAAATGACTTGAGCTAGTATTCTTTGGGTTAAATCTGCTGGTAGTTCTATAATCTTTTTTACTTGGATACTGATATCTTCCCTAGGTTTGGGAAGTTCTTCATTATTGTTCCTTTGAACGAACTTTCTATCCCTATCTTTTTCTCTGTCTCCTCTTTAATGCCAATAACTCTTACATTTGGCCTTTTGAGGCTATTTTCTAGATCGTGTAGGCATGTTTCATTGTTTTTTGTTCTTTTTGTCTCTTGCCTCCTCTGACTGTGTATTTTGAAATGGTTTGTCTTCAAGCTCACTAATTCTTTCTTGGGCTTGCTTAATTCTGCTATTAAAAAACTCTGATGCATTCTTCAGGTTGTCAGTTGCATTTTTCACCTGCAGAATTTCTTCTTGATTTTTAAAAATATTTCAGTCTCTTTGTTAAATGCATCTGATAGAATTCTAAATTCCTTCTCTGTGTTTTCTTGAATTTTTTGAGTTTTCTCAAAACAACTATTTTGAATTCTCTGTCAGAAAGGTCACTCCGTCTGTTTCCCTGGGATTTGTTTCTGGTGGCTTGTTTAGTTCGTTTGGTGAGTTCATGTTTTCCTGGATGATATTGATGCTTGTGGATGTTTGTCTGTGTCTGGGCATTTAAGCGTTGGGTGTTTATTGTATTCTTCACAGTCTGGACTTCTTTGTATTCATTATTTGGAAAGCTTTTCAGGTATTTGAAAGGATTTGGATGTTGCTAAAGATGTATCTGCTTTAGGAGGTACCACAAGCCCAGTAACACTGTGGTTCTTGGCAGATTCTTACTACCTTAATGGTCTTGGATAAGATCTAGAAGAATTCCCTTAATTACCAGACAGAAACTCCTGTTCTTTCACCTTACTTTCTCCCAAACAAACAGAGTATCTCTGTTTGGAGCCATCGGGGACTGGAGATGTGGTGACACAAGCACCCCTGTGGACCCCACCCCTGGGACTGCACTGGGTCAGACCTAAACCCAGCACAGCACTGGGTTTTGTCCAAGACATGCTGTAACCACTCTGGCTACCACTTAAGTTTGTTCAAGGCCATGGGTCTCCATAATCAGCAGGTGGCAAAGCCAGCCAGACTTGTTTCTTTCCTTTCAGGGTGGCAAAATCCCCCAGGCCCTGAACAGGTCCAAAGGTGCCATCTGGAAGTCAAAACCTTAGAATTCTACCTGGTGTTCTCTTGTACTGTGGCTGAGCAGGCACTCAACCTATGAGAAACAGTCCTTCTCCACAAGCAGAGGAGCCTTACCCTGTGCCACTATCAAAGACCCTTGGGGAGTATTGCCAGGCTACCACCAATATTCACTTATGGCCCACGACCTCTTAAGTCAGCTTGTGGTGAATATGCCTACCCTGGCAGTAAAAATATCAAATATTTGCTTTAGCTGCAGATGTAGCCTTTTATGACTTTATATGTGGAAGCGTAAAAGAAAGGAAATAAGTCAGTAAAGACAAGGAGACAATACAGAAATTAAGAGAGGAAAAAAAAAAAAACAGCAGAAGGCTAATAATATGAGAAATATGAGAAACAGCAACTTGGACAGCAAATAGAAAGTGTCTAGCAGTGGAAAACAGAACTGGTAACAGGCAAACAATCAACCGTACACCCACATAAAATTAGGTATCAACTCCATAAACCTCAAGATATTATACAGCAGCCATATAGCTAAACAAGGATAATGCTAATGCTAGACCATATGACAGAAATAACTGAAGTCATTCCGCCCATTGTCTTATACTGTCTGTGTCTCCTCATAGAGCATGCATTAGCTTTAGTACGGTAAGGACTGGCATTTGCTATATACACATCTTTTTTTTTTTTTTTTTTGAGACAGAGTATCACTTAGTCAGGCTGGAGTACAATGGCATGATATCAGCTCACTGCAACATCCGCCTCCTGGGTTCAAGCAATTCTCCCTTCCTCAGCCTCCCGAGTAGCTGGGATTACAGGTGCTCTGCCACCATGTCAGGCTAATTTTTATATTAGTACAGACAGAGTTTCACCATGTTGCCCAGGCTGGTCTCGAACTCCTGACCTCAGGTGATCTGCCCGCCTTAGCCTCCCAAAGTGTTGGAATTACAGAGGTGAGCCACTGTGCCCAGCCTACATATCATTTTTAAAAATATGATCAAGTTGTAACTAGTTAGAACTTTCTGCTTATCTTCTAAATAAAAACTGTTCTGTAGGTTTTTGCCTGTGATTCCAGAAAATCAAAAAATTTATCATCTTTTTCTCTTTATTTTTATTTGTGTGTGTGTGTAGAACTTCAACTTGTCATTAAATTTACAAATTTACCAGCAAGTTCTTATCTTCCTAGCATGCTTATTAAAAAGATTCCTTACATCTTCTTGGTAGTCTGCTAAAGCAGAAATGGTTTCTGTGATTATTACAGACTCTAATGTAGAAAATAAATAAATAAATAAAACATAGTTTTCTCCTGCTAGCTGCTATACCTTCAGTTATAATTTTATTTGCTTGATACATGGAAACAAATTGCAAGCTTTATGAGTATAACCATTTATTAAAGTTTGTCTTAAGAAAAAAATCCATAATGTTTTTCAAGTTGTAAACCATGACATTCAGAATAGTCTTCTGAAGCATTAAAACTATTTTTCATTAAGACCAAGAAAAATTTTTACCAAAAGAAACAAACTATTATGGGTTTTAATGATACAATTTTTCAACTACAGGGGAGGATATATTTCTTTTTGCTAATACTACCCTCTAGTGGAATAATGGGCAACAGAAAAGAGTGTGGTTTTGGCGTGCTGAGCGTATCCTTAATTTAACTGCAGAATAGAGCATTTGCACAGAAGCTGATTTAGGTATATTTTTCTTCAGATGTCCCTGAGCATAAATAAAATTAACTGTTGATTATGCTTGTTAGCATTGCATTTCTTTTTTTTTTTTTTTTTTTTTTTTTTTGAGACGGAGTCTCGCTCTGTCGCCCGGGCTGGAGTGCAGTGGCCGGATCTCAGCTCACTGCAAGCTCCGCCTCCCGGGTTTACGCCATTCTCCTGCCTCAGCCTCCCGAGTAGCTGGGACTACAGGCGCCCGCCACCTCACCCGGCTAGTTTTTTGTATTTTTTAGTAGAGACGGGGTTTCACCATGTTAGCCAGGATGGTCTCGATCTTCTGACCTCGTGATCCGCCCGTCTCGGCCTCCCAAAGCGCTGGGATTACAGGCTTGAGCCACCGCGCCCGGCCAGCATTGCATTTCAATACATTTCTCCTCTTGAAATAATGCATTGTGGAAAAATTGTATGCAGCTGGCTGCATTTGTAGCCACAATAAAAGATTATAACCCCAAAGTATGTACCACGTGTCATTAAAAGAAATACTACTACAATAACTATGTTAATTTATTCTTCATCCTGTCAATAGAAAATAAAGGGGGAGGAGAACCAATCTTTTCATAGTCTTCAGTCATTTACAGCCTTAGGTGTGTGTCTAGTCAGTTTGTGAATCCACCGTAATTTAAGTTAGAAGATGAATCCAATTAATACTTCCCAAGCAAATAGAAACTTCATTGTATTCAACACTGTGAACAACCGTGTTGACATAATTGGAAAAGTATATACATTTTGTTTGTTTGTTTGTTTCTGAAGAATCAAGTTTTCCAAAAAGTACCTTGTGACATTAAGGTTTTAAATTTCCCCTGAGAGTAATAAAGAATAAAATGTATAAGAACATAACGAGCTCAGTGGAAACTCACACATGGAAAAATTGCAGTGTTGGCCTCCTTCCTTTCTAACCTTCAGAAGTTAAAATTTAGGGGTGCTACAGGATTTCCACACCCTTAGTTACCACATCCCCACTCATTAAGTTAATTGACACTCTTGGAAAGAGCACAAAAAGTGTGAATGCCAATGTTTTACATATTTACCCCTTGCATGGAGCCTCAAGATCAATATCCTTCACAATCCTCATTATAGAGAACCAAAGCTTCTAGGTTCATTTACTTGTTCAGATTCTAAAGTCCATAATTTATTTTAAAAATCTTTTTCATAGAAGAGATTGTGAATACTATATTTCAAAACAGAAGAAATGGTATCTTTTATTTTTCAGTTTTGTGTACAGTTCAAGTTCTCCTATTGGTGTATGCAGGTTTATTTATATTGACTACTCAGAACCCAACTCTATAGTTAATATAAAAGGAAGGACTGTTTGATAGTAAGAAATAATTATTCTGACTTCTTTGCAAAAAGAGAAGTTTACGATCTGTTAATTTATGTATATCCAACTTAATACTGTACAGGAAAATTGTTGTGTCTAAGCAAATATCAAAGAATATGTAGAATTTTTTAAATTTTGTTTTTACTAACAAGTGAGAAAAAGGTGACTTGGAGGGAAGAACAGATAATTAACAAATTTAGGTTTCAGATCAAATATGTTTGACCCACACTTCCCAAAACACTGTAGGGGTGTAAGGATTATTAAAATACTATAAAAAAATAAATCTGCCATATGAATAAGCATTATTTATTGACAAAATATAATATACAATTGTCTATAAAAGATAAGATGATTCAGAAAAAAATAGTTTTGCTTTCAGGGGACTTGATTTATTATTTTAGCTCTGACAAAAAAGTAGATTAATTTAGTTAAAGTCACTAGCCTATCTGCAGATCAGTATTTTTACTAGCTTAATGGCAGTTAAATGACACAGACAGGGACATCTTTTCCTTGAGTCACAACAGTATCTTCACTGAAGTGCTAAATACCTGATGCAAATGGGAAATACCTGATAACTATTTATTTAATGAACTTGACAATGCATGAGTAACAATGTATATATAGCTCCAAACTGGAAAAATAAAATAAGATACATATAAATTGCTCTGAAAAAAATTCAGTAAATTAACATTTTTTTCTGTGTATAAATATGTCTAATCTTAAGTGTCATTATTGTAGTGCACTGCAGAGAAAATCTCCTTTTATCATGTAAAATGGCAACAAAGGATATTTCTCAGTTTGTATCTGAAATGTTCTAATCATAGTATTATGTTAAGTATATAAAATAATTTACATAGCTACAAAAACATATAAAGAGCATTTTTTAAAAAAAATCCTTTACTCCTGCTTCACAGAATGTAGCTTTAAAAGAAACTTGTTCTTGTTTTCAAATGTTAAAATTTTACCACTTACCATTAGAAGTTTGAAAAAATTCAAGGGTCACTTCAGTCTCCAAAAGGTATGTTTTTGAGGGTGAAAAGCTTTATTCCAGGGGAATGGCCTTCAGTTGATATCCACACATTAATATTGTATGAGAACTCTGGCAGTTTCCTCCGAGGTGCCAGTCTGAAGTGAGAGTAATGGAATTGAGAGGATGGAAGGCTGACAGTGGCAAATGAGTTGTGTGATATGAAGAGTGGGAGTCAATCTAGTAACTGTATCCCTAACTTGGTTTCAACGGAAGTAATAAACTCCTAATTGTGTTTTACAGGATATGAATGATTATCCTCCTGTCTTTAGTAAACGAATATACAAAGGGATGGTGGCTCCAGATGCAGTCAAGGGTACACCTATCACAACAGTTTATGCTGAAGATGCAGACCCTCCTGTAAGTAGAAGGCATTGATTAACATTCTGAACTGTACTGAGAAAAATCCTTAACACTCATAAATGACCCAATCACAAGACAGCAAAAGTAGTCTCTGTGAATTTCACCCTATTTATTCATACATTTTATGTTATTTTGCTTATTTCATACACAGGTACAGAGCGTATTTCAAACGACTATTATTGAACCTAGACAATAAAGAATATGCTTTTTGTTTTTCTAGAATGCACAATGTAGTATTTACTAATTTATCTAACAATGATAAATATAGGTAAAAAGAATTGTCTACATTTGTAAGCTTCACTTAATCTGGATATGTTTTCAATTTATGTATTTTCCATTGTATGCATATACGACTATTTTGTTAGCAAACTCCAAATCAACACATCACATAAAACTTATATTGAATATGTTTATTTTGGTAAATTAAAAAGCTTAAGATTGCTTATAGAAAATAAGTAACAGATTCTTTTATCATACAGAACTTTACTTCTTTTGAGAATTCCAAATTATCTTTCAAGGCAAGGTTTTTAATTATTATTAGAGCAGGAGTGATAAAATACCATATAGAATTAAAAGTATACATATAAAAATGCTTTCTATAAATACCTTGATTGTTTTCTAAATATTAATTATTATCCTAAGAACTCAATGATGACTGAAATTTTTCTTTGAGTGTGTAGATTCACACTGTAAGTCGGTGGCTGATAAATTTTAGAAAAATACAAATAAAAGTTAAATTAACTATTTTAGAAGAGTAAGTTTTTACCCTTATTTTATGTTGGTACCATAAAGACAGAATAATTATTATTCGGATAGGCTTGCCAAGTGTTTTCTACTCTGTTACTGTTATAAATGTTTATTAGTTAGAAGAAAATAGTTTCAATTTCATATTCTTCAGGGATCTTGTGCCACTACCTGGGGCTGTAAGTATGCATCTTAACACTGTAGGTTTATTTGATAGTCTCTCTTCCAAGCTAGAATGTAAGGTCCTTGAGGGCAGGAATCAAAATTTATTTCAGTTTGTATTTCCATGTCTAACTCTAAGCCTGCTACTTACTAGTCTGCCAGGAAACATTTGTTGAGTAATTGAATAGGTGAATACATAAATGGTTATTCTGTATTCTTTAGGATTGACAAAATGTGCCAGATTTTCAGAAATTTAGTTTTATACTACCCTAGAAAAAATTCTTAATCTCTCCAAGACTTAGTTTGGCCATTTAAGGGCTATGAGAATTAAATGATTGATGTGTATACATGCTCAACCAGGCTTCTGCACCGCATATATTAGGTATTACTATTATTAAGCAATAATATTTTCATTTCTAGAAGTTGGCCACATCGTTTTCAAGGCATCCTCTTTCTTTTGAATGAAGTGAGAACCACTCATTTTAAACTATAAAATGACACCACCAAAACTTTTTGAACTATCAGAGAAACTGGAAAAACTCTGAAAGCCAGAGAGAGCGTTGTTGTTGAATATAAATTAAGAATTATAAAATACATGTTTTGGAAAACTGAAGTGCTCCAGAGGGAGGAAAGACATGTTCCAGGCACTTTTCCCCCTACTGAATTAAAGCTGAGAGGATCTGTTTTTTCTACCTTGCTTTTGTGACAGCGTTGACATTATGTAGTTCACATGGGACATGGATAGTGAATGACTGATCATTTTGGAAATTAAAAATGACTGACCTATTATTTCTTTTAACCACAGACGTCTCATTCCCAAATTTGACAAAACAAAACTGCAGGTGTAATGTTTATTTGCATGGTTTTGTTCTTTTTGAAACTGCTTTTATGAGGAGATTTGGGGGAACAAGGTTAAATGGTAACAGAATAGTGTCCTTTGTGAGTATGTGAACATGGAATAATTGGGATAAATAAATAGGGTTTATGTTTCATCTTCACTTCATCTCCAAGAAGTGAAGCATTATTCATACCATTCCTTACATTTGACATATTTTAGGAATTTATAAGGTTCTTATTTAAAGTAGGGTAGTAATTGGAACATGTTTAATATGAACAATTTTGACCAACTTTCATATATATTTTATATATATATATATATATATATATATATATATATGCATTGTGAGAATTATGTAGACATTTAAGACTTCTTTTTTCAGGCTTTGATACTGATTTATGAAATAAATATGCTCCATAAAACTTCTTATAATTTTTAATAGTTATGGACTTTAAAATGAGTTCCCAAATACTTAGTATTCTCACTATACTTTTTCAGAAAGTATACATATAAAGATAAAATCATTACAACTGTGAAGTATTTTATTTCCCTCTTGAGATTTTGAGAGCTATTGTAGCCTTTCAGAGTTTAGATGAGCTACCTGAGGAATTATTTGCAAAGCGGTTTTAACACCCAGCTGTCAAGGGTACTTTTGTTGATCTCTAGAGAATTAAAAAAAAAAAAAAAAAAAAAAAAAAGGCCAGTTCCTCTTTTCTATAATGTATATCTGTGTTTTATTAAAATGTCATGATGTTACCCAACATATTATGTAATTATGGACATCTCCCAATGCTTAACCCTCCAAATAGTCATTCTGTTGCAATCTATTAGTGGAGGGTGTTAACAGTAGAAAGAAAGTCATCTTCATCTGTAATTTGCTGCTTGCTTGGTTTCATGTGCCATAGTTAAAACTATTCAGGACCAAGAGTGTTATAAAAATGTATTTTTCTTTCCAGATAATATAGTTTTTCTGTATCATTTTCAATTGATATCACTACTGATCTATTTTTCATGACTCACTACATACTGGCTTGTGTTATTCTGTATTGATTTAGGTTATTGCTAGCAATGTAGCAGAAACTCTGATTTTTAAGATCTGCAGCTACTATGATTTCTCACCCAGGAGCATGAGGAGGGAATACAGACAGCTCAGTGTTGTTGTTGCTTTTTTTCCCCTTAACATCAAAGCTTTTAGGGAAATAATCAAGAACTATTTTTACTGTGAATGTCAGCTTGTGAAAATTGACATGATATAGTCCCAGCCTGACTCCCATTGGTCTCAAATACTTAATTAGAAAGAAGGCACACCATGAAACAGTTGGGGCTTGATCTTTAAAACAGCAATGGAATATAATTAGATTTGAAAGTGTAAACAGGTATAAAAGGGAAGGGAATTATAAAAGGGAAGGGAATTATATTTCCTAGGCATAATAATTTATGATGTCTTAATTATATTTCCTAGGCATATTTACAACAGCTATTTATATTTTCCGTATTTAAACCTATGTATGACATAAACACTCCTTTTATATTCTGACCCATCCACTCTTAACCTCTTCATTTGCTGCATCTCTTAGTTAATTATGTCTTCAATTTATTGAGGTTATACACTTTGTAAGTTCTTAGTGAAAAATGATTATATTATTAATAATACTTGAAATTAATATTAGAATTAATAATTCAGATGTAAATAATGCTCTTTTAATTTAGAAACTGTCATACTTACCAGAGCTAAAGGGGCATTTTTCTTTTGCTCTAAATGGAAATGTGGGTAAAATGTGTTTGCTTCAACCTTTACAAAAGTGTCCTTCAGATCCCATAATGTATTACTAAATAAAACTAAAATCTAGCCTGAAAAATCTCCATACTCACATACTTAGGAGGTAAACAAACTAAAAGCCTAACTTCAGTAGCATGTTTCCCTATAACAACAGCTTAGTCTCAGCCAATCCCAGTAGCTATACTTTAATCACTCACAGACGGCCAACTGTTTAAACTTTGTTTAAATAAGGCAAATGCTGAGCTGTAACCAATGCAGCTGTTTCTGTATCTCAGTTTTGGTTTTTGCACATCACATTTTTTCCCCATAGATGTTTGACCTTGCAACAGTGCCAAAGTCTCTATGAATTTTCTTTGATTCTAAGGGCTGATTTGCAAATCATTTTTTTTTTTTCTTTTCTCCAACTCTTAAATTTGTCTAAAGTTTTTCTTTTAACAGTATCAATAATTTACATATTTTGGGGGTAGGGAATAAGAATATACCTCACAGAATCTGGGTCCCAATATACTTTCAACAAGACAGGTTTCCAAGAAAATTGAGTGAGATATAATAGGCTTTCTCTGGGACTGGCCCACAGACCTCCTTTATGGCTTAAATGATATTCTTTATTCTGAATGTCTTGCCAGAGGAAATGGAAACAGACCCTCTGAAAGGGTATCATGGCTTCTCATGACCTGGATTCTTGGCCTTAACACCCTCTAAGTTAAGCCATTCATAATTCCTGGTCTTATCTTTGTCCTCTTTGCAATTCGTTCATTTTCTTGCATGGTGACTATGTTTGGACGGTTGCCCTACAATCAAACACAGACCTAACACAGCCTAGACAACTGTGTCACAGCCTGACACATGAGGTCAATTTTAGGACAAATTAAATTTGAAATTATTTTAAGACATCTATGTGCAACTATCTATAGAATGATAAAAATTAGCACCCACACCCTCCCCCATCCCCTCAGCTTCAGGTGTGGAGGATGGAGGCTGAAAGAGCTGTACCATGGGGCTGGCAGAAACCTTATCTGTTGCCCAGTTATCAAACCAAGGAGTACATGAAACCTAACTCTGAAAGGAAGCTAGAGGCAGATGGCAGCATGAGGCTAAGGTTGCCTTCACAGAGATCGGCAACTCGGTGAGGAGGACCTTATAGATGATAGGTATTGAGTTGCCGCAGCTAGTTTGATCTGACGTGGGGATGATGTGGTTGCATTTAAAGGGCCTGGGATGGATCAGGCAGAAAATATCAGACTAAGAGCTTAAAAAAGAAATGTGAACACAGGAGTTACCTGAAATGAGGTTCAAACTCTGAGAGTAAATCCATTCTCCAAGAATGAAAACATAATCAGATAAGAGACAAACCTGGAAATAGACTCTCAGAATTTGGGGATACATCAGGGACTGATTAGTGGAAAGAGCCAGAGAAAGTAAAGACTGACAAGATGGAAAGGAAATATGCTAGTGATGCAGTACAGGTAAAAAGAAATTTTCAATGGAGAGAAGGAAATGAATGGTGAAAAACTTTGCAGACAGGGCAAGGACAATATAAAGGAAGGACCATAGTTCTGTTGATTCGGAATCCATGGGCGGCCTTCATGGTAAATTGGCCTCTGGTCTCCTGATGCTGCCTTCTTAGTCTTTTAGTTTTCATGTGTCTGAGTCATTTGGGGATATGACATTTATTTATAACTCACCTTTTTGTTTTTAACTGTGTAAGTTCATTTTCATTCTTTGAAGAATTAGTCACGTACATTTTCTTTAAAAATAATTTATGGTGCCTTAATTATATTTCCTAGGCTTATTTACAACAGCGTTTTATATTTTCCATATTGAAACCTATGTATGACGTACAACACTCCTTTCATATTCTGACCCATCCACTCTTAAGCTCTTCATTTGCTGCATCTGTTTATTTATGTCTTTAATTTATTGAGGATATACACTTTGTAAGTTCTTATATGACACTTTTTTTTGCTTATGCTTGTAAAACTTGAAAGACTACTAGAGTCTTGGGTCAATTTTTTTTCCCTTTAAAGCTATATAGACGATGTTTCACTATTTTTTATTATTTAATAAATTATAAGATGTGAAGCCAAATTAATTTTTCTTCATTTTTTAATATTTTATCTTTATCTGCTTATAAAAATCTCCATTTTTATATTAAAGTTTTTTACTAGTACATATTTAGATATTCTTTCTTTGTATGAATTGTGTCTGGTGTATGATGGCCCCTCCTATGCAAATTTATACAGTTTACCAGCTCAATAAAATTTTAAATGGTTTCAAGGGTGTGGGCTCAGGAGCAAGAATGTCTGGTTTCAACTTTAAAAACTCCCACTGACTAGCCCTGTGGCCTTGGTCAAGTCACTTAATTCACTGTAACCCTCAGTTCCGGCATCTGGAAAATGAGAACAAAAATAGCACAATTAAAACTTTATACCCTGTGAACAGCCACTCCTTATATCCCCTTTCCCTTAGTCCCTGACAACCACCTCTGCTTCTCTGAGTTTGACTGTTTTCCATATCTCGTGTAAATGCAATCATGCGGTATTGGTCCTATGACTGGCTTAGTTCACTTAGCATAATGTCCTCAAGATTCCTGCACATTGTTACAAATGGCAGTACTTCCTTCTTTTTAAAGTTGAGTAATGTTCACTTGTATGCATATACCACATTTTCTTCATTCATCTATCAATGAACATTTAGGCTGTTTCCACATCTTGGATATTCTGAATAATGCTTCAGCACACATGAGAGTACAGATAGATATCTCTTCAAGATCCTGATTTCAGATCTTTTGAATAAATTCCCAAAAGTGGAACTGCTGGATCATATGATAGTTATATTTGTAATTTTTTGAGGAAACCCCATACGGTTTCTCATATTGACAGTGCCATTTTACATTTCCACCAACAATGCACAAGTGTAGCAATTTCTCCACATTCTTGCTTTTTTAAAAATATTTTTTTAAATAACAGCAATCCTACAAGGCATGAGGTGATATCTGATTGTAGTTTTGACTTTTATTTCCCTGATGACTAACGATGTTGAACACGTTTTTATGTACTGTTGGCCATTTGTATGTCATTTTTTTTAAGTGTTTGTTCAAATCCTTTACCCATGTCTTAATTGAGTTATTTGTCGTTTGTTTTTCTGGTATTGTTCTAAGGATCTGCTTTCCAACATTGTGACTATAGTTAACAATACTGTGTGATACACTTAAAAAATTTGTTTAGAGAGTATATTTCATGTGTTCTAAAAACAAAAGAAATACTTCATAGGGTTGCTCTGAGGTCGAAATGATGTAATTTATGTGGAACAGTTGGTGCCTATCATATAGTAAATAATATATATTAACTATCTTTTTTAATGTTTACTCTGACCTTTTTTATGCTTTAAGTCTATGAGATCTGTCATCCATATTAATATTTTGTGATCTGCTTCCTTCTCTTTATGCTTCTCCCCTGCATTCTGGAAAATCCTATAAAGATCAGAGGTCCAGGAACCGAGCATAAGTTGTATAGAAGAAGGGGGTGGCATAAGGTACTGGGGTGTCAGGAAGGTGCTGTGCCTCTGAAACATGACCATGACAATTTTTTCCCTGCTTGATCTTTTCTCGGGGTGTGTTTATAATCTAAGGACTGAACCTGAGTATTCTGTTTCGAAGTTTCCCTTTGACTAGACTACCATTGTAGCTAAATGCTACAGCTTGTTTGGCTTCACACCTGGCTGTTTCACTCATCATGATAATGCAGAGCACGCCACCCCATCCTCTCTCCAACCCCAAGCCATCTTTACTACAGAGTCAAGTAAAAGCATTCAAGACAATGCAATTGTCAGGAACATTATCTGTCATATTAGGAACTTTCTAACGTATCACAGAGATTCCTATACAACTGTGATCATTAGTTACTGTGAAGTACCCTGTGAACTTCTGGCACGGCAGGATTTGATTAACACATAGCAAAGAGAATGAAGTGTAAGAACTGAGTGCTCAGTGAAAACAGTGAGAAAAAGAAAGCAATACCATTACACATTTTTTTTTAAGCACACAGTAGCATCTACAGGTTTTCCTACAAAAATAATTCTTAGTAAACAACACCAAAATCTCACTGTTCTACAATGGCAAAGATCAATATTTTTATTTATGGGTCTGTGAGGCAGCTAGGAATTGGCTGACTTTGACTAGGCTCATGCCTATTCCACTTACCTCTTTCTGCAGGGACGCATGGCTAACCAGGCCTGCTTTTCACGTGATAAGAACAGAATCCTAAGAGAACTTACCTAACCACATGATGACATGTAAAGACGGCTCCCATGTCACAGTTCTTCGTGTCTATTGACCAAAGCAAGTCACATGGCCTAGCCCAAAAAATCAGTAGAACAGGAAGTGGAAGAAAGGGGAGGGGATATTTGCTAAACTATAATAAAATGTACCATAAATGGTTCTACTTAAAAGATACTCTTTAAATGTATTAAAAGAAATTGCCACTGGTGGCAAAGAGAGGTAAGAAAAGAAGGTATGAAAATAAAAGGAGAGAAAGAAATGAATAAACAAATATGCCTTGAAGACCCATCAATGATAATGTTTCATAAACTATAGATTATATTTAACTCAAATCTGTGCCCTTGAGATCCAAACAATAAAAATTCCTCAAGATTTACTATATATTTGTGCATTGAATATTATTTAAAGAGCTTCTATTATATAAGAGATGCTAGATTAAGCAATAAGGGAAAACTGTCACGGTTCCAAGCCCCAGTGTTTCAAACTTAAAAGGATAAAAGTTAAGTCAATCAAATAAGGCCAGCCACGGTTGCTCACGGCTGTAACTCCAGCACTTTGGGAGGCCCAGGCGGGTGGATCATGAGGTCAAGAGATCGAGACCATCCTAACTGACACGGTGAAACCCCGTCTCTACTAAACATTACAAAAAACTAGCCGGACGTGGTGGTAGGTGCCTGTAGTCCCAGCTACTCTGGAGGCTGAGGCAGGAGAATGGCTGAACCCAGGAGGCAGAGCTTGCAGTGAGCGGAGATCGTGCCACTGCACTCCAGCCTGGGGAACACAGCGAGACTCCGCCTCAAAAAAAAAAAAAAAAAAAAAAAAAAAGAGAAAAGAAAAGTACTTAGAAATATTTAGGGTTCTGTGAAACCATATAAGAGGGAGCATGATTGTATCTAGAGAGTCAAGGGAGGTTCTAGAAGTGATTCTGAGCTGAGATCTGAAGGTTATGCCAAGACAAAGTAACGTAGCAAAAGAATCTGGCCCTGAAACATGAGGAAGAACAATAAGTTTCAAAGATCCAGGGCCATTTTGTTTTTCAGGAGGATGGAGAGGGAAACCTAGTTGGATCCTGCTTAATCTGGTAGATTGTGAAGACAGTATTAAGAATCGTTTTATCCCAAGAAAAATGGAAGGGATTTAAGGCATAGAATATGGGGTCACTAATTACTAGCTCAGGTAAGATTCATCTCTTAAGTTCCTTTGACTACATGAATGTTTTGTATTAGGAAAGTCTGAAGGTGTGCCAAATGACAACTTCATAAACTTAACCGTGTTTAAATAAATACATTTTACAAGGGATGTGTTATTTGATGCCTTTAAGGGTCGAGTTACAATTATCTTCGAAAAGCACATTTCCCAAAACATTTAGTGGTAAATAGCCTTAAAGCAAATATTTTTTACAATCTTTAATAGCTGTGTCAATATCCTATCTATAGAAACTGAACTATATAAATACCTTATATTAAGTGTCAAACTGCATAAGGAACTTGCCAACATGTTGTCAAAACATATTGATCATTCCAGATGTTAAAAACAGGGAAGAGGGAGGAAGAAGTAAAAAAAGCACATGACTTTCTTACTGGTTACATGAAGAGTTTGGCCTGCTGTTTCTTTTCTTTTTTTTTTTTTTTTTTTTTTTTTCTGTTTTCTCCTTTAAGGATACCTTGACATCCAGTTAAATTCACTAAAATATGGCCGGGCGCGGTGGCTCAAGCCTGTAATCCCAGCACTTTGGGAGGCCGAGGCGGGCGGATCACGAGGTCAGGAGATCGAGACCATCCTGGCTAACACGGTGAAACCCCGTCTCTACTAAAAACTACAAAAAACTAGCCGGGCGAGGTGGCGGCGCCTGTAGTCCCAGCTACTCGGGAGGCTGAGCCAGGAGAATGGCGTGAACCCGGGAGGCAGAGCTTGCAGTGAGCTGAGATCTGGCCACTGCACTACTCCAGCCTGGGCCACAGAGCGAGACTCCGTCTCAAAAAAAAAAAAAAAAAAAATTCACTAAAATATGACTAAGTCACATGCCTGCAAAATATATATATATATATATATAGTGTGTGTGTGTGTATATATATATACACATATATATAATACACATGAGTTAAACACAAGCACCAACACTAGTGACATTAGTCAATAATTTTCATAAACTCTACAGATGTTCACCAAACCTAACGTGTATATATATGTAGATATACATATATATACACATAGATAAACATAGATATACATATATGTGTATCTACATATATACACACTTTATATGTATATATACGTATATATACACACACACATGTATACGCACACACATATATAAATATATGTATATACACACACACACCAAAAAACCACTTTGTAGTAATTCCTTTATAGTAATTCCTGATGTTAAGTCATACTTGGGAGATTTTGTGAATTGCATTGTTACAAAATAAATCAGAGTAGTTGCTTCAAAGACTTTGGGAAAAATAATTTTGCAAACCCTGTCGGGGTAAAATTTTTGTGTTCTTGAAAACAAATTACTTAATGTTTGTTTTTAATGATAATAGTAAGTTTAGTATTCCCTGATACAATATGATGGCTATAATTATGAAGAAATTATGAAGGAAACGATGTGAGCCTGAATAAGTAATTTCTTGATAATTATGTTTTTAAGAAAAATGACTAAATCAAGATGTCCCCTGATATTAAGGACCTAATTATTTGGGTCCATTATATTCTCATTGAAATTCCCTAAATTTTCAAGTTTGAAACATCCTTCATACAGGTATGCAATTACCTTCTGTAGTAATTAATTATATTCTCACTATAATGAAGCTGAAACATATAGTGTTTAACACACTATAAGAACAGAAATCAAAAGTAGAAAACATGATAAATAATGAAGAAAATAATTGAAATCTTATTCTATTTTTTCGTGTAAATTTACATTTATTCTGCTATATTAATTATTCCCACCTTATTATTGTGTAGAATTATATCACATTTTGATTTTAAAAATCTAACGTGAGCATCATCATTAATGCAGGATTTATCTGCCATGTATTATTCATATTAATACAGACATAAGTAAATATTCATATTCATAATTATTGAATTCTACACAATTCAAATTTAGCAGATAAAAGGACATCACAAAGCTGATATCATTCCTCTCATATTTTGGAAACCACATAATATTTAAATGTTACCTACTACCCCCAATCATATTTAGAAATATACCTAAGTCATGAACCAAAAAAAAAATGATTCCTTCATAATAGACGTCATAAATCATGTTCTTCCTGAGTGCCGTTAGGTTTGGTGAACATCTGTAGAGTTTGTGAAAATTATTGACTGATATCACAAGTATTGGTGTTTGTGTTTAACTCATAAAAATTATATTGTACAGCAGTTAATTAACTTCTTTAAACCTTGTATCCATATAGGAATAAGAAGATCTATTTCACTGGATTACTGTTTGGGCTTAATGGAGAATGACACACTTAGCTTATGTGAAGCACATTGATATTAGTTAATTTTTCCTCTTCTTTCTCCTCACTTTCAGAGTGATGGAAAAACACAACTTTGCCTCTAGTTTGGTATAGTGCTTACATCCTTATCAACTGTGAACTTTAGGATATTAATGCCTGGACTCTTGAAGTAATTTTGATGTCATCTATGGCACTGTAATATTTGAGAAGAAAGTTTTCATGAAAATATGCTTATAGGGTCTTTAGAATCCCACACATTTTTAAAAGATACATATTTTAATAAAGTTCTTACTGAAAATTAGTAAGACTTTTTGTTTAAAAGACAGCTTTCAATTTATGTAACTTCCTACTGATACTTGTCTACTTTTACCCCTTGCTTAAAATCCTAATAAAATTAAGTTTTTATATTTTTCTTTCTTTTTTTTTGAGATGGAGTCTCACTCTGTCACCCAGGCTGGAGTGCAGTGGTGTGATTTCAGCTCACTGTAACCTCCAGCCCCAGGGTTCTAGCAATTCTCCTACCTCAGCCTCTCAAGTAGGTTGGATTACAGGTGCCTGCCACCATGCCAGACTAATTTTTTTGTATTTGTAGTAGAGACGGAATTTCACCACATTGGCCAGGCTGGTCTTGAACTCTTGACCTCAGGTGATCTACACACCTCAGCCTCCCAAAATGCTGGGATTACAGGCATGAGCCACCACACCTGGCCTAGCTTATCATTTAATACTCAAATGATATACTAAATTAGACTAACACAATTACTGTACTCGCTATGAAATAAAATACACTTTGTGTATTTTGTGATTTGTGAGTGTCTGCAGTGAGTTATAAAGTCTGCTTTACTATAAATCTTAAGATCTGTTCTCTAGTTGTAACACCTCCATTGAATAGCACCACATGCTTCCTTTTGACAGTTTTAATCAGAAATTTTGGGAGATAATTGTGTTTTTATGTGTACCTTCTGTCTCTCCAACATGTCCAATTGTGAGGTCCATAAGTACAAAAGCATACCTTGTTTTTCTCATCCTTGCCCACCAACTTGAGAGACAAATATGAGAAACTGTCAATGAGAAAATGAACAGATATTTATGGGTTATAAATTGAAAACTTCCCAACAATTTATCCACATTCTTAGGTAAATGAATTCTTAGAGGACAATATGGTTTTGCTGTGTCCCCACTCAAATCTCATCTTGAACTGTAGTTCCCATAACCCTCACGTGTAGTGGGAGAGACCCAGTGGGAGACAATTGAATCATGGGGGCGGTTACTTCCATGCCCTTCTCATGATAGTGAGTTGGTTCTCACAAAATCTCATAGTTTTATAAGAGATTTTTCCCTTACTTCACTCTGCACTTCTCTTTGCTGTCATCCTGTGAAGGATATCTTGTAAGTTTCTGCCATGATTGTAAGTGTCCTGAGGCCTCCCCAGCCCTGCAGAACTATGAGTTAATTAAACTTATTTACTTTATAATAATTACCCAGTATCTGGTATGTCCCCATAGCAGTGTGAGAATGGATTAATACAGTAAATTGACAACAGGTAGAGCGGCACTGCTGTAAAGACACCTGAAAATGTGGAAGTGACTGTGGAACTGGATAACAGGCAGAGGCTGGAACAGTTTGGAGGGCTCAGAAGAAGACAGGAAGATGTGGGAAAGTTTGGAATTTCATAGAGACTTGTTGAATGGCTTTGAGCAAACTGCTCATAGTGATATGGACAATAAAGTCCAGGCTGAGCTGGTGTTAGATGGAGATGAGGAAGTTGTTGGGAACTGGAGGTCACACTTGCTATGCAAAGAGGCTGGCAGCATTTTGCCCCTGCTCTAGATATCTGTGGAACGTTGAACTTGAGAGAGATGACTTAGGGTACCTGGTGGAAGAAATTTCTAAGTGGTGAAGTGTTCAAGAGGAAGCAGAGCATAAAAGCTTGAAAATTTTTTAGCCTGATGATGCAGTAGAAAAGAAAACCCATTTTCTGGAGAGAAATTCCAGTTGGCAGAAGAAATTTGCATAAGTAATGAGGAGTCAAATGTTACTCACCATGACAGTGGGGAAAATGTCTGCAGGGCATGTCAGAGACATTCACAGTATCCCCTCCCATCACACACCCAGAGGCGTAAGAAGGAAAAATGGTTTCCTGAGCTGGGTCCAGGGACCCCCTGGTGTGTGTAGCCTCAGGACTTGGTTCCCTGCCTCCTAGCCACTCCAAGCAGACTAAAAGGGGCCAAGGTACAGTTCAGGCCATTGCTTCAGAGGGTGCAATTCTCAATCCTTGCAGCTTCCATGTGGTATTGGTCCGGCGGTTGTAGAGAAGACAGACAGTAATTGAGGTTTAGGAACCGCTGCCTAGATTTCAGAGGATGTATGGAAATACCTGGATATCCAGGCAGAGGTGTGCTGCAGGGGCAGAACCCTCATGGAGAACCTCTGCTAGGGAAGTACAGAAGAGAAATGTGTGGTGGGAGCCCCCACACAGAGTCCCACTGGTGCACTGCCTAGTGGAACAGTGAGAAGACAGCCACTGTCTTCCAGTCCCCAGAATGGTAAATCCACTGACAGTTTGCTCTGTGTGCCTGGAGAAACTGCAGCATTCAGTGCCAGTCATGAAAGCAGTCAAGAGGGGGCTATACCCTGCAAAGTCATAAAGGTGGTGTTGTCCAAGGCCACGGCAGTGAGAGGTGACAATGTGCTAGCAGCCCTCACTCTCAGCGCCTCCTTGGCCTCCGGCCTCGGAGGCCACGCTGGCGGCGCTTGAGGAGACTTTCAGCCTGCCACCAAACCGTGGGAACCCTCTCTGGGCTGGCTGAGGCCGGAGCCGCCTCCCTCTGCTTGCGGGGAGGTGTGGAGTGAGAGGCAAGGGCAGGAACCGGGGCTGCGCTCGCGGGCCAGTGTGAGTTCCGGTGGGTATGGGCTGGGCGGGTTGGCACACTGAGTCACCAACCAGCGCCTCAGGCCCAGGGCAGTGAGGGGTTTAGCACCAGGGCCAGCAACTGCAGAGGTTGTGCCCAGTCCCCCAGCAGTGCCAACCCCACTGTGCTGCACCCCGCTGCATTCGCCAGGCCCTAGCTGCCTCCCCATGGGGCAGGACTCAGGACCTGCAACCCGCCATGTCTGAGCTCTTTGTGGGCTCTCAGGGAGCCTGAGGCTCCCCGACGGGCGCCGCCCCCTGCTCCTTGGTGCCGGGTCCCATGACAGCCCAAGGGCTGAGGAGTGCAGGCGCGGCTTGGGACTGGCGGGGAGCGCCACCTGCAGCCCTGGTGCAGGATTCACTGGGTGAAGCCAGCTGGGCTCCTGAACTGGATGGGGACTTGGAGAATCAGCACTCTGTGACTCTTCAGTCTAGCTCAAGGATTGTAAACGGACCAATCAGCTCTCTGTAAAACAAACCAATCAGCTCTCTGTAAAATGGACCAATCAGCAGAATGTAGGTGGGGTCAGGTAAGGGAATAAAAGCAGGCTGCCAGAGCCAGTCAGCGGCAACCCGCCGGGGTCTCCTTCCACACTATGGAAGCGTTATTCTTTGACTCCTTGCAATAAATCTTGCTGCTGCTCACTCTTTGGGTCCATGCTGCCTTTATGAGCTGTAACACTCACCGTGAAGGTCTGCAGCTTCACTCCTGAAGCCAGAGAGACCACGAACCCACCCACCAGGAAGAAGGAACAACTGCAGAGGCGCTGCCTTTAAGAGCTGTAACACTCACTGCAAGGTCTGCAGCTTCACTCCTGACACTGAGACCAGGAACCCACCAGAAAGAAGAAGCTCCAGACACATCTGAATGTCCGAAAGAACAAGTTCTGGACACACCATCTTTAAGAACTGTAACACCGCGAGGGTCTGCGGCTTCATTCTTGAAGTCAGTGAGACCAAGAACCCACCAATTCCGGACACAGCAGCACACCTCTAGCATCAGTGAGACCTGGATATAATATGGAATGAAGGAAGATCATTTAGGAGCTTTAAGATTTAACTTCTCCACTGGATTTTAGACATGCATAGTATAGCCCCTTCATTTTAGCCATTTTCTCTTATTTGGAATGGTGTATTTACCAAAAGCCTATATCCCCATTGTATCTAGGAAGTAACAATGCTTTTGATTTTACAGGCTCATAAGTGGAAGGTACTTGCTCTGCCTCAGATGAGATTTTGGACTTGGACATTTGGATTAATGCTGGAATGAGTTAAGACTTTGGCGGGGGGGGGGGGGGGGGGGGGGGGGGGGGGGCTGTTGGGAAGGCATGATTGTGTTTTGAAATGTGAGGACATGAGATTTGAGAGGGGCCAGGGTGGAATGATGTGGTTTGGCTCTGTCCCCACCAAAATCTTGTCTTGAACTGTTTTTCCCACAATCCCCATGTGTTATACATCTTGGCAGCTCATGATACACATACACATAAGTGTTATTGAAATACCAGGGATTTGGTCTAGGATCAAGCTTTTCAAACCCATGGCCCATAGGCCACATGCAGCCAAGGAGAGCTTTCAGTGCAGTCCAACACAAATTTGTAAACTGTCTTAAAACATTGAGATTTATTTGTGATTTTTTTAAAACTTTCAGCTATCATTCATGTTAGTGTATTTTATGTGCGGCACAACATAATTTGTCTTCCAGTGTGGCCCAAGGAAGCCAAAAGATTGGACACCCTTGGTCTAGGTCCTGTTGCTCACTGCACAGAAAGCCAGTCACTGAGACAAAAAGCATTGCTGGGGTTGGGTTTGCTGCAGCCCAGGAAATGGGAGGTTAATGTCAAATCCATCTCCCGGACTGACTAAAATCAGGGGTTTATATTGCAGAGAAGAAATGTAACTATATGCAGGAAAACAGGAATTAGGAAGAGATGAAGATGAGTTGGTCAACAGGAAACAGGTGGTCAGTCAGTCATGACAGTGAGGGGTCTTTGTATCTCATTGTCCAGATGCAGCGCTCTAGTAAGTTTCAGTTCCTTGATACTATCTGGGAGGCCCGATGGTTGGTGTCCTTAGAAAAGAACTCAGATAAAACAAATGTAGCTCTCTCAAGTTTTAAGACTGGGAAGGTTAATTTCTTTTGTTTTTTTTTTTTGAGACAGAGTCTCGCTCAGTCGCCCAGGCTGGAGTGCAGTGGCCCGATCTCAGCTCACTGCAAGCTCCGCTTCCCAGGTTCATGCCTTTCTCCTGCCTCAGCCTCCCAAGTAGCTGGGACTACAGACGTCTGCCACCACGCCTGGCTCGTTTTTTTTTTTTGTTTGTTTGTTTTTGTTTTTTTTTTTTTTTGCATTTTTAGTAGAG
Source organism: Rhinopithecus roxellana (assembly GCF_007565055.1). Classification (NCBI taxonomy): domain Eukaryota; kingdom Metazoa; phylum Chordata; class Mammalia; order Primates; family Cercopithecidae; genus Rhinopithecus; species Rhinopithecus roxellana. Next base: position 66,131,614 of record NC_044559.1, on the reverse strand, counting down.
GCGGGGTTTTTCTGTGTTAGCCAGGATGGTCTTGATCTCTTGACCTCATGATCCGCCTGCGTCAGCCTCCCAAAGTGCTGGGATTACAGGCGTGAGCCACCGTGCCCAGCCGGGAAGGTTAATTTCTATGTTCATTTAAAAGCCACCATAAATATCAGTTCTATGGGACAATTGAAATCACTTGTAGTATTCATTTAACAAATTATTATTGCCCTCTTAAAAAATGCAAATCAGAAAAAATCTACTCACAGCTCACAGATGATGGACAGAGGCTGCAAAACCATACACAAGTATATATGTAACATAATTTCACATAAGAATATGTACTATAAAGACAATAGTTATAGACTCGGAGTGGTTTATGGATGGGTATACGCAGAGGAGTTGGTGTCATTTGAGACCAGAATGTTAAAAGAGGCTAATGATGCAAGAATCTTACAAGCAAAGACAAAAGCAAATGGAAAAGCCTTGAGGTAGGAAGGAGGTTGGTGTTTAATAAGGTCAATATGGATGAATTATTTCTAAAGAACATGTGGAAGAAGGGGATATGGGATGAACTCCATCTCTCTGTAAGTTTTTTCATTTTTTGTACTCTCACAACTCAGTAATTTCTATTCAGTGAACGTGTTAAATGAATGAATGAACCCCACATTACCTAGGGTTAAGCATGGTACTATAAATCATATGAGCAAAGCAAAAAGAATAATGCTGGAAGCATCACACTACCCTACATCAAACTATATTATTAATACAAGGCTACAGTAATCAAAACAACATGGTACTGGTACAAAAACAAACACATAGACCAATGGAACAGAATAGAGTTCTCAGAAATAAAGTCACACATCTACAACTATCGGACGTGTGACAAAACTTAGAAAAACAAACTATAGAAAAAAACTGCCTATTCAATGAATGGTGCTGGTATAACTGGCTAGCTATATGGAGAATGATGAAACTAGGCCCTTCCTTCAACCACGTACAATTTTTTTTTTTTTTAAATAAGAATCAGTTACTTAAATTTAAGACATAAAACTATAAAACTCCTAGAAAGAAACTTAAAAAATATCATTCTAGACATTGCTCTTGGCACATAAGTTACGACTCAGTCACCATAAGCAATTACAACAAAAACAAAAATTGATGAGTGGAAACTAATTAAACTAAAGAGCTTTGGCTCAGCAAAGAGACTATCAACAGAGTAAACAGACAATCTGTAGGAGAAAGTGTTTATGGACTATGCATCTGACAAAGGTCTAATATCCAGCATCTATAAAGAACTGAATTCAACAAGCAAAAAGTAAACACCCCATTAAAAATCAGAGGACATGAACAGACACTTCCCAAAAGAAAACATACAAGCAACTAACAGACGTATAAGAAAATGCTCATCACTAATCATCAGAGACATGCAAATCAAAACCACAGTGAAATACCACCTCACACCAGTCAGAGTACTGATTATGAAAAAGTCAAAAAATAACAGATGCTGGTGAGGTTATGGAGGAAACAAAAAAAGCACATTCATTGTTGGTGGGAATGTAAATTAATTCAGCTACTGTGGAAGGCAGTTTGGAGATGTCTCAATTAACCTAAGACGGAATTACTATTTGACCCAGCAATTCTATTAGTGGGTATATAACCAAAGAAAAATAAATTGTTCTACCAAAAAGACACATGCACTTATATGTTCATCACAGCACTTTTCGTAATAGCTAAGACGTGGAATCAATCTGAGTGTCCATCAGTGGTGGGTTGGATAAAGAAATGTGGCATATATGCACCACGGAATACTATGCAGACATAAGAAAAGCATGAAAGAAGTGAGAGGTGAAGCCAGCTGGGCTTCTGGGTCATATGGGGACTTGGAGAACTTCTCCTTCTAGCTAAAGGATTGTAAAAACACCAGTCAGCACTCTGTCTAGCTAATTGGGTAGGGACCTGGAGAACTTTTCTGTCTAGCTAAAGGATTGTAAGTGCACCAATCAGCGCTCTGCATCTAGGTAAAGGTTTGTAAATGCACCAGTCAGCACTCAGTAAAAACAGACCAATCAACACTCTGTAAAATGGACCAATCAGCATTCTGTTAAATGGACCAATCAGTGCTCTGTAAAATGGACCAATCAGCAGGATGTGGGTGGGGACAAATAAGGGAATAAAAGCTGACCACCAGCAGCAGCAATGACAGCCTCCTCAGATCAGCTTCCCTGCTGTGGAAGCGTTGTTCTTTTGCTCTTTGCAATAAATCTTGCTGCTGTTCACTCTTTGGGTCCACACTACCTTTATGAACTGTAACACTCACCACAAAGGTCTGCACCTTCACTCTTGAAGCCAGCAAGACCACGAAGCCACCGCGAGGAACGAACAACTCTGGATGCACCACCTTGAAGAGCTGTAACACTCACTGCGAAGGTCTGCAGCTTCACTCCTGAAGTCAAGCGAGACCATGAACCCATCAGAAGGAAGAAACTCCAGACACACCTGAACATCAGAAGGAACAAACCCCGGACACACCATCTTTAAGAACTGTAACACTCACCACGAGGGTCTGTGGCTTCATTCTTGAAGTCAGCGAGACCAAGAACCCACCAGAAGGAACCAATTCCGGACACGAAAGCATGCCCTTTGCAGCAACACTGATGCAGCTGGAAACAATTATACCAAGTGAATTAATGCAGGAACAGAAAACAAAATACTGCATGTTTTCGCTTATAAGTGGAAGCTAAACATTGAGTACACATGGACATAAACATGGGAACAGTAGATACTGGAGACTGTTAGAGGTGTAGGGGGAAGGAGGGGAGCAAAGGCTGAAAAACTACATATTGAGTACTATGTTTGCTACCTCAGTAACAAAATCAATTGTACCCCAAACCTCAGCATTATGAAACGAAAATAGGAGTTGAAATTTAAAAAAATAAGAAAAAAGGCAGAGGCACCTATGGTCTCCGTCACTTGAAAGTTGTGAAGATCTAAATGAATTAGCAAAATAGAAGAGTGAAGAGTGGTTACTAAGGCAGCCAGTAGTGTGGAATATGATATTCTATAACCCACACAAAGAGTGTTCCAGAAAAGATAGAGTGATTATCAAAGCTTTAGAGAGTTTTCATATAAACAAGGACTGCAAAATGCTGTATTTCGCAAATAAGTAGAAATAAAACATATGAGCATGATGACAAGTGATAGTAAAAATTTATAAAATTTTTAATTGCTAATATTTTAGACAATTTTTAAATTTCTCTTACAAATACATCTTATATAAACATATTGTTACTTAGTTGTATGATACTAATCTTTAAGGTTAAATATATTTTATTTAATGGAAAACAAAAAGCCCTTAGAGATTTGTTTTAAGTTGTGTTTAATTTCTGGCTGGGTGCGGTGGTTCATGCCTATAATCCCAGCACTTTGGGAGGCCAAGGTGGGTGGATTACTTGAGCTCAGTAGTTTGAGACCAGCCTGGGCAACATGGTGAAACCCCATCTCTTCTAAAAATGCAAAAATTATCCATGCATGGTGCGTGCCTGTAATCTCAGCTGCTTGGTAGGATGAGGAACGAGATCATTTGAGCCTGGGAGGCAGAGGTTGCAGTGAGCCGAGATCACGCCACTGGCTTCCAGCCCGGACGACAGAGTGAGACTCTGTCTCAAGAAAAATAAAGTAAAATAAACAAATAAACATGTAAATTGTGGTTAAATTAAGTTGTTGTATCTATGTTAGCAAAGTTGATAGCTCACCTTGATTGATTAAGCTTCCTGTAGTAGCATGCTCCTATTTTGAATATTTTATTTATAAAATATATGTATCCTTCTGTAGGATCCTGACTATGTTACTTATTTGAAAATTCCAGAAAAAAATATCAAAAATGTATGGGAAATGAAAACTGGAATTAAGAAGGATTGTTATACAGCAACTCATCAGTCTTTTAAAAACATGGTTATCTGAAGTAGCACTTACACTGATACATGGGCTTGACTCCATCTGTAGAAATAGCTGACATGGTTAATGAGAAGGTTTCCAAAATCTGTCCTGCTATGCTTTTCACATGACCTCAGTTTTCATAAAAAAAATTAAAGAAGAAATGTATTGTATATACATTTCTTTTCTTTTTTTTTTTTATTATACTTTAAGTTCTAGGGTACATGTGCATAACGTGCAGGTTTGTTACATATGTATACTTATGCCATGTTGGTGTGCTGCACCCATCAACTCATCAGCACCCATCAATTCATCATTTATATCATGTATAACTCCCCAATGCAATCCCTCCCTCCTCCCCCCTCCCCATGATAGGCCCCAGTGTGTGATGTTCCCCTTCCCGAGTCCATGTGATCTCATTGTTCAGTTCTCACCTATGAGTGAGAACATGCGGTGTTTGGTTTTCTCTTCTTGTGATAGTTTGCTAAGAATGATGGTTTCCAGCTGCATCCATGTCCCTACAAAGGATGCAAACTCATCCTTTTTTATGGCTGCATAGCATTCCATGGTGTATATGTGCCACATTTTCTGAATCCAGTCTGTCACAGATGGACATTTGGGTTGATTCCAAGTCTTTGCTATTGTGAATAGTGCCGCAATAAACATACGTGTGCATGTGTCTTTGTAGTAGAATAATTTATAATCCTTTGGGTATATACCCAGTAGTGGGATGGCTGGGTCATATGGTACATCTAGTTCTAGATCCTTGAGGAATTGCCATACTGTTTTCCATAATGGTTGAACTAGTTTACAATCCCACCAACAGTGTAAAAGTGTTCCTATTTCTCCACATCCTCTCCAACAACTGTTGTTTCCTGACTTCTTAATGATTGCCATTCTAACTGGTGTGAGATGGTATCTCATTGTGGTTTTGATTTGCATTTCTCTGATGGCGAGTGATGATGAGCATTTTCTCATGTGTCTGTTGGCTGTATGAATGTCTTCTTTTGAGAAATGTCTGTTCATATCCTTTGCCCACTTTTTGATGGGGTTGTTTGTTTTTTCTTGTATATTTGTTTGAGTTCTTTGTAGATTCTGGATATTAGCCCTTTGTCAGATGAGTAGGTTGCAAAAATTTTCTCCCATTCTATAGGTTGCCTGTTCACTCTGATGGTAGTTTCTTTTGCTGTGCAAAAGCTCTTTAGTTTAATGAGATCCCATTTGTCAATTTTGGCTTTTGCTGCCGTTGCTTTTGGTGTTTTAGACATGAAGTCCTTGCCCATGCCTATGTCCTGAATGGTACTACCTAGATTTTCTTCTAGGGTTTTTATGGTATTAGGTCTAACATTTAAGTCTCTAATCCATCTTGAATTAATCTTCGTATAAGGGGTAAGGAAAGGATCCAGTTTCAGCTTTCCACTTATGGCTAGCCAATTTTCCCAGCACCATTTATTAAATAGGGAATCCTTTCCCCATTTCTTGTTTCTCTCAGGTTTGTCAAAGATCAGATGGCTGTAGATGTGTGGTATTATTTCTGAGGACTCTGTTCTGTTCCATTGGTCTATATCTCTGTTTTGGTACCAGTACCATGCTGTTTTGGTTACTGTAGCCTTGTAGTATAGTTAGAAGTCAGGTAGCGTGACGCCTCCAGCTTTGTCCTTTTGACTTAGGATTGTCTTGGCAACGCGGGCTCTTTTTTGGTTCCATATGAACTTTAAAGCAGTTTTTTCCAATTCTGTGAAGAAAGTCATTGGTAGCTTGATGGGGATGTCATTGAATCTATAAATAACTGGGGGCAGTATGGCCATTTTCACGATATTGATTCTTCCTATCCATGAGCATGGTATGTTCTTCCATTTGTTTGTGTCCTCTTTGATTTCACTGAGCAGTGGTTTGTAGTTCTCCTTGAAGAGGTCCTTTACATCCTTTGTAAGCTGGATTCCTAGGTATTTTATTCTCTTTGAAGCAATTGTGAATGGAAGTTCATTCCTGATTTGGCTCTCTGCTTGTCTGTTACTGGTGTATAAGAATGCTTGTGATTTTTGCACATTAATTTTGTATCCTGAGACTTTGCTGAAGTTGCTTATCAGCTTAAGGAGATTTTGGGCTGAGACAATGGGGTTTTCTAAATATACAATCATGTCATCTGCAAACAGGGACAATTTGACTTCTTCTTTTCCTAACTGGATACCCTTGATTTCTTTCTCTTGCCTGATTGCCCTAGCCAGAACTTCCAAGACTATGTTGAATAGGAGTGGTGAGAGAGGGCATCCCTGTCTTGTGCCAGTTTTCAAAGGGAATTTTTCCAGTTTTTGCCCATTCAGAATGATATTAGCTGTGGGTTTGTCATAAATAGCTCTTATTATTTTGAGGTATGTTCCATCAATACCGAATTTATTGAGCGTTTTTAGTATGAAGGGCTGTTGAATTTTGTCAAAAGCCTTTTCTGCATCTATTGAGATAATCATGTGGTTCTTGTCTTTGGTTCTGTTTATATGCTGGATTACGTTTATTGATTTGCGAATGTAGAACCAGCCTTGCATACCGGGGATGAAGCCCACTTGATCATGGTGGATAAGCTTTTTGATGTGCTGCTGAATCCGGTTTTCCAGTATTTTCTTGAGGATTTTTGCATCGATGTTCATCAGGGATATTGGTCTAAAATTCTCTTTTTTTGTTGTGTCTCTGCCAGGCTTTGGTATCAGGATGATGTTGGCCTCATAAAATGAGTTAGGGAGGATTCCCTCTTTTTCTATTGATTGGAATAGTTTCAGAAGGAATGGTACCAGCTCCTCCTTGTACTTCTGGCAGAATTCAGCTGTGAATCCATCTGGTCCTGGACTTTTTTTGGTGGGTAGGCTATTAATTGTTGCCTCAATTTCATAGCCTGCTATTGGTCTATTCAGGGATTCAACTTCTTCCTGGTTTAGTCTTGGAAGAGTGTAAGTGTCCAGGAAATTATCCATTTCTTCTAGATTTTCTAGTTGATTTGCGTAGAGGCGTTTATAGTATTCTCTGATGGTTGTTTGTATTTCTGTGGGGTCGGTGGTGATATACCCTTTATCATTTTTTATTGCGTCTATTTGATTCCTCTCTCTTTTCTTCTTTATTAGTCTTGCTAGCGGTCTGTCAATTTTGTTGATCTTTTCAAAAAACGAACTCCTGGATTCATTGATTTTTTGGAGGGTTTTTTGTGTCTCTATCTCCTTCAGTTCGGCTCTGATCTTAGTTATTTCTTGCCTTCTGCTAGCTTTTGAATGTGTTTGCTCTTGCCTCTCTAGTTCTTTTAATTGTGATGTTAGAGTGTCAATTTTAGATCTTTCCTGCTTTCTCTTGTGGGCATTTAGTGCTATAAATTTCCCTCTACACACTGCTTTAAATGTGTCCCAGAGATTCTGGTATGTTGTATCTTTGTTCTCATTGGTTTCAAAGAACATCTTTATTTCTGCTTTCATTTCGTTATGTACCCAGTAGTCATTCAGGAGCAGGTTGTTCAGTTTCCATGTAGTTGAGCGGTTTTGATTGAGTTTCTTAGTCCTGAGTTCTAGTTTGATTGCACTGTGGTCTGAGAGACAGTTTGTTATAATTTCTGTTCTTTTACATTTGCTGAGGAGTGCTTTACTTCCAATTATGTGGTCAATTTTGGAATAAGTGCGATGTGGTGCTGAGAAGAATGTATATTCTGTTGATTTGGGGTGGAGAGTTCTATAGATGTCTATTAGGTCCGCTTGGTGCAGAGATGAGTTCAATTCCTGGATATCCTTGTTAACTTTCTGTCTCGTTGATCTGTCTAATGTTGACAGTGGAGTGTTGAAGTCTCCCATTATTATTGTATGGGAGTCTAAGTCTCTTTGTAAGTCTCTAAGGACTTGCTTTATGAATCTGGGTGCTCCTGTATTGGGTGCATATATATTTAGGAGGGTTAGCTCTTCCTGTTGAATTGATCCCTTTACCATTATGTAATGGCCTTCTTTGTCTCTTTTGATCTTTGATGGTTTAAAGTCTGTTTTATCAGAGACTAGGATTGCAACCCCTGCTTTTTTTTGTTCTCCATTTGCTTGGTAGATCTTCCTCTATCCCTTTATTTTGAGCCTATGTATGTCTCTGCATGTGAGATGGGTCTCCTGAATACAGCAGACTGATGGCTCTTGACTCTTGATCCAGTTTGCCAGTCTGTGTCTTTTAATTGGAGCATTTAGTCCATTTACATTTAAGGTTAATATTGTTATGTGTGAACTTGATCCTGTCATTATGATATTAACTGGTTATTTTGCTCGTTAGTTGATGCAGTTTCTTCCTAGCCTCGATGGTCTTTACATTTTGGCATGTTTTTGCAATGGCTGGTACCGGTTTTTCCTTTCCATGTTTAGGGCTTCCTTCAGGGTCTCTTGTAAGGCAGGCCTGGTGGTGACAAAATCTCTAAGCATTTGCTTATCTGTAAAGGATTTTATTTCTCCTTCACTTATGAAACTTAGTTTGGCTGGATATGAAATTCTGGGTTGAAAATTCTTTTCTTTAAGAACGTTGAATATTGGCCCCCACTCTCTTCTGGCTTGTAGAGTTTCTGCCGAGAGATCTGCTGTTAGTCTGATGGGCTTCCCTTTGTGGGTAACCCGACCTTTCTCTCTGGCTGCCCATAAGATTTTTTCCTTCATTTCAACTTTGGTGAATCTGGCAATTATGTGTCTTGGAGTTGCTCTTCTGGAGGAGTATCTTTGTGGCGTTCTCTGTATTTCCTGAATTTGAATGTTGGCCTGCCCTACTAGGTTGGGGAAGTTCTCCTGGATGATATCCTGAAGAGTGTTTTCCAACTTGGTTCCATTTTCCCCCTCACTTTCAGGCACCCCAATCAGACATAGATTTGGTCTTTTTACATAATCCCATACTTCTTGCAGGCTTTGTTCATTTCTTTTTCTTCTTTTTTCTTTTGGTTTCTCTTCTCGCTTCATTTCATTCATTTGATCCTCAATCGCTGATACTCTTTCTTCCAGTTGATCGAGTCGGTTACTGAAGCTTGTGCATTTGTCACGTATTTCTCGTGTCATGGTTTTCATCTCTGTCATTTAGTTTATGATCTTCTCTGCATTAATTAGTCTAGCTGTCAATTCTTCCACTCTTTTTTCAAGATTTTTAGTTTCTTTGCGCTGGGTACGTAATTCCTCCTTTAGCTCTGAGAAGTTTGATGGACTGAAGCCTTCTTCTCTCATCTCGTCAAAGTCATTCTCTGACCAGCTTTGATCCGTTGCTGGCGATGGGCTGCACTCCTTTGCAGGGGGAGATGCGCTCTTAGTTTTTGAATTTCCAGCTTTTCTGCCCTGCTTCTTCCCCATCTTTGTGGTTTTATCTGTCTCTGGTCTTTGATGGTGGTGACGTACTGATGGGGTTTTGGTATAGGTGTCCTTCCTGTTTGATAGTTTTCCTTCTGACAGTCAGAAGGACTGTCTGTTGGTCTGTTGGAGATTGCTTGAGGTCCACTCCAGACCCTGTTTGCCTGGGTATCAGCAGCAGAGGTTGCCGAAGATAGAATATTGCTGAACAGCGAGTGTACCTGTCTGATTCTTCCTTTGGAAGTTTCCTCTCAGGGGTGTCCTCCACCCTGTGAGGTGTGGGGTGTCAGACTGCCCCTAGTGGGGGATGTCTCCCAGCTAGGCTACTCAGGGGTCAGGGACCCACCTGAGCAGGCAGTCTGTCCGTTCTCAGATCTCAACCTCTGCGTTGGGAGATCCACGGCTCTCCCCAAAGCTGTCAGACAGAGTCGTTTGCGTCTGCACCGGCCCCCGCTGCTTCCCCTGTTGGTCTTCAGCTGTGCGCTGTCCCCAGAGGTGGAGACTACAGAGACAGGCAGGCTTCCTTGAGCTGCTGTGAGCTCCACCCAGTTCGAGCTTCCCAGCGGCTTTGTTTACCTACTTAAGCCTCAGCAATGGCAGGCGCCCCTCCCCCAGCCTCGCTGCTGCCTTGCGGATAGATCGCCGCATACTGCTGTGTTAGCAGTGAGGGAGGCTCCGTGGGCGTGGGACCCTCCCGGCCAGGTGTGGGATATATACTCCTGGTGTGCCTGTCTGCTTAAAGCGCAGTATTGGGGTGGGAGTTACCCGATTTTCCAGGTGTTGTGTGTCTCAGTTCCCCTGGCTAGGAAAACGGATTCCCTTCCCCCTTGGCTTCCAGGTGAGGCGATGCCTCGCCCTGCTTCAGCTCTCGCTGGTCAGGCTGCAGCAGCTGACCAGCACCGATTGTCCGGCACTCCCTAGTGAGATGACCCCAGTACCTCAGTTGAAAATGCAGAAATCACCGGTCTTCTGTGTTGCTCACGCTGGAAGTTGGAGACTGGAGCTGTTCCTATTCAGCCATCTTGCTCCGCGCCCTATACATTTCAGAAGACTCCAAGAAGCAGAAAAATTGGAAACTCGATTTTGGCCACCGTTGTCTTCTGCGAAGAGAATCCTTGCAGGTAGTTTTCATCATTTTTCTGTTAAATTGGTGTTTATCTCTTGCTTAATACTTTCCTCATTTTGTTTTCCTTTGATAATCCCTCTTCATGGTGACTAGGCAAATGGAGTCCTCAAATTCTTTAAATGCAGCTTCCCTTTTAATGTGATGTTACATACGTATTACAATACTACTTTCTAACTTTTGGTAAATCATTTTGAATCAAAGTCTATTTTATAGTCTTCTTTTGATATTTTACATTGTCTGAAATGGCTACATATATTTTACCTCATGATATTGAAATATCTGTGCTAAGGAAGAGATTTTAATTAAGCCAGTTGAACTAAAAAATAAAATTAAATTGATTCCATTATTTGAATAATAAAATTAAATAGAGAACTAAAGTATTTGGTTTCCCTAGTGCATCACATAAAAAAAAAAGACAATTTGTTTCATTTCATTTTTTTTCTTTTTGAAGGCAGAGTTAATACATTTGCAAAACTATGATAAATTTTAAAAAGGCATACAGAAAAGATGTAATGGCAAGAAAACAATGCCTAAGGTAATTCAAAAATAATTAGAAATATCTCTCCTAATAAAGAGAGGCTCAGGTGAAAACACTGGTCTTTATAGGAGCTATATTGCCCTGAAGAAAAGAAGCCACTATGTTCCCTCACTGCTGAAGACAGAATGAGATTTGGCTTCAAGAAATATTTAGATATGAGGAAGAGCCTTTCTAATTGGTAAAGTCCTTAAATGCTTCTATCGGTTTCTTAAAATGGTTATGATTTTTTTTTTTCTAAAAATCTTTTAAAAATCGATTTAAATGCTGTGGTCTAGTGGTAATAGTGTGTGAATACAGAGAAATAGCTAATGACCTCAAGATTTTTCTGAATCTAAATAGAGAACACTATATTTGGTTGATGAGAGTATGAAACCAAAGAAGTAATTTACTGGTCATTTATGAACCACACGACAGCCTCACTTCAGTAAGAACTTTAAGAAAGTAATTCTGTATACTACTTTTAGTGTTCATATTAAAGCAATTTTATCACAGTTTCAAAATGATATAAAAAATAAATCTATTGCCAGAGTAGCACAATTTTAAATATTGATTTGTTTGTAAAAAGATAGCTTTAATCATTATTCATGGTCCAAAAATTTCTCTTGACATATATACAGCTATACATAGAGAGATACAGTATAATATGCATGCTATATTATCAAGAATGAAGTAGAAGTTAATATTTAAAAATTTTCATCTTGATTTTAAATGTTTTCTATACTTTAAAAATTAAATATGATTATTTGAAGTATTTCATTGGAAGAAATATTAAACTTATTGGGAATATATAAAGGAGAGATCTGTCTGTTCCTAATACAATTTAAAATATAAGCAAATATTTGGTAGTTTAATGTTTATCTAGACCAGGTTAAGTGATTTACACCTGTAATCCTAATACTTTGGGAGGGCAAATTGAATGGAACACTTGAGGCCAGGAGTTCTAGACCAACCTGGGCAACATAAAGAAACCCCCATCTTTACAAATAATTTAAAATAATTCGTTCAGCATGATGACATGCACCTGTAGTTCCAGCTATTTATTAATCTGCTCTCACATGGCTATAAAGAACTGTCCAAGACTGGGTAGTTTATAAAGGAAAGAAGTTTAATTGACTCACAGTTCCAGAGGGCTGGGGAGGCCTCAGGAAACTTACAATCATGGTGGAAGTGGAAGCATACACATCCTTCTTCACATGGCAGCAGCAAGGAGAAGTACCAAGCAAAAGGGGGAAAAGCCCTTTATAGAAATATCAGATTTTGTGAGAACTCACTCATTGTCACAAGAACACCATGAGGGTACCCTCATGTTCAAGTTACCTACCACCAGGTCCCTCCAACAACACATGTGGATTATGAGAACTACAATTCAAGATGAAATCTGGATGGGGACAAAGCCAAACCATATCAAGCCTCTTGGGAGGCTGAGGCAGAAAGATTGCATGAGCCCAGGAGTTCAAGGCTGCAGTGAGCTATAATGGTGCCACTGCACATCAACCTGGGTGACAGCACGAGATCCTGTCTTTAAAATATATATATACATAAACATATGAATAACTTAAATATTTGTGTCACATATATCATAATTATTAAGATATATAATTCATAAACTCATTTATTATGTTATTTTAGTTTTTAAAACATATCTAATAAGAGTGAGTTTTATACATTAGAATACATTGATCATATCTGTTATATTTTAGTGGAATCAAGTGTTAAAGGATATTTAACAAATACTAATTATTAGTAATTTTAAGTGATCAACTTTATAACATTTTTTTAGAGTACTTAAAATTCTGGGTTTCAAAATGAGAGGTTTTTCCAAGATTAAAGCCACAGCTATTTTTATGATTTATTAAAACAATGAATTTGACTTGATTCATGTGGTAAATTTCCCAGAAATAATGTTAGGACTAGAGCTGTTTCATCTATTATACAGTTTAATTATACAACTATTTTAAAAAGACTTTGGAAAGAAGTAAAGAAAGAAAAGGAGGGAGGAAGGGAAAGCAAAAAGAAGCAAAGAAGGGAAGGAAGATAGTAGGAAAGGACAGAGAGGGAAAAAAACTTTAAAATATTTTCAAGGGAAATTCTACATCATTTTAGTTATTTAGTTATCATAATATGCGATATCAAATAAAATGTGGTACTTTGATAACACGGGTGATAAAAGAATCAAAATGTTTCTTGCAGGCTCACTGAATCCTATCAGGGCCACACTTTCGTGATAGTGTGGTAATCTATAGAATAATAGCAATCTTAGAATAAAAAGTTTATTGATATAGTCACTATGTAACATGTATGTTCATATTTATATACATAAGTTGTATCTGTAGAAATCATTTAGGAAGTTCTAAGATTTTCTGGATAGCAAACTATTTTAGTCATATGTTCATATTTATATACATACAATCTTATCTGTAAAAATCATCCAGGAAGTTCTAAGATGTTCTGGATAGGAAACGATTTTAGGCATCTGAGAGATAATATTCCATAATACCAGCATGTTTTCTTTTTCATTTTATCAATTACAGACATAATTCCATATGCATCACAAATATGTTGGCTTTATTAAAAAGAAGATTCTAAGTATAATCATTTTATGTTTTCGAGAGCCAATCTGTGATTGTCATAAGTAATTTTAGTCGCTGTACTACAGACTGAATGGGTCTTCATGCTAGCAAAAACTCTAAAAATTTGTTCTTGAAACAGTGGGTGCTATAATTATGCTTTTTCATCATTGACCTCCTGTTCTGGAGGTGACTTGGATTATGTGCTGCATAACCTCTTAGAAAGTGTTCTAAGGCAAGATTTACTAGGGCATCAAATTCTATAGTATCTTTGCCAAGTAATTTTGCTCAATTGTGTTGCCACCTTATTTTCCTAGTAAAGGACTATTGCCTTTAAGATAGTACTGAAAAACGTTAAGTTGATTTGATGTTAAAAGACCTCTGTTTTAGTGTGAGCCAAGTTTCTTCAAGTAAGAACTTTGCCATTTTCCAGCTAAGGAAATTTCAGAAAATAATTCTTAAAGCCTAGATTTTATTATTTTAAAAGTATAGGTAGTAGCGCCGGGCGTGGTGCCTCACGCCTGTAATCCTAGCCCTTCGGGAGGCCAAGGTGGGCGGATCACGAGGTCAGGAGTTCAAGACCAGGCTGGCCAACATAGTGAAACCCGTCTCTACTAAAAATAGAAAAAATTATCAGGGCATGGTGGCGGGCTCCAGTAGTCCCAGCTACCTGGGAGTCTGAGGCAGGAGAATCACTTGAACCCAGGAGGTGGAGGTTGCAGTAAGCAGATATCGCACAACTGCACTTCCAGGCTGGGCGAGAGTATGAGACTCTGTCTCAAAAAGAAAAAATGTAGGTACTATTGATACCAACTTCTGAACTTATCGTAAGTATGAAAATGTATGTAATACATACAGTCTGATACATAGTAAAACACTCAAACTGATAGCTAACAACTCTTGTTATTATCATTATTATTAAAATGCAAGCAAAGTTGCTGACATTGCATGACACTGTGCCCCAAGTCCTACGATGTGTTCTGCTAAACCCCCACTCTTTCTCAGGCAAGTCATATACAAGGTTAGCCATTGTATATGATTATAATAAGTCTGATTATGTCCAAATAGGCAAAAAGTTTTTCTTAAAAAAATGCCCTTGTTTCTATACATCTTCAGTGGGTGAACTGACCATCCACCACTAGGTGAAACCAGTTGTTTATATAAAAATATTATCCCAGAACTGACAGTTCCCTAACATGCTTTCCAGGTGTATTCAATGTTTTCTATTTCCCAAACCTTGAAATATATGAATACTTTAGATATCAGTTGAAGTGTCTGGGCACCCTTGATATGTGGTTATCCATTCACCTATTTATGCATTCAGTCAAATACTCCTTGAATACATATATGGGTCAGGTAATATTCAAGGTACTCAGCTAGAGTCCCTACCCTAATGAAGCTTGTATTCTTATGTGAGAGACAAACAGTAAACAAGTAAATACATAAAATATATGCTATAATTTCAGACAGTGTTGCTGAAGAAAGGTAATTTAGTGGGAGTATTAGAGAACGCCTGGAGAAGAGGAGGGTAAATGTATTAGTCAACAATGTGTGAGATGAGTGTATTGTATTGCTACCTTATTTTCCTGGTAAGGGACTATTACCTTGGCAAAGCCAAGGAGGCAGGAACAAGGAAGATGTATGAAAAAGAAATAAGCAAGGTGAAATCAGATGAGCAGGCAAAAATTAAATGTTTTTAGGATCAGATTGCCCATACTAACAACTCTGTGTTTATTTTTTGTGTGTGTGTGATGCAAAATCATTGGAGGGGTTTAAGCAGGAGTCATGAGATAATTGTAATAGAATTGAAGCAGAAAGTCAATTAAGAGTCTACTACAGAAAATACAGAGGATATGAGTAGACATTAGGGCATATATTCATTGAGGTACTGGCAGGATGTGATGATTATTTGGCTATGGGGCTTAAGAGAAAGGATCAATGATTACCCCTAGGCTTTCAGATAGAACACCTTAGTAAAAAGTAGAGCCATTATCTATAGTAGAAGCGTTATACATTTGGGAGATGAAATCATTCTGGTTTTGAATATGTTTACTTGAAAATAGCATATCTGCAGACAATTGTATGTCCAAGTTTGGACTTAAAAGATTCAGAGTGTAGCCAGATATTAAAATTTGGTAGTCATGAACAAATAGAGGATATTTGAAGCTATTGGACTGGGAGAGGTTCCAGGGGCCAAGAGTAGAAGTAGAAAACAGAAGTTCTCGTAACAGAGCCTTGGAAAACTCCAGCATTTAGTAGCCAGAAAGAGTGAGAACAAGCAAAGAGTCCGAGACAGAGCACCAGATGGGAAGGAGAAAAGGCAGAAGAGTGGAAAAAAGTTAAACAAAGAATGTATTCAAGGAGACAGTGATCAGTGGTGATGTGTAGTATATGAAAGGACTGAACTTACAGAAAATAAGGAATTATATAAATACTGAAGATTCACATATTTATCTCATAGCCCAACTGTAATTCATGAACCAACATGAGCAACAGATTATTTTCAAGGACAGTCATGAAGAAAATGGCAATATAAAAAACAACGTTCTCCAAACTGTTTTTGCACCAAAGTGTCAAGTCCAGGCAAATCAACACCCTGTGGGGAAAATGTTCTTGCTTTTTCTGCATCAGAATAATGCCAAATAGAAGTGTTTCTTTCTCTGAAGAAGTTAATGTTGTAATTTAGTGTTTAGGTTTGAAGTCAAACTTTACCACATACTAGTTCTCTACTCAAGATATTTATTTGACTTCTAGGTCTTAAGACATTCACAAGGCCTAAGCACTGTAAATGTTATAGTGCTCACCTCAGTGTCACCCTATGTAGTTCCAAATGAAACCAATCTAAAACCTAATATAAGTGAGGACAGCCAGCAAAGTTTTGACCTATCCTTTATCATCACTTTGATTCTTTTAATCTTACCAAATTTTAATTCAAATTTTAATTGTTTTTTTAAAAGTGAAATACTTTGTTTGGTGTTCCAACTTATCTTGCCTATCCCTGGAATATTTCAGCATTCTTTAACTTATTGTAAGCCACAAGTTCATTAGCTCTAAAATGGGTAACAGAGTACACATACATCATCTTTAATATGGTTGCAGTACATGGTAAGCATCTAGCAATTGTTAGCGATTGTTAACTTACCCGTTATTACTATCATCTTCGTTATTAATGTAATTTAAAGGATTGAGCTTTAATTTAATGATGTATAGAAATACCTAGCATTGTAATCAACAAAGTGTAGATGACAAATAATTTTTGTGTTTTTAGCTTTCATGCCCATTCCTGCACTTTACCACAGTCCTCTCAAATTAGCCAAGCATGGTAGCACACACCTGTATTCCCAGCCACTTGGGAGGCTAGAGTGGGATAGGAACACTTGAAACCGGAAGTTTTGAGGTTACAGGAAACTATGGTGATGCCACTGCAGTTCAGCCTGGGCAACAAAGAACGACCCTGTCTCTGAATTTAAAAAAGGAGATATTGGTTGTCTTGAGAGGCAGATGTAATTCACATAATTAAAGGAAAGTGGTAGAGAAGATGCCCAAAGCAACCATTAATTTTTCCCTCATATAAATCATTTAAAAATAACCTGTAGTAGAGATACTTCATTGATTCAGATTGAGTTATCATGAAGAAATAATTATCGGGCTACATTTCAACCCTGAAAGAATGAAATTATGGAAATGCGATTTTCACTTCTGAAAGACCATGAATTTTAAAGATCCATTTAATGTTATGATTACACTTTGTTTTAACTTGGTGACAGCAAATTAATAATTAATAATTTTATTTTAGGGATTACCTGCAAGTCGTGTGAGGTATAGAGTAGATGATGTCCAGTTTCCTTACCCTGCCAGTATTTTTGATGTGGAAGAAGATTCTGGAAGAGTAATAACACGAGTCAATCTTAATGAAGAACCTACAACAATTTTTAAGGTCAGTGTCTCTTTTCATTATGTAGTCTATTTGATGTTTAATTTTTGATAGAGAATTTGGCTTAACAGATGAGAGCACCTTTTTTATTTCAATTTTTCTCCTTTTTAATTTTTTAAAATTACAATTTTTTTTCTTAGAAACTTCCAAAATAGTAAAAAGAAAACCACTCGGTATCTCACATCTTGGAGACAGCCAGAATTTGCAATTTGGATCTCTATCCTCAGGATGACATTTCATACAAATACAAATATATAAATATATGTTTTCAAATCACATAGTCTTATACATACTGCTTTTTAAATTCAATATTATATTGTCTATGCCAATAAGTGACATTAATACTGTTATTTTAGTGGTTTCATAGAATTTTACTATATGAGTATAACATTATATTTTTCTTTTTAATATAATATTGAGTTGCTTTACAATTAGACTGTTTCCATTTTTTGTTACAATAAATGCTATCCTGCAACTATGTGTATGAATATCATTTTTCCCATACTCATTTTTTTCTTGAGATAAGTACTCTTGATATATTATAATTCTAGAAAACTTGAAAAAAATACCCCTTTCTATGCATTCTTTATCTTTCCTGAGAGTATCCATTTTCCTAATACCACTCAACAGTTGGATATTGTTATGTTAATCTTTGCATATATCTAGGAAAATATCTATCTCTATTTGATTTTTGTAAAATTTTACTTTTCTTCAAAAACTAATGAAACAGAACATATTCACACTTTTGTTTTCTACATATTTAAAAATATATTTGACAAAATAATGCCTGTCTCTACCTGTCAAGGTATTAAAAACATATTTTGCATTACCATAAGTAGACAATTTTATTACGTGTTTGAACATTTCCATTTTTAATAGTTACTTAGAATAATTTTTGTTACTGTGAATAAAGCATTTGACTCTACAGTAGGGAAATAGCTTTATCAGTTAACCACGTAAGTATCAGTGAGCACTATGTCTCTCATGATTTTACCGCTGTTTGGAACAGCTGATCAGTTTGTAAATTAGCATTAACCCAAAGGTCAGTTGTGGCTCTCAGGATGAGATCCTGAGATCCAGGATGGTTCTGTGATCTAGGTTGAATTAGTTTACATTATTAACCTACAGATTCCAAAAGAATTTATATTTCAGAGAACCACATAGTTTTGAAAGTATTTAACATATCTTAAAGTAAACATAGAATTGCTTTGATGTAATATAGGTTATTAAAGAAAATCAATTATAAATCCTATCACAGTGATAAATAATATCAGACATCACACCTCAATGCTGAAGCTTTTTCTTAGTTTTCATCATTTGAACAATTTCTGCTATACCAAATGAACTTGGCCTAATAATTTGTTTTTAAGAGATAGTATACCAAAGAAAGTTAAACTACAAAGATTTCCAATTTTATCCTCTAAAGTATTTCTGCCCTATAATCTCAAAAACAACTAATTCACTAGGAAAATTAATTTCTTTTTTGAGCAAGCTAATTCGCTTTTTATGTGACAGAATTTAACACTTTTTAAATAAGTGTATTGGTGCTATAGAATTATGTGTATTTACTGTGGGCCCCAGTGGAATTATGGAAATGAGTTTTTAATTGGAGAGATATCATATAATATACTTGTTTTATTGGTAGTTGTTTTTTAATCACAGAGTTAGTTACTTCCTTGAGGATTCTCATCTGGCAAGTGAAAATAAGAACATTTATCTGGCTGGATTATTGTAAAGATTAAGTGAGAACGTAGTATATTCTAGCATAGTGTCTGCCACCTGGTAGGCAGTGAGGAAATTGCTCCCCCTTCTGAAACCAGAGAATCCAATACTTAAAGACCTACATATAAAAATTATGCTGTTATGTTGTTCTTATTTATAATCTTTAACATGAATTTTTATTGCTTTTTAAGTTGGTAGTGGTTGCTTTTGATGATGGTGAGCCTGTGATGTCCAGCAGTGCCACAGTGAAGATTCTTGTCTTACATCCTGGTGAGATCCCACGCTTCACACAGGAGGAATATAGGTATTGATTTCTGTCTGATTTTGAAATACATAAAATGTTTAGGACATTTTTGAAAGGAGTCTCTCAAAATTGATGTAATATGAATTTATGAGTAGACTTCCAATTTTGGTTTTGGTATTTCTAAATTAACATAATATATACGTTAAATTTTTAAATAGTTAATATGACAATTTAGTATAAAATATGTTTTAGTAATGGTTTAATGAATAACAGACACTTTAAAAAATTGATACGAACTTATTAAAATACAACATTATATTTTGGGGATTCAATTCTGATTAATGATCTGAATGGTTAGAAATAGACCTTTAGTTTCTCATTATTGCCATTGGCATGTAATCTGCATGTAATCTCATTACATTGGCATGTAACCTGCAATGATATTTTCCATCTAATCAGTGTGTATGTGTGCATGTGTGTGTGTTTGTGTGTGTACATAGTGTGTGTATATATATAGTGTGTACATATATATATGTAGTGTGTGTATTTATATATATACTGTGATGCTATGTGTATACATAAATTTATATATAAATATACTGTATATATACACACATATAATACATATACATTTATATATAAAATATGCACATACACCAATATTATATATTATAGTTTATGGTTTGTATATATACTGTATTAGTCACCTGACGCAGCCATAACAAAATACCATAAACTGGGTGGCTTAAACAACAGAAAATTATTTTCTTTTCTTTTTTTTTTTCTTTTTGAGATGGGGTCTGGCTCTGTTGCCCCAGGGTGGAGTTCAGTAACATAATCTCAGCTCACTGCAAGCTCCACCTCCCGGGTTCACGCCATTCTCCTCCCTCAGCTTCCCCGAGTAGCTGGGACTACAGGCGCCCACTGCCCTGCCTGACTAATTTTTTGTATTTTTAGTAGAGGTGGGGTTTCACTGCGTTAGCCAGGATGATCTTGATCTCCTGACCTCCTGATCTGCCCGCCTCGGCCTGCCGAAGTGCTGGGATTACAGGCATGAGCCACCGCGCCCGTCCACAACAGAAAGTTAATTTCTTATTGTTCTGGTAGCTGACAATCCAAGTTTAAGACCAGGGTGTCCACACGGTCAGGTTCAGGGTCTCTTCTGGTCTTACAGGCAGCTGCCTTTTTGCCATATCCTTACCTGGAGAGAGAGAGAGAAAGCAAGCTCTCTGGTATCTCTGGAAACAAATAACTATATGAAAAATATAATACGCTGTGAGAACACAGTGGTGGAAATAAGATCACAGTATTGAGGAAGCAGGCTAAGGGACACTTAACTATGTTTGAACATGATTAACATAGTTTTAAGTTGCATCTTGAAGGAAATGTAGAGTTTAATCAATCAAAAAAGATATAGACAGAAGTTCCACACTGAATAATCAGCATATGCAGAAATATAAATAAGGGGTGTGGGAGTCTACATTTAATTCCAGAATATTTTAGTATCCAAAGAAAAATTGAAAGTGGGATGATGATAATAATTGAGAATAATTAAAAATGAATATCTCAGGCCGGGCGCGGTGGCTCAAGCCTGTAATCCCAGCACTTTGGGAGGCCGAGACGGGCGGATCACGAGGTCAGGAGATCGAGACCATCCTGGCTAACACGGTGAAACCCCGTCTCTACTAAAAAAATACAAAAAACTAGCCGGGCGAGGTGGCGGGCGCCTGTAGTCCCAGCTACTCGGGAGGCTGAGGCAGGAGAATGGCGTAAATCCGGGAGGCGGAGCTTGCAGTGAGCTGAGATCTGGCCACTGCACTCCAGCCTGGGCGACAGAGCGAAACTCCGTCTAAAAAAAAAAAAAAAAAAAAAAAAAAAAAAAAAAAAAAAAAAAAAAAAAAAGAATATCTCAGATAATGGAGAACTTGATCATGTTCTAGGATGATTTTAGTGTTTTAGAATTTCTTATATTGAACTAATAATTTTACGCTACAGCAGGAGCTAAGGTACTGAGGATTAAGGTAGGTGAGGGACACATCTGCAAACACTTAACACACTGAACCAAGCAGTTTTATCCTTTCATACGAATCTGCCTTTAGAAGAATCTACACAAAAGTAAATTGTGTAATATAATTACCAGAAAATCCTCCGTAGCATGTATGTAAATCATTGAGATGTAAATCATATGTAAAACAAATAAGAATTCTTGTTTAATCTGTTTTAAAAGATTATTCTCACCCACATACATGTACATTATTATCTATTAGTTTCCTTTTTTCTGAAACAGTAACCTGTGCTTCCAATCCTTTGGATTGGATTCCAATTCCTTGCTATGGGATACAGTAGTCCCCTCCTTATCCACAGTATTGTTTTTCACAGTTTGTTGCCCAAAGTCAACCGTGTTCAGAAAATATTAAGTGGAAAATTCCAGAAATAAACAATTCATAAATTTTAAATTGCATGCCATTCTGAGTAGCATGATGAAATCTTATGCTGTCCTGTGCCACCCTGCCCTGGAGCGAAATCATTCTTTTGTCC
Organism: Rhinopithecus roxellana; assembly: GCF_007565055.1. NCBI lineage: Eukaryota > Metazoa > Chordata > Mammalia > Primates > Cercopithecidae > Rhinopithecus > Rhinopithecus roxellana. The sequence continues at coordinate 66,109,700 of NC_044559.1, read as the reverse complement.
ATTGTATCCAAGCTGCCCATCAGTCACTTAGTAGGTCTGAGTTATCAGATTGAAAACAAAACAAAACAAAAAACACATAGTAAATATAGGCTTTGTTGTCATCTGAAGTTCCAGGCCTCTAGTGGGGGTCTTGGAGTATATCCCCCATAAATAAAGGGGAACTCCTGTGCACAGTTTTCTGTTTTTGAAGAACTTCTCTGAATGTGTTAATTTTGAAGTTCTCAAGAACAGGACGGATATAAACTCACTATGTTTCTCACTAAATTATCTAGATCAGGTATTCTCAAAAAATATACTTACTCTTCTAAGTGAATCCAAAAACACACTCACAGTTTTAACTTAAAATTCCCATCTGTGTTCTTCAAAGCCCCTTGCGGCAAGTCTAATTATCTTTGGAAACTCCAAGAGAAGAAGAAAGTGATAAAATGCTTAAACTTCCTCTTTAAATAAACTTAAGTGGTGTACTGTTTCTCTAAGTTTTCATTTAGAACTCATTTCCTTGTTAATAGAAATAAACAAATAGAAATAAACAAATAAACACTTAAATAAACTTAAGTGGTGTACTGTTTCTCTAAGTTTTCATTTAGAACTCATTTCCTTGTTAATAGAAATATGCATCTAGACTTCTCTTTTAGCTAAAATATCCAGGCCAAGGTCATAAATTGAAGCAGGGCATTGCTCATTTAGCTCTCTTTATTAAGTATCTTTGCTTAATGCTGTGTTTTAAAAATGTAAATATGTTGTTCAACGTGTAATTTACCATTTTGCACCATCTCTGCATAAAACTATTAACTTCAAATAGATTCTCTTAATAAAATTGTTGTTAACTTAAGAGAACAAAAATTAGCCAATTGTGTGGTACTAAAATTAACAATAGTCACATAGATACATGTGGGAGAATTTTGATCTTTCAGAACTTTTCTAACAATTACAAAATTGGCCTTGATTATCCCAGTTCATTTGGTGTTCTGAATTATAAAGATAATTTGGTAATCTTGTTGCATCCTACTGTGTATTAATAATATGCACAATTGTACACACATAACTCCCAGAGATTCTAAGAATCAGTATCTTGGTCATAATGCGTTTAGTAGTACTTGAATACTTAAAAGGATTAATTTTTTTATCAAATAACCAGAAAATTTGAAAAATAAATGTTATAACAAATGTGAACAAGGACACTACTTTTTGGATAAATGCAAGTAATTGAATATAATTATGTTTATATAGGTCTAAATTTGAACCAAAATTCTAACTGAACTGTAAAGAAACTTAAGTCTAATGATTATCATCTTCAATTATCTCTTCATTCTTTTTGAAGATCATTGAGGAAATACATAGATAGCAGTATCTGGATGCCTCTTAAATCCTGTTTCTCATGGACATATAGCTGGATTACATTTCCTCTCCTTATTAACTAGGGGTGAATTCTGAATTCTGCCATTTGACTGTTTTATGGCCAAAAAAATATGGAACTAATTGGTCTGCATCATCTCCTTAGAAGGCTTAGTCCCATTAACTACTGTTGTTTCAACTAATATAAGTTGTTCAACATTTTATTAGTTTCCAACAACTAATCACATAATTAATTAATCATATTTAAAAGTCATTCTCATTCATATTGCAGTATTTCCCAGCTTGACATTTTAAAAACAATATTCATGGTAGAATATTTTTATTTCTGTATGATATTTTCTTTTAATATATTCAATTGCTAGCTTTGGCAATATGCCTGTGCCATTTCAGGTTGGCCAACACACTTTCCTTTCTTAATGAAAAAATAGTGAAGCACATAATGGTTTCTGCCAACTTCATATACCTCATTCCCTCTCTAATGTTTTCAAATTCATTTTACTGCCTCAACTGGATGCACATAATTCCCAGAGATGCTAAATGACATGATTAATTTTTGATCATTAGGATGGTCCTTTGTGTTGGGATTACTCCTAGTGAAAAACCTTCTACTTCTTGTGATCAAATTTGGGGGCAATATAAAAATGATAGCTCAGGATTTATGTTCTTTGTAGGGTGTAAGAGAAGGTAATGTGTTACAGATGGAAAGCAGTAATCTGGCACTGTAAGCTGAGGTACACACATGGTTATTACATCTCAGGAATGTCTTCATTCCAATACTTGTGTTTGAATTCCATAGAAAAAAATAGCATTTAACAAATAATTAGGTATAAAAGAGAGATTTTAAAGATAAAATATTTATTTATTTATCATAGAATATTTAACTGAATCATTGACCCATACCTCCCCCTCCTGTCACTGACTCCATTGACTTATTTCTATTAGATACTCATTAAATCATTAAATTTCAGGGTAATCAGATTGAGTTAGGGCTAGTTTAGGCCACTGTAATAGGAAACCACCAAATTTCAATGGTTTAGAGTTCAGGGACCTGGGACAACTCAGGGGTGACCATCTTCAACATTCTGTTTCAAAATAACTCGTTATTACCATTTTAGTCAGGGGAAAGGGGAAAGCAGATAGAAGTCCACATCTAGAGATTTCCTTAATCAAGTGAGGTTAGAATTGATTTCACCCCATTTCAGTTCAGTTCATATTTCGTTGTGAGAATCCAGGTACAGGTCTACATTTAGCTCTAACAAGGGGAGAGGAATGCTGTTCCTTGCTCGACAACTGTGTCCTAGTTCTACCTCAATTGTTGAGGAAAAAAGGGAAATGGTAGAGGTGAAGACCTTGCACATTAAACATGTGATTGTAAACAATTCATAGATTTATAGATTTTAATTGCCACAGTGAGTTTAAAATGACTTAGTTAGAATGCACAATGGGGTACATGAGCTGATGATATAATAGAATAGAAGCATTTTTACATTTAAATATGTATTAATGAAGTAAATTGTTCTTAAAATAACAAGAAAATGAATTTTTTTTTTTTTGAATTCAAAGCAAATCTCAGATTAACATTTGTGGTTGGTTTTAAAAATCTGTATTTTTGGTAATTTCAGTTTAATGAGTATTAACATTACATATTCCGAGCCAAACCTTTCTGAATTTCAAGCTAAAGATTGGATATTTGATACAACGAATTACCTTCTCCAGTTTTCTGAGAAGTTTCAGTGTCTTGGTCACAAAAGTAAAATAAAAAGAAAATAAAAATGAAAGCATAATGGCAAAGTGTAAATTTGAGTTATGAGCTGAAAACTAGCATGGTGAAGACCATCAAAAATGTTTGAGAGGTTGCATTTACTATTTGGCATAACATTTTTCAATATACCAGTTCTAGCTAGACAGAGAAACAAAATCCATTGTTCTTTTTTTAGAATTGAAAGCACTTTTTTTTTTAATTAATAGAACATTTTATTATTGTTGTTGCTATTACTTTTTTTTTCATTTTTTTATTATACTTTAAGTTCTAGGGTACATGTGCATAACGTGCAGGTTTGTTACATATGTATATTTGTGCCATGTTGGTGTGCTGCACCCATCAACTCGTCAGCACCCATCAATTCATCATTTATATCATGTATAACTCCCCAATGCAATCCCTCCCTCCTCCCCCCTCCCCGTGATAGGCCCCAGTGTGTGATGTTCCCGTTCCCGAGTCCAAGTGATCTCATTGTTCAGTTCCCACCTATGAGTGAGAACATGCGGTGTTTGGTTTTCTGTTCTTGTGATAGTTTGCTAAGAATGATGGTTTCCAGCTGCATCCATGTCCCTACAAAGGACGCAAACTCATCCTTTTTTATGGCTGCATAGTATTCCATGGTGTATATATGCCACATTTTCTTAATCCAGTCTGTCACAGATGGACATTTGGGTTGATTCCAAGTCTTTGCTATTGTGAATAGTGCCGCAATAAACATACGTGTGCATGTGTCTTTGTAGTAGACTAATTTATAATCCTTTGGGTATATACCCAGTAGTGGGATGGCTGGGTCATATGGTACATCTAGTTCTAGATCCTTGAGGAATTGCCATACTGTTTTCCATAATGGTTGAACTAGTTTACAATCCCACCAACAGTGTAAAAGTGTTCCTATTTCTCCACATCCTCTCCAACACCTGTTGTTTCCTGATTTTTTAATGATTGCCATTCTAACTGGTGTGAGATGGTATCTCATTGTGGTTTTGATTTGCATTTCTCTGATGGCTAGTGATGATGAGCATTTTTTCATGTGTCTGTTGGCTGTATGAATGTCTTCTTTTGAGAAATGTCTGTTCATATGCTTTGCCCACTTTTTGATGGGGTTGTTTGTTTTTTTCTTGTATATTTGTTTGAGTTCTTTGTAGATTCTGGATATTAGCCCTTTGTCAGATGAGTAGATTGCAAAAATTTTCTCCCATTCTGTAGGTTGCCTGTTCACTCTGATGGTAGTTTCTTTTGAAAGCACTTTTATGTTTTTCTATTGGTAATTGCTTAGTTGCTGGAATATAACAATAGATCTATCATTATCTTCTTCTAAAATTGCAAAAGAATAAAATAATAGGCAAAAGTAATAAACACCATAGTAAGTACTTTAATATTTGCTAAAGAAAAATCCTTCTGGTTTGCCTGCAAAGTTTTGATGACAGATAATTAATAGGTTTTCTGACTTATGTAAAAGTAACAACATAATAAAAAGTCAACCCCTCCTTCCACATAGTTAATCATGGTATGCCTCTGTTTCATTTCCATATTTAAAAACTTCTTTACGGCTGGGCATGGTGGTGCTCACGCCTGTAATCCCAGCACTTTGGGAGGCCAAGATGAATGGATGACAAGGTCAGGAGATCGAGACGATCCTGGCTAACATGGTGAAACTCTGTCTCTACTAAAAATACAAAAAAAATTAGCCGGGCTGGTGGCAGGTGCCTGTAGTCCCAGCTACTCATGAGACTGAGGCAGAAGAATGGTGTGAACCCAGGAGGCAGAGTTTGCAGTGAGCCAAGATTGTGCCACTGCACTCCAGGCTGGATGACAGAGCTTTATTGAGACTCTGTCTCAAAAAAAATAAAAAATAAAAAATAAAAAATCTTTACTTTCTGCTAGCTCCTTTGAAAAAGAAATAATGAAGTTTGAAAATCATTCAAAAATTTTACAAAGACAACCCTATACTCAATAAAGTAGGTTGTCGTTATGTAAAAACACATTTCTTAAGAAAAATGATGTTTGTCTGGTTTATAATTTATAATATTAAGATATTTTATATGTATTGGAAAAAGATTTGAGGTTTTTTTTTTTTTTTTTTTTTTTTTTCAAATCCTGTGAACTGTATGTTATTTCCTGAGGGCTGACTTCAAATAATCAAGGGTAGGAGTAATCACACAATGGGAAGAAAATTGCCCCATAGAGATATATGTTTACTTTTATAATGGTCAGAGTTATAGTAGATAAGAATTACTATACACTTGATTCTCTTTGCTTTGTAGGGTTGTTATAGTAATTGAAACAGACTCATTTTGTTAATTTCTTGACCTTTTCACATCAATCTTTTATGGAGTCACTTAGGTGAAATGGAGGATCAAGACATTGTGTGCTTCATTTGTCATTAATGAACATCTGTTCTATCCAGAGAACAATGAGTTCTTCTTAAAACTTTTGAAATATATAACTCTTCATACTGTGTACTATTCCTTTTGATGACAGCAGCGACCTACCTGGAGCATTTGCTGCAAAGACACTGGCTGCAACCAGGGAAGCGCAGCTGGGGCTGTGCACTCTGCAGGGTCAGTGAGAGCTGGGAATAGGCAGGGGCCCCACACATTTCTGAGTTGGTGGGGCCAGAGCCCAGAACTCACATCCGAGACTATGGACCTGGGTCCCCCTCCCGCTACAGGCTCAAAGTGTGTTCTCCCAATGCCTGGCCTCTCCCTGCTTCCGAGGCCTGCTCCAATTTCAGAGCAAAGCTGTGATCAAGCCCTGAGCATTGTCACCACCTGGCTGGGTGTGCACGCACTCGTGGTAGTGTTGACACACAAGCCCCTTGCCACCTCAGCCCCCTCTGCACTTTGGGCACCAGTGAGCATGGGAGAGAAACCAAGGTGGGACTGAGGGTGTCCTGGAGCAGGCCTGTAGTCACCTCTTGGGCACAAATGGCCTGGGTGCCATGAATGGCAGCAGAAGGCAGACAGGCTCCTGGGTGGAAAGGGATGGGTCTGGTGAAACCTCACCTTCTAGCCAAGGATTGCCTGAAGTCTGGCACCCATCCTGCCAGTTCCCTGGACTGGAGTGAGAACTTATGGTGCTTTTTCCAGGCTGCCTATGGCTGCCCATGGACCAATCTGCAATCACTTTCTCCCTTCTGAAGTACATAAAAACCTCAGACTCAGGCAGACATCAGGACAACCTGCTTGAGGATAGGAGCTACCCACTCTGGGTCTCCTCTCCACTGAGGGCTGCAGACATCAGGACAGGCTGCCTGCATCTAGGAGCTACCCATTTCAGGTCTCCTGAGAGAAATACTGTTGCTCAATGAAGCACCTCTTTGCATTGCTCACCCTTCAGATGGCCACATACCTAATTCTTCCTGAATGTGGGACAAGAACTTGGGACATGCTGAATGGCAGGACTGAAAGAGCAGTAACACCAGTAGGGCTGACACATGTTTCCCTGCTTGCCACATTGTAGACGATGAGAAGGACAGAAGAGAAGCAAAGTGGCCTTTTAGTGATCCCAGACTTAGGGGCTCCCTGAGCCAGGCCTATGATACCCTCTTTGGGACTCTGGTTTCTGTTGTCTCCAAGCTACCAGGTGCCACCACCTTCCCCTCATTCAGACATGCGTGCCCTCAGTGGAAGCTGCTTGTGGTGCACCAGATCCAGCCGCAGGCTTGCATGGAGCTGGCATCTGTGCTGGCTCCTGGAGCTGCCCTTCCCACCACAGTAGCCAGCGTGCATGGCTGTGCACAGTGGTGGACCCCACACTCACTCACTCATCCCCACCTCACTGCTCTGTGCCTGGCTCGCCCTTGGCAGGCATGGGATCTAGGCTGGTAGAAGAATCCAAGTGAAGCCTGCCAGGCTGAGTGGGTGAAACAAGCCCAGTGGGCTTGAGCAGAATTCATGCAAAGGTGCTACCAGCCACAGAGGCTTCCTACTGGAAAAGCTACACCCCAAGGATTCTGTGACATTTTCTACAACTGTAGACAAACATTTGTATATTTTAGAAGCATACACACAACCAAAAATCTCAAATTGTAACAAATCTTCCACATTGTTCCTCTTTTATTTCATTCCTTCAGTTTCTATTTTTGACAAAGTTACAACAATGATATTAGTGTTTGCATGCCCCATGTGATCATTCTTCCTTCTTGCTCTACTACCTTTCCCTGAAACAAAGAGCTAAACAAAGAGTTCTTAACAAGCTAATGGCATTTCTTCATTCTTTATTGTTGAAACATCCTCCATCTATCTTTCTCAAAATTATCTCCAACTAGTTTCATTTTTTTTTGGTGGCGGGGGCAATGAATTAAGTCCAAGTAATATCCCCTATTACACATAAACATTCCAAATTTAAACTTTGATTTTTTAACCATTCAAGTGATTGGGTAGTTTCTTCATATCTATTTACAATTACATATCTTTGTTTAAATAATTTTTTTATAATTTGTTTTTCATTAGAAATTGAGAAAAATGTTAATCGTATCTATAAAAATTATATTCTCAAATTCACATTATACAATGAATGAAATAGACTATAGAGATCATTTAGTTGGCCTAATAAGTCAACCATTCAATACTTGACTCCTTAGGCAGCCCTTAGGAAATATGTCCTTCATACAAACATAAACAGATTTCAGAACACAGAAACTGTGACTTTGACCAATTGTGCTTCCTGTAGTTGCAGATCTGAGAGGCATACTCTTATTGTCACTGCATGTTTATATTTGCTAAGGGGTTTTTAGTCAATTATCTATTTAGAGATTTTGGAAATTAGTTACACTGTCAGAGTCAGTAAATTCCTTTTATGTATCTTTCATTTAAACCCTACAGAAATAGCAAAATCCTAATAGTAGTTCAAACACATATTACTTGAGATTACATTGACTCCTGTAGGTGAAGTAAGTTAGCCTTCTGAAGAATGAGAATGACATTTGACCTTCATCTCAGGATGATGGACTAAGACTTACACACACTGAAATTCACTTGTCATCAGTTTTAAAAGCAAATATTGTGAAAAGGTCAACACGTCTGGAATAGATCATAGAATCTAAATGTGAATATTGATTTTGAGTGGGAAAAGCAGTATGTTACACAATTTATCAAAAAAATTGCCAAATACAATTAATTGCAAAATTTTCAAAGATATATGTCACCTATATAGATAGGCCTTTGTTATTTATTTAAAAATGGAAATGTATCAAATTTAATGTTAACCATTGCATGATTTAATGTCACATTCATGTTAATTTTTAAGATTTGAATATTTTCAAGTGTAATTTCCATAACAACCTAAATTCAAAATTTATACTGGTATATATATTATAAAAATAAGGGCAAATATTCCTAAGTTATATTTGTTAACCTCTTAAGTTGTTATATTGCTAAACTCAGAAAAAATATTGTAAGAAAAAAATATTTCAATTTATATTATTAAAATATTTCAATTTATATTATTAAAATTTAATATATCGAATTCAAAATCAGGATGTTATACATGTGAACATTCTGAAATTTTGCAAAATTTAACTCCTTCAAAAGATAATCTTATCACTTTCTCTGTTAAAATAAAAAATTGGTAGTTGGTTGATTCACATGAATTAATTTTGTAATAAATGACAGGTTGAAAGTTGTATACAATTTATATTTAAAATAAATTTCTCAAGAAACTTTATATTAAAGAATAAAATTAGAGTATATTTAACAAAGGATTAACATTTTACTTCTTGATACACAAAGCAGAAAAAGTATAATTTATAATCAAGACATTCATCTTTGTAAACTATGAAAATGCAAATAGGCTGGGCGCGGTGGCTCAAGCCTGTAATCCCAGCACTTTGGGAGGCCGAGGCGGGCGGATCACGAGGTCAGGAGATGGAGACCATCCTGGCTAACACGGTGAAACCCCGTCTCTACTAAAAAAATACAAAAAACTAGCCGGGCGAGGTGGCGGGCGCCTGTAGTCCCAGCTACTCGGGAGGCTGAGGCAGGAGAATGGCGTAAACCCGGGAGGCGGAGTTTGCAGTGAGCTGAGATCTGGCCACTGCACTCCAGCCTGGGTGACAGAGCGAGACTCCTTCTCAAAAAAAAAAAAAAAAAAAAAAAAAAAAAAAGAAAATGCAAATAATATTATCACAGTGGCCAAAGAAATAGCAAGTGAGCAGTTCTTGTTAACATTTCATCATAAAGAGAATTAAAATTACCTTATGTTGAGGAACATAGCCATCATTTTTTTTTTTCTTTTTAGAGGCAGGATCTCATTCTGTCTTCCAGGCTGAAGCGCCATGGCTCGGTCATAGCTCACTGCAAGCAGTGTTCCATCTTAACCCTCACCCTTCTAAGTAGCTATGACTTTAGGTGCATGCCACCATGCCTAGCTAATTTTTTTAAAAATTATTTTGTAGTGACAGAGTCTTGCTATATTGCCCAGGCTATCATTTTTATAAAACCTTCCAAGTTTGGACTTAGAGATTTTGAGAGAAGATTTTAATAAGATGAACTATAGTTTGGAAAGAATGATTTGTCTTGAGTGCAAATAAGTTAATGAAAGCTATCTGAAGACTATAAAATAATATAAAACAAATGCACATGCAGAGAGCATAACTTGATTGCTAAAATTGTTTTCTATTTTAATTTAGATTTGTTGTCCAATATAGGAGCTGACTTTACCTGAAGATAGCCTTTCCTGTCTTTTTATGGCACTATTAAAACCTTGCCTCAAACATAATAGGTTTTTCCCATTTAGCTATTGATGGAATGATTCTGACAATCTTTCATTACAGTTTTCATAGGCTCTCTGTGTACCCATATGGAATTTAATTTCTCTTTCACATTTCCAAGGTTGTACACATTTTGCCATTTGTTCATGTAGCAGAGTGAAGCCAAGTCTTCCATCAACAAAGTACTCAGGTCCAAACAGTTCACTTTACATCCACTGTTTAGAATTTACCACAAACTTTTCAATACAAAAAGTGATTTTATAGGTCCCATTATTTCACTGTATTGTATCTATGGGAAATTTCAATCCAAGTGAAACATATAGTAGGATACATTTATTTTATTTTATTAGTGATCAATGCAAACATATTTGAGACAAAAATAACATACTAAATGGAATCCTACGGTGATGAGTCTGGAGAAATAGGGAGAGTTGGATTGTGAAGGGACTCACTGAGCCATATTAAAAACTTTGTTAATTATCACAGAGAAAATTGAAGACATTGAATTGTGTTAAACAGGCAAATGACATATGCATAGCCTCTTTATGGAAATCACTTTGTGCTTCCACAATCTCCATGGAAAGTAGAATTTTACACTATTTAAATCTTGATTCAAAATCATGAAATTTTTATAACCAATTTATAATGGGTAAGTCGTTCGTCTCCCAACTCCTCGGTGCTTAATTGCTGTGCTATTTACTTAATCTTCTGAGAATGCTTTTTACTTCTGGTAAACTTTTCACACATGGTTTCATGCCATTAGGTAATGTACTTAAACCAAAATCACATGCACAAAAATAGAGTGAACAGAAAATATATATCAGGCAATTGCAAACAAGGGAAAGCAGAAATCACTATGTTAATGTCAAATAATGTATAATTCAAAACAGAATTATGATTACCTGTACACTCGTTCTCACTAAAAAAAAAAAAAAAAAAAAGTAAATTTTCAAGCGAGAGGAATAAATTTGCTACTTTAATATATCCATATAGTTTCCAGCATAGATAAAACCATGCAATTTATTGTCCAAAGCAGGACACTTTTGAGAGTAAGAAGAGCCCTCTATAATAATTAAGGTAAGGCAATAGACAAATAGGGATGTGTTTATCAGGACCTAAGCCCATTGTAATTCGAGGAGCATACTGAAGGTATATCACTTTCATACAATAGTAAAGTCAAAAATTGCAAGTCAAACCATCACAAATCAGGTATCTTCTGTACTTTAGTATGTTTAAAAAATTTATCCAGCATATTCTTATGAATTTAAGCTTTAAGAACCAATGGCTATGAGAGATTAGAACACACTATTTTAATGAGAACAATATAATAATTTAAGCAAAGGCAAAAACAAACACCTTAGATTGTAGTTTCTGCTTTCAAATGTTTGGATAAATTGTTTATACTTCTGTTTTTATATCCTCAAGATGAAGATTCTTTAAGGAACTGAATAGAAGCGAAACTCTTAATGATGGGAAGCAAGCATTCTTTGGAACACATGTAAAAAGCAGTGTCTAGCTTTTTGGCCCTTAATTAATTTTCTTGTCTAAAATCCATCCTAAGAATTCTGGGAGAACTGCATCTCTCTCCTGATTCAAGTCTTTTTAAAACTGTTTTTCTTATTTAAATATGTAAAATTAGATCACTCTGATGCAATTACTCCAAGGTTACAAATAATCGGAGTTCTAGCGGGTATTTTTTTTTTTATTCTTCCCTTCCCATTTTCATTAAATTCCCTCATAGTAGATGTAAAAACAGTACCTTAATTGGTACTGATCTGCAAATATATTGAACTCAAACGTGTCAAAATAAATTAGATTTGTCTCTCAGTACAAAGAAAGCAATAGAGCCAGATTGAATCTTAGTGAAATTTTATAGCATCTATTTACAAACACTTTTATATCCTAAATTGCCTGGCTTTTAAAATAATTAGAAGCTTTATTCGACATATACAACATTTACTTTTATTGTTACTTCTTGAACTCAACAATGAAAGTAGATTTTAAATTGTACGATAATTGTTTCATCTATATTTATACCATAAAAACTGGGTCTAACATTTAGACATTGCAAATTATGTTATTCTAGTATAGTCATTATTCAGAAAATTACTTAAAATGTACTTAATTGAAAGATTTATTGTAATCTATATTTTCAAAAAACACTTAGAAATATTAAACGGATATGTATGGCCCGGGTGCGGTGACTCACACCTGTAATCCTCCTGCACTTTGAGAGGCTGAGGTGGGTGGATCACGAGGTCAGGAGTTCAAGACCAGCCTGGCCAAGATGGTGAAACCTCGTCTCTACTAAAAATACAAAAAATTAGCCAGGTGTCGTGGTGGGCGCCTGTAATCCCAGCTACTCGGGAGGCTGAGGCAGATAATTGCTTGAACCTGGGAGCCACAGGTTGCAGTGAGCTGAGATCGTGCCACTGCACTCCAGCCTGGGCGATAGAGTGAGATTCCATCTTTAAAAAAAAAAAAAAAAAAAAGGGACATGTATAAATTAGTTTATATTTTCATGAGGTTATATTGTAAGTATTGTGCATGTAAATTCTGAAGCAGTTAACTTTTTTGGTTTGCATTTAATCTGCAAAGATTTACTTTTAAAAAACAGATTTGGAGTTATTTTAATCAATTTTCTTCTTATGAAAGTACAATTATTTGTGATACATCCAATATAATGTAATATTATTCAGCAATAAAGTGAAATGAGATATCACACTACAAAAGGCATAGAGGAAACTTAAGCACATATTGATAAGGAAAGAAGCCAGTCCAAAAATCTACGTACTGTATGATTTCATCTATGTGACATTCTAGAAAAGGTAAACATATAGAGGCAGTAAAAAGATCATTAGTTACCAGGGGTTCAGGTGAAAAGTGAGATGAGTAGATGAAAAACAGAAACATTTTAGGTCAGTGTGAAGGACGTTCACTAATAATTGATCCTAAGGGAGAACTCACTGTGTGGAAGATAGCACATAGTGTCACTAGGTGAACCAGCTGGAACAGGAACCCAAACACTCCCCTCCACTGCATTCTGGGCTGCAGTACTACCAGTGCCTGAACCTGGTGAGAGACACATTCAAACACAAGTTACAAGAAGTGGATTTTTTAATAGTTACTCTAATAGATGTGAAGTGATATCTCATTGTAGGTTTAACTTTTATTGTCCTGATCATTAGTGACACTGAACATTTTTTCATATATTTACTGGTCATTTGCATGTCTTCTTTGGTAACTATCTATTCTGGTCCTTGGTCCGTTTTTAAATCAAGCTATTGGTGGAAGAGATATCTGCACTCCCAGGATTATTGCAGCATTATTCATAACAGGATATGGAATCAAACAAAATGTGTCTATCAATAAATGAATGGATAAAGAAAATGTGATATACATATATATATGTATACACACACAATGAAATACCACTCAGCCTTAAAAATGAAGGGAATTCTTTTATTTGGGACAATGTGAATGAACCTAGACTTTAACTAGTATTCTATTTTGTCTCAAATACATTCATTTGTCTCAAATCTGTAGGACATTATGTTAACTAAAATGCATCAGGCACAGAGGAAAAAACTCCATGTTCTAATAATGATCTAATAAAGCTAATATATATGGAATCTAAAAAAGTTGAACTCATGAAAGTAGAGCATAAAAAAGTGGTTACCTGGGGCTGGGTAGGAAGGGAAGAATTGGGGAGATACTGGTCAAAGGATACAAAATTTCTGTTAGACAAGAAGAATAAATTGAAGAGATTTGTTTTACAACATGGTGACCATAGTTAAAAACAATGTACAATATTATACATTGCTAAGGGAATAGATTTTAAATGTTCTCACCACTAATAAACATGTGAGGTAATAAAATGGTAGGATGGTAGTTTAATTTAGCCATTCTACAGTGTGTACATATTTCAAAACATCATGTCATGCACCATAAGTATATAAAATTTCCATTTGATGATTAAAAAATAAATAAGAATACAAAAAATTCTGAGACCATTGAACTTTTCTGGGAGAAAGTATAAATACTGAATGCATAGGCATAGTGCCAGTATTTTTATCTTAATTTATTTCTCAATAACATTATTATTAGAAACAAAAAATTATTAATTTTTAAAATACACAGCTATTTTACATATAAAATTTAGAAGGTAAGGATAATGCAAATAGTAACATTAATGAGGAAAAACATTTAAAATTACTCTCATAAGTCTGTTTTTAAAATCAAAATATTATTTAGGATTCTATTTAAGTATTAGTTGAGGTGATTTTGGAATTTTAGTCAAAACCTATAGCTTTTCTTTAAAATAGCCAATAAAGTTAGAAGCATTGCCCTTGTGGAGTAAACAGGAACCAACACTGCCATCATGGATATGCAAGGACATCAAACTCAATTCAGGTCAAGCCTTTTGAAAGGGCCTTTGAGGAAGCCCTTCCTGAAGGCCATTATGAAAACGTGAAACCACTAGCCTCTCCCATGTTCCAGGTTCATATCTGCTAAATAACCATTTCCTTTAGCATCCTCTTAGCAATCTTTGGAAAATGACCATCTAGTTGGTATCTATCTCCAGCTACATCAGTGAGCTGTACAGTTCCATTACTGAAGCTGTCTGTTTCAAGTGTTTCTTTTATTTTAAGAGTGCAGTTTGTCAGTTGTATGGGCAGTAAATTTAGCTTTGAAAGGTAGTATTCTTCCATTTCAGACACTAAGAATTATTTGTTATAAATCAGGTGTGAAAAACTTAAATTGGAAGAGAGCTAGTGATACACTTTTCTTCATAAATGGATGAATTGAAGATTTGTGAATTTAGTAGTCAGAGAAAACATTTTTTTAAAAAAAACCTTCTGAGAAATGTTTCATTTGGCCATAATTCATTGCTTCTGAAATTGAGCAATAGATTTTGATTATACTCAACAGAAAGAAGAGTGAATGATAGCTCAAATTATATCAGATTCAGAATGGTAGAACTAGAAAAGACATTAGAGATAGTTTATCTGCTTTAAAAATCATAAAGTGTCAGCCCATAGATCAAATGTAGTCATTTGATGCTTTAAAAAAATAAATCCCCACTGGTTGTTCACAAATGTATACAAAATTTTAAATTTCCTTTATTGATTGACAAATCACACTAGACTTGAATTATTGTACAGTAGCTACATACTGTCTCATTCCTAACTTCCATTCCTCTCCCTACTAATTTGTATTCAGCCCATTTTATTCAATTTGGTTATGTTCCTACCTTCTCTGTCCATCTGGCTTAATGAATCCTGATTTATACCAACTCCATCATTTTGTATTCAAGATATATGTGACTCCAAAGAGAGTATGCAGATTTCCCGCATCGTGTAACTGGTACTTTCCACAACGTAAAACAATAATAAAAATATTATTTTTTATTAATATTGTAAATTTTAAGCCTGCCAAAGAATAGAAAATAATTGATATTTTGTAATCTAATACTCATTATCATGGAGGTTCATTTAATTCTTTTCTGGAGAAGATTGTATAGTATGTTTTAATTCTGACAGAAACAAATATACTGGAACAAATAAGACAAAAGTTAATGAGGAGAAATTTTGTCTAGAAGTAAATCTCTTTTAAACATTTACTAACAAATAGAATTTTAAATGCTTTTAGTGGTATGCATAGGATTTAAATGTCTTCTTAAATTATGCCAATTACATTTTTTTAGTATTATTTCTATCCTAATTGTCAGTTAAGGTTAGCAAAAATGCACACATGTATTTTTTAATATTTGAAAGAAGACATATCATTTTTCTTTTCTGTTTTTATTTATTTATTTATTTATTTACTTACTTACTTACTTACTTACTTACTTACTTACTTACTTACTTAAGACTTAATCTTACTCTGTCACCCAGGATGTAGTGCAGTGGCATGTTTTCGGCTCATTGCAACCTTCACCTCCTGGGTTCAAGCAATTCTCATGTCTCAGCCTCCCAAGTAGCTGGGACTACAGGAGCACACCACCACAACCAGCTAATTTTTGTATTTTTAGTAGAGATTGGGTTCTACCATAGTGGTCAGGCTGGTCGCAAACTCCTGACCTCAGGGGATTCACCCAGCTCAGCTTCCCAAAGTGCTGGAATTACAGGTGTGAGCCACCACACCCGGCCCGACATAGCATTTTTCTCATGTTAAAGCTAAAGGTGCATAAGTTGCAGATGTCATATTCCCATACTGTATAAGGATTAGCAAAGAGATGAATTATGGAAAGTATAAAATTTAGCTTCTATCTTGTATAGTAACACAAGATAGACAAGTAAACAATTTAAGTAATGACTACTTCCACAAATAGGAATTCTGTTTTTGAAAATTATCCGCTAATATGACTGACATATTTTCTTGATTTAAACTTTTGATAAGTAATATATATCTTAATCTGTCATAAATTAACAATCCATTGTTCAAATATTAGTTTTGTATTGTGGCATAATAATATTACCACGAACTTAATGGGTTAAAACAACACATATATTGCTTTGAATTTCCTGTAGGTCAGGAATCCAGGCATGGGTTAGCTGTGTCCTCTCCTTTTAAAAGGACTTGCATAATCTTTTAATCAAGGTGTCAAATAGGGCTAGGATCTCATCTGAGGCTCAACTACGGAAAGATCCACTTCCAAGTTCGTGTGGTTGTTGGCAGAAATCAGTTCCTTGTGGCATGTTGTACTAAGGGCCTCAGTTCCTTGCTGGCTGTTAGTCAGCCATCACCTTGAGTTTCTTGCCATGAGGACTGCTTCATGTGGCAGCTTACATCATCAAATCCGGTGAGGGATATAGCCAAAAAGTTGGCTGGCAAGAATCTAGTCAAGTCGTAATCTTATGTAGTATGTCCATTGAATTTACATGAGACATATATATCACATGAACACTGAGCAAAGAATAAAGTGCCCCCATTGACCAGAGATGGTTAATGTGTTTATGCATGTGCTATGGGGATTGGCAAAGCCTTACCCAAAGCACTTGTACTGAGAAGGAAAGAGGCAAGATTATCAAAAACAATACTTGGATGTTATCAAAAGAAGACAAAAACAAAACAAAACAAAACATGCAGGACAGTAAAATAAGTAAGCAAATAAATAAACTAATAAATTAAATATCTATACATTCCATTTAAAAATTATACAGATTGGTTCTTATTCTTCAGCAAGAAGCAGTTATTGCTCATGCAGTGACTATATGGACCACCAGTAGGTGCTAGAGTATCTGTGAGAAAGATTGCTTTGCATTGAGATAACCTAGTCAATTAAGTGTGTGGATGGCAATAGCAAAAACAAAGCAATTTGGACAAGATGTTTGTAAACCCTTGTATGCAATTTATACTTCAGACTAAGTTTGTATTTCAGGATTTTTTGTAAACGCTTTCAATGAAAGCACAATGTAATTGCATAATGTAGCTTAGAAGAACCGCTGTGTCCATTCTATTATTAAGTTCAAAACTCTGTCATAAAAATGGATAATAAAAACAAATAAATAAATAAATACCACCACACACCTATTAGAATGTCTGAAATCCAGACTATTAATAATACCAAAAGCTGGCTAGAATGTGGAGCAACAGGAACTCTCATTCATTGTTAGTGAGAATACAAAATGGTACAGTCAGTTTGGAAGAGAGTTTGGCAGTTTCTTAAAAGACTAAACAGTCTTACTATACAATCCAGTAATCATGCTCCTTAGTATTTACCCAGAAGAGTTGAAAACTTAGAGTCACAAAAACCTACATACAGATGTTTATAGCAGCTTTAGTCATAATTGCCAAAACTTGGAAGCAACCAAGATGTTTTTTATTTATGGAAATAAATGGTGAGTACATTCAGACTATGAAATATTATGTAGTGCTAAAAATGAAATAAGCAATCAAGCCGTAGATGTTGAGGTACATTAAATGCATATTACTAAGTGAAAGAAGGCAATCTGAAAAGGCTACATACTGTGTGATTCCAGCTATACAACATTCTGGAAAAGACAAAACCATAGAGACACTACAAAGATCAGTGGTTGCCAGAGGTTGAGTTGAGGGGAGGGATGAATATACAGGGCACAGAGGATTTTCAGGACAGTGAGAATACCCTATATGATACTACATGAAGGTGGATACATGTCATTACACATTTGTCCAAACTCATAAAATGTACAACAGCAACATGCACCCTCATGGAAACAATGGCCTTTCAGTGATAATGGGGTCAACGTAGGTTCATCAGTTATCACAAACGTAGCAGTGGGGTGGGGGATTTGATCATGGAGGAGGCCATGAATGTGTGAGGGCAAAGGGTATATCAGAAATCTCTTATCTTTCTCTCAATTTTTCTGTGAACCTAAAGTTACATCAAAATTAAACATAAATACATCATCTTCTCTAAACCTGCAGACCTCCTCCAGTAAGTGAACTTGCCACCAAAGGAACCATGGTTGGTGTAATTTCTGCTGCTGCCATTAATCAAAGTATTGTGTACTCCATTGTTTCAGGAAATGAAGAAGGTGAGTAGACTTTTAGTTTGTGTTCTCACCATCAACCATTAAACTTAGATTTGGACTAATTTCAGATTGAATTGATATTACTATCTATCCTATTGTTTTCTAATAAAATTGTGCCCATCTTAGATGTAATTGGTAACCATGTATCCTGAACTTAATTAAAAATCCAGTTATGTTAGCTCAAGTGATTTTTTTTCCCTTAAGAAATATTAAGTGTCTAATTAATGAAACCTTGCCCTTTTCCTCATTTGGTAATATTTTAATGACATTTCCTCAAAATTAATGCATCATGAAATTTTCAGCTTTTGGCCATGATCATTGCCTACAGTAGCTTCATCCACCCCACTGTCTGAACCATCCATGACCCTTACCCCATGTTGGTCATACCTTAACTAATCCTAAAGGAATTTCAAAATTGTAAATAAGTGTGAATTTTAAAAAGAGTTACATCCATGTTAAAAGCCATGCATGTTATATGATTCCCCAAATAGTCAAATTAGGCATACAATTAATGATTATAAGTAAAAATATAATGTTTGTATATTAATCACTTTAAGAATCATAGGAATTTGCAGGCCTCTGGCAATAAGTTCATAGCTCAGTCTTTCACATTAATCTTTGTTTTACCTACTCTTCACAAGTTCTCCTCTGTTTTCCATTTTGGTATGTTAGATAGCCTAGTGTATTGTAGGTAGTCAAGAAATAGTTAATATACATGTAATACATTAATCAATAGTAAATATTTAAGAAATGACTGAATGTAAATGCTTCAAAGCAGTTTGCAAGGAAATTATAAAGGCCTTTTTAAGCTTTTTAATGACAAACTATTACAAGGTATTGCTGCCTGTACAGTGTAGCAAGTGGTCAATATCTTACTTTTATTGCCTTTCTTTCTTCATTATTACTGTGCTACTATGGGTCCTCCCTAAAAATAACTAAACTTCCTTTTTCCTTGAACTTTGAATGTCTGACTAAAGCTATAATTTCTCAACCTGTTCTGTTCCGAAACTTTCTCTTTATGGTTCTATTTATTCTTTTATTTGAAGACAGCAGAGTGGCTGTATTTATTAACCTGTCTCCCCCACAGTGACTATTTTACATTCATTTATTTATTCATTCATTCAACAAATATGTACTGAGCGTCTATTATGTATTAACTACTCTTCTAGCCACTATAGATAGAACAATGTACAAAATAGACTCCTGTCCTCATGGAAGTTAATGGTTCAATAAGGGGGGGTTAATAATAAAAATGTAAAAATTATTAAACAAATATATAGTATTATAAGTGATTATTAATTCTATGAAAAAATAAAGTAAGGAGAGTATATGGAGAGCTTAAGAGAGGGAGATGTATTATAAAGTTTGCCAGTGTGCTCTGATTTGCATTCAAATTAATTTAAAAAGACATAGGGCAACATTAAATTATCTGGTTTTTTTTTTCCTCTCAAGTGTTCTTAACAAAACACTAAATCTACAAAATGATAATCTTCATGAATTACAAACAGTTTAATAAGCCAGTAAGGTCAGAAAATTTTGGTTAAACAAAATTAGATGGTTTTCTTTAAAACAGAACTTCTGAAAGCCTTTAGTGTGGTAGAACACCATCTGAATCTAAGGTGAAGAATATATTATTCAGTGTTTCCTAAATGTAATTAACCATAGAACATTGATTTCCAGGATTATCTCAAAACAACAAAAACAAACAAACAAAAACCCCTACAATTTAAAGGCTGATTTTAGCAAAATATTGATGGTGATCATTTAAAGAGCTGGAGCAGTTTCCAGAAGCCAGCATTTTATCACTTTCATGCATCACTCTAGTTATAAATAGGTATTTTTAGTGTTTTTGATATCACAGTGCCTTTTAAAGAGAATTTCTTTCCTTATAGCCTAACGACAATGACCAGGTAATTGTATTTTAATTTCTAGATACATTTGGAATTAATAACATCACAGGTGTTATCTATGTGAATGGACCTCTGGATTATGAGATCAGGACAAGCTATGTTCTTCGAGTCCAAGCTGATTCCCTGGAAGTGGTCCTTGCCAATCTCCGAGTTCCTTCAAAAAGTAAGTTATACTACTTAAAGCTTTTATGAGAATTGTATGGTGTCTCTGCTAATTTTTTAATGAAATACATATGCCTAAAATATCATTCTCAGTGGACAACATAGAAAGATCATTAATACTCTGAGATGATTGCCTATTTGTTTAAACAGCTAGTATGTGACAATGCGGGGAGTGATTTCACACTCTTAAGATGTCAAGAAAATAAAACACTGTTTTCAAATTGTGTATCTGATATTGTTAAAATACCACCATTGTCTGTGTATGTTAAATAATAAAAGTTAGTCCCACTGTGAAAGCTCTGGATAAACCTTGGGAAATAGATATTTTTAATGAATGACTACTAGAAATTGCCTGAATTGTGTGGCTTCTTGTATTTACGTATTTTCTCAGAGAAAAGAAAAATTCATCTTAAAATTAGAGACTAACCTTTATTGTAATTCGTATATAGCATCATTTTTTATTTTTAATTTACGCTTTTTAATCCACATTTTTAATCTATGAAATGAGAATTACTATCCTTTTACAAAGGCAAGATTTTATTAATAATTAAAAAGATTAATTTTTTTAAATGACAGTAAACAAAATGTCACAGATTTAAGACCACGTTCTGTGACTCTAAACTTCAACATTTCTGTGGCATATAGTTTACCCACACAGAGAAGTATGTAAAAGCCAATTTGTGAAGGGAACTGACACAGATTCAAAGATGTTATCAATAATGCGATAAATGCTATTCTTTTCCCATCTATTGAGGTAATACTCTTTTGCATTTAAGCAGTCATCCTTTTGTAATCAAAGCAACCCTTTTAAAATCTAGAAGACTCAAGATAATCAGGTTTAATTTAACTATTAATAGAATAGGGGCCCAGACCGAGTGTGAAGTGAGAAACAGAATCTGGAACATTCACCCGGGGACTATCCCTGGACATCATTTAAAGGCATTTCATCAAGCAAGCGTTCTTAGAAGGGGGAAGAGGAAAAAAGAAGAGGGGAGAGGCATAAAGCGAGAACCCAGGCAGTGTGAGAGGAAAGAAAGCAAGACAGGAGCAACAGGCAGAAGATGCAGGATATAATTTTTCTGTGTCAATTTGGCAATTGATCATAAAAAGAAATCACACCTTTTCATTTATCGCAAACCTCATTTAC
Source organism: Rhinopithecus roxellana (assembly GCF_007565055.1). Lineage (NCBI taxonomy): Eukaryota > Metazoa > Chordata > Mammalia > Primates > Cercopithecidae > Rhinopithecus > Rhinopithecus roxellana. Next base: position 66,088,132 of record NC_044559.1, on the reverse strand, counting down.
TGATTTAGTGTAGAGATCTGCTCAGTTGCTTGTAGAGGTAGAACCAAATCATTTGAAAAATCAGATTATACAGATGTCTTTGAAATAAAAGGAATTAAATTGTCCTCAATAATTATGCATCACTCACATAACTAAATTGTTTAAAAATAGCAGATAAGTTCTTTGAGTTTCTAAATTCTTTGAACTACAGGCAATTATATTTCTAAAAATATAGAGGATGCTTCTAATTGTAAACTGAATTGGATAAATGAGGAGTGAAAAGGTTGAAGTAGCTCTAAATTATATAATGTAACCTATTTTATTGCAAATGCAAATAAATAGGAAAGATTAATTGAAAACAATACCTGCAATCTTTACTCAAAACAAATGAACAATTTAAGAAAGAAAAATTTTAGGTTGTAGAACTTGATATTTCTCAGGTAATACCTGTGGTTTTTATGAATAGAGGTGCATTAAGTTCTTGTATGTGAATATAATACAACTAACTCCCATTACTTTAATTTACATGTAAATCTGAGGCTAATAAGTTTATCTAATGTACATGTATATACTTCCATGTGCCCCAGTATGCATGTAGAGGTGAAACCAGTTCATGAATTATCCTGTCAGAAATGCATGAAGTCTAAAAGCTAAAGTATTTACTGCCTGATTCTTTGAATATTGTTATTAACCTTTTATGACTGACCTTTGCCTCCTAAGTTTGAAATAAAAATCCATATATTTCTAATTTGATCTCATTAATTAATAACTGTTAATGGCCTATAGTCAATCCCCAGGCCATTAACTATGCAAATAAGACCATTATGTAAATTGAGGTTAATTAATTAGTTAGCTAAATGTTCATCTCTGCTGCAGAATTCGTTGCCCTGCCACATATCATTTGAATAAAGATAATAAAAATACGAAGTTTAATTCATTAAATAAGTATTTTATTGTGACTTCTTTACCAAAAATTTGTTAATGAAATTATTTTCAAAGTAGATTGTGCAACCATGATGTGATTAGATTTAATATTTAAATGCAAACTAATTAAAATGTAAAATTTTAGAGCTCATTTCATAAGTTTAACACTAGGAATATTTAAATATTTTAACCTTTAAGTTTGAACATTTCAAACATACAAAAATTACAGAGAATATTACAGTGAACCTCTATGTATCAACTGCCTAACTCAACTTAATCATGCCCTGGGAAATAGTCTTTCATCTTTGCTCTCAACTAACCACTATTGCATTACTCTGAAGCAGGTCAGAGTCAGAACATTCAATCTGTACATATTTTGATATGCATACCTTAACGACTCTTAAACCTTAATTAGAATATCATTATTACTCTTGCCAAAAGTAACAAATTATTTGATATTGACATATATCCAGTTGGTATTAAACATAGTTCATATTAAAATTATCCAGTTCATATTAAACATGTATTTACATCAGAATTCAAATAAGGTCTATACATTGCCATTGGTTGATAGGTCTGTTAAGTCTCTTTTGATCTGCAGGCTTCACCACTACAACCCTCTTTTATTCACCTTGATATTTATTTTTGCAAGAGACCACATTTCTGAAGCCTGGATTGATGACTGTCTCTCCAAGTGGTCATTTCGTATTCTTTCTGCTTCCTTTATTTCCAGGAAATAAGTAGTTATATCTAGAGGCTTGATCATATTCGGGTTATTTTTGGTTTTGTTTTTAAACAAATAAATCATAGGTGATATTCACTCATTCCTTAAACATTAAATCTCTTTGATTCTCTTTTTGTGATACAGATAGTAGCAACCACCAATAATAATGTTCTAAATCCATAATTTTTTCTTTTTATTACTTCTGTATTCGTTAGCCAAAATATTTCTATAAAGAAAAACGTCTCCATAGCAAATATTCAGTTACTCTGAGGTGCAGCAACTATAGGAAAAACAAGGAAAAAAAAACTTTGATTCTTGCCTTTTATTATTGATTTTCAAAATAATGAGTTGATTCACCATTGCACTCAAAATGAGAATACTGAGATGACAAATATGTTTGGTTTTCTGGGTCATATGGTCTCTGTCAGAACTACTCTACTCCATTGTAGCTTAAAAGCAAGAAGAGATAATATGCAAATAAAAGGGTTTGGCTATGCTCCCATAAAACTCGTTTTACTAAAACAGGCTGTATGTGGGCTGGATTTGACCAAAGGCTGTAATTTGCCCACAGTTGTTCTAATACTTACTTTTACATTGTATGATACACTGTATTTTTTTTTTTTTTTTTGCCCTATTCATATCGTTCCTGTTGTGAGCAATGCTTCTGCTTCATCCTTATATTTTCCCACACATCTAATTGAAAGTCATATTGTTTTATCCCTCATAATATCAGTAACACGTTCGGTCATTTCGTTATCAGTAGCCCATTCCAAAGTAAAGTCTTCAATGTAGCATTATAGGGACACTATTTCCTATGTTTTGGTGCATTAAGAAAAGAAGCTTATCTTAGGTCTTTAACATTGAAGACCAATTTGACTGGTAACTTGACTCATTTTCTTTTTTAAATTAATTTTTTTCATTCCATTTTCTTATTATTTGAAGCATTACTGTAAAAAAATGTGTAATGACAAACTGGTCTTATTTCTGAATTTCCAAATAATTGCCTTTATTTTTTCTTTAAAGTTCAGTATTTTTGTTAAAATATTTCTACATGTTGGCAATTCCAGGTCATTATATATATATATATATAGTATAACTGGTCAAGTCTCACTTAAGGATTTTTAATTCTAGCTTTTATTATTTTTTATTATTTTGACATCTATTCTGGTGTTACTGGCCACAGATTCTTATGCTCTCGTGTAATAGAAACTGACATAAGGCTAAGGAACTTTCCCAGACTCCAGGCATTATTGGAACTTATGCTGGAGCACAAGGAAAGCAGCCCAGAAGAGAGAAAGTCCTCTTGCTGCCTCCTTGAAGATAGCCAAGAGAGTAATTTTAACAGGCCTAGCCATGAAAGGAGTGACATTGAAGTGTGTAGAGATGGGGAATTTGTAGCACTTGCACAGTTTGATAACATGCTTCTTCATGTGTCCCATATCTCATTAACATGTTACATTTCCCCTGCTGGGTGTGATTTTTTTTTTTTTTTTTTCTTTCTTTGAGATGGAGTCTAGCTCTGTCTCCCAGACTGGAGCTCAGTGGCACGATCCTCATTGCCAGCTCCACCTCCCAGGTTCACACCATTCTCCTCCTCTCCTCCCAAATAGCTGGGACTGCAGGCGCCTGCCACCACAGTCATTTTTTTTAGCCCTCTGTGCATGTGGGTATTGGGGGCCAATTTCCTTGAGTAAGATGTACGGTGGAATGTCCCTCATCTTGGTTTCTCTAGGTAACTTACAGCTTGCAAACTCTTGTGTTCAGTGGGGATGGCATGAGTGGGGTGATGTTGCCATCACCTTACTGTGGTGCAAGTTCTGGTGACTAGTGTGACTGCATGAAATAATGCTCTAGTGGAGGTGATCTGAACTCAAAGTTCCATCCCTCCTCTGTCTCACTGGGAGATTCCTAGTACACAAGTGTTGAATCTTCTCATATCTTTTCATCACTTTCTCGCTAATCTCTTTGTATTAGAGCACATTACTGTAAAGAAATACCTGAGACTGGGTAATTTATAAAGAAAAGAGGTTTAATTGGCTCATGGTTCTGTAATCTTTTCAGGAAGCATGGTGCTGGCATCTGCTGTGGTTCTATTGAGGCCTCGGGAAGCTTATAATCATGGTGGAAGTCAAAAGGAGAGCAGGCACATCACATGGCAAAAGCAGTAGCAAGGGAGAGAGAGTGGTGGGGGAAGGTGCCACACAGTTTTCAACAACCAGATCTTGTGAGAACTCACTATGGCGAAGACAACACCAAGCCATGAGGGATCTGTCTCCATGAGACTGATCTCCCACGTCCTCAGCTGCAGCATCCCATTAGATTAAAACATTCTTCCCTAGTAATACTCATTGTCTCAGTGATTGCCCATCTGTGTGGCAAGTAGCAGAACCTAGACCAAAACCATGGTGTTTCAGTAACAGGGTTTACCACTCTGAACACCATTACTCTCAAGGAGAATTGAAAATGGTCAAGCGAATTAAAATTTAGAAGTGACTTTGTGTGAGTATTCCTTTGTAGGGGAGGGTTGTTATAAAGTTGTACTTGAATTCACTTCAACAGTGTACTTTCCCAAAAAAATGAGGTCTGGGGAAATATATGCTTTCACTTCTCAAGTTTAATGTTGGCAAATACAGTAAAAAACACTGTGCCCTTATATTGGCCTAGCACAGCAAATCCATGTTTGAGACATATCAGATAAATGTAGAGAGAAAAAGAGCAACAAGGGATTACAATGACTGGAGTGTTACATTATATTACAGCTACATCTAGATAGGTCTGTGCTTCTATAAGTATGCAGGCAAAGAACCTGTGACTGTCCTTTGCCTGTATAATTATACACAAACCAACCCAAAGGACCAGATTTGGGACACATGTGAATGCCAATTTTCTTAAATCCTGTTCAGTAGGATTACCTGAAGAAGTGATGATACTGCAAAAGGCAAAAACTAGAGATAGACTGCTGAATTCCTATTAAAATGACAAACTGGAATTAACTGAAGTACACTGGCAAACTGAAGTTACTGCAGGAAAGCATGTCAGTGCTGAAGATGCTCTCACTGACAATGTCTGTTTTAAACCCAGGTCTGACCCAAAAAGTATTCAACCGTTTCACAGCAGTAATATTTAAGTAGTAACTTTGCTACCTACCTTATGTGCCTTTTCTCCATAATCTCCATGGTCAGGTAATAGAAGTCTGAGTGATAAAAATCAACTGCTAGTCAATGAAAGATGTGGTGGTAGTTAATAAAGAAAAAAGTAAAAAGAAATCTCTTATAGCCTCTTCCCAAAAGGCAGAAGAACTTCCATTAACATATCTAAGCTGGGGAAGGACAAAAAGTTTTACCTTTAAATGAAATTTGAAGTATTAGATTAATATATTGAACTAGAGAATCATTTTTAAATTCTTTTTAAAATTACCTTTACCATAGTACTATTAACAATTTTTTAAAAACTATAAATTTTTTTGAGCTTTTATTCAAGAACAGGAAAAGTATTAGCCCATATCAGCAGGATAAAAGAGATAGTATGAAAGAAAAAATAGACTTTTATAATTGTATTCCATATGTTCATATTAAGAATATTATTTCAGTGAGACTGTAGAACAGAATTTAGTGGATATTGTTAAAATGGATTTAGTCTGAACGAAGACAGAAGTTTTTATCTGTTTTGTTTATTGATGTATTCCAATAGCTTAAAATGCATGGTGCATAAATATAGCCAATAAAGATTTGTTCAATGCATGAGTAAGTTTAGAAAATAAAGGCCAGATTGTGAAGTGTTTTAAATATCATGTTAACAGTATGCAAATTTACAGCACACATACCACTCATACAACCCACCTGGGGCTGACTGCTGACTAAGCCCCAGTTCTGCCCACTCCCACCTCACCACCCCTGATTTGCAGCCTGTTCATAACAGTGGTTTAGTCATTACTACAGATGGAGCCAGTACACTGTTTTAATCATGGGATGTGCTTATGAGCTTCCTCCCAGTACTTGAAATTGCAGGGAATCTGAAAAGCTTTGGGGTTTTCTCTCTCTTCAATTCAGCTAGAAATTAGGTGTTGATTTTTCATTCCTCCCGCACTGCAAACTTTCTGGCCTTCTAGACTCTATATTTTATCTCTTCTTCCTGTCTCATTCTGTTAGGCATCCATATTTTCTTCCTTTACTCCAATATTGACCACTAATTTGATCAAATAATTATCTTCATTTTACAGTGTTAATGAAACACCAGGAATTTGGTCTAGGTCCCGCTGCTTGCTGCACAGAAAGGCAATTACTGAGAAAACAGGTATTGCCAAGGAAGAAGGCTTTAATCGGGTGTTGAAGCTGAGGAGATGGGAGCTCAGTTTCGAATCCATCTCCCTGATTGACTAAAGCTAGAGGGTTTATATAGCAGTGAAGAAACATAACAGTGTAAGAAAATAAGAACTAGGGAGGAGTAAGGAGGCCTCTGGGGCAGTGATCTGGTAAGTTTCAGTTATTTGATCCTTTTTTTTTTTTTTTTTTTTTTTGAGAGGCCTGAAGGTCCTCCTTTCCTGAGGAAGGAACTCAGATAAAACAAATAAAAGTTTTAAGCTTTAACAGCAGAAGGACCAATTTCTATGTTTATCTAAAAACAACTGTCTATGGGACTATTGGACTAGTTTCAAAAGGAAATACAAATGTGAATGCATTGCTATTTCTAATACGTTATTTCAAAATTATGAATCATCTTTTCTTCCTATCCACAGTCTCTTTCTTTGCAGAAAAACTCAAACTCTCCTAGGTTTTTAGGATAAAATGTTATTTGGTCCCAAAGAAGCGTCAAGAAGCCTGTACCCAGAACATCTATAGAAATTTATGTTAATATTTCTGTCACAGAGTCATTCCCATTCTTTTATTTTTATGTAGAACAAAAGCAGTAACATGCAAGTTTACAGCACAGATTAATTTATGTAACTCCATAATTGAAGCGACAATTTTTGCTTTATGGTAAAATTATAATTATCTTTAAACATGAAAAAAGGAAGCCATAGCTTTCTATAAATATGTCATTGTGTTTTGATTCAATAACTAGCCTTTCAATCAGGAATAAATGACAAGACAATAAAGATAAACTTTAAACTGGTGGTAAAACAACTCAAATGCTATTGATTTCATTTTATGTTTTAGCTTTAGGGTACGAGCTTGTAATGTATTTCATTTTTTTGACTTTTATGGTTTCACACAGAAGGTCTGTGACAAATAATGCTAATGTTTCTTTACTTATGATTGACTGACTTACAAAAGCATCCCTGTTATAACTTGGGTAACAATATTGTAGCCTGTGACATATTATTTTTTAGTCCTAAAATCCCAGGAATGATCATAGCCTTATAAATATATGGCCACAGATTTAGAAACTGTATTAATAATGTATTACTTTAAAATATGGGGAGCAGTTTATGAAAATTAACACAATAATATTAACAGCATTTTTCTTTCAGAAATGTTAGGCATCTTATATAAATACGTGGTTGAAAAAACTATATTTTCAGCGAAACAAAAATGTATTCCAGTGGACTCATAGCATAAAATTGTCCAAGAACAAATTACATTGTGCACAATAGGTTTCCTGGGAAATGTGATTTGAAAAATGGTTATAGACTATTATTAATACATTTCTGAAACCAAATGCATTGAAGCAGTGCTCTTCCATTGATCCCAAATTGGTTTGCTGAACTGATGACAATGATATACAATCAAACTTTTCAAAATAGAAAAATATTGCATTTCTGCATATATAATACGAGAAAAAACATATTTCATGAGGGAAATATTTTATATTGCTTCCATGGGCAATCAAAATTAAAATATTGAAGAATTTAGGAATGCATAAAATAGTTTTCCTTCTTATACCTAAGAATAAGCCTGGAACTAAAGAGAGGAGATACAATTTTCTTCATTCCTGGAAACGTATTTATAATTAATATAGGAATTAATTTAGATTTTTTTCTAAGCCTTTTTAGTCCAAATTTAAATTGGGATTCAAAATGAGACCATTCATTGAATACCAAATATCTTTACAAACTTATGTTTTCCATAGAGTATTAATTACTGATTAATAATGAGGCCCCAGAATGATACAATAGTCACTCTAAACCTCTTGCTTTAGAAAAACTCTTATTTCAGTAGAGGCACACTAAACCCTATTAAATGCAAATGAAACTATGCACAGAAGAACTGGAATCTATTAAGTCACTTATGTTACAGAAATAACAACACTTCCAGAAATAGAAAGCAGGTACAACTACATGAATAACATAAGCGTAAAATGTAGCTTAGCAATCATAGATATGAGGGAAATTATCAGAATTTTCTTCAAAAGCACATTAATTCTTCATTATTGATTATGGTTGTAGGCATTAGCTATCCCCATTCTGTTGTAATATAATCAAATGGTTGTAGGCATTGGCTATCCCCATTCTGTTGTAATATAATCAAAGTCAGGTCTTCACTATAAAGTAATAACTTGCTAAAGATTTAGCATAGCTATTAGATTGGTTTTTATTTATTTTTATCACTTATGGATAACGCAGTTTTTTCTGTTAATAAAATTATTTATTTTCCCAACTTTAACAAGTAGCTGATCTTACTGGTTGACTATTGAAAGAAGAAAAAATAAAAGCTTCCTATTAAGTAGACAAAAATAATTTCAGCATTATGCTTAAATAATACAAAGAAATATGGAGAAAAGTACCATATAGAAAATATGTACATATGAGTGAACATTCAAAAGTTTTCATTGTCTCCACTTCACACGTCTCTGAAGTTCTGCTGGGCATTTCCTATGTAACTTCTTCTGAATTTCTATATTCATTGCATTCTTTTCACTTAACCTCAAGGAATGTCTACACCTAAATGTCTTTGCTTCCACAAGTCTCTCTTTTTAAAAATGTCCTTTCTTCACTGTTTTTCAGATCAACTCAATTATTCTACAAGGGTCAGTTTAAAGGTCATCTCATTTTTGAAACTTTCCTTAATCATCTATTGTCCCTGTCATATAAGAACAAATACATCTGGCCTGTGAGTTCTCTTCAAATAAAAAGATGTAGTATTTATTATTCAATTTTATCTTGTCCCAGATTTTATCACAGGTGCCGTGTGGATGATAGCAGAGAAGATAAAACTGTGAGATAGATCCCAAAGAAGAGAATAGTATAGATAACACTATGAAGATGAAAGATATATTTCAAAAATAGTAAATACTCCTTTTCCTGCACAATACAAAAATTGTCTAGTAAATTATATTTGATGCCATGTTCTAATGCTTTAGTCAAAGAAATATTGTCATAATATCTATTGTTGCACTACTCTACCTTTTTGATATTTATTGTATATATAAAAGATCACGTTATAATTAACCATACATTTTCATGATTGATTTTGTCCAAAATGTATCTGATTTTGAGCTGGTCTAATTAATAACAGTATAATTTTATAATTCTTCACAGTGAATTGTGACTTGTATCAGATTTGCAAGAACATTTGGTGGGTTAAACATATAAAGTGGTAATAAAATAATAGATACATGGACAAACAATAGAATTTAGTGTATTCCAAGGTAAAAGTGGTAAAGAATGAATGGGACAATGCTCTTTTGATCTTGAAATTAGATATTACTTATTATCTTTGACAATATTATATGGATTGGTAAAGGATTTGTGGGTCCCCTTGTAATTCTTCTTACTCTTTGACTAATGTTAACATTCTTACACACATACACACACACATACACACACTTGCATTTACATATGAACAAAGCTTCCAAACAGACTAGTACTTTTTAAGTTATTATTTCACTTTCAACAACTATGTTCCCTTTATTTTTGAGACACATCTAATGTGATTCTGTTTTTTTGTCACATGGCCCCTAAAACATTATTTTCATGCCACAGAGATAATGAAAAGTATGTTAAATTAACAAATATATATCACATATTTGCAAAGTATAAACATTTTTTCTAAGTGTTGTAAGGGGATACATATCCACGAGGTGAGCTTAGTGCTTTAAAGAAGTTTCTATCCTGTTGGAGAAGCTATGTATAAACAATAAGTAGTAGCATGAAGTACATGACTAAATTGATATACAAGAGGCATAGACATGCATGATTTGAAATTAGAGTAACTTTGTCAATGAAAAAAACTCAAACTCTGCAAAACATTTGAAGAAATTTATTCTGAGCCAAATATGAGTGACCATGGCCCTTGACACAGTCCTCAGGAGATCCTAGAACATGTTCTCAAGGTGGTTGAGGTGCAGCTTGGTTGTATACATTTAAAATTATTCTAATTGGCAATTGGTTCAAAGTGGCTTCAGAAGACAGTGAATTGCGATCCTGGTAAACAAGTTAGTGAAGAGCAAAAGGAAGTAGATAAGTAAAAGAATCGTAAAATAGTGTTTCTCATAAAGCAGCTGTTTGAACTACCGGTGATAATTACCTGAGATACTCGTTTAAGAAAACATATTTTTGTGATCTCTTTTCTAAACCTACTTAATTAAGATATCTGGAAATGGAAAATGGAAATCTGAACGTTTACTATTTTGTTGTTGTTGTTGTTTCTTCACAACTATTTGAAATACTGATAGGAAGATTAACTGCTTGTAGTTTTTTGCTTTGTTTTGTTTCTTAAAGCAGAGAATTAACATGAGAAAGTTAGCTCAGTTATGTAGAATAGCTTGGAGAGAGAGAGAATGAATGGTAAAAAGAATTGGATAAATAGGCCAGGCCCAAACTAGAACTAGTATTGGGCCAGTGAGATGAGGAAAATGTAGGACAACTGCAAAAAATAAGTTGGTAGGACTTGATGACTGGTTATAAAGAGAAAGGAAGAAATCAAGGATGCTTTTATACTTTTGATCTTGGGTGACATGAATAAGATCTAAAAACTTGTAGGAAACTAGGAGCTGGACTTCCAAAGGTGTTCAAGACTGATAGGTAGATTTTGAAAAAAGGTCATATAGCATGATTACTTAAATCAAGGAATTGTTATGCAAAGGGTTGCTTGTCTCACATGGTATAAATGTAAAATAATGAGGCTTAAGTGAGGAAACCAGGCAAAGAAAGCATCAAATGAGAAAGTATCTCTTGACCTCCCAAAACCACAGAGAAAAACTTAATTTGCACATGCCTGAACACACCATAGAAAGGGCTCAAAGCTAGAAACCAGGGACTGGAAACACTACAACTCTACAAATATAAAGGAAATATGGAAAAAAAAAGGTAAATAAAAATTCACTGGCAATGTAATGATAGGAGATTACCTGTGGAGGCAATGATCAGTTTAAGAGGAGATGAGACGGCCGGGCGCGGTGGCTCAAGCCTGTAATCCCAGCACTTTGGGAGGCCGAGACGGGCGGATCACGAGGTCAGGATATCGAGACCATCCTGGCTAACACGGTGAAACCCCGTCTCTACTAAAAATACAAAAAAAACTAGCCGGGCGAGGTGGCGGGCGCCTGTAGTCCCGGCTACTAGGGAGGCTGAGGCAGGAGAATGGCGTAAACCCGGGAGGCAGAGCTTGCAGTGAGCTGAGATCTGGCCACTGCACTCCAGTCCGGGCGATAGAGCGAGACTCCGCCTCAAAAAAAAAAAAAAAAAAAAGAGATGAGCTAGTGAAGCTTGTATCAGGGAGAAGTGCTGTTTAGATCCATTCTGCTAACTCAGATCCAATGACCAAGTTGAGCTGTCAGAAAAAAAAGAAAAAGAAAAAAAAAGGTCCCTTGAGGCCCCATCTGATTTGTCTCTCTGAGGCTGTCAAGAGAAAAATGAAAGACTGAGTTTGAGAAAAGCTCTTCCATTTAGTGAATGAGAGGAAAAGAATAGCCATTGAAGAGCCCAGTGGAAAAAATGAATACAATTTATGTAGTGACGACCTGTTAGCCAAAGGAGAAGAGGGTTTCAAGAAAAGTTGAAAATGGCTGAAACACCAAATGTTGAAGATACTCCAGAAAAATTATGACTAAAGAAAGTATGTTGGATAATTGTTAACTTGGGCCAACAATAACTAAAGCTAGTGCCAAATAAATAATAAAAGTCTTGTATGTGGAAGAAAACAGGGGAATTAAGTAGGTAAAAGATTTTTTGGTTTTATCGTCACAATTTAAACTTTAATTTATTCTTAAATATTCCCTAATTTAATTAATGTTTACATTTTTATAAGGCATGCATTTCAATTTAATGTACACATTACTTCAACGCAAAAGCAAAAACTGAGAATTTTATGATTCAGAGATAAGAAACAGAAATTTAGCTTGTCATTCTTTTTAATCATTATTCAAAACCCAAGTCTAGTAGTCAATTCTTCCCGATCTAATTCATTTTTTATTCCCAGGAACTTTTGTAAGTTCAATTAATCAATCTTGTTCCTGTTTTTATCCCTCTTGGTATCTTGTACCTAATTAGTCCCCCATGTAATATCTTAAAAATAATTACAGACAAGCAGTTTAGAGGAAATCATTATTTTAAATACTGTCACTTTCAATTTTGAAAGTCTGTTACTAGTTATTTACTTACAGCATATGCTTGTAATCAAGACTCTTTAATAGAAGTTGCTATAATTGTGTTTTATTAAAATACACAAGAAAGTTGGATACTTTAACCAGTTTAGTGGCTCAGTTTTGTTTACAGATGATCCCTATTTGATGATATTCCGTAAATGCTCAGATATACCTGAGTTTAAAGGACAAACAGTAAGGGAGAAATTTATCAAAAATCTATACTAGGAAAATTCTATATAACTCAGATTATTAAACAATTAAATTGTTCCCATTTAAAATTACCTTAATAGAACAGCAGAGAAAAAGTAGATACACAAAAATTTTATGTAAGAAATTACTTAAGATCCATGATTTTGGTATCAGGCCTGAATTGCATACCCAGTTATGATCTTTACAAACTTCTCTAACCTTTGTAATCTTCAACTTTCTCTTAGGGTAAATATGTCTATACCTCATAAGGGTATTTGAGAATTTAAAGGGCAACCATACCTGAAAAGTACTTAACTTACTGTAACATAAGAAATACTCTATAGAAAAGTAGTTTTTTATTACTACTACTAGATGTGATATGTTCGAACCACACAAAATTATAGTAAGAACATACTAAATATGCTTCATTTACTCCTTTAGTAAGTGTACAGAGAGATATCTCATGTTTGCCTCTGAATTCTCTGCATTAGCAGTGATTGTAGGTTGTGACGTTAGAAAAGCAGCCAGGCATCTTTTGAGGATTTTAGATTTGAATATCCCTATCTTGATTGACAACCAGATAATATACATACAAAAACGCAGACAACTTGTTTTTCAAGAAAAGATTAAAATAATGTAATAATCCATGATGATAAAAAAGAAGATATACTAAAATTTAATACTCAAATTTTGCAACACAAAATGAAAAATCTACATTTCATAATGTCTTTCAGGAAGAAAGAATCCAGTATCTTTTCTGTAGGTAGGAAGAGATGGTGTCCATTCTCTGCTATGGACTGAATTGGTCATTCCAAACTATTTTTGGCATGGTTAGTAAGTTGGAAGCAGCAGAAACCACTTCTGACTGACTTATACTAAGGGAATCATATCAGAGGAATACTTGGTGGCTTGTACAAGCAAGAGAGAAATTGAATAGGGTCTAAGGAAAAACAAAAACATGGAGAGGCTTCAGCCATCTTAGAAACTCAAGTAGCAATTCCTTTTTGGGCAGTGCCCTTGAGAGAGCTGGGGTCAATGACCTTCAAGCAACTGGCAGTCAGTTCAAGGATCACATATCTGAAAGTGAGAGAATCTGATTGGCCTGGCTTGAGTTACGTATCCTTGACCAGGGGTGAAGTGAAGAGTACAATAGTTGGCGTTTCTATTAAGGGCTCATGGAATGTAGAGGTGATAGTAACCCAAGGAGGGGAAATGGACTTCTGTGGCCAGAATAAAGGAGGAAGTGATACTGTTTAGGCAAATTAAAAAAAAAAAAAAAGTCCTATTAGGGCTGAAATGTGGTTGAATTAAGTGTTTGGTAAGCAATATGGAGGTCAGTGTAGAGGGGTGGCATATTACTTGAAAGTTACAGTGTTAAATTTTTACTTTATATCATAAGAGAATTTTAATTTCCATTTATACTGTGACTAGTGCTCAAAAATGTAAGTAGCTGATTACCCCAACTTTTGAAGGTTTATCAGTTTATGTTGCTTCAAAAACTATTTTCTCCTCTCAGAAGTTTGGGAGAAGATTAAAGATAATGTTTGGGGTTAATTACACATTGCAAGAACTATGAGCCCCTCTTTTACAAGTATTAATTGAGCACTTTCCAAAAGCTCAATTTAGAATGTTCATTACACTAAGTAGTTGTAGTTAAATTGATCCCACTTATATTGCTTCTAAAATTTCTGCAAAAAGTGAATGATTTAATATGCTGTATATCATATGACTAATGAACACAGTGAAGATATATAGATAAATAATAATTAAATTGTGTCTTGCAAGGCCACTTCTCTCTTTATTCATTGCTTCTTGGTTGAATCTTCACAAGTAAATCAAATATACCTAGGGAAATATCTTCTTACAAAAAGCAAGCAAATTCTTATTTTATTCTAGGAGGAAAAAAAAAAATGCTTTACTAGCATAAGCCAGGGCTTGTTGATGCAGAAAAGAAAAATGAAGATTTGCACATAATATCTCCACATGTTCTTCAGATGAAAGAGATGATATTTTAGAAACGGCATAGAAAGGAACAAATAAAATTCAAGATTTTCATGTACATTATGCTTTATGACTTCTGTTTTCTCTCTACTTCTAGTCTTCCATCATGACATTAACATTAACTATTTTAAATTAGAAAAGTAGTACTTATCATTATATACAATAAAAATAAAATATGAAAAGAAGAAAATTAATCTATCCCATGATTTTGATTTTTTAAAAAAATTTATATATCTTTTTCAATTATGTTGTAATATCCTAATATATTATTATATAGTGTATATACATACACTTGTATGCACTTACACATAATTTATCAATTTTTATTAAAATATGCAAATGTTTTAAAAATAGAATATATACCGTAACACTTTTCACTTTTTATAGACAATTCTAATGTTTTATAGGTGTATGGTGATTACAAACATACACCTGTTTATTATGACATTTAATCATCAAAGTAATCTTATTGCTTGTCTACAGTTTATACATGAGAAAGCAGGCCCTTGTATTCAACTGCCTCGTCCAAGATCAAAAAGTCCTCAACTTTATAGAAATGGAATTTCTCATCTTGTATCCATACTGTTTTTACTTTGCCTCAAGCTGTTATGATGTGAGCGAAAGGGTTATTTTCAAATGAATGTATATAGAAACACTTCCACTGGGAGGCTTTAATTCCAACCAGATTATCTACATATGCCTTAAATTATTTTCCTCATGAAGTTTAGAAGTAGGTTTACTTTCCCTGGCCCCATTCTAGCAATCTGTATTCTCGGCTTCCTGGGTATTTATAAAAACTTAGAAAGTTTTAGAAATTTCCCAGTGAAATATTTATTTTTCTTGTGGTCCTAGGCATAGAAGTATATACCTAAATACCTAAAACCTAAATACAAATAAATTATTTTTTTGCTATAGAAATAAATTGCCCTACTCCCCACTCCCCGTAAATCACAAATTTTAGAATTATTCAAAGATTACTTCAGGTTTTTTAAATGACTCAAATTTAAGGCCATAAAGTGAAATAGTTATATCTATATGTTGTTACAGGTTCAGTCTGCATATTATTTACGCCTTCTCCTAGTTCAGTAATTTTAGACATGTTATTTAATCCCTCCAAGCCTCATCATCTTCACTGATAAAATGTGAGCAATCAATAATCTGTACAATGTTATTATAGGAGTAAATTGAAATAATGCACAGAAAACACTTAGCCCAGAAATGTCTCAATGATTAGTATTACCATTAAAGCATCCTGTCAGTGATGTTGTTTGCACATAAAAAGAGCTTCAGAGCTCCCACATTTGTATTAAAACAGAATTTTGTTTTTCCTAAATTTGTCATTTGGGAACATCCTAACACATTTCTGTTTTGAAATATAGTATATCCTTAGAATTTTACATTGAAAAGAACACAATAATATGTCTCTTGTATGCAAAATGATGCCCCCCTTCTCTTGAGACATCTATGCCCTAATCTCTCAAATTTGGGAAGATGTTAATTTACATAAGATAAGGGACTTCCCAGATGTGATTGGATTAAGGATTTAAAAAGGGCGATTATTCTGTACTATCGGTGGACTCAATGCAATAACAAGCATCCTTATAAGTGAAAGAAGGCAGGACAGTCAGTGTCAGAGTGATGCAGCAGAAGATTCCACTGGCCATTGCCAGATTCGACTGATGGAAGGACACTAAGCTTAAAGAATGCAAGCAGGCAGCTTCTAGAAGCTAGAAAAGAGAAGGAAACAGATACCGCCCTGGAGGCTCCAGAAAGAAATGCAGACCTGCACCTCTTAATTTTAGCCCAGTGAGACCCATTTGGACCTACATACTATACAATATTACATTGGTGTTGTTTTAAACCACTAATTTTACAGTAATCTATTCCAGAAGCAATAGGAAGCTATGGTGATATCCGTGTGTGTGTGTGTGTGTGTGTGTGTGTGTGTGTGTGTGTGTGTGTTTGCATTAAAGGACAGAGGCACTTATTTGAGCAGCATTAAATAATTTAGCACATTGTTTCAAAAGAATTTTTTCCTCTTCCTTCGACAATGCCATAGACATTTATAAATACTTTAAATCATTTGTAGTAACTCTTCAGTTGATATCCAAATATAGAAGGGGCAATGGTATTTGTCTCCCTTTTGAAACAGATGTAGCGTTTTATTCAATAATTCTTTATTCAGTACTACTATTTGATTGCCTGTGTTCTAGAAGCTGAGCAAAAGTGTCTAACGGAAGTTAACTTTGCTGTTATTACAAATTTGTTTTAACTAGGGAGAGAAACCTGGGCATGAATTTTAACCATGTCTGGGAATGAAGTCTGGCTCTTCAGTATAATAGTTGACTAGTTCCTTAATCTCCTTGAGTCTCAGTTTCTTTATCTACAAAGCAGAAATGAAAATACCTATTTCATGGATTTGTTGCAAGGTTTTTAAATAAATCTTGTAAGTAAAATGTCCAATGTAGAGAAACTATTCAAGAAAGAGTAATGCACCTTCCATTCCATGTGGAAAACCATATTTGGTTTGTGTATTAGGCCATTTTTGCATTGCTATAAAGGAATGCCTGAGGCTGGGTAATTTATAAAGAAAAGATACTTTATTTTGGATCATGGTTCTACAGGCTGTACAGGAAGTGGGGTGCTGGCATATGCTCTTGGTGAGGGCCTCAGGAAGCTTCCAATCATGGTGGAAAGTGAAGGGAGAGCCAGTGCATCATATGACCAGAGCAGAAGCAAGAGAGAGGGGGAGGTGCCACACACTTTTCAATATCCAGATCTCTTGAGAACTCAAGAGTGAGAACTCTCTCATCACCAAGGGGATGGTGCTAAGCCATTCGTGAGGGGTCCACCTCCATGATCCAAACACCTCCCACCAGGTCCCACCTCCAATAGTGGGGATTACATTTCAACATGAGATGTAGGGGAGACAAACATCCAAACCGTATCGGTGTATTCATTTCATTTTGATGGATTCTTCCCTTATGTTTTAGACACAGCTCATTTATAGTCTCAAGAAAAAAAAAGAATATAGTGTTAATATCTGTTGTGTGTGTGCTGTGTTTAGGTGCACATATGAAAATTCAAAACTGCCCATGTGACAATAACTACAGTCCATGTGTCTTTTCAAATGCTTAGCAAATTGCATTTCCACAACACAATCTTTTTGCATCTTTGATTGTTCTTCTGTTAGCCTGTTTATTTCTTTTAGTATATTTATTCATCATTGTTTTTATTTAAACAAAGCATTAGTTTTGGGGCATAAATCTACTTTTATTTTTAATTATATGTGAAAGAATTCAGAGGTCATTTAATGGTCTATTCAGATATAATAATTTTGTCTTTCTCAGCTGTGATCCTGCAATTCAGTGTGCAATAATTCCTATTGGCTTGTAACATCAATAGAATAGTGTTAGATCGAATATTATATACAGTCTGATTTTCTTGAACCCTTGGTTTTTGAAATAAATTTTCTATAAATGTGTGGTCTTGTGTAAACAAAAGTATGCATATTTAATAGGACACAGTACTTTTCATATGTTTTCCAATAGTATTTCATTATGATTTCATACAATTATTTTACTTGCATGAAAAATATGTATTTTCCACTACATTATTTAATTTGTACTATATTCCTACATAATATCTCATATAAAAACCATTTTCTTTTAAAATTAAGTGCTAGGAAATTTTATTTCAATTTCATGCTATTGGTATTTTTCTTCCTTCTGATAATAGTAATAATGTTTTATTATTATATTATCTAATATAAAATATTAGAAAACTAATATTTTCTCCCTCCTGCCTGGAGAGCCAGGAATCTCTGAGGCATATATAAAATAGTAAAACTACCATGTATTTAATGCCTTACCTGCATTTGCTCATTTAATCTAGTTATTTATGTAAAATTATTATCAGGTTTTGAATAAGAAACTTTACCTCAGAAAGAGTAAGTAACCTATATAAGGTCACATAGCATACATGTGGTATTATCAGGTTAGACCCAGGCTCTGCCTCCAAAGTTTATGCTTACATTTTTATTGCCTAGATTACAACTACTACAGTTTTGTTGATCATTATGAGTCCTGTAATAGCATAATAGCTGCTTTCTGTAGGGAACTAGCGTTTAATAAATAAAACTGATTTAAATTAGTGTCTTTTTTTATCTCACAGAAACTGACTGAGCTAAAAGTCACAATCACTCGGTTGCAGAGGCTTTTAAATGTATCCATTTGAACTCAGGAATAACAAAAGGTTGGCAGTACCAATGAAAACAAGCAATTTTGCATCCTTAACTCCTGTTTTGGTGATTATAACTTGCAGATAAATTTAGTCATAAAATCTTTCCAGGAGGAAAAAATGTTAAAATGGATTTAAAACCAAAATTTAAGTAATACTTAGAATATTACTGTTTTTTTCCTGATTATTTCCTCATGACTATACAGTTGGCCTTCTGTAACCATGGGTTCTCCATTAATGAATCCAGCCAACCAGAGATGGAAAATATTCAGAAAAGAAATGGATGGTTGTGTCTATAATGAACATACACAGAATTTTTTGTCATTATTCCTTAAACAATATGGTATGCAACTATTTATGGGACATTTACATTGTATTAGGTATTATAAGTTATCTGGAGTTGATTGATATGGGAAGATGTGTGTAGGTTATATGCAAATACTATGGCCATTTTCCATTGGGGACTTGAGTATATATGGATTCTGGTATCAGAAGGGGGTCCTGGGACCAATCCCCCACAGATACTGAGGAATGACAAAGTGTCAGTGCTGTCATTTTCTTCATGTAAAGACTTAGCTAAAATCAAGTATTATATATTATACAAATATGGGCCGGGCACAGTGGCTCACACCTGTAATCCCAGCACTTTGGGAGGCCGAAGTGGCAGATCACAAGGTCAGGAGTTTGAGACCAGCCTGGACAACACAGTGAAACCACGTCTCTACTAAAAATACAAAAAGTAGCCAGGCATGGTGGCGGGCGCCTATAATGCCAGCTTCTCCGGAGGCTGAGGCAGAAGAATTGCTTGAACTCAGGAGGTGGAGGTTACAGTGAGCCAAGATCGTGCCACTGCACTCCAGCCTGGATGACAGAGCGAGACTCTGTGCCCTGCAAAAAAAGGAAATATGAATGTCACATTTGGGAGCCAGTAGTGACGGGCAGTTATTTACTCAATTCAGTTATTAACCTATCAGCCAAACACATACAGAAAATATTTCTTTTAGATACAAGCAATTAACATTATGCAAAGTCTAATTAATTCAATGTCCAAGCTAAATTTGAAAACTATTGAAATGAACCACAAGAGTCAATCTATCTTTCTGCCTAGCCAGTCAAAATAAATAGTGTATAAAAATATAGCTACATATAATCTCCGCAGAGCAAAAACTGAGAAGAACCAGTGAGCTTCTCATCTTAATATACTTAATAATTTATTTTCTAAGTGTTTTGTAAGTCTATTTTATTCCTGTTAATTCTCTCTAGTGGACGCACTATATTTTCTCTCTTTTCTCTCAAATTCTACTTTATATTTTTAGTGAATAACTTAAAAATATACCAATTAAGATCAATTATTCTATTTGTAGTAAAAATATGTATTTCCACCTGTATATTCAAAAATATGTATGTATAGACCCATTAGTAAGAACAGCTTAAGCATTTCTCTCAGATGATCCTTTCGTTTTTAACATTAATTTGCCTATAGAACCATTAATTTGCCTATAGAATACAAACTGGAACAGGGGAACATAGAGAAAATTAATAATGATATAAAAACCAGAATCTTCAAGATGTTTTCAAATAGCCCATCAAATTATAAAATGGTTTCAGAGTCAATATTTTCCTAAAGTTAAACTTTTTAGAGAAATCTGTTGTTTTTAATAGATTGCTTTTAATTGAAACAACATGCAGTTGTTTGTTATTATGATTTTTTCAATATACTTTAAGTTTTAGGGCACATGTGCACAACGTGTAGGTTTGTTACATAGGTATACATGTGCCATATTGGTTTGCTACACCCATTAACTCAACATTTACATTAGGTATTTCTCCTAATGCTGTCCTTCCCCCTTCCCCCCACCCCATGACAGGCCCTGGTGTGTGATGTTCCCTGTCCTGTGTCACATGTTCTCATTGTTCAATTCCCACCTATGAGTGAGAACATGTGGTGTTTGATTTTCTGTCCTTGTGATAGTTTGCTGAGAATGATGGTTTCCAGCTTCATCCATGTCCCTGCAAAGGACATGAACTCATCCTTTTTTATGGCTGCATAGTATTCCATAAAGTATGGTATATATGTGCCACATTTTTTTAATCCAGTCTATCATTGATGGACATTTGAGTCAGTTCCAAGTCTTTGCTATTGTGAATAGTGCCGCAATAAACATACATATGCGTGTGTCTCTATAGTAGCATGATTTATAATCCTTTGGGTATATACCCAGTCATGGGATCGCTGGGTCAAATGGTATTTCTAGCTCTAGATCCTTGAGGAATTGCCACACTGTCTTCCACAATGGTTAAACTGGTTTAAACTCCCCCCAACAGTGTAAAAAAAAATTCCTGTTTCTCCACATCCTCTCTAGCATCTGTTGTCTCCTGACTTTTTAATGATCGCCATTGTAACTGGTGTGAGATGGTATCTCATTGTGGTTTTGATTTGCATTTCTCTGATGACCAGTGATGATGAGCATTTTTTCATGTCTCTGTTGACTGCATAAATGTCTTCTTTTGAAAAATGTCTGTTCATATCAGTTACCTACTTTTTGATGGGGTTGTTTGACTTTGTCTTGTAAATTTGTTTAAGTTCTTTGTAGATTCTGGATATTAGCCCTTTGTCAGATGGGTGGATTGCAAAAAAATTTTCCCATTCTGTAGTTTGCCTTTTCACTCTGATGGTAGTTTCTTTTGCCGTGCAGAAGCTCTTTATTTTAATTAGATCTCATTTGTCTATTGTGGCTTTTGGTGTTTTAGTTATGAAGTCCTTGACCATGCCTGTATCCCGATTGGTACTGCCCAGGTTTCTTCTAGGGTTTTTTATGGTTTTAGTTCTAACATTTAAGTCTTTAATCCATCTTGAATTAATTTTTGTGTAAGGTGTAAGGAAGGGATCCAGTTTCAGCTTTCTACATATGGCTAGCCAGTTTTCCCAGCACCATTTATTAAATAGGGAATCCTTTCCCCATTTCTTGTTTTTCTCAGGTTTGTCAAAGATCAGATGGTTGTAGATGTGTGGTGTTATTTCTGAGGCCTCTGTTTTGTTCCATTAATCTATATCTCTGTTTTGGTACCAGTACCATGCTGTTTTGGTTACTGTAGCCTTGTAGTATAGTTTGAAGTCAGGTAGTGTGATGCCTCCAGCTTTGTTCTTTTTGCTTAGGATTGTCTGGTCTATGAGGGCTCTTTTTTGGTTCCATATGAACTTTAAAGTAGTTTTTTTTTTTTTTTTTTTTCAATTCTGTGAATAAAGTCATTGGTAGCTTGATGGGGATGGCATTGAATCTGTAAATTACCTTGGGCAGTGTGGCCATTTTCACTATATTGATTCTTCCTATCCATGAGCATGGAATGTTCTTCCATTTGTTTCTGTCCTCTTTTATTTCATTGAGCAGGGGTTTGTAGTTCTCCTTGAAGAGGTCCTTCACATCCCTTGAAAGTTGGATTCTTAAGTATTTTATTCCCTTTGTAGCAATTGCTAATGGGAGTTCACTCATGATTTGGCTCTCTGTTTGTCTGTTATTGGTGTATAGGAATGCTTGTGATTTTTGCACATTGATTTTTGTATCCTGAGACTTTGCTGAAGTTCTTTTTTTTTTTTTTTTTTTTTTTTTTTTTTTTTTTTTTTTTTTTTTTTTTGAGATGGAGTCTCGCTCTGTTGCCCAGGCTGGAGTGCAGTGGCACAATCTCGGCTCACTGCAAGCTCCATCTCCCGGGTTCCCGCCATTCTCCTGCCTCAGCCTCCCGAGTAGCTGGGACTACAGGCGCCCGCCACCACCCCCGGCTAGTTTTTTGTATTTTTAGTAGAGACGGGGTTTCACCGTGTTAGCCAGGATGGTCTCGATCTCCTGACCTCGTGATCCGCCCGTCTCGGCCTCCCAAAGTGCTGGGATTACAGGCTTGAGCCACCGCGCCCGGCCTGCTGAAGTTCTTATCAGCTAAAGGAGATTTTGGGCTGAGACGATGGGGTTTTCTAAACATACAATCATGTCATCTGCAAACAGGGACTCTTTGACTTTCTCTTTTCCTAATCAAATACCCTTTATTTCTTTCTCCTGCCTGATTGCACTGGCCAGAACTTCCAACACTATGTTGAATAGGAGTGGTGAGAGAGGACATCCCTGTCTTGTGCCAGTTTTCAAAGGGAATGCTTCCAGTTTGTGCCCATTCAGTAAGATACTGGCTGTGGGTTTGTCAGAAATACCTGTTATTATTTTGAGATATGTTCCATTAATACATAGTTTATTGGGAGTTTTTAGCATGAAGGGCTGTTGAATTTTTTCAAAGGCCTTTTCTGCATCTATTGAGAAAATCATGTGGCTTTTGTCATTGGTTCTGTTTATGTGATTGATTATGTTTATTCATTTGTGTATGTTGAACCAGCCTTGCATCCAATGGATGAAGCTTACTTGATCTTGGTGGATAAGCTTTTTGATGTGCTGCTGGATTCAGTTTACTGGTATTTTATTGAGGATTTTTACATCAATGTTCATCAGGGATATTGGTCTAAAATTCTCTTTTTTTGTTGTGTTTCTGCCAGGCTTTGGTATCAGGTTGATGCTGGCCTCATAAAATGAGTTAGAGAGGATTCCCTTTTTTTCTATTGATTTGAATAGTTTCGGAAGGAAAGTAGCATCTCCTCTTTGTACCTCTAGTAGACTTTGGCTGTGAATCTGTCTGGTCCTGGATATTTTTTTGGTTGGTAGGCTATTAATTATTGCCTCAATTCCAGAGCCTGTTATTGTTCTATTCAGAGATTCAACTTCTTCCTGATTTAGTCTTGGGAGGATGTAAGACTTTATTGGTCTTGCTAGCAGCAGTCTATCAATTTTGTTGATCTTTTCAAAACACCAGCTCCTGGATTCATTGAGTTTTTGAAGGGTTTTTTGTGTCTCTATCTCCTTCAGTTCTGCTCTGATCTTAGTTATTTCTTACCTTCTGCTAACATTTGAATTTGTTTGCTCTTGCTTCTCTAGTTCTTTTAATTATGATGTTAGGGTGTTGATTTTAGATCTTTCCTGTTTTCTCTTGGGGGCATTTAGTCCTATAAATTTCCCTCCACACACTGCTTTAAATGTGTCCCAGAGATTCTGGTAGGTTGTGTTTTTGTTCTCATTGGTTTCAAAGAACATCTTTATTTCTGCCTTCATTTCATTATTTACCCAGTAGTCATTCAGGAGCACGTTTTTTGGTTTCCAAGTAGTTGTGTGGTTTTGAGTGAGTTTCTTAATCCTAAATTCTAATTTGATTGCACTGTGGTCTGAGAGACAGTTTGTTGTGATTTCTATTCTTTTACATTTGCTGAGGAGTGCTTTACTTACAACTATGTGGTCCGTTTTAGAATAAGAGTATCTTTGTAGTGTTCTCTGTATTTCCTGAATTTGAATGTTGGCCTGCCTTGCTAGGTTGGGAAAGTTCTCCTGGATCATATCCTGAAGAGTGTTTTCCAACTTGGTTCCATTCTCTCCACCACTTTCAGGTACACCAATCAAATGTAGATTTGGTCTTTTCACATAGTCCCATATTTCTTGGAGGATTTGTTCATCTCTTTTTACTCTTTTTTTCTCTAAACTTCTCTTCTAGCTTTATTTCATTAACTTGATCTTCAATCACTGATACCCTTTCTTCCACTTGATCAAATTGGCTATTTAAGCTTGTGCATGTGTCGCGTAGTTTCCTGCCATGGTTTTCAGCTCCATCAGATCATTTTAGGTCTTCTCTACACTGTTTCTTCTAGTTAACCACTCGTTTAAATTTTTTTTAAGGTTTTTAGCTTCCTTGTGATGGATTCGAACATCCTCCTTTAGCTCAGATAAGTTTGTTATTACCGACCATCTGAAGCCTACTTCTGTCAACTCATCAAAGTCATTCTCTATCCAGCTTTGTTCCGTTGCTGGCGAGGAGCTGTGATCCTTTGGAGGAGAAGAGGTGCTCTGGTTTTTAGAATTTTCAGCTTTTCTGCTCTGGTTTCTCCCCATCTTTGTGGTTTTATCTGCCTTTGGTTTTTGATGTTGGTGACCTACAGATGGGGTTTTGATGTGGATGTCCTTATTGTTGATGTTGATGCTATTCCTTTCTGTTTGTTAGTTTTCCTTCTAACAGTCAGGTCCCTCAGCTGTAGGTCTGTTGAAGTTTGCTGGAGGTCCACTCCAAACTGTTTGCCTGGATATTACCAGCGGAGGCTGCAGAACAGCAAATATTGCAGAACAGTAAATATTGCTGCCTGATCCTTCTTCTGGATGCTTTGTGCCAGAAGGCCACCCACCTGTATGAGGTGTCAGTCAGCTCCTACTGGGAGGTGTCCCCTAGTTAGGCTACACAGGGGTAGGGACCCACTTGAGGAGGCAGTCTGTCTGTTCTCAGAGCTCAAACATCATGCTGGGAGAACCACTGCTCTCTTCAGAGCTGTCAGACCAGGACATTTAAGCAGAAGTTTCTGATGCCTTTTGTTCAGCTATGCCCTGCCCCCAGAAGTGGAGTCTACAGAAGCAGCAGGCCTTTTTGAGCTGTAGTGGGCTCCTCCCAGTTTGGGCTTCCCCAGCCACGTTGTTCACCTACTCAAGCCTCAGCAATGGCAAACACCCCTCCCCTGGCAGGCTGCTGCCTCGCATATCGATCTCAGACTGCTGTGCTAGCAGTGAGCAAGGCTCTGTGGGCATGGGACCCACCAAGCAGGCGCAGGTATAATCTCCTGGTGTGCCATTTGCTAAGACTGGAAAAGCGCAGCATTTGAGCAGCAGTGTCCCTATTTACTGGGTACAATCTGCCATGGCTTCCCTTGGCTAGGAAAGGGAAATCCCCTGACCCCTTGTGCTTCCCAGGTGAGGCAATGTCCTACCCTGCTCCGGCTCACCCTCTGTGGGCTGCACCCTCTGTCCAACCAGTCCCATTGAGACGAATTAGGTACCTCAGTTAGAAGCTCAGAAATCACCTGTCTTCTGCACCAGTCACGCTGGGAGCTGCAGACTGGAGCTGTTCCTATTCAGCCATCTTGGAACAGGGATGTCTGTTATTATGATTTTTAAATGCTAAAAAATCTGTTACCTCATTTAATTTACAGGAATAAAATAGAGCAATTTATTTTATTTAAGAGGACACTTGGGAGTAGTGAAGTGGTAGCAATTACAATTTAATTTAACATTTATTGAACCCCTACTGTATTAATCTGTTTTCACACTGCTATAAAGAAGTACCCGAGACTGGGTAATTTATAAAGAAAAGATATTTAATTGACTCACAGTTCTGCATGGCTGGGGAGGCCTCAGAAAACTTACAATCATGGTGGAAGGGGAAAGAGAAGCAAGTACCTTCTTCACAAGGCAGCAGGAAAGACAGAGTGAAGGGGGAAGCACCCCTTATAAAACCATCAGATTTCGTGCAAACTCACTACATGAGAACACACTGGGGAAATCTGCCCCCATGATCTGATCACTTCCCACCAAGGTTCTTCCCTTGATATGTGAGGATTATAGTTCAAGATGAGATTTGGGTGGGGACACAGAGCCAAACCATGTCACCTACTATGTGGAAGTCACAATGCTTCCAGAATTAATTTACCCGTAAAGCATAAACAAAAATTGTCTTAAAAGAAAAACAGCATAAAAAATTGTGTGTTTTTAGAGTCAGGAACTGACTTCAATCTCTTGATACCAACAAATTAACAAATATAAATCTGATATTCCAGGCATTTAAAAAATTCTCTTCAATAGGACTGTTTGAAGACTCTATAAATTGTTTACCATGATAACAATTTAAAAAATCATTTAATGTGTCAGGCAAGAAGGATTTATAACAATAAGAAAAACACAGTCCTTTCCTTTAAGGTGTTGAGGAAAATATAGTCTAGTGTATGTTTTCTAATCAGACTAAACTCCTACATTCCCAAGTACAGGAATAAATATTTCTATAATGTATATTTGCCAGCAATGACTAAAGAAATGACTTGGAGTTAAGAATATTTTAAATGGAGAGAATGTCAGGAACAGAGGCCAGAAGGCAGTGGCAGGAGTAGAAGTAAACAGGCTTGAGCCCTTGACTTTATAGGACACAGTCAAAAAGAGTATAACCAATGTGTGATCAAATAATTACAGCATATATTGATAAGTTCCACATTAAAGTCATGTACATGCATATGGATTGAGGAGGGTGTTACTATAGCTTTTTGGAAACTTTCCATTTTATCTTAACTCATCTAATTCCTCTTTCTCTTTTTACTTAACTTGGGGTTTCTCAGCCTCATCACTAATGATATTTTGGGACAAATATTTTGTTTGTTTGGGATGAGGACCCATTCTGTTCATCACAGAACATTTCTCAGCATCCCTGACCTCTACTCATTTAATTCCAGTAGCACTACCTTCCCCTATCCACACAATCATGACTATCAAAAATGGCTCTGGAGAAGCCAAATTGATCACAGTTGAGAACACTTTTAACTCATTGGCTTTCTATTCAGTAAGGCTTTCTTTGAAAATCCAGTGCAGTGTAGGCACTAGATTAGTCATGTGGATAAATGAAATGGATTCATCTTGAGGATAATAGGGCCTTCCTAAAAAGAAAAAACTAACATCACAGTATTGATTATTAAAAGTAAGGGAAGGGAAAAAATCAAACTAAATTTGGTCTTAAAAATCATAGAGTCAAGTTGAGGTTAATAGGTATTTAAAATCACTCTTCTGAACTCCTTCTACCATGTTTAAATGTCTAAAATAGAACAGAAGAAATATTCAAGGAGGTATCTGTACTAAGTCTTACATTTTTCCCTGAGCTTGACTACATAAAAGTATTATTTTCTCTTTCTTTAAAACATCGCAAGAAGGTATCTCACATTTTCTTACCTCAGGAGTCATTTTTAAAACTTTTGGCTTACTAAAGCCAAATGTTCTGGCCAAAGAAAAGATTGTCCCATAGAAAATTGGAGAAAAAAATTAATAACGGAAGAAAAATAAGGCAGGGTGCCCCAAAGCACACAGAAAAATTATAATGTCTCTTAACCAAAACACTTTCCAAATAACTCTTTAGCCTAGTTTGTAATTTCTTTCACTGTTTTTGGTTCTCTTTCCAATACTTGCATTGTTTAGATGAGTCAGAAGGGAGACTGGAGGAGAATACTAGGATATTAGGCACGCATGTTGGTCCCCTAACATTTTTCAATCTGTTTTATCATGGTGCTTTCCTTTTCCTTTCTAGCATCTTTCTTTGGTTATATGTTTGATGTCTACGTTAAATAAAGGATACGACATGGAAAAAAAGTTTTTGTAAATACTCAAGGAGATAAAAAACAGGCTATCTTAAAATAATTTAAATCAGAGTTGCTTCCAAGTTTCTACCTTGAAA
Organism: Rhinopithecus roxellana; assembly: GCF_007565055.1. NCBI lineage: Eukaryota > Metazoa > Chordata > Mammalia > Primates > Cercopithecidae > Rhinopithecus > Rhinopithecus roxellana. The sequence continues at coordinate 66,060,222 of NC_044559.1, read as the reverse complement.
TAATCAATATCCAAATCTGGTGGAAGAACATGGTACAGTCCTTAGTGGGGAAGCATGTGAGCCGAGGAAATCGATGATGTCATGTACATTGTGTATACATGAATAAAAAAATCTAAAAGAAAGCTGTTCTAGTGATTTAACTATAGGTGTACATTTATTTGCTTTTACTTTTTTTACTGGCCAACATTTATTTTACATTCTTTAAGTGGAAACACTACAATTTCTTGTAATTATCCCAATGATTTCTCAAGTGGATGATCTGGTGACTTCTCCTCCCCGAGACAAGGATCAAGCACATGACCCAAATTAGAACAGTCAGGTAATGTGTCCCCAGGGTATGATTCTTAAGCCTAGTGGGTTGTTTTTTTGTTTGTTTAAAAAAAAAAAAAAAAAAAAAAAAGAGGAAGAAGTAGGGTAAAAGAACATAGAAGAACAGAGTTTGCTGTTATTTCATCTGCAGTTACCTGCAAGAAAATCAAACATCTGCTGCTTTAAAGACTCTGCAACTTCCTGATTATTTTGTGGTACTGAAAGCCTTCTTTGGACTTCACTTTGATTTAGTGAGCTCCCTCATATCCTTCCAAGAGTTAACTTTTTGTTTCAGTTAATCATAATCTCATGATTATAATCAAAGAAAACTAACAAATTAATTGAATATCAACTTTTTTGTTCAGCAAAAATTAAGAAATTCTGTTAGAATAATATCTGAGGGGAAAAACTATCTACAAACTGAAGCATTATAGTACTAATAGATGTAGGAGATACAATGTCCATCTTTAAGAATATTAAAATCTAATAAGAATAAAATCATGCTTATAACTAAATGCAATGTAAACTAAGCTCTGGAAAGGTTATTTATAGAAAGAAACATTTTTAATACACTATAGCATTTCAAAGGAGGATACCTAACAACTGCCTAAATTATCAAGGAGAAGGAAAAAAAAGAAGACTAGTCTATTTTACATTATGGAAAACAAAAATTAACAATTTTATTCTAAGCCACAAACTTAATTAAAACACCTTTTTCACAATTGTATATTTATTTTTGGTTGACTATTACAAACTATCCTACTATAATTAGATATATAGCAAACATAATAAATTTCAAAATTCATGATACAGTATTGTTATAAATCACATTATAGCTGTTTCTCTTTTGTGAAAAGAACTAAATGATCATGGCTTTTTAAAATAAATAAATAAATGTATAAATTCTTTAAGTCTAAACAATGTTTTTGAGTTTTTGTTTGTGTGCTGGTTGTGAAGTATTCTGGAATTTAGTATTGTATAGTCATTAATTTTCATATAAATAAATATCATTTAATTAAAATATTATAATTAAGTATAATCATCTCTCCCCATTATGTTCAGGTTATATAATAATATTTTGGGTTATCCATAGACCCTTTTCCCACAAACCACTTAATAACTGATACAGGCCACTGAATCAAAGGAGCTTTCATAGGAACAATTTGGTATTTGAATCTTAAACTTATATGCACAAAGTATACATGTAAGTATGTATATGAATATACACATGATATTTTTAAGAATTGTTGGCCAGGCATGGTGGCTCATGTCTGTATTCCCAGAACTTTGAGAGACTGAGGTGGGCGAATTACCTGAGGTCAGGAGTTCGAGACCAGCCTCACCAACATGCACAAATCCCATCTCTACTGAAAAAAACACAAAAAATTAGCTGGCCACGGTGGCACATGCCTGTAGTCACAGCTGCTCAGGAGGCTGCAGGAGAATCGCTTGAACCCAAGAGGCAGAGGTTGTGGTGAGCCAAGATTGTGCCATTGCATTCTAGCCTGGGCAACAAGAGTCAAACTCCATCTCAAAAAAAAAAAAAAAAAAAGAATTGTTAGTACTTATTAATCAGACATATGAACACACCTAAATAAATACCTGACTTACAAAAGAAAGCCCCTTAGCTTTCAGTAAACCAGAGCCAAATAAAGTTATTCTTCTATAGACTATACCACCAAGTTACTTCCCTAGTCATAGACTTTTTAAGGCTATGGTGAAAAATTCACTACGTATTAAAATGTATTTATCAATTAAAAAATGGATTAGTGTAGTATTGTTTGGAAAAAAAATGAGTAATCTAATAACCCAAAATCATGAGTTTAAGTCTTAAAGTTCTACCTGTAATAGAGTCCATGTATTTTATAATACCCTTCTTTATTCTTCAAGACTTTGTAAAGTTTGTAGGTTTGCGTGCATATATGCATATGTGTGTGTGTGTGTGTATGTGTGTGTGTGTGTGTCTGTGAGGGTTTTGGGATTGTGTATGTACACACACAATTACAGCCACAAAATTGCTTGCTCGTAATATCTATCAATGATAATAAAATTGAGAGAAGAGTAAAATAAAACCAAATAACCATGTTAGATTATTAAGAGCCTTATATTTTATGCTAAATGGTTTGATATAAATTGTTTATGTTTTGAAGATTATATATTTTATATTTTATCTCACATAGTAGTAACCAGAGTAGCTAACACTGGCAGTCCCTCAAAAGTTACAATGAATGTTTACAAAGAAACAATTAAATGATAGAACGTACATATGAATGGTGGTTGGTTTAACATTTGCTTCAGTGTATCCTATTTGTATTTTGTAATGTCTCTGTTAAATGTACATACGAGACCGGGTGCAGTGGCTCACACCTGTAATCCCAGCACTTTGGGAGGCCAAGGTGGGCGGATCACAAGATCAGGAGATGGAAACCATCCTGGCTAATGCGGTGAAACCCCGTCCCTACTAAAAACACAAAAAAAATAGCTGAGTGTGGTGGTGAGCCCCTGTAGTCCCAGCTACTCAGGAGACAGAGGCAGGAGAATGGTGTGAACCCAGGAGGTGGAGCTTGCAGTGAGCCGAAATTGTGCCACTGCACTCCAGCCTGGGCATTGGAGCCAGACTCCATCTCAAAAAAAAAAAAAAAAAAAAAAAAATGTACATATGAATGGTGGTTGTTGGGTTAACATTTGATTTCATGTATCCCATTTGTATATTTTGTAATATCTTTGTTATATCAGAATGCAGGACACAATAGAAAGACATGACAGGGGAGCAGATGATGTTTAATCACTCAGGTGAGACAACAACAGACTTAAGTATATGGGCAGCTGTGGAGCTGAGAGAAAAATGACTATATATATATATATATAATACACAATATATATTTATTATGCATTAATTTACCTGCTTATGAGGCTGACATGTAGGATTTGGTTACCATCCAGATATGAAGTTAGGGCTGGGAGGTAAGGGAAGAGATCATGACAAAGTTCTTGTTCTTTGCAAATTGTATAACATTTTAAATGACTCATCCCATTTAAAGAAGAAAATATACATCATCAGTATTTTTCTGAGACTTCTGTCATTCTAAGAGTTCTGAAAAGAAATAGCACATGTGAATTGTATATATTTCTGAATGAAAGAGGAAATAAGTGATTGGAAAGGTGATATATTCTAAAATTCCTCTTTTATTTTTAAATTTAGAGCTGTTAGCATTTTTTATTCTAGAGATAAAATTGGTCTGCTACTAAACTAAAAATGATTTCATTTTGGATGAATTCTGATTGGCTGACTAGGGTACAAGTCAGAGCCCTGGCACTGCAGGATAGAGAAGCATAATCTGCTATTAGCCCTACTTCCCTGCTGGTTCTCTTCTCTGTTGAGCTAGCATGGTTTTCCTCTTGATTCTACCTCTTCCAGGTCACAGATGACAAATAGAGAAAAACTGAATGAGTATCAGCAGGACAGGAGCAAAATCATAGGGTTAACTCCTTGTTCTCTCTGACCTTTCCCAGGGCAACCAAAAAAGCAAACAAACAAACAAAAAAACAGACGATTTCTAAGTTCTTACTAATACAAGCTGTTCATTCATTAGTTTATTCAACAAATACAAATGTATACCCATGATGTACCCTGCAAGTACACTGGGGTTAATTAGTTAAAATTGTACGGGAGACATTAAACACAGGTAAAACACCAAAATAAGGACATCCTTGATAAATAGCATGTACATTAATTGCCATATATTTGATCATAACTGAAATGCATCGGAAAAGTTGACTTAGGTAATACATTAGCAATACTTATCTGACTTTATATTTTTTATGAAATGAATAGCCACTTATTTCCCATTTTATTTGGTTTATAAGTTATTTTTATACATTACATTGTTTTGTAAAAGGTCATTTTTGGACTAGTGACAAGTACCACATTTCTCATTAAAGGTGTAATGATTTGAGGGAGATTCTAACATTTGATGATGACATGTATCATTTATGGTACATTTACTGTTATGTAAATGGCAAAATGCAGCATTTATGAGTCATAATCTTATCTTCAGCTACATTGTTTTCAGTGAATGTTAGCCTCTAACATTGACAGTTTCCAAGGCATGATAACACTTGTTTTCCATTTGTGGAAATAAACACCTCACCCAAATACTGTTACTTTTAGTCTTAAAATAAAAATGTCATAGTACAATTTTAAGCTAAAGAAATGCCATTGCTGATTTTATACTTAAGAATAAATAAATATATATTCATATAATAGTTTATGGCAGTTTCTATTATTTCATAACGGGTTTACATATTTGTGTCCCATTGGTATAACTGGTATTGTGTGTGAAGTGTTTGTGAACAAAAACAGTTGAATTGTTTCATTAAAATTAGCAGGGTGAAATGTTTTAGTGCCAAATTAAATCAAGTAAAATGAATTACCAGGACATTGTAATTAAAAGAAGTAACAGCAACTTAACATTTTTATACCAGAAGCATCATTATCGGGGTCCCCTGAATTTGGGGGTACTAGGCATGCCATCTAGAAATGGCTTTTGATTTATTTTCAGTGTTTCCCAGGAAAAGTGCAGCAAGTATTTACTTCAGTGCTTTTTTTCCCCCATGAATAACCACCAATAAAAAATGTATCATTTCTTGTCCTCCAGGCAATACAGCTAAAGTATACATTGAGATTCAGGATGAAAATAATCATCCCCCAGTGTTTCAGAAAAAATTCTACATCGGAGGTGTATCTGAAGATGCAAGAATGTTTACTTCTGTACTCAAAGTGAAGGTATGAGAAATTATGTTAATATACAGAACTAAAATAAAAGGAAAGCTTGGGTTTTGCAGATAAGCTGTAACCCTATAGTTTGCATTAACTGCATACTTATGCTGTATAAATAAAAGCCTGAAACTTGGAGCTATATTAGTTTAGTTATCTAAACTCAATACAGATTATATCAGGTAAGTACTTAGCAACTTTTTGAGTTTTACTATGAAAATGGTAACAAAATATTTATGATGTTTTACATTGAATAAGATGTTGAAATGTATATATTTTCTTAGTGGTTTGTATTCCTCCAGTAGGATAACTCAAAAGATTCTCAAAATGGAATCTCTAATGACAAATATTAAATTACCACTTCTAGTAGAAGAAATAGTGTAATAAATTAAGTAATGATTTTTTTTCTGAAATAAATGTTTGAACTTTAAATGCTGATTGAGTGAAAGTAAAAAAATAACGCTACCAATTTTAGTACTTTACTAAAAGTTACAAAGATCTTGATGTCTCAGAAAATGTTGGCTTGCTTGGAATTTCAAAAATGCAGTATCTAAGACCAAAGTTGTAAATTTTCAAATTTTTTCTTTATTTTTCATCAAATGTTTATTACTAATGACTATAATTGTTTATAATCAAATGTTTATGACTATTTTGAATCAACTGTGCATTACTAATGTTTTATTATTAAGAAAAAATTTTAAGATTGCATTTTACTGAGGAAAAAGTTTAGATGCTAAACATTTTGGATTCTCAATTGCAGAGTTAATTTTGGACAGCATTTCAATGGTTAACTTGTAAATAGCTGTAAATTGCACATAAAACCTAAACATCTGTAGCAAATCTAGCTTTTGATTGCCTCTAGTTTTGCACATGAGTAATTGCCTTTATTTTCCTATTACCAGGAGCATCATGATTAGAGCTCTTCTTACGTGTAGTTTTATCACCTATCAAACACTCTCAGTAAGAAAAAAATTCAACCTAATTGTGTTGGGCTTGCAAAATAGCTCTTCCACTATGCCAAGTACAGACCCCTGATCTGAATCAGCAGTTTAACTAAAAGTAGTCCACAAATCTGTCACTCATTATATTTAATTTATGTTGTTATCCACAAGTAAGCATCCTTTGTAGCTGATTTTTCTCATTTTGTATTTTAATCTCATTAACTCTTAATTGATTTAGTTCTATCATTTAGTCAAATATGTTTGAGTACCTATAATGTGCTAAACACTGTTCTAGAAGTTGGATATAGAGCAATTGAAAAAGCAAACAATCAAAGTTTCCACCTGAGTAATGCAGGCAAACTAGTTGAAGAAATGAATAGATCAGTAAGTTATGTAGTGATAAATTCTAAGGGGAAAAAAAAGGTTGATAAGGGAAGAATGAGAGTGGTGCTATTTTAGATAATAAAGTCAAGATAGTTCTTTTGGGATAAAACTGAAACAGTTACCTGAATAAAGCAAAAGATCACAACTTGTGGATTCTTAAGTGAGCAGCATTCTGGGATTTCTTTGTAAAGCCCTAAAGGTAGACAGGGAGCTGCAGGCTAGTGTGAATGAAAAAGTCTGATAGGAAATGAGATCAGAAATGTACCTGAGGCTAGAATATGGTATTTGTCCTAGGTGTGTTGGAAAGAAAGCTTTTGAATGATTTAAACAGTTATGACATAATCCAATATAAAAAGATTATTGTAGATGTTGTGCAGGGAAGATGTCGGGAATGGGTAACACAGTGTTTTGGACAAGTAGAGTTAAATGCATGGCAAGTCCAGGCAAAATTTGACAGTAGGTTGAATGATGTTGATAGGCTAGAGACCTTGAGAAGGGGGTTAAAATATAGAACATATAGGATTTGCTGATGAATTATACAGGGGACATTAGGAAAAATCAAGAATGACTTGGTGGTTTTTGTCCTAAACAGATCCCCATATCTCCTCCACTGCCTGTTGTGATGGCAGTAATCAAGGTTCATGAGGCTTTTTCAGTACAAAAACCTAATTCTTGGCAAGGCAGTTACAAATGCTGACCTAGACTTGAGAGCGAAAAAAGGGGTCAAGATGAAATCACCCAGAAAATGGGTTTGACAAAAAAATACAAAGACTAAGCTTTGGGAACTTCAGCACTTACAGATCAGGAGAAGAAGTGGGGATACTGAGATGTTGCTACCATGAGGTGGCAGGAATACAGGGAAAATGCAAGGCCCCTGAACCATGGAAAGAACAAGACTGATAAAAGAGAATTATTGACTGTCAAATGCTACTGTTATTAGAATGTCATTGTGGATTTTTACATCACCACTTATGCTACTAATCCTATAGTGTGATGTAGGAAAAAAAAGATAAGCCAAATGTTAAACTAGTCCACTAATAAAGGAGATTACTCAAAAGGCATGTGATGACTATAACAAGGAAATTTAATGGGTGGCATTATCTGATGTCATTCACTTCAGAGGAATTGGTACTGAGTGTCAAAGGAGTCAGAAGGATGCTTGCCCTGTACTCCTAGGCTCTGTGCTATGTAAATTATGGGAGTCACTACTGGGAGATCTACAGAAAGCAGCGTCTTTTGTCAAGGAGGGGTATAGGGAGAAAGAAGGAATCAAAAAGTATAGGTAACACTAAGAGGGAAAGTTGAATATTTAGGGGATTTTGTTGATGACTGTGATTTCCAAGGAATTCTGAGGAAAGTTTGGTAGTAGGGTAAAAGTCCAGTGAGATACTGAGTCTTAATAAGGTGCGTAAAGACATTGCATTGAAAGAAGCATCTGGGTGGGGAGATATGCCCTCTACAGTATGCATGGACTTCTTGTGATGAGGTAGGTATACAGTGATGGGAGTGATTGTGTCTCCAGACTGCTGAGAACTCTAAGGAACCCACCCCCTCCTTCAAACAATCAGTGGTTTATTCAGGATAGGGAAAGGGGTCCTTTCTAGGAAACCAACTTCATGCAATATAATATACTAGGTACTTTATACAAGAGTCAGAGAAAGAAGGGAGAGAGAGAGGCAGAGAGAGAGGGGGAGAGAGAGAGACAGAGAGAGAAAAAAAAAGTTTAGTAATGTGTTGATGCAAGCATATGCTATAATAAAGTCAAGTAGGAGAGCACAAATTGTCATGTGGATTCAAAGGAAGAAAACATTTCAGTTGGTGAATGAACATAAAGGTTTCCTGGAGGATGAAGAATCTAAGACTAGCACTGAAGGGTGGTTAGGTTTTTTTTTTTTTCCAAAGTGAAACCTATATGACGAAGACAGTCCAAGTAGATGAAACAAACTAAGCAAGCCAAAACCCAGAAGAAGCAAAGTGCAGAGCATATTTGAGTGATAGGAGGCAAGGGATTTAGGAGGGGATGGGAGTAATAAATCCTTAATGTTTAACAATTCCACTTGCTGCCTTTAGCCTTGAAGCCTAGAGTCTTCTCCTTTCCAGAATTTAATCACAGCATGAGTTAAGCAGTTCTTCTCATTTTATACTTAGAGCAACAAAAATATTAATGGAAACAGCACTGAATCAGGGCCAGCTCATCTGTGGTGTTTGAAGGAAGGAAAGATGATTTTAAAAATGGGAAGTAGCCCATGATTGTGAAAGAGGTGTTTCTACCAATTGCTATACAATATTAGGTAATGGTAGATCATCTATCATGTTAGCAAGTTTGTTTTTTTGTTTTGTTTTGTTTTGTTTTGTTTTTTTAGTCCATGACATAATGCACAATGATAAAAGTTAAATGTAAATATGTACTTTGTGTAAGAAGGGAAAGAAGAATTGTTACATAGAATAGGATTGACAAAGTAAGAGAAGACTTTGAAATAGCAATGAATAGGGCTATACTAGCTTATAAGATGAGTAGTGAATTTGGGGCATTATTTTTAAAATATGCTACAGGTAAAGTGACACAATAAAACCATTGTAGAAATGAAATATCCAATATAAGTAATAATATGGTAAAAAACAGGTGTACATCTGCTCTGAAGGGGTATACCTAATATACTTAAAAACTTGTTCTTAGTTCATTTTTTAAAGAAAATATATACTATGTTCCTACCCTGTACTGAAAATATGGAAGCAGACAAAATAGACTCTCTCTTCCCTTACAGAAGCCACATTCTAGTAAACTAGACCCCTCCCCCAAAAAAGTAAATAAATAAAAACATATGTTATAATTAAATCTAGATGGACAAAATACCTAATATAGTTTCAGTTCACATTTACACTATACTGAGTGGAAAATAATATAATTATCTGAAATTTAGGTGAAGGTAAGTTTTAAATTATTCTGTTTGTACCACTGAGTTAATTTAGGTGAAGTCTCCTTGGATTTTATGTACTCACTTTATCTGAGTATAGTAGACACCATTAGTTGGCCATTTCTCCTTCCTCATGCTTTAACAGAAGTTCATTTATTTAGGCATTATTTAGGCATTATTTTTGGGGATCATGTACTTCAGGGGAAGTGAAGCCTATTCCAAGGTGGTGAAAATTGACTGGTCAGAGCCAATCATTCCTGTCCCGTTATCTTTGCAAATGATTGGTTTGCACATCGATATGTGAGTCATTTTTGAGCAGTTATTGTTAAGGGAGGTCTCCTGAGGATTTTCTGGGACAAAGACATATAAAGACATGTAGATATTGGATTTCTGGCTCAATAATTTGAATGCTCATGTCACATTTAAGTACATGAATTATATCAAAAGTGCACAGAACAAAAAAAGTTATCTGAGAAGTTCTATATTTACCATGGTTTCATGCTGGGTATCTATGTCACAACTGGTTCTTCCAAGTTGACTTTTGTTAGTGACAAGTAATCAGTCATTTTAATTATGAGGAGTGCAAAAAGAAAATCCAGTGGTAATTTTTTTTTCTTTAGTCTTTAATCCAAGTAGTTAACATCAGTTAAAATGTCACTTTTAGTATATACTTAAAATAATTGATAGTAAGGACTTGATAAGGTATTTGTACACCCATGTTCATAGAAGTGCTATTTACAACAACTAAAAAGTAGAAACAACCCATACGGGGCCGGGCGCTGTGGCTCACGCCTGTAATCCCAGCACTTTGTGAGGCTGAGGTGGGCGGATCATGAGGTCAGGAGATCAAGACCATCCTGGCTAACATGGTGAAACTCTGTCTCTACTAAAAATACAAAAAAAAAAAAAAAAAAATCCTTGTGTGGTGGCGGGCACCTGCTGTAGTCCCAGCTAGTTGGGAGGCTGAGGCAGGAGAATGGCGTGAACCCAGGAGGGGGAGCTTGCAGTGAGCTGAGATCGTGCCACTGCACTCCAGTCTGGGTGACAGAGTGAGACTCCGTCTCAAAAAAAAAAAAAAAAAAAAAAAAACAATCTATATGTTCATCTATAGATGAACGTATAAACAAAATGTGATATACACATACAATGAAATATTATTTAGTCCTAAAGGGAAATAACTTCTAACACATGTTACATTATGGATTAATGAGGACATAATGCTCTGTGAAATAACCTAGACATGGACAAATATTGTATGACTCTCCTTACATGAGGTTCCTAGAGTAGGCAAATTCATAAAGACAGAAAGCAGAATGTTGGCTGCCAGGGATTAGGGGTGGAGTGGGGGGAGCTAAATGGGAAGCTATCATTTAATGGCTACTCTGTTGCCATTTGGGAAGAAGAAGACGTTTTGAGCATGAATGGCAGTGATATTTGCAGAACAATGTGAATACATTTAATGTCACTGAACTGTACACTGAAAAGTGGTTGGAATACTAAGTTTTGTGTTATGTGCATTTTACCACAATAAAGAAAAATTTCCAAGAGGAGAGAAAGCATAACTTTTATTGAAAGAATGTGAAAACTTCTTTTTCAAGCTATTTTTAATTGGTATTCATTCTTTTGAAGCTCTTATGAATGGGAAGCTTATGTCCAAATTCAGAAGTAAGGATTTATATTAGTCAATTTATTTTTCTTGACTATGTACTGTGTTTTTAAGCGTTTTGTTTCATAAGGCACCAGTTGCAACAGTATGGCAGTGATGCGCATTGTGGGAACACGCTAATCCTCTCAACCTACCAGGAGACCATATCAGAATCTGCATTACCTTGTGAGTTGAAAAAGCCTCCCCACAATTCTGAGTCCTCCTTCTCTAGGGCAGGCCAGTAGTTGAACATCATTAACTGAAATATCCTACACCAGCGGTCCCCAACCTTTTTGGCATCAGGGACCGGTTTTGTGGAAAACAATTTTTTCACAGACAGGAGTGGGGAGGGGATGGTTTGGAGATGATTGAAGTGCATCACATTTATTGTGCACTTTATTTATATTATTATTACATTGTAATATATAATGAAATAATGATAAAACTCACCATAATGTAGAATCAGTTGAAGCCTGATCTTGTTTTTCTGAAACTAGGTGGTCCCATCTGGGTGTGATGAGAGACAACGACAGATCATCAGGCATTAGGTTTCATAAGGAGTGTGCAACCTGGAACACTCGCATGCGCAGCTCATGGTAGGGTTTGTGCTCCTATAAGAACCGGATGCTGCCACTGGTCTGACAGGAGGCAGAGCTCAGGAGGTTATGTGAGCCATGAAGAGTAGCTATTATTACAGATGAAGCTTCACTCAGTCACCCACCACTCACTTCCTGCTGCGTGGCCCGGTTCTTAACAGGTCACGGACCGGTAGTTGTCCATGGCCTGAGGGTTGGGGACCCCTGTCCTACACTAATGAAAAATGACGGATGAATATGGTTACATCAGAATAGCAAACTGCTGCAACAAGGGTGTTATAAATGACTAAGTGAAGCAATATGTTAAAAGCAAATACTTGCAACATCTATTAAAAAAATATATCTCAAAGTAGCAGTATCCAGAACATAGAAAGAACTGTAAAAAAAGCAACTATGTAGTCAACAGAAAAACAGAAAAAATGATGAATATTTGTAATATTTGTAATTTTTTGTGTGAAGTAGGAAAGTTTTAGCTAGGCCTTTGAACATTAACTTTTTGTTTCTCCTGGGCTTTGAAGAAATGTTAATGGATAAATATTCCCTAATTCATAATAATAACTGTGATTTAGTTGTCATTATTATTTTTCTGAGAACTGTGAAATGCCATTTATTTATTTTAGCCTACACTATTTAAATAAATAAATAAAATGAAGAATAAATACAATAATATCAATTAAAATAAAACAAGTAAATTAAAACATTGATTTATGCAGTAGATGCAGTTATTTCTTTTTTTTTTTTTTTTTTTTTTTTTTTGAGACAGAGTCTCACTCTGTCGCCCAGGTTGGAGTGCAGTGGCCGGATCTCAGCTCACCACAATCTCTGCCTTCCGGGTTTATGCCATTCTCCTGCCTCAGCCTCCCGAGTAGCTGGCACTATAGGCGCCTACCACCTCGCCTGGCTAGTTTTTTGTATTTTTTAGTAGAGACGGGGTTTCACCATGTTAGCCAGGATGGTCTCGATCTCCTGACCTCATGATCTGCCCGTCTCAGCCTCCCAAAGTGCTGGGATTACAGGCTTGAGCCACCGCGCCTGGCTGATGCAGTTATTTCTTATTGCACTTTTGGGAAAATTGAAGCTGAGTAAGGCTGGATAACGTTCCCAGTATTACTCAGTCAAATACCCAGTGAAGTTGGAATTTAAAGTTAGGTCTACCTTAGTTCAAGAATTTTTCTTGTAACCTCTTACATTGCTTCCCAGGAGAAATGAGGAGTAGAATCCTGCTATAAAATAAGAGAACATACTAATTTTCTGTGAAAAATTAGGAGACAAGTAAAAAGGCAACAAATTTATTTTCAACTGGAGATGACCTGTGTAAATTGTGATACCTGCTGTTAAGGTAACAAGTAAGATTTGATTTTAAAAACACTTTTCAAATTGTTAACTAATTTTTTCAGTTGACTGCATGTTGTCTTAACTGCAACAATAGCATTTATTGCAAATATGGGGAGATGTTAAATGTGATCAAGATTAATTTTAAAAAATTCTGAATTATGTAGATATTTTCCAGAAGTTAATGCAGTAAGAATTAATCTCATTCTTTACAAGTTGCAAATGTGGAAAAACAGTGTCAGAAAAATTGAGTTATAATGTTGATTTGATCTCTACTGAAAGTTAAAAAGATTTTGAACATTGTATTTTTGAATTATTAAAGATGCCAAATTTAAGAAATTTATGGACTAAAAGAAAATAATATTGTGAAAAAGCAGCAAGAAAAAAGACATCACTTAATGGCTGATAGTTTATTACATTTTCAAAATAAGCACAAATGGTGATGAGAGGTTTCAGCAGAGTGATGCCGTAGTAGCAAAAGTTATAGAAATGCACAAGGTTAACAATGTAGGGTAATACATAATGTTTTTAGACAGAGGTTACAGCTCCTGGGGGCTCCTGGTCTCTAGCCCTATACTTGTTCACTTGGGTCTTAGGCAAAACATCTCCAGCACATTTCTGAATTTTTAATGTATTTCCCCCAAGTAGCATCTCTTTAATTTACAGAGAACACTGCATCACAGGAGCAATAAGTAACCTTCCCAACATGTGCAGCTAGTTGGGAGTGAGGCTACAATTTACAGCCTGGCATTCTGCTTCCAAGACCAAGCTCAACCATGTTTCCAGTGGAAGAGCACTGGACTGACATTCTAATCACTCCGATTCAGTTCTGGGTGTGCTCTTATCTCTCTGTGATACTTTATGCTCCATCACTCTGTGCCACAGATGTCTTCTTACATAAATACTGCTTTAGAAGCAGGTTCTCTTTTAAAATCTTTAAGCTGATGGTTTGCTTATTTATATGTTATGTACTGTAACAATGTCAAGTGTCCTGTGACAACTGTTATACTTGAGAACCACATTTTAGAGGTCAAACGGCATAGATTGCTTAGTTCTGAAATCCAAATCACCATTTATGTTTTACACTATTTGTGGTTTATGTTACTTAAAAGCTAGTGAGTTATTTTGTGACAATTTTCTTCCTAGTTACATACAGAACAGATGTAAACAAGAACCAGCCCGAAGTAAAGGTCCCATAAAACACTAATTTTGGTTCCCCATTGCCAAGTATGAGGAACCTCTCTCATGGTTTCAAGGGACAGGTGTTTTCAGAAGGTCTTACTAATCACTGGTTTCCTTCCATCTATGGCCATACCACCCTCAATGCGCCCAATCTCGTCTGGTTTCCTTCATGTTTTGGCACAGTATTTGACCTTGTATGGTTTGTACTTTGAACTAAGCAAACACATGTAGGTGCCTGAGGGTGCATTGCCTTCTTGACTATGACCCTGTAACTGAATCACCATATGTCTAGTTTAGCACTTAAACCAATTAGGCTGTTATCATTTATCTGCATGCATGATTCTCCTACTGGAATTTAAATTTCATCTAAGCAGACAGTATGCTTTCCCACCAACTTAAAGACATTACATATTGTGCTTAACATTTCAAATTGATGTTTGTTTAAAATTTTATTTATTGATTTTAATTTAGTTTAACTTTATTTTATTTCAATAGTTTTTGGGTACAACAAACCCCCATGACACAAGTTTACCTATGTAGCAAACCTGCACTTGTACTCCTGGATTTTAAAAAAAAGTTTAGTAGAAAAGTATTTTGGGGAGAACAAGTGGTTTTTGGTTACATGGATGAGTTCTTTAGTGAAGATTTCTGAGATTTTGGTTCACCTGTCATCTGAGTAGCACACACTGTACCCAATGTGTAGTCTTTTATCCCTTACCCTCCTCCCACTCTGTCCCCCGAGTCCCCAAAGTTCATTATATTATCCTCATGCCTTTGCGTCCTCATAGCTTAGCTCCCACTTACAGATAAGAACATACAGTATTTGGTTTTCCATTCCTGAGTTACTTCACTTAGAATAATGGCCTCCATTCCTGAGTTACTTCACTTAGAATAACAGCAATCCAGGTTGCTGTAAATGCCATTATTGCAGTTGTTTTTATGGCTGATTAGTATTCAATGGTGTATATATACTACATTTTCTTTATCCACTCATTGGTTGATGGGTATTTAGGCTGGTTCCAGAGTTTTTGCATTGAATTGCGCTGCTATAGACGTGTGTGCAAGTACCTTTTTCATATGACTTCTTAAAATTTTATTTATTTATTTTTACATGTACTCATGTCTTTTAACCTACTTAACACATGTTGCATGAATGATCATTTCAAATTCATAAAGTATATTTGACATTAAACTCTTTTGGGTTGATTACAACATAGAATAACATCACCCTGGACTTCCCTATGGATTTCACTTCTTGCCAAATTAGAAACTCAGACTTGATAATAGCTTTATGAATGTTATGCATATGTCATAGTTTTACATTTATTTAGCCTCACTGGTGATGTCAGATGTGAATTTTTTTTTTTTTTTTTTCTGAACAACTGGACTATTTTTGGTACATGATCGCAGGCTATATTGCACTTAATATTTTTCCTTTTTTTTCCACTGAGTCTCAAAGTCAAATATTTGATCCATCTTTACCAATTTTAGAATATGAATGCAATACAAATTGTGGTATACTGACTTTCTCTGATTTCCTCTATGTATTTTACATTTATTCTCTGTCATCTTTTCTTTCAATTATTTTTAGATTATATCTTGTATATTTTTAGAAAATCCTTCACATTTATTTTGAAATTCTGTGGAGCAGATGCACACAGATGATTACGAAAAATCTATTCTGTTTCTACACTGTATTCTGTATTTTATTTTTAAATAATATATCGTTGTTAACTACAGTCACCATATTGTATAATATATCCCTTATTCTTCCTATATAATTGAAACTTTATATTCTGTTTCAAATAGTCTAATCCTGCATTTTCCTCTGTACAAGCTGAGAATCATGAAAAACATTACCAGTTCCTGATACAAAGCATTTCTCCTTATTAGTCTGAACAAGTAAAACATTCTTTTTATGACTTTTTAATATAAGTGGACAAGATGAAGTCTGTTTTTGGAGACATAAGTTGAGTATACGATGAAATAATTCTGCATATGTTTTACTCTTTTTCTTTCTTCACCCTTTCTACACAAATCAGTTTTTTATTGTAGAAGGGACATCAAAAGTATCATTCTCCTTGCAAACAATCTATGCCTGTTAATTTGAGTGTAATTTAATTAAAAATTTCTTTAATTTTTATTACTTACAATAGAAATAGGACGACTTTTCCCAGGCTATAATTGTCTGAAGAATGAGGAAAGTTTGGATATTTCAAAATAGATGAGGCCAGGCTCGATGGCTCACAGCTGTAATCCCAGCACTTTGGGAGGCCTAGGCGGGTAGATCACGAGGTCAGGAGTTATTCAAGACCAGCCTGGCCAAGATGGTGAAACCCAGTCTCCGCTAAAAACGACAAAAAATTAACCAGGTACAGTGGCAGGCACCTGTAATCCCAGCTACTCGGGAGGCTGAGGCAGGAGAATTGCTTGAACCTGGGCGGCTGAGTTGTAGTGAGCCAAGATGCCGCCACTGCACTCCAGCCTGAGTGACAGAGTGAGACTCTGTCTCAAAAAAAAAAAAACACACACACACACACACACACACACACACAGATGAAAAGCAATTCTGATAGCTGGAAGCTGTTTTTTTGTTTGTTTGTTTGTTTGTTTGTTTTGGTTTTCTTTTTGTTTGTTTTCATTTTGTTTTTATGGAGTGTTGCTCTGTCACTCAGGCTGGAGGGCAGTGGCTGCCTCAGCATCCCAAGTAGCTGAGATTACAGACTCAAGCCACCACACCCAACTAATTTTTTTTGTTTTTTCTTGTATTTTTATTAGAAACAGGGTTTCACCATGTTAGCCAGACTGGTCTCGAACACCTGACCTCAGGCAATCTGCCCGCCTCGGCCTCCCAAAGTGCTGGGATTACAGGCAGGAGCCACCACGACCAGCCTGGAGACGTTTTTAAAGTAGAGAATTTAAGTACTTTTTTTATGAATTTGAAGAGCCGTTGGACATGATACATGAAAACAAAGTAGTTTATTTGGTAAATAGCCAAATCATTTTGCCTTTCCTAAACTTGCTGGTGGCTCATATATTTTAAAATTTGAGTGCACTCTAGCAGTATTAGAATTTTATTCAATGCCTGCATATCTCTCAGATGATTAAATGTGTAACAATTCAGGGCAGGGGTATGGAATACTATTTTTGGAGGTAAGCTTGCATTTGCTTTTAGGAGGTTTTATAAGTTTTAGAGTAGTGATGATTGTGTGTACTCCCCTATATTATGTTTCAAAGGCCATATCCTCCATCATCTGTAGAGACCTGTCAGGAACATTGACATTCGGTTCTCCCTTTGAAAACATCAGAATTTTTCTGAAAGTGAAGGCTGCATTGCAAGGCACAATCCAGAAGATAAATTGGGCAAATAAAAACTACTTTTGTCTGAAGATGTCCTGTAATTTCTTGAACCTCCATTTAACTTTGTGCTATACAGACCTGACATGGGAGATCTATAACATAAATATAAGAAAAAAATGAGGAAAATGAGTTTTTAAAAATGGTTTATTTGTACTTCTATAAGTGTATCATAGTTTTGAATTGTCTATTAATATTTCCAACAATAACGGTAAAATACAAGAGTTCCTTAAAATGCGTTATGAAGAAAGTTTACTTCCAAATAAGCCATAAGAAATAAATGATTCTTCCTAGTAGTTTCAATTAATTTACCTTAAGGGAAACCAGCAGGCCTGGAGAGAGATTTTATGCATAAAGAGAATACAATTTGCACTGGTTAGTTGTAAGTTACTGAAAATCTGAAAATTGCAGAGACTTTGTAACATTTTTTTCTTTTTCTTTTTTCTTCAAAAATAGGCAATGAAATGCCTGGATTCACAAAAATGCATTCTAGTGAACAAAAATAATATCTAAACTAGGCATCCCCATCAAGTTGATCTAGAAACTTTATTTGGTAACCACACTAGTTTTTATAAACATAATTCTCTCTTTAATAATGTTTCATTTTACTTGTTTCCAGGATTTTTCCCCCTAGACATTTATGGTCTCTTAGAATCAGAGTAATCTAGAAAAGGACAAAAGTCACTGAGGCTCATAGTAATTTGAAAGACTATCACCACCTGAAGCCAATAGACCCCAAGATATGTTGAATGCTGATATCAAAATAATTTTTTTGTTCTTTTTTTTGGGACAGTGTCTCACTCTGTCACCCAAGCTGGACATGCAGTAGTGCAATCTCAGCTCACTTCAACCTCTGCCTCTGGGTTCAAGCAATTCTCCTGCCTCAGCCTCCCAAGCAGCTGGGACTACAGCCATGTGCCACCATGCCTGGCTAATTTTTTGTATTTTTGGTAGAGATGATGTTTCACCATGTTATCCAGGATGGTCTCGATCGCCTGACCTTGTGATCTGCCTGCCTCGGCCTTCCAAAGTGCTGGGATTACAGGCATGAGCCGCTGTGCCCAGACTAAAAGAATATTTTTGATGTATATTTTTTTATTACAAACTGCATATGTAATGCAACCTGCATATGCAAAATCACACAAATTCTAAGTGTGCAGCTAGATAAGTATTTACGAAGTGAACACGGTAGTGTAACCAGAGCCCAGGTCAAGAAATAGAACGTTACCAGTTCCTGCTCCACATCCCCATAAGAATAACTAGTCTGACTTCCAACCATAAATATGTTTTTCTTATTTATGAAATTTTTATAGACTTAGGAAAATTGTATTTTTTGTTTGGATTCATTTTCTCACACTATGTTTGTGAGATTCATCTATGTTATTATTGCAGGTGGTAATAATTCCTTTTCATTGCTCTAGAGAATTTCATTGTGCAAATATACTACAGTTAATATATCCTATATACTGTCCATGTAAGTTGTTTGGGGTTTCTTAATATTACAAATATACTGAGGAGTAGAAATTCTAGGTAAGGGGATATTCATAAGTTCAGACTTAATAGATAATATCAAACTGTTTTCCAAAATATTTCACTGATTTATTTCCCCTCAGTAATATCTGAGAACTTCAGTTGCTTCACAGTTTGATTTTGTCTTATGGTTTTTTTAGTCATTGTGATGAACATGTGGTGGTTTCTTGTGGTTCATTTACAATTCCCTAGTAGTTAAAATAGGCAAATGTCTCTTCATATATTTTTTGCCAGTATTTGTATCCTCTTTATGTGGCGACTATTTTGATCTCTTTCTAACGTTTTTCTCTGGAGATTCTGTTGTTTGTTTTGTTTTCTCATTAAGTCTTTAGAATTCTTTATATACTCTGGATTGCAGATCTTTATTCAATATATGTATTGGATATATCATCTCCCAAGGTATGGCTTGCATTTTCACCCCATTTATTATGCTTTTTCATGAGCAGAAAATTTTAATACAATTTAATTTATTATTTTTTCATGTTGAGCAACTTTTTGTCTTGTTTAAAAGCCCTTTGAGTAACACAAAAACATGAAGATGTTTTTTTTTATTTCCAACATTTTTGTTTTATATTTTATGTTTAGATTTACAGTCCATATGGAATTTTCTTGTGTGTTTGGAGTGATGTAGAAGATCAAGTTTTTTAAAAAATTTCTCCTATGGATATTTAATTGACCAGCATCATTTTCTAAAGAGACCATTTTTTTCTCCACTGTACTGACGTTTTCTCTCTGTTCTAAGTCAAATGGTCATGGATGTAAAGGCTGATTTCTGAATACTTTATTCTGTTTCATTGACCTGTTTGTCTTTGCATCATTCTGCTATCTGAATTACTATAGTTTTATAATATCTGATAGTATAAGTCTCCTGCTTATTTTTTTTGTCTTCAAAATTTGTTGGCTTCTCTTGACTCTGTGTGCTCATTACCAAATAAGATTTAGAATCAGCTTATCAATTTACACAGGTTATAAGTATATTTAACTTAACTACTAGGGAATTGAAAGTGAACCACAAGAAACCACCACATGTTCATCACAATGACTAAAAAAAAAAAAAAAAAAAAAAAAAAAAATCAGACACAATCAAATTGTGAAGTGACTGAAGTTCTCAGATATTCCTAAGGGGATATAAATTAGTAAAACATTTTGGAAAACAGTTTGGTATTATCTATCTATTAAGTCTAAACTTATATATATCCCCTTACCTAGAATTTCTTCTCCTATGTAATTTGTAATACAAATTAGTAATATTAAGAAACCTAAAACAACTTATATGGAAAAAATATATATATATGTAATATGTTGGAATGTTTATTTGTATCCAATTGGTCTACAGATACATATTAAGGAGAATGTCAGCTATACAATATTGAGCAGAGATGAACATATTTTTGGTCAGTATTTGAACAAACCAGCAAAATCTCTTCTTCTCTGAAGAAAAACTGCAGGAGTGGGTTGGGTTACAGGTTGGAGAAAAATATAATAGCATTTTTTAAAACTATTCTCTTATTTCTTACAACCCATGGTGTATGGCACTGCCAAATTAAGGTGTAGATATCAAATTATTATAGTATTTCTGTAGTTTTTAATGACTGTTTTCTTTTTTTGAAGATCCTATATTCTTTTATTACTTATGAGTTTTTTTTTTTTTTTTTTTGCTTTTTTTTTTTTTTTTTGGAAAAAAAAAAAAAAAGTGTGGCTCTATCGACCCAGGCTGGATGGAGTACAGTGGCACCATCTCACCTCACTGCAAGCTCCACCTCCCAGGTTCATGCCATTCTCCTGCCTCTGCCTCTGCCTCCCGAGTAGCTGGGACTACAGGCACCCACCACCACGCCCGGCTAATTTTTTATATTTTTCGGTAGAGATGGGGTTTCACCACATTAGCCAGGATGGTCTCGGTCTCCTGACCTCGTGATCCGCCTGCCTCGGCCTCCCAAAGTGCTGGGATTACAGGCGTGAGCCACCGCACCCGGCCTGTTTCATGAGTTTAAAAAAGGCAGGGAAGAGAATTGAATTATCATGAGAGTACTGTGATATACTGTAGGAAACAAAGAAGAAACGTGAAGCTGTAGAGACATATTTTAAAAATGTACTTTGCATTTCTAAAAATGTTTAACAAGCTTGAAATTTAAAAAAATGGAAAAAGGTTATTCAGCTTTCTGTTAATTTTAAGTTACTCTTCATGGAAGATAAAATAATTCTGACAAAAGGGGAGAAGCTAGTATTTTTCTTATCGGTTAGCAAAGTTTATTCCATCTAACTATTAGTCTTCTCTTAAAGTTAAGGAATTCTCGATATTTAATGTGTGGTAAAACAACGCCACATAGTGTTCTTGTCATTTATAGCAAGAAAGCATATTTTAGGAAGATGAAATACTGTATTACACGTGGTAGTAGCTGAGAGGTGCCAATAATCAAATACGTAAGGTTGGATCTGAAAGGTTGGTAGGGAGAATGAAAATCAGTATGAACTAGTGTATGTGTTGACTTTAGTTCTTGGTTTCAGAATCCAGGATTATGAGCTACTATAGTATCATTTGGACCTGAAAAAAATTATGTAATCATGCCAACATGTCAAATTCATAAATCCTTCGAAACAGATTCATAAATCCTTCGAAAACATAAGCACAGACACAGTCCTTGCGGATGTTTTAGAAACATGGCATTGATAAAGAGCCCAAATGGGGCAATAAAAATAAGTGAAAGGGAACAGTCTGCATCTTAGAAAAGGCAGTTGGAGGGATTTAGACACTCAGCAGAGAACAAATATCATAGGAAAAAATAAACAGTGTGGCTTCCAGACCTAGAAGGCCCTGGCAGTGAGCTCTGAACATATTCACTTTGAGATTAAGTAACATTTGAATAGGGCAAGACCAGTTGATACTGAAACAGCCTCTTTTGAGGAAGGGGCTCTTTTTGGGCTAACTATTCTGGTTCAGAGCGAAGGTAAGAGTGTAAGATGAACCTGAGCCCAAAGGTGCCAAAAATAAAGAAAAAAAAAAAAATGAGGCATACCTGTGGGCAGGAAATGACTAGCAGCTCCTGCTCCAAAAACATGAAGACATGATAGGAATTGCTACAAGAACATTTTATCTAAGTCAATGTTGATTAAAGTTTAATCAAATGTTATGGGTATGCTAAATCCGAAGACTGTGGAGAAAAAGGTTAATGAATATAATATATAAAGGATATAAAAATAAAGTTTTGATATATTTAAGTCTGTTTTCCAAAAGCATAAAGAGAAAGACAAATGTGAGGTTTTATTTAACCATGAGTGGGCTGTGT
This sequence comes from Rhinopithecus roxellana, assembly GCF_007565055.1. Classification (NCBI taxonomy): domain Eukaryota; kingdom Metazoa; phylum Chordata; class Mammalia; order Primates; family Cercopithecidae; genus Rhinopithecus; species Rhinopithecus roxellana. Next base: position 66,037,967 of record NC_044559.1, on the reverse strand, counting down.
AACCAGGAGTGGATAGGTTTCTTACTTTCTGTAAGCAGCAGGTCTGCAGAGTGAGGACAACACTATCTAATGAATTTTATATGAATATAAATGAGAAAATGCACATAAAGCACTGAGCACTGTTTGTTGCTCTCTCTGAAATCTCTCAATAGACATTCTCTAAATAGACATTCTCTCAATAGATCTCTCAATAGTCATTGTTACCTATGTTACCTGAGTTCTTTTTACCTATAAGATAATAGTAATCTCAAAATCAAAATGTTTCAAACTCAGCATGCACAGTGCATATATGTTATTAAAAACACAGTTTTATTGAATGCACAGCGATATTTCTTTGCCCTTGAAACTGAATACTGGGCCTCTCTTTCCAGAATTCACCTTCAGCATTAGTATAGAATGCTAATTTGTCTTCTTAATAGTAGAATAAGGAATAATTATAAGAAGCTGAATACAACTAATAGATTCCTCCATTAAGTCACGACCAGATGAGTTCTCTTTGAGATACAACTAAGTGTATTATTTTCATGAGAATATTATTCCACTGAGGAATACTCAAAAAGTAACTTTTCTAAATCCTTGTATATTTTAAATGAGATAGTTGGTTCTCTTATATGAATACTGACCAAATTAAAATGTTTGAGGCATATTTATATGTTTTAAATGAGTAGTATTATCTTAACACCATGTTATAAAGTATTTCTGTATAGAATTTTCTCGTTGTCAATGGTTATAGCTTGATATTTTTCTTCCTGGGAGTATGGTAAGCTTAAGAAAAAACAAATAATCTCTATATGTCCAGGTATGAAGTCCAGAGAAACAAACCCTAATAGCACAGGTGGAAACACTTCAGTCTTCAAGCAGTATCAGTATCAACGTAACCAGAGAACAGTTTTTAAAAGAATATTTCTTTCTCTTTTTTTTTTTTTTCTAAAAAAAAGGCATATTGAAGGTTTTTTGGTCCTCGTCATACCACAGCATATCATAAAATTGAGTGAGATTGTATTATAGTATTATATATTATATATATATTAATATATAATATATATTATATATTATATTGAGTGAGATTATATTATATTATATTATAGCAGATGTATATAATATATGTCTGCTAAGTGGAAATAAATCTTGAAGTTCTCTTAATTAAAGAAGAAAAAAATGGAAAAGGCAATGAAATGTATTAAACAAGTTTTCTTTAGAAGGAAGGAGCACAATCCATATGAAAAATAAGCCCAGCCTGGGAAAGGCCAGCAAGTTGAGAATGTTTATAGAGAGCCCATAAATACCCCATTGTATATAGATATGGTGAAAATTGCCATTTTTCAAAGTATTAATAGAAAGTTCTGAATGTCAGAAAATTTATTTTTCATTATTAAAGAATGAATTACCTATAAAATATTGAACAACAAAGCAGTTCTTTCTCTGGCATTAATGAATCACAGCATGACACGTTATCTTTTCTGGCACCTCTTGAGAGTATTAATGGTATATTATGTTAGTAATCATCATGAAAATTAGGGGTAACTAATGAGAAAAGAAAAATAATACAATGAGAATGTGTATCTCACCTACATTTATAAGGGTCTGATTAGCATTAACTGCAATTAAAACATTGAATTATCTTTCAACATGAAATTTAATGAAGTAGCATCACTATTAAGGATACAAGCAACTCTATGTCCTGTCATTGTTTGTCTTCTGCTTTGTCCTGAAAAGGAGGTGTAGAGATAAAGTTGCTTGTCTTAATGTAATTCCTGCTGGACTTAACAGTGTGTACACAGAAGGAAAAACGTGAGAAATATTATATTGCAATTTTTAATGAAAGCTATCTGTTCAGGACAGGTGTTATCTCTTTCTGAACCAAGGAACCTGATAATAATCTTCAGCCCACCACATTCTTTTCTCAGTACAATCAGTTTTTTGACAAACTCTACATGGGGCTTGGAGTCAGAGACTATATATTCTGCTCACCAGCTGTGTGATTTGGGATCATTAATTTAATCTTCTGTGGTTTAGAAATGGAACCCAAGGAATGACTTTTATTCTTTCTAACTACCAGAATTAAGAAATGTTTATGATACCCTCTTTGTAAAGGGTGTAGAGCAGAGCAGGACACTGAGTCAACTTTCAGATGATTTCTTACATTTCCCAGATGTTCCTCAAATATAGTCTTCTGTTCCTTACTCCTTTTCAGTACGAAACTCAACCTGCATTTAATCACCTCGGTAGATGTCAGTGTCAGCTCCTGAAGATTTGGCTGAAGAACAATTTGGATTACAGCAAGTTGGCCAAAGGCAAGTCAGTTAAAGACAGATTGAGCAGGGCTATTTTTTGGCCAAATCAAATCAAAACAAACAAGTTTTCTACAAAAATAGGCCGGGTGCAGTGGCTCACGTCTGTAATCCCAGAACTTTGGGGTGCCGAGGTGGGCAGATCACCTGAGGTCAGGAGTTCAAGACCAGCCTGGCCAACATGGCGAAACCCCATCTCTACTAAAAATACAAAAATTAGCCGGGCGCAGTGATGCACACCTATAATATCCCAGCTACTCGGGAGGCTGAGGCAGGAGAATCGCTTGAACCCAGGAGGCAGAGGTGGTGGTGAGTCAAGATCGTACCACTGCACTCCAGCCTGGGCAACAGAGTGAAACTCCATCTCAAACAAAACAAAACCAAACAAAGCAAAACAAAAGACTATTAAATGTGAATGTTATTTAGAAACTATCTTTCAAGCTTTGGAAATGTTGATGTTCCTGGGGGTTATTTTACAACAATTTGTAGATGTGTATGTATTCACTTAAAAACATACATATCTTTCTTCCTGCCATGCAAAGGACATTTGTGAGGAACCTGGTGTAGATGACCTGCTTCTGGGTCAGAGTTTTTTAAGTGGCAGAGCAATTTCCTCCCTGAAGTCTACTGAATATCAGTCCTTAGCACAGGGATTTGTAAAAACAAAGATTTAACGAATAAGAAAAGAGAAAAAGGAGATGATGATACAAAGAAAACAAATATATCTCTATGAATAATTTTACCTGATCATTATGATATTTTTATCCTACTCTTTTTGTTGTATGATGTTTAAAATAGAAAAAGGTTAAAACAAAAAAATTCTTCATGGCTGGCTAACGACAAAAAAACTAGATTACAAAACTGTAGGATGGCATGATCCTAGTTTGCTGAAAGAATTCACACACATATATACATATATGAATACACAGAATACACACACAGATGTATATGTGTATGCATATGTGTGTATATATGTGTGTGTATTCTTACGTATTTTTATGTGTATACATGTGTGTATTCTTTCAGTAAACTAGGATCATAATATCCTACATGCATATGTGTGTATGTAGATATATGTATATACATATGTACATCAAAAAAAAAAAAAGGAAAAACACCAATATGTTAATGATGCCTGTAAATGGATAAAATTATAAAGTTTTTGTATTCTTTGGTCCATTTACATTTAATGGTATTTTTCTAATAAACAAGAAGCAATAAAGCATTTTATATATTAAACACATTATCAAAGACTATTGGTCATTTCTATTTTTACAATTTTTCATCTTTACACATAATACAGAACATTAATAATTAGATGTAAATGATTTGGGAATATTTTAAAAGAAAAACAGAGGAAAAAGCAAATACATTCTAATAACTTTGCAAAGAGATATGCATAAAGTATTACAATTCCATCAGTGGTTCATGAAAATTAACCATTTTTTTAAAAAATAGCAGTTGGAGCCAGGCACGGTGGCTCACACTTGTAATCCCAGCACTTTGGGAGGCTGAGGTGGGCGGATCACTTGAGGTCAGGAGTTTGAGACCAGCCTGATAAACGTGATGAAACCCCATCTCTACTTAATATAGAAAAATGAGACATGCGTGGTGGCACGTGCCCGTAATCCTAGCTTCCCGAAAGGCTGAGGCAGGAGAATTGCTTGAACTCAGAAGGCGGAGGTTGCAGTGAGCCGAGTGTACCACTGCACTCTAGCCTGGGCGACAGAGCCAGATTCCATTTCAATAAAAAAAATAAAAAAATAAAAAAAAATAAAGGCAGGAGGGCAATTGGTAATACTAACAATTTGCCAAATTGTCTCAAAATGGAATTGTAATGTTGATCATCCTTTGTAGTAAATTGTTTTGGTACCAATTCTTTTCAGATAAAAATTGCTGCAACCTCTGATCATGGATGCTGCCACAGTATTTTCATCTCAGTCCTGATCAGATCCATGTAATTTACCTATTCTAATTTGTAACTTAGTTCCCTATATATTCTGAGCTACAATTCACATCAAAATATTGCAAGTGTTAAAAATATATAATATTTTACATAGACAAAAGTAATCTAGCATACACATTTTAGAAATATTATGCTTCAGAATATAAATACATGGTGGCTTGGTTTTTTTCAATGATAAAAGATTTTGTATGTCTAATAATTTAGTCCAGGTGTGAACTTCAAAACATAAATTTGATTATGTTTACTCAATTTTTCTGTTTGCTTTATTGGCATATTGGCATAAATGTTTTGTTGTGGTGGTTTTTGGTTTTGGTTTTGGTTTTGGTTTTTGAGACGGAGTCTCACTTTGTCCCCCAGACTGGAGTGCAGTGGTGCGATCTCACTGCACTGTCCCCCAGGCTGGAGTGAAGCGAGTGGCACTCACTGCAACCTCCCCCTCCTGGGTTCACGCCATTCTACTGCCTCTGCCTCCTGAGTAGCTGGGATTACAGGCGGCAGCCGCCACACCTGGCTAATTTTTGTATTTTTAGTAGAGACGGCGTTTCACCGTGTTAGCCAGGATGGTCTCGATCACCTGACCTTGTGATCTGCCCGCCTCGGCCTCCCAAAGTGATGGGATTACAGGCATGAGCCACCACCCCCGGCCTGGCATAAATGTTTTTGGTTATGCCCAATTACTTTCTACTGCCTAGGCTAAGAAAATTTTATCAATGATTATTTTTACTTTTTGTATTTTTGTATGTTTAGGGGTTACAAGTGGATTTGTTATATGGATGTATTGTGTAGTGGTAAATTCCCAATTTTACTGTAACCATCACCCTAATAGTGTATATTGTACCCATTAGGTAATTTCTCATCCCTCACCCTCTCCAACCCTTCCACCTTTCTGAGTCTCCAGTGACTGCTGTTCCACTCTCTATGTCCAGGTGTACACATTATTTAGCTCCCTCCTATAAGTAAGAACATGCAGTATTTGAGTCTGGCTAACAAATCATGAAATTTTAGGTAGAATAAAACTGCATCCAGCAAGACTGTTTCACAGAAATTTTACTAGTGTAGAGCCATTTCTTTTTAGCAAACTTGTTAGTTGGTACTCATAGACACACAATACATCATGTTATAAAATATAAAAATATATATGAGTGCATGTGTATACATATGTGATATATACATATGTGTGTTTATACACACACACACACACACACACACAGAGAGAGGAGAGCACGAGGGAGAGCTCCAAAATACCATCAATTTAAATGAAGGACACTGAGGACGGACACTGTTTTTGTTGAGTGTTGTTTACATTAACATGTTACAATTATATAAATTCAAGGAGACCGATCTTATTGTCCCATATACAAATAGCACCATCCTGGTCCATAAATGCAGTCTTCTTTACAATTAGTGTCATTGTAACAATACTAAAGGCATTTTATTTGGTAATAATTACTTTCATCATAGCCCTTTATATCCAGTATAGTTTGAAAATTATAAATTTATTTTACAAAGTAGAATGTTTATACATTGAATTCTATTTGCCTCGAAAACTCTTTTTCTATAAAAGCAGTAGGAAAGTTTTTTTTTTAATTTTTGTAATAGAGCTTTTTGTTTCTGTTTGTTAATTTATTAGATAGGCAGTAAAATTGTCAGAATTTACAGAGGATTCAACATTCAGATTTAATTTTCAATTGCCTTGCTATTACTTTCCCTCGACTTTCCACTAAATTTAGTAATTAAAAGATGAGTAGACTTCTTATACACTATTCATATTTGAAATCATTTTACAGTAAGTTCAAGCTTGCTTCATGAACCCTGTGTTCTTAAAATATTAAATTGTTTTATCTCTAGGTCAAATGACTTGTACTGTTAGCATATTAAAATACAAGTAATCCTTCTCTATTGCAAATATTGGGTCCATGGGTTGACTCTGTGGCCATATAATTTAAAAATAGATGTTTATTATGGACTGTACATATGACATTCATTATATGTAATATGCATACAACCTATTTTATTTGCATTTCTAAATATTCCTGGTTTCTCAGTAAAATTTTCAAAAATTACAACTTAATATATTAAACACTGCATTGGAATACAAAATATTTGTTTTACATGAACCAGATTTAAAATGAATGAAAAAGTACAAATACAAAATGTAGAAATTACAAAGAGGACTTATCAGCTTATCATGAAGCAAATTTTAAGTATAGAATATAAAGCCACGATGGCTCAACCCTGTGATCCCAGCACTTCAGGAGGCCAAGGCAGGCGGAACACATGAGACCAGGAGTTCAAGACCAGCCTGGCCAACATGACAAAACCTTGTCTGTATTAAAAATACAAAAATTAGCCAGGCGTGGTGGTGTGCACCTGCAGTCCCAGGTACTCGAGAGGCTGAGGCACATAGACATATTAACAAAACAAAACACATGTATAATTTGAGCTTTCTATTTGAGAGAAAAAAAGTGGTTTGAATGTTGGTTTTGAATCACAAAATGCTATTAATTTTTACCAAAAATACCTGCACTTAAACTGTTTACGAATGGTATACTTTTTACAATAATTCTGTAGGTATACATCCTAAATCCTTCAGCATTCAAAGCAAATTAAATAATACACTTGTTATTTCAAAATTCCAGATTATTCCTTAGTTACATTAGGCTTCATCAATCCAAAGCAAATTCGGCTATTGCTTCTTGGCTCCCACTCTCCTGATAAGCATATTATTATAGCTGTATCATAATAAATATTTTCTATTTAAGAACTTTTGCTTTGCTATCAATAAATTATATAGCATTCAGTAAGGAGATCAATAACTATATTTTCCTCAGTGGCAGATTTATTCCTTTAACAAATATTGTCTAATTACATTCTACTGGCCATGAGGCTTATGAGATCCAAAGACAATTCAGAAAATAGTCCTGCTTCCAAAGAATTTATAGCCAATGACACAAGGTAGAAAGTGAGAGGTGCCTTTAAGTGTTCCAAAAGGGATTTAAAAAAAAAAAAAAAAAAGGACAAATAGAAGAGATCAAGAAGATAGCTACAAAGTATTCAAAGATCTCAATAGTAAATGCAATAGGAAAGCAACAGCTAATCTTGATTTAGGTTACCTTGTACCAGGCACCGCATTTTACACCCGAGTGAATATTCACAGCCAACTTATTCAGCATGTCCTATTTTCCTCATTTTACAAATGAGGAGCAAAGCTTTAGAGAATCACTTGCCCAAGCCCATATATCTACTAAATGGTAGAATTGAACTCAAGTCTGTCAATTCTAATGATTGATGTCTCAACCACTATGATAGTCTTCTATAGACATTTAAGCCAAACATTATTTGATCACTGACTGCACGTGGTACCACAGTGAAAAATATGAACTGAAACAAATTTGATGTATAATGGAGATACAAAATTAAAACGTGTCATGGTAAATGCTAATATATTCACACACACACATTTATATAACACAACAGTGAAAATATGTAAGTAGAAGCAGCCCTCCCTAGTAGAGATAAGAACACCTTCAGAAAGGGGTCATTTAAGCTGAGGTTTGATTGCTTTATTCAGTGTTTTATTTTTTATATATATACACACACACACATATATGTTTTTTATATATACCATACTGTGGCATACACACACACACACACACTTGATATATATAGATATATATAACGATATATATATTCAACGTGTGTATGTATGCCATAGTATAGTATATATAGATATATATAGAATATATATAGTGTGTATATATATTCAAAGTGTGTGTGTATGCCATAGTTTAGTGTATATATATAGCATATATATGTAGAACATATATATATATAGCATATATATGTAGAACATATATATATATAGCATATATATGTAGAACATATATATATAGCATATATATGTAGAACATATATATATATAGCATATATATGTAGAACATATATATATAGCATATATATGTAGAACATATATATATAGCATATATATGTAGAACATATATATATAGCATATATATGTAGAACATATATATAGCATATATATATATATATATATATTCAAAGTGTGTGTATGTCATAGTATAGCCAAGAAGTGAACATCATTTGGCCTAGCAGACAAAAGACATTTCATTTAAGGTAGAAGAAGCAATGTATACAAATGAATAGAAACTTGAAAGAACACATTCTTCAGAAAAAAAATACGAATAATGTGGTTCTGGCAAATAGAACAAATATAAAGCAAAAAGTTGGAATCATGAACTCTAATCAGTTTGAGAATATTGAAAGGACTTGTTTTAACATTCATCTCTAGCAAGTGGGAGCTATCAGTAATTTTTAAGCTATTACCAGAGTTAAAAGTGAGATCCGATGAGAGCCTGAAATTGGCCAGGGTAAGCTTGGCCTAAAGTATTATACAGAACTGAGAAATATTGTGTAGGTAGAAATCAGAATGCTTGCTTATGGACTGTAGGTAGGGAGGAGCAGGTGAGATTAAACCGATGGAGAGGATGCTGAAATTATTGAGAACAGTTCAATTCATAGATGATAATGCCCTTCCTGTGCAAACAGGAAACGCAGAAGGATAACCACATATGGTAGTCAGAAGAGGGACAACAAGGTGGGAGCCAAGAAGCAGCAGCTGAATTTGGTTTGGACTGATTGAACCTAATGTAACTAAGGAAAAATCAGGAAGTTCAAAAATAAGAAGTATGTTATTTAATTTGCTTTGAATGCTGAAGGATTTAGGATGTATAACTACAGAAGTATTGTAAAAGGTATAACATACTTAAGCACTTTAAGAGTGGGTATTTTCGGTAAAAATGAATAGCATTTTGTGATTCAAAACCAACGTTCAAACTAGTGTTCCCTCTCAAGTAAAAAGCATAAATTATACGTGTGTTTTCTTTTGTTAACTTGTCTATATAATAGAGCACAATTTATTTCTTTTTCACATGGTTGAAAAGTTAGAACAATTAGATCAGAGTTTATTTTAAAGCATCTTTGAGGGAGGTATAATCATTTTATTATTAGCAATAATGATGAAAAGAACAAAACCATTTATAGGGTAATATTTATTTTACAAAACACTTTTAAAAGAAAGGAAAAAAATGAAAAAGGAAACTTCAATTATAACATAAATGCAAGTCCTGTTTTTATGGTAAGTCCTCTCATGCCTTCTATAGTTCACAATTTAGTATATAATTTTTTTAAATAATAAAAGGAACATTGGGTGTTTCTGTAGTTGCTTTAATTTTCTAAATATATATTATCCTGTGATTTTTTGCACCATGATTTAAATTAAGAATCAATTTTGATAAATTCTAACTAAAACTCAGCCCTGTAAGGGTCTTGTAATTCAAACTATGATGGCATGTCTCTATTATTATTACATTGGCATGTCTCCATTATTACACTGCTGTTTCTACACTGAGTTGTATTTTACTCTTTAGAATCTCTCAGAATTATATTAGACTTTTACTTAACTGTACAAAAAGTAAATAGGTATGTTGAACTTAGAAATTATTAATATTACATTGTAGTCACTGTTTGACATTCTTATGCAAAATCAAACACTTGAGCTTTCATAATTAAAATCCTTATTTTCTCTTTCTCTTCTTTTTTTTGCAAAAGTTTTTAATAGCCCTAAAAGTAGATCAATCTAACTGACATTTTTCTTATTCACATTTTATCATATTCTGGGTATATTGTCTTTAAGGACTTTAAAATAAAGATTTCTTTCTGGTTCCTAAAAATACAAGAGTCGCTCAGGTATAGTGGCTCACGCCTGTAATCCCAGCACTTTGAGAGGCCGAGGTGGGTAGATCATGAGGTCAGGAGATCAAGACCACTCTGGCCAACATGATGAAACCCCATCTCTACTAAAATACAAAAAAAATTAGCCGGACCTGGTGGTGTGTGCCTGTAGTCCCAACTACTCAGGAGGCTGAGGCAGAGGAATCACTTGAACCTGTGAGGCGAAGGTTGCAGTGAGCTGAGATCACGCCACTGCACTGCAGCCTGGTGATACAGCAACTTCGTCTCAAAAAAAAAAAAAAAAAAAAAAAAATACAAGAGTCAAGTTAAAGTGGTTCTAACCTGCCAAAGCTCTGTTATTATTTTTGCCCTTTGCAAACACAACCTGACATAGTGACCTTGGTAGGTGGAAATGTGAGATTTTAGTATTTTTATCCAGATATTCTAAAACACTTTCACTCTATTTCAGGGAAAGTGAGCCTTCAATACCATTAAACGTTAAAATGGGTCTAATTGAGAAGCTGAAGTTAAACGTAGCATTATTGAACTTTAATGTGTTTGAAAGTTCTTAGTACATCACTAATTATTTCAGTAATATTTCTGCATCCATGGTATTCATTTAGGCAACAGAGGGGAACAGTTATTTAGGCTATTAGAAAATTAATGATCTCCCCTACTCCCCTGTAAGATAGAGGCAATTATTTGGTGATTTTCTTTTAATGTTGTACATCTGTATCCATTAAAATTTCCAGATGAAGCCATAGAAATGGGTAAGTGGATGCCTGTATCTAAGCTTTCATTTAAAATATAATTACCGCAAATATAATTATTATATTCATTTCTGACTTTTATTCTTTTAGAACAACTCTAGACATAACTTTTTTTTATTTTGTTCACTATGGGAAACTCATAAAAGTCAGTGAATCAAATCTTCCAGAATCACCTCTCCCAGATATTAATGACTTTGTTGTGAACTCAGCATAAATGTTTGATTATAAAGAAACTGGTGGAAAAAGTAGTATTGTATTGATTCTTTAGTAAATTGTATTCATTTAGCGTTTCCATAGTGAGACAGTTTTAATTTTTATGCATGAATTTCACTCAACTTGCTAAATGTCCCCTTATTACTATTAATAAATTATAGAGTAGATTTATGAATTATTTATGCCATTACTAAAATATGTCTATGACTTTCCCCAAATATTAAGAAAACAATACTTATTATATTTACTGTATGTGGTTCTGTAGTTTCTAAATAACGTGTGAGTTCTAGGTATGAGTTACTTGTTATTTACCCCGTTTGCAGTTTATTGGGCTTCTTAATATCTGTGGATAACAATCTTTTATCAGTTCTAGAAAATTCTGTCCTATTCTTGCTTCCTCTCTGAAACTCTGATTGGATGTTTGCCAAAATTTTCATTATAAACTCCAGACTTTTTTTTTTTTCAGGTTTTTCATCTTTGTAGCTCTGCAAAACATTCTGGGTCACTTCCTTTGCCCCATCATTTCATTTACTAATTCCCTGGTCAGCTGTGCTTATCCTGCTAACAATCCCATCTTGGGGTATTTAATTCTATATATATATTTTTTTATTTCTTAAAGATACTTTTTATTTCTTTTCAATGAGTCTCATTTTTTATTCCACATTTTACAACTCTTTATTACTGAAACATATTAAACATATTTGCTTTATATTCCATGTCTACTAAGTCAAATATTTAAAGTCTATGTTGTTATGAATTTGATTTTTTTATATCAACAGACTTTTTGTGATCGTTTGTTTCCTGTTTGATTTGATAATTATTATAACTTTTCATCTTTCTTGGAACTTTATTTGTTAGAATTATTTTAGGCATGGCTTGGAGGAGTTGTTTTTGAAAAAGTACTTCCTTCTGTCAGGAGACTAGGCCATTGTCAGTCATAGATGATATATCTTAAATTCTCAGGTTGTGGTTTGTCTGTTCATTCAAGTGGAGTGCAGGACTATTAGACTTTACCAACCCAGAATATTATGATTTCTCTTTGAGTTGGGCAAACTAGTGGCCTGCAAATAATGGCTGCAAACTAAAATGAAGGCCTCTTTTTGGTCCTAGAGTCTCAGTTTAAGTTTTCTCTTCACTGCCCTCAATAGCAAAGTTTAAGTTTGCAGTTTTCTTTGCAGTTTCGGGTGATAACAGGAGGGAAAAAAAAATAAATTTCTCTTTATTCTTACGGTGAGAATTTAACTTTCTGGGGAGGAGATATTAACAGACTCGCTTTCATGAGTAGGCTTGGGGCCTTGCCTATTGTCTGAGCCACTGAAAACCAGACAAGTTCAATTTTAAGTTTATCCAGGCCAGAAAAAAAAAAAAAAAATTCTAAATGAAAGCCCCCATCAGTACTATGATTTTTATATTCGGATCCTTGTGCATTCAGACTTCTATAACAGAATACCATAGACTTGGAAGCGTATATACAAGATAAATTTATTTCTCATAGTTCTGGAGGCAGAGAAGCCCAAGATCAAGATGCTAGTAGATTTAGTGTCCAGTGAGGCCTTCCTGGTTCATGGGTGGCTGTCTTTCTACTGTTTCCTCTCATAGCAGAACGGGACAAAGGAAGTCTCCGGGGCTTCTTTTCAAAAAGGAGCCACTCCCTTTCATGAGCAATCTGCCATCATGACTTAATTGCCTTGCAAGGCCAATCCTTCAAATGACATCACATTGGGTATTATGTTTCAACATATAAATTTGGGGAGACATAATCAGTCTATAGCACTTTGCTTTTGACTGGCATATTTGTTGTCTTTCCATCTTCTTGATGCATCTAGGAAGATTTTTTAGAATATTTTATCCAACATTTGCTGTTTTATTTTTAAACTGCAATTTTATCCCTGGTATTTAGTCTGATATGTGGAGTGTAGTGGTTTTAAAGTGAGACCTATCCCACTGTGCTAACAACCATATGTGTGATTACGAGCAAGTTACTAATCTCTCTGTGCCTCCATTTCTTGCCCTATAAAATAATAATGAAACCTACTCAATGGAAAGGATGTCATGAGATAATGTAATAATATGTATTTACATAGCATCTGGCAAATTGTAAGTGTTCAATCAATGTTAGCAAACACCGGAAGCAGCAACAGCATTATACAAACAACATAAATGGACTTGGTAATTTAAAGAACACCAGGCTGGTTGTTGATCTGAGACGGAGTCTAGCCTCAAACACTGATTTTAGCAGATTCAATGGTGTGACAGGGGCAGAGATCTGGCTGCAGTTAAGGAATGATTGTAAAGTAAGGAATTACAGATGGTGATTCTATAAAAATTTTCTGAGGAACTTAACTGTGAAAAATAGGTATGGAAGTTTGGGGGCTAGTGTCACAAGAGTGGACTCAGTGAAAGAAAATTTCTTTTCATTTTAATGAGAAAGACATAACGTGTTTTATAGTCTGTAGAGAAGGTGAAAAGGACAAAGACAAATAGAGCTGATGAAGCATTAAATGCAGAAGGGATGGGAGTGATTCAGATTAAGGCATAAGTGCCTTCAGTGAGATACGTGTGAGCTGCTCCTCTGAGATTTGAAGAAAGTGGTAAAAGTAAGTACAGATATAGGTACTTTTTTAGTTATGTGATGAAAAGCTGAGAGTTCTCACATTTGATATCCTCAAATTTTATGGGAATTAGAGCTTCCTTATCTCTGGAAAAGACTGAAAGAATCTGTGAACTAAAGAAAAAGGCAAACTTCTGGAGTGAGAAAGATAACTTACATATAGCAAGGATTTCCTAAATAGACCAAAGGTGCAGTTAAAGTCTGAGACCATGGACTTACAGTAACACTAGTCTGACTGATTATGTAATGTCTCTCCGCCCTCTTCAGTCACCATAAGTAAACTGATGGTTAGTTTGGTCCAAGAGGAGAAAGGTCTAAGTGTTGTGGAGGGAGAGAGAAATGAGAACAATGTGATCGACTCTGACTTCTATGATAAAGCAGAAAGGGACATAAACCCTGAAGTAATGAGAGCAAAAGGCAGTTTGCAGAACTGAAAATTCACGGATATCAAAGAAGAGGTCTTAACTAAGTATGGTGCTTAAAGTTGTGGTCAGAATTTAGACATGAAAGTTTAATATATAAATTAAATTTGGAGTGTTTCTTTAGGAGGAATATCTCCCTAAGGCAAAAGACTAAAGTGTGACTCTAGAATTAAATCGATGCAGTGAGGTCATTCAAAGACTGATGAATGTTATTCATGCCTAATACTTTAAAAATAAGTTGCTGGATGTGTCATCTCAATGAATACTGAAATTTGTAAAGAAGGAGGAAGTTTAAGTAGAAGGGGTAGACTGAGAGCAAGATAGCAACATCCTTATTATGTTCAGCAACAAGGAGGGGTAGAGTATATACTGTACAAAAGTGCATGGATTTCAACTGAGGAAGAGGTTTTGCAAAATTGCTTCAAAAATGAGCTGGAAGCCATGCCCACCTAATTTTGTATTTTTAGTAGAGACAGGGTTTCTCCATGTTGGTCAGGCTGGTCTTGACCTCGTGACCTCAGGTGATCTGCCCACCTCAGCCTCCCAAAGGGCCTGTAAACCCAGCTACTCGAGAGGCTGAGGCAGGAGAATTGCTTGAACCCGGGAGGCGGAGGTTGCCGTGAGCCGAGATCGAGCCACTGCACTCCAGCCTGGGCAAGAGGAGTGAAACTCCGTCTCAAAAAAAAAAAAAGAAAAAGAACTGGAAGCAATAAAGGAGCACTGGAAAAGAAAATTAAGAAAAATAGAGTTATTAGAGCAAAGTGCTTGCATCTGGAGTTCTATAAGAGAAAAATGGTTAATGCATTATTTTGTTAAGGGAGTTATAATTGTGTGATAATGTGTCTGAAGTAATAAGGGTCTAAATTGATTGAATGCATAAATGTACATATTCATGGCTAAACATAATATGGAAAAATGTTAAACCTTTTGAATCACTATTATGAGAACTTAGGTAACTATAATAGTTACACCGGACTTGGTCACATTTATATTTTTTGTGTAAAAAGGCCATATTTATATTTTTGTGTAAAAAATACACATATATATGAATATACATAAAATTTTCAAATGCTATTTTTGGGCACCCTTATTTTTATTTTATGAATAAAGAAATCTGAAATTTTGAGTTATTAGTTTTTCTTCCTTTTTTTTTTTTTTTTTTGAGATGGAGTCTTACTCAGTCGCCCAGGCTGGAGTGCAGTGGTGCGGTCTCATCTCACTGCAAGCTCAGCCTCCCAGGTTCACATCATTCTCCTGCCTCAGCCTCCCGAGTAGCTGGGACTACAGGCGCCTGCCACCATGCTCGGCTAATTTTTTTTTTTTTTTTTTTTTTAATTTTTAGTAAAGACGGGGTTTCACGGTGTTAGCCAGGATGGTCTCAATCTCCTGACCTTGTGATCTGCCCGCCTCAGCCTCCCAAAGTGCTGGGATTACAGGTGTAAGCCCCGCACCAGGCCTTGAGTTATTCATTTTTCAGTCACACCTGACATTGGAGTCCACCTCACTCCAAAACATAATGCAAGAAACAACCAACCAAAAAAGTAAGTTTAAAATTATTTAAAACCAAATAGAGACAATATACTCTGCTGAAACTCTCACTTACTTTTCACATCTTGACCCAGATTTAAAATTGTGCTCTGAACTTTATTATTGGTGTGACTCAGTGTGTTTTTAAATATATCGTATCTTGTTATTGAGTTTATAGAAAGAACATTTGGTTGTTATCTATGTATGATGGTATTGCATGTGCTCAACATCAGTCAGAGCCACATCTTACAGGATAGGTTTTGGGTTTTAAAATACGTATTTGTTATAAATTGGGTAGACTAAAAATTAAAAATCCATTCAATTGCTCTTCAGTATGGCACCCATTGGAATTTTCATCATTCACTATTTAAATTACTAGTATTCAACTGAAAATACTTGAGGAAGAGGGGAGATTTGAAAAATATGCTAATGATCCTGGCAATCGTCTTTGATGAGTATCTCCTGAAATAAGATCTCTAAGATCCCAAAGATTATCATATTCATTCAAAGAAATAAGTCCTTACTGTATAACATACATATGCCAATAGGGTTTTATTTTTTTAAATCCACTAAACATGATGTTTAAAAAACTTTTATGTCATTCTTGACTATTTTCTGCAAATATTAGGGCATTTATATGAAAAATCATGAAAGAAAATAGTTATTTCTGAGTTAAATTGTCTAGTTCCACACCCAAACTTTTGCATTAAGTGATCGTTTGTTTCAGGAAAGGCACATTTAAAAAAACACTTTAATCTTTTAAGATGGAATATGACCATTTTGTAGTTATCATAATTTAATAAATTAGGAATATTGCAAAGTGAAATTACCTGCTTGCTGAAATTGGAAGTTAATCAGTAAGAACTATGTAAAGTAGCTTAATATGCCAAACAATCTCTGTGATTTTATGGTAACTATCTTTTCTTTTCCAAATGTGATTGTGTTGTTATACAGTATTTATTTTATATATAAGGGCTTGGAATCTTACAATGCAAAACTGAATGAAAGAAGTCAGAAAATAGAACATATTTTATGAGTCAATCAATGTAAAGTTTAAAAAATAGGCATAACTAATCAACAATGTTAGATTAGAAAAGTGGTTTTCCTTAAGAAGGCCTCAGATTGTGACTCCAAGTGCATGAAGTGCGTTCTGGAATATGGATAATAATTTTGTTTTTTCAAGAGATATCGTTTCACTGTGTTGCTCAGGCTGGTCTCAAGCTCCTGGGCTCAGATGATCCTCCACCCTTGGCCTCCCAAGTGTTGTTATTATAGCCATGAGTCACCATGCCTGGCTTGTTTTGTTTCTTGATGCAAATGCTGGTCATGTGGATGTGTGTATTTTGCAAAATTTTATTGAGCTTTATATTTATAATTTGTACACTTTTTGCATGTTTGTTATCCCTTTTTAAAGTTTACTCTAATAATAAAAAGTTTGTTTCAGAGAAATATCAATGTTAATAAGAAGATAGAGAATAATATGTAACCAAATCTGACTGATTTGACATTTGTCCCAGATTTGCTCATTCTGTGTGGAAGAAATGTCTTGGAAACCTTGATTCAGACTTTGACTTATTTTAGCTGGGAATATGCGTTTTCTTTCTTATGCTATCCTTTGTTAAGTGATTATAAACCTGTGGTTCAAAGTTTAAGTACAAAAAATTTTGATACTACTTTTCTTTCTTTGTTCATTTTCTTTTTCCTTTAAGTAAGAATGTGACCTAACATTGATAACTAATTACTATCACTCTAATACCAAAACTGAGTTCTGCCATTCTGTAAGCCACATAAACTATCTAATGAGATTAGCCAGTAGTTTGAGCTTGTCCTCTTCTAAAGATAATTTTAGGCTTGGCACAGTGGCTCATGTCTGTAATCCCAGTACTTTGGTAGACCAAGATGGGAGGATTGCTTGAGTTAAGGAGTTCAAGACCAGCCCAGGCAGCATAGCGAGACCCTGTGTCTACAAAGAATTAGCCAGGCATAGTGGAGTGCCTATAGTCCCAGCTACTCAGAGGCTGATATGGGAGGATAGCTTGAACCTGGGAGACTAAGGTTCAGTGAGCCGAGTTTATGCCACTGCACTCCAGCCTGGGTGACAGAGAAAAAAAAAAAAAAAAAAAAAAAAAGAGGGAATATTAACTCCCTAGAAAATTCATGAAATAACTGATCCTGAAGTGAAGTGATCTGGGTTGTGTAGTTTAAATTACCTTTTCTAACAAGTGACATGATTATGTGGAAATGTTTTAAATGGTTCACAATATATATAGAATTTGAAGCTAAATCAAATTCATGCTGTATTTAATACACATTTGCTATTATTTACTATTTTAAGCATTTGTGTCTCAACTTTACCACTTATGTAGTCTTTCATTATGTAACTTAAATTAAAATTAGATTAAATTGAAATTTCAGTGTCTTGGTCACATCAACCACTTTTCATTTGTCATATTTGGCTAGTACCTACTGCATAAGACAGAGCTGATTAAGAACATTTCTATCAGTTCAGAAAGTTTTATTGGATAGCACTAATTTATATAAGTAAAACAATATATTCCTCAGTTTTTGTATTGTTATTAGATAAGACTATTTTTGTATGATTGTATTTTGTATTTTGTATGATTCTTAGCAATTCTTAGTAATGGCAGATTATAAATGCATACTCATAATAATAATAGCATAGATAAAAATAGGAATAAACAGATAATGAAAATAATAATTATTGTTATAATGAGAATGTATAACTTACACATCTAGTATCATGGATAAGGTATATATCATCTTTTATCAAGTCTCTAAAACTATCTTATGTACCATTTATTTTCCAAGTATTTCACTATGAAATAATTCTGAAATAGACATTCTAAAACATTTCCCCTAATTAGACACCATAAAGCTGACCCAATTTATGGTTATCATAGCTGTATTTAAAAACAAATGAAAAAAGTCTAAACAATGTGCCAGTCCTTTTTAATTCTAAATGGTAGGAAACTTTAATGTGTGGATCATAAGTACCTGTCACCAGGAATAAATATGCTTAATCAGGATACAAGATGATTAAAAAGGAAGTCGGATGGTACTTTATTTTATTTCAGTCCAGATATTTTACTACATTCTTTTATATGTATCCCCCTTAGGCTATATGCTATATCAAAAATACCATCACATTGTATGCCTATTACAGCAAGACAAACATTAGGTAAACAACCAATCCCATCCTTCAACCAATTTGGATCAACACACAGAGTTGAACTCAACAAACACGTAAACCAAAAATCTTGATTCATTGACTCTGTTAGTGTCTATGTCTGTTTTTTTTAATCTACTTTTAAAATTGACAAATAAGAATAGTACTTACTTATTGGCATCATAGATGCTTCTGTATGTGTAATGCATCGCAATCAAATCAGATTAATTAGCCTATCTATCACCTCAAACAGTTATCACTTCTATGTGTTGGGAAAATTCACTATCCTTCTTATAGCTATTTGGAACTATATACCATTGTCAACTATAGTTATTCTACAGTGGTATAGAGCTCTAGAACATATTCCCCCTATCTAGGACATTATGTTACATGAAATAAGCCAAGAACAGACAGTTAAACACCACATGTTTTTATTCATATGTAGAATCTTAAAAAAAGATGATCTCATAAAAATAAAGTGTAGAATACAAGATACTGGAAGCTGGGAAGGGTAAAAGGAAAGGAGGGGTAGGGAGAAATTTGTTAAAGGACACAAAATTATACCTATGTCCTTTTTATTCATATGTCAGTGGTTATTATCATTCTAATAACAACCACTCGAAACTGTGAACACAAAGTCTATGAATCTACATAACTATATCCAGAAAAAACAGACATTTAGGAGGGCTTTATTGTGTTATTATTACATAAGAAACCTGATTCTTACAAACAAAAATAAGCCATTTCATAAAGGTTATCTTTTCCTGCTTAATTATAATCTCTTTTTTTTCTCCTCCTAGGCTACTGATAAAGATACGGGCAATTATAGTGTCATGGCCTACAGACTCATAATACCACCAATTAAAGAGGGAAAAGAAGGATTTGTAGTGGAAACATATACAGGGCTTATCAAAACTGCTATGCTCTTCCATAATATGAGGAGATCCTACTTCAAGTTTCAAGTTATTGCAACTGACGACTATGGGAAGGGACTGAGTGGCAAAGCCGATATACTTGTAAGTAGATAAAACTTCAGGAAAGGGAAGTAGCTGCAATACTAGCCATGGGTCAGTGTTTTCAGCTTATAGAACTTCTAAGATTAATTTAAAATGGGTTTTCAAAAACATAATTATTATTAATTTTCACCCAGATTGTTAGTCACTATAGTTTAGGAATATGTAAATATATGGTTCATATATATAACACCATAAGGTGTTTATTTTTCTTGACCTTTGAGGAAAACATTATAATATTTGAAAAAATATGATTGTAACAACCAAGGTATAAGCATTGGATTTCTTTTTTTTTTTTTTTTTTGAGACGGAGTCTCGCTCTGTCACCCAAGTTGGAGTGCACTGGCCAGATCTCAGCTCACTGCAAGCTCCGCCTCCCGGGTTCACGCCATTCTCCTGCCTCAGCCTCCCGAGTAGCTGGGACTACAGGCGCCCGCCACCTCGCCCGGCTAGATTTTTGTATTTTTTTTTAGTAGAGACGGGGTTTCACCGTGTTAGCCAGGATGGTCTCGATCTCCTGACCTTGTGATCCACCCGCCTTGGCCTCCCAAAGTCCTGGGATTACAGGCTTGAGCCACCGCGCCTGGCCTAAGCATTGGATTTCTATTTGGTCTTCAAAGCTCATTTTTAATATAGTGTTGTCCAGTGCTACATAAAAATTTTAAATGCTTCACAGAGTTATACTATGGAAATTAAACTATGAAACTATTTGTTTAAATTACTTTCAGCATTTTGTAATTGAGAATACAAAGAAAATGTATGGTGGCAAATTTTGTTCCAATAGTATTTATTTCTTTGTTTTATCAAAGTCCCCAATGATGACATTGATTAGCTTTGACTAAGTTATATTTGGCTATAGTCAATAATATAATTGTCGTAATTTTCACTTAGGCTGTGCAGAAGTTCAGTGATAGATCATTTGAAAGGGAAGTTTGATACTAGCTTTTATTGAAAATATTTAACAGCAGTGCATATATCCTGTGGACTCTTTACCAACTTGAAAGCATGGGTTATTTGGACTTTTGTCTGATGAATCTAATACAAAGTATATTTATGGGAAATATTTGTCACATAAAGACAGATCAATAATAAGTTGTCTTTTGTTCTTTGCATTTTACATTTTCATTTTTTCACAGTTCAGCTCATTTAGTTCCCTGGACAAGTGTAACCTTCATGTACATGCAGACATTAATGATTAAATATTTTTCTTCTTAGATAATGGTGAAGAACAATCACCATGATTGTGGCCCAAACAGTCCTCCAGGAGCATTCTCTTTTTTAACAGTAAAGCTGCAATAGAGTAAATGAAGGCCATTCTAAGACAAGAAGTTTTGACATAGGAGATAATAAGTTTGACATAAATTTATGATCAAATTAATATCGGTAAACCTTATAGAACCGTATACACTTATTTTTATGAGATCATCTTTTTTTAGATTCCATATATGAATAAGAACATGTGGTTTTTAACGTTCTGTTCTTGGCTTATTTCATGTAACATAATGTCCTATTCTATGTTCTATTATTTAAGATATGCACATTTTGGTGCTTAAAAGCTAAACAATAGGCCAGGTATAGTGGCTCACACCTGTAATCCTAGCACTTTGGGAGGTCGAGACGGGTGGATCACTTGAGTCAGGAGTTTGAGACCAACCTGGTAAAACTCTGTCTCTACTAAAAATACAAAAATTAGCTGGGCGTGGTTGTGAGCACCTGTAATCCCAGCTACTGGGAGGCTGAAGCAGGAGAATCACTCGAACCCAGTAGGCAGAGGTTGCAGTAAGCCGAGATCAAGCCACTGCACTCCAGCCTGGGCGACAGAGCAAGACTCTGTCTCAAAAAATAAAAAATAAAATAAAAAATAAATAATAAAGTCATTACACTAAGTGTAAGTAAAATACTATAAAAATCAACACAAACAAAATATAATCTTTACATAATATATAATTTTAATATATAACCTTTAAATATATATCAATCTAATTATATATGTATATATTATGTACATATTAGTGTACATATGAGATATAAAGTTTATTTTTAATATTTGAATTCCATACCTATTGTGTGGAAATTTAAGAATATGCCTTTTAATATCATTCAAAATATATTTACAAAGAAATAAATTTAAAAAAACATAATTTGTTATATATAGATATCATATTCTGATGCAAGCTAATAACATCTAGTACGCCATCCCAGCCAAATGATATTTATGATAAGCTTTGTAATCCTACCAGTCAAGAGAAAGGAGATATGAGATAAATAAGAGGTTTATGCAGAGAGTATGAGTGCCCAAACCAAGAAGGAAGAGAGATGACGACAAGTCTGAATAAATTACAAACGTGTACTCAGCCCAGAAGAGTGTGAGAGGAAAAATGAATGAGAAATGACCTGAGATGTGGTGAAAGGGGGAGGGTTTTAGGGAGAGTAGGCTTTGATCCTTTGTTACTCAGGCGGGGTGTGGGGAGATTTTTTTTTTTTTTTCTTTCTTTTGGTTTAGCTTTAGGAAGTTGGCATTAATTGGCTTAGGTTCCCTGCCCCCAGATCCAGGAGTTTCCTGTTTAATCCACCATTAGGAAACTATCACGAATTGGCCTTAGATTCCCTGGCCCCAGACCTTGGTGTTTTCCCTTTGATTCAGCTTTAGGAAGTCAGCACAAATTGGCCTTCGGTTCCCTGCCTCCAAACCCTATTCTCCTGCATCAGTATCCATTTAAATTAATGACTAAAACCCTCCAAATGAGCTTTTGCTTTGTTCAGTAATCACTCTATATTTTGCCTCAACGTCACAGAAAATCTCTGCTCCTACTTCTCCAATACCTTGTCCTCATTCTCACTATGGCCTGATTAACTGGCATGCTATTTCAACGAAAACTAATACTAAAGCATTTAGAAGGACACTTCTATGACTCCTACCACTAAATCTACCTACCCTCCAGGATCTAGACCAATGCTCTTTGCCTTCTTTCTAGCTCCTTTAGATGAATTCTCTCTGTTTTTATCTAAAGCCTGTACATCTACTTATGCAGTAGATTCAATTCCCACTCGCCAGCTCTTGGACATTGCCTCAGCAGCTCTCTCATTTCTTTTCTACATTATTAATATAAATTTCCTCCTTATATCAAATTATTCTCACAACAATGCTTTTTTTCTATCTTCCAAAAATTATAAAATATCTTTTGATCTATATCACCTTCTAGCTGTCATCCATTTCTCTATTGTTCTTTCTAGCAAAATTCTGTTAGAATTGACTTATTTCTCACTGTTGAATCTCTCTTAAACCCTCTAATCATGAGTGTTTTCTCTCCAATCACTCTTCCAAACTATTCTTGTTGATGCCACCAATGACTTCCATGTTAAGAAATGTACTGATATGTCAGTCCTTATCTTACTTGAAGAGGACAATAATGGTAGACATACAGAATTGTTCAGGCCAATTCTGAAATCCTGTTGGGTATATATAATGTAGATCCTCATCCTGGGAGCAGGAGATTTCCTTGATTAAATCCTGTTTCTACCCTAAGATAGAAAAGCTTATGTTTGGTCTTCCTCTGTGGCTGCTGAATCTATCCTCCACTAGTTACTACTTAGTTCCTTTCCCACCTTTGTTTTTGTTCATATCTTATATAATATTTGTAAAGTGTTACCGATTTCTGTTATATACAGCCTGACACCTGCTTGTATGCTTTTTTGGATCTATATCAGTAAGAACCTTGCAGAAAATTCATGTACATGTGAAACAGATTTTTTTTTTTTTTAATTTAACTCTACACTGCAAGAATCAGATAATTTAAAGACAGTTTACTGAAGGGTCTATTTTTGAAGGCCTGGGCAGGATGAATGTAGGGAAATAAGAGACATTGGAGAATTAGAGGAATACTAATAGTAGAGATCTCTAACAGTCTGTCAGCCAGAAAAGGTGAGTTGAAGCACATGCTTACCAGACCAGGAGACAGATGTGTGAGAAGAGGACAGTTTGACAGGTCAGTCCTAACAATTCTCCACTGAAAGACCCAGTAATAAGGAGTTATTTCTCCTACTCATTTTCCTCTCTTTTCCATTATCCTGCTAATGCTCCCTACTACTCACCATATCCATGACCCACATCATGGTCCAGGGGCCTTCTCCCAACAGATGGAGGAATTAGGAAGTGCTTCAGCACTAGTCCCACTGCAAAAGCTCCTCTGCCCTGAGGCCAGGACTCCAGTACTTCTGAGTCCAGCAGTTAGAGGAGATGATGGGAGCTTCAGGGAACAGAGAATGAGGGCTATAATTCTCATTGGGATAACACCTTATAGTTACTACTTGTTCCAGGTGGTTTGCTTTTTATCAAAACTTTTAACCGTTTCTGGTCCAATGTTAAAAGAAAGAAAAAAAGGAGGAGAAGGAAGGAAGAAAGAAGGAAAGGAGGGAGGGAGGGAACAGTTACACAAGTTTCATATACATACTTCTTGAAATTTTTATCATGTAATTTTACTGCTAAAACTCAAAAACAATAAAACAAAAAATATTTCTATGCAACTTCTGTATCCTTTTTTACTCAAGACCAATAAGAAAAGACAAAATGATACAAAAAGTGTAATGATCCCTTTTGCTAGTGAAGTTAGATGTGTTTTGTAAAAAGACAATTAAGACTCATTTACATGTTGAAGGGAAATTTAGTCATTTGGTCCTGGACTCCTATAATGGGTTAGGGGCACAAAGTTAAAACTGCCAGCATAAACTGCTTGCTCAGAAGTAATAATCAGACATACTCCTGTCTTAATAGAGTCTTCAGACATGATTGATTAGGCTCACACAATAGTTTGATAGATTTCTAACTAGTAGCAAACATTTTACATATTTTGGATTTCTTTTTTTTCCTGAAAAACTGAAACATCTAGGAAATCTGGATTTTTTTTTTCCCACATTGCAATATTCCTTAGAGGTGAGTAGTAGCTGACCTCTTCAGCTGAGTTATGTGCTCTCGGATCTGTGTTATTTCCACTTCTTTCTATCATTTCCTACTTTTGGCTACTTTTCTCATTTAAGTTACCTGCATGGTTCCTAGAGGCATTTGAGTTTGTGACCCCTAATAGGGGTCTCTATATGTAAAGAACCTGGAGCCCATAAAAAATGTATGGCAACGTGAAATACTCCCTACTGTAGATTGTATTGAGATGCGGTGCTAAATATGCCTAACCCAGAGTGTTCAATTTATGATTCTGGTACAAATGCATTTATATTTTAATAGTGCGTAAATATATGTGCACAATAATATATGGCCTTTTAGAATTTTTACATCAGTATTGAAAAATAGTAAAGAGCACAGGCTCTGGTGTAAGACAGACTGCATTTAATTAGGATTAAGTTATTAAATATATCTTCCATTTATGTTTTTTATTTTAAAATTGAAATGATCTTAATAACAATCTGATTCTTTTGATAGATTTCAATGAGTTAAACCTGTAAAATATTGAGGAAAAGAATAAATGCCATGTTGTAAGCACAGAATAAATATTTTTATTTTTCTTCTCTTTTTCAAATGTAAAATCATAGAAGAAGTTCAGTAGATTTTAAATGAATGAGACATAGTTATCAATAGCCATTAAATTAGCTCATTTAACCCATAGGTAAAGTTCTAAATATATATCTCTACCTACACAAATTTAAAGTTGGTTAAATAGATAAGAAAACTATATGTGATGACCTCATAGAATGAATTATTCTAACCAGTCATATCTCAGATTCTTAGTTACAATGAATAAATGATCTCTCAAGACTTGTAAAACATAAAACATATTTTTCATTATCTTGGGTGTTCCTTAACAATCAAATTAAAAAAAAAAAATGCGACCCTTCATGTCTCAGTAAATACCCAATAAAACAAACACAAAACCAAAAGCAATTGAAATCACTCAGGATTCTTAATTTCTAGGTAAACAACAAATAGTTTCTCATGCTCAGTCTGCCCCAGTTAGTCTCCAACCCCTTGTGTAGATCGTATAATTAAAAAAAAAAAAATTGTTCCTGAATTTGAAAATGAGAAACCACTGTGTCTATGCATAGTAGGGAAGAGGTAATGTGGGGCTTTTCTGATTATGGAAATTTCAGTGAGTAAAAATTAAATGAATTCTGTTTTTTCTTCTTTCAGGTCTCTGTGGTCAATCAGCTGGATATGCAAGTCATTGTTTCCAATGTGCCTCCTACTCTAGTGGAAAAAAAGATAGAAGATCTAACAGAGTAATTGGTTTCCTTATATATTTATTGTTATATGACCGTGATTTTTAACTTTTTTATTTTTTAAATTTTATTTTAGATTCAGGGGATACATGTGCAGGTGTGTTATATGGATATATTCATAATGGTGAGGTTTAGGCTTCTAGTGTGCCAACCACCCAAATAGTGAGCACTGTAGCCAATAGCTAATTTGTCAGCCTTCATGCCCCTCCCATCCTCCCTCCTTTTGGAGACCTCAGTGTCTATTATTTTCTTTCTTTACGTCCACGTGTACCCATTGTTGACTATCATTTATAAATAATAACATGCAGTATTTGAACAGCTATAATTTTAATCTGAGTGGGTCATTTTAATCATTACAATGTTCAGATTAAGTATATTTTAAAACAGTGTTTTAATACTAATTTAACTTACTGTTTGCTCAAAGTATATAGTCTAATTGGAAATATGTGAAGATTTTGAGAATATCTTCAAATAAGGATAAAAATTAAATGTAAGATTTTATTATTCAGAATGTTTTGATGTATCAAAACCTCAAAATGCTGCATATGAAAAATCATAACATTCATGGATTGAATATATACCTTGATTTTGTGGCTCCCATTTAGTCAAAAAGCAGTCTGGCCAGTTCAGGAAGTATGTCATTGCTCAAAGCAATGTGTCTAAATACCTAGAGCTTACTCTTTTAAAACCAAGTTGACTAATATTAAGCAATGTATATGTTTGAAATTATTGTAAAATATGTGACATGTCCCTCTTCCTCCTTAACAGTGTAGACTTACCATGGCTGAGTATGTTATAGTTAACTCCAATCTAATTGTGATTATTTATTAAACTGTGGTTCTCATATTTTGATACTATAAAAGATTATTAAAATATCTTTACTATTTTACCCTTAATTACCCTAATTTAGCTGCCATCATTTTAAACTATTTTTCTTTTTTTGGTTACGTGAATAATTCTTTAATGGTGAATTCTGAGATTTTGGTGCACAAAAGCAGTGTACACTGTACCCAACGTATAGTCTTTTATCCCTCACCTCCATCCCACCCTTTCCCCTGAGTCTCCAAACTCCATTGTATCATTCATATGCATTTGAGTCCTCACAGTTTCCACTTTTGAGTGAAAACGTATGATTTTTTTTTTTTTCATTTCTTAGTTACCTCACTTAGATAATGGTCTCCAATTCCATCCAGGCCATTATTTTCTTCCTTTTTATGACTGAATACTATTTCATTACATATATATACCCCCCCCCACACACACACACACACATACATATATATCACATTGTTTCTTAACTTTTAAGTTCCTGGATACATGTGCAGAACATGCATGCTTGTTACATAGGTATACATGTGCCATGGAGGTTTGCTGCACCTATCAACCCGTCATCTAGGTTTTAAGCCCTGCCTGCATTAGGTTGTTCTTCCATGTCTTCTGTTGATTTCAGTTTGACAGTGGTCAATTATCGTCACCGTCAATTTGCCTTTCTAGCAAAATATCCTCACTTCAGCTTGCCAGAAGAAGCTTCAAATAGTCAGATAACTAAACTTTTAGTAATTACATGCCAAATAAAATACAATAGTCATGGATTAAAGTATAAGTGATTTTCCCATAACAAAAACATGTATGATTCATAACAAATATTTCAGGATAGTTCACAAATTTAACCTTTTGGTGTCACATAAATTGTTATATGAGGGTGATGGTTATCAACATTTACGCATGGAACATCAATTGTACAGTGTCTTTATTTCTGCAGAAGTAGTTTATATAGACTGAGCATTTTCAAAATAATAGCTGATTACACTTTAAAAATAATTAGAATTATGCCTAACTTTTAGCTGCTTTAATAAAAGCCTATTGAGACAGGCTTCCTCTGATTCCATTATCTATTACATGAGAAATGATACCTCCCTTCAAATTTTAACCCTTGATTCTGCTTTATTTTTCTACAAAGCAGTATGTAATGTTATTATTGTATGTTAATTTCCCACTAAAACGTTATCTCTATGAATGTATAAACTTGTGTTTTATATTTCTATAACTCCAGTTATATAGTAGACACTTGATGCATTTTATTGAAAGGACATTTTACAAGCAAATCGTGATGCCATTTCCTTTATTTTGAGGCAAAATTTATCAAACTGAAAAAGAAAATGGCAAAAATATAATTTTGCAGGAATGTATAAGATTTTAATGTCTCTTAAGTAAATAGGATGATATGAATAGGAAAAATCATGTAACTTTCAGGTCTTGAGAGAATTGTCTCATTGTGAAGGAAGCTCTGACTTCATAAAACATTGAGTTTAAAACATTAAATTAGGCAAATAATTTAATCTTTTCAACCTCAGTTTCACCATTTGTTGATAACAGCTAATAAAACCTATATAATTATTTTGAAAACTAAATTATATAATGTATCTAGGACAATAGAAAGTATGACTATTCAGTGAATGGTAATTATTCCATATAAATGGAGCTAGCAGTTCAAAATCAGTAGAGTTAGGTAGAGAGTAGCTAGGAGTTTTGTACATTTTATTTAATAAGCATAGTTTGGTAATGGAATGCAGATTATGGATTCAGACACAGAGATTTAGATCCTATTACAGCTCTGTAACCTCTGGACAAGATACTTAACACGTAGAGACACTTTTACTCTTCATGCAAATTGAAATAAAGACCTCTGTCTATCTCGTGTTGATTTTGAAAGAATTAAATATAAATTTGCCAGTTTAGTAAGCAGCACATACATGCCTCATTCCTTTTGCTGTGATTAAAAAACATAGTATAAACATTACCATCTTAAACATTTTTAAGAGTACAGTTTGGTAGTTATAAGTATATTGACATTGTTTCGAAATAGATTTTCAGAACTTTTTCATTTCGCACAACTGAAATTCAGTACCCATTAAACAAGTTTCCATTCCTGCCTTACCCCTAGACTATGGGTAACACCCTTTTGTCTTCCTACATGTGTAAATTTTACTACTTAAATACATCATAAAAGTGAAAATGTGCAGTGTTTCTCATTTTGTTATTGGATTATTTCACTTAGCATGATATCCCCATGATTCATCCATGTTACAGCATAGCATGTGATGGAATTTATTTTCTTTATAAAGCTGAATAGTACTCAGTGCATACCACATTCTGTTTATCTGTTCACCTCTCAATAGACATTTGGGTTGTTTCCCCCTCTTGGATATTGTGGATAACACTTCTATGAACATATATATTAAAATATATCTTTTATATCCTGCTTTCATTCTTTTGAGTGCATTCTCAGAAGTGGGATTGCTAAATTATACGGTAGTTCTAATTTAAAGAAAATTGTTTTCTGTAACAGTTTCGCCATTTTACAATTTTACCAGCAGTGCAGAAACTTTCCAACTTCTCAACCTCCTATCAACACTGGTTATTTTCTGGTTCTTTTTCTTTTTTTATACATAGTAGCCATACTAATGTGTGAGATGATGTATCATTGTCATTTGATTTTCATTTCTCTGATGATTAGTGATGAGGAGCATCTTTTCAGGTGCTATTGACCATTGTATTTCATCTTTTAAAACATGCCTATTCAAGTCCTTTACACATTTTAAATTGGGTTACTTGATTTATTTTAGCTGTTTAGTTGTAGGAGTTTTTTAGATATTATGATACTAATCCCTTATCAGATGTAAGATTTGCAAACATTTTCTACCATTCCATAGGGTGCCTTTTCTCCCTGATGATTGTGTCACAATTGGGCAAAAAGTTTTAAAATCAGAGGTAGTCCATCTGTCTATTTTTGCTTTTGTTGCCTGTGCTATTGGCGTTATATTCAATAAATCATTGTCAAATCCAGTGTTACAAAACTCCTCTCATATGTTTTATTCTAGACATTTTATGGTTTGGAGGTCTAATATTTAGATGTTTAATCCATTTTGAGTTAATTTTTGCATATGGTGTAAGATAAGGGCCCAATCTTATTTTTTTTTACATATGGATATTCCATTTTTTCACCACTAGTTGTTTAAGAAATTATCCCTTCCATGTCTGATTTCCTTTTGTAGATTTTTTTAAAACCTATGTAAATGTAAATTTAGAATTTTCTTAAGCAGAAATATTTCTGATCCCTTTTTGAAACCTACATTAGTAGATGGAAGTGGTAGTGATAAGAACCGTTAAGACCTGAGTCAGCACTCTGAAGCCCCAGCACTCCCCCATCCGTGTCTGGGGTGAGTGATGAAAATACACACATAACTCAGGTAGCCATCAGGGTGCCAAATAGTTAATTAAATAGAAGAATTTATTGTTCTAGTGACGAGACCAATAAACACATTAATTCCCTGTGACATTTTTAGGTGACAAGTTATATTATCATCAAAGCCATTTCTATATTTCCCTCGAGATATCCCTATCTGATGAAGTGGAAAACTAGAATATCATGTGATCATCATTTTTATTTTTATTTTTTGGTAGACCAATATTTTAGGCAATAAGATAAAGTTTCCTTGGTAAGTATATAATTAGTACAAATGAGGACACTTGATGAAAGGAAAAATAATGACCTGACATATCCATTTTACAATGGAGCAGGTTTTACAAAGATGAGTATACTTTGATAGCTAAGACCACAGTACCTGGAAAATGGAATGATTGTAGTAAATCTTAGCTGCTATAATAATGATGATTACTCCTCACCTCACTGAATCGGCTGAAATGGCTATACTGAATTTTTTTTTTTTTTACTACTTTTTAGATTTTAAGCTTATAAAATTGACCAGTCCCCATAAGTACTAAAACCTATTCCTTTTTGTATTCCACAAATTCCAGTGAGGATCTGCATCCACTATAGATCCCCTTGAATATCTATGCTCTGATGTATTTTCAGCTGATCTTAGAATTCACCTCTTTGTAAGCCTTGTGATTTTTAAAATTACTTTTTTAAAAAAATTAAGGCATAGGAGAAACAACTGTGAGAATAACATTAGGGACACCTAACGACAATGGACAAATAATTGGCAAATAATTGTCTAAAGAAGAAACTATGAAATGTTTGCATTTTATAACTTCTTTCTACTCCCAGTTCACCATGAAACTCAAATAAGAGGAATTTGTTGCTCTAAAATTTAAATCCTTAAGAATCTATAAAAGAGATATTTTGAAAAGTATAGACTCGAGTTTAGAAACACAGAGTTACAGTATTTCTGTATGAATCGGAACTGACAACTTATTTCTCAGAGTTGCTCAAACCCATCTCTTACCTTCTGAATAAAATATGAAAATTCAATTATAGTAGAGCTTTACTGAAGTAGTTACTGACTTGATGTGGAAGAGCCTGAATTTTATGAAATATTTATGTAACACCTGAAATGTGCTGTGTAATCAATCTATAGTTCCTAGAATTAAGGTTACAAAACCTACGCTAGAAATGTAGCCAGGATATATATCACATATATAGAATTTATTTGTATAGTATATATAGTGTGTGTGTATATATATATATATATGTTTATATGTGTGTGTGTGTATATATGTATATATATATATTTCTAGGAAGAGAATTGGAAGGCTTCTCGGGAAGCATACCTATGAAATAATAACTGCTAACACATTTTCTTAAATCAATGTAATAAAAATTTAGTTTTAAGGGGAAAGGTTGAGCTCCTTTTTATTTCAGAGAACCTAGGCTCATTTCCCAGAGCACCGAAGACTAGCTAGGAAGTCTTGGGCCACTATATCAAACTCTTTGAGTTTTTGCATTTGTATCTTAAAGCTGGGGATTTATTGGTTAAAAAATAGTTACAGATTGTAACTGGAGATTTATCAGTGAACAAAGTGAAATCCCTGTTGCCATGGAGCTTCTATTCTATTGCATAAAAATGGGCATATAAAATAGCAATGTTAATAAATTAATATGTCATATGAAGTTATATAGTGATAACTGCAATAAAAACAGGTAAATACAAGTAGGAATGTAACAGTTAGAAAATAATCTGAAGGCAATCATAAAAATAAAATACAAACCACAAATATAATAATAAATCCTACCATTTACTATTCAAGGTATAATTTACTATTCTTGAAAAAAAGGTTTAGTGTGACTCAGCTTTATTCAAAGCCTTGGAAATTCATGGTTTTGACAGAAAGAAAATTTATTTACTACTTTTTGAAATATTCAGTTGGGGCATTATTTAGTAGAGAAATAACCCGTTTACAAGAAGAATGACTTGTCTTTAACTCACTAGGTTAATTATGATTAAAGAAATCATAGTTCTTTACAGAACTGAAGATACCCCAGTATGCAATTACACAATTAAAAGCTACTGTTTGATAATAATACTTGTGCACATTGGAGTAGCATCTTTAATGCTTAACTATTTGAAATGTAGAAAAGGCACAGATTTAAAATTCTATTTTTAGTTAAATATGGCAGAATTCTTAATTATTTCCAAAACTTTAGTATTGAGTTAATCACATGGAACAAAGATGGTTATAAACAAAGGTGCTCCATGACTTTCACTTCTGTTCTATTTTTGAGGCTTAAAATGTTTTATTTTACATGGATTCTTAGTTATTATTTTAAGGAATATTATCTTAGTCCAATATGAGTAAATTGTTTACTTTAAGGATTAATCATCTGCAAAATGGCTTAAATTCACAATAATTAGTGTTTTATCTCTGATAATATATTTCACATACATTAAGGTAAGCTTTTTTTATTTTGTATGACTTGATTTTTCCAAATTTGTACAATTTTTCTATAAGCAAAGTCTACCGAAAGCAAATCACTTATCAATTCTTAAGATTCCATTGCATATTGATTTTATAAAAAGTCCTGTATGCTGACATGTTTCTTCCAATAGATGTGTTTCTTATTTCAATGGTCATAGTAGTCATCATTCATTCACTCATTAACACATTTCTGAATGCTTATAGTCTATTATACCAGCTTCTGTTGGAGAAAAAAATTATATATAAAGAAAATAAATCAACTTTCTTAATTAATATTTGCCATCTGAGAGATGTAACATTAAAAAAAAATGTCAATCATATTTGTGCCCTTTCCCCGTGCCTTCTCAGCAACATAGAAAAAAAAAAGATTGAAAAAAATAAAGGATGAGACATGACTGCTACGTTTAGGTAGTGCATCTTGTTGAATCAATATTCTTTCTACTTTTTATCTTTTTTACTTTTTAGTATTCAACCTTTTGGAGACAATGGAAAGCCAAAAGAAACAAACAAATAAATGAACAAAATAGTTTCTATAATCCATTGAGGACATTTTCGTTTTGCTTTTAGTTGAAAAAAGTTTAAAATCTTTGTGCTATTGTTGTTGTTTTCAAAAAGAGATAAATGGGATCTTCCCAGATTAAAAAATACATTTTATTGGAAGACCAATTAAAAACACTATGTTTAGTTTTAAATCAAATATAAACATGTTTATGCTGTCTTTATTTGCTCTGTGAAAATAATACAAACAAAATTTGGGGGCAACTATTTTATTTAAGAAAATAGCATGATCAAAAGATATAGATTACAGAAATAAAATTATTAATGCAAAACGAACCATTGTAATGAAGGTACCAATATATTGACTGAATCTTTGAGTTGTACTTCAAAATTTTAGAAGTGTTTGAAATGTTCTTATCAACTTATGATGGAGAAAAAATAATTGATACAGGTATATTTTTTTTCCCGAGATTTGAAGGGAAGGGGTTATTCATATTCAAAAGTGAAATTCACTCATAAAACACTAAGAAAAAAAATTCCAGGCTGACTTTATTTATGTTTTCATTTTAGGATCTAGAAATTTGGAAGAAAAGCAAAGAAAGACTGAGTGGGTAATCTTAAGTTATATTATAATCTGTTTTTCTCCCCTCAAATATCATTCAGTTCAGTTTATTTTTAAGATCTTTTGCTTGTACCAACTAGAAGATAACTGGAAAATAGTTGTAGTGTAAAAATAAGGACATCATTATATATTTTTTTATCAAAACATTTGAATCACAGTTGCTTTATGGAGATCTCCAAAATACGTAGTGGACATTTATTTTGTTTAAAATTCTTTCCTCTCTTCCTCCTCTTTTTTATGTTTTATAACCTAGACATTTTGCCAAATTGAACAGCTTATTATTTTTATAATTCACCCCAACCCATAGTACAAGGTAGATATATCACTTTCTTGAGAGACCACTTTAATCAGCAAGAGTCAATTCCTCTGTTCTCTTAATCCTATTTATTATTCTTTTCTACGCTTTCTTTAATGTATTCAATTTACCACAGTCTGTGCTGCTGTTTTTTAATGTGAGACATAAACTCCACAGAATGTTTATGCAAGAGAATTCCGTTTGTATCAGAAAGTCGTAAATTATATTTTAGATGCTTTCATATATGTCTAACAAATATTAAAGACTAAATTTAATTTTGTTTTAATTGTCTACTTTATTCCAAAAGAAATACAAGTAGTTTACAATGATTCACACAGGAAAAAAAGGTAAAATACATTAAAAATGAGTTTAGAAAAATAAGGCAGACAGACAAGAAATAAAGAAAGGATCAGAGTAAGAGTAAGTAATTACAGAAATGCTGCAAAGGCCTGTATAGTCCATATAGAGTAATCACAAACTTGACTTTCACCTTGTGAGGGCCAAAGTGAAAGAGGCAAACAAGCTAAACAAAAAGAACAGACTCAGTTACAAAATTAACAAAACCATGTCTCTTCTGGTACAAAAGAACTCCTTCTAAATCTGATTCCAGATTAGGGGAAAATGTTTTTATCTTGTGGGATACCACAGAGAGGTTACCATGTAATGTAATGAACAAAATGCTCCGTGGCACCTGGAGCACAATTTAGGTAGAGTCTAGGTAGAGTCCCTGTGGGTCTGTATTAATGGAGGAAAGAAATTCAGAACAGCAGGAACTGCATTCCTATATTTTTATCCCTCCAGCCATCTGCAATGCCTGTTGATTCATTTAGCAAAGCTTTTGAAAAAATATTGATAAGGACTTGGGGTGGAACTCTCTATGATGCTAGATAAATATAAGCCATTTACCTGAACAAAAGGCTAAATAGGGTTTATAACCGTGAAATCTGAAGAGTTCTTGTAACCATCACAACAAATAGCTAACATTTATAGCATGCTTCATATTGGTTAGATTATGTGCATTTAATGGGTGTAGTCTCCTTAACTTATCATAGAGGATCTTTGAGGTAGGTTTGATTACTTTTCCCACTGTATAGATAAATTCCCTGAAACTTTGAGAGGTTAGGTAATTTCCACGAAGACACAGTAGTGGAGTTTTAATTTTAATCTACATCTATCAGCCACCAGCAGACGGAGTTTCCTGTGTTACATTGCCTCTTAGGAGGCAAACCTAATTAAAAAACCAACCCATCTTTTCTTGAGAGTAAGCTGAGCAGGCAAAACCTGAAATTCTCATCACATGGTAATTTTAACTCAACTCATCCACCAGACAAATGGGTAATTAAGAAGATGGCTGCTGCAATAATTTTAGTGTAAAAAAGTAAATAAATAAAAAGCTAAATCAACCATGAGTAAATACCTGTCTCAGCTATAAAACTATCAGTAAACACCTTACACTACAGTTTTTCATAATGCAATTTCTAGTTGAAATTAATTGAAGATGTATATACAGGTAACTGGATAAGGTAATGCTGTAAATTGAAATTTAAGGGCATCTACCAAAAATAACTTGGCTCGAGAATAAGTAAGTTAAGCGAATCAGTTGTTTATTGACACCCTTAGTTTGTGATTTTAAAATAATGCTATCTGCATAGGAAAAAAAAAATCAGTTAAATAAACCTTTCAGCATTTATTCTAAGAAAGTTATTTAGATAAACTTTGTATTGGACATTAATTAGTATGTGGTACTATACTAAAATATGTTACATAAAATGTATTACCTATATTAACATATTTCTTTAGAAGTTTTCTGTTTTTAAAACTTTTTCTAAAGGTGACATGATTAAATAAATATTAACAGGAGTATGTTACAGAGCATTCAAAGTAAAGTGGAACAATAAAAGCTTAAATTAAAATGTAATTTTTGTTCAATAATTGTAATTATCATTCAAATTTAAAGCTTTATTTTTCACTTTTTAGAAGACTAATCAAAGCCAGTTTTCTGTTTTGATAATGTTTGACATAATCAGATACTGTTTTGCTTCATACTTGATTGTATTATTTACATTTTAAATAGGTATATTGCTACCAAGAAGTCAGATTCAGGGCAATTTTTGGCATTCACTTTTAATTCTTTGTGTGTGTGTGTGTGTGTGTGTGTGTGTGTGTGTGTGTGTATACATACACTATTGATATAACCTAGTTGTATGTATTTTTGGGATATATGTGATATTTGGATTCATATATATAATGTGTAATGATAAATCAGGGTAATTGGAATATCCATCAACTCCAACATTATTCTTTGTATTGGGACCATTACAATTCTTCTTATGTAGCTATTTGGAAATATATAATAAATTTTTTAACTATAAATTACCTGCCATACTGTTGAATACTATAACTTATTTATTTTCTCTATCTGTAATTTTGTATCCATTAACCATCTTATCATTATCCCAATCTTCCTCCCCTTCTCAGCCTCTGGTAAGCACCATTCTACTCTCTACTTCCATGAGATCCATTTTTTAGCTCCCACATATGAATCAGAATATGTGATATATTTTTTTGTGTGTGTGCCTGGCTTATTTCACTTTACATAATAACCTTCAATTTTATCCATGTTTCTGCAAATGACAGGACTTCGCTCTTTTTTATGGCTAAATAATATATACCACATTTGCTTTATTCACTCATCTGTTGATAAACATTTTGGTTGATTCCATATCTTGGCTATTGTGAATAGTTCTGTGATAAACATAGGCATGCAGATATGTCTTCAATATATTGATTTTCTTTCTTTTGGATGTTTATCTAGCAGTAGGATTACTGAATCATTTTATAGTTCTATTTTTAATTTTTTGAGGAAACTCCATACTGTTTTCCATAATGGCTGTACTACTTTACATTCCCCCAATAGTGTATAAATCTTCCTCCTTATCCATATCCTTACCAGCATTTGTTACTTTTTTGTTTGTTTTTTTGATAATAGCAATTCCTGTTGGGATGAGATAATATTTCATTGTGATTTTGATTTTCATTGCCTTGATGATTAGTGATGTTGAGCATTTTTTCATATGCCTGTTGGCTCTTTGTATATATTCTTTTGAGAATTGTCTATTCAGATCTTTTTATTTTTTTAATTTTTTTATTATACTTTAAGTTCTAGGGTACATGTGCACAACGTGCAGGTTTGTTACATATGTATACTTGTGCCATGTTGGTGTGCTGCACCCATCAACTCGTCAGCACCCATCAACTCATCATTTACATTAGGTATAACTCCCAATGCCATCCCTCCCCCCTCCCCTTCCCCCCTCCTCATAATAGGCCCCGGTATGTGATGTTCCCCTTCCAGAGTTCGGGTGATCTCATTGTTCAATTCCCACCTATGAGTGAGAACATGCGGTGTTTGGTTTTCTGTTCTTGCGATAGTTTGCTGAGAATGATGGTTTCCAGCTGCATCCATGTCCCTACAAAGGACACGAACTCATCCTTTTTTATGACTGCATAGTATTCCATGGTGTATATGTGCCACATTTTCTTAATCCAGTCTGTCACTGATAGACATTTGGGTTGATTCCAAGTCTTTGCTATTGTGAATAGTGCCACAATAAACATACGTGTGCATGTGTCTTTATAGCAGCATGATTTATAATCCTTTGGGTATATACCCAGTAATGGGATGGTTGGGTCATATGGTATTTCTAGTTCTAGATCCTTGAGGAATCGCCAAACTGTTTTCCATAATGGTTGAACCAGTTTACAATCTCACCAACAGTGTAAAAGTGTTCCTATTTCTCCACATCCTCTCCAGCACCTGTTGTTTCCTGACTTTTTAATGATTGCCATTCTAACTGGTGTGAGATGGTATCTCATTGTGGTTTTGATTTGCATTTCTCTGATGGCTTTGGCCCATTTTTAAATTGTATTATTTGGTTTTCATCTGTTGAGTTCCTTATATATTCTGGTTATTAATTTCTTGTTGATTAGATAGTTTGCAAATATTTTCTCTTATTCTGTAGGTTGTCTCTTCACTTTGTCAGTTGTTTCATTTTCTGTGTAAAAGCTTTTCTGTCTAATGTAATCCCATTTGCCTACTTTTGCTTTCATTGGAAAATTCATATTTCTTTGGAGTCTTACAAAATCTTTGCCCACACCAATGTACTGAAGTATTTTCCCAATATTTTATACTAGTAGTTTTACAGTTTCATGTCTTATGTTTAACCTTTTAATCTATTTTGAGTAGATTTTTGTACATCAAAAGATCATATTTTGTTCACTGATATATTCTATGTGTATGGAATGGCGTATGGCCCAGGATAGGCATTCAATAAACATCTTTTGAAGGAATGAATAAATGAAAATTTTCCTGCTTAACACTTGCCTGAGTTTTGCTCTAATTTTTATGACACATTCTGAATCCAATTTAATTTTTTACATTTTTTAACTAGAAAATATAGATTTATATGAAGAATTTTACCACAAAGTTAGAGAGGAAATAGGGAGTTAAATATATTTTTTAAAATATAACTATATTGTTCTTTTATTCCCATTATAAAGAAATTTAAGCAATATATGAAGAAGAAAGTTATAAAAGGTAAACTCAAAATCATAACATCCAGCTCTAAGCCTTATTAACATTATATAAGCATCACTGTGGACATCTTTCTTGATATGTGTGTGTATGATACAAATATTACGGGTTAGATAAACATCATTGCAAATATCTTTTTCTTTGTGTGTGGGGGGTATAGGTATATATGTGAGGAAATCTATGTATATATAGGTAATGAATATAGATATAGAAAATATTTAGTATATAGATATAGACGATAAATGAAAAGAGATTTTTACAAAATGTGTTCTCATTTAAAAGGTATTAAATTTAGTTTTACATAAATTTATAAGAAAAAGATACAGAAGTAGTTAAGATTAGGCTATAGCTCTTTTTATCATAAGATAGACTTTATCCCAAAAGATCTTTAAAAGTTTAACAAAAAAGTGCTCAAGGTGAAGACATTATTGCATGTTATAAATGACATAATTTGTTTTTAGACTTATTTTTTTCATTGTTGCCTGCTACCATGAAGATATTAGTACAGTTATATTTTATTCCACATCTAATTTTTTTTTATGTGCACAACATGCAGGTTTGTTACATATGTATACATGTGCCATGTTGGTGTGCTGCACCCATTAACTTGTCATTTACATTAGGTATATCTCCTAATGCTATCCCTCCTCCCACCCCCCACCCCACAACAGGCCTCAGTGTGTGACGCTCCCTGTCCTGTGTCCAAGTGTTCTTACGTTCAGTTCCCACCTATGAGGGGAAACATGTGGTGTTTGGTTTTCTGTCCTTGCTGTAGTTTGCTCAGAATGATGGTTTCCAGCTTCATCCATGTCCCTGCAAAGGACATGAACTCATTCTTTTTTATGGCTGCATAGTATTCCGTGGTGTATATGTGCTACTTTAAGTTCTAGGGTACATGTGCACAACGTGCAGGTTTGTTACATATGTATACTTGTGTCATGTTGGTATGCTGCACCCATCAACATGTCAGCACCCATCAACTCGTCATTTACATCAGGTATAACTCCCAATGCAATCCCTCCCACCTCCCCCTCCACATCTAATTTTTTTAGTGACAAGATTCTGCAGTATTGCACTGAAAAATAGAAAAGAACCCAAGCAGAGTAAGTATGTTTCTTCACTGTAGGATGGCACACAATTAATCTATGCATATATGAAGAATTTCCTTGGAATATGTCAAATCAATGCCAAAATGCACCGGAGAAGGCATAAATTGTTAGAACAAAGTATTGGGACAGACAGCCACCTATTGCATTGTATTTAACTATGTACTCCTGTTTGTGTTTTGATTTGTGAACTGATTACACTAGTGAAAAAATATACTTTCCTATTAATTCCACAAATTAGTTAAAGGCCTTGAATGACTTTGAGACAAGGAAGAAGCTTATTAATGGAAATATTTAAGTCAAATTAATAAAAATAGTATTCATTTTATAGAATAGTTACTGTGTGCTAGGAACTGTGTAAAAGGTTTATTTCATTGAATGCACATTCAACCCCATGTGGTACATTATTTCCTTGTTTTCTATTTAAGGAAACAGAGATGGCCAGATATGATGCTCATACCTGTAATCCCAGCACTTTGAAAGGCCAAGGCGGGCAGATCAGTTGAGGTCAGGAATTTGAGACCAGCCTGACCAACATGGTGAAACATTGCCTCTACTAAAAAACACAAAAATTAGCCAGGTGTGGTGGTGCCTGCCTGTAATCCAGGCGTGAAACAGGAGAATCCCTTGAACCCAGGAGGTGGAGGTTGCAGTTAGCCGAGATTGCCCCTTTGCACTCCAGCCTGGGCGACAGAATGAGACTCCATCTCAACAAACAAACAAACAAAAAAGCCCGAGACTTTGAGAGCTTAAGATTACTTGTCTAAGGTTATGCAATTGATAAGCAAAGGAAATTAAAACTGAAGCCAAACCTCTGTGCTCCTCAACATTATATCGTTATTGCTTGTGCCTCCTACAAAATGTCAAGAGTATAATATGGTTTGACTCTGAGGCCTCTTATTTTTATTAAATGAGCATAAATCTCTCAGGAAAAAAATCCGAAAAGCACAGTCCAAATGATGTTAGACTACCCTATGTCTCTGAGTACATCCATTATCTTCAGATTTCCTTTTTTTTTTTTTTTTTTTTGAGATAGAATCTTGCTCTGTTGCCCAGGCTGGAGTCACTGCAACCTCTGCCTCCCGGCTTCAAGCGATTCTTCTGTCTCATCTCCCAAGTAACTGGAATTACAGGCATTCAACAATTAACTGGTATTTGCCAAGTGAATTTGTTCCTCCTCCTTTTTCCCACATCATCTTTTCTTTAGTCTACTTCAAGAATATCATCAGAAAAGAAATTGCAAAGCCAAGAGACCAGTGGGCATGGTGTGGTGACAGGAATCTTCAATAAGACAGACTTCAACAGTGCTGGGTTACAAACATTTAAAAACAAGCAAACAAACCAACATTTCACTATGATTGATAGTGTCTCCTGGCATGCACTGGTAGAACTATTTCCTCCAAAGTTTATAACCTCATCATTCTAGTAACAAGGACAAACCAAGCACATACAAGACTCTTAAGGCAATATACTTTGAATAGAGCAAGAAATATGACAATTGTGGCATTAGAAGCAAAAGTTATTTTCTGATGTATAAAAGAATTTGAGAATATATTGCCCTTCTGCCCCCAAAAAAAACCTCTAAGCAGAGACTCAAAAAAGAGCATTGAGTCTATAAATTTTAGAATGTTTATCATGTATAGTAATTAAAATTCAGTTATTTAAATTTAAACATCTATAAATATTGAATTATATGCTCTTAATGTTTATATACTTGGGTTAATAATATAAAGTTTTTAATAAGGAATGGGACATTTGGGAAATGGTAATAATTCATACTTTCAATTAAAATCCAGTAATGAGATGGGAAAATTATTGATTAACATTGTCTCTGCTTTTTAAATTGAATATCAGTAATTTATACGAGATAGTATATGTTGTTTTTATTCACCTAAATAGTGTCTGAGATTTGCATGCCATATTTTTATGTTAACGTGGTAATCCTTTCATTGCAAAATATGTCCACATTCTTCCATTGCTGTGATTCTGCAAGGATTTTTATACCTTTGGGAAAACAGGCATCCTAGTCCTGCTTCTTAGCATATAGCTTCGTGTCATGTGTCACAGACTCTAGAGGGAGACGTAATTTATGACACGAACCATGTGAAGTCAAGGGTTCTAAGACCCCATGTCTCCTATGAAGTATAGACAGCTTTATTTGTACAGCATATTTGGCATTTCCCATGAGCCATATAAAAGCTCAAATGGTATCATAAATTCAAAAACCCTGAAGTTAAATAGGACATGGTTGGTGACCTTTTCTACCTTATTCAGCTTCTAGCATCATTGGGAGCTAAATGCTGAAAAAATATAGAGAATGTTTTTCAAGGGTTTATATTTCCATAAACATTAACAAAACCCAGGCTGTCATCATTTTTCATTTACTAAATGTCTTTTCAAGTTGAGAGTAATTTTTTTCCCCAGAAAGCCCATTGGACTGTCATGTTTGTACTTTGCTTGATTTATAGGATCTTGGATCGCTATGTTCAGGAACAAATTCCTGGTGCCAAGGTTGTAGTGGAGTCCATTGGTGCTCGCCGACATGGAGATGCCTTTTCCCTAGAGGATTACACCAAATGTGACTTGACTGTCTATGCAATCGACCCCCAAACCAACAGAGCCATCGATAGAAATGAGCTTTTTAAGTAAGTGTTTTGTGTTATCTGTAACAGCTCTTTGGTTACAATAGCAACCATAGATGCTTCTGATTTGAGGCTATAAATACTTAAAGTTTAAAACCCACCAAATAGTTGTTGAAAGTGAAGTGTAAGCGAAGAAACTGAAACAATACCTAGGGTTTTCATGCCTAAAAGTTT
Organism: Rhinopithecus roxellana; assembly: GCF_007565055.1. Taxonomy (NCBI): domain Eukaryota; kingdom Metazoa; phylum Chordata; class Mammalia; order Primates; family Cercopithecidae; genus Rhinopithecus; species Rhinopithecus roxellana. The sequence goes on along the minus strand of NC_044559.1, from coordinate 65,995,340 downwards.
TCAGGTCTAAGTGCGAGCTACAGCGACTTCAGAGGGCCCATTTTCTTTATAGGCATCAGATGACCTGTTGTACTTATGAACAAGGAACAGTTCCTTGAAATCACCTGCTGCCAGCTCCTCACTCTTGCTCAAGGGCCCTGGCTATTTGTGAGGAAAGCACAGATTCTTAAAGTGGCGTTTTTTCTGCAATGATTTTCATCTGCTTGCATTTTAAGAAGAAATCCAGCTTTCTTACAGGTCTACTAAATCAGCAAAAAGCAGTATCTGTTTTTTTCTTTAACTTAGAGGTGGAGAGCAGGTGGGATAATCATTCCCATTTAAGTTAATGCTGTATGTGAAATTTCATCCTAGCATGAACTTAAACATTTGAGTTATAAATCCTAAAAATAAATAAAATGCAGAATCTTAAACTAAATCCTGCTACTTACTTTCTTTGGATGTTATTCGAGCACACTTTAATACTTAAAAAAAAAATTGTTAACAGATTTTTCTTTACTCTAGTGACACCTAGTGTCCAACAGGGTCTTGGAATGAAATTCCATCTAAATGAAACATTTTTAGTTAAAAATACATATTGATATACAATCATAATAGCTTATATGTGCCTGTATATACAGTCACGCCAAACTCTATATGTGAAACATCATAATTTAGTTTTTCTTTGTCTATACTTTTTAAACAGCATATAAATATATCCATATACACATTTACAAATATATCTATATTATGTATATGTAAATTTATTTATTTTGTAAATACCTATTTATTCAATTTTTATTCAAATTAATAAATTCTAAATTTAATTTTATTTTAAATGTGTTCATCAACAAAATTTCATCACTTCTCTTTTGGCAATAATAAAATAACGATTTAATATCAGCCAAAATTTTTTAAAAAACAGTTATTTAATATATTACTCATCAATTTTCTTTTTTTTGGGGGGGGACAGAGTCTTACTCTGTCGCCCAGTCTGGAGTGCAGTGGCACGATCTCAGCTCACTGCAAGCTCCGCCTCCCGGGTTCACACCATTCTCCTGCCTCAGCCTCCCGACTAGCTGGGACCACAGGCACCCACCACCATGCCCAGCTAATTTTTTTGTATTTTTAGTAGAGACAGGGTTTCACTATGTTAGCCAGGATGGTCTCGATCTTCTGACCTCGTGATTCGCCGGCCTCAGCCTCCCAAAGTGCTGGGATTACAGGCGTGAGCCACCGCACCAGGCCTCATCAATTCATTTTTAATGGATATTTAGGCCATGTACAAAAGAGGACAATAATTGTGGAGGAAATATAGATGAATGAAGTAATAGCTGTCACTCTGATTTTATACTCACCACCAAGATGAAGCAACATTTAGATCTACCAAGCCAACTTTTTGTAAGTTTTATTAATTTAAAAAGTTGATTTAGGAATAAACTTTCAAAGTAATTCATATATTCTTTCCATTAATTGTCAGAAAATTAACACATTTTTTTATGTGAATCTACCTGCATTCTGTGGTTTTTGCATACATTATTTTTGTTTGTAAATTTCATGATTGATTGAGTTTAGCGTGTTTTTACCTGAATATAAAAATATGTATTATATTTGGGCTAAATCTAAAGAGTAAAATAATGGTGATTAGAATTCAAATTTAACTAGCAAACCTTCTAGTGATTAAATATTTGGGGGAAAAAAGCCACTTGGGTTTCAACTGACACCATGAAATACAAGATCAACACCTTTAATTCTAAATAAGTTTTTCCGACCCTAAATTATATTATGGACAGTAAACATCTAAATTCAATAAAATAACTATCATAGCCAGCAGGCAAGGAAAAAACAGAGAATATATATAAATCATAAAATAAATTTTTATATTGAAGAAAAGAGAGAAAGCTATGAAATATGAAAATTTTGCCTTAGCAGTCTTCACCTTGAAATATTACAGTAAGCTTAGAGTCACTGGTCTATCCGAAACTCTAGAATTGTTTCTTGAAAGATTTTATAATAAAATTGTATACACATACATATACGTGTGTGTGTGTGTGTGTGTGTGTGTGTATGGTGTGTGTTCCAAGGTTGATAATGCCCAAGTATTAGTATCTATGCTGTAGTTATGAGAGTTGATTATTTAGTTTTTAACACTGAATAAATGTACTAGAACTTTAAGATGCCTCTTCAGGTCAATGGAAGTATTTTCTCAATTTCCTTTCATCTTAAAATCTAAGCTTCTGAGGATATTGGAGTTCTAAGGTCAAAGGATTAGAAATCATAATAATAACAATTTTTCCTGGGTACTTACTTTGATTTGAAAAAAAAGATTTTGACAATCAAAGATAACAAAGCTCATAAGTGCATAGAGAGGACTGGAATGACTTTTAGTGACATGTTAATAACTTGTTTGGCAAGCTCATTGGTATTTTAATTTTTTATTTTTGGTTACCTGAATTGCTTAGATTTTCTGCAATAATTATATATTACTCTTATCCTGCTTTTTTATCCTTGTAGTTCTCGACTCTTTGGAGCTGCATTTTTTTGTTAGTTTGATTTTGAGTTTTTTGCTTTCTTATTTCTGGAATATTCTCAGACATTTTTTCTGATGTTTCTTATGCCCGTTTTCCCTTTATTCCTTTTCTGGGATTCCAATTATAATTTGCTTTTTCTCATAACTTTTTTTCTGTTCTGACTCTGCTCCCCTCCCCACACATATATACATACAGTTTTTTCTTGGTATTTTAGTGTGAATAATATTTACTGCCCTATTTTTAAATTCACTGATTCATCTGTATTAGCCTATTGATGAGCACACTGAAGAAATTCTTCATCTTCTTATCTTTTCAGAAAGATATTTCTAGCATTTCTATTAGGTTATTTCTTATTTCCACCACTCTACTGAATTTCTCCATCGTTTCAAGCATGTTTGTGCTTTCTGCTATTCTGTAATGTATTAATCAGAGTTGAATCAAAGTTCCTGTCTGATAGTTCCAATATCTGGGTTATCTCTATCTGGCTCTGTTACTTCATTTCTTGAAAATGGTTGTTTTATATTTTTTAGGCTTTTTGTGTCCTACTTGGTTGAATGCCAGACATGGTGTGGAAGAACAGTAAGGAGTGATGTAAATAGAGTTTATGCCTGTAAATGGACATTACAGGCATTTACTCTGTTGAGTAAAGCTATTCAGGAATTATTTGGATTTTGCTGTTGCAATTGTTACTTCCACTGTGCCAAAAGCTTTCAATTCTTCTATTGGTGGAATGGTATCAATTCATTCTTAGAATAGAGACTGTGTGCTGTAGGGTTTTCTCAGTCTTCTTACTCAGTCCTCAGCTCTCAGTGTTCTGTACGTGCTTGTGCCACAGAAGAGGTTTCTGTCCACACTCTGATCTGTCCCACAATGTTAGACTGCTCCTCCTTGTTGCTGGGTTCCACTCTTATAAGGAAGAGGTGGAGCATGGAATAAGGATTCCTCTGTTCTCTTTGTACAGCCTGCATGTGTAAGCCCTGGTGTGGGCTTCCTCAAGTTTTTTCCCCCTCTTTCTTATGGCATCATGGCAGCCATTCTCTGCTTCACATTTACAGGGATCTTGGGTGCAAGAGAATTTTCTGCCCCTTCTCAATTCACAGTAGACCTCTACTTTGTAGTGATGCAGGATCTTAGGCCTAAGAGGACTTCCTGCTCCTCCCCCAGGGGTAGGGGATTTTTGCTTTTACCTCTTTTCCAGAAGCAGTAGACCTTTGCCTGAGCACCAGGGATGGGCACACTTACTCCTCCTCCCTATAATACTTACAGTCCTTGTTTCATATGACATAAAGGTCTGGGGAATTGCATAAGGGTTTCTACCTGTGCACCAGCCTTAGCTGATTTTTTTCTTATTCTTACACCATGAAGGAATATTCTCCTGTGTCCTGTCTTGTCCCCCAATCTATCTTACAGAAATCTGTGCAAACAAGTTTTTGAATGAGTGGAGACTCCCCTTGTGTTTGTGGGTGTCTATAATTCTAACCTTATTTATTACAATTTTAGCTGTTTTGTTTTGTTTTGTAGAGACACGGTCTCACTTTATTGCCCAGGCGGGTGTCAAACTCCTGAGCTCAAGTAATCCTCCCACCTCAACCTCCCAATGTGTTGAGATTACAGGCATGAGCCACTGTGCCCAGCCTATGGCAGCCACTTTTAACCTGTTCTGCCAAAGGTGAAACAATGTATATGGTCTCATCTCACCTTGAAATTATCCTAATTGTCACTCAGTAGAATTTGGGTTTTTTTTTTTTTTTTTTTTTTTTTTTTGGCTCACATTTTGAATTCAGCTAAAGGAAATTTATGATTTCAGTATTACCTGGCACATTTTGTCATTTTGTTGTTGCTGTTAATAGCCATATTCTCTTGTGGTTTTCTGCATTCTACACGAAAGAGAACATATTACTTTAAAATATAGTTTAATTAAAATTTAAAAATAAGCAAACGCATTTTAGCTTGTGTATCTGTCTTATATCCAGCCTATTTAAAAACAGTATGTCCAAATAGTAAGAGAAAGATGGAGAAGGCAGAAAAAGACTCTAGACTCTATACACTGCCTTTAAAACCACAATGTTTAAAAACACACTTAGACCTTAAACAGTATCTGATTACCAAACTCTAACTCTGATAAAGCATCTTTCCATGTTCTAAGTAAAAAAAAAAAAAAAAAAAAAGTAAAAATTCAAAACACTGAAAATCCAAATCAATGGAATACTAATTATTAGAATCTAGTTAAACAGTTATGGAACTGTGAAAAGAAAATAGTTGATGATCTAACCACGATTTTCTTGATTAAGCAGAACAATCTTATGCAGTGCAATGAATGTGGGTAGATATGTTAACTATTGCCCACTCTGTAAGCCTAAATTGTGTACCTACAAACTAATAGGCAGTTGTCCCTCTACTATATAGAGTACAATCTCCTGCTCCCCCTTTACTTATTTCTACATTCATATGTACATTGCAGTATCAAAATCAGCATCATCAAGGTAATCAGTCATGAAGGTGACATGCAGGGTAGACTGTTGATTATATATTGTATGCTGAATAACACAACATTAGGCCCCATATCCATCAATGGAGGAAGAAATACATGTTTGCATGTGCTTGAGAAAATAATAAGACATGACATTGGTTTAGCAACTTATCTCATCTCAGGATAACATAGCAGTAATCAATTCATGTTGGCTACATCCTGGGAAGGGACCTGTATACCTTGCCCTTAGAATTACAGAAGGTTTGCATACAGTAACTGAGTACACTGAGATAAAAATGACGAGGAAAAAAAACACGTTTCTGTGTTGATGCTGGATTTGGACAGATCTATCTATTTTTTAAGATAAGTAATCAGTGGAAAAATGGAACCAGCAATAAATACTAAAAAACAAAATAAATATGGAAAATCAGGCAATAACAACCTAATGACCAGAGAGAGAATATATAACTCTGGAAGTATTCTCCTACAGAAACCATTGGAAAGCAGTTTAACATTTTTTAGTAGAAAACAGAATGGTATGGATTGGTGAAATGGTGTGTGTGTTTTACACAGTCTGAATCCTTCTCCTGTTTCTGGTAAAAGAACTCCACCTTCTCTTGTGAGAATTGACTCTTTCCTACATGGTGGCAGTCTTTAATCAAGTGCCTTCCCCTCAGTCCAACTGGAGTATAGTAGTTAACCGTCTTCTGTGGTTTTGCTTTCTTCAGTTTCAGTTACCAGTGGTATAATACAATAAGATATTGACAGAGACAGAGAGAAACCACATTTACATAACTTTTATTACACTATAGTTCTATAATTGTTCTATTTTTGTTATTAGTTATTGCTGTTAATATCTTACTGTGCCTAATTTATAAATTAAATTTTATCTTCTAAAATCAACTGAGCACCTGGATTCAACCTTTCCTGAAATGAGAAGACATGTGAAAATTAAATTGGCAACATGAAGTGTATCCATTGAAAGCTTATGCAATATTAAGAAAAAGGAAAAAAGATATAAGTAATCAAAGAGATCAAAATATATTTATAGGACAATTAAAATACAACCTGATAATAGTTATTTCTGAGGTTAAAATTGTAATATGTATAACAGAAGCAAAAAATCAAAAAAAAGAATGAAAAAGTTTATTATATTACAGGCAAAAATCAATGAAAAGGTAGCCATGTTTCTTTGAATAGTATCTGAATATGTTTAAAAATCACTGAAACAGATATAAAAATATCTTACTCATAAAGGAACAAAAATTAGGTAAGCCCTGCATATGTCATTTGCATGATAAAATGACAAAAGGCAAGGGAACCAAATTCCCTGTTTTGTAAGGGATAATGTTATGACTCAAGAATTTTTACCCAGGCAAGTTGTTTTAAATACACAAAGTGGACGAAAGATAGTCTAGATCAGGTGTGGATTCAAAAGTGATCCATTCTTCTATTAAAAAAATTGCTTATGACATCACACTGACCAGTGAAAATAAGTATCTAAGTAATAGGGCTGTTGGAGTGTAAAAGACTAACAAATCTTACTTTAGAGAGTTTGGATATGAAATCCAGGAATCCAACAGAATTTTGATCTGTCAACTGAACTCCACATTTTAGGGGTTATATTCTTCCCTTAAATTAATGATCCTCTTCTGGATCTGATTCTTTCTAGTTTTAATAATATAGTTCCTGTGAAGCAATTCTTGATCTAAGCTTCATTTAGAATCTCTTCCTTTACCTGATTAACAATTCAAACAAAATTTTCACTATTCTATTTCTAGTAATCATAAAAATGGCTAAGTTTCTATTTTCTTTTAACGTGTAAAAATGAGCTTGGAAAATTGCTATAAAAAGTACGTTTTTAATCTATAAAAGCATATCTGTTTAAAAAAAAGCAAAAAAGCATTCTAATTGCCACATGTGTGATATGAATTAGTTTATGAGTTCCATATGTGATGGAATTCATATGTGATACCAGGCACTTATATTTTTAAGCAATGAAGAGTGTGTTAACGGGATTTAAAATCAGCATGGTCACTCAGAATATTAAAATTAAAAGCTTCAAAAGGGCATAAAATAGACTGAAAAAGTGTATACACATGGCATTGATTATATTTTGATAGTGAAATTTAGGGCCATTTTAATTTTTTCTTTTGCTTTTTTTGTGTTTTCTGTATTTTTCAACATAAGCACTTTATATATGCAGTATAATCAAGTATATAAAATATTTAATACCACCCCTCCAAAAAAAAAAAGATTAGACTTAAATATACCAAGATGTTAGCAGTGATTATAACTGTCTGTAGATCTTGGGACTATGATTAATCATGTTTTTCTTGAATTATTTTTGTTTGCCAATGTTCTATAATAAGACGTTTGACCTTTATGGTCTATTTAATTGTATTAAAAACACAATTATTGCATCAATATGTAGAGCTTATAAGGGACTGTTCAAAAGTTCCCAAGGAATTAAAAAAAAAAAAACCTGCTAATTATGACATTAAATACATAACAAATTTTTTCAATCTCATAAGGTTAGGAACAATTATTCCTTGATCCTCTTCCACAATGCAAGATTCGTAGTTGGAATTGCATTATTTAGAGGAAGGAATTACATTGACTACCACTTTCTGTCATTCTTACAACACCGATATACTACCTGCATCATTTATTTAGTCTTTTTTTCCTAGGCAGAAAGGCCTTTTAAATGTCTTCACCCTTTGACCATAAAACATTGTTTTGGTTTGAAACTTGAGAATGTTTACATTTAAGATGGCGTTATGGCAAACAAATACAGAATTTGAGTCTGAAAACTTAGTTTGGTGCCTCAGATTTGTTTTTATAACTGTATAGCTTTCTGGCCTGCAATAAATCAGTATTGTAATGTTCGATCTGTACAGGCTTATTCTAAGGACCCAAATAATGAAATGCATAAATATAATGTTAAACTATGGTATATAATTTAGGATATTATACTTTATTCCATCTAAAATCTTGTGAAATTATTTTGACACAGTAATATTAAGCTTAATGATACTGATAATTAGAATTTTTTAAGTCTATAAGCATATCAAGTAAGAGCTGGGTTTTTAAGTATTTTTGATATTTATATACAGATGTGTAATTACTCTTCTTTATTGCTCATGCTTTTTATATATACTTTTCTTATTATTCATGAGACTTCTGACTCAGCTTGTGTTTCAATTAGAGAAAATTTTTTAAAATCTTACCAAAAGAGATTTTATTTTTAAAATGCTCTTTCTCTGCTAGCATCATTAATTTTACTATTTATTTAACAATAAAGATTTTTGGATGGCAAACTGCTTGATATCAATAAAGACTTTCAGCCGTATTATGGGGAAGGAGGACGCATTCTGGAGATCCGGACTCCAGAGGCAGTGACCAGCATTAAAAAGAGAGGAGAGAGTCTAGGATACACAGAAGGGGCCTTGTTGGCTCTGGCCTTCATCATCATCCTCTGCTGCATTCCTGCCATCTTGGTGGTTTTGGTCAGCTACAGACAGTAAGTATTCTAGGACGGTAAACATGGATAGTTCCTCAGAAGTCATTGCAGAAAACCATCTCTGGTAACATGGCTTTGCGCTGTAAAATATTGATGCTGCAACTACTCTGAGATTGCTTTATCTGTCCCGTACCAAATGATTTTCTTCAAAAGGAAAACAGTACAAACTCCCAGGACATTTTTCACTGATGGCCCAATATTCCTGTGATTCTGATATGGTCTCTTTCAATAGAAATATCACCTTAGTTCCTGTGACTTTGTTTATGCTCTTCTTTTGTTTAAGAGCCAACTCAGGAGAGAAGGTTACAGGTATCCTGGGATAAAAGCAATGGAATGTCACATGCAGATACCCACTCTGCCCAGCACCAAAGGAAGGTCAATAACCTCATGACATTTTCATGATAGGTTTTTATCCAAACTGTTAAATTTGCCTTTGTGCAAATGATCACTGTGTTATCAAAAGCATTATAAAATCATAGCATAGAAGATACAATTTTCGATGTAGTTTCTTCCTTCCTGGGTGCTTTGCCAGAGTTTTTAGTGTAATATTTGACAGCATATTCTGGCTGTGCAGGCTCTTAATTTTTCTGGTTCCTGCAGTCAAGTGAATCCATTGGCAATATCCATATTTGAAAATTGTATTTAACTTATCTACAGTAGTCAAGTAATTATCACTAAGTTAAACATCCATATTTGAAGTAGGTGAGTAATATATTCTTTGTCTGACACTAGGTCTGGGGAAGCTTTGTGATGGAGAGCCACACATTTTAAGTATATTTCTATTGACAATGACTTGAAAAAATTGGGGAGCTGATTAAGAAGAGAAGTAGCCCTGAGTGTGCCACAAAAAAAAAAAAATAGCAAACAGGAATAATAAATCATGTAAATTACTTTATGTAATAAACAATAAGAAATAATGGTAGAACTGCTATTCATCATTTAAACTACCTACGGAGGAAATACTAAAATAGTCCTTATGTATTCTTTACTTTTTTTTTTTTTTTTTTTCCTAGTCTGGTTCTGTTGCCTAGCTGGAGTGCAGTGGTGTGATCCCAGCTCACTGCAACCTCTGCCTCCCAGGTTCAAGCAATTCTCCTGTGTCAGCCTCCCAAGTAGCTGGGATTACAGGCATGCGCCACCACACCCGGCTACTTTTTGTATTTTTAGTAGAGATGGGGTTTCACCATGTTGGTCAGGCTGGTCTCGAACTCCTAACCTCGTGATCCGCCCACCTTGGCCTTCCAAAGTGCTGTGATTACAGGCGTGAGTCACCGCGCCCAGCCAATAGTCCTTATGTAATCAGAAACTGTCATCTTTGTTCTCAAATACTTAAAATTTTCTTGTGAATTGAGTAAGGTAATGTAATTCCAATCTGAAATTCAAAAGTATGCTCTGCATGAACTTTGCTATGAATGAAAACTAAAAAGCAAATATGAAAAAAAGTATCATGAATTTATTACCCAGAAGTGGGACCTTCCAATTCTAGCTTCGGTTTCTTAGTGAGGCCAAGAGTATAACTAGGGCTTGCCCCATGACTCCATCCCTTTAATATTTTGCAAGCAGGTCATAACTTTTCCAGTAATTCCGACCTGAAGCTACAGAAATATTTCCTACCACAAAAGCAATGTGAAGTTGCAAATATAGAATTAGGGTTGATATACTGGAGCTTAATGTATCCTTAACCAATCAACTGATATGCTAAATCTAAAGCTGATGAACAAAATTAATACTGAACAAATTATTTTAAATTTTTAAGCCATCAACCCATTATTAATTATCATGTTAAATCCATTCTGTCTTATCAATTATCCTTTTACACTTAACTGTTTTCCAAAGGAGCTTTATTATATCCTGCTAGCAATAAAATCAGTGAGAAAAATTCTTATATTTGGCACACTATGCAATGATCAAAACTGAAGCACTCTGAATGGTATACACGGTCATCTGAAATGTAACAAAAACTTAAGATGTTTAATATTTAAAGAATTTATAGATGCATTATTTAATTATCCTTTAGTTTGATAATCAGCTCAATACCATATGAATTTATTTAAGTTACTGCTTTTTATAGATTAACATAATTAAACAAAATGAGGTTTTCTCTGCTTACATAGCAAAGTAAAATTCTAATATTTAAAGACCTAACAATTGTACCTTGATATTTGCTTGCAAATAAGGTAAGAATGAACAGCTATTCTTTTATATAATGATATGCCTTTGAACTTTTCTATAATGGAAACTAAAAAGCAAATATGTAAAAACTGTCATAAATTTATTACCCAAGAGTAGGACCTTCCAATTCTAGCTTCAGCTTCAAAGTGAAGCCAAGAGTATAACCAGGGCTTGCTGCCTCACTCCATTCCTGTAGTATTCTTCAAGCAGGGTAAACCAAGAAGCCAATTACAAAGATCAGGTCATCTTTAATATTCAATTTTTCTACTAGAGTTGAAATTCTCATATTTACATTTTAATCCAGTTTTCTTATTCCATGTAGCTCATTTCTTTATTTTTCTGTAATGGATATTTTAATGGCTTTAATGACTCTAACGGTAATAATACTATTTTCACCTTTCGAATTGATATACTTAATTTTCTTAGTCTGTCATTAACTCTGTCATTATGAATTTAACCTATACATTTTTCATTATTTAGAAAAAATCAGATGTTAAAATGTTATTAATGCAATATTCCTAATGCAGCTTTCTATTTTTCTCACTCATTGCTTTCCCAAACAGGTTTAAAGTGTAAGTATAATTAACATTTTACACATCCTTTTCATGTAATAGGAAAAGAGAAACCTGAGATTTTATCAATCAAGTCAGCCTGCTCAGAACCACATATTATTCCTTTGTTTTGCATTTGTAATAGTTTATTGTTTGGTTTGATATATATAGAATAGAGCTGATTTTAGACAATTGGACATAACTTGTGTAAATGTGAAAAAGGTAGTTTGCCTATAGCTTCCATCCTGTAACATCTTGGTTTTGAGGAAAAAATTAATCAGTGTCCAGGAAATCCAAAAACAGCAGTGTAGCTGTAACATGAGACTCACAGGCATTCCTAGGAATCTTTATTTATTTTATTTTATTTTTATTTTATATCTTATCTTATCTTATCTTATCTTATCTTATCTTATCTTATCTTATCTTATGTTTTTGCTCTTGTTGCCTAGTCTGGAGTGCAATGGTGCGATCTCGGGTGACTGCAACCTCTGCCTCCCAGGTTGAAGCGATTCTCCTGCCTCAGCCTCCCTGGTAGCTGGGATTACAAGCACGTGCCACCACACCCAGCTAATTTTGTATTTTTAGTAGAGACGGGGTTTCTCCATGTTGGTCAGGCTGGTCTCAAACTCCTGACCTTAAGTGATCCACCCGCCTCGGCCTCCCAAAGTGCTGGGATTACAGGCATGAGCCACCGTGCCCGGCCTAGGCACTACTAGGAATCTTAAAGGATATACAAGCTAACCAAATTTCCCTTGTACATGTGTGTACGGCCTTTGTGAAATAACGTCAAAAATATTTCAAATCATTTCAAATAAAATAACTTAGACAAATAATAAAGAAAAATTATCTATCTTTAATATGCCTCCTCTTATGAAACAGATTCATTAAACAACTACCAATTATGCATCCCATTTTAATAAACATTTTGCTTTCTCTTTTTATTTTATTTTATTTTATTTTATTTTTTGAGACAGAGTCTCGCTCTATCACCCAGGGTGGAGTATAGTGGCGTACTTTTGGCTCACTGCAACCTCCACCTCCTGGGTTCAAGCAGTTCTCCTGCCTCAGGCTCCTGAGTAGCTGGGATTACAGGTGTGCACCACCACTCCCAGTTAATTTTTGTATTTTTAGTAAAGACGGGGTTTCACCATATTGGTCAGGCTGGTCTCGAACTCCTGACCTCGTGATCCACCCGCCTCGGCTTCCCAAAGTGCTGAGATTATAGGCATGAGCCACCGTGCCCGGCCTGCTTTCTCTTTTTAATATTATCATTTAATTTAATTTGTAAATATGTCTGCTGAATTCTACCCCTTATTCAAGAGATAACTATTTTCAAGAACAAAGCAGGGATTATATGCAAATGATACCCTGTGGGGATGTAATTATATCCGTGTATAAATTGAATTGTGTAAAATAATTTTAGTGGGTTCCTCTGATAACTGGACCCCATTATTAAAAGGTAGCTTATTGATAAGCATTATGATTTCTAAACTGAGTTTTACAAGCCATCCTTACTTTATCCAAGACGTCAAGCTGAGTGCACAAAGACCGCACGAATTCAGGCCGCATTACCCGCGGCTAAACCAGCAACGCCGGCCCCTGCACCAGTGGCAGCGCCTCCGCCGCCGCCGCCGCCGCCGCCTCCACCAGGTGCGCATCTCTATGAAGAACTTGGAGACAGCTCAATGTAAGTAGACCGCTCAGGAACTCTGAGAAGTAGTTGGGTTTTACTGAATGTTGTGTGGTGAGTATTTAATTTCAATCTGATGTGGAAATGCCTACATGGACTATTTTATTCTGGTATTTTAAAGAGAAAATGTGTTAAGACGAGAATCTAAGAAAAGTTAGGTTGAAAAATAATAGCCAAAACCAAACAAGAAATTACAGAAAGCTAAGAGAAAAGCAGAATTCAACTTCAGGAGACAATTGCAGATTTATAGCTTGAGTATAATATTTAATATTTCATTCCTCAGGGTCATGCAGACATTTTTACATATATATAATACATAAGTATATATATGTATAAATATATAAATAGATTCTGAAAATATATTTTTGCATGGGAGATGAGAGAAATAAAGCACAATCATAAAATAGTAATCCCAATTATGTATCCAAACCGATCCCTATTTGGTAATCAAAACCAAATTCTATGGTTTAAAATCATAGTATTTTCTAAGAAACTACTTTTAGGACGTTACATGATATAGAAATTAAAATCTCATGAAAATAAAGAATTTCTGTATTAAATTCCAAACTACTTAGGAAATACTTTTTTCACTATATTACTATCAGACTGCTGTGATTACTGAACATTTCTCCTGCACGATTTGAAATTTGTAGTCAATTTAAAAATCATACATTTTTGAAAGACACTGGTAACTGTTAAAAGACTTTACAGCTACTTGTATAATGATGCTACCCTCATAATTGGATTCCTTATGGTGATGTTCAGTTTGTCAGTATTTTAAAAATTCAAGAATAACTACTTTTGGACATGATATGTAAAACAACCAAGAATATTATACAATTTTGAATATGACAAATCCAGAAAACCTTTTATTAACTGGAATTTGGTGGAGTAGAAGGACTATAACATGTTCTTACAAGTGACATTCGTAGCAGTTACTAGTAGGAATAAAACAAGTCTCAAAAATCATGAAATTGACCTGGTAATGGAAAAACTGGTTTTAAACGAATGTATTCAGGTTACTTACCATATCAATAATGTTATACAAGGTTTTGTTTAGGATAGTCATTAATGTTAAAATTGATCTTAATGCTATTATTTTATCACATAATTTAAATTTATAATAGGCTAAAGCATGATTCTGTTTCCAAAATAACAACATAATACAGGGTTCATGCTTTAGATATATACTTTCACTTTTTTCGTAAGTTGAAAAATGATTGTTTCTTTTGTAATTATGGGTGAATGTAGGAATTGAGCCAATATGATTTGATTCTGTTTGATTATGTTAATGACCTCTCTCAAGCAAAGATCTTTAGAAGCTAAAAAAAATACTATGTGTAAAGTTAAGTGTGTTTATATATGACATTAATGAATTATATATTCATTTTAAATTAATAAGAACAGGTATACTATAACATCATCTGGAATCAGTATAAATTGATGGTAGTAATTTTCAAATAGCAACACCTAAGATTATTTTTACTTGAACAATTGTAGTAGACTCACTAGATTTTGCAATTGTAATATATGTATTCATTGAAATAGCTTAAGTTCTATATATTTAATTATCGGATCTTTAGGAAATGTTTAACCTATCCAAGAACTTTTTACAGGAATTCTAAGCATAAGTTACTAGAAAATGAATTTGCTTCAAATGAATTATTATCAATTATTTTATTTTAAAAATAACAAAAATATCATTTTGGAAAAAATACTTCACAAAGTAATAACTTCATATGAATTCTATAATTACTTTGTAATTTTCATTATAGTAGTTGTATATTTACTTTCTTCCAAACAAAATATATCTACTTTAAAAGTCATTGTGCATTAACCAGTTTTACAGAGTTAGGACATAGAAGCAATTTTTAAACTCTCATTTAAAATTTTTAATGTTTGGATTGGCATCATCCGGGTTTAATAGAAGTGAATTTTATAGTAAACAGATTTTATTAGATATAATTTTCTGTGAAAAGAAATTCAAATAATGTCATTTGATTTCATCTAATATATTATTAAATGTCATTCTTATGAATAATAACAAAGTATAAAAACATGCCTTTTATTTTTTTGATATACATACTAAGTATTTAAAGCAAGTTCCTGCTCATATTTTCAGAATTGTTTTAAATTAACTATAGTTAAAACTTCTTTTTTTCTATCACATGTTTTCTGTTTCTCACCTGTGGATACATAGGCATAAGTAAGTAAATAATATCACTTTAATAGAAGAGCATTAGAAAATAGATACAATAGAATAGATTAAAATGCTGTTGTACTGTAAATACAGTGATCTTCATCTTTTGCCACAGACTCGCTTACTTTTAAAAGGAAAGCTTTGTCTTCCACACCCAATTTCCTTTTGATGGCATGAGCTTAAAACATGTGTTCCCTGTGATAGTACCTGTGCCTACTGAAAGGAGTTTCAAAATTCTCCTTTTTTTAAATTTTTTACAATTAGTTTTTAAAAATTCTTAAATTTTAAGAACTTAAAATTTACAAATCTATAAATAGAAACCTGTTTATATATTTCTTTTAGTCAAAGTGGTGTGATATTGTTATATCCTTTGGGTGTTTTTCCAAGAGAAATGAAACCAAGAACAAATGCATATAAAAACAACTAGTATATAATATCAAGCCCAGTTGTTCGTGCCATATTTGAAAAATACTTTTCAAGATTCGAAGAGTAAAAGTGTTTGCTCTCATTTAGTCCAAATTGTCTGCATTTTCTTTGTTGTTCAAGTAGACTTGATGCTCCAGGTCTACCTGTGTGAATTGCTTCTTACAGTTCGTATCTTTGCCAAAAGACACATTAACAACTGTGGCTTTATTATTTTGTTGCCTAACCTATCACCCTAATTTTCCAATATGGCTATTTAATTTCTATTCAGAATATATCTTTTTTATTTCATTCCTGCTAAGTGGGTAAATATTAAACAGTAACTAAAATAAATGTTGTTCTGTTTTGGCTTGGAGAGTAAAACCTAATGAGAGACTATTCAGAACTACCTATCAGCCAACATTCCTGGGAGAAGGGTCCAAATGCTTTCCTTAGAGCCATTTAATTTGTGATCTTTGATGTATACAACTTATGACTCACAGCTACCTATGATTCAGTTTCCATGCATAAGTAAGCCTTTCAGTGATATCAAAGTGATTTTTTTTTTAGCATCAATCGTTTTGTTAAGGTGAGCTTTAACTAAAATTTGATCCAGATCAGTCTAAGAAATTACTGACAACACCTTTTCTGATTGGTACTATTTATGTTTTAAAACAAATTTTTCTGATTGGTAGTTATGCATAAGGTTTTAAAACTAATTAAGCACAAAATTTAAACAAAAGAAAAACTGTGCCACATTTCTAGTGTACATTCAGTTTCTCAATTGTGATTTTTGAACTCTGTGAGACAAACTCCCATCTGTCCTTGGTGATTTCCATTATCTTAATTTGGAGAACAGGATATTCCACATGTTGGCTCAGAGAGGAGATTACTATTGGCTCTAGGACAGAACTACTGACATGAGCGATAAGGGACAGGTACTGAATCAGATACAGCTAAGGATCTCCTATGCATAACAGGCAGCCCTGAGCATCCTCAGGCAAGGAAAAGATACGAAGTTGGTAGCTTTGATGGTATTCTGCAATGGGAAGAAGTGTGATTTGTGCATAAGGGGACTGTTATGTGTGGACATGGATGCTTTGCTGTATCACACTAACTGAGAAAAACAAAAACAAAAAAAATACTCTTCCAAAATAATCTAGAGATGAGTACTTGTTTTTTTCATTTACATTTCTCATTCTACTTACAACTCTAAGATTTTTCTTCCCTGCCTTTCTGAGACCAGGGACTTAAAATAATGTCTTGCTTAGGTTAGTGTTGTTTGGCCTGTGATGTTTCTAAGTATTTAATAGTAATGAGAGCCATAAAAACATCTTTCTCATGAAAGCTGTGTCACAACTTGTTTCCTCACATTTCATTATCTTCTTTTCTTTCAAGTCTTTTCCTTCTCTACCATTTTCAACAAAGCAGGGGAAATCACTCAGTCTCAGAAGACAGCAAACATCAACAAGTTGTGATGCCCTTTTCTTCCAATACTATTGAGGCTCACAAGGCAGCTCATGTAGACGGATCACTTAAGAGCAACAAACCGAAGTCTGCAAGAACATTCACATTTCTATCTGATGAGGATGCCTTAAGTGCCCATAATCCCCTTTATCAGGAAAACATAAGTCAAGTATCAACAAATTCAGAGATTTCCCTGAGAACAGATTTTGTAGACCCATTTTTACCCAAAATACAAGCCAAGAGTAAGTCTCTGAGGGGCCCAAGAGAAAAGATACAGAGGCTGTGGAGTCAGTCAGTCAGCTTACCCAGGAGGCTGATGAGGAAAGTTCCAAATAGACCAGAGATCATAGATCTGCAGCAGTGGCAAGGCACCAGGCAGAAAGCTGAAAATGAAAACACTGGAATCTGTACAAACAAAAGAGGTAGCAGCAATCCATTGCTTACAACTGAAGAGGCAAATTTGACAGAGAAAGAGGAAATAAGGCAAGGTGAAACACTGATTATAAAAGGAACAGAACAGTTGAAATCTCTCTCTTCAGACTCTTCATTTTGCTTTCCCAGGCCTCACTTCTCATTCTCCACTTTGCCAACTGTTTCAAGAACTGTGGAACTCAAATCAGAACCTAATGTCATCACTTCTCCTGCTGAGTGTTCCTTGGAACTTTCTCCTTCAAGGCCTTGTGTTTTAAATTCTTCACTCTCTAGGAGAGAGACACCTATTTGTATGTTAACTGATGAAACTGAAAGAAATATTTTTGAAAATTTTGCCCATCCACCAAACATCTCTCCTTCTGCCTGTCCCCCTCCTCCCCCTCCTATTTCTCCTCCTTCTCCTCCTCCTGCTCCTGCTCCTCTTGCTCCTCCTCCTGACATTTCTCCTTTTTCTCTTTTTTGTCCTCCTCCCTCTCCTCCTTCTATCCCTCTTCCTCTTCCTCCTTCTACGTTTTTTCCACTTTCCATTTCAACTTCTGGTCCCCCAACTCCACCTCTTCTACCTCCATTTCCAACTCTTCCTCCACCACCTCCTTCTATTCCTTGCCCCCCACCTCCTTCAGCTTCATTTCTGTCCACAGAGTGTGTCTGTATAACAGGTGTTAAATGCATGACCAACATGATGCCTGCCGAGGAAATTAAGTCCTCTATGACACAGCTATCAACAACAACAGTGTGTAAAACAGACCCTCGGAGAGAACCAAAAGGCATCCTCAAACATGTTAAAAACTTAGCAGAACTTGAAAAATCAGTAGCTAACATGTACAGTCAAATAGAAAAAAACTATCTATGCAGAAATGTTTCAGAACTTCAAACTATGTGCCCTTCAGAAGTAACAAATATGGAAATCACATCTGAACCAAACAAGGAGAATTTGAACAATATTGTCGAGGAAACTGAAAAGCAATCTCATAGTCAATCTACTTCACTGTAATGTTACTTTTCTTATTTTAGTTGGGCAAACCCTTTGTTGATCACAGTCTTCAAGTTGAACATCAAATTTGAACTTCAAAGAAGATTCTATTATTTTACCCCAAATTCAATGAAATGCAGTTTTTTTCTCATTTTTAATTTAAAAATATATTAACATCATCACTACTAACTCATATAATAGATTTACCTTAATTTTTAAACTACAAAGTAGCATAATTTGTTCTACATTTATTTGAAAAGTAAGTAATTTTAATCTCTTAGTGGGAATATGTGGGCATGAAAGCTAGATACCCAACTTAAACCAAAGGCATGTCTATCATGTGGATGCAGTAACATTTACATTTAGTGTTTGAATGTAGTTTTATATGAATGTTCCAAGAAAAAAGCAGACTGTTACAAATAAGTTAAAAGCGATATCATAGGTTCTGTTTTTTCTTGAAGCCTATGTATTTGGTAAGAAGAAATACTACGAAAGTAAAATACAATGTACCTAGATTGTAGGAGATGACAGGTATAAGGTATTTCAAAATAAATCTCAGGTGCTATAACATGTAGTCATCTGTTTTCTGATGAGAACATCTTTTACTCTGACTTGCTTTTATCTTAGTAGTATGCTTATGGATTTGATAAATCTTATACTTTTTCAATTGCTGTCTTATTCTCTTTATTTCTCATTGTGCTTTCCCTTCCCTTCTTTATAATGAAAATAAATCTTGAGTTGTTGACTTTTGTAAGGCATTTCATTGTTCCAACAGATGTTTAAAGTGCTATTTAATTTTGCTTGTTCACATTATTAATCATCTCCTTAATTTAAATTTTTTTCATAAGATGCCTTTTTAAAGAAAGTACGATCTTCAGTTTACTAAATGAAATATAAAAAGCTTAAATAGAAAAATCAAGAGAAATGATATTTGATGAACTATCACTTTTTTTACATAGGTTTCTGCTCTTTGTTTTAAACAAAGAAGGTAAAACTTTATACTCTGGGAAGAGATTTCTGTAGTTGTAGTAATAGTTCTTAGAGCTCCAACTGTTAAATTTGAACAGCATCACTTAAGCTGGGTACTATCTCTCTTCCTTCCTAAGGAAACCTGTATTTTCAATATTAGTATATAATGTATAATATGTGACCAACAAGTAATTACTTTATTTTCCCATGAAACACATGGAATACCTTTTATTTACTGGAAGTTCACATTTTGAATACATGTATAAGTATTTGTTTTACTCTGGAGTTTTAAGATTTTAGAAGATGTAAGTTTGCATAGAGAAGGGTACAATTCTGAGATACAGGCAAAACTCATACCTAGTAATTAGTATTGGAAGTATATGAATATAGGTTGAGAACCCTGCAATGTAATATTTCAGAGGTTTTCTTCATCCTTCATATTTCTTCAATAATTTGACCTGGCATTCCTAATTAACAAGATCAGGCAGAAAACAATCTGTAAATCTAATTATTTTTATAGCCCATATGCTTCAAATTCTTTTCATCCAAATCAAGAGTAATTACTTTCTTGGGGTTCTTGAACATGATTTTTTTCTTTCTTTCACTGAAAAACTTCAGTTGGAGTTTTTGTTGGCAGCTGGTCATATGCATGAGAACTTGTGCTATTTGGCGGACTCTGACAAGGTATTATTCACAATCGTGTAAGCCTTTAATGTGAGTGTGTCTTTTCTACGCTAATATCTACCAGCTTTTTGCAAATGTAAAATTTATAGTTTCTTGATAAATCTATAAATAGTAACAAAATAAGTATAAGAAATCCAAACAACATTTTTGTGTAGATACCTACGGCCTTATTAGATTGTTACATTGCCTTTTACTATAACATTTTACTATTTGCATAATCTAAAAGTTTTATTATTACTCTATACTTTTTAATTGAAACATAGATACCCATGTATAAAACATGGGTAATGTTTTATATTAAAACTTAATCTAATCTTTTTCTGACACATCGTATTTGGAGAGTAGTAACGTCATTATGAAACATTATAAACGTCAGTTAAAATATCTTCTATATGAGACATTTTAGTATTATTTGAGTGCATAAGCCTAAATATTCTTCCTCCTCTCAAACGCTAACTGCTTACAACCTGAGAACCAGACAGTAGAAAAATAACACTTTTTTCTCAATATTTATTATGACCTTAGTAATGCATACGAAATTATTAGATACCTTTTAAATAAAGTCTTAAGAAAGATGACCATACATTTGTCCTTATTGTTAAAAGTAAACAGTGATACATATAAATGATATAAAATAAATAATACAGTTGATTATGAATTGCATGAAAAGGTGCATCAATGTTATATTAACTGGCTTTGTAAGTATCAATAGTCATGTTTTGAAAGCACACAGATAAAGTAAGTAGTTGTTCTGTTATGTACCTCTTTCAAGTAACGTTCTGCCTTTGAGCCAAGACAAGCAATACAAATAACCAAACAAAAGGCAACAAAAATGTTAATGGAAACATTAACATTTAGTTATAGTTTATCTATTGATATTTTATTTTCCACATTGATGGAAAACATTGCTAATAAAAGGAGTCAGAAGAAATATGCTAAAAACTAAAGGCTGGCTTTAGTTGGATATTTTATAAGGTCTATGACTCAATTGTCACTATTAAAACCTAAATATGAGCTTTCTCTACCTGAATTATTTCTAAAAAATATAAACTTGGTAAAAGTTGAAAATGTCTACAATTCTAAAGGCTCTGGAAGGATTATCAGTGTTATAAATATTGGCAGAACCATGTAAGCACTCTACAAAGTTCACTGCAGAACCATTTTAAAGAATAAATTGAGAAGCTTTAGTAAGCATTGTGTTTACTTTTTTACAAACAGTTTCAATATACAATGCATTGACCATATAAGATGCTTTCTGATCAGTAGAATTACTTTGTGAAGGCCTCTTTACTTTTTTACAAACAGTTTCAATATACAATGCATTGACCATATAAGATGCTTTCTGATCAGTAGAATTACTTTGTGAAGGCCTCAAAATTAAAAAAAAAAAAAAAAAAAAAAAAAAAAAAAAAAAAAAAAAAAAAAAAAAAAAAACATTTCTACAGAGATCGTTTTGTTGGATTTTAGCAAGTTATGCATGTGCCTCTTTGTAATAATTCTTCATTACACTGATTAATTCTACATAACATGGTTGACAGCATCAGTTTAACACTTTAGATTAACTGCTTAATAAATAACAAATAGAACATTTTCATTATTAGTAACATTCAGCTTTGAAAACTCTATATTCTTTTTTCCCCTCAAGTATAGTCAAATGTTTCACCATCTTGTGATGTGTGAACTTTATAAATCTTTATGTAATATTGAATATTTGGCTATTAAAGCTCTAAAAACCTCTTCATTTAATTTCTAACATTATAATTGACCCTGAAAGTACAGTCAAGAGTTTGTATTATTTTTAGAATTAAATTGATGTAGAGAAAATATCATACAATCATTTGGAAGAATATATTCAATCATAGACATAATTTTCATCCTATGTTTATTACATTCTTCATGTATAAAACATATATCTTCTCCTAAGGATTAGTATATGTATCAATACTTGTGTACAACAGAGATCATGTATATTTTTTATCCCAACTGATAATAACAGAGTCAAAGTTTGTCATGATGCTCTATTGAAATAAAATAGATTTTGCATGTTTTGTTGCTCACATGGAACGAGGCTCTGGGTTGATCATTATTTTAGTAATTCAGGCATGAAACCATGATCTTCCTGTTTTGATAATGCCACAAAATATATTTCCCACTGAGATAGTGTTTAGTAGAAATTATCTTTTCAGTTTTACTCAGACTTTTTTTTAAAAAGCCCTTATCTGTCATTTTATTTAATATGAAAATCTAAGATGTTTAATACTGATTTATTTATTTCTGCCTTGCAGGAGAGGTTATGGATCAGAGGTAAGGGCTTTATGGTGTTGATGTCATAACAAGCGTAGTAGGAAAGTACTTGTGTAATAGGCAAGACTAAGGTACATTCTTTTGAACTAGGTTGTTTTCTTTGATTTCAACAGAAACGTATTAGTATCTTATGCTATTTATTTTCTTTTATATATGTTGCTTCCTTGTTTTGAGGTTTTAATTCTGTTATTGAATGGTCAACGATCAACTTGCTTACGTTTTTAAGGATGTATTTCTTTTGTTCTGCATTACCGTTACTCAGTATTCTGACATTTCCCCAAAATTCATTTGTCTAAAGCTAGATGTCTAATTTAGAAACTAGGATTACTGCCTGTAGTCCCAGCTACAGGAGAATTGCTTGAACTGGGAAGGCGGAGATTGCAGTGAGCCAAGATCACGCCACTGCATCCCAGCCTGGGTGACAGTGAGACTCTGTCTCAAAAAATAAACAAACAAACAAACAAACAAATAAATAAATAGGACTACTTAACTTCTGATCTTTTTACCAGTTCAAAGCTCCATCCTATCACTGTTGAAGCTTGAGATCCTAAAGATTTTAAAAATAATCAGAATGGTAGAAAGCTCTGGGTTTTCCACTGTGTTCCTTTGATTCTGTCTTCAGAGAACCTACTGGGCATTCTGGCCAATAGTATTTGGCCAGCTGTACTGCAGGTGATGTTATCCATGAAGTCATTGTGAACCTAGTTTGATTTAGCATACAGCTTCTCAATCAAGAGAAGTATATGACCTAATAAGTATATGACCTAATTGGATTATAGTTTGGAATTCATTATGAGTAAAATAACTAACTCACCAACAACTATATTATAAAAAGGATATCCCTTCAGTCAAATGGTTGTTCTACTAGCCAGTTTAAACAGTGGGTTCGATGATGGAATTACCTCCCAGAACCTCACTACCCTCTTTTCCAATACTTAGTTTAATATGCTGTTTTCCCTCCAAACAGTTACTAACCCCAACATTTGAATTGTGTATCTTGTTTTTATCTGTTTAAAGTCTGTATTGTTATGAAACAGATCAATGATGACTGTATTAGCTTTAAATAAGTACAAGTGAAAGAAGGAAAAGTCAGGAAGCAATTCCTACCAAATCTGATAATTAATGACTTTCCTAATCATTCTGAAAACACACTTAATGTTTTAGTGCAAGAAATCCACACTTTGGTAAGGAGAAGAAATGGAGAGCATGTCTTAAATATGTTGATAAATACATTACAACTTTATGACTTTGTGTGTTCTACTCTTCTTCCCAATGAACCTTATCATATTTAATGTGATTGGGAAGGAAAAAAAGAAGGGCAACTTAAAACAAAGTTAAACTTGATAAAAGTAATTATATGACACACAGTACTTTTAGAAACATAAATAACTCTTTGTACTGTGAAGCTTAACAAAACAAAAATCTGTATAGATTTCCTATTTATTAAGGCTATTAAATTTGTCATTAACTAAAAGAGTGATGAAATTAAAACAAATGAATTATTATTTTATGTTCCAACATAAAGAATTAGTTAAAATATTTAATGCTTTTGGTAGCTAACACATGAAGAATGAATAATCCCAAGGAAACACGTTTTAAACTGTCACCTTTTTTTCCTCTCTTCTCAATCATGATCTACCTGTCCATCTGAATTATTTCCTAAATCTTTTTCTATTTTAATTTCCTTTGACAGCAACAGCAACTGCTGAGGCCCTCTCTTCTTAAACCAGAGGTATCAATTTTCATTTTCTTTTCAACCTCACTGAGTCTTCACTGTGACTTTAAGATCTATTGTATTAATTCAGGTAGGCAGAGTGGGTGTCTGCCAATGTGGCATAATTTTAAAGGAAAATAAAAGAGTCTTTCAAAATAACTTAAAAAAAAAAAAGAAAAAAAAGAAACCGAGAAATCACCCCTGAAGTTGTTCCATATTTTTAGCCTCATTCTCTGGGAATTAGACAAATAAGGCCATTATTCCTAATAAATACAATCCATTCATTGAATGAAGCAATTAATGAACCTGATCAGTAGTTACTTGTCTTAATCAATCTGAATTCATCTATCAATTCCTGACATCAGATTTAGCTTATGCAAAGTTTAAAGACAGAATGCTGGTATCTGTACTTAAATATCACTCTATGTGATTCAAAATACCTCTTTTGGACACATACATTACAAATTGCCTATGGCATTTTCTTCTGCAATGTGAAGAACATTGTATAATAAATACATATTATTTTATTTACTAATGTTTATATATGTAATTAAAAATAAAAATACAGTCATCCTACCTTAATTTTATGGCAAATTTAGTATTTCATAAGCTCCACTTACAAAAATTGTTTTCCTTTAGTACAGAATTCTATCTTTGCTAAAGAAAGGCATTTCTTGGTTAGAATCTACTCTCCAAAATCTGGAGGTTGGGTGGCAGAAATATTAAACTTTTATAAGGTTTTAGCAAACATTTCATGGAGAGGTCTCCATAAAATTTGAATTGGAAAATTCAGGGTTGAAATCCAAACACTAATTACTTTATGCAAGACCTTAGTCAAGATATACACCTGCTGAACATCAGTTTCATCTTCTATAAGATATTGGCAGTAGTATCTACTATGTAAATTCCTAACTCTACAACTGGAATGTAACAGAAAGAAATTCAGTAAATTACAATTATTGTTGTTGTTTTTGTTTTGCATCAGTATAAATGTTTATAATAATTAAATATTAATTTATATCTTCCCTATGTGGACAGCAAAAATGAATTTTAAAAAATCACATTAAGTGCTTGATCTACCCAAAAAAATCACTTTGTAGTATGTTACTTTGCATACTTTTCTAAAATCTAGCATTCACCAACTAAGGAGTTGTTATAGTCAACTGGGACTGTGTGGAACAGCAAAAAGGGCCAGGATTCCATTGTTGGTTTAGGTTGACCCATGGATCTGACTGGTCATGAGTTCCTTCCTCGATTTTTTTTTTTTTTTTTTTTTTTTTTTGAGACAGAGTCTTGTTCTCTCACCAGGCTGCAGTGCGGTGGCATAATCTCAGCTCACTGCAACCTCTACCTCCTGGGTTCAAGCGATTCTCCTGCCTCAGCCTCCCTAGTAGCTGGGATTACAGGCACACGTCACCATGCCTAGCTAATTTTTGTATTTTTGGTAGAAACAGGGTTTCACTATGTTGGCCAGGATGGTCTCAATTTCTTGACCTCTTTATCTGCCCACCTAGGCCTCCCAAAGTGCTGGGATTACAGGAGTGAGCCACCGCACCCAGGCTCCTTCCTCAATTTTCTTTCTTTTTTTTTTTTTTTTTGGAAGGACTGATGCTCTATTCATTCATGGGTGGTGAAAGCATCCAAGAGGTACCTTTTAGATTATTTCCTTCTGCTAGTTCCTATCCCTTTTTACTCAACTCAGAAATACAGAGTGACTCAATCAAGGGCTGTCTTGCTGAGTTTCCTGGGTTCCTATCCCCATCCCTTCTATCCTTCTTATTACATTTTTAATGCAATTGATGTCATATGCATTGTAGCTAGCAAGAGCTGAGTGTTATTTTCCCTTTAGGAAAAAAAAGTATTTATGTAAAGAAAATTCTTTGATGCTGACTTCTAAACTCCAAAATCCACTTAGTTGCATTATTTCTCCATAAATATTTACTTGAAATTTTTATTTTGTCTTTCCTACTATTTCTTAATGTTGTTAAAAGTCTACTTCAAAACTGTTAGAAGTTATTTTCTCAGTATCCGTATGTATTTAATTACACATTCATTGGTCAAGCGGTTTGAAAATATTAGTTCTGCGACATATTTCCTTCTTTTAAACCAGTATCATTACACTGGGTTTTACATACCTTGAAATTCTTAGCTTTCCTATAGGAAACATGTTTTTACAAAGTACTTAATTTGAAATAACTTAAATCTAGACTTTAACTTCGTCCCAGTTTCTTCCAGGTCTTTCTTAACCTCATTCCTTCACTATAATAAATCTTCCTATAATAAACACATTTTTGTTGAAATAAAACCTATGCCCATAAAAAAGTATAAAGCATACTATATAACTAGATGAATTTTTACAGAGTGCACATACCCTTCAAGCTCCTGTATGTCAACACCTAATCAGTTTTTCTTCCCCACCACTGACCTGGCCTGTAACATATTCTTTAGTCTGTTCTTGAAATTTACATAAATAGAATGATACAATATATTTCATTGGTACTTGACCTATATTGCTCAACATTCTGTTTGGGAGAATCATTTATGTTGTTGTGTGATGTAGTAGTGTGTTTTTCTCATGGACTTTTGCATTGTTTCCAGTTTGGGACTGTTATGAATAATGTGTTTTCTCACAAATGTACATGTTTCTGTTGGGTATTTAACTATAAATTTAAGTTCTGTGAAAGAAGAAATGATTATATTTAATTTAGTACTATTGCCAAACGTATTCTAAAAAGTTTTACCAATTAGTAATCTCTCGAGACGTAGATGAGAGTTTTAGTTGTTCTGTGTCCCTGCAAATACATAGTATTGTTCATCATGGGTTTTTCTAAATATTAGTCATTCTGGTGAATAAACTATACTAGTTTTAACATCAAACTTGGATTCCTTTAGAGTAGGTTCACAAAGTATTTGTAAACTGCAAAATTGTAAGATAGAAGAGGTAATGCAAACGTAAATACCTACAGGATCTAGGGTAGTAATGTAAGTGAATGGAGTTTATTAGACACAAAGCAATAGCAGATGGCAGATTTCATAATGACTAAGGTGTAAATGTAGAAAAATGTTGTTGGGGATACTGTCTTAAACAGGAGAGAACATGCTTACTGTAAAAATTAATCTGGTCAACTAGATTCTTGGAATGTAAAACTATGATCCTAGTGTTTCCATCTTTTTATTTTTCAAGAGAAACCAACATCCACATTTTTGATGTCATTTTCTGATTAGCACTGTAACAGTAATGAATTCAATTTTTAAAAATGATGTTGGCCACACCATGCACAACTGAGGATCCTTGTCCGTATCGATCATGCAGGCTGCAAATTTCCACACTTTGTAAATGACATATTTGTGCCCTCAGAGGAGGGCATTTTTTTCCTGACTCATTACTATTCCTGTATCAACAAAATTAAATTTTTATAAATAATAGATGATATAAATATGTACCAATCTATTTTCCTGTGAGTACCTATCCTTTTCCCTCTCTTCACTTATTCCACTGCAAAATAAATTTGGTTAACCTTTGCCATTTAACCTGCTTAACATGTTAAACTAGAATTGAAAAGGGAAATGTAGAGAAATTATATTTGATAGTTATCAGAAACTGTCTTCACATGTATGTCTCAAGAAAAACATCTTTCTCTAAGAGTAGAGTTTGACAAAAATCTGTATGTTTAGAATTTAGAACTAGAAATATTAAAAGTGCCTCTATTCTGACAAATTCTTTTTTTCCTTTAAAAGCCTTAAATTTAGAGGCCGGGCGCATTAGCTCACGCCTGTAATCCCAGCACTTTGGGAGGCCAAGGTGGGGCTGATCACGACGTCAGGATGGAGACCATCCTGGCTAACACCGTGAAACCCTGTCTCTACTAAAAACACAAAAAATTAGCCACGCGTGGTGGTGGGCGCCTGTAGTCCCAGCTACTCAGGAGGCTGAGGCAGGAGAATGGCGGGAACTCGGGAGGCGGAGCTTGCAGTGAGCCGAGATAGCGTCACTGCTCTCCAGCCTGGGCGACAAAGCAAGACTCCATCTCAAAAAAAAAACTAAACAAAACAAAACCCCAAAAAACCCTTAAATTTAGAGTTAGCAGTATGTTTTAAAGTATAAACATCCTTGGGAAGCATTACACATTAACTTCTTGTTATCAGATGATTTTATCAGAACAGTTTTAAAGAATAGAAGAATACTGGGTACGAGGAAACTGTTAGTGGGGAGATGAAAACAATGCTGTAGATAGTGTTATAATTTTTCTTAAGGCCAACATCACATAATAATTTAACTTAAAATTGAGTTAAATATTAACTGTCTATTGATAATTTTAAAACACATTCAACAACAAATGAAAATGCTCATCTGCAAGCTTTAACAGATTTGCCATTCGGAAAAATCTATATTTTCCCCTTCAGGTCAAATTATATAACCTTATTTTGTATCAAATAGTTACAGCCAGAAAAAAAAAAAAAAAAAAAAAAAATGAATAGGTTTGACTAACACTTTTAAATAGAGTTATTTTAATTGCTTTAACTGACGCTTGTATTTAACGTTATTTTGGCAGGAATGTTTTGAGAATCATCGAATTCTAGGTGTGGAAATCTGACTTTGAGCTGAAACGTGATAAGAATTTGTTTTCAAATGCAATTTTTCTTTTTGAACAATAGGAATTATCCATGGAGTCTGGAATTGATCCTGGCCAGGAATATGGACAAGATTATTACAGTTATGAGCATGGGTACATCTTCAGATTTTTAAATTCAGATTCTTATTTTAATATTTTATTAATAGGAAACTATTAAATGATTATTATTACTATAATTTGTTTGTAATGTCATGTCAATCTCGCTAGTATAATATCTGAAAATGAATAGTATATCAAGCTTTAATTTTAACCAAGTTTTAAACCATTTTTCTATATTGAGTTCCATATTGATATTTTACATTGACATTGATTGCAATTCTAGAAATGTGATAAAATTATTCAAAATTATTTATATGGGAAATAGATATCAAGTATATTTGCTCAATTCCTAAATTCACCATTTCTTTCGTATGAGATGTTAATGTTTTATCTGATCAATTTAAAGGTTTGCCCAAGAGCAGTTGGGAAGCAGAAAACTTACCTTAGAATTTACTGATAAGTGTCTCAAAAGTCACTTATACACATATAAATTAGCTGCTTTCAAAAAAAAAATACTGTAGAAAATTGTGAAGACCATTACAGACCATGTTTGAAGCAACTTTTTGCTACCAAGGTACAGATTTTGTGTTGTGAATGAGCCATTA
This sequence comes from Rhinopithecus roxellana, assembly GCF_007565055.1. Lineage (NCBI taxonomy): Eukaryota > Metazoa > Chordata > Mammalia > Primates > Cercopithecidae > Rhinopithecus > Rhinopithecus roxellana. Next base: position 65,966,004 of record NC_044559.1, on the reverse strand, counting down.
CACTTTTCCAAAGTATCAATTTTGTGTTCTGGATTGTTCAGCTAGTTAAGCCACAATATGGCTTTTTCCTCATTTTAGTTTCTCCAAAAACAAGTATCTGAAATAACTCAACTGTCTTTATTGTTATTCCAGGGTACCATTATGGCAAAAATCACTGGTCATCAGGTAGCAGTTCTTACTCTATAGTTTTGTAACTAGTTTACAGGGAGCCTGATAGGTGCTGTGTAAATATCTGTCTATTGAATGGTGGAAGAGAAAGAAGGAAACAGATCGCTCATGGTAGATTCTACAGAAATCACATAACAAACTGTTTCAAGCTGTAAGTTTATATTTCAGGTATGAAATGCCTCAATATGGGAGTCGCCGTCGATTGTTACCACCAGCTGGACAAGAGGAATATGGTGAGGTGGTTGGTGAAGCTGAGGAAGAATATGAGGAGGAAGAGGTAATTACTATAATTTTATTATGTAAGATAATCCAAGAAAAATATTGTTTAACCCTACATGACTAGCAGCTATAGAACATTTCAACTTTTAGAAATTCCTTTCGTTTAGCACATATTTTCCATAGAAATTTAACAATGCTGACCCTTTCATTGCCTTGTCTTTGGAGGAAAATTAATTCTTGATAATTTAATTTATGTCCTTGTGAAAGTGTTAAACATTTGGAAAGGCCACAATAAAAAGCATGTTTCCTAAAATTCTAAATCATGCTCCATAAAGATATTATAATCAAATATATTTTAAAGTTCTGCAATACAAAGGTTATTTTTGTTCTCACATTATCTAGCAAACTTAAAGTCAAGAAAAAATATACTCCCCACTTTTCAATTATCAGAGAAAAGTAAATTATTTCCACTAATAATTTTCAAGGAATGATGTAATTTATGTTTAAATTAGCATGACTCATTTCTATAAAATTCTTATACTTTGTCTTCACTATTTACTTGGCAAATGTATACAAAAGCAACACTAACAAAAAATAAATGTCACTGTGGCTTTAACATGTGTAAAATTTCATAAAATAGATTTATCACAAAATAAGATAAATCATCATATTTTCATGATTATTGAAAATTTAGTTCAAGGGAATATAGAACGCTATTAACCAAAGTCTAGTGACAGAAGAAGGAAGAGGCAATAATTCTTTCTTTTTTGTTTGATCTAAGATGAAAAATAAACTTTGAGTAACAAGAAGGAAATTAATATATTTGGGTATTGTAAAGTATAAACTAATATAAAATAATTTACTTTCTCTTAATCACCTTCTGTCTATATGCAGTAGAAATTTTTGTGATTGTTTTCTTAAGCCAGTTATATAACATGCATGAAGCTATCACCCACAGATTCATTCCTGCGTAACTTACGTGGGACAAAGTCATATCATAGCTATCTCCAAGCTGACACTTCAATTGCATTTTCACAATTTTCAGGAAGAGCCAAAGAAAATTAAAAAAACAAAAGTTGAAATTAGAGAGCCTAGTGAGGAGGAAGAAGTAGTTGTAACTATCGAAAAACCACCAGCAGCTGAACCTACATACACAACATGGAAGAGAGCCAGGATATTTCCCATGATTTTTAAGAAAGTTAGAGGATTAGCTGATAAAAGAGGAATCGTTGAACTTGAGGGTGAAGAGTGGCAGAGACACCTTGAGGAAGACGATAAAGATTATTTGAAACTCACTCTGGACCAAGAGGAAGCAACAGAAAGCACTGTAGAATCAGAGGAGGAATCCTCCAGTGACTATACTGAACACAGTGAAGAAGAGTCTGAGTTCAGTGAGTCTGAGACTACAGAAGAGGAATCTGAGTCAGAGACACCCTCTGAGGAGGAGGAGAGTTCTACCCCTGAATCAGAAGAATCCGAATCGACAGAGTCAGAAGGAGAAAAAGCAAGGGAAAACATTGTGCTTGCAAGAAGAAGGCCCATTGTTGAGGAGGTCAAGGAAGTCAAGGGTAGGAAAGAGGAGCCACAAGAAGAACGAAAAGAACCTAAGGTGGAAGAAGAAGAACACTCAGAAGAAGAAGACAATGGACCCGTCCTTGTGGAAGAAAGTACAGACCTTGAAGCTCAAGATGTCCCTGAAGAGGGCAGTGCAGAATCAGCTACGGTGGAAGGAGGTGTGGAAAGTGAGGAGGAATCAGAATCAGGTAGTAGTAGCAGTAGTAGCGAAAGTCAGTCTGGAGGTCCATGGGGCTATCAGGTGCCAGCGTATGACAGAAGCAAGAATGCAAACCAAAAGAAGTCACCAGGAGCAAACTCTGAAGGTTACAACACAGCACTTTAAAAGAGATCACAGTAGGTGGGAGTTTTGCTGTGATGAGTGCTCTCGCGTGCAGTGCCTTCTGTGTGTTCTCCAAAGTGACATTTGAAAGGGAGGAAATTGATCAAACAAGAATCCATTAGCAAGCAGCCACCAATTTCTGGCTCTAAGGGGATACTACCTCTTTCAGCTCAGTCCCCCTGGTACATAGCATTATAGGCCTGAGCCACAGTACCCAAACCCCTTTCTTTCTTGAAGTGATTTTCCCCCTGCACATTTCTGTTTTACTAATGTAGTGTCTATTATATGCAAGAGTTGTTTGAAAAGCTTTACAAAAATTACGTACAAACTTAATCTTTTTTTTTATGTTTGTAATAGCACAGGATAGGACTATATTATTTCCAGTCGTACAGTACGGATTGAGCTAGGTAGTAGCCAAGCAAGCCAGGCATTGTGGACCATGGCAATTCTTGCTCACATCAAAGCTTAATCACTAGGCTGTGTTTCATCATTGTTAGGCGGTTAGGTGACATGACTGTGAGAAAATATGAATTACACATGCATGAAACCTTCTTTAATATTTTCAAAATATTATTTAAGCTCATTTTTTTCTTAAGGTATCAAAATAAACAAGAGGATATGAGAAGAGAAGATTGTGTAAGTCCTGAAGATGGTGAGAAATGAGAAAGAGGAGAACTCCACGGTGTAAGAATAGGTAGTGCTAATTTAAATAAGAAAATGAAGAGTACATGAATAACATTAAGAAATGGTCCTTGGGCTTAACAATAGAAAGGTCCATTAATACATTCATTGGTGAACCAAAGCTTGAATCCAGGCCTTCTATGCTGAAATTTTCTCCTCTTTCTATTCTTCATATTCTTTTCACTATAAAGTCTGCCTTTCATCTTATATATAGCATTTAAGTGCTCTTCTCTCTTGTTTAGATTTATTTGAAGTGATTGCAAATTGTCTATGTGATAAGACAGAGATAGGTTTATTAGTGATTTAGTTCTTGCCTAAAACATACATTTATTTTTCTATTTCCTAACCCCACACCATGCAATTGCATTTTATGAAAATGTGAAACTGAATTATTGGTAGTTTTCTTTAAATATGTGCCTTAATTCCCTTACATTTCTGGCCTTTGCACAAAATGGCCTTTCTGCTTAAGGGGCATCTTACTGAATTCTCTTGGACCTCTTCTTTCCATGTAGCAAAAATTGATCTTTGGAACACGTTCTGTTGGCCTTAGCAATAGCCCTTTTGGAAAGAGGGGGAGGGACGGGGCAGGGGAGGGTGATGGAGGGAGGGGGAGGGAGGGCGAGGGGAGGGGCAGGGGCGGGACGGTGAGGGGAGGGGGAGGGAGGCGGGCGGGGAGGGAGGAGGGGCGGGAGGAGGGAGGGAGGGGGGAGGGAGGGAGGAGGGACGGGGAGCGGGGAGGGCGAGGGAGGGGAGGGAGGGAGGGGTGGATGGGAGGGCGGGAGGGAGGGGGAGGGAGGGAGGAGGGAGGGCGGCAGGAGGGCAAGGCAGGAACGAAGGGAAGGCCAGGGCGAAGGACGGATGGTAAGGAATGGGAGGGAGAGGGAGGGAGGGAGGGGGAGGGAGGAGGGAGGGAGGGAGGGGGGGAGGGGGGGGAGCGAGGGGGCGGGAGGGAGGGGAGGAGGGAGGGGAGGCAGGGAGGGGGGAGGGAGGGGCGGGAGGGGAGGGAGGGGCGGGAGGGACGGCGGGAGGGAGGGAGGAGGGCGGAGGGAGGGCGGACGGTAGGGAGGGGACGGGGAGGGCGGGCGGGGGAGCAGGGGCGGGCAGGGAGTGGCGGGAGGGAGGGAGGGACGGGGAGGGAGGGGGGAGGGAGGGAGGGCGGGAGGGAGGGATGGAGGGAGGAGTGGGGAGGGAGGAAGGAAGGAGGACGGAAGGGGGAGGGAGGAGGAAGGAGGAAGGAGACGTGAAGGAGGAAGGAAGAGGAAAAGAAAGACACGAAAGGAAAGACCCCAAACCATCCGGGACGGAAGGAATAGACGGAAGGCCGAAGGACAGGCCATCAGCCCCTCAAGAACCGAAAGACAGCACAAGAAAGACAACAAAATCCCTAAAGCCACCGCTCCTCCCGTCGTCTTCTTCTTTATTCTTTCTTTCTTTCTTTCTTCTTTCTTCTTTTCTCTTTTTCTTCTTTTCTTTCTGTCTCTTTCGTTTTTTTTGTCTTTTTTCTTTCTTGTCTTTCGTTCTTTTTAAAGAATCTCGCTCTGTCACCGAGACTGAGTGCAGTGGCATGAGCATAGCTCACTGTAACCTCACAATCCTTATTTCCAGTGATGATCCTCTTGCCTCATCCTCCCAAGTAGCTAAGACTACAGGCATGTGCCACCATGCCTTACTAACTTTTTTTTTTCTCGTAGGGACAGGTTCTTGCTATATTGCCCAAGCTAATCTCAAATTTCTGGACACAAACAATTCTCCCTCCTTGACCTACCAAAATGCATGAGTCACCACACCCAGCCAAGACTTTTTTGATTTCCAGAGAAAGTTTCTGCTTCCTTTTTTGAGAATGAAAGTAGTTACTCTCAATAATTGCACTAGTACAACACATGTAAGCCAAGTCTATACTGGCTTGCAAGAACCAATGTTGAAATTTTCCAAGAATTTGGCAAACTGGCTATTAGGCCCATCAGTGGTTTGAAATTGACCATGGTGGGTGTATTTGTATCATGGAAATCTGCAAACACAACAAATCTTTGTTTGTTATTGTTTTGGTTTGTTCTTGTGGAGAGCAGGTTTATCAGCACATCTATGAAGATAATATGTCTATCATACAAATATATAAGTATTTATATAAAATGATAATATGGTGAATGTAATTAAGCTAAATTAGGCAAGCAATTAAGGTGATGCTATATTCTTCATATTTTTACCTACTTTATAAAAGACAGTTTCATTTCTCTAAAAAAAGTTCCCTATAATCGGGCTAGAACTTCAAGGGGAAAAAAAAATCTGTATTCTGAAGAAATAGGTCTGCGTTTACATACACTACCATCAGCAAACAGCACAGTTACAGAACTGTGCAGACCTTTACAACCTGGCCTTTGGTAACTTAATGAAATAGGATTAATATAAATCTTTTGGCAAGAAAGAATGCTAGTGAGAATAGAAAATATTCTGGCAATCTACCCTTTCAGCAGTCATTGTAAGAGGCGTTGATAATAGGATGATAGAGTCAAACACTTGAAGATCTCCTGGAGGAAAGGCTGATGTTAAGAAGCAAAGAAATAAAATTTGAATGACCCCTACTAAGCCAATATATATTATAGCATAGTTTTAATAAAGACCCTTAGGAAAAATTTCTCTCAGGTCCTGGTAGCAGGCAAAGCTGACTTTTCATCATTAATTGTTTCTAACTTTATGCACACTATGAATCCTGTAACTAATCCTGTTTTTCTTTTCTGATCTGATGTCTGGGAGATTAGAGCTATATATGTAACCTAAATATTTAAGGTATGGAGCCATGAGGGCATAAGTGTGAATGCTAACCCAAGCCCCATGTTTACTCTTCTCTATTTTCCTTTTGTCTAATTCTTTCACCTTTATTTCTTCTTTTGTAGTGTATGCAGTTTTGGAAATCACCCTAAGACCTTTTTGTTCTGAAATGGGGTCTAAATAAGTAGCACAGGCATGAGGTGGGCACAGCAGGTGGTTCTGTAAACCACAGGTTGCAGTGCTGGTTTCAAGGGAATATTGTGTCCATTATTTCAGGTTCTGCTAAAAAAGACCCTAGGATACTGATAGCCAAACTAATTTTGTAGTTATGAAAATGAAATAAAAAAGGCTAGGGTGTGATCAATGTAGTATGGTAACAAAGGAATTACTAGAGGCCAAGATTAATCCTTTAAGCCCCCCTGTGGTTACTAACATTGGAAAATGACGGGTTAATGACATGTTGGTAGCTTAGGCAAATTATGTCTTCCTTGATGTCAAGGATAATGGTTCTTTGGGTAAACTTTTCTCCCAGTAACAGGAATCTGATACTAATCTAATGATGCAATATAGATACTTTTTAGCCTATACTTACTACTCCACAATCTAAGTTATAGTTATGATAGCTCAACTATACATGTTAGTATAAATAAGGCTTTCCATATTGATTTTAACAGTCTTATGGTATGCATGATTTGCTTTTAAAAGGCAAATATTTGTTCCATCAGAATATACACCTTTAGGCTACCTGTTTAGCCATCATCACTCAGAAAGACCCCAAACTGTTTTAATATTATGTGAATGAGTGCTTGTACCTCTGGAGAAAAGATGTGGTATCTAATATTGATGTTAATTCAATAGGATAAATAAAATATGAAATGTAAGAGTCCATAAAATCAATATGTTGATATTGATATACTGTTTTATTTCTATGAATTTAAATGTTTTTGTACCTAATTTAAATATAAGTAGATATTGATTTACATCATGTACATATACTTTAGCTAGCTAAAGTGCCCCCTTTTCTTCTCATTGGACTATAACTGATATTTTTACAAGGTTAGAAAATTCAGAGTCTTTTATAGAAGATGGCAAGGTAAAGAAATTTGATGGGGAATAGAAAACAAAGGGGATACATACAGAGTTATAGACATTGATATTTTAAAATCAGCTTTTGTCAGTAGGCTTATTTATGTAAATAATGCTGCTGGGATTAGAGAGAAAGAACAGGTAAGCATGGTCTAGATTTTGAAATAAACCTAGCCTCTTTTACAACAATTCCAAAAGAGCCAGTGTTAATTCAGCAATTACTCTACGTTAAAGGCATATTTAGGGTAAGTATTTAAATTGAAATATGACATATTTTAGGACAGACTTCTAAGTATTTCCTTAAATTCACAGACATGAAGCTGCTGAACAGTCTTCAGTGTAGCCAAGATTTTGTGTGGTACTCTTTTTAACAGTGTTTGCTTTTTAAAATTTTAAACTATGCAATAGGCCAATTCAAAAGACAAAAAGCACTACAGGTTTATTTTACTTCTCTTTAAAAACATATACATGTATTAGCATGGGGAAGACATTGTATTTTCTTATAACTTAAAATATCTACTATGTAAGGTAGGTCAATAAAATTTACACTGGCATTTTGCCAGAAAATATTAGACTCTGGCTAAATCTGTGGAAAAGAACATGAAGGCAATTTTGTAATCTTTTATTCTGTACATATACCTTTATAGCAATCACAATATGTTCAGATTAAATATCTGATTTTATCTCTTAATTGAAGTGGATGTTATTATTACCATTTTACAATTTTTACTATAAGGATAAATTATAAAATGATGTGCCAAAGGTTACATGGTGATAGGGCTAGAATTAATTTATTCTATTTAATGCAATATTGTTCTCAGCAGCATTGTTTATGCAAGTAGGTATGCTGGGTACTGGAAATATATAGATATATAAAATTCTCTTCTACAATTGCAGAGAAAAAAGGCAATGGACCAAGAATTCCGTCTATGTCCAAGTTGGCTGTTTTAGAAAATTTATTTCTCTCATTCCTGATTATTTGAGATAAAAGACAATTGAAATTATTATATCATCAACTGCATTAGAAAGTCAGGAAGCTGCATGTGACCAGAGAAATAGGAGCATATTTTAACAGAGAAGGAGACAGATAGAGGGTGGGAGCTGGGGGTAGAGAGAGTTAAATTATGAGTCTCTGAAATGTCAGACTCAACCATGTTAAAATGCAGAATATAACTTCATGTTGACTCTGCTTCTTGCCACATTTATGCGGTCATTTAGCATTTCTATAAACATAATAAACTGATCATATGTGAAAACCTTAATTCTTATGTAATTACATTTTTTTTATATAAATGAATAGGTGGTATGTTAGGAAACACAGTTTCCACTCTTCTTAGAACTTGGTGGCATGAGTACATGACTGAAATGAGAAAAGAATGGATAGAAGTTTTAAAATACACTTATTTCCTCCACATTGTTCTAAGATAAGAGGTTGCAGAGCAGGCTTTTATTATCAGGCTGAAATACTCAACATGTAAATGTGAAAATAGTTACTGATTTTTATCCCCACCTGACAGAGTAATGAGAAATCATCTTTTCAAATGAAAATTTATTTTTGAAACATTGTGTAGTGAATAACAATGCATTTTAACTTAAAACTTCTAATTCAGATTCTTCATACAGTAACATAATATTTGTTAAGGAAGAACAGGTATTTGGATAAAGAAATTGGAAAGCAGTGAAGGTGTCGATAGATTTCTCAAACTATAGACAGTATTTGAATCTTCCATACATGTGCTTAACTGACCACAAATTTAAAGTAGATTGCAATGAAAAAAATACTAATCTATAACTAAAGATTCTTATGATAAAGATCAGAGTTAACTACTGAAAACCAATAAAAAAATTAGAACAAAAATTTCACATACCATTTGGGAATAGAAAGAAACTATCAATAAAATGTGTAAGTACTCAGTATTATTTTGAACCTATCCCTCAGCCTTATCGCTGTGTAATTTGCAGGCACCAATAGGCATCTGCCCTGAGAATAGATTATTAGCACTTTTTGCCTATTTTACTAATTAAATTCAAGTGGTATATAAATCTCACTTATGGTAGAAAACGAAGAAGGTGAAGCAGAGAAAGAGAAAAATCAAAGCTCATGAAATAAAAGAAAGAAAATGTCTTCCCTCAAGAGTTAATATTCAATTACTTCTGGCTCTATGATATAAAAATGTTTTTAAACAATATTTTATAGTAACTACTGAATCACCTTTGGAACAACCACTTAAGTAAATAATAGGTTTTAACATCCCTGTGAACAATGTGATAATAACATGAATGACATAGCACATATAAAATTCAAGGCAAATTTTTTTCTGTATTTTAAAAAGATGGTTTTGGCCAACCTACAGTTGCAATTCTATTACAACTCTCAGAGTCTGTAATTAGTGAAAAAGACAAATTGAGAGAGGGAGATTAACATCTCTGATTCGATGGTCATTGTCACAAATGTCCTGTGTCACTCTGACCATAGTTTCTCATTCTTCCTCTGCTTTCCCTTAATGCCCACAAGACCTAAAATCAATGGGTTGCAATATTAGTCATTACATCATCTGTTCTCATCTTGATTAGCCAAGACCTGCTGTTTCTTCTGCCTGACTGAAGCTAGTGATGATTGAGAACAACAAGGAAACCTTCCTACACCTTTCTAGGAAAAATAACAACCAATTTCTTTATAAATATTTACATTGAAACATTATTTATATGAAGTATTCTTAAGATTAAACATACTTGGGTATTTCTTCTGAGTTCCACAGTTTTAATCCCGAGTCAGGGATTTATAGACTAGTGAAATTTCTATTAACTATTTAATTGATTCGGATTTATTTAGTTAGTAATAATTTTGCTGCTCTGTCTACCAAAAATATACTGACCAAATATTTGGTTTGGTTGCTCTGTGTAAATTCTGCTTCTCTTTATGCTATCTCCATTAAGTAATAGATTGACTTCATGATTGTTTGTAATGAAATAATCAAGTTTAAATTACTGAAATGTGTACACTAAGTGGTTTGTAAAATTTTGCATATTTTCTCATAAAAAATGTAGTTTAAAATACAGTGACATCTCATATATCAGGCCATGAGACTTCCGCCAACATCAGATTTCCAAATCTACTGGTAACCAAAAAAAGCATCTAAGAGTCGCAAAACATTTGCTTGAATCCATGTACCTAATTCTCATCTTAAGCTTCATGATTTTTCAATAATAAGAAAACAAACAAAAAACACAAACTTTCCCACCAGGGTACTAGAAGCTGTAAACTGAAAGAAAAAAAAAACTGTGAGAAAGGCACAATAACAGAATAAGTTAAATGTCACAGCCAGAAATCAAAGGACAAAAACACAATATGAAGCTGTATATAGGAGAATATCATGGGATGCTGACTGAGATGATCTGGGGGTATCAAGATAATATTAAATTGTGTTCGATGACCTCTGATTGAATTAGTAGGGAAATACATGCTCAATCTAATTCCTATACAGAGTATCCTATACTAAAAACCATTGCTTTGGTGCTTGAAGGAATAAGCCCCAGACTTCATTGCTTCCAAAATTTAATATGCATATAAACCACCTTAGGATCTTTTGAAAATGTGGATGCTGGTTTGGTAGACTAGGAAGTATGGTCATGATTCTATGTTTCTAATCTGCTAGCTGATGCCACTAGGTTTGTGTGTGTGTGTGTGTGTGTGTGTGTGGTGTGTGTGTGGTGTGTGTGTGGTTTGCAAGGGTATGGAATGCATTAATTTTCAATAACATAAGGTAGATTGTTACTGTATTTGATCTCAAATATTTTCTTGGAAATCTGAAGTAAAAACATACTACTCTTACAAGTTGGCATGTTTATATTAATACAATTCATTCACTTTGGAAATAAGGAAATAGCATAATAATGAACAATTTTTAAGATGTGAAACATGTAAGAGGGGAATAAATAATAGTGCATTATTCAATCCTTCAACCATATATTAAGCATGCATGAGGAAATTTCATTAAAACCTGAACTTGGTCAATACTGTGCAAAATTTGAAGTGAGCTACATCTATATCATACTAAGTAATATTCAATAGAATTCTGAATTCTCTTAATCTATATTGGTTCATTCTTTTTACATCTGGAAAATAAGCAACACACAAGGCAAGTTTTTTAAAGGATATTCTGTTTTCATTTCTATTTATGATGAAACACTGTGCTTTGTTCAATGGTAAAAAATCAAGACTATGTTCTTTGATTTTAAAAAATGCCCAGGCAATGATTTCCTGGTTCTGGATTTTAGGCACATAAATATGTGCATTAAAATATTCTATAAATAAACTGAAAATGGAAGAAGTTAAACACAACATTTGAAGTTATGAATTCATAGCCTTTATAGGCTTCCTATATTATATAAATTTCGACCCTGCCAAATTCCTTTACTCTTGATATGCTGGGTTTACAAACTATTAAAGTCTAGTGACATTAATGGGAGACTTCCGCATTCTCACCATGTCTTCCATTATGAAATTGTCATTCTAGATGCATTATTGCTTACTAGAACCTTTCTCACTTCCCTAAAAGCTTTTGCTAATGGTGAGATTTCCATGTTGCTCCAATTATTTAACCTCAAGTGATTAAACTTAATTATCTAACATATTTGATATGAGATGGAGGGACCAGAGAATATTGTAAATAATGTTGATAAAAAGACATATGACTTCAAGTGGTTTCCTAAAGGGTCAAGATATAAATGTATTTATGGTAAAATGTGAAAACCTTTATACTGGACAATAAAGAAAACAAGCTCATGATTTAAAATAATTTACAGGTGATTCCCTCATTTACTTTACTTTGCAATTCTAGCTTTCATTTCATTTTAAAAATTAGGGCAGTATAGACAGCAGCTGTATAAACTCATTGCCTGTAAATATCCTCTATTTCCTTTTTGCCCTTTTGGCTATGGAAAATAAAATTACATATACTAAAAAGGTTTTGTGGAGCTAGAAATGAAGCACAATCTATGTTAATCAATAAAATATAAATGATTACTTAGTAATTATTTCTTGTTTATTAAAACAAAAAAAATTCAAGCCCCAACAAAACAGCTAAATGTTTAAACGATAGGTTATTTAGTGAAAGTATGTCCAGAAGGATTTTCTGGGAAAAACAATTAATTGATAACAATGTGAATGCAAATCTGTCTCTTTTAAAATTTTAAAGCATATTGTTCAAAGTTTTAGCTTGTGTGCATGATACAAATTCCACACATTGTCTTCTCAGTGACAATAAAAAGCACAGTTTATTAAAAACGGAAGTAAAAATTAAAATATCTTTTAAAAAAATTGGTCACAGTTTTGTCATTGGTATATGGAGGTTATTCCAGGGGCCCATCCAAAGCTCTTCATCATCGGACTGTGTGTGGTCACTATGAAATTCCAAAGCCTCCTTGATGTTCTTACTGTCAATCATGGACTCCTGTTCAACTGTGCTTTTCAGCCTGTTCCCTAGTGGCTTCACCGCTGTATTGTCAGTCCCCACAGGGCAAGGGGCAAATGTAACCAGAGTTGGTCTTGCATTCATTTTCTCAGTAGAAAATGGCCCCTTTGATAATGTGTTCAGAGGCACGTTCTCCTCATGTGTCACTGCCAACTTGTCTAGTTTCTTAAAGTGCCTTCCCAATCGAACAGGGGAAGCAACTTTTAAGTTGTCCGTGAGGCAGGCACGGCGGGTTCTCACCACAGAACCATTCTGTGCAATATATATATTGCCATTGATATTACTGTGGATACTAGGATGGTGAAGACGGTTTCTCTGACATTCAGGAGCGCTGTCTTCTCCAGTTGAGCTGGTTTCGTACTCTCGATCTACAACTAACTTGATCATTCTTTTTCTTGCCCACTGACAAAATAAACAAAAATATGTGAGTTACTATCAAATAAATTAAAAAGACAACAATTACATTGCCTGCGAAATCCAAAATCATGACATTTAGAAAGCTATCAAAGGTAATTCACTCAAGAGAGATAGAAGGAAGCCAGTCTTTAATAGCATGCATTTCTTTTCACTAATCCTTTATTGGCTTCAGAACTTATTAATGTTTGAAAAATGTATTGTTGAGTTGGAAAGCAGACATTTCAGGAAACACATATATTCTTTTAGATCAAATTACCGATCCACATGGAAAAAAATGTATTACTTTTATTTAAGGAGCTGATCCACTATTCGACAGCTGCTATACTATTCAGGAAAGTTAAACTGAAAGGAATGAACAGCTTTAGTATATTCTGTTCATATTAACGCTTCTATTCCCAATATTTTAAAAATATTTTTAAACCACATGATTCTAATATTTCATGTATTCTCTAGTTAGCCAAAACTTTTGTATAATTTAATGCACTTTGTATAATTTAATGCATTTATTTACTTGACTTTATTTATTTACTTGATGTATAATTTAATGCATTTATTTACTTGATGCATCCTGGTTTTCTGGGTTGTCCAATTAAATACACTAACCTAAAAGAAAATATCTTCTCAGTCTGCATCATTTACCTAGTAATACACAAAACTGAAAGCTAATTATGCTAAACTTTCCTTTTGTAAGCAACTGGACGTTTTCACAAATTCATTTGTCTTTCACCAATCAACATGAAAAATAGCAAGAAGCAAGGGTTAAGCAATACTGTGTTTTTCTCAAAATAGTATTGCATTTTTGGAATATGTGAACTATCAACACATTGTATGCATTGTGATTTTCAGAACTATATTTCAAAATTATAGTTTATTTACCTAGAAAAAATTTATAACTGCTACATTTATTTTTAAATCCACTGTAGCTTATAATAACAGAAAATAAGCTGTAATAATTTTTAATTGAAAGATGTTATTTCATTGAACTCTTAATATTTGAAGTTGCAGATACAAACTTATTTGAAGATGTTCATAATTTTTATAATACCTTTGCCAGTTGAAATGTACATATATGCAAAAGTAGACTGTTAAAGGTATAATTTTTTTGAAGCTTGTAAATATTAAATATTGATTAGCTGATTGCATGTGTTCTGATTTACTAATGTAGGAAGGATTAGTCAGTTTTACTCTAATACAGTCTAATATACAAATCGATTTGGACAGCATATATATTCACTTTTCTGGCATGCTTCTGATCATAAGTCATATCAAAATCATGATCAATTTCCTCCCTTTCAAATGTCACTTTGGAGAACACACAGAAGGCACTGCACGCGAGAGCACTCATCACAGCAAAACTCCCACCTACTGTGATCTCTTTTAAAGTGCTGTGTTGTAACCTTCAGAGTTTGCTCCTGGTGACTTCTTTTGGTTTGCATTCTTGCTTCTGTCATACGCTGGCACCTGATAGCCCCATGGACCTCCAGACTGACTTTCGCTACTACTGCTACTACTAC